>NC_136065.1:2085620625-2086820625 GCF_964261635.1 Lissotriton helveticus
ACAATTTAACCTACCTAGGCCTAAAATGGCAATTTTTAACTTTAGGCGCAGCGTACCATAGCTCCATAAAGGGGAACTTGCTTCTGTTTTTAAACAGCAGCATTGCAAAATCCATGTGACTTTTTGCAAAGCATTTTGTTTTTTTAGTTGACCTACTCTACAAAACACAAGGTAGTTACTTATGAAGTGTTGAGTGAATATATATATGATCCCGGTTATGTCCTTCCTTTATTTCAGTGTCCTGACTCTATCCTGATACTTGAACGCCTCCACTCCCTTTAACAGTTTAAGAAGATGAAAGGGCTAGCAGTGTCAGTAACATGCTCCACAATCTTCTCTCAAACACCTTAAAATCCCAGAGAAGCGTAGCTGAGGATAAAGCTGCCCCAGATACTGAAACAAGTTTTAGCAAAAGCTAATTGGAAAATACCTGCTGGTGCATGGTGATACACCTGCACGCAAGCGAACGCATAACTGGCCATCTTGGAATGGGTGGGCATGTCCTATCATACAAAGGCATCCACTTTGTCAATTTAAATTTACCGCTGCAACATGGCTGACGACCTACATAGAAAAGCCGTCGAATAAGGAACAGACAATTGAAATAGGCAAGAAAACCATCTAGTGACAAGTAATGGTCTGGACAAAAGCCCACTCTATTTTCTGTATTGCAGACAAGAGGTTTTTGACAATGGACAGCAAAAACTGTCTGTAGGCAAGACTGAAAATAGCACTTACGCCCAACAAACTTTCTTGGTTCACCAGAAACTTGACCGTCAATAATCGCATGTTATTCACAGGAAAGCAATCTTTTAAAAAGCAGGGTTTGCAAAGGCATTGTATTAAAACAAAGAATGGGTGCTTTTTGTGTAAATGCACTTGCAGTGTAGAACATGTTATAAGCCTATAACCACTCTCACAAGTCAATCATCCGCTTTTACAATTTACATGCGTAAAACTGAGGCCGGTTATGTGACATCGCGATATCTAGAGAGTCTACTTTTCACACACTTTAATAGTCAATCACCTGGGATTTGATGTCGGGACTGTGAGCTACAACAGCGAAGATGGTCACTAACGCTAAATGGTTAGCAGGTTAGTACTTGATCTGCAAGACTGCATGCAGTTAGACATTTTCTAATAATGCAAACAAATGACTAAGAACTTTACTATGTCGAAAAGTACAATATTCTTGGACAGTTTTAACTTTAAGAAAAGATAGAACAAGAATGTAGACCAAAAGACAGAAAGGTACCTGAGCGAGAGGCTTGGAGTCAGTAATACTTTCAGAATGTCACTTTTAGGGACCAAGATTCTGTACTAAACAGAGCATTCAATAAGATTGATGCGTACATTTAAACCAGTTACCACCTTGTGAATTTATAGTTTGAAACTGAGTTATAGTCTTTGACAACCTCACCCCCCACTATTAACATTTGGTTACGATGGGTGTGAACAAGGAGTGTACACGGGTAATGATAATTTCTCTAAGTCAATAGGACTGATGTGTAGGCTTAAACCAGTTCTCGTCATGTGACTTAATAGCTAGTACCTGATTTGTCATATTTGAGAACCTCACTCCCCACTGCTAATATTTGCTTATGATGAGTGTGAACAAGGAGTGAAGAAATGTAATGATAACTTCTGTATTGGCGGCTCCTTCAAACTCTACAGTTCTTTACAATGTGGTCTCCACTCAGACATAGTAATGGAATATTCTTAGTGTAGCTAATTAAAACTATGGTTAATGGGACATTACTTGGTTTACTGTCTCTCTCAAGCCAAGTTTAAGATCTATTTCTAGATACTCCTTCACCACTACCCATCAAGGAGGAGATGGGTGTAGTAAAGTGTGAGTTAAGAACAAAAGTACGAGAAGAAAAAAATGACGGAAGACCGAGGATGGTCACATATGTATTACGTTTTCAGAGAGTTACAGCATGTACGTCTTTACAAAAAGAACCATTTTGCCTTTATTCTAAAGGACTTGGACGAACCTCTTTGAGGAGCTCCTCCTTCCTCTCTTCCCCATCCAGCCTGAAAAACAGATGTTTGTGTGCGTCAGTACAGCAGAGGGAGCACGCCTTCCTAGCTACATACCCTAGCCTTAAACATTCATTCCATAACCACCTTCCACTCCCACTCCCCAACAACACAGCCATTATGGAATGATGGTTAACAGCAAAGCCACCAACACCTGCTGCATAAGCAAGGCAAGCGGACGAGTAACATCTAGGCACATGAGCAGAGAGAACGATTTTAACTTTGGAATAAAGCAGACAACAAATTGACAACTTCTATTAGCCTTTCAGATCAGAATTGATGTTACTCTACATAACACTTTAGAAAATGTTGGTCTCTGGGACCTACAAAGAAATACACAACGAGTAATGAAGAAACTTTATTTCATTATTTAAACAAAATAATTTTACATGGTACTGTAAGAACATTCATCACACAATCACCAACAGAAGCAGAAGACAGCATGTGATTAGGAACTTACTTGCAACGTAGGCTTCGCTTTCTTCAATACAAGCCATATGATCTGTTGGCTATATTGACACCAAGTTGAGGACTTCAACACATGGTTTATCAGAAGCAACTAGAGTAAATTTGCAAGCTGCTGCCTAATTAGTATAGTTATGTGGTACCAAATCAGGACAATTTAACTGGCTTGCAGACCTACCACCAGAACTCCTGGCTTATCACTTTTCTTAGTCATGATATGCTTCATCTACACACAACATTTCATTATGAGGTACGGGATTTTTAAAAACCACAATGAAATTAAGCTAGCAGATCAGTGATTTGTGTAACCAAACAAAACATTCCTCAATAAATCAAATTCTTGCTTTGTCAACATCCACGCATTCAAAAAGCAGGCACTGATAACTTAACTTACATAGCTGAGCTAGACTCAAAGTTTCATACTGCTGTTTCCCTAGTACCAGACTTCTCCCAAGTAATTTGGCAAATAAGGGTTTAAAATATTGACTGTTAAATGAAGATGTTATACAGCCCCTGTTAAGATATTATTAAAACCATTTAACGCATTGATGCAAATTTTTGCTATAAGGAAAAATACATAACCAGCATATATCTACAATATTAGCATTTGCCTAATGAGAATCAATCAAATTAAGTTTAAGACGATTAAACTATCAAACAATATCACTAAACATATTTACAAAAACATGTATTTTTAAATCACTGTACTGAATATTTCTTTATACTTAAATGTCCTCTTGTAAGCCCTATAATTTGAAGAGAAGATATATATAGTACAGTATAGCACTTAAGTATTACCTTAATGAAAGTGAGAAATATTGTTAAGTCTATACTCTTTTTGCAAAATAGTATAGAACTCTCAGATAAGAATCGTCAAGGTTCACATTTAAATCACTTTTTATATATTTTCTGGGCCACACTAGCACATCGACACTGAAATAAGCAAATCATTAAATGTTTATAATAAATGTCTGGTAGCAACGACCACGTGGTCTTCACAAATAAATGTTACATGTCACACAATCGAACAGGAGAATGTCACAATCATTGGTGAAACTCAAAGAATGTATTTATAGAAAAAGGATCTGAGCAGTAAACAAACCAGAGACACACTCGTAGGCACTGGAATGGTTTAACTGAATAGCAGCATGCAATACAATATAGGAGAAATGGGACACCCAAACATCATTGAAAGGAAATTCAAGTGACTCCTCCATATACTAAAGTCCATCCACAAACCTTTGGTAAAGTCTTTATTTTCAAGCAGTGCTAGAGAGTATTACCCTCTCTCCAACTGCACTATCTTAAAAGTCAGGGGTAAGTCAGGCTGATCCTTATGCTCTTAAGTAGGATTATGTTCCTCCTACAACATTAATCTCTTTGCGAAACTAAATGAACATATTTGATATATCTAAATATTATAAGGCATTCCAGAGGAATAATCCGTAATCTCTTTCTCACTGCTTTATCTCATGATGGAAACATGGGCAGCTTTGTGGCAGGTAATAAGAAATAACATTCCCCCATAGATGTTAAAAGGCAATTCCAAAAATGTCAGCACAGAGCAACAAAAAAGCTAAATGCTTCTAGTTTATAGATACATGAATGAAAAGTCCAATTCACAAAATTAATCAGCAAATATGTAATACTCATCATTCATAAACAAATATCTTGTAACATTTGCAAATATACGTTTTATCAGGAGTGTCATCATTAATGCATACTCATGTCTCAAGCTGCGGATGAAAAACCAATTCACGTCAGTTATGAATTCTATTACTAGCAAATTGTGCAAAGTCATCAAAAACAGACCTGGTCAAAAATGTTTAAACAAAATCTGGTCTTGAAATGGCTCCTCAATTTACCAAAGTGTGCTACTCCTCTACCTGTATTTGGACCTACACCAAGCTCCGCCAATCTGCGAGATTACTCTACTAGGTGAAAATATTTGGGAATGCAAAATCTACGGTCACTTTGTGCATCAAAGAACATCACTTGAATCATTGTTCTCAAAGAGCAATATCTCTGTTGGTTTAGCTTCCAGAAGGTATATAAACACTAACGTAAGTTGCTGGTACATTGATAGTTACTGCAGAAGTATGACTGGGCTGAGGATCCTTTCGTCCTTTGATCAGGATTTGACGAATGGGTGACTAAATAACTCTTTGCAAAACCATTAGGGATTCGAATCTCATGAAACCAACACAAAGATTTGGAGTGACAGCATCAATCGGATATGTGCCCTTCTTTGAATGGAAATTAAAGGAACCAAAAAATATTTGTACTGATAAAGTAAAGTCCACATTTGTAAAGTGCACAATCACCCGTAAGGGTCTCTAGGCGCTGGGGGCCGTCGGGAAAATTAAGCGAGCTATTGCCCAGAGTCACATGGTGCTGGGCTAACCTGCCGCCGGAGCCGGGGATCGAACCGTGGTCCCCAGATTACAGCGTCAGTCGCCCTGGCCGCGGCGCCACACCTCTTCCCTGATAGGCTGCAACAATCATAAAGCAATACATGCTATAATATTTACTAATAATCATTAATATAGTTGGGTTTCAAGGCTTAATTTGACACAAAATTATATAACATAAAGGAGTACAATATAGCTCAGAAAATAAATTGCTGTTTTTTTGGTTAGGGTTCTATGAAGAACATTTCTGTACCATTCTGTCTTTTTCTTTTTCCTCGCCAGCAAATATTTTATCCATACTAGACGTGCAAACCTTGGGATTTTCAAGAATAAATCAAAGACAAGAGCATTGATGCAATATGTTGGCCACAGTCACTGTTTTATCTAAGATGTGCTTATACATACAGTGGTTAACAGCACAAGTGACTAATTTGTAAAGCACAAAAGAGATGTGAAGCACCCCGGAAAAGGTGCGATTAAGTATATTATAGGATATATTATGAGCAAAGTTACACATACTGCTTATAGATGATGAGGCACAGGCATTGGAGGCAGAAGAGTGAAAGAGAGATTGGATTATTGTAAGGGGATGTTATGGTAAATAATTGTAGGATTAGGTTGATACTTGGGGCTCCATTCAGGCTTGCACTCATATTCAGTACCAATATTCAGATTACCTTGATTACAGAATGTCCCTACTTATATGATATTATTGTGTCTAAACGCAGAGTGTGACAATTATGTGGAAGTCTCAGACTTGACGCTGAATTCAGGATAGTAGAAAGCTCATAAGACATTTTAAAGTGTTAGTAAACCGGACGCCATCTTATAGTACGTTTCAGTTTGGCCCCCATCGGATTTGGTGAGAATGCTCAAAGTTAACGGTACGCTTAATGGTGGCAAACAAGAGCACTGAAGTCATGATATTAGAAAAGGTGAATGTAAAAAAAAGTTAGAATTGGGGTGGTTGGGGATTTGATTATTAAATGAAACACATAAATCTGAAGAACACCCAGATAAGGTTCCAATTAAGTCTAGTCCTTATATGAACCATGAGTTAACAGCTCCGATCCTGCAAACCTGTGCTGCAAATGTAAGCTGTCTGGGCAACTATGAAGTTCGTACCAAGGAAATAAGGTGGTCCTAGTAAAGGAAACAGGCAGCCAGAAGGTGGGTGTTGTCAAGGTTGCAGTTCCGGTGTACAAAGGCCTAAGATGGGAAGAAGCCTGGGTAGGGAGCTTGCCCTGTCCACTCTGTATTCCAAGGCTCAGGACCCCCTGATGGACAGATCTTACCTGTTGAATGGTGTGGTGTGCACTATCCCTGCACC
The DNA here is from genome assembly GCF_964261635.1 of Lissotriton helveticus. Taxonomy (NCBI): domain Eukaryota; kingdom Metazoa; phylum Chordata; class Amphibia; order Caudata; family Salamandridae; genus Lissotriton; species Lissotriton helveticus. The sequence continues at coordinate 2,085,626,875 of NC_136065.1, forward strand.
CTCTCCAAAAAGAGAGTTTGCAATTCTGTCTTCAGGTCTTTGGCAGAGAACATGATTTGTCTCTGCCCCTATTTAGGTCTCGCCTCTCAATGCGCATGCGCATTGAGCGGATCGAGACTATAGGGGCTTAAACAGACTTTACCTAGACTGGCGATTTGATGCTGTGCCCGTGCGCTTTTAGGTCAATGCGCAAGCGCATTGACCTAAAATGCGCGTGCACAGCATCAAATCGCCAGCCATCTGTTCCCCAGCAGCTCTTCCCGCTCCGCCCCACAAGCTTCCCCCAGCGTGCGCTCTGCCTCAGCCGCACTCCTCCCACACCTTTGAAGTGAAGCTTCACTTCAAAGGCCCCTGCTGCTTCACACTATTCACTCTCCCTCATCGCCGCTCTCCCCGCTCCGCCCCCTGCTGCGGCCGTGTCGCATTTCTCCTCCCCCCTCCCCACAGCAATGCCCTCCGTCTTGTTTGTATTAACAGCGCTCATTGTAATTACTGCATTTATTTGTTATTTAGGAAATGTGCATCCTATAATTTTTACTGTCGCAGGGCACCATTTCACATTAGTATTCTCCACGTTTCCTTTTTTTGCTCCGGTTTTTCACCTTGACTCCTCTACCAATATGGCAGCGAATATCCTTCCTATCTCTAGATTCATCACTTTCACGCGATTACATACAGGGTATTTCCAGCGGCGCACACTTCAGTACACGTCCATTCACCTTGCGAGCTGTCGAGCGATTTTCGGTTCCATAAGACCCTTCAGCTAAGTTTGAGGTTAGTGTAGTGAATATTAAGTTATAGTCGTACTTTCAGAGGCCTACGATGACACGGAAATATTACAGCCCTTTTTTTTTCATTTACCCGCAGAACTTTCAACACGAGAGTTGGCAAGCTTCCAGTTTTTTTAAAGTGGCCGTGAGCTTTGCTACAACCTTCAGCTCAAATATGTTTTTGTTTCTTTAGAGAAAAAGGTATATCCGATGTTTATCAAAAAATTAAATAGTGTAGCCAATTGAAGCCGGGAGTTTTGTGCGCCACGGTTTCTCCCATTTTTTTTCAAAAGCCAACGCATGTTTGTGCAGTGTGTTGATGCTAACACGTACATTTTGTAAAGCGCTAATGTTTTCAAAACACATTTGACCAAAAGTCCTTTTTTTTAAGCGGCGGAACAAAGAGTGTCAATTTTATTCGCACTTTTGCTCTAATTTGCTGCATGGACGCTCATGGTGACAGTTGGTGGCAGTTGAGAGAGCTGAGGGGGAGGTTGAGCTGCCGGCGGTGGCGTTGCCGCTCCTGCCGGTCTCTTGCACTGTACCACGTACATAAATGAAACCGTGAAACCTACTATGGCCTGGTTCAATCGAGGAAAGGCCACACGCCGGAATATCCACGCGAGGCATAAGGGAAAAGTGAAGGGGGAAAAAAAGAATATATGCAAGAAGCTGAACCAGAAAAATAATATGCTTTGAGACAACAAGAAAAGAGGAATAGGAGCGAAATATTGAAAAAAAAGAAGAAAATATGTGAATATGCGGTAAGGCTGACAGTGGCAGTGTTGGCTGACCCCGCTTTTTGATTCCAGCTAAAATCACCGCTCGCTGCAATTCTACTCCGCTGGGGATGTGGGTTGATTAAGCCATACTGACTGCAATTTTAAAACGATTTTAAATTGATTTGCAAATTTGAATTCTTAATTTTGTGTTACAATTGAAAACGAATTGTGATACACACCTGTACTGTACTGTGCTTAAATACGCTTTTCACAGCGCTGCCAGGGGCTTTCTAAACTTTAACAAACACTCAGTGCTCTGTCATACTGCCTGCCCGCCCCGGTCCGACTCGGTAACCAATACCGTTGAGCGGAGGGCGGGACAGGTACGAGCCTGAGCAATACACTTCCTGCTCCCTGCTGTTGACTCGAGCGGTTAGCGCTCTAGCCTTTAGGTCACAGGGGCTACTTAGGCGGCGAGGAGGCGAGGCATCTTGCGGTAAGGCTGACAGTGGCAGTGTTGGCTGACCCCGCTTTTTGATTCCAGCTAAAATCACCGCTCGCTGCAATTCTACTCCGCTGGGGATGTGGGTTGATTAAGCCATACTGACTGCAATTTTAAAACGATTTTAAATTGATTTGCAAATTTGAATTCTTCATTTTGTGTTACAATTGAAAACGAATTGTGATACACACCTGTACTGTACTGTGCTTAAATACGCTTTTCACAGCGCTGCCAGGGGCTTTCTAAACTTTAACAAACACTCAGTGCTCTGTCATACTGCCTGCCCGCCCGGTCCGACTCGGTAACCAATACCGTTGAGCGGAGGGCGGGACAGGTACGAGCCTGAGCAATACACTTCCTGCTCCCTGCTGTTGACTCGAGCGGTTAGCGCTCTAGCCTTTAGGTCACAGGGGCTACTTAGCCACTCGTCGGTCTAAGCGCGCAGCGGTTGCGCGCAGGGGGGCGCCTTCAGTCGCGCCGAAGACAAGCCTAAGACCTGCCCGTCTGCGCCCGTCCGCGCCAGAACGGGCCAGGGGCTATGGCTGACCCTGGTATAGTATCCCAAAATCCTATCCCAGGACACATAACTTACTCCTCTAAGATACTGCGCAGCTTAAATAATTCACTACCTTTAGGCGCCGCCTGCATTTGTCGGTTACAGGTGGAGGGCTCCTTCTCATGCCGCTTTTGTCAAACCCAATTCTCTACCGAATTGACTATGCCTTTCAACATGTATAACCCCCGCATTATGACAATCACCCCTATGCCAGCTACTGATATCCCCTCGCTAGGGAGGAAAAATATCTTATGTAATGTCAGATCCCTTTCCAAACACACTACGGAGGTTTGGGACACTATTTCTTCTCACCAACCGGAAGTGTGTTATTTGACAGAAACGTGCCTTAAACCACATTGCACTCCAGATATAACTCTTGCTATCCCTTGCAATTATAAAATACTGAGATTGGACCGCCCGGTGAAAACTGGTGGTGGAATCGCGGTGGTTTACAAAGAGGATCTGAGAGTCACTATCTTAGAGGAACTTAGTTCCGCAGATATTGAAATAATGGTTTTTAAAATTCAGGTATCTCCTAAAGGACATTACAGAGGCGCTTTAGTCTATAGGCCTCCGGGTCCCTATAGGAATTTTACTAACACTCTACTCGAACTACTTGCTCCTTATATCATTAATGACAGGGAGTTTACATTAGTTGGAGATTTTAACGTTCACACTGAAAGTCCAGACTGTAATGAGGCACAAACGTTATTAACCGACCTATCTTCTTTGGGTTTAACATTGAGAAACAGTGGACCTACTCATCGAGCAGGCCACACTTTAGATCTAGTTTTCTCTAATGTCCAGCCTGTATCGTGCCCGCCTGCTACTCAGGTGAACTGGACTGACCACTTCATTGTGGAATTTACCACTCCTTTTCAGGCACAAAACCTCTCTTATCCCGGCACCCTGCCCTGTATCCGGAGACAGTGGCACAAAGTCACCCACTCTACTTTTGGAGAAAAGTTTATCCCTCCTATCTTTCTACCCTCATATGATATTGAAATTGCCCTTGTTAAATTTGAAGGAGAAACTAGGAAAGTCATTGACAAAATTGCTCCTCTAAAGCTTTTCAAATCCAGGCCTGCAAAAAAACAAGAAGTTTGGTTCTCTGATCACTTGAGAACTCTGAAACAAGGGGCCAGAAAATTAGAAAAGAGATGGAGAACCTCTCATCTTTTGGAGGATAAGAAAAAAATATTGGTGTGCACTGTCCTCGTATCATAAAGAAATTCGTGGTGCTAGGAAATCATACATTGCATCCCAAATACAAGAGGCTGGAAACTCTTCAAGAGTTCTTTTTCAAATTTTACAGACTTTTGTTAAACCCCAAGCATGTGAAGCCCCGGACATGGCATCTCAACAGTTGTGCGAAGACATTTCATGTTTTTTCACTAATAAGATCGATAAAATTTATGAAAAAATAATTTTGACAAATCACGCCCCACTGACCAATACAGAATCCTTCCCTGATCTTACAGAATGCATACCTGTTGTACATTCGCTGGACGTTTTCCCTCCCATATCTTTGCAAGAAACATCTGATCTTGTAAAACTAATTAAAAGCGGGAGTCCAGAAGATACTATCCCTGCCAAACTAATGCCCACACTTGATGAACATTTGTGTCCAACGATCAGTGAACTAGTAAATATTTCACTTATCTCAGGTGTTGTCCCCAAAGAATGGAAAAGGGCTCTTGTCAGACCCATAAGGAAGAACACCGCCCTAACGTGGTCTGACTTGACGAATCTTAGGCCCATCTCCCTGTTACCTTTTGTGGGAAAAATCATAGAAAAGCATGTTAACCATCATTTATCTGCACATGTGGAACTGGTAAAGTCCTTGGATGAATCCCAATCGGGATTCCGCCCCAAATACAGTACAGAATCCACTCTTTTGTCTGTTACTGATGATCTCCATGCCTACCAGGACAAGGGCTTCTCAGTCATCTTGGTTCTATTAGATCTATCAGCAGCGTTTGACACCGTGTCCCATACCATCCTGACGCAACGGTTGTCGAACGCTGGCATTCAGAACAAAGCTCTTGACTGGCTAAAGAGTTTCCTGACTGATCGCACCCAGAGAGTCACCATGGGTGCATATCGCTCGGTGGAAATAGAGATTTCTAAAGGGGTGCCACAGGGCTCATGTTTGAGCCCTACTCTTTTTAATATCTACGTGGCACCCCTAGCAGGAGTTCTGCGTAGATATGGCTTTATCCCCAAATCATACGCAGATGATACACAGCTCCTCTTTTCCTTTAAAACTCTCACCACGGAGGTCAGGAACTCTTTTTCGACAGGCATGAAAGAGGTGGCAAAATGGATGGCCACCAACTATCTCCAATGCAATGTCACCAAAACGGAGATCATGCTATTTGGAGAGGGTAAAATACTCTGGACTCCCGAATGGTGGCCGTCAGAGCTTGGAGCAGTCCCTGAACCCAAACAGGTTGTGAAGAATCTGGGAGTCAGGTTTGATCATGACCTGTCATTTAAACAGCATACCAACTATATATCGGGGATCTGCTTCCACACCATTGGACTCCTCCGTAAGGTCTTTCCTCTTCTACCTGAATCAGTAAGGAAAACGCTTGTACAAGCGTTGATCCTCAGCCGGATTGACTATTGTAACGGTTTGTTGCTATCAGCCAATGAGGGAGTGTTGGATAAACTACAGGTGATCCAGAACACGGAGGCTCGCCTGGTTCTGAATGCCCCTCCGAGAACGGCTTCCAAACCTCTCCTGAATCGCTTACATTGGCTTCCAATCCGACAGAGGGTCAAATTTAAATTATGCTGCCTGATCTACAAATGTCTGAATACACAGGGACCAATTTATCAAGAACGGAAATTCACTCCTTATGTTCCAGTACGATCTCTTAGATCTAGTAATAATCTCCCTCTTGTGATCCCTCACATAAAAAAAGTAAGACACGGAGGGAGAGCCTTGTCTACTACTGGCCCTAAGCTGTGGAACAAGTTACCTCTGGCATTAAGACAATGTAAAGAACATCTGACATTCCGCAAACTTTTAAAAACCGTTCTTTTTAAAAATGAAGTCTAGTTCATTTCCGCATTATCAATGTGTTGCTGATTTCTGGTCAAAAAAAGCGCAGAGATACTCCTGTCGGAGTGATTCAAGCGCTATATAAACACATAAATAAATAAATAAATGGTTAAAATGTACAATTTCCGCCCGCAGTGTGTCCCTCTCCTTCGCAAACCTATTGCTAGAGTGCGTGTCAAGCTGCGCGAAGGACACTTGCTCTGAATTAAGCGGGCAAGGCATAGGGATTCTCTGACAAAGAATTCATCCATTCTCTGTATTAGAATAGTGGGACATTGAGGGCTCAACTGAAGGCTCAGGGCTACACCCGCATTGGTATGTACCCTTATGTTTTATTTACCTTACAAGGGCCATGCATGGTCTGTCATTAGGCCGGTCCCGCCTCAGAAGCACCACTGACTACTGTATCCAGTTATATATTTCGAGCGCATATGGGGTCCCGTAGGCATTCAGCCCCACGTATGTTCTGTAGCCTATTGCATGTCTGGTTCAAATATGTTCTCTCAATATTTCAAGCTTTATTACAGATGTAAAAAAAAGATGTTAATATTTCACTTCTGTTCTTGGATTTACGTCACAATAAAATACACTGAACATAATCTTCACAAAAGCTATTGCCATTATAAATTACAATAACTTTTATTTAAGTATTAATTATTAAAAAAAATAAAAGCCAATGTTATGTGTAATAGCAATACATCTAAGTCATGTAAATACAACACATATTGCATTACAAATGCTATAGGTGTCACATTTGCGAAAGTTATAACTATTGGCATTGCAAATGACAAAGCTATCAATTTAGCTATTTTAAAAACCAACACATAAATAAAATAATTGTCATTTACAAGACCAATAAGCTCCAACTTTTCTAATGCAAGACCTATTCCATTTCCAATGCTTGTTTTATTAATGTGGGGAATTCTTATGCCTGTATCCTCCCAGTGTGTCATCATGGGCTCAAGGCGCTTGAATTCTGCATTGACATCCTCTGTGGGGCTGCCAGCAGCCAGTGGATTGGCCGTGGTTTGTCCAGCAGGGGTGTCAGGCGAATTCCATGATAAGTAAGTATTCATCTCAGGTGTCTCTAAAGAATCGAAGAACAGTGCAAGGACGGTCGGGTCTCTGAATTCCTTCTGGATGCTGTTGACAGTAAGCAGCATCATAGTGGGTTTATCCCCTTCCACGTGGGGCTAATTCCCCGGCGGTGCGGGGGGGGGGAGGAAGGGGCCTCACGCGGCGCCACGGTACTCATGACGAGTCCAGCTCATCATGCTGCACAGTGGAGCTGTGCTCATGACGAGCTGGACTCGTCATAACTCCACCCACTCCTTTAGAACGCCCGCACAGGCGGGGAATTAGCCCGTCATAAGCATGCAAGGGGTTAAGTAGCCCATTTTGAATCCCCAGTTTTCGAAGTAAGGGCCTCATTGCCAAGAGTTATTTCCGACACACCGTTGTATCTTGAAAAAGTTGGCTGCAGTGTAAATGGGCACACTCTTGTAGAGGAAAGGTCCATTGATCTGTTTTGCTGCTGTAATTGTCTAGTCTAGTGGTGGCAGCGGAGGCAAGCTATGATCGGTGTGGGTATAGGTTGGTTCCAGGTTGTGCACGTGAGTAGACTACAGGCACGTTGGAATTCCAAGGTTGGTACAAACATAAGGCCAGTGAGCTCTGGGACGAGGGAATAAACCAGCCATGCCATCCGTATCTGCCCCTTCAGGGATACCCATAAAATGGACATTGTTCCTCCTACTCGGATATTCTACGTCCACCAGTTTCCTCCTTAGGGCCCACAGTTCTTGCCCCAAGCCCAGTTGGTTCTCAAAAACTGTGAGTCTGTCTTCCAATGCCTCTATTTTCCTTTCGTGGTATCCAAACGAGCTTGGAAAGCTCCCAAGTCTCAACGCAGGGATTTTATTTCACAGGAAGTGGATTTCATATCTTCAAGGACTGAGTTGATAGTTGATTTAATAGAGGTGAGCAACATCGTGAAAGAGCTCTCCAACCCCAACGCCGGAAACAACGACATCACCCCATCGCAAGACCTCTGCAACTCCCTCGCCTCCTACTTCCACAACAAGATCGCGGACATACACAACAGTTTCAGCATCCAACCAACGCACGCCACAACCGCAGCAACGCCACCCACCACCACCCTCCGCGCCTGGACCCCGATCAGCACCGAAGACACCATCCGCACGATGAACTCCATCCACTCCGGATCTCCAACCGACCCCTGCCCTCACCACGTCTTCAACAAAGCCGACGCTGTCATCGCACCCCACCTGCGGGACATCATCAACACCTCCTTCGACACCGCCACCTTCCCTGAGAGCTGGAAGCACGCCGAACTCAGCGCTCTACTCAAGAAACCTACAGCGGACCCCACCGAACTCAAGAATTACCGTCCCATCTCGCTCCTCCCGTTCCCGGCCAAAGTCATCGAAAAGACCGTCAACAAACAGCTGGCCGCCTTCCTCGAGACAAATGGATCCCTCGACCCCTCACAGTCTGGCTTCCGAGCCAACCACAGCACCGAGACCGCCCTCATCGCTGCCACGGATGACATCCGAACCCTGATGGACAACGGAGAAACAGCGGCCCTCATCCTCCTGGACCTCTCCGCGGCATTCGACACTGTCTGCCACCGCACCCTAGTGCAGCGCCTTGACAACATCGGAATCCAGGAGAAGGCACTGGAGTGGATCACCTCCTTCCTCGACGGAAGAACACAGAGAGTCCGCCTACCACCGTACAAGTCAGAGGCCACCGAAGTCATCTGCGGCGTCCCTCAAGGATCCTAGTTGAGTCCCACCCTCTTCAACGTCTACATGAGCCCCCTCGCGGCCATCGCACGCCAACACAACCTCAACATAATCTCCTACGCCGACGACACCCAACTGATCCTCTCCCTGACCAACGACCCCACCGCCGCCAGAGCCAACCTGCACGAAGGGATGAGAGAGGTAGCCGAGTGGATGACGACCAGCCGCCTGAAACTGAACTCAGACAAGACGGAGGTCCTCATCCTGGGCTCCTCGCCCTCCGCCTGGGACGACTCCTGGTGGCCCCCCGCTCTGGGCACCGCACCCAAACCGACGGACCACGCACGCAACCTGGGCTTCATCCTGGACTCCTCCCTCTCCATGACCAGACAAGTCAACGCCGTCTCCTCGTCGTGCTTCAACATCCTGCGCATGCTACGGAAGATCTTCTGGTGGATCCCCACCGAGACCAGGAAGACTGTCACCCAGGCCCTCGTCACCAGCCGACTGGACTACGGCAACGCCCTCTACGCCGGAACCACTGCCAAACTCCAGAAGAGACTCCAGCGGATCCAGAACGCCTCAGCCAGACTCATCCTCGACATCCCACGAAACAGCCACATCTCCGGACACCTGAGAGACCTGCACTGGCTCCCCGTCAACAAAAGAATCACCTTCCGCCTCCTCACCCACGCACACAAAGCCCTACACGACCAAGGCCCGAGCTACCTCAACAACCGGATCAACTTCTACGCTCCCAAGCGCCACCTCAGATCAACCAGCCACGCCCTCGCCGCCGTCCCCCGCATCCGAAGAGCGACAACAGGAGGAAGGTCCTTCTCCTACCTGGCCGCCAAGACCTGGAACTCCCTTCCGACCGACCTGCGCCTGACCCAGGACCACCTCTCCTTCAGGAAGAAGCTCAAGACCTGGCTGTTCGAGCAGTAAAGGCACCCCCCCCCTCCTAGCGCCTTGAGACCCTACGGGTGAGTAGTGCGCTCTAAAATTGTATTGATTGATTGATTGATTGATTTATCCGGGTTCCAGTGTGACTTTGAGCTTGTCTGAATGGGGAGGGTTCTGCTTGCCTTCCACCACTTCTGTAAAAATAAGTTGGAGCAGTGCCTTGCCCTTTGACATCAGAGGCAACTGGGGTCAAGACAGAAGGCTTGGCATATGGTCCACAGGTACCAGGGGGGAAACTGGACAGGGTTCTCCTCAGCGAGAGTTCCAGTAGTGCTCAACAAAGACCATAAGGTCGGGGTATACAGTTAGTAAGCTGCCCACTAATAAATATCACACTATCTCCTCCCGAGGAAGAGCAAAGACTGTGTCACCAGGGTGTAGATCCTGTAGTACTCTGATGGCCATACCCCAACAGCTCCCTGGAAGCACGTGCCACGCAGTACAAGTGGGAAATATCTCTACGTCAGGTTAGTCCGCGGTGTGGCGACTAGGCGGCACACGAAGGTCCCTCAAATGATAGGTGAGGAACAGGGCCTTAGGCAAGAACAAGCAGAGATGCAAAGCTGGCATGGGTCAGAAATTGTACACTGCCAAAAGTGTCAAACAACAAAGTGACAAAAATCTTGCGAGGTGCCACCCGCTATAGAAGTCCCGCTCAGGGGGTCTCCCACAGTTCAAGTCAACTTCCTAAGTGGTCTCGGATCTTCAACACTGCTGCTGACGCCTCTATTCAGGTATGGAAGTCAGGGTGGATTTTGCTGGTGGGCCAATTTAATTGATAAACTGTTTTTGTAGTTCTTATGGTGAACTTTTCAATATCCTTTTTTATCTGTTTGTATGGTTATCGTTTAACAAAAATACACTGGATGGATTGAATAATGTCATGCAGCGAAGATGTGGTACTAGTTCTTGTATGCAGAGATACGCATTCTACCTTATATGTGCTTCCTCTTTCGGGGTCTATGTGACAGTGCATTGTCAGTGAATTTGTTTCATGAAAGCTCAGGCTGCCTCATGAGTGATCGGATGATCTATTTTTTTTGTCGATTTTTTTTTTAAGAGTTTGAGTCACAGTTGTACATACACAAAATAAAGTGCTTACGGTGTCCAAGCCGTTTAAAAAGCACATAAAAGCACCTCCAAAAAAAAAAAAAGAGTCACATATTGCACGAGTGAAAAGATGATCAGCTTTCAGCTCTTTTCAAAAGCTTCAGAGAGCACATTATTTCTAACAGCCTATGCAGTTTTGAGAATTATGTGTTTATAATTACATTATGTTCAATTGCTTAGCAGTTACGATAATGACGGAGACTAACTAGATGACTGTTCGCTAAATGTTTTGGTTTTTATTATTAGGTGTTCTGTTTTATCTGTTTCATAAGGCAAATTCCCCAAACCACTGTAAAGGTGTTCAGAAGTGGCTCACTTGTGACAAGCATTTCATACAGCCTTGCTGCCTATTTTTAGTATTCCAGGGTACTGCACTGGGTCTGTCCATTCCCTTAATGTCCTCAGCATAGACAAATGTGGGCTAGTCCCATGCCTCCACTTATTTGTTGCAACTCTTTTACTATGTTTGCTCTTACTGTAATGCTGCACATGCCTCAACTTATATTAGATTTAATAAAATACAGCAGTGTGTACAAACTGGTTATCTACATAATGTTACAGCAAAGGTGTGTCCAACTACCCTACACACTTCAGATTATTGAAATTCCTAAACTAGTACACAATTGAACAATTAGTAACTTTTGTGCTCATTAGCTACGTTTTTTGGGCAACATCAAGCTCCAAAAAAACAAGCAAAGCAAACAAACGCAGCAAACAAACAAACACACACACACGTTCCAATTAGAAATGATAGGCCACAAAGAGACTGATAGGAGGAAAGATACAGGCTGATGTAAAAACAGGAGAAAGGATAACTCCAGGTAGATGGATAACATAGACAGCAATACGGCCTAAAATTGAGAACATGACGGATGGTATCAGTTTCCATTTCGACAACTAGTACATTCATAGACCTCCCAATTCAGATTATTAAAAACTCCCAACTCCTGGCTACCAAACTCTTTGCAGTAACTCTTTTTTATAGGAGTTAATGCAATAACTCTTGTTTTGTAGGAGTTAATGTGTACATTTAATTTAAAGTATTACGGGTGGCATGCTTTAGAAGAATACCACTGTGCGCAACATGGATGGTTTATCATATTCCTGCTCTCCTCTGTAAACGGAACCCGGAAATAACTAAGAAATTCCCCAGTTGTCATGATTTAGGGAATTGGATGTGTATGGTAAATACTTGTCTGTTTCCTCATGGCGTTTGGCAAGCAGTAGCTTCTTACATAACTCAATATATTGGATCATAGGTGTTCTGAGGTTCTTTAGTGGTATTATTGACTGCATGACACTGATGAGTCTATACCTGAATATTCTCTAAGAAATTGATCTATTCAAAGGAAAAAAAAATTTGGGGAAAAAAATCAATAAAAAATCATGCAGAGAAAATATAAACCTGTAAATCTGAAAAATTAGAACGCACAACAAATTACATAGGGTTTCTGCAGTATTGGTTAATAAATCAAGCAATAAGATTATCACCAAAGGATTCAAAAATAAAAAACCTAGGTTCTGATTCACAAAAGCGGTCATGTATCCACAAACGTTTATACAACATACATGGGTAAACAATTGCATAACTGTACTCCATGACTACGTACAGTTATGAAGAAGTATAACCCACACAAGAAGTGCGGAGGGGATGGATTAAGGCATGGTCTATCGCGAGACTGCGTCAACACCCACAAAACTCTGAGTTTGTTCACTAATACAAATTCCACTCTCATCTTTTTCCACCATGGATATAGTCGGTGTGAAGGGGAATGACAAGGAGTTTTTCCAAAGGGAAAAGATGAGCTTCTGCACAGCTGGCTGTGTTTCCCAAATGAGGGGTTGTACAATGCATGCAACTGCGCACTGTTCAAACAGCTGGTCACCGAACATGTAGCACATTTGTAAACTGTGACTGGTGCTGTTTGCAGGCATACTACGTGAAATGCTTAGTGTCCTTATACATCTCAGAAATCGAACCATTAGTATATACATTGACTGTAGATTCTTTGAAAAGAGGCAATGTACTAGGTCAAAACGTTTGCCCTAGATTGATTATCTTAAGTATTTACATCAAGAAATTCCATGTCACAGATTATTAAATGTATTTTCTTTGTTTACGAAAATAGATCAATATTCCCAGATTCACATCCACGCTTAAAAGTGAAACAGCTCTCTAGTTTCTACACAGTGGATGATCTTTCATAGATTGGTGCAGTGACATAATATACACATTATTCACTGATTTAGGGAAGGAGTTAAAGACTGGGTGTTGCATGCCTTTGCCAGTATGGATAGCAATTCCTCCGAGAAGCATGTTCAAGACTTTGAAGTCAGATCATCCAAGCCCAGAGATTTCCCCAAATGGATGGTTTTATTACTGTACTCATTTCATGTCCCCCCAATAGGTCGATTGGGAAAATGCCCAATTTATTTCTCTGAGAAGGTCACAGCTATTGAAAAACAAGTTTCTTTCTTAGAATATGAGACAATACAACATTATTTGAAAGACTGAGTAATGGGTATACTATTTATATTTTCTAAAGTGGGGGACGGCAGTTGTACTACTCGCCAACTTGAAACACATATTTTTCTCAAACAATGATGTGTCTTAGCTCCATGTCGTTTTAACCTTTTTATGGCCAATTTACCATTGTATTTTAAAAATGTTAATGCTCATTCACCTAACCTTGCAAGGCAAAATATAAAATATTTACAGTATGCAGATGACTCTATATTGTTAAGTCATACTGCTATAGGCCTATGAAGACGGATAGAATCATGTAATAATTATATTCTAGCTAATAGTTTACAAATGAATACTAAAAAAACAAAAATATTGACAATAGGTTCGAGTAAACCAGATATGAGAGTATGGAATATTAACGGGTTAAGACTGAAACTGTAACATTTTATAAGTATCTAGGTATCTCATTTGATGACAGACTGTCTTTTAAATAGCACTTTATCATTTTAAAAGTGAAAGCTACCGCTCGGTCTTTTGCTTTTAGAAAGTTGAGAGATACGTTGGTATGTCCGAACCATGAGCATTTACTCAAGGTAATGAAATCAAAGCTGATTCCCTCCTTGGATTAAGGGTCAGGTATTTCTTTTAGGCAAAGACTTGAAAATCCTTGATAATTTACAAATAAAAGCTTTTAAATCGGTCTTCAGGGTTCCAAGGAATGTCGGGCACACCGACGTCAGATTGGAATTCGGCTTGAAAAGACAAACCTTAATAAGACAATCTTCATTTTTTAAATCTTTATACTCGCTTTTTTCCTCCGAACCCGGCACCCTTGCAAATCACTGCTGGCTGGAAATAATGAAGCATGAGTATGCAAGTGGTTGGAGATCTTATCTAACTGAGAGCCTAAATAAGTTTAAGTCTGAGCCCTTTGAGCTTATAGCTAGAAACAAAGCTGCGCTTGGACAGATATTAAATCAATCGGCCAACTTCTTATCAATTATATTTGATAAGCAGGAGTTTAAAAAAAGGCATGCCTGGTCAGTCATTAATTCATTTAACAAATTGGAGTCACAACATTATTTTACTTCCCATTTAAAACCGTTTGTAAGGGATAAATTCTTGTTGTTACGATTTGGGCGATATCCCAAAAAGGACGGAATTCCTTTATGGGTAAAAAAACTAGCTATCCATCAAACAGTTGAACTGTTTAACTTGCCAGTCCTAGTCACTGGCCAAAGTATAATACGGGTCAGTATCAGAGAGACCAGAGAAAAAACACTGTAGTGTTTCAGATGAGGGTCCAAACACCTCAATAGTCACTAGTACTCCAGAGTCCAATAGATTCCCTATCGGTTTAAGCAATATCTGAGTGCGATCCAGATATGTATGCACCTCTTGTGTACAAATTCAAAAGCATGGGGCAGAAGAGAATAATTGTGAGGCACTTAAAGGTAATGGGAGGATCTATAACTGTAGGGATGATAGAGATCATGTGTGCTGTTTGGCAAAGAAGATAGCCAAGCAAAGACCAGCAAAATAAATGCCACTTCTGCCAGACTGCGGGACAAGATGTCACCCACGACAGCATAAAATAAGATAAATCAAATGCACATTTAGTGTACTGACACCACCTATTTATCACATATAACATGAGCATTATTTAAGAACACAGTGTGTAGGGAACCTAGCAAATCATTCTACCAACAAGCTTCAGTTTCTACTGGATTATTGGCCTTTACATCAACATGACTGGTAGGGAAAATTAGAAACGGGGCACAAATCAGAAGGGTCCCTTAGGTCAACAGATGGCTTCTAGAGGGAAGGGAACACTACTGTCTAATTGCAATTCTGCTACAAATCGGTGTGAGAACAACAAGTTATTGATGAGATATTGTATGCAAGGAAATACAATCTTCCAGTCTCTTTTAATATTCTTCAGGGTTCTTGGGTTGAGGTGCTAGGTGGGAAAATATCAGAAGGAGACCTTCAATAAAACCCAGAGGGAATAGGTGATACTTCATTGACTAGCATAAGGGAGTAAAGTGGAGTAGCCTGTGGCCTCTAGTTTTCTACGCATAGCACGATTCACTGAATCTATTCAAGACACTGGGATAAAATGCAATTGAGAAGTGCAAGAGGGCAGCAAATATCTTGCCAAATAGTTGTGATATTTTTAATAAGGAGACACCTAGGAGATGAGAAGGCAAAAGTGTTGAAGGGGCTACAGGTGGACATGGATGTAGTACATATTCTGG
Source organism: Lissotriton helveticus (assembly GCF_964261635.1). NCBI lineage: Eukaryota > Metazoa > Chordata > Amphibia > Caudata > Salamandridae > Lissotriton > Lissotriton helveticus. Next base: position 2,085,642,064 of record NC_136065.1, read on the forward strand.
ACCTGTCTTCAGTTACACTTATAAAGGTGGGTAGTCCAAAAGGAAATCACCACGATTCGGAGTAAACAACTGGCAACTGGACCCTTTTGGGGAGAAAATGGTCTAGTACATTAGCTGTGTCGTCAACTAGTATGCCCCTTCTAACTCCCAATTAGGGGCTCCTCCTCCTGCTCCATCTTTCGCAACTCTTCACCTGAAAAGTGTATGCTGTCCTGCACATCAGGTACACCGACTACCCAGCACTTGAATATTACACCTTTGGACTGCTTAAATTAATTGGACTACCATCTTGACATTTCTCTGTGCACCCAGGAATGGGTAACTCGTTTAATCATACTCACTGAACCAGATTCATATTTTACACCACCCCCACCTCAGAGAATCAGGCAACCTCCTTTACTTTATACTGGTCTTCAAACTTGGAATCTCTGCCAGGTGAGGTGTAGCACAAGAAAATCAGCCAGAAGAGAACAGAACTCCACAAAGCGTCACTACTAAGGAACCCGCCCAGCCACGCGGCTTGGTGCCAATTCTTAATATTTTCAGTGGTTAGACCAGGGACACAGAAGAGAAACAAGAATTGGCAAGAGCTATTGGCTTTTGCAATATGTTTTAGCTATGCTGTACACCAGCGTGGCTGCTGTTCTGCATTGCCAAAGGTTACTGGAGTAAAGGAGAGTGGCGTGGAGTAGAGGGAAGTGTTATGAAGTGGCTCAGAGAGTCGTGGACTAGCTTAGAGAGTTGTGGAGAGGCACGGAGTGGTGTGGAGTCGTGTAGAGTAGAGTTGAATGGCATGGAATGTCATGGTGTGGTGTGGAGTGTCATGGAGGGAGTAGAGTGGAAGGGCATAGAGTGGAGTACAGTGTCGTACAGTTGTGTGTCGTAGAGTGGAGTAGCATAGAGTGTCAAACAATGGAGTAGAACAGAGTGTCCCAGAATGAAGTGTTGCAGAGTCGTGACTCGTGGAGTAGAGTGTCAAAGAGTGGCGTGCATAGAGCAGAGTGGAGTGTAGTAGAAGATGTTGCATAGAGTGGAGTAGTGTTATAGAGCAGAGTAGATTGTCATAGAGTTAAGTGGTATAGAGTGAAGTAGTGTAGTAGAGTGGAATAGCATAGAGTGGAGCATAGGGGAGTGGTGTAGAGTGAGTAGAGTGCCAGAGAGGTGTGGAGTGGCACAGAGTGGTGTGGAGTGGAGCTGCATACAGTGGAGCAGTGCGTCGTAGAACTGAGTGGAGCAAAGTGGCATGAAGTGGTGGAGAGGGAGTGTCGTGGTGTACGGTGTGGTAGAATGGAGTGACAGAGTGGAGTAGAGTATCAAAGTGGAGTAGATTTTAATGGAGTAGAGCACCGTAGAGTGTAGTGTCGTTGGTTGGAGTGGAGTAGTGGCCTAGAATGAAGCAGCTTAATGTACAGTTGTGCAGAGTAGACTGACGTAGAATGCAGAGGTGTGAGTGCATACGTTTTGAGTAAAGTGGTGTAGAGTGCATTGGCGTAGAGTGCAGTGACAGAGTAGAGTGGCATAGAGTGTAGTGGTGTAGAGTGGAGTAGTATAGAGTAAAGTGGACTGGCGCTGCGTAGATTGCAGTGGTAGGAGTGGCGCAGGATAGAGTGGTGTTAAGTAGATTGTTTCAGAGTAGAGTGAAGTGGCGTAGAGTGGTGCAGAGTTGATTGCAGAGGTGTAGAGCAGAGTGGCGTACAGCGGTGCAGCGTAGATTACAGTGCCACTGCAAAGAGTAAAGTGGCATAGAGTACAGTGATGCAGCGTAGAGTGCAGTGTTGCAGAGTAGAATGGTCAGAATGGAGTGCTGCAGAGTAGAATGGAATGGCCTAGACTGGAGTGGCATACAGTGCAGTCATGTAGAGCATAGTGGTTTAGAGTGTAGCAGCGTAGAGTGCACTTGCGTAGGAAGCCTTGGAGTGGTGCATAGTGGCATATAGTGCAGTAGCGCAGAGTAGAGTGGTGTAGAGTTCAGTTGCGGAGAGTGCCGTTTTGCAGAGTACAGTGTCAGAGTGTAGTGGCGTAGAGTGCAGTGGTGTACAGTAGAGTGTTGCACAGCAAAGTAGTGCAGAGAGCAGTTGCGTAGAGTACAGTGGTTCAGAGCAGAATAGAGTGGTGTAGACTTCAGTGATGTAGATTGCAAAGGTGAAGAGTGCAGTGTCTTAGAGTGTTGCACAGCAGAATACAGTGCAGTGTGGCAGAGTAGAATGGAATATAATTCAGTGGCATAGAGTGCACTGGATTTATTTGAATAGGCCAAGGCACGCCTGGGTGGGTGAGGGCATTGGGGGATTACAGGGTATAGATAGGCTGAGAAATTACACATATATGGGACAGAACTGGCACAGGATATGAAGTGAGCGGAACAGACTGAACCTTTAGATTGTATAAAACACAGGAGATAAGCCTCCAATAGGAGACAAACAGACTGCCTTTGTAAATGTGAATGACCGCAGGGCTCACTATATCACTTATGTCCGAATGTCAGCACCATGTATGTAGGCTTTGCACAGCCTGACTACATTACATTAGAATGTATGTAAGATGCTATCAAACCTTTAATAACATTTGTTTATAAAAAATAGAGTGAATGGGATTTGAGTAAAGTGGTGTAGAGAGCATTGCTGTAGAGTAGAGTGATGCAGAGTGGAGTGGCACAGGGTAAACCTCAGTGGCATAGAGTGGAGTGTATGGAGCAGAGTGGAATAGAGTGGTGTTGAGTGCAGTGGCTTAGAGTAGATTATTTTATAGTAGATGGAAGTGGTGTAGAGTGCTGTGGTTTAGAGTGCAGTGGTAGATTAGAGTGGCTTAGAGTGGATTGGTGTAGAGTGGAGCGATGCCGAGTAGAGTGGTACAGGGTGTAGTGGCATACAGTGCATTGGCGTAGAGTGGAGTAAAGTAGAGCACAGTGGCATAAATTGCAGTGGTGAAGAGTAGAGTGGCAGAGAGTGCATTGTGGCAGAGTAGAGTGGCGTAGAGAGAAGTGGTGTACAGTGGAGTGGTGCAGAGAAGAGTGGAGTTGTGCAGGGTGGGGTGCAGTGGTATAGAGTGGCGTGATGTAGAGTGGCTAAGAGTGTAGTGGCGTACAGTGCATTGGCATAGAGTGGCATAAAGTAGAGTGATGCAGTGGTGTAGAAAACAGTGGCATAGAGTTTAGTGGCCGAGAGTAGAGTGGCAGAAAGTGCAGTGTTGCAGAGTAGACTTATAGAGTTCAGTGGTGTATAGTAGAGTGGCGTAAATTGCACTGGCGCACAGTAGAGTGGTGCAGAGTAGAGTGCCATGGAGAGCAATGGTGTAGAGTACAGTGGTGCAGAGTAGACTAGAGTGCAGTGACGTCTCTATGTGGTGTAGAGTGCAGTGGAGTAGAGTGTTGCATAGTAGACTATAGTGGTGTAGAGTGAATTGGTTTTCACTAAAGTGGTATAGAGTGCAAAGGCTGGAGTAGAGTTCAATGGCGTAGAGTGGTGCAGGGTGGAGTGGCATAGCGTAGATTGCAGTGGCGTAGAGTGCAGTGGCGCAGCGTAGAATGGAGTGGCGCAGAGTGGGGTGGCATAGAGGCGATAGTGAAATGGTACAGAGTAGAGCTGAGAGGTGCAAGGTAGAGTGGAGTGGTGTAAGGTAGAGCTGAGTGGCATAGAGTATAGTGCAGTGGTGGTGCAGTGTAGATTGGAGTGGAATGGCATATAGTGCCCTGGCGTAGAGTGGGGTGGTACAGATTAGAATACATTTCCATAGGGCACAGTGACACAGAGTGCAGTGTAGACAGGAATAGAGTGAAGTGGAGTGGTGCAGAGTAGAGTGCAGTGGCATGGTGTGGTGTAGAGTGGAATGGGGTAGAATGCACTGGCATAGAATTGAGTGGTGCAAAGTAGAGAGGCATAGAGTGAAGTGGCATAGAGGGGAGTGATGCAGAGTAGAGCGAAGTGACAGTGTGGAGTGGCGCAGAGTGGAGTGGTACAGAGTAGTGTACATTTCCATAGGGTGCAGTGACACAGAGTGCAGTGTAGACAGGCATAGAGTGAAGTGGAGTGGTGCAGAGTAGAGTGCAGTGGCATAGTGTGTTGTAGAGTGGAGTGGGATAGAGGGCATTGGCATAGAGTAGAGTGGTGCAAAGTAGAGAGGCATAGAGTGAAGTGGCGTAGAGGGGAGTGGTGCAGAGTAGAGAGAAGTGACGAAGTGTGGAGTGGTGTGCAGTGTGGAGTGGCGCAGTGGGGAGTAGTGCTTTGTGGAGTCAAGTGACACGGAGTGGTGCAGAGTAGAGTGGGGTGGGGTAAAGTGGAGCATGCATGGTGTGGTAACTCACTGCCTTTACAGACAACATATCTTCAATCGAAATTACCATTACATTTTCACAGACAAACAGTTTTATTGATAATCCAAACAATGCGCAAATGATAATGTGTAAAAACGTCTTCACCTAGTAGCTGGATTTTTTGATTGTATGAAAATATTTGTTTCCACATTTTAGAATATCCAAAAACGTGCTTCATTTGTGCTTTGCTAATTCTGATCAATATCTACAGTTAATTTACAGACATTTACATACTTCTGAGTGCTAGAAAAAAAATAACAATACACAAACTTCCTCTAACACACCCCCAGGTAGCCAGCATGATTGTCAAATAAATTCTCTCACTTTTAAGTCAGAAAAAGAAAAGTAAATGTCAAGCTCCCTGGAAAACAGAGCCTGACATTTGACCCCCGTCTTTGAATGGACAGCAAATGTGACAAGATAAGAACAAGATTTAAATGTCTGTTTACAGAAATCCAACACTGGTGAAAGGATAGAGTAAATAAGGTATGGGCAGAGGAAGGGACAAACTCAGGCTGAACAACCTAAAACAAATAAAGCTACCAAATAGAAAGCAAGCAAATGTGAGTTACAAATCACAAAGCCAATGGTAAGCAATGGGCGGAATGAATTCACAGGGAAGCCTTCCAAATGCCCCCAAGATGTGTTTAGCAAACCACACAGCAGGGCTTCGACCTTAAAAAAAACGAAAAAAACGAACACAAGAGAAATATTGTGCTCTAGCAAGGATTCCCTTGTCTGCTAAGCTGAGAATTAAACATGAAAGGAAGCAATGCATATTCTGGGAGCCTGCAGTGCCTATCATACTCTAGAGGGAATAGCACAAAAGTGAAAGAGAGCTTACAAATTAATGCAGAACAGACAAAGACGTATGAATTACAAGATCAAGCCAAGGGTCAGTGTATGTACAGTATGCATGGCTGAGTTATTTATAACTTACATCAGCACTGCACACCAAAGGGAGAGCCATTGTGGAGAAGTGTGGCTCAATGGTTAGAGCGGCAGACCCTGATGCAGAGGTCTGGCCCGGGACCAGGGTTCAATACCCGCCTCGGCGGGTCTTGGGCTCAATTTCCTCGGACCTGACAATTCTCGCCTAGGTTCCTATTCTAATCATGGGTCCCACTCTGCAACTCTGGGCAATAGCTTGCTTAATCTCCACAACGGCCCCTACAACACTGGGATGCCTGGCTTCACCTTGGGGGTGCCCAGGAGGGGCTTCTCACAGGGAGAGCCAGGAAGGGTTCCACAGCGTTATACAGCGCCGGGACGCCCCGTTGGGGCAGTTGTGCGCTACAAAATACACTACATTTACATTTACATTGAAAAAGATGAACTTAAAATCCAGCCAAGACCTACAAATCGATGCTGGAGTCCAGTAATACATAAGTCTCGGATGGATGGCATGGCAGAGGGCAAAAAAAGGAGTGCAGAACAGGCAGCATCTGTAAACGGAAACAGTGATCACCCACTGTTTCTTTGAGGGGTTCAAGAACAAGGTGAACAGAGGATTCAGAGCGGCACAGAGGTGCATAATTCTTGGATAGGCATGCGTCTTGGGTGGTTACCTTATTAGAGGAGGTTTGCATTTATTAAAAAAACAAAAAAAGAAATTACAGAAAAAGTGCACACTATGAGCAGAGATTAGAGGTATTTGATGGTTTGGAGAGGGCAGAGGAAAATTGTACTGCTGAGACAATCAACTAAAATAAAACTACCGATATATATGTGAATGTTGTTGCTGTAAAACTCCTAGGGTGAATTCATTAATTAATTATCGTTTATTGTGCGAAGAATGATCAATTAAAATCTTTACAATAATAAAATCTTGCAATATTGCAACTGAATACTAATACACTAATGCCTAAAATCAGTAAAAACCATGTTCATTAAAAGATATGGGGTGCATTGGCCAAGAGGCTCATGAAAATGGTGGAGGTTCTTAGGTGCAATATTTAAAGTCTAATAAAACTAAAAGAAAGAAATACAGCAGCATTGAATTAAGTGCAAACAGAGCCATAATGTGCTTAGTCGCAGCTGAAATACTGGCTGTGATAGTCCAGTGTTCGCCTCTTGAAACTGTGCTGAAGTAATTAGCTACTATAATATGTGCAGGTAGGCGATGGGGAACCACGCTGAGCACCATGTTTTAGCAGCTTGCAGTCTTCTGCTGGCGGTGCTTGTGCTCTAAGAAATGGCTGCGACGCTACAACATACGACTACACCCGCGGCATATGAGGGGCGATTTGGTAGTCTGGCCTTTGAAATACATGAAAGGACCGATTGGCAACCAGGTTTCAGTTATTTATCGATAGCTAGCCATTTCGAGGGTTGATTGTCTCTGGAGGTGAATTGCTGCCTTTATTCACCACTTCTATGTAGAATTGTGTTAGATCTGCAAAATGTTGCCAGAAACCGGTCCTGGGAAGCTTGATTCCGGTCCAGGGAAGACATGGCTTGGCAGTTCGGGCTGGACTGTTCCCATGAGGCACAGGGTCAGACTGATTTGCATATGGCCATGTCTGAACTGGGGTGGCGGAGTGAGCTAAAGAACGGTGATGGATTAAACCCAGATCAGTTGACTGGGGGGTGAGTGTTTGTATTGTCAACGCTCCGTCCATCATCACCTTTGGTTTTTCTTTGTTCGCCCTAAGTTGGCAGGGTATGCTCAGACGTGAGTCCCTTGCTCACTTTGCCACTGGAGTCAAGCAAGCCCGGCTGAAGACGGCTGTAATGACAGAAACCGGTCCTGGGAAGCTTGATTCCGGTCCAGGGAAGACATGGCTTGGCAGTTCGGCTGGACTGTTCCCATGAGGCACAGGGTCAGACTGATTTGCATATGGCCATGTCTGAACTGGGGTGGCAGAGTGAGCTAAAGAACGGTGATGGATTAAACCCAGATCAGTTGACTGGGGGTTGACTGGGGGTGAGTGTTTGTATTGTCAACGCTCCATCCATCATCACCTTTGGTTTTTCCTTGCCAGTTCCATCAGCTTGGTAATGGTGAACATCAGGTTCATGGCCTCATTACCTGTTTGGATGCCGTGGGCCAGAAAAGTGGTTTTAACAGTCTGTGACGTGGTAGCAGAAGTGACGGGCAACAACATAATGGGTGGTTGAAAAGCTCATACTTTTAGGCGCAGAGTCTACAGTTGGCAGCTTTGGTGACAACCATCTTGGATTTGTTTCTTTAGTTCGTAGGACCATTAGCCTTACAAGCATAATTTGTTTTAGACCGCCTTTACGAAGAGCGCTGCAGAGATTAGGTTGAAGTCTGAGGCATTCTGGCTGCGCTTGAATAGGTGCTGTTGCAATGCAAACTTTCACTCCGACTTTCTGTCGGGGGGGCCGCTGGAAGTTGGAATAGATTAATTTTCTATTCCAACTCCAGTGTGTGCAACAGAAAGGAAGGTGTTGGAGTTAAATCCAACACCTTCGACCCACTACTGCACACCTTTTGCGTTGCAACGACATGTGATGTAATGGCATGCATTGTAATAGTTTTGTTGTAAAGGCTGTCTCCCGTAGTGCATTGACATACGATTGCCCCACCGCTTGTAATTCTCTTGATTTATTGAGTGTATCCATATCGCTTGCCTTCGATTGTGTATTTGTTTGTTATTTAGCATGGCTTTGAGAGGGCCACATGAAAGCTGTAGATTGGTTAGTTCTGTCTGATCAATTTGGAGAGAGGTAATTGAGCGTTAGATGTCTTGCAACCAGGGATTCACTTCTGGGGCAAAGAGGTGTTGGAGAATGGCTATCATGGTTTTGAGCAGCACTTTTTTAACCCTAGTGTAATAATTTAAAAAGGATGCCATTCTAGCCCATGTTTGGGCCTCCAGTCCGAATTCCAGCATTATCAGACCGCTCCAAAGATATGATGGTAGTCTAAAGACACTCTGTGTGCTTGGAGCTGGTATCTGTCCATGATGTTAACTAACTGCCCCGGACAGACTTCGTGGCCATATTTGATCGTCGCTAGAAGGGTTGCTGCTAATACTCGTCTTATAGGGCGGGTAAATGGGCTTTCTAAGGACTTATTCAGTTTGCACACACTAATTATTATTGACTCAGCCTTTGCAGCAGTGTGAATCAAGTGCTTCTAGGGTCCTCCTTTTGATGTTATCCAAACATCCAGATAATAACAAGCATCAGCAGCTTCAATTTTTAGTGGACACAGGTTCTAGCTAAAATGTGTTTTTGGTTGGGTTGCCAAAGAGTAGGACTTTGGTCTTAGTGCCATTTGCCACCATTTTATTGGCCAAGTTGTAGTTGTGCGGGGCTCTCTGTAGGCCTAATCTAGAATGATCCACAAGAAATATGTGTAATCGGCATAGTGTAGTAGTGTAACCCTGGTACTTTCAATTTTGAGGAGGGGAAGTTAGGTTTGCGTGTTTCAGTGCTGTGCCCATTTCAGCAGTGAACAAACTGAATCGTAGGGGCGCAAGCACACAGCCTTGCTTCAAGCCGTTGTCTGTCTTGATCTTCCTGGTGACTGCGGTCGGAGTTAGCTTGACCCTAACCCAAGTAGAAGTGTATAGAGATATGATGGATTGGAGCAGATTGTTCAGGATGCCCCACCCAGTGAGCTTTCTCCATAAACTGTTCCTATCTACCACTTCTAAGGCAGCTGAGTAGTCCACAAAACAGACAAAGAGCACAAGTTGCTTCTCGCTCTTTGGCCAACGGGTTAGGAAGGAGAGGGCCACAATGTTGTGTAGAGGAATTTGCCCTGAAACCTGTTTGATGGAATGGAATTATGTCATTCATTTCAGCCCAGCTCTCCAGTTCTTTCAAGAGGGCAGAGGCACAGACCTTGGCTTCAACTCATAAGGTGATCGCTTGAAGAATTTACAACAGCAACGGTGAAAGGAAAACCAGACTGCTTAGTTAGTCCTTTGAGATGCCTTGGGGCTCCTCCAACAGGTAATAATCTGTAAGGAAATCCACAGCCATAAATTTTAATTAAGTCTAGACTTAGTGCACTCAGTCAATCAGTCTCAAAGATGAGCTCATGGGCCTTCAATAGATGTCAAAACGTCTTCACTCATATTTCCATCAATTAATAAACAAGGCATTTTGTTCCTTACTTCTGAGTAACTTCTTTAGGGATAACTTTGTGCCACACTGAGATACAGTTGATTACAAAAAATCAATCTTCACGATATAAGAATACATTTCATAGTACAGTCTGCAGTTTTCTAGGTATGACTGAGCGAGTACACCTGCATATAGGTACAGAAAGTATAGTGTTGAAAGAGCTATCTTGAATCAATCGCTCCGGAGGTGCAAATTGGCGTTCCACAGCTCTTTGGAACGGAGCGACTGGATGCACTACAGTCTAGAATTGATTAGTTATAGCTACACACATAATATAAAAAGAACCTTTCTTACACCAGAAGTTTAGCTGCACTCTCAATTCAATTGATATTGGATCCTCAACCTCCTGGAATCAGGATTTGCTTCCAATGCAGTCCCAGCCTGCATGCTGTTAAGTGTCAATAAATAGGAAATCACAGACCTGGATCCCTCCCTCAAATAACTACTGAAATTGGACTTATTGTTAAATCTCTGAAAAACTATTTTTCCTTACAAAAATATGTGCTGTGGCTCCATGTGGTGATTCTCTTCAAATAGTCTACAATAGGTTCATGGAAGAACAAAACGCTCTGCAACGTGTATTCATCCCGGAGTTGTATTGCATCGGGCGAGCACTGCTGTGAAGCCATTACTCCACCGTTCTCCGCTTTACCGCAGGCTTCGATCAACGCCCACTTGGAGAAGCAAAGGCTGGGTAAAGAGATTTCAAAGACACCATGCACAAAGTGAAGTCTGTTCAAGATTTCTAGCCGGCAGGTCTGTCGGGGGGCTTTCAGCCCTATGTGCCGGAGTCTGTCTGGCGATGCAAGGATTTTAAGTTGTGCACCAATGTCCTTTGGAAATAGGCGTCAGCACAAAGGGGAACGAATGGATTTTGCCATTAAGAGACTTTGCTCAGCAGGATCCATGGCCCACTGACAGCAGGAGCTCTTTTTAACTACAATGTTATCTTGTCTTGCAATAAACAACTATTTCATTTTCACATGATGGGATTTTTCCCGATCAAACGTTTTGCAATAATACAACCATTCAACTTTTAGACCAAACTGGAAATTTCCAATGTGCCAAAAATAATGGACTACTGTGATCTGCATATCCTTAGCTCTAGGCACCCCAGGGCCTAACCAGATATTGCTGATGGAGATTTTGAGTAGATAACTAAACACATTTTGATCCTATTTCATGTTCTGACACATACCTTTTTATTGATACTTTTCAATGTTTCCTGTTTTAATATTTTCTTTTAATTGGCAGTCTTTAAATAACACCCATAAAGCACCTGGTTGTCTTCAATGATACAGGTGGTGGTTAGCAGGTGGTGGTTAGCAGGGGTGGGTATAAGATAAAACAGGCAGGATGACAATTATGTTGCTTTGTCAGTTTAAGGCGTCTGACATGGGAGCGGTTTTAGAATTCAGGTGAATGCACGGAATTTACTAAATTGTGTCAGTTACTCATGGGTGGCTAGCTAACAGACAGTTGGTTTATCATTTGGCCTATAACTTTACTAACACCTGTTTAGTCTTCTTCTTGGATCCAGTGCATTTCTTTGTAACATGAATTGGTAATGAGTTACTTCAGCTGTGCAGGCAACAGCCATCACCTTCAACCCACCAATGAATTTACTGCCTGTTCTTGCTGATGCAGGGACTTGGGCCAGCTTAATGGACTTTCTCATCTTTATGTACATTTGGTGTACAACTATTACATCTATAAAAACAAGCACTGACAATACCAAAAGGGTTCGCCTTTTTTAGCTGTGTTGTACAACAGCAACACAGACAACAGAGAGAGTATGGAAGGGAGAGTTGGGGGGGCCAACTCTCACAACGGAGGGCCAGTGGGAGTTATTAACAATGACAACAGAGGGAGGGTGGGAGGTGCTGTGGACAAGCAGAAGGTCAGCAGAATGAGCACAGGAGAGGATTGAAGTACATGAGGGATACAGCTGCAAAACATGTGCTCTTGTAAGGAAGCCTGCGGCAACTGACCAATAAAATGAGGCAAATGAGAGTGACAATGAAACCAACCAATTGTAAACAATGGCAGGTCTCTAAGTCCTCTTTTAGAAAACTAAAGGTATTTCAAGAGACAGTGCACATACTGACTTAGGACAGACCTAAAATTGCCTTCTGTGCACAATCATAGCTGCTGAAGCAAGATGGCCGACCGTACAGGAGTGCTCCTGCTGAACTTCTGAGGGCTGGGATAACCATCGGTGCTAATCCCTGTATGCCCTTCGCCATCCGACTTCTGAGGCACACTTGCCTAGCAGGGGAGTTGTTTCTGCCCGTGCCTTTCTTACTTCCCCAAGGTTTGGACCCATTCTTGGGGCTTAGACTGATACTGCTTACCCCGGTGTTCGGCTTGGAGTGCCCTGGAGGTCGGCTACCCTTGGAGCGAAGGGCCGCTAGCTCTAGTCACAACTGCCAGCCTTGGGGCGCCCTTATGGTGGCTGTGTTCGCTCATGGAGGATTGATGATTGCGCCAGAACCAGTGGTCATGGCCGCGCCGGCTGAACCTGGGTGTAAAGACAAGTTGGCGTTGCTTGCGGTGTGAGGAAGCCTAGCAGTAAAATAATCTGGCTAGCAGCGTCACCGGAGTGTTGGCGCTGGTATATGCGGAGATCCACCACTCCTGTCTTCTAGTGAGCCTGGCCAAAATACTTGAATGATGCTCCCCCGTGACGGCGCTGGCAGATGGAAGGGGCCGAGCGCGGCCGCAAGATGCCCCAAAATGTCGGGGTCAATGGGAGAGGGGTTAATGCAGTAAGAAGTAGCGGGCGGTGTCTTTCCAATTAGTTGTTATAATTTGAAAAGCGATAGCAATACAAAGATCAATAAATTTACGAGTATGGAGTGGGACATCCCAAACTGGGGCCAAACCACCCAGGAATACAGAAGAAATAACAAAGGGAACATTAGTAGATAAAATCTTATTAAGAGTAGACCAAATGTGGGACCACATAAGTTGGACCTTAGGACAAAGAAAAAACATGTGAACAAAGTCACCAGGAGTACATGAACAGGACCAACACTTCTTAGTGTCTAACAATTTAAATTTAAACAAATCACAGGGAGTGTAAAATAATCTATTATAAAAAAAATAAAGGGTTTGTGTGGTACTAGCGGAACGAGAGGTGGAATGAAGTTTGGACCAAATAGAATCCCAGGTAAGTGAGGGGAAAGTGTGATGGAGGTCCGATTCCCAGGTAAGTTCAAGATTAGTTTTAGGCCTGTCAGTAAGTGAGGGAGAAAGTAATTTATAAATAGCAGAGGCCTTAAGGGGAACCTGAAAGTTAGGTGGAGAGGCAAGGAGGGGAGGTGAAGAGAATGAAGGAGTATTGTGTAGGATAATAGTGGATAGTTTGGGCAGAAGTTCATGAAAGTGTGCGCAGTATTTGTTAGAGATACCGAAGGAATCACGAAGTGCTGGAAAGGGTAATAAGGAATTGTCAGAAATAAGATGTTGGTAAGTGAGAATTCCTTTGTCAATCCATTCCTTCCAAAAGAGCGCACGTTTGCGTAATTTAAGAGATTTATTATACCAAAGTGGGGTATTCATATGAAGAGTAGATGGTACAGAGAATGATCGAAAAAGGGCAAGGGTTAAAGCTTTGGAGTGTTTAAAAATAGGAGAAAGTAGCTTAGGAGGTGGTTGAGTGAGATTGGAGGCAATAAGGAAGGAGAAGGGGTGAAGTTGAGCCAATTCCAGAGAGCTCCAAGCCGTAGTAGGAGGAGACGAGGTTTCAAGAAGAAGAGGCCAAATTTGCTTGAGAGTAAAAGCAGAATGAAAGCGTGAGATATTGGGGAAGTTAACACCACCAAGATTTTTAGGTTGTTGAAGACGGAGGAGAGAGACTTTAGCCTTACGCTTATTCCACAGGAATTTGGAAAAAAGACTATTGATAGACTTAAAAAAGAAATGGGGGAGAGAGATAGGAAGCATGGAGAGACAGAAGTTCACAATAGGAAGGAGCATCATTTTAATAGTAGAGAGACGGCCCCACCAGGAAAGAAAAAGAGGGGACCAACGTTCTATAAGAGAAGAGAGCTTTTTAAGGATATCGGAGTGATTAATTTTGATAGTTTCTCTAATAGTGTTAGCATATAAAACGCCAAGACATTTGATAGAACCAGAGTTCCATTGGAAACCAGAACCCTGAAACATGTGAGGAAGACAACATTTATTGAGGGGAAGGACTTCAGTTTTATCAATATTTAGTTTATATCCAGAAACAGAGGAATAATCATGTAATAAAGAAAAGAAAGCGGGAAGGGCAACAACAGGGTTAGAAATGTAAAGCAAAATATCGTCTGCATAAGCAGTAAACTTAATCTCAACATCTTTATAAAGAAAGCCAGAAGAGGAAGGGGATTGTCGAATTTTCTCAAGGAAAGGTTCGAGTGCCAGAATAAAGAGAAGGGGGGAAAGTGGGCAGCCTTGTCTGGTTCCTCTATGAAGGGGAAAATAATCAGATTGCATACCATTAATCCATATAGAAGTGGAAGGAGCAGAATAAAGCAACTGAACAAATTTAAGAAAAGTGGGACTGAAACCGTGCCAGCGAAGAGCGCCAAACATAAAATCCCAGTTGACACGGTCAAATGCCTTCTCGGCGTCTAGAGTAATGGCAGCCAAGGGACTATCCATTTTAGCAGAAAGATGAATGATATTAAGAAGGGTTCTAGAATTGTCTGTAATGGATCTTCCCTTAACAAAGCCGGATTGATGAATGTTAACCAAATCGGGGACAATGGAACCAATCCGTAAAGCCAGAATTTTCGCATACAATTTACAATCAGTATTAATGAGGGAGATGGGTCGGTAATTTTTACATAGGGAAGGGTCCTTATCTTTCTTGGGGAGAAGGACTAGCATAGCCTGCGAAAAAGAACCTTTAGATTCACCAGAGGAGAGAAAATGGTTAATTAACTGAAGAAAATGAGGACTCAAGATAGATTTAAATTGGAGAAAGAAACGAACAGTAAAGCCATCAGGGCCTGGTGTCTTATCTTTGGGGAGAAGAGAGAGAGCAGCAAGAATTTCCTTTTCCGAAATCGGGGCATCAAGAGAAGAGAAATCCAATAAAGGATTGGGAGATTTAGGGACAGAATTAAAGAAAGAGTCTAATTGCTCTGCAGAGGGGGAAGACTCAGGAGTATAAAGAGAAGAGTAAAATTGAACAAAGCAATCCAGAATTTTGGCGTCAGAAGACTGGAGCGAGCCTTGTGAATCCTTAATCGAGACTATTTTCGATTTCTGTTTTTTAATTTTGAGATAATTTGCCAGAGCCCTACCAGCTTTATTACGACCACCATATATCTTCGCATTAAATTGAAGAAGCTGATTGGAGGCCGATTCCCAGGAATGTTTATTAAATTGCAGTTTAGCGGAAATGAGAGAGGACAGAGAGTCAGGAGAGTTGGAAGTGTAGTAAAGATGTTCTAGTTCTTTAATGCGTATTAGATAGGAGGAAGCTTGGGATAGCGTTTTCTTTTTTTTACGTGAAATAAAGTCAATAATACAACCCCGAGCAGTGGCCTTGAAAGCATCCCAAAGAAAATGAAAGTTAGAGGTGGAATGTAAGTTAGTAGTGAAAAAGTCATCCATGAAATGAGTGAAGTGTTCAATGAAAGTGGGATCAAGTAAAAGGGAGTTGTTAAAGCGCCATCTGCGGGCCTGAGGCGTGGGAGAGGGGTAATCCATATCTAAAATAACTGGGGCATGATCTGAGATGAGGATAGAGCCTAATTCTGAGTTGGTCATAAATTGGAAAGCATGGTGGGAGAGAAAAATATAATCAATACGGGAGAGGGAATTATGCACAGGAGAAAAAAAGGAAAAGTCCAGAGAGTCAGGGTGGGACAACCTCCATGAATCTATAAGGCCTCTGGAGGAGATGGCTTTGTGAAAGGACTTTTGCATTTTGTTGGGAATGTAGCGAGCTTGTGATTTGCGGTCCAAAAAAGGGTCCATCAATTGGTTACAATCTCCCCCAACAATCAAATCCTCATTAGCATTAGAAGAGAGAAGGGAGGAGAAATCATTCCAAAAGGAAGAATCAATGCCATTCGGACCATAGACATTACAGAGAGAGAGATGAACATCATTAACAATGCAATCAAGGAGCAGCCACCTGCCATTAGTGTCAATAGTTTCATTTAAAATTTGAACAGACAACGCTTTATGAAATAAAATAACAACACCATTTTTGTGATTAATAGCAGGAGAGCAAAAAACATCCCCAACCCATAGTGCAGAGTGGTAGTGCAGAGTGCAGAGTGGTAGTGCAGAGTGCAGAGTGAGAGTGCAGAGTGGTAGTGCAGAGTGGTAGTGCAGAGTGCAGAGTGAGAGTGCAGGGTGGTAGTGCAGAGTGGTAGTGGTAGGGTCAATGGGAGAGGGGTTAATGCAGTAAGAAGTAGCGGGCGGTGTCTTTCCAATTAGTTGTTATAATTTGAAAAGCGATAGCAATACAAAGATCAATAAATTTACGAGCATGGAGTGGGACATCCCAAACTGGGGCCAAACCACCCAGGAATACAGAAGAAATAACAAAGGGAACATTAGTAGATAAAATCTTATTAAGAGTAGACCAAATGTGGGACCACATAAGTTGGACCTTAGGACAAATTTTTAGATAATTTGCCAGAGCCCTACCAGCTTTATTACGACCACCATATATCTTCGCATTAAATTGAAGAAGCTGATTGGAGGCTGATTCCCAGGAATGTTTATTAAATTGCAGTTTAGCGGAAATGAGAGAGGGGTTAATGCAGTAAGAAGTAGCGGGCGGACAACACTGCGCAAGCCTCGGTGCCTTCTCCAGCGTGAGGCCCCTCCTTCGCCTGCTAGGGCGTCCTGCCACATTCTAAGACAAGAGATCCCCCCGCAACGACACCGGTGATTAGAAGGAACCAAACACAAGAGCTGGTCTCCAGTGCCCAGCCAGCACCCGCCTGTGCCGCCTTGTTTCGGGTTTTAAGCGTGCTTTTGCTTTTTCGCGGAGTTGCTCGTCCTCCTGACCCTGCATCTGCCTCCTCCTGAATCTGCCTCCTGAGTGACCGCCCTGTCTCCCCTGCCTTGGATATCCTGGGAGAGATCGGCGACCTTCAACCTTACCTACTTTCAGACCCATCTGCTACTTTCCCCATGCAGCTTTATCTTTGGGGTTGGTTGATTCTATATCGGATTTTCTTGATCTGGTTTTTTGTTTACCCTTAATGCCCACTATCTTATTTGCCTAGCTCTCTGGGTCTGTGTCACTGGTTCCTCCATCTTGCGGTTTCGACTGTCCCCACGATGCCCGTTGCCACCGGAGCGACCTTCACCCTTCATCGACCCATCGGAGCCTGCTACACTTCTCTCTTCTGATTGGACTTGGTTAGGCACCCCTTTCCACCCCTACCTTTACCCATCCCAACTCTATAGACCGGATTAAATTGTTACCAATACCTGGACCCTCTCCTGTTTATTCCGACTTGCTTACTCTTAGTTTTGATATCCACTTAAAAATCTCTTCTCCATGCCCGATCTTCCTGGCTTGATACGTATCCTTGCCCTTTCCTTTCCCCCTTCTCCAGCTTTGCTCCTTGGTCTTGTTATCCATCTTTTCTGTTGCTCTAGAAACGGAAGTATTTCATCTTGTGCTCTATTTCAACAGATGTATTTTTGCAACATGCAGTTGTTGTTTTTTGCTCCAGAAACTATTGTAATCTTTGTAATCACTGTTCTGCTGTAATCATTTTCTTATTTTAATGCGCTCTGATACCTCTGGGTGTATTGCTAGTGTTCAGCGAACCTCATCCCCTCGGCCATCACCTACCCCGCCGGACTTCGGACATTGTTTCAAACGGTTTCTCACGGCTTTGTCGACCTTTCACATGGACTGCTTTAAATGCTTTATTCCTCCTGAAGTACTTTCCCCCTTCTGGTCTGCCTTACTCTATCTACTTTCCTTTCCCCCCATTTTTCCTCTACACCCCTTCATTCCATTCCCCTTAAGACGTTAGTCTTGGCTATGCAACGCGATAACTTTTTTTATTATGTATTCTCATGTCTTTCTCCTATACTTATACTTGTAATTGTAACTGATGTAACTTATGTAACCTGTAACACACTGATCCTCATGTAAAGCGCTCCGATTCCTCCGGGTCTAGCCAGCGCTATATTAAAAAAAAAAAAAAAATCAATCGGAACTCACTGGTGATTTGCACAGCGGACTGCAAATGCTCTATTCTACCGAACTATGGGCTAGATGTAGGTAAATCAGATTTACCGATTCATAAATACCGAATTTTACCGATTCGGTATTCATGAATCGGTAAATCTGATGTAGGTAATTATTCGGTAACAAATACCGAATCGGTAGGATTCGGTATTTACCGATTCGGTAATTACCGAATCGGTATTTGCCATTGATTCCTATGGGCCTTGAAGCCCATAGGAATCAATGGCAAATACTGATTCGGTAATTACCGAATCGGTAAAAATACCGAATTGCCAAGGGGGACAGGGTGTCACTTTGACACCCTGTTGCACCCCTGTTTCTGGCTTGTGTGCCATGTGACACACATACATGCCCTTAGGGCATGTCTGTGTGCCACATGGCACAGGTGTACATGCACAGATGTGCATGTACACAGTAATTCGTTATTTACCATGCAATAGTATTACATGGTAAATAACGAATTCTTAGGGGCCTGTGGCACTGTTTACTGTGCCACCTACATATTGATTTACAGAATTGGTACATTTACCGATTCTGTATTTTTACAGATTCCGTAAATTTACCGAATCGGTAAATTTACCGATTCTGTAAATCAAAGGCCCCCTACATTATAAAACTCAAATACCGGTCGGTAACGGCTGAAATCGGCCGTTATTGACCGGTATTTGGTCTCCTACATCTGGTCCTATGTTCGCAACCCTCCTAACACCAAAGCTTAGGAGGTGATGGAGCGAGATAGAAAACAAAATTTTGTTTAAACTCGTGAAGTCACATTTCCATAACATGAATAATAATATTAATGATTTGTGATTTGTTGTGCTAATACAACTTAGATTAAACTTTACACATGGGGGGACTAACATGTGTGCTCATAAACGTGCATAATTGTTGCATCTTTTTGTTCGTGCAAAATAATAAAATAATTTATTGTTTTCGTTTTTGTCATTACTAAATGCTGCAAACTTAAAAGAAGCATGTGCTTGTTTTGCTTTTCCTTGTCTGTGTGATGTCATTTCTACTATTCTAGGTGCATATAAGTCTCATGGAATAACGGAGACTGGTAGATATAAACGCTGCTTTATTTGTTTGCATTGGCTAGGTAACATTTTGATTAATCGGGTGGGTTAATTAATTAGTAAATCTTGGGGTGGATACAGAATCTACATTATTTCTTACATTAATACTTTTCTTGTGTTTGTTTTATACTAGAAAACATAAGTTGTCTGCTTTTGGGCCTAGTCTGTCCGAGCTACAAAATGCTGAATTTTACTTCTGCAAAAGTGCTGAGACGCCCATTCTGAAATAAATTGTTCGTCAAAAGCTGCGTTCACAAAGCAAAAACTGACGTGCTATCATCATTCTGTCGGACATGGCCAAGGTCGAAAAAGAACATTTTGTCAGCCCTTAACTTGGCATCCGCGGAAGTCAATTGGAAGTTAACGGACGCAGCGAGAACGACTTTATACAAGTGTTGCAATCCTAGGAAGCTCCTGGTTGCACTCGGAAGGGACAATGGTCTCTAAGAAAAGTGACTTAATGGAAGTTTTGAAAAGTGGGTGACATGTCACTTGTCACTCTCAACCAATGGGACGTCGAAGATTTCTGAAAACTTTCCTTTGCGTAGTTTAGTTAGCGTAGAAAGGTATAAAAAGTCATGCCCCTAGGGATGGGCTGGCTGCTGCTTTCTGACTTTCCGATGAGGGTGAAGTGCTGTCGGACTTTGCGTGGAGCACGTAAGAATCCTCAAAGAACTTTACTTTAATTTCTATCTATTTAGCTTAATTAGGGACTTAGGTTTTAGAAATGCTAAACTTTAAATATTCACTTTAATTTTGATTCACTTGCTTAAATTGTATTTTTCTCACGTTTCTTTACAATCATGCTTGCTTCATTGCTAATAAAATTCATTTATAAAACTATCAACTTATATACCATAATTTAGTAAATAAAATCTTACTTTTGACAAACAAGCTGGTCTTGATTATTCAGAAGTGTAGGTTACTATTAGCTAGATCACGTCGCCAATGGTGGTCGTTTAAATGGTTAGGTTTTATTCTAATGACAATATTCTTTCCGCAAATGTATAAAATTATATATAGTTTGTAGATAATGTGTATATAGATTTAATTTGACCACCTGATTCAGTAGGCCCAAAATATGTCAGGTTTATAAATGGGTCCATATTTAGTATAGAATTTTGTTTATAGGTTAATGAAGTTGGGTAGCGTTGTTTATGATATATTTTCTATAGGCCGCTGGATCAATTCTCTGGTAGCAGAAATTGATGGTTGCTAAGAGTAACCAAGGTAATATGTTGGTTGCTAAGGGTTACTAAAGCGTTATGGTATGGAAATAGGATCGATGTTTTAACACATGTTAAGTTCATTTTTCGTGCTATCTGTAAGCTATACCGGTATAGATTGCGTGGCGAGAAATTAGTCACGCAAGCCATCTGTTCTGTTTGTAGTGATATCGCCGAGTATCACAAGAGGTATCGCCGTGTACCATAGTGTTGTCGCCGAGCAACACAGTTTTAGGGCTAGGTGTGAATCTTGTATAGTGAGGGTTTTCTAAGAAATTAAAGCAGCATGAGAATAGGGACAAAGTGCCTTCCATAAAACTCACTGTGATAATAGTATTAGTTATATCCGAGCTTGAGTGAAGGGTAAATTAGCGTCGGTGCATGATTATCTATAAACAGGTTAGAGTCCTGTACGGGTACATGTTTCATATCTATAAACAGGTGAGAGCCCTGTACGGATAACGTCGTTATTTTGCTAACGGTGCATGATCTCTATAAACAGGTGAGAGTCCTGTACGGATTTCATGTGTGTTTGAAATTAGGGAATTTTCAGTGTGAAAGTGCGAGTTTGAATTGTATTTTATGTTCAAGTGGAACTCTTAGAACTTTCACTTCGCGGTGGGTTCAGAGCAAAGCGAGTTCATAATTATACGTGTTAGAAGGGTGGGGTAAGGGTTACTCTACTGACAATTGGATATTATCCTTAGTGTGAATAGCGCCGTCTATTCCGAAGTGTGGATACTTGAATGTATGTAAACTATCCTAAATAGTGAAACGAACAGATGTTGTCCTTATAGTCATTGTTAAGAATTAATTTACACTGAAAAGTATTCTTAAAATGGCGCTGTGAAAAGATTTTGTGAAGGAGGGGTAAGCGCCAGGAGTGAGAAACGAGAAACCGCAGCTGCTGTGTACGTCACAGAGCCGCGCTGGGATTGGGTGACCTACGTCACAAGCTATATTCTGATTGGCTCTTGAGTCTCTGACGACCTGTGAGCTGATTGGTCCTTCGGAAAAACTCCAAATTTATTGGTTGAGCAGAAAAGTGACGTAGCTCAACTGTCATTGGCTTGTTGGTGTGTTTCGCGCACGATTGGTTGTTTTGCGGAACATCCCGGAAATATTTTACGAACGATTTTGTGAATTAGATTTAACTCTTAAAAATGAGTTATCATTTTAAACATGTTGAGAAAAAGCCAACATTATTTCAGAAGTTTAAGAATTTATTTTCACCTGACAAGAAAATCGAAACGCGAGGTGGTAAACTACTTCATAAGTATAAAACACCTGCAGCGTATATGGAAGGTGAATATGGATATCATACTGTCTTATGGTTCGATAGTTGGAAACGCTATACTAAGAACGACGGTGTTTTAACTTGGCCTGATGATGGTTCATTTAATGTAAAAGTCTTGAGAAATTTACGAGAGAAAATGAATGCTCTTGTTCCGAAACCGAGACCAACTCAATTTGAAGCTTTAGTTGAGTGGGAAGACGAGATGTATCAGTTACAAAGAGAAGCTAGTGGAATTAAAAGACCTTCTAAAAATCCACCTTGGAGAAGAGAAACTCATGAAGATAGATTGCGAATGTGGAGACAGGGAAACATGAGTGAAGGATTGTATTTAATTCAGGAAATGGTAATGGGTACTCCTACAGGGAAATCTATGGAAAGTGAATCTGAGGATGCAGTTATGGAAGAAATATATACAACTGCTAGAAAGAATCAGCCTTTGAGACCTCCTAGATCATGGTCTACTCCAGTGGTTTCTACTGAAACTTCACCGAGTGCACCTCCAATTAATGAAGCTCCTAAACTTTATCCAAATAATTGTGAAATTATTGAAACTCCTAGAAGACCAGAATTCGAGAATGCTCGAAATGAAGGTAGACATTTTACAATGGCTCCAAGAGCAAGAGAAGCTCCAAAAGATTATACAAGAGAGGCAAGAAATGTTGAAGATGTTGATTATAATGAATATTTAAGATCTAAAGAAGAACTAATAAAAAGAATGACAAAAGGCATGGAAGCTGTGACAGTTCCAGTAACGATTGGTCCTGTTCAGCCTGTATTTGACCAAAAGGAAACAAACAAAACTGGATTAACTATTCCTTTAAATACAGAAATTCAAAAGGCTGCTGAAAAATTTTATTCAGACTTATCTGAAATAAACTCTTCTAAATCGAGAATGCCTGATTTAACCTTTAATGAGGATTTATCTCCAAAAACACCAATGGGTGCTATATCAGATATAGGGAGTCCTGAAGTCAGGGTAACCACACCAAAACTTGATGTGGCCA
The DNA here is from genome assembly GCF_964261635.1 of Lissotriton helveticus. NCBI lineage: Eukaryota > Metazoa > Chordata > Amphibia > Caudata > Salamandridae > Lissotriton > Lissotriton helveticus. The sequence continues at coordinate 2,085,664,309 of NC_136065.1, forward strand.
AATTAAAAGCGAATATCGAAGAATTAATAATTGGAACAATCGGACCAGATAGTTTAAATTACTATCGAGATGATGAACTACTGTTCATTTGCAAAAGCATACAATGGAAAACAAAAAATAAATATGATCAACTAGAGGATCTAGCAGCTGAACTTGAAATTGATGTGAGCAAACAAAAGAATTTTGCAAAGCATTACAGATTAGACTTTTCAGAAAGTGACATTGAGAGTTTGAACTCAATGGGAAGAATAGTTCATATTAAAGATTTGATTGTCTATATCAAAAAGCTAGGAGAACTGAATAAATGGAGAGTAAAATGGACGAAAAAGAAGGAAGATGAAAGATTGGAAAAATTGTCAAAACAATTTCCAATGAGAGAAATTGCAGGTGGAGGATATGTTCATGTCCCTTGGTCGAGACAGGACATTCTGTTATTTACAAATGACTTTCCGATATTGAGGGAGAAACCAGTTGAGTGGTACAGGCAAGTTGATAGATTTATCAAAGTGTCAAAAGTTCTGTGGATTGATTTAGATGGATTTTTTGATATTGTCGTTCCATCTGATCTTTGGACAGAATGTAAAATATCGATTAGTTGGCCAAAAACAGAACCTGAGCGAATTAAAGAAACAGGTGCTCCAAATCCACTTGTAATGGATTTTTATGAAAAAGTAATTGTTTGGATGAAAAATAAAATTCCACCCAAAGAAGTCGATTGGGTTAAAATAGAAAGGACAGAACAGGAAACAAAAGAATCAGTTCATTCTTTTTATGAAAGACTACTGTTAATCTTTAAACAATACAGTGGTTATGAAAAACTAGATGAAAAAGACATGAGCCATTTTGTCTATAGATTTGTTTATGGACTAAAACCTGAAATTGGAGAAATGATTAGAAATAGTATTGTCGGATGGCAATCACTATCTGTAGATGATATTCTAAGAAAGGCTAAGTATTGCAGTGATGAAATAGAAGTAAAACAGAAGAAGCTCAAGGAGAAAGCCATGTGGGCTCAGGTAAAGGTGGCTGAGCAACAGATTGCCAGCATGGGTAATAAGAACACTAATTTCGTTCAAACTGGAAATACAAACCAGATACAAGGAAAGTTTAAAAATAATAATTTCCCAAAGAAATTTAGCCCAAAGATTGAGGAATTGAAACAAAGATTACCTTGTTTTAATTGTGGCGAAATTGGACATTGGAGAGACGAGTGTCCTCATCCTCCTAAAAACTTAAAGAATCCCTTATTGAATCCACAGATGCAGAATGGTGTTGACCTGCAGCGACAGCTACAGATGCAACAGGGGTTAAACGAATTTAATATTCAGCGACAGTTACAGCAACAGCAACAACAACAGGTGAATAATCGTCAAGACCAATTGCCACAACCACCTTTTCCGAATTGTGGGGGAGTTCAAAAATATAATCCAAACGTGGGATTTCAGGGAAGTGAACAGGTAATAAAACCACAAAAACAGCAAAAGCAACAAAGGGTTCAAATGCAAAATGCTTCACAACAATTTTTATTAGCAGAAAGTCAAGACAGCGATTCTGATGATTATTGCTGACGGTGCCCGAGAGAGGAGGAAGAGTGTGTTGTTGGAGCCACTCTTGAGGTTGACCAGTCAGGTCCTTTTGTAAACGGGAAAGTTAATGATGTAGACATCACTTTTCTAGTGGACACTGGTGCTACCCGTTCTACTGTTAGATCAGTGGAAATTGAAAACCTACCTCTCTCTGGGGATACCATCCAAGTTGTCGGAGTAAGTAATCAACAAATTAAAACTGACTTAACTGATCCAGTACCAGTTGAAATTGGAAATTACAGAGACAAACACAGATTTGTGGTTTGTAATAGTAGTCCAGTGAATCTATTGGGCAGAGACATCCTATGTAAAATGAATTGTAGAATATATTGTTCTCCTGATGGAGTTGAGTTACAAACAATGGAGGAAGATGGTTTATACAGAATGACAATGATGATGATGGAAGCAGAAGAAACAAAATTGTTTCCTGCATTTGAAGAAAAGGATTTACCTGAAGAACTCAAGGGAACAGTGAAATCTGAAATATGGGATTTTACTGGAAATGAGATGGGTCTGATGAAAAACGTAGATCCAGTAAAAATTACATTGAAACAGGGAATAGAATTTCCAAACATTCCACAATATAAAATGAAAACAGAAACAATTGAAGGTATTACACCTATAATTGAAAAATTAATCAAGCAAGGTGTATTAAAAGAAATGGAGAGTAGTCCTTGTAATTCACCAATTATGGGAGTTAAAAAGTCTAACGGAACATTTAGAATAGTACAAGATTTGAGAAAGATTAATCAAATTGTCGTTCCATGTTGTCCTGTGGTTCCAAATCCAGCAGTAATTCTATTCCAGATTCCACATGATGCTGAATGGTATACAGTCATTGACCTTTGCAATGCATTCTTTACTGTTCCATTACATCCAGACAGTTATGAAATCTTTGCTTTCAGATTCCAAGGTAAGACCCTCGGATGGTCAAGAATCCCTCAGGGCTATACAGAAAGTCCTTCAATCTTTAATGAATTGTTAAAAAGATCATTAGAAGACCTAGACTTACCTGGTAGGTCTACACTAGTGCAGTATATTGATGATTTGTTAATAGCTGCAAAGACAAGAGAAAATTGTGTGACAGACACAATAATTCTATTAAATCGCCTTGCAGAAGAAGGACATAAAGTGTCTCCAGCAAAACTACAGTTTTGCAAACAAGAAGTAAAATATCTTGGTCACAGAATTGCAAAGGGAAAAAGACAAGTAACAATAGAGAGAATAAAAATGATTCAAGCAATGTTACCACCAAGAACACAAAGACAGGTCAGAATGTTCTTGGGAATGGTTGGTTACTGTCGACAATGGATAAATGGATTTTCAGTAATTGCAAAACCACTACAAAGACTGACAAAGTCAGATGTAAAAGATCCAATTATTCTCAATGATGCTGAGATGGATTCTTTTGAGAACCTGAAAAAGAGCTTATGCCAAGCTCCTGCTTTAGGTATGCCAAATTATGAGAAAGATTTCGAACTATATTGCAGTGAGAGAGAAGGATGTGCATTATCTGTGTTAATTCAGAGACATGGAAATTTAAAGAAACCCATTGCATACTTCTCTGCAGTTCTTGATCCAATTGCAAAAGCATTACCAGGTTGCTTGAAAGCAGTTGCAGCTACAAGTATCAGCCTCGAACAAAGTGAGGGGATCATTATGGGATTTCCTGTGAAAGTTTTTGTGCCTCATTCAGTAGAAATATTGCTGACAAGAGGTAAGACTCAACATTTAACAAGTAGCAGATTGACAAAGTATGAGAAAAACATACTAGGAGCAGATAATGTTTCGATTTCAAGATGTTTAAATCTGAATCCTTCTACATTACTGCCTGATTCTGAAATTGTTGATGACATTGAAACAGAACATGAATGTTTAGATGTCATGGAATTCTGCACTAAACCAAGAAAAGACATCAAAGACAGACCTTTGTCTGAATCGGATTTTGTCTACTTTGTAGATGGGTCATGCTTAAGATCCGAAGGAGGTGTCTTAAAAGCTTCATATTCAGTTTGTACAGTCGTAGATGTTGAAGAAGCATCATGTCTTGAAGGAGTTCGTTCAGCACAAGTGGCTGAATTAATTGCTTTAATTTGTGCATGTGAAATATCAAAGGATATAAGAGTTACCATCATTACTGATAGTCAGTATGGGTACGGAGTTGTACATGATTATGGACAACTCTGGTCACAGAGAGGATACATGACATCAGCAGGATCACCAATTAAAAATGCAGTTTTCATTAGGAGATTAATTGAAGCAATACAATTGCCAAAAGAAATCGCCATTGTTAAGTGTGCAGCGCACACTAGAGGAACTGATTATATTTCCAAGGGAAATGCCTTCGCAGATGAAACAGCTAAATACTGCGCAAGGAAAAATTATTCTTACAATCGGGAGAGGAGTAAAGAAACTGATTCAAATTCATTAATGCTAACAACTGTTGTAGAAACATGGCATGAGATTAGAGATTTACAAAATGAAGCAGAAGATGAAGAAAAAGACTTGTGGTTAAGATCAGATTGTAGACCACGTGAAGAAGATGGAGTATGGGTTTACAAAGATGGCAGAGTAGTTTTACCAAATTGTTTGATTGCTGACATGGCCAGATTATATCATGGTCCAGCACATCTGGGGAGAGATTCTATGGTTAGACTTTTCAGAGAAACATGGTTCAATACCAAGTTTAGAACTATTGCAGAATCTTTTTGTCAAAGGTGTTTGTCATGCCAACAAATGAATCCAAACAGAAAATCAGTGGTGGGGACAGGAATAATTGGTCGAGAGGGTGGTCCCTTTACCAGGTTACAAATGGATTTCATTGAAATGCCCTTACACAATTGTTTGAAATATGTGCTTGTAATTGTGTGCTTATTTTCAAGATGGGTAGAGGCTTTCCCTACAAGACATTGTGATTCAATTACAGTGGCAAAACTAATGCTCAGAGAAATCATCCCAAGGTACGGTTTTCCAGTCACTATTGAGAGTGATGGAGGAAGCCATTTTGATAACAAACTGATGAAGTTAATTTGCGAAGCTTTGAGCATTGAGCAGAAAATACACTGTGCATACAGACCAGAGGCATCAGGAGTGGTTGAACAAATAAATGGAACAATTAAAAACAGAATTGGAAAAATGTGTCTTGAAACAGGTGTAAAGTGGACTGATGCTCTTCCACTTGTTTTGATGTCATTAAGAAGTACACCAGATAAAAAGACAGGTTTGAGTCCTCATGAAATTTTAATGGGAAGAGTTATGAGGCAAGCTTTTGTACCTGTAGGTAAACTGTTGAGCATAAATGACAGTGCTATTTTGGATTACTGTAAAAGGTTATCTGATATGGTAACTTCTGTGTCTAATCAGGTGGGAACTGAAGCACAATCAGATGAAAAGGTTTTGACACATGATCTGAGACCTGGCGATTGGGTCAGAACGAAAGTACATCGGAGAAGGAATTGTCTAGCTCCTAGATGGCAGAAACCTAGGCAGATAATTTTGATCACTACTAATGCTGTAAAGTGCAGAGGATTGAAACGCTGGATTCATCCTAGTCATACTATTCCAGTACCAACTCCGGAAAGTTCAGATGTTGAAAGTGATACCACAGATGATTCTGATTCTGAAGCAGAAGGCGAAACAGAAGGTGAAATAATTCCAGATTCTGAAGATCGACAAGAAAGTCGACATCTGGAAACTGTGCCAGTGAATGGAAATTTGACAAGAAAAGACTTGGAAATAATTGAAATAGATTCTGAAGGTGAAGAGAATCTGTTAAAAGGAAAGATAAATGAGGATTCGGTTGTCTCTATTGAAGACAAAGAAGCAGAACAAAAAGAAGTTTCAGACCAGGAGAGTATCGAAAGGCAGAGAACAAACTCTGAAGTAAGGGACAGAAATCCGAAATCTGGGAAGTTGGGGGTAATTGAGGAAGAGGAGGAAGACGAATTACCGAGTACCAGTGATGGAAGACAAAGTGAAGTTCCTGAAGGAGTGAAATTGCCGAATAGAGAAGTTCCTGAGTCAATTGAAATTTCAGACTACGAAACTGAAGAAAGTGACGTGGAAGGTGAAAGTGAAAACAGAAAGAAAAGGACTTGGAAGTCAGAATCAAATAATTCTGAACCGAAGAAGAAGTACGTGAGAAAAGCAGACTACTGGCCTGGTGGAAGATTAAGAGTCAGATTGATCAAGAAGCCAAGAGAACAAGTTGAAGAAATCAGTAGTCAAAAGAGTCCTAGAAAAGAAGTTGGAGTTGGAAGAAAAATTGAAGTGATATCGAGAAAAGGGAAGAGAATAATAAGACCAAACCAAAAATACAAGTCTCCTGAGTGGACTTACTTAGTAATTCCACCTGTTATTGACATATATGATAGTAGTGAAGAAGAAAACGAAATCCAAGAAATTAGTGACAATGATTGAAGTACAGAAATATTAAATTGGCAAAAGGCTGAAGAAAATTTGTTAGTTGACACAAAGTCGAAGAAAAACTGTTTAGTTGAAGAAAACTTATGTATGACATAAGGTCGAAGAAATCTTGTCTAGGGTTTTAAAAAAAAAATTATTTTAAAAGGGGGGTGTAAATATAAATTTAGAAGAATTTTAAAATTTATTTTTAATTTTTTTTTAGGCTAAAATTAACCAAAAATGCCTTATGTTAAGGAGAGCACTTCAAAGTGTTCTGTTTTTAAAAGATGCTGTAAGATGACTCTGGTGTGTCTGCTCATTTTAATTCTGCTCTGGTTGGTTCTAGCTGTGATTATCCCTTTGGAGATGAATAGAGAATTACACAAAGTTAACATAACAAGCAAAGCTCTGGTTAGCCAAACTAAACATAGCGTGTCTGCAAAAGTTATTGATCATCAGCCTAACATTCATCAAGATAAATCAATTGGTGATTTCTCAAGTAATACATTCACAAAGCTATTGAGTGAATATGTTAAGGTAATGGATGCAAAAGACTGCTACGTCTGCGTTAAGTTACCTGCTTCTGTTTCTGAGGGAGTAACATATAATATGCTTCCTCTCACTTATGCTGTAACATGTAGTGTGTTAACTAGTTTATTTTATCAAACTGGACGTTTAGAATATTACTATTCAAATTATGATGACATTTTTGCAAATATTAAGATTGATAATGCTTTAAATAAGCATAAGAAAGCAAAGCAAATGAGAGAATTTTTCCTTGTTACTAACGAACTTACTTATGAGTATGCTTATAAAAATAATTTAACTTGCAAATTAAGTGCTGAAGGAAAGAAATTTTTGAACATGGTTGAAGAGAGAAGAGCAATTTATAAGAGGAATGAATTAGTCAAGCAGACTAAGTCAAGTTTCTGGCAGAAAGAGGATGAGAAGTTAAATGGCAAAATGCTTGAAAATATTGCAATTCACATAGACAAACCAGTTAGTGGAAAGCTTTGCATTAGAAGAGATAATACACTTTTTGATAATTATTTTGTAGGTGCAAGTAACTGTGAAGATACTTATCAGATTTTGGGAGGTTGGGGATTTAAAGGTGGAAAAGATCCTATCTTTCCTGGGATTTATTTTGTTTGTGGTGACAAAGCCTACTACAACCTTCCAGACCACTGGTATGGAACTTGTTATGTGGGAATTGTTTTTCCTAAAGTGTTTCATGTTGACAGAGATTCAGAAGGATTGTTTAAAATTCATAATTATGTAAATAGAGTCAAAAGAGAAACTTTTACTGAAGTTCTGGGAGATATTTTTCAGGCAGTAATACCTTTTGTTGGTATAACCCTAAATGCAGGGAGAATCAGAAAATTGTCCACTATAGTTGATAGATTATCAACTGATACAGCTGACGGGTTTCAATTAGTAAATGTTGAAGTTATTGCAATTAGATCCATGGTAATTCAAGACCGCCTTGCTTTAGACATACTCCTAGCAAAAGAGGGAGGAGTCTGTTGCATTTTACATGTACAACATTGTTGTACATATATACCTGACGAAAGTAAGAATATTGAAATGTACATTAAAAATATTACACAAATGCATTCAGAAATAATTCCTTTAGAAGAAGAAGATTTTACAGGGAAACTTTCAAAAAGGTTTCAAGCAATTAAAAACTGGTTTCATGATATCGGAAGTTCAATTCTTGGCAAGATTTTGGCACCTTTGATTATAATAGTATTCATTTTTATTTTGACCAAAATAGGTTGTTTGTTACATAAAAGAAAGAAACAGTTGAAAGAAAAGAAAAGAATCTATAAACTTAGAAAAGAAGAAGAAAGAGAGATCGAATTACAGGAGTTACATAGAGAGCGTTATGTTAATTCCAAAGATTATGCAGAAACAGACTTTTAGGTTTACTGATACAAATGAATTTGAATCGATTTCTTAGAAATTTAAATAATCAAATTTTTGAGTGCTGGTGTGGTGATTTGTTAATCACCAGATGAGGGAGTTGATGGAGCGAGATAGAAAACAAAATTTTGTTTAAACTCGTGAAGTCACATTTCCATAACATGAATAATAATATTAATGATTTGTGATTTGTTGTGCTAATACAACTTAGATTAAACTTTACACATGGGGGGACTAACATGTGTGCTCATAAACGTGCATAATTGTTGCATCTTTTTGTTCGTGCAAAATAATAAAATAATTTATTGTTTTCGTTTTTGTCATTACTAAATGCTGCAAACTTAAAAGAAGCATGTGCTTGTTTTGCTTTTCCTTGTCTGTGTGATGTCATTTCTACTATTCTAGGTGCATATAAGTCTCATGGAATAACGGAGACTGGTAGATATAAACGCTGCTTTATTTGTTTGCATTGGCTAGGTAACATTTTGATTAATCGGGTGGGTTAATTAATTAGTAAATCTTGGGGTGGATACAGAATCTACATTATTTCTTACATTAATACTTTTCTTGTGTTTGTTTTATACTAGAAAACATAAGTTGTCTGCTTTTGGGCCTAGTCTGTCCGAGCTACAAAATGCTGAATTTTACTTCTGCAAAAGTGCTGAGACGCCCATTCTGAAATAAATTGTTCGTCAAAAGCTGCGTTCACAAAGCAAAAACTGACGTGCTATCATCATTCTGTCGGACATGGCCAAGGTCGAAAAAGAACATTTTGTCAGCCCTTAACTTGGCATCCGCGGAAGTCAATTGGAAGTTAACGGACGCAGCGAGAACGACTTTATACAAGTGTTGCAATCCTAGGAAGCTCCTGGTTGCACTCGGAAGGGACAATGGTCTCTAAGAAAAGTGACTTAATGGAAGTTTTGAAAAGTGGGTGACATGTCACTTGTCACTCTCAACCAATGGGACGTCGAAGATTTCTGAAAACTTTCCTTTGCGTAGTTTAGTTAGCGTAGAAAGGTATAAAAAGTCATGCCCCTAGGGATGGGCTGGCTGCTGCTTTCTGACTTTCCGATGAGGGTGAAGTGCTGTCGGACTTTGCGTGGAGCACGTAAGAATCCTCAAAGAACTTTACTTTAATTTCTATCTATTTAGCTTAATTAGGGACTTAGGTTTTAGAAATGCTAAACTTTAAATATTCACTTTAATTTTGATTCACTTGCTTAAATTGTATTTTTCTCACGTTTCTTTACAATCATGCTTGCTTCATTGCTAATAAAATTCATTTATAAAACTATCAACTTATATACCATAATTTAGTAAATAAAATCTTACTTTTGACAAACAAGCTGGTCTTGATTATTCAGAAGTGTAGGTTACTATTAGCTAGATCACGTCGCCAATGGTGGTCGTTTAAATGGTTAGGTTTTATTCTAATGACAATATTCTTTCCGCAAATGTATAAAATTATATATAGTTTGTAGATAATGTGTATATAGATTTAATTTGACCACCTGATTCAGTAGGCCCAAAATATGTCAGGTTTATAAATGGGTCCATATTTAGTATAGAATTTTGTTTATAGGTTAATGAAGTTGGGTAGCGTTGTTTATGATATATTTTCTATAGGCCGCTGGATCAGAGGCCTGCGAACAACGCATCCTCACGCTTGGAAATTGCTTGTTGCAAAGCTTCCTAACTAAGCATCTTCCACTGCCATGAGGTGAAATGCTGCATGATGTCATCAAGCACTCAATTCCCTAACTATAACCAGTGTGGAAAAAACAGAAAGAAGTAGAATTATCATCACATTTACATTAATACATATAGGTTAAAGGCGCAACTCACCTTCCGTAGAAATTTGAACAAAGCAACTTAGATTATTTTGTCGAGGACATTGTACTTTGTGGCGAACGCATCATGATGTCAGCTTATGAACGTTATTCGAAATAGTAACAAAACACTGATCAAGGAATTGTGGAAAAACATGTTTTCTTTATTTTTTCTCTGTGTGACCATTTGTATGAAGGAACTTTGCCCCCATGGATTTCTGAAGCTTAAAAGCCATTAGGTTTTGGTGGGTCTAGGCTGTTTCATTTGAATAGGCTGTTTTCGAGTTATTTTCATTTGTTTTCTTAGATAGCAGTTTTAGCTTATTATATTAGCTTGTTGTATTTAATTCTCAGGTTTTCATGGCTGTGGCGAGCATTTCTCAGCCTCCTTGATTTCTCAATAAGGCCCAGGCTTGTGTGTAAAAAAAACTGTATGATCCACATGTGATTGCCACCGGTGGGGGGAATTGTCCCCAGTGAGAAGCAAACTGTTCTGCTGCACAATTTCAGAACTGAAAGATGCAACATTTACGACAATATAATAATAATAATAATAATAATCCACATTTGTAAAGCGTGCACAATCACCCGTTAGGGTCTCTAGGCGCTGGGGGCCGTCAGGAAGATTAAGCGAGCTATTGCCCAGAGTCACATGGTGCTGCCGGCACCGGGGATCGAACCGTGATCCCCGAGTCAGTCGCCCTGGCCACGGCGCCACATATAGCAGAGATACCTGGGGAAAGGGGCGATGATGAGGCAAAATACTTCTCGTTTGGTCAAAATGGTTGAATCAAATTTTGGACCACTAGCTAATTCTGTATTACAGCAGCATATGCTTTGTGCAAGAGCCCAAAGAAAATTTGAAGGTGTGGGGATGTATACAGCTGGTCTTAGAAAGAAAGTCTGCACCTGTGAGTTTGGAGAGCTTGCAAGATCATTGATGCGTGATTAGATGTACAAGTAACCATAATGGTCAGAAGAAATTATTGTCAACAAAACCCAGACCTTAAAGATGTATCAGTGATTGTAAAGGGAATGGAACCCACAGCAGAGTGTATTAGGCAAATAAGACTGGAGCTGAATGGGGGGGGGGGGGAGCAGGTGAGGAAGGAGGTGCAAGTGTAAATGCACTCAAAGAGCACAACATGAATGAATACTGCAGCCTCAACAAGTCAACAACATAGCATAAGCCCATCAAAAATTGATTTAGTAATGACAACTCTTGTCATGCTTCTAACAGTGTCAAGTATTATGCTAGGAATGTGTGGAGTTATACTTGTGTGAAAAAGTGTTAAGTGATAAACAGTGTGAGCCATGTGTGCAATTTTCCTCGTAGTCAACAAGTGTGTCATATCGAATGCAAGAATGGAGGGAAGTTTGTTTTACAGTTGCAGGATGCCCCAAAAGATCTCATAAGCAAAAAGTGTGGCACCATGCTTCATGAAAAGGATGAGACTGGGGAATCGGATCTGCCTTGTACTAAGAAGAGCTAGAAAGAATTTTAGAACATTTTGGTGTATACATGGGTGAATTGATTGAACCAGATATCAATCCCGGAGGTGGCTGGGGGTTAGGGGGGTGGAGGAGGAGGAGGAGGAAGCAGTGGTATGGAAAAACTAGAATCAATGTGACTGTAATGACGTGAATTTAAAGACAAAAGGAAGGCTGGGAATTTTATGTGGTAAAATGTGGCATTAACGTGTGAAGATGGAAGTACCAGAGGGGCTTAGGGACAAGGCTACATCCCAATGTTAGTGTACAGGTGATGTTAGAATCCAGATCTCTGGATTTGGTACCAACATTTCCTAAGATCTTCAGGGAAGTGTTGGAATTACTAGAAGATGTTGAGAATCACATCATCTTGAAACAAAAGGGCAGGACCAGTGATGCACCAGGAAAGGCAGGTGTCTCAACTCATGCGTGAAACGTGGGAAGTGGAGGTAAGCGAGATTGAAAAAGGTGGAGTCACTGAGGAGATCAGAGGTTCTCAATGGATTACCCCTATAGTTTTGGCAACCAAGGCAGGTAGGTCAGTTGTCCGCATGTGTGAGTCAAACTCAGAGACTTATATAAACATAACTGGGTGGATAAGCGCTCCCTCACAAATATTTCAGAAATGTTCTCTATGTTGGGAAAAGCATTCGATGGATTGCTCATCCTTATATGATCGAGTGAAGCAGCAGGATGAATTTAAGCACTAGCTTCACACATCACAGTGTTGGGGGCTTTCTGTTTCCTTTGGATGCCATTTGGGTTGGCCTCAGCAGCTGCTGTTTTCTATTGGATCCTGAAGAAAGCTCTCAAGGGATTAGATCAGCCAAATGTTTTCCCAAGATTATAAACTGCTTTATGCACAAAACTTGGAAGAACGGGATAAGGTTCTTGGCAGAGTACTTGGTTGGAACACAAAGGGTTAACAGTGAAAATGAGAAGTGTTAGTGTAGAGTGAGTAATGCAGAATCCTTTGGACACATGATTTCCATCAAGGGAGTTAAACCCAGAATGAAGTTGGCTGGAGCAGTACCAAAGTATAAGAATGAGGTATTTTCTTTCCCATGGTTTTTGGAATATTACTCAAAGATTGTAAAGAGGTTTGCAAGTGTTGTTCCTTACAAACACTGTTGAAGAAGGGGGTCAATGTGATGAAGTTCAATTAGTGTTTCAAACGATTTAGTAAGAAATAGAGAAAGGGACAGTTCTGAATCAGTTTGACATAAGCAGAGAGATGGATGCCACGACCGCTTGAAGGGCCTTGAGTGTGTGCTTTCACAGGCTGTAGGTGGCCAGGAAGCGGTGAGGGTGTCTGTGTCCCGAGCTCTTGGGGAGCAGAATTTACCTGTCCAATTAGAAGCTGGGATGAGTATTTTATTGTTTTATTGTTGTGGAGCATACAGTTTGTGTAACGTAATGACCATAAGTCTGAAGTTCACATTTTTGTTAGTGTTCTTTGTGGGCCACACCAAAGACTGGAAGGTGGACTGACGGTGTAAAAGAGTACACATTTCAAGTGGAGTATGTCCCTGGGTTAAGGAACAAGGTGACAGATTGCCTATCCCAGCTACCAGTTGTTGGGAAACATGTAAAAGAATAAGAGGATGAGATTAAAAACAAAACATTTGTGGGAGAAGAAGTTGGCACTGGAAGGAGAAGAGTAAAAGAAGGCTATGAAGAATGATGGAATTTACATAAATGTTGAGAATGTTTATAGAAGGTTAGCCAGTAAATAAATGTGTACCTGGAACAGAGGGAGAACATTGGACTGTGTAGGAGGGATTTACAATCCTGTAAGGAAACTTAAGATGGGGAGATAGGTTAATATCTGTAGAGTGCATTTGAGAAAAAGTTATAAACCTGGCACACGAGGGGCAGCTGCTAGGAGCCTTATCAGGACCAGTGATGGCTGCCTAAAATAAAAAATAGTGGGGTGCCAAGGCGCTATCACCATGAACTCGGAGCTGGAGCACGACCGGCTGTAGCACTTCTCCCTTCCAAGAGCAGGAAAAGGAAGGACTTCCTTCCTGCTTGTTGAACTCCAACCAATCCTGGAGCTGCTTTCATGCTGTGAAAGCAGCTCCTGGATTGGTGGGAGCAGGCTCACCCAGTGCTCATTTTGAGGCTGAGGGCCTGTGCCACCAATCCCCAGGCAGTTTCATTGCCTTTGGATTGCTGGCTCTACACTGTGCATGTTGGATGAGATGGCTGTAGACAGCGGGCCAATCAATCAATCAATCAATCAATCAGCACATTTATATAGCGCACTACTCACCCGGAGGGTCTCAAGGTGCTTGGGGGGGGGGGTCCGCTAGTGCTCGAACAGCCAGGTCTTGAGCTGCTTCCTGAAGGCGAGGTGGTCTTGGGTCCGGCGGAGGTGGGTCGGGAGGGTGTTCCAAGTCTTGGCGGCCAGGTAGGAGAAGGACCTTCCTCCTGTGGTGGCCCTTCGGATGCGAGGGACGGCGGCGAGGGCGTTGCTGGTTGATCGGAGCTGACGAGTGGGAGTGTAGAAGTTGAGGCGGCTGTTGAGGTATCTTGGGCCCTGGTTGTGTAGGGCTTTGTGTGCGTGGGTGAGGAGGCGGAAGGTGATTCTCTTGTTGACCGGGAGCCAGTGCAGGTCTCTCAGGTGTCCGGAGATGTGGCCGTGTCGGGGGACGTCGAGGATGAGTCTTGCTGAGGCGTTCTGGATCCGCTGGAGTCTCTTCTGGAGCTTGGCGGTGGTTCCGGCGTAGAGGGCGTTGCCGTAGTCCAGTCGGCTGGTGACGAGGGCCTGGGTGACCGTCTTCCTGGTCTCGGTGGGGATCCAGCGGAAGATCTTACGTAGCATGCGCAGAATGTTGAAGCATGACGAGGAGACGGCGTTGACTTGTCTGGTCATGGAGAGGGAGGAGTCCAAGATGAAACCCAGGTTGCGTGCGTGGTCCGTTGGTTTGGGTGCGCTGCCCAGGGCGGGGGGCCACCAGGAGTCGTCCCAGGCGGAGGGCGAGGATCCCAGGATGAGGACTTCCGTCTTATCTGAGTTCAGTTTCAGGCGGCTGTTCATCATCCACTCGGCTACGTCCTTCATCCCTTCGTGTAGGTTGGTTCTGGCGGTGGCGGGGTCGTTGGTGAGGGAGAGGATCAGCTGGGTGTCGTCGGCGTAGGAGATGATGTTGAGGTTGTGTTGGCGTGCGATGGCCAATCCGACATGCACACTGTAGACCAGTGCTGTAATCCTGATATGCAGGATTCAGCCCCGCCCCCACTCTCGCTCTATACACAGCGCGAGGTGGTGCAGTGGCAAAGAAATAAAATGGACTTGAAATGCCATTTTATTTATGTGTGTTTGCCTGCTGCGTTCGAAGCAGGTAGGGTAACGCTCCTCAGCTCCTGAGGAGGAGCCGTCCCTGATCAGGACAAAGATGCAGTTGGTTTACTGATGGCCAAGAACGCACGCTATGGTAGAAATGGTGGTAAAGGAGCGTTTACAATGTGCACCAGCAACAAAGTTTAAATAGTGAGTGAAGTTCCTTTGTGCCCTGTCTGGTACTGGAGACTCTTCGGTGAAAGTTAGTGCTGGACATTAATAATCTAGTCGCGGCACTTGTAGCTAGTGAGCACTTTTTTGTGTTAGCAGTGTGACTATGGTTACAGGGATTCAATCTTTCTGGGAGGACTTGAGAGCGAAGGGATTCCTCGTTCTTTAGTGACTGCTAATGGAGTACAGTTCATGTCGGAGGTGATTGAAACATTTCTGAGAGGTAATGGTGGGACATGTCACAGATCAGTATTGCAGATGCTTCAAGCCAACTGGTTTGCTGAAAGCATGACTCACTTGCTCAAGTAATGTGTGCAGATGGCTCGGAGTGCAGGGTACTTAAGGGACCTGTGATATAAGAATGTGTGGGCTCATCGCACTGCGCCATGTGCTGTGACTGGAGTGGCAACCTTCCGCAAGTTTGACACATAGGTTTTCTTTGTTGTAGTTAAGAGGGAAGACAGCGAAGAGTGTTTGACAAACCCATGAGATGAATGACTCTGAAGTCACCAGGGGTGTATAAGACTAGATATGATAAGAAGTGTGTGAAAGAGAAAGTATGGAGATGTGATGATATGGTGTGTGAGATAATGCTGTGGTATTGGATAATGGAGGTATGTGGAACATGACAAGGTTGTGTAAGGCTGAGAGCTGTACTGCAAGTGTGAACAAGGCAATTTTATAAGTTCGAATATCGGCTGCTACTGGAAGGCCACAGAGATGTTTGAAAACACCTCTAAGGCTTAACGCCAGAGTGAAGTATGGAGGGATCCTCATTTCCATGCTCTTAGTGTGGTTTCGGGGTGCTATCCATATTACCCCTGTATTACACTCCTTTTCTTTATATATTCTTATTTTCTTTTTTCCTAATTTTAATGCGTTTATTGCTCCGAGTTGTTGGACTGTTTTTGTATTTCTTTTTTTCAGATATCCTAACCTTGTTTGACTGGAATTAAGGTTGACTTATAAATTTAAGAGTAAGCGCTCGTTCCCTATAAAATAAATTGAAAATAATTACAACCTAATTAGTGTAACGGTTGATTAAATACACTTATAATTCATTCATTACTCAAGGGCCTCTTAACACTGGTCTTAATAGTAAACTTCTGAGACCTTTTTAGAAGGTGAAGAAGGAGGATATATACACAAGCTTGATTACTTTAAAAAAACAAAACGAGGAAAGGTAGGTTGAAGGAAAAGGCTCTCCAGTCTTTGGAGTTCCATTTCAACCATAGGGCCTTGAAGAGCAGCCTATCTTAACTTAAGAAATTGTATTAGTCAAATAAGTTGGAACAAAGCTGTTAACGCATCGAAAAGTGAACATCCTACTGTATACCAAATGTGGTTCACAACAGGAAGATTTCACAGCACACAGAAGATACAATCTGTCCTATCAAGCCTAGCTGCAAACCAGACTCCAGCATGCTGTGGTGACACAGCTGGATAGAAAGCACTACATCTTATAGAGAGTTACTTAAGAGAGTCACAACAGTCAAAACAAGAAATGATTGCAGACCCTACTACCAATGCTTAATCAGAGCAAGAAAATAATGGATGAATATGCCTTAAGGTAGAGAGTTGATGGAAGCAACTTCTAACAAAGTACGAGACTTGAAATTAAAACCCATTTTTTTTCCCACTTTTGGTGGAACCTGGTAGGTGCTGTCTAACAGTATCAGGGGAGAGTAAGGATATCAAGACAAATTAATAATTTGTGCCAAATATGAGGAGGGCCATTTTGTATTGCTTATCTGAAAGTTATTTATCCCCCATTCAGGACATGTCCGCACCCTCTGAAAATTGACCACTACTGTAGTATCTTGAGAGAATCCAGTATAGAGCTGGAGTCTGTCTGTGGATGACTGCACCACTATCTAAGTGTCTTTGAAAATGTCAATCAGAGTGTCAAGCCAGAATGTAAATGTAAATGTGTTGGACTTGTAAAGCGCACAGCTGCCCCAGACAGATGTTCAACAATGTGGGTGACAGCTCAGATCCCTGTGGAACACCACTGGAAAGAAAAATCTCGAAAGCAATGAAAAGGCAGAGAGTGGTCAGCCAAAAAGGCAGTTGGGTGTGTGAATGGAATGTGATTCTTTCACTTTATATTTTTAATTTTCACTAACGTCTAGACAAATTATGGGAATCAAATTTTAACTCATTTAAATCTCACCATATTGTCATAGATGACTTATACTACTAACACATGGATTCTCAAAGTAGCTCCACACTATTGACAACAGTAGCTATACAAATAAAATTAATCCCTAATTCTTACTAACATGTTAAGTATTGTATCATCTTCGTCACAATCACAAACCTAGAAAAACACTAAACTATCGCAAATCACTAGGTTGCAAGAATTAGAGAAATTATCTTACTTGCAAACATTTCGGATAGACATATCTAAAATAACTTCCCAGCAAAATCTGTTCTCTAAAAGGTACACTTTTTGGCATACTCATAAATGTCATGTATCTTTCAATAGAAACGTATTTTTATATTGCACTTGGTATAAAATTCCCCACGTTTTGTTACACTGTCAATTATAGTTGATTCTATCATACAACTCAATTCTTTGGAAAACGTACTTATTTGAGTTGTGCTATCTGATACCAAACTAAGAGGATTGCATGGAAACCACTTAGTTCAAGGACCTATTGTCCATAAGGTGTTAAATGACAACTGAATAATACAAATATTTTAACAATTAGTCTGCTTCTAAGTGAAATTATTTTACTTCATTTTGAGACCCCAGGATCTACACCTCATTCTCAAGTGTTAGCTATTTGTCTACACCACATAGATAATCACAGGACATTCAGCTAAGTGTGAGTAGGTGACAAAGAAATAAACTTGTGCTTTAACATAAGGTCACAGTTTCTAAGATTAATTTCAAACGAACATGACACTCCAATGTGGTTTTTTCTGTATCCTGTTTTTTCCACATATAATACATTTCAATAAAAACATTCTGTGACACAAGCGTAAATGTAAAACAAAACTAGAGATGTACATTTCATCAAAACAAGGGTAGTAAAATAGAGGATTGAGTCAAGATTAAGTTAGAGCCAAGATAAGGAGTGGTCAAAACTCAGCTTAGGGTCAGAGTTAGATAAGGGTTAGTATAGGTGCATAAGTTAGAGGTGGATGGATGGATGGATGGATGGATGGTCAAAGGTGGTGGTTGGTCAATTTTAGAATTTGAGTCAAGATTAGGTTTATTGTCAAGATAATGATAGGGCATAATGATGATTTGGGTCAAGGTCAAGCTATTGTTGAGAAGAAAAAGCAGTGCCGGGTATGGACTTGTATTAAAGGTCAGGGATAGAAGCAGGTTTGGCTGACAAGTAATTAAAAAAAATCCTGTAAAAATATGCGCATACAATGTATTTGCAAAAGAAGGGGGAAATCTCACCAGAAAGCAACATCACTTTATAAATTAAAATATTAAAAAACTATTTCAACAAAAACTGTTTAAATTAAATCTCTAAATTAATGCACAGTGTAACAAATTCTGACTTTCTTTGAAATGGTATCTAATGAAATTGGAATTCGCTGAGGTGAAGCAAGGAGAAACAAAATAGACTCTTTCTTTGTTTAAATGATACTTTGACTGCGCAGTGCACCAATGTATTTTTAAATTAGCTTTGAGCAGTAAGCATCCTCACCTAATATTCAGACTCTGCAATTAAATCCTCGGGATTGTAATTACTTAGCGTGAAGGGGATGTAAAGGCGCCACTTATTTATCCTACTGCAAAATAAGTGCTGAATTTACAGACTCAATAAAGCAAATGCTTAAATTAGAGAAATGTTTCTTGCAGAAGCTTGCTCAAAGGCAGAGGGAAAATATATTGTGGAAGACTGTTTAGAAATTAAAGAATTCCTTGAAGCACCAGGTACAACTTTTATACTAAAATCTGAATCAGCATGAAGAAACCCACAGCTTCTCTAATACAAGCAGGAAGCAAGTAAAGCTTCAGATTGGGTCACAGCTTTGCGGGTGTAGGACTTCTGCAGTGAAAAGTTAAGGGATGCCTCCATTAAAAAATAGGGATGGCCTTGACACGCCTCTCACTATTAATCAGGGGAGTGGAATTTAATAAAAATATCTACTTGTCCATGGGGCAGGTTGCTTCATAAATCTATGTGTCCTGTAACAAAATCCACTTGTCCCTTTTGTGCCATGCAATACGGCGACAGATTATGGCAGCAATTTCATTACATAAGTGCTCTGATATAGACTCTCTGATTATGCTAGGGGGTTATACCATAAAAGGGTATGAATGCTAGCAATTCTCTTATGTTGCCACGTTTCACAAATCTACATACTGGGGCTGAAGGTAATGGTAAGCTATAGCTCTAGGGTGGGAATGCCCTTTTGATTCTGTGCATACCTACTAACGTGCCTGTTTTAAGGGTTTTCACCAACTCTTCTCAATTTTTTTCCCATAATGAGAAAGGTTGGAAATTTACTCCTGACAATGGCAGACGCAAAACTTCTTCCTGGGCTGGGAAAAAAGCAGTTGGAGGGAAAGTGAACTTGCACACAATCAGATTTTTGCATGAGCAAATCTACAACTGCATATTTGCTTATGCTAGAATGCAGTTCACAAATATTTTCTAAGAGTACTATTCTTGGCCTACTTCTATAAATTCTTGTGAATTTACGAAAGCTGTATATCTTCACTTAATGCACAGACGTATACAATGGGTGCACTTTTGAGACTTTCTTTAATAAGTGACCCCTAATTAGGTCTGGCGTTAACCATGACCTTTAGTGTTTATTAAAATCCTGTCCGTCTCTCTCTCTCTATCAGCTAGCTTCACTGTGAGTGACAGCATTCTGTTCTTTCACAAGAAGCATATCAGTACACAAAGTAGTTTTGTTCAGTGGCGGGTACTACTGTGACAATGTGTGCTTTTTGAGACCAAAAACAATTTTTGCTTTCGCCACTGCTTGTCTATTTTTATGTTTCCCATTATCTTATTGAAACTGGCTACACTGATTTTTTATTATGGATATTTTAGGTAAATACTAGCATACTTCAACACATTTTACTAAATGATGCTGCAAGGAAACGGTAACTAAACTATTACAGTAGATCAGCAAATAGTTTTTTTCTACTTCCATTTTTTGGTGAACATTTTATTTTGAAAGTAAAGAATCCTCAATCTTGCTTTCAAACTTCTGCATATATTTGCTTCTAACCAGAAAGCATTATGGGAGCTTTATATATAGCCTCATATTACTAAACTTTGAGTATGTGTGTGCACATTGTTATACTGGAACCACTGTCAGTAGTGCAGTCCGAACTTGCAACATTTACTTAGAGCTCTCACTCTAATATTAACCCCTTGCCGCGGCGATAAGTTCACCGCAGCTCCGGGGGGGAGGTGGGCAGCGCGGTGCTGCCATGCTGGTGACGGAACCACTCCGTCACCAGTCACGGGCGCGCTGTGCTTGTGACGGAGTGTTTCCGTCACTGCCCCGCCCGCCTAATAGAACGCGCCGCGCAGGCGCGAAATTAATGCCGCCTTGGCCGGACCGTGACGGAACCACTCCGTCATTAGCACATCCCACCCGTGGCTGGTGACGGAGTGGTTCCGTCACCAGCATCCAAGGGGTTAAAGTCTTTGCAATAATGAACCATAAATACAAGTTTGAACAGCATTAACATATGGACACAATCATGACCTTAACTGCTGACAATGCCCTTCTGCACTGCAGCTCTTTGTAGAATTATTTTGATATTGGATACTTTAATATTTACTGCCCACTGCTAATCTCATCCCATAATGCTTTGCAGGGCCTTTGGTTGGGATTGTATTTTTGCCCATAACTGTGCTTGGGGTGGTCCTAAGAGTATGGGACCACTACCGAATCATTCAGCAAGATGTGCTCTTTGTTTTCAATGGATCTGCTTGGTTCTCTCCCTAGGTTCGGGAGGATCCCAAAACCATCACCTCTCTCACTGCTTGCTAAATTTTCATTTTCACTTTTGTGAAATGACTATATGCATTTTAGCATGTAAAGACAGAGATACTTGTTATGAGGTCTCTGTTTTATTAATTGGGAGTCAATCGAGGAATTCCACGTAGTAGTGCTCCGCCAACTACGCCCACCCTTACATTATAACCAACACCAATATTATTCTACAGTACATAGCTTCCATGCAAATACATATAATTTCCTCTGCTACCTACTTGTAAAGCTTCACATTACCATACAACATTCCACGATAGCCACACCAATTGGCATTGCCATTGCTTGTTCTTTCTTTCAGTGGAATGGATTAACCCAGCAAGGTATTCCAGTAGATGCTTTGTTGCCCTGAAAGATAACAAGCGATGTGTGTTCTTCGATGACCGAAAGATATTCGGTTGTGTAATGTACAAGGCGTCAAACACTCATCTGTTACAGAATATCTAGACTTCAGATCTTGGGAAATTAATAAAGGAAGCGAGGCAGGAGGACGATAATGATTTTACAAAGAGGTGGGCTTTAGTGCCTATTTGGTGTGAAGATGAGTTTCGAAACTTGGTTTTTTTACTACCCAAGAACTTCTTCAGTAATTTGTCAATGGTCAAGTCATTGGTGTTTCAACTGACCAGACCCTGCATCTTACTGGGTATTTGTTTTTGGTTTTATTTCTGAATTTGTTAACCAAACAATATATTTCCCTAAAACACTGGCAAAATCAACTCTTTTCACTGATAAGACTTGGTCTTTTGAATCCTAATGAGGCTTTGCATCTCCTTGGGAGCACAACGGAGGGCCTCCAAGTATTTGTCATAAAGACAGAAAGCACATTATCCCATATGTCTGTGATGCACCTGGAGTATGGTAAGAAGTGTTCCTGCAGAGACAGGTAGTGCCGGATTCAGAGTAAGAGTTTAACTGGCTTCTAATAGAGACTGAACCGCTGTTGAAGAAAGCCCGGTAGAATGAACCTAATCCATTAAAAAAAAAAAGAGTGCTTCACGACCTCGAGCCAGAGTAGTGAGGCCAGGTGAATGGAGATCTGAGACAGCCTGCGTAAACCCATAATAAGCTAAGAATCTCAAGTTCGTTTTGGATAGAGGATCTCTAGAAGGTAGTGATAAAACCAAGCTATAAGGAGTTGAGCTGTCCGAATGACAAAGTATGGCAAACTCAGCAGCAGTTCAGGAAGAGGATAAAAATGGAAGAACATTTTGAAGAACCTTAAGCAGACATGAACAGTTGGAAGTGAGTTGGTGAGAGTGGTCTTTAAAAAAGAAGCTGAAAGCTTGTGGAAGACGAAAGGTTTTGACGAGTGGGATCTCATCGGGATCTCACAGGTCAGAGACATGTGGGGGAAGGACGGGATCCTCACATTCGAGGCTCTGCAGGAGAGACATCAATTGCAGGAAAGCGAGAGGTATCGGTACCTGCAGATCCAACATGCTTTACTAGCCAATGTCCCCCATGGCGTAATACCCCCGAAGGCCTCTCCGTTGGAGAACCGGTTGCTAGACGGACATCTTCCGGTTAAAAAAATCTCCCTGATTTATAAAAAACTTATTAACCACACGGAGGATCCGCTCGTCGCTCTTAGGGAACAATGGGAGGCGGATGGAGTAGTCTTGGATGATGAGAGGCTGTGTCCTCCCCGAGAGTGGTCGCAGTACAAATGAGACTGAGGTTAGTGCAGTTGAAAATCCTACATCGCTCTTATGTGACTGGGCTGAGATTGGTGCGAATGGGTTAGGCGGTGAATGATAAGTGCCGACGGGGATGCGGGGAGGCCGCAACATTCCTACATATCTTATGGGATTGCTCAGACATACGGAGTTATTGGGTTGAAGTACACGACAAAATACGAGAAGTGTGGGGAGTGGCATTGGAGTTGGAGGCACGCCGATGTCTCCTGAATGTTTGGGAGCCGACTGATCTCACTTCACACGGGAAGACATGGGTTACATTGGCATGTGCAGTGGCTAAGCGCAATATCGCCCAGCTGTGGGGAGCCTGCCAGGCCCCCCAGATAGGAAAATGGATGGAGGATTTAGACCGGTGTATGTTTAGAGAA
This sequence comes from Lissotriton helveticus, assembly GCF_964261635.1. Classification (NCBI taxonomy): domain Eukaryota; kingdom Metazoa; phylum Chordata; class Amphibia; order Caudata; family Salamandridae; genus Lissotriton; species Lissotriton helveticus. Next base: position 2,085,687,118 of record NC_136065.1, read on the forward strand.
AGATCGGTATATGTTGCCAGGGGGAGACCCAGGCAATGGGGGGAAATTTGCGGTGCCTGGAATGGGTACAGAGGAGATATTTGTGCTCCCCCAGCTGCGCAGGAAGTCAATATGGTGTTGGAATCGGAATGATCCCTATTACATTTTTATCTCAAGTATTTTGTAAAAGGTGGACGTATCATCAGATGTTTTGAGCTCAAGTGTCACCCGGTGTATTTAATTTTATTGTCTTATGTGTTAATAAAAAGAATTTAAAGAAGAAAAAAAAGAAGCTGAAACTAATGCGAACACCTTCATTGCGCACAGAATTAATTTACTGGGTGAGGGGGGTAAGAGCAAAGATCATCGGACCACCAGTAATGCACAAAAGAGTCTCTCAATTTGACAAAGTTAAGGACTTAAGTTGTCCCCCCAAACCAAGGAGATGGCATCTAGCCACTGAGACCATAGAGCCCTTTGAAGAAAGGTCTCGCCTGCACTCCACTGAGCCGCATAATACGCAGAGTGCTGTTAGCAAAGGCTTACAATGTAATAGCAGTGCTGCCGCTAGGGCTGCCACATCGAAACTGAACAAAATCAGACTAGGAGCAGAAGATTGAGGCACAACATGGAGAGGATCTTAAAATCCAGAACTGAAAGTTTGAAGGGAGACAGCTTGAGAGTAGATAATAAGAAAAGCGCCTTCCCAGTCCAATGGCTGATCTCTGAATCGAACCCCCAGGAACCCTCCAGAATGATAGAGCAGGAGTACATTTCGAAGGCTGCCATTGAGTAAAGTAGGATACGGGTAACCGATCTGCCATTATCAAAGGAGAGCTGGAAAGCATTCTGAATTAACACAAGTATAGCATCCATAAAGAGATTTGCTTGTTACTGATGTTTTTTGTGTTACTTTAGACAGAGAGGGTACAAACAAGATTGTAAGAAAATCTGCCAGATGAATTGGTTATGTCACTGGTGTCTTCAGACGCATAATAAACAGATCTACTTTTCATGATGCAGAGACGTTGTCATCTGGCCGCGGCTGGTTTCGGAGCGGAGAGTGGCTAGGATCGATAGTGTTCTTAATAGCATTGATTGTCCGCATGGCACAAGGAACCAAGGTGTTTAAACCCCTGTCCCCATCTTCCTTTATGAGCCATTTACATTTATTGGCACTCATCACAGATTGATAGATTGGTGTTCCACTTACCAATCAGTGGTATCCTCAGTAGTGATAGGGTAACCAGTGGAGTGGTCCACAGAAGCAAAGTCCCAGTGATGAAGCACCTGGTTTCTTTATGCTAAGGTAGAGCTCAGATGCACTGGCCATCTGTTTCTAGAAGCAAATTCTTGGGACAAAACAAATCTTAACATGAGCAACCCGCTAAGCTATCTGTTCTGTACAACATGGCTCTGATGTGCAGGTATAAAATAAATGTGGGCTGGCAAGAAGCCACACCCATGTTACAGTGAGTTGCTCCCTGCTTCCTCACCCCTCATTTAATTTAAATCATGGCATGTTGCTGCCATCTGTTTCACGATCTTGAGGTGGCTTCGTAAGATCATTTGGATGCTTCCTGCCTCAACCCAACGCACGGTAGTCCAGGCACTCATCACCTCTCGCCTCGATTACGGCAATGTTCTCTATCTCGGTAGCTGGCAAACGGTACTGAGAAAGCTACAGGTAGTTCAGAACTCTGCAGTACGCCTTCTTTGTCAAGTTCCTAGACAGGCTTCGCATTGATCAAAGAATTAAATTTAAAACCCTGTGTTACAAAATCAAACAAGGTGTGGCACCAGCGTATCTGCAAGAGCTCATCCATCCTTACATTCCTTCTCGTCCCCTGCGCTCTACAGCCCAAGGAGACTTTGTGATTCCCAGATTTAAACTTGCAAGAATGGGAGGCCGTTCCTTTTCTTGTCTTGGTCCCAAAATCTGGAATTGTCTTCCGGTGTCCTTGAAGAATGACCCGTCCTATCTCAGCTTTCGAAGAAATCTTAAAACTTCGCTCTTTTAGTAGCAAATGGTTCTGGACTGCTCATTTTCTAGCAATTTGTGTGCTAGGCGCCAGGAAACCCTTTTTGGGTAGCTGTGCGCGTTACAAAACTAATTTAATAATAATAATAATGATGAACTAACTGGGCATTAACCAACAGGACGACTGTTTATTTTAACCTTAGCTTTATTACAAGAACCTCATAGATGCCTGGTGAACAGCTGGCACCAGAGGTAGTTTCAGGTTTTAAAAAACATTACGTACATTTCTAGGTTCCCTTTTAAATGTTTACCTAGTGATGATTGTAGTGTCTTGCAAGTTTTAGAACAGAACCCTTTTGGCTCCTAAGAGACACCGTAGAGTTGTGACGTAGTTGTGCGAGCGGAACGCAATGAAAGCTTGTTTTAGAATGTTGTGTTTGCAGTAACACGCAGCAGAATAAAGATGTGTAATACTGGGCTCTGGGTGTGGCATAGCCATTAGTGGGTACCCAGGCTGGGAAGAACGCTACAATGATATATTTTGTTTATTGGAAAAGTTACACAACTGCAGTGATACCAACATTAGTTGCAAAGCTTTAGACTTCTAGAAAAAGTAAATTATGATTCAACTTGTGTAACAATTACACTCCATTTACATTTATCTACTACGATAAAGCAATCCAGCAAGTCCACTCCATACAAGGGAGTTAAATTCTGATCTGCTGAGAGCTGTAAGTCATAAGTTAAAATCCTGGCAAAGCGAAGCAAGGCTCCCATCTTTCCATGGTAGTCATATTAAATGCTATTAAATTGAGTAAGTATAACCTCTGCTATTTACAGCAATCAGATGGGAAAACTGCAATAGGAAGATCCTTATTATTATTATTAATAATATTGCTATTATGTCTGTTACTGCCAGGTCAGTCTCTTTTTTCCTGGACCATTAGTACCATGCATGTATTCTTTGGGATGATGAAGTTGATAAGCACAATGGATTAAAAAAAAGCTTTTGAAATAACTTAGGATCGGTCTATGTTTTCTCATTTGTGCTGTTCCTCTATGGACCCTCCAACATTGTAACAAAATAAAATGTTAGGACATGCTTAAGACAAGGGATTTTGTGATATCTACATATTTAGATATCAGGTGCAGCAATACAATTTAACAGATTACTAATAGACTGTCAAACCTTGCAAATAAGCATTGATCCAAAATAAATGTTTAATTCATGACAGGCAACAAGTGGCCAAAAGTAGTGGGGCTTCTTCAAGGCTGAAATAGTGCAATGTTGTTGTCTTCAGTCACACAACAGACAGGCAACCATCTTATGATCTCTTAGCTACATTTTAAACTCCCAGAATGACCAGCAACTGAGTTTCTATTCCAATTCACATTAACAGCCGTGCTTATGACATTACCCATAATGCAACAGGTGCAATTACAAATAGTGTAAATAATCTTACAGATGAGAAAACATCTCACATTACCAAAATGTGTAACAAGATCGTTGTGGCTGTTTCCGTGTTGTGTTTTGCCGATGATCTGTTGTGGAGCATTCATTTGAGCTTGGATTTGGTGGTACAGTTTGGATGATCATAACACGTTGCGGCTAACTGTGATTGTTTTGTCAAATGTGGCTACTTTTGTTGTGTATGATGGTCTCCGTTCTGCATGTTGTGGGTGGGTGTTTTTACAGCTGCATGAATTTGAGGGGTTGATTTGAAGTTCACTTTAGAGTCATATGGATAGGGTTAATTGGATATTGACGAAGAGAAGAGGGGGAGGTAGGGGTCAAATGGGTGGAGTAAGTGGTGTCACCCGTTTAATGTGTTGCTGTAGAGGACAACAGTGGAGAAGTAGAATGGGGGGTGGACTCAAAAGACTCAGAAAAGCTGACCGTGTTGAGCACCAATGTGGGTGGTCGTTGGGTAGAGGTTTGCAGGAGTTGTTACTGATTAGTGTAGTGTTAAGTCTGTGTTTTAGGGCCATCAGGGAGGTTGTGAGCGGAGGAAGGGTGGTTGAGGAGAGGTCAGTATGTTGACGGAGGAGGGATATACATAGCCGGTGGTTAGTTGAAGGGGCAATGGGGAGGCTCAGTGGTAGGGCTGGTTAATATGCTCAGGGGTTCAGCCATGGGAAGGCCAGGTCTATTGGTGGGGATCGTGGGTTGTGCCACTGGGGTTGGGAATGTGGTATAGGGTTGGTGTGAATGGATATCTCGTGCTCCTATCTTGCACTGCATATGACACCACTCATGGCAAGTGACATCACTGATGACATCGTTTAGTCATTGTGATGGTGTCCTTAGGTTTTGTGAACTTGACGTATTTCAACAAGCTACACCTGTGGCGGATTTTTAATCGCCAATCAAGCGATAATGGCCATAAACTTTGACCACAAGTTGGACACAGCACATCTGAAAAGTCACCCATTTGGTTTATATTACCCTCTTTTTATTGGTATTCACCCACCTCACAAACAAAGTGCCTCCTTAGATTTTAATGGAGTTACCCCCTTTTTAAACCTTGAACATCCCCCACTAAAGTTTGTGTACTTGATTCATCTTAATGGGATTACTCTCTTAAAGAATTCACATGACCCACAATTTTCAGTCTAAAGGTTGACTGGTATGAATTTTCCAGTAATTAGACAGACACCTTCAACTAGGTAACTCTGTGGCAACGCTCTGTATTTGCAAATATACACTACACACATTCCCCAGATGACCACAATGGTATATAACCTTAGAGCCATATTTGAGACCACAGTATGAGTTAAAACACCTCCAAGCGGGTCACTCCTCTATTCTACATTATTCAACAATCTACAATGCCTCACATTTTTCAGAGCATTTCTCAAAATAAACATCTAAGAACAAGAAAGCCTTACAGGTAGTAAGGACGGATTCCTGAGCACTCTGGGATGCACAATGGTGCGTAATGCTAGTTATGCACACTATTTGAAATAAATGTCTGTAGTCATGGTATTTTGAATGGTTTACTTCAAGGATTTATCCATAGTGACGATATAGTTCAACATATCAATCATATTCCATATTTCATCATATGGTGACGGTATAATTCAAAACATGAGTCCGAAGGTTATAGTGGTAATTTTAACTCCATAGGTTAAATAATCCCCGATGCATTTCGTGCAAAGGTTGCACTTCTTCAGGGGGATTACCATGACTACAGACATTTATTTCAAATAGTGTGCATAACTAGCATTACGCACCATTGTGCATCCCAGAGTGCTCAGGAATCCGTCCTTACTACCTGTAAGGCTTTCTTGTTCTTAGATTTGCAGCACCTCTTGGACTCAGAAGGTGTTTTCCTGTGCACCTAATACCTATTAAGAACTTTTACTTGTGGATAACATTGTTTACCCTGGAGTGCAGCGGTTCATCATATTCTCAAAATAAACATCCACACCTCATAAATGTCCTTGTTACATTGAATTTTTTTATAGCACCACATTACAACTGTTTAACATGGGCACGTGCCCAGACATCCACTGGGGATAATCTATTTTCAACAGCAGTTTTGGCTTTTCTCGCAGATGTTTTGCAACAGCCTTTGGCTTTCAGCCACAAGCTACTTTAAAACATGCCTTCGCAATCTACATGAGGTGCTCAACCTTCACCGCGTTTCATACTTTATTGCAAGCACCCCAAATTGTACTGGTTTCTAAACAGGGCACAATATGGCTTTCAACATGCACAACACTTGCTTTCAAGCTTTACGATATTGCTATACTACGCACACACGGTGTACACAGTAACTTTGCTGTAATACCTATAGAATATAAAGCAGTGAGCAACCCAAAATACCCTTGAGGGCTTGGGTGATTATGTGGAAGGGTAAAGGTGCCTTCAAGGGAATTTATTTGAATCACAATTGATAATTCAAGTTTGACTAAAAAGGATAACTTAATGATCCTTTAAGAAATTAATTCACCAGAAATCAATTAATCATTATGCAAACACAAAAAGAATACATAGATCCCAAACACAAAGGTTATTATTATTCATTAATACATTGTTCATGTACCTGCAGACCTAATCAACTTGAATTATTTGTATCTTTATATGAAACTAATCGTTTTACTATTTGATAAATTCTATTTTCCTATACACCTTTGTGTTTGTGTTTGTGATCTATGTATTCTGTTTGTGTTTGCATAATGATTAATTGATTTCTGGTGAATTAATTTCTTAAAGTTATCCTTCTTAGTCAAACTTGAATTATCAATTGTGATTCAAATAAATTCCCTTGAAGGCACCTTCACCGTAATACCTATAGGCCATTTACTAACAACTTTCTTTTTTAACCCCTTGCATGCTTATGACGAGCCCAGCTCGTCGTGAGGCTCAGTGGTGTTGTGCTCATGACGAGCTGGGCTCGTCATAACGGCCGTGGCACTCCTGCGCGTAATTGACTCCCCGCCTGTGCGGGAGCATCAATTAGTGGGCAGAGTCGTGACGAGCCCAGCTCGTCAAGAGCACAGCTCCACTGTGCCTCATGACGAGTTGGGCTCGTCAGGTGCACCGCTACTCTGCGGCCCACCCCTCCCCCCCACCCAGTGGGGGAATTATCCTTGCAGCGAAGGGGTTAATATGATGTATGGGCATACGGAGTCATTTGAATAACAATAACAAAGGTGACCTCATTTGAGGTGTCATCAGTGAAATGGTCAATGATGTTATTTAATATGACATGAGTAATAACATATGTGAGGTCATAACCAGTGCACTAAGTTATAGTTACTTCACTAAACTATAATTGGTGAATTTCACGGGTTTTCAGTTTTTAAACCTAGCTTATAAACACACACATTACATGGTGACTATTACCACTGTGTAGTTATAGCTAGGTCAATTGTTCCATAGGAAGAACCTTTCTTGCTTTGTTAATACCTTTGGCGCCATTTGACAAATGTTCACAAAACTTTTTTTAAAAATTAAAAAGTACATACACCACAGCTCCTTTCTGGCAAGAGCCATGGGTCCGCGAAAAAAGCAGTGGTTGCAAATGCAATTTTCCAATGCAATTTCCATAAAGGAAAATCAGACAACCCAGAAAAAATGGCCAAGCAATTACACTATATTTGGCAGAAAGCTATATATTTACCCAGAAAGAGAGTTTTTTAAAATTCTGTGTAAATCCATTGTTATTTAGGAGAAATTAAGGATAAAAAAAATAGAAATATATTAACAGTTGGTTCTTCAGGAGTAAGAATTTAAAAACCAAAACGAATTGGCTCTTTCTCGCGTTAATCATTTTGTGGGAGCAAGCTCTCTAATTGGAGGGCTGCAACATCAGAAGAAATGTCGTGCCTGTCATTAAGGGACCCAGGCACTCAATCCACACACCCTGAAAATGTATAAAAGAATACCATACAAGGGGGTAGGGTAGGCATAATATCATAATTTCGCAGAACCAGGAAAATATTTTTTTTTCAAAATGGATGTCTGTGGGGGATTGGGCACCCAACCTCATACCGTGCATGGCTAAAGGCTGTCGGCGGCGCCAGGTTGGGTGCCCGTGGGGAGGTTGGTGCAGGGCCTCTCCACGGTCCGGCCTTGTTCGTAACTTCACACCGCCCAGTGGGGTTGCCCAATCGGGGGTATGGTAACAAGATCTTACGTTATTTTAAATAAAGCTAGAAAAACATTAAAGTGACGTTATATTTAAAGTATGGTAATAATATCTAACTTTACATTTAAAAAAAACTCAGAAAATACTGAATCAAAGAAAGTTAAAGTGACTATATAGTCAGGTAAAAATGTCAGTTAAAACCTAACATTTTGAACTCAAACCACTTAACCACTGAAATTCACCAGTTTTAGTTTACTGAGCGAACTGAAACTTGTGCCCCAAATACGCTCTGCTTATGACCTCACAGACTAGACCACTCAAGAACATCATTGATGACATCATGATAACATCACTGATGACACTGATGTAAAGTACTTGACATGGTGGCGGCACAAATTCTAGAAAGCTCAGTAAACTAAAACTGGTGAATGTCACTGGTTATCACAGCTTTATAGCGGGCTATAGAGCCATTAACCCCTTCCACGCTCATGACGAGCTGGGCTCGTCATGCAGTAGCCTCCTGCTACGCTGATGACGAGCCCAGTTCGTCATGAATAATGGTGTTCAAGGAGTTCCAGCACAGGAGAAAAATCCTCATAGCGTCCAAGGTGTTAAAAGCCCCTCCAGCCAGGGTCAGACTGGGAACCAAAACCGGCCCTTGAAAACTGATCGTCCGGCCCCCGGTCGGGTAAAGGGGGGGTGGGGCTGAGCTGGATTGTTACCGGAGGCCGATATTGCCGGACCCCGGTAACAAAAACGGCCCCCACCCTGGCGGCCCACCGGGGACATGCCCGGTGCCCGCCACACCCAGTCCGGCCCTGCCTCCAGCCTTTATGAAGGGAGCGGACCTTTAATGGCCGGTAAAGCCCAACTATGGCGGTCTATAAAGCTATTAGAACATTCCTCCGCATCAGGGCAGAATGTTCTAATTAGTTAATCAAAGGCCTCATTGAGCCCAAGGGGCTTGAAATCCCCTCGGCTACAAAGCCTTTCTTCACAGCTGTTGCTGTGAATGTTCTACAGCTGACAGTACGCAAGGCCACGGCTCTTAGCTTTTGAACAATCACAGAAAGAGCTGTGAAATAGGACTGAATTCAGCCCCTGGTGCTCCCCGGCTTGACTGAACCGTGTTTTGTAGTTAAGCCAAGCCAGGGAGAGAAAGGAGCTGAGCAGCATTCATCCCTCCCTCCTTCCGATGCTCAAGTGACTAGGAGCTCGGAGGAGGGATGGCGAAGGTTCTAGTATGCCCTGCAGCACAGTCTCTGCCTTTCGCTTTCCACTGCCCACTCCATGTACTTTGGAGAGGCAAAAAAAGAGAAAGGCAGAGGCTATTAGAACATTGAAATGTTGAGAGCAGCGTGCCTACTATACCAGTTCATATATTTGTATTCAATGGAGGTCTCAACATTCCAAAGTTCTAATTGAATTTAAAACATTACATTTTAGCTGACATTTTCATCTAAGTATAACGTCTAACCTTTAATTTTTCAGTGAATATATATATATATACACATATACACACACACACACACACACACACACACTTGAATGTACAACAAGAACCCAATCTTCTGAGACAACAAAATATATAAATGTGTAGCATAACAACGACTTCATATGAATACCTTGTGATAAAGCACATTCAATGGGACTTGAAAATGACCAGGTTTCTTTCATTTGTTTAATCTTACATCATATATATATATATATATATATATATATATATATATATATATATATATATATATATATATATATATATATATATATATATATATAGAGAGAGAGAGAGAGAGAGAGAGAGAGCGATATATATATATATATATATATATATATATATATATATATATATATATATATATATATATATATATATATATATATATATATATTACCTACTGGCGGTCGCCAGTAGGTATATATAGTTAGGATTTTTTCTCTATGGGATTTTTGAAAATTCTATGTCTAATAACTTTGGCGTTTGTGGACGGAATTGGCTGACATTTTCAGGAAAATGGAACATTTTGTTTCTGAGCAGCCCCTGAAAATTTGGGGGGGTTTCGTCAAGGGGGGGCCAAGAAAAAAGGGGGGTCCCAAAACGTGTTTTTAACATTGAGTTTCCCATAGGGCGGTTGGCCTCACTTTTAGCCCGAACGGCTGAATGGATTTGCACGAAACTTGGCAAAATTGTAGGGACTGGTAGCCCGATGTGCCTTTGCTAGGTCTCAATATATGTGCTTCAGTGGATTTTGAGAAATTAACGTTCAAAAAAAGATATATATCTGTAACAGCGGACCGGGCAGGGCTCCGGTTCGCGGACTTTTCGCGGTACGGAGCTTTGTGAAGCGAAGCTGATTGGTTCTCCGGCGTCTGTGAACATTCCAAACAGTCCGTAGCGGCCGCCATCTTGTCTCTCGGTAGGATCGAGAGACAAGAGGAGACCAAAGCGAAGGGGCAAATGACCATAAGGGGGCATAGTAGATCCTCGCTGACCCCTAGGTTTGATGTGGAGGTTTTAAAAGGGCCCCGCGGGGCAAAAAAAAAAAATAATAATAATAATCGAACGGCTGAATGGATTTGCACGAAACTTGGCAAAATATTAGGGACTGGTAGCCCGATGTGCCTTTGCTAGGTCTCAATATATGTGCTCCAGTGGATTTTGAGAAATTAACGTTCAAAAAAAGATATATATCTGTAACAGCGCTCCGCTTCGCGTACTTTTCGCGTTACGGAGCTTTGCGAAGCTGATTGGTTCTCCGGCGTCTGTAAACATTCCAAACAGTCCGTAGCGGCCGCCATCTTGTCTCTCGGTAGGATCGAGAGACAAGAGGAGGCCAAAGCGAAGGGGCAAATGACCATAAGGGGGCATAGTAGATCCTTCCTGACCTCTTAGGTTTGATGTACCATTTTGCCAAGTTTGGTGTAATTCCGTTCAGCCATTCAGGCTGTAGACGTATGTAAATGTCCTATGGAAAATTGCATGGGGAAAACACATTTGAAAGTGTTGAAATTTAGAACCAATTAAAATGTTACTTTGGTTTTGTATTTGTGTGTGATGAAAGTTAATTGGTTATGTATATATCTCAAATGAGAGGAAACCACAGCCATTTTGTGATACTACTGTCTGAGGTACATTTGTGAGGAATTTTTGGTGGTGAATTTCTGGTGTTTGATTTACACAGTACTAACACTTCTCCTACTTTTAAAAAGGTGAGTTTTTAATTTGTAAGGGGAACTATGTTGTACACTTGAAGATAATTTGAAAAATGTTTTCTGTTATTTATTTGCAGTCGTTCTGTTATACTAAATACTTGATAAAGTTAGTTTTATATTATGTATTACTAAAAACGATAAATGAAAGTGATTATTTTTTTCTGCAATTTACAGCAAGCAATTTCAAAATAAAATGGCTCACAATGAAGAGACCGTGGCAATTTCTTTTGAATTGTCCACTACATTGATTGAAATTGACAGCAGCAATAATGAAATATTGTCACAAGGAGGAGATGACTTGTATGATTCCACTACATTGATTGAAATTGACAGCACCAATAATGAAATATTGTCACAAGGAGGAGATGACTTGAATGATTTTTTTGATCAATCTGTTGATGGCGAATTTATCGAATGTTTGGAGACCATAGAGTTACAAGAATCATCATTGCAGACTTTTAATGAGGAGATTCCAGATGAGATGATTGAAGAGGAAATTCCTGATGAGGACATGTTACTAGTTCTTTCAAATTTAGAAAATTCTGAAGAATAAATTTATATTTAGAAATCAAAAATTGTTTGAGACATTATTCATTTTTATTTTTAATTTATGAGGTTGTAGCGAAGTGATTGTAGTATAAAATGAGACTTATAGTATAGAGTGCAACATTTTTATGTTACATGGTAAGTTTACTCATATTTACTTCCCTTCTCCCACTATATTATCTCCAATGTGTATTTGACATCTCTTCTTCATCTCCGGCCTCCTTTCTCTCACTGTCTGTCTCTGATGCATCTTATCGCTGCCATTTTGTGTAATTACAGAAGAGAGTAAAATAAAATAGTTCGGAACGTGAAAAGGGGCAAAGTAGAGTACCCCTCACCCCCTAGGCCTTCTCAGGCGGTCCCAAAAGGATCAGTTTCTGCTTTCCTGAGAGATTATGGTATGAGTTCCATATACCACAATAATTTGCATTACAACATGCAAGATATATATCTCCTATTACCAACTTTTGGAGATATTCGCGCTAAGCGCGAATATCTCCAAAAACTAACACCTGCCCTGAGCAGTTCTTAGCCATGTTATCCAATGGGAGGTGGATAACATGGCTAAGAGCATTAGCTCGGTAATGCATGAATATCGCTGAGTTTTCAGCGATATTAATGCATTGCGGTCGTTTTTTATCGCATTTGCAATAAACCTTGATAATAGCAAGGTTTATCTTCGATAATTTCTGACGATGCTTAGCGGTAAAAAATTCGTTGGTAAGCATCGTTAGCGATATATATCGCTTAACTTTGGTAATATGCACCAACGTCTGTTAACGTTCGATTCGAAGGAAATGAGGAAGTGTTGAAAAACATTGTTTGCGCCATCTTGCCTTTTTTGAAATGCCACACTTTTGTCGTGCACGGCAGCCATTTTAGATGCCTTGACCAGACCCACTCTCTGCACGCTGTCGATTCGTAGCATGGCTCCCCCTCGCAAGCATCTTCCCCAGGCACTGCTCACCCCCGCTCTCTGTGTTATGCATGGGCAATAAACCTCTCCCCATCTGCGCTGCTCTTCCCTGAGAATCACACCCTGTGCCCGCCCGACACCTCCCTTTCGCCCTATTCACTACCGCACCCTCTGACACTCCTCTTCCTCTGTGTCCGATTGTCCAGGCTATCAGCTAGCCCTGCAGATGTAGTTTATGGCCCCAGCTGTAAAGAATCACCCCTCTTCAAAGGAGTTATAGTAGATCAAGGCCCACACCCGATGAGATCCGTCACACCACACGTGTTCCTACTATCTGAAAACCATCCTGTATTGTGATTGGGGAGGGGACCGAGCCTGAAGCGGAAGATTCCAGGGATGACTCTTTGTACATCAAAGTTTTTACATTTATGTGTCACATTAAAAATATATAGCACTCCAACAAAGTAGTAGGATTATAAAACTTTAATAACTTATAAATATATACAACAAAACAAAAACAGTAAAAACATTTAAACAACGAAGAGACCGTGGCAATTTCTTTTGAATTATCCAATACATTTATTGAAATTGACAGCACCAATAACGAAATATTCTCACAAGGAGGAGATGATTTGAATGATTTTTTTGATCAATCTCTTGATGGCGAATTTATCGAATGTTTGGAGACCATAGAGTTACAAGAATCATCATTGCAGACTTTTCATGAGGAAATTCCTGATGAGGACATGTTACTAGTTCTTTCAAATTATGAAAATTCAGAAGATGTTGCCTGGGGGTGGGTCGTCAGTAGCAGTCTGTTGTGCGAATAGTTCGAAGGCAGCAGAACGCGCTGAAATCTAGATGGCACGAAGGTGATGTCTAGTAAGTTGCCGCCCAGCAAATAATGGCGTGGGGCGCCGCGGGGGTGAGTGAGTCCAGTAGGCACCACAGCTATTCTTACCGGCATTGCAGAATTACTGCTGGGGACAATGCCTGTGCTGTAGCAGGGTCACAGCAGAAACAAAAAGGATTCTGTTGAAGATGTTGTTGGTTTTCAATTTGAAAACAGTTCTGGTGTCAACTGCTATGCTAATGTAGTGGTTAATGTTTTGTTTTCTCTAGAAAATGTAAAAGAGGGGGAGGCAGTCCAAAGTTCTGGTAAAAGGGCAAAGGAAAGGATCGGTGGTTTGAACTATCAGTCAAAAAGGGGAGGGGGTGCAACAATTTTTCCTACCGGGTCACAGTGTGCTTTCACCGGAACTGAGGTTTGCAGGATTCTAGTAATTCAAAGTGAGGCTGGCGCCAGCATGGGAGCGCCGACGTCCCGCGGATACAGTTTCGTCACTCCACGGGCGATCATGGCAGTCATTCCCCATCGGGGGTGTCTGCGGGGGTCGGAGACTCCCGCGGCTCCTCTAGAATCTTCAAGGTCGTGGAGGACTACGGTGGTGGAGTCAACCAGTGACCGGGCCATTTCTTTATGCTGGGCCCGCTCTTGCCAGGTCGATCGCCATTTTGAGAGTTCGGTAGCTACTGGCGATCGCGGGGTCAAATGAGCGGACGGGCTCCACCCTGCCGGGCGAGACGTTGCAGCATCGCCACAGTGGAAGAACCCTTTTCCGGGCGCCTGGAGCGCTGAGGGTGCAGGTGGGAAGCCTCCACCTGGGGAGGCGGGAGAGGCCTGTTTGCACCGTCTCTCCCTCCCAGTGCACCCCACGGCGTCTCGCTTGAGATTTGTTATGGCCGGACCAGGCGATGTGGACGAGGGGGGTGGGGGGTCGGAGGCATGTGCAAGACATCCCCCCCAGTGTTGTCAAAGCCATTATTGAAGAAAGAAGAAATGTCCCGTCCGTCTTCGGGCCGGGCTTCCGGTGGATGTCGGCCGGACGCCCCTTGCTCTGGCCCCATGAACGGGTTCCTTGGTTTATCGGCTGCAGCCGGATCCCATCGGCCCCGGCCGTTGGTGGCCGGACCGGTAGAGAATGTGGCGGGACTACCTGCAACTGTCAAGGGCCACCGCGGCCGGACTGGGAGAGAGAGGGGAGGGTCGAGGACACGGACATTCCCACCCCTGCAACTCTCCAGCGTTGTCAATCCCCCTGGCCGGGTCCCGCTGGCCTTGGCCTCTCCTCCGGCTACACCCTACGTGATGATCTCCTGGCCGAGGCGTGGCAGCAGGACCCGCCTTATATGTGTTGCTTCCGGCTGGGCGTAGCCGAAAACCTGTTGCCCTTTGGAAGTTTCTAGAATGGGGCGGATGTCTGCTGACTTCTATCTTTCCCAGTTTGCCGTTATTTGGCCGTGGCAGGCGGTGGGACAGACACGTTTTGGGGCAGTGAGGGGCGATGTTTTCAGGTTTCTTATTACGGGCTTACTTCTAACGTTTCTTGTTTCTAGGACAATAATAGGTTTTATCATTACGTATTGTTATCGTTTCTTTGTTTGTTATTTAATAAAAAGTTCATCAGTGGCCTACTGATTTTCGTTTTCCTATTCTTTTCTTTCCAGGTTGTTTCATGCTAAAGTTTCTGTTAACAGGATACAGTGATCACTTCGTTATTATTGCATATGTCCTTTTCACTAGGGGTGCTCTCTTGTTGGGCCAGATGACCTATCTCTAGTAAATGGTCCGGGTGAAACAGGTGCATCAATCAGTGGGGAGTAGATAGGCATGACAGATTACAACGGGGGAGAAAGGTCCGCATTACCTACACTTTCACTACTTGCAAAGATTTTCCTACGTTTATTTGCAAACAGGGAATACCTCCAAAAAGAACTAATTCCCAAACAGTCAATGTTCGGACAATCAATCAATCAATGAGGAATGAAATAGGTACGACGTGTTAAAGGCTTGCGTTACCTACCCTTCACTATCTGCAAAGGGAGAGAGAATATTCCTATTCTTCCTCGTTTGCAGGCAGAGAAGATCCTTAAGAGAACCAACTTCGAACAATTCAATGCTCGATTCAAACAATCAACAAGGGGTCCTGTGAACACAAATGAACGCCGCTTATGTACATACACATTGCTATTTTCAACAGGTTGTTCCTAATGTTTCTATTTTAGCGAGGTCAAAAAGAGATCCCATTAGTGGCCTACTGATTTTGCTCGATTCCTTTTGTTTTTTTACACGATTTTTCGCTATCTGCAAAGACTAAACAGAGTATTGCGACTCTGTGCTTGTTTGTAAATAGAGAATGAAGCAAAGAGAACAATCAATCAAATGGAGAGAGAAGCAGGCACGACGGATTACAACGGGGGCAAAGGCCTCCGTTAACTACCCTTCACTATCTGCAAAGAGAGAGTACTCCTAATAGAAATGAGGGGTGGGGGGCAGCATTCAAAGCAGATCAGTGTGCATAAACACAAAAATGTTTTTACTTACCACGTACTTGACATTCAACAGCTTATGATATTTGCTATTAAAAAACCATTGAAATTCACTGAAAAAACCATAGGTTATAGACCATATATAGTTAGGAATTAGCATTTACAAAACCTTGAAAATTCACTGAAAAAACCATAGGTTATAGACCATATATAGTTAGGAATTAGCATTTACAAAACCTTGAAAATTCACTGAAAAAACCATAGGTTAGAGACCATATATAGTTAGCTGGACATTTTATTGACATAAAACCAATGAAATTCCATATATAGTTAGTTGCACTAACTATATATCGCGCACCCGCAATCCACTGCTGATGATGTCACATATTACATCATTCATGACATGGTCAGTGACATCACTGATGACATCTCAAATGACATCACTGATGACATCACTGATGACATCACATTTGACATCAATGACCACATCACTGATGATATCATTCATGTGACAATATAATGCATCTCCTCACATTTTAATATAACCTCTGTTTCACCCAGTGTTAAATACAGAGTATAATTTTTGAAACCATTGACACACCAATACTAGTTACTACATACGCACTCACTGATTCCTACGTCTACACACACCTTCACTCATTCACCCATACAATCATTCATACATACAATCACTCATCTTTACAACACTATCATATGCACTCATACACCTATACAGACACTCACAGTCTGCCACTCATCCATGGAGTTACTCACACACCTAGTCAGTCCTGTAAAGAATCAATGACACTTCCATTTTCTTGTCTATACAGTTAAACATAGAGCACCTTACATTTTCAAACATATACTAACACATACTTACCTTCTTATACAATCATTGATACACGTACACATTGATCTGCACAGAGTCACACACCTCCCAGCCAGCCACACACACAGTCTCTCATACAAATACTTGGGCAATCAATCAATAACCCATATAGTTACTCATATAGCTACTGATCAACACATGCAGCAGTTTACAGAACAACAGACATAATGATGCACAAATTAAGACAGTTTAGTCACTAACCCATGCACTCAGTGAGACACATTTAATCACTCAGTCATACAGTCAGTCATGCACCTACTAAATCCTTCGTCCAGACACTTACACATCCACTCATTCTTCAATATGTAAGACATATTTAAACTTTACAGAAACAAAAAATCACTGGATGTTGTTATCAGTCATGTCATCAGTGATGTCATTTGAGATGTCATCAGTGATGTCATCAGTGATGTCACTGACCATGTCATGAATGATGTAATATGTGACATCATCAGCAGTGGATTGCGGGTGCGCGATATATAGTTAGTGCAACTAACTATATATGGAATTTCATTGGTTTTATGTCAATAAAATGTCCAGCTAACTATATATGGTCTCTAACCTATGGTTTTTTCAGTGAATTTTCAAGGTTTTGTAAATGCTAATTCCTAACTATATATGGTCTATAACCTATGGTTTTTTCAGTGAATATATATATATATATATATATATATATATATATATATATATATATATATATACATATATATTCTTCCATGGATAATAGTGTAAATCCACAGGCTTGGTGTCTTTATAAGTTCACCTTGCAGAGTGTAAACCAGCACTTTGCAGTTCTTTTACAAGGATTAAATCATCGCTTTTCAAATCTAATTGAAGAAAATATGCGTTGCATGGCAGTTGGCGCTTTGCAACGACAAAAAGCATTTTAAGCAAACTGCCGGTGCCATCAGTCTGTTTGGGTTTCCACTTACTGATGAAATCTTGGTGGGGTTCAACAAATGACAGAAACCTGGTCATTCTCAAGTCCCATTGAATGTGCTTCATCACTTGGTATTCATATGAAGTCGTTGTTATGCTACACATTTATATAATTTTGTCAAATCGTTTCAGAAGATTGTGTTCTTGTGGTATATTTTTGTTGGTGCATGGATTGTCTTGGCAAAATTAGAAATATTTGGAGCCGACACAGAATCAACCAGCTGCTGCCCGGTGCTCGAACAAATCAACACGATGCGGTCAGTAATGGAAACTGGCAGCAAAACTATTCAAACAGTAAACTGGTAATTATCCGAGCACGGTCACCCAAAGTGCAGCAAAATCAAAGAATAATGGGAAATATGAAATATTTGGTAGTAACAATCTAAGTCAAGCATTACTCTCCAATCCAAAACTCATGATAGCCGACACGTGTTTCGCTCTGTGGGCAATGTTGCAGGCCTAAAATGCCAATGCGGGTTAAAAAGGCATGATATGCAGATCTTGCATTGAGACAGACATTGGTTCAGCTTTGAAAATGCACCATAGGAGCGTGGCAAGTCCCAGTTATTATGAATGAAACTACTTTTGAGAGTTATCTGAACTACAATAGTGGTTATATTTCAAAAAGTTCAGTATATCCCACTATCTTCACTTACAGAAAACGTCTCGCGGATTTGGCTCAGCGTGTAACCTCTACAAGGCAAAACCCCATCTTTGTGTTTGAAAACCTGATCATTGCTATTTAACTGAAATTACCAAAGGCACCAAATTGGCCTATTAGTAGAAAGTTGCTTCAATATTATATAAAATTGATAAAGGCTTTCCTCTCCAAGAACTATAAACCCTTATTGTCTGCTCCGCTTTTAACATCTGGGTGGATGACTACAACGCCCTCTAGGGAAACAACCTTTACAACGCATTCATTATATTGCACTACCTTTACAACGCAGTCGTTACAACGCAACATCCTTTACATCGCACGCCATTACAACGCAACCATTACATCGCATGTCACTACAATGCATGTCATTTCAACGCATGTCACTACAACGCATGTCATTACAACGCAATATAAGGTAAGTAATGGTGAATAGTAGGGTTTTTACCCCTACTCTATCCAACACTTACCCTACTGTTGCACTCAGTGGAGTGGGAATAGTAATTTTTACCCCTACACTATCCAACCCTTACCCTACTGTTGCCCTAAAAGTAATATGTGGAATGATGGTATGCTTTGTAATGGTATGCGTTGTAATGGAATGTGAAGTAATGGAATGCGTTGTAATGGAATGCGTTGTAAATGTAGTTTATAAAAATGCGTTGTGATGGCATGGGATGTAAAAACATGCGTTGTAAAGGATGTTGCGATGTAAAAACTGCGCTGTAAAGGCATGCGTTGTAAATGTTTGCGTTGTATCGTCATACATTCCGCCCTCTATCCATGTATGACAGCTAGCAACTTAAGAGATTGTGAGTGCCTCTAAATCACCTTGCTTTCTTGTAGACTGTGAAATACGCATCACCCTCTCACTCACCTGGGCATCGCACGGATTGCCAGACGCAGATTTGGTTGGATTTGTCAACCCAGGTAATTGCCACCTGAAACTCCCAGGCCCTGCATCAAAATATTGTGATACTAACATCATCCTTTAGCAGAAGGTAGGTAGATACTTTCAGGGGCGGCTCTAGGCTCATGGTGGCCCTGGGCAGGGAGCGTAGGTATGGGGCCCCAGAAGAGGGGGTCCGGGCGGGGCGGAGTGCTGAGGCCAGTAAAGAGGGGGGGTCAAGGTGTTTGGAAGTGGAACAGAGCCGGAGGCCGCCAAATCCCTGCCAGGGGCCGCCACGCAAATATGTATCCATCCTCAGAGGATTATTATATTATGGATATATATTGGCGTGGGGGCCCCTGGGGTTTGGTGGCCCTGTGCAGGTGCACAGCTTGCACATGCCTAAGGCCGCCCCTGATACTTTACCTTCAAAGCTGCACCTATATGGAACTCATCAAACAAACCGCATTCAAATTTGGAAATAGAAAAGCTGTTTTTTCAAATTCCATCGTTTTATAGTTTTATCCCACACGACTAGAGGTTACTCAGCTTTAGAGAGCGGAATAAACATTCTCACTCACAGTGTAAGTATTTTCAAAAGTCTCTGCGGTTTGCACGGCGGTTTTAATGTATGTAACTTGTATGCATGCAACTCCATTTTGCACTGCTCTGCAGAACAAAAGGCGGCGTAATTAAAATGATAATGAGGACAATTAGCAGAGAACGAATCAACAAAAGCTCTTTTGCCAGAGGCAGCACCATCTGGATCACGGAGCGGAGCGAACAGCCACAGCCCGAGCACTTTTAAGGAAAAAAACGGCAAAAAATGCAGAGTTTCTGAGGCAGCAGTTTCCAAACTTCTATGCACACAATAGCAGTACAAAGTAATAATTAAGAGAATCCAATTTATTTAAGTGCTAAATAAATCCAGAATGGTTCTCCACAGGGACACATTGCGGAGTTGATTAAACTCACTTAATTTAGGCAGACATTTCTGTTCCAGGACTTTTTCCTAACAAAAAGCAGAATATTTATTTAGTACTGCTGTTGATATTAGAATAGCTATTGTGGATGCATACTACAGGGGGTGTCCTCCCCTTCTTCTCACGCTATTATACCCCAAAAAGTCAAAGTCCAGCCAGGTACCTTGGTCTAGTCCCTGAATATAATAAAATATGTGCATGGTTGACTACAAATCCGATATAATATCTCCAATTCGCCACATACAAGACACTGAAGGGGGCAACCCAACAGGGAAACCACGACTGGTCTCAAGTCTTTTAGAATCAATCGTTTTTATTACGTGGTAAAGCATCTGCATACACAGCCCATCTGCCGACATCCGCCGGCCGGCAGAGCGTATATTCTTGATAACTACACAGCGTACAGATCTACAACCCGGAGGGCGAACCCGCAAACGTGAATACCGGGCTATATCCAGCAGTCTGGTGCTTGCGAAAGTACCACTTTTATAGGAGAAATAAAAAAAGAAACAGACAAAAGTGACAAACACCCAAGCCCTCCACCCCCCGAAACTCCCCTGACCCCCACCCTGCTCCGCATCAGTCTCAATCTTCGCCTACCACCTAACGTACCCGCCCCTTGCCTCACTACTAAGATGTAAATGTAAATGTAAATGTCATGGTACTTATAGAGCGCACTGTCACCAGACGGTCACCTTGCGGTGCCGCCTATACGGCTTCCTGGCGCTGATACTCATACCGCTGTGAACCCCTCCTGGCTTTCCCTGTGAAGTGTCCACTCCTGGGCACCCCCAAGGTGAAGCCAGGCATCCTTAGCTGTGGGGGCCGGTGTGGAGGCTAAGCAACTATTGCCCAGAGTTGCAGAGTGGGGCCCGTGATTAGACTAGGCACCGAGGCGAGAATTAACAGGTCTGAGGAAATTGAGCCCGAGACCCCGCCGAGGCGGGAATCGAACCCTGGTCCCTGGCCAGAACTCTGCATCAGGGTCTGCCGCTCTAACCATTGAGCCACACTCCTCCACGTAGCCTTAGTGGCCCCGCATGGCCCTAGAGGGATGAGCTGAAGGATTTGTAGGTATTTCGGGCATGTGACTTCTCGCAAATCTTTGGAAAGGAGATGCAAAAAGGGGCCCTAAAGCTTCGCATATTCAGTACGCTTACCATCAAGACCCATCGAGAGGCGTTCCATAGCTAGGAGATGCCATAGCCTTTGGACCCAGTCCCGTGGTCTCCAATCTTAACCGCCCCAATCATCTCTTGCAGAAAGGGGTCTATTCTTTGCTGATGGTTCCCCGCACCAACTGTAGGTGCCAATGGGACCGCTGAGTCCCTTCACTGGAATCTCGACCATGGGCTTGTCTATCACTCCAAATAAGGAATAATATTATGTCTGTGCTGAGAATGGAGTTGGGAGCTTGCTGGAGGGCCTGTGAGGGCCAAAGAGGAAAGAGCATAGTTCGCTATTTCAGGTGGCGCGTTCTCAGGCGCCGCACTCAGGCCTAGCTTAGCACCATAGCTGCACGGACCGGCTTGATGTCTCTGTGCTCAAGGCTATCCGGATGGTGTTACACAAGCGGTCCAGAGGACAAGGTGAAAATTGCAGCAGCGGGATCATGGATGCAGTGCTGGTCGAAAGATGCCAAACGTGGGCTTCTTCTTTGCTTGCCAGGGAAACACCATGGTTTCTGGATGAGGGAATGGTCAGGCCTTATATATGGCCTTTCCAAGGAAGATCCCAATCCAAGATGAAATAAGGCATTTTTTGGGGTAAACACCCTTTACAACGCAACTGTTACAACGAAGTACCTTTACGACGCAACCATTACAACGCAACTTTTACAACGACTTGCGCTGGGGGGCGCTCAAGGATAGGGAATAGTTTCCAACACCTTCCCTACTATCCACGGGGAATGGAGTTGGAATAGTAAATTAAACTATTCACTATCCAGCGCCCCCCAACGCAAGTCGTTGTAAAAGTTGCGTTGTAAAACTTGCGTCGTAAAGGCATGCGATGTAATAGCATGCGTTGTAATGTCATACATCAATTTTTTTTATGTCAGTTCATGTTAGAACCATAAATAAGGAGATAACTTTAAATGAAGGATACTTTGTGTAGTACAATCCTTCCCTTAGTTTTCGTTGCATTCTCCGTCCCATTGTCATTGTTGTCTTTAAATTTACATCTGGAACTTTCTACAGAACTCTACTTCTGGAACTTGGTCTGGCTCTTTTCTCTGTCCTATTCCTCAGGAGGAGTTGGTGCCTTGCTACTCTCATTATTTCTAAGCTAATCTTCAGTCAACAGTCTGCAAAGGAGTTTTTCCCCTTTGTGGGGTCTTCCTCCTATTTGGAACCCTCTCAACGAGGCACATGACCCTTTTTATGTACACTGTTCTATGCTGGGTGGCAAGGTGGCTACTGAAGAAGCCGCCCCTTTGTCAGGCAGTCTAGAAGAGGATTGAAGAGACTGTTCAAACGGCCAGTCTTTAACGGAAAATCATTGATAACCCGCTTTCAGGAAAGCATTAAAGAGCTGACTGGTGATCTTCTGAATTTTCTGCTTACTTGTTTGTGAACCTCTTCATGACTAGATTAGGCCTGGGCGGTAAATTCCGTTCCGTTCGCGGAATTTGGGTAATTTCGCGTTCCGCGGAGAACCCGAAATTGCCCAAAATTGTGAGTTCCGCAACTTCGCGTTCTCAAATGCGTGTGTTCGCGAGATATTTCTCCCCGAGCACGCAAACAGCATTGCGAACAGTAAAAAAGCATTGCGAACAAGCAATTCCGCATGTTCGCGGGATTTCTGCATGTTCGCGGATATTTTTTACCGTTTCGCGGAGATTTGCTTACGCAAATTCCGCCCACCCCTAGACTAGATACAGTTTGGATTGTGGAGTGTGTGCTACAAGTGACAATAAATAACCATGAAGGTTTAAACAGAGTACGACAGAGGGAACGGGATGACTGGTTCCTCCACCATCCTTTGTCCTTGAGGAAACCAGTTTAAATTCACTTGTGGTTCTCCATTTTCACTCAAGTGTGCACATAAATACATGCAGAAACCATTTCCTGTGGTTTTAAAAATGGAAAATGCATGAATTAAATCTTCTTTAGATTTTCTCTCTGAGCTGTCAATCATGACCACCAGGGTAATATCTATGCACGCTGACAGCAGAGGGAGTTTTTTTGATAGACGATTAACAGGCGCAGATATGCACGTGACAGGACTGCAATGCTGGATGTTTTCAGGTGAGTGTACCCTTCTACTGTTCATAGCTATGACAATCACTAAAACCTTGCAAGCATAGAAGTGGGAGTGTGCATTGATCAAATAAACAAAATATACCATTTCTTTTCTTAATAAAATTACACATGGAGAAACACAAATAAAATGAGGACAAATAAATATGAATAAAGAAAGACATAAATTAGGTCCTTTTAGCATCAGAGGTAAAGGTGAAAATGAACATCAAGAAAGCACTAGGGAGCAACCTAAAGTTAAAAAACTTTCCCCTGCTGAGTATAGGACATAGAATGCCCGTCGTCTGTGATTTATTGAACTGGGGTTCTTGGCACTGAATATCAATCAGGTAATGTGTATAATTCAACAAGTTTATTATATTTATAATCCAAGCCAATACACAAGACACAACTTCGCAGAAAAACCCTATGGTGAGTAATAAAGGGACAACACGTGGTGAGAGACAGCGTGGGAGAGATTTGGTCCTTAATAAGGATAGCTCTGAAGATGATCTGCAGTTTTTCTATCCAGCAAGAAATGATTAGCTGTGATTGATAAACAGAGCCACAGTAAATACATCAATATCAGCCACTGTTGACGGAAAGTCTGCATCAAATGTGGCCACTGGGAATGTGGCTGTACACAGTCATGAGCAAACATCTTCCTATATGTACACTGCCATTTCCATGGCGGGGACCATCTTAAGTTGTGTCCGCAAACTGATGGTCGCCCACCTACCGTTTACTAAATAGGGTGTCTCCAGCACCACAGGTGTGGACGGTCAGTCTGTTGTTCTATGACAGGTTTAAGGATGGCAGTAAGGAATTACTAGTTGCACCACCTCACTATACACAAAAATCACAATGGGTTGCTCTACAAATGCTGCCCACCTCTCCAGTTCACTGCCACAGGACCATGAACATTCAAATAAACAACAAGCAAACAGAGAGGCAACAATGAGAGTAATTGTACAGTGCTGCAATACACCGAAACGAAACAAATGTCCTTCAAAGATGCGTAAAATTTTTTTTTTTAATGTATCCTTTTGAGTATTCTTGGTACAAGATGATCAAACAGACAGCCAACGCGTTTCGCCCGTTTTGGGCTTCCTCAGGGCAAATACTCAGGTTCACCGAAATAGGGGTGGTTTCCTAGAGTGGTTAAGCAAAGGTATAGACTTATTAGTAGAGGTATCCAGTACTCCCAAAAGGGCGGGGGACGTGAAGTAGACGAAATATAAGTCACAAAAATTGGCACTGTGTTTCTTTTATAATTTCATTATCATTCCACTGTCGACGTTCCGCTGGAAATGTGAGTGTATGCTGTGATATGCAACACTCCAATATAAGCAAGTGTTTCTCAGACGGCCCCCATAATGAAGCATTGCCTCTCTATTTGC
Source organism: Lissotriton helveticus (assembly GCF_964261635.1). Lineage (NCBI taxonomy): Eukaryota > Metazoa > Chordata > Amphibia > Caudata > Salamandridae > Lissotriton > Lissotriton helveticus. The sequence goes on from NC_136065.1 coordinate 2,085,711,677, forward strand.
TTGTTGTTTATTTCTATGACAGGTTCTCAGTTTCTGCCCTCTCATAAATCATGTTCATTTTGAAAATTTTCTAAAACCTTAGGGATAAATCATCATAAAACGTTCAGCAGTGCCAGACAAGCCTGCACGGGTACCACTCAGATTTAAACATACCATACACTGATATTTTTACTTGCCAACTTGCACAAACTTTTTATGCAGGGTTATTGGTGCAAATGTGGTGTTACCACTTGGCCAGGAGAGAAAATGTTACTGTAAAATTACTGGTCACTGAGCGAAAAGTGACCTGACCTGCTGCATAGTTGCCTGCCTTGTGCAGTGAATGTGACCTGGCGCTGGAAGCCTTTGACACATAACCTTACATATTGCAGCAGGGAGTTCCCTACCCTGAGGGGTGGGCACAGGAATGCATGTTCAGAAACAATTTGGATTTTTTTTGTCTGTTGCATATGCCTCCGGTAGCAGTCAGCTTTTCAGGTCAGTTTGCAAATTCGATGGCAAAAACTGACTTATACGTGATATAACAGATTGAGCTATACGGTGTGGATTCAGTGGAGCCAGCACTGTATTCAGCTAACCTGCTATGATATAATTGCCTCCATCCAGACGTGACAGCATCATGGAGAGAACCACCAGTCTGACGTCATCCGAGGTGATAAATGCGTTATTTATTCTGCACATGTGAAGCTGGAAGGTACCAGATTTGAACATCTTTGCAATCTGTTTTTAAAAGTTGAGATGTGATTTGATGGCAAAACCCAATGATGTAGCTAATGTGACCTTGAGTGTTTTTAGATGATTTAGCCAACTTTGGAGCTAGAGAAGAAGAGGGGGCTATTCTCATAGGAGTGAAGAACACATTTTTCTTTAGACACATTTAGCTTTGACATGTCATTGTGAGTGGCACCTGGAGGCTCTTTTTAAAGCACTTGTGTGTTGAGTTGTGTGATCAGATGAAGAGGGGGAGGTGTCCTAGTGGAGGGGAATGGATGTGATATGAACCTGAAACAGGAGAAGGCCACATGGACGGCTAAGCTTACAAAGGTAGCAAAGTGACTGAGATTAAAAGGATCAACCTAACAGGCATCCACATGGAACTCATTTAAAGGAAAAATAAGATACACCTGGAAAATCCTGAGCTGAATTAATCAATATTGGACAGTCCTTAGTGTTTTTTTGTTTTTTTTTTAGAGTTTTATATAGCGCGAACTAGACCCGAGACATCGGATATCAGAGCGATTTACATGAGTACCAGTTTCGGGACAGATGGACACATTTATTTTTGTTAGGCACGGGGAGATTAAGTGATTTGCCCAAAATCACAGGATGTTGAGCGTCGTTGCCGAGACTCAAACCCGGTTCCCCAGCTTCGAGGTCGACCGCTCTATCTGTAAGGCTACATCCTCTCCCCAAAAACATTCTGTCAGGAGTGAATCTCAGCATGAAATCACTGGAAGAGTCAACCAGTATATTAATCAAATCGTCCGAATTTACTTTATTTTCAGAAAGCAGTTACAAGTATGTACAACAACTGAGTCACACTCAATCAAGTGAGTGGTGAGAAAGAGTTTTTCAACAGAACCCTAAGTGCAAAGGATAATAGCAAAACAAAGTGAAGGAAGTGACAATGTGTAAATAAATAAAAAACATATTTACAAGTCGAAAGACAGCCAATGGTATTGCATACAAATAAGAACACCAGGAGAGATATCTGGTGTGTTTGTGATATCTTAGGTCTGTCTTTAGTAGGTGTCGATGGCGATTCGACCCGGTGTTGGATAAATGAGTCTCATCAGGACTAGAAATGCCCAGGGGGGTGGAGGGGGGGTGCATGAATTGTGTGAAGGGTCCAGAGACATTTTACGGCATGGGCAAAGTGGGCTACGGCCCAGGGTTCCCAACTTTTCGGGGGGGCCTTGATAGAACCAGATCTGTTCTGAAAGTATTGCTCTGATGACACTGAATGATTCTTAAACAGATTGTTTTAAATACCACTTTTCTTTGCTTTATCTTCAATATAGGTTATATGTTTGTCTATTACAGACATTTTGAGAGAAATGTTTTTATGTTTCATGCAATATCCATATATTCGTTTTCTTAGATCAAATCAGGACCTAGCATATGAGAAACGGGAGTGTCAAAGAGATTATTTGCAATAATATTAGCGAGAAGCTGCTGTGGTACAATATTGAAAACATTCATCGCTATCCATGATTATTACGTGTAAAGACATTAAGAATTTGGGCAAGTGTGTATGTGCGCTGTCAGTGAGTTGGCCAAAGAGGGCATGAAAGAGGTGAAATAGGATCATAAATTCAAAACTGTTCCTCAAATGGGCCCCCAAAATATGCTTGGCCCAGGGCCACTAAAATCCTCAAATGTCCCTAGAAGGGTCTACAAGCAGGTTGAGCAAGGCCGACCACATGGCTGCGTTGGATGTGGCAGCGGGAAACCAGATTACTAGGTCTCTGTCGGATGCACTACTGAGCTCACTGGAAGTGAGAGAGCAAGGTGCGATGGTACTCGCGGGATGCGACACAGGGATTAAAATGCAGCAGATGTTGTGAGCGAGCATGGGCGATCTTCAGGGAGGAAGAAAGCCCAACATCCACAATCGGAGGATGCACGGATGTGGGTGTGCTACAGAGAGAGCTGATGAACCCGTATACAACAGTCAAGGAACCACTTGCAATGCCCTATTAGATTATATAAATCCTTTGGAGAAATAGGAGGAGTGTGGCTCACTGGTTAGAGGCGGCAGACTCTGATGCAGAGGTCTGGCCCGGGACTAGGGCTCAATTCCCGACACGGCAGGGTATCGGGCTCAATGTCCGCGGACTCGACAATTCTCACATTGGTGCCTACTCTAATCATTGGTCCCACTCTGCAACTCTGGGCAATAGCTTGCTTAATCTCCACAATGGCCCCAGTGGCGCTGGGATGCCTGGTTCCACCTTGGGGGTGCCCAGTAGGGGGCATCTTACAGGGAAAACCAGGAAGGATTCCACAGCGGTATACAGCACCAGGATACCCTGAGTAGGGTGGCAGTGCGCTTTACAAGTAAACCCACATTTACATTTACATTTTAGGAGGGCCACGCAACATTCAACCTCATTCAACGCCAACAGACATTCGAAGGGTGCACAGATGTGGCGTGGAGTGCTGTGCTAAGGTAGAAGAATAAAGGAAAAATAAAACTCTTGTGGCGTGTGGATGTGATGAGAGCTGGAGACATAGACGAAAGCATTCTTGTTGGAAGCACTTATTAAAACCCTTATTACGTATTCATGCCCAAAACACATCTTCTTTCAATCCCCTTAACCGTGGTCCAACTGTTGTCCACCTCTATGAACTAGTTGTGTCAGGATCCAAACGGTGCCACAGCTCTGCTCAAGCTCTCCACATTCCTGTAATTTATCAATACTTGCATTTTTGCTCAAATGCTGCCAACCCCGGCGCACCATTCGTACAATGCCCATGCCTACAATGGAACAGTGTCTGCACCTGCGCGTACACCACTGGTCCAACAGTACCTCATACCCACAAACAGAGCCTTCAGCCATCATTAAATGATTCTCAGACCTAGACTCATAAGCATTGTTAGTGTGTGCATAAGGCAGACCCACACTACAATGCACACAACCGGGATTAAACACAATATAATCCTAACGAGCGTGTAACCACAATCAGCCTCCGTGCACACTTGTGAATCAAAGCTATATGCTGTAAAACAAATACATACAACACTTTTAATAACTGCATGGAACCATGTGCACACACTGTCTGCACCCTCAATCAAATGCACCAAAGACCCTACTGCACATACACTTGTGATCAAATTCCGCCTGTGATTCAATTTTGCATACATTTTTAGCGCTTGGACGCCTCAGGGCAACTATTGCGCTTTACAAAACCCATTTTCATTTCATTTCATTGTATAAACATGCAATCAAATGAATGTTTATACAATGTATATCCAAATCTGCCCTATATTCAACAGTGCGCGCAACCAAGCTAAATCACTGCAACTCCTGATCGAACACCACTTGTGATTCTATACCGCATACAGCCGATCACACTTGTCGACTGGTGCCCACACTCACAATACAATGTTAAATACATTCAGTTAAGTACTCCCATAACAAGGCAAACTAGGTCTCCAAGCTTCTAAAAGCCTGCAGTTGCTAATCCCAGTATTGTCACCAAAGCTCAAAAGTTTATAAGCCACCACTTCTGAAAAAAGATTAAAATTAAAAAATAAAGCGTTTAACGGTTTAAAATTAATGCTGTAGATTTAAACCTTCAGAAAGGGGCTTCACGTAGAGAATTAAAGTCTGAGTGGTTTTCTTTAAAGGAGCACTGATAGAAATGTGCTAACGGTGCTGCTAAAATTCACTGTCCACAAAGTGCGCGGCTTACCCCCAATCTGCTTTACCATGAACACATCCAGAATTTGATAAAAAACAATACCCCTACGAAATGTGTCTCAATTTTTCGTTTTGGAGTGATGGCCCTTTTGCGCCATTAGAATTCATCTTTTGAACTGGAGTTTCAAGAGTAGAGCGTGGGGAAAAAACCATCAAGCTTTTCTTCATCTGCCAATCAAAGAGTGTGTCTAATGCAGTACAATACCACAACGCACACAGGGCTAAGCATTGCACAGTGGTCCTGATTTATGTCTATCAATGCTAAACCAAAAAGAGAAAAGCTTAGCTCAGACTTTCATGCAGCAAAGATCATTTTTGAGGGAAAGAGAGACTAAGGGGCCTATTATGATTGCGGTTTTGCCGCATCCTCCGGGCCGGCGGAAGCCACCGCCGGCCCGGAGGATGCGGAAAAACCGCAGCGGACCCACCAAAGACCCACCGCCACATTAGGATCCAGCGCTCACGTGTCACCCTCCACGCCGCTTCCTTGGCGCCTGGCCACGCCCACCCGGAGGCCACGCCCCCTACCCGCCCTACTTAAAGCGCTGACACACAAGCACTCAGTTGGTTCGTACTCCTGAGGCAAAACAGCCGGGAGCTTGATTTTAAAAGTGTATTTTGTGTATTTCCTGTGTTTTATGAAGCCTACCTGATTGCTGCTTGCACTTTGCACTTTACCCCCCGAGGGCGCCGTGTAGCGGATCCAGCGCTCACGTGTCACCCTCCACGCCGCTTCCTTGGCGCCTGGCCACGCCCACCCGGAGGCCACGCCCCCTACCCGCCCTACTTAAAGCGCTGACACACAAGCGCTCAGTTGGTTCGTACTCCTGAGGCAAAACAGCCGGGAGCTTGATTTTAAAAGTGTATTTTGTGTATTTCCTGTGTTTTATGAAGCCTACCTGATTGCTGCTTGCACTTTGCACTTTACCCCCCGAGGGCGCCGTGTAGCGGATCCAGCGCTCACGTGTCACCCTCCACGCCGCTTCCTTGGCGCCTGGCCACGCCCACCCGGAGGCCACGCCCCCTACCCGCCCTACTTAAAGCGCTGACACACAAGCGCTCAGTTGGTTCGTACTCCTGAGGCAAAACAGCCGGGAGCTTGATTTTAAAAGTGTATTTTGTGTATTTCCTGTGTTTTATGAAGCCTACCTGATTGCTGCTTGCACTTTGCACTTTACCCCCCGAGGGCGCCGTGTAGCGGATCCAGCGCTCACGTGTCACCCTCCACGCCGCTTCCTTGGCGCCTGGCCACGCCCACCCGGAGGCCACGCCCCCTACCCGCCCTACTTAAAGCGCTGACACACAAGCGCTCAGTTGGTTCGTACTCCTGAGGCAAAACAGCCGGGAGCTTGATTTTAAAAGTGTATTTTGTGTATTTCCTGTGTTTTATGAAGCCTACCTGATTGCTGCTTGCACTTTGCACTTTACCCCCCGAGGGCGCCGTGTAGCGGATCCAGCGCTCACGTGTCACCCTCCACGCCGCTTCCTTGGCGCCTGGCCACGCCCACCCGGAGGCCACGCCCCCTACCCGCCCTAGAGATCCCCTATTTTAATGTGCAACCCCAGAACGCGCAGCGGACGTGCGCAGCGGGCGCGCCGAAGGCGCGCCTAAGGCAAGCCCGTCTGCGCCCGTCCGCGGCCGGACGGGGCTAGGGGCACGTCCCCATGCCAATTTTATGTGCTACTCCTCTGAGGAGCTGACCTCTCTCCAGGGCCACTGGCCACTCTCTGAATCCATCGGAAAGCACATTGCATCGTTAAAACTCACTCCCTCTTCTACCTCTATACCGCTGCCGCCATTGCCGGCCCCACCGCTGCTTTGCCCCTCCGTACCTGACCCCCCTCCCTCTACTCCTCCGCTATCTGTCATCTTACTCAATACCAGATCTGCGGTCAAACACCACCATGAGCTATCCGTCCTCCTCGACTCTGAGAAACCGGATCTATTGCTCTTGACCGAGACCTGGTTTTGTGACTCGTCCCTCCCCGTTCTCCTGGCCACCCTTCCCCCTACCTATGTTGCCCTACGCACTGACCGCCCGGCGGGCAGGACAGGCGGTGGTGTGGCATTGATTGCCCGGGCGGACTTTAATTTTCAGATCCTTCCATCTTCCCCTATTTCCTCCTCTGAATTCCTTGTTGCCCGATCCCTTTATTTCTCTCCCCCCATCACTTGCCTCTTGATGTATCGCCCACCCCAGCCCTCGCCCCTATTCCTACCTGCGTTCCAGGACCTACTGGCCACCCTGGTGGTCAACTACGCTTCGATCCTGGTCCTCGGTGATTTTAATTACTGGCCTTCCGACCCTTCCGAGTGCGCCACTTCGAAGGAATTCACAGATTCTCTGCTCTCCCTGAACTTGGTGCCGCATATTTCGGTTCCCACCCATTCTCACGGTCACATTCTCGACCAGGTATGGTCCCTCAACCTCCCAATTTCCCCGGTGACTGTCTCTCCCTGCCCCTGGTCGGATCATGACCTCATTTCCTTTTTCATCTTAATTGAACCAGCGCCGAAAATCCCACGCCCCAAAAACACATGGGCCAGAAATTGGAATAGAGTTGACCTCCCTGCTTTGACCTCCCTGCTCCGGAATTCCCCTCCAACCCTTGCTGGCCTCTCGTCAAACTCTCAAGCCGAGGCAATTAATGCCTGGCTAGCCAGAGGCTGTGACTCTGAAGCCCCCTTGCGCCGTATTTCCATCCGTCGACCCAAGGATTCTAATAGATGGTTTGATGGCAACTTAAAAGAACTTAAATTGACCGTTCGTCAAGCAGAGAGACACTGGAGGAAGGACTATTGTCCTTCATTAAAAACCCTCTACCTCTCTGCACTTGCCAAATATAAAACGGCAATCCTTGATGCCAAAACCGCCTATTTTTCCACCAAAATCACGTCAGCCGAAAACAAGCCCAGGGAGATCTTCAACATTGTGAATGATCTAGCCTTCTCTGACAGAGCCTCACCCCAAATTCCTCCATCCCAGTCTTTATGTACCCAACTTAACTCATATTTCCTAGACAAGATTATTACCATCAAGGCTAACATCCCTCCCCCTTCATCTGCCTTCGTCGATCTTCCCCCTCAGACCGTCCCAAGTTGTCTTACCTCTATTCCCCCCCTTACCCAGGAAGTGTTCTTGGAGATTCTACCTAAGGTTAAATCGGGCTCCCCTGCAGATGTCTGCCCTGCACGCATTCTGCAGCAAATTTACTCCTGCTGCCCTGAACCCCCTGTCACTGTCCTGAACAACTCTCTGGCCCAGGGAGTCGTGACACCCGCACTCAAAGCTGCCACCATAGTGCCCATACTGAAAAAGCCTGGCGCGGACCCAACCATCTCAGCCAATTATCGCCCCATCTCCCTACTGCCCTATTTAGCCAAGGTACTAGAGCGCCACGTCACCGCGGTACTCAGTGCCCACGTAGAGGCAAATGGGGGGCTGGCTTCCCGCCAGGCTGGCTTTCGTCCCAGGCACTCGACCGAATCAGTCGTGGTATCGGTCCTAGATGAACTCAGGAAGGGAATGGATCACAACCAACACCAGGCGCTGGTGCTCCTGGACCTCTCCGCCGCTTTTGACACGGTTGACCATAACATCCTCTTGTCCCGTGTCAAGGCGGCCGGAATCCAGGGAACAGCCCTGGTTTGGCTTTCCTCCTTTCTGAGGGACCGTACCCAGGCGGTTCGGCTGGGAGCCTTCACGACCACCCCACTCCCCGTCACTTGTGGTGTCCCCCAAGGTTCTTCCCTTTCCCCCTTACTTTTCAACCTCTACATCTCCCCTCTTATTTTCGCTCTTCAGCAGCTGGAGGTCACTGTATTTAATTATGCAGATGACCTCCAGCTCATCTTCGACCTGTCTTCTTCCTCTCTCTCTGTTTCTAATTTTCAGTCCATTATGATTTTCATCAGGGATTGGATGAACCACAACCACCTCAAATTGAACCCGGAGAAGACCGAGCTGGTTCTCACTGGTGGTTCATCCAGTCCCTGGAACCCCCACTTTTGGCCCCCCTCTCTTGGTCCCGCCCCTACCCCTTCAGCCACAGTAAAAACACTGGGAGTGAAAATGAACAGTCACCTCACTCTTCACTCCCAAATCAGTTCCGTAGTTTCCTCTTGCTTCCTCACCCTTCGGACAATCCGTATTGTTTCCCGTTTTTTCTCCCCCCAGGCTCTCAAACTGATCATGGCCGCATTGGTAATCTCACGGCTGGATTACGCCAATGCCCTTTATAATGGCATTCCGGCATACAGCTTACGGAGGCTCCAGGTGGTGCAGAACCACGCGGCCCGGCTTATCTACGGTCTCCCACGTTACCATCACTCCTCCCCCCTTCTTAGGGAGCTCCACTGGCTGCCTATCAGGGAGCGCTCCCTCTTTAAGACCGCCTGTATGACCTTCCAGGCCCGGCAAGGTACTGCCCCGGCCTTCATCGCTTCGCTGATTAGCGACTATGTTCCCTCCAGAGAGCTCCGGTCCTCCTCCAAAGCTTTCCTCCAAACCCCCCGTTTTAAGCGGAAAAAGTGGGGTGGTGCCAATTTTTCCACCCTGGCCCCTGCTTTGTGGAACTCTCTGCCTGATCACCTACGTTTTGCCACCCACTATGTCTCTTTTCGAAGGGATCTCAAAACGTTCCTGTTTAGACAGGCCTTCCTTTTATAAACTTGCTTACCCCTGCAATCCGCAGTGAACCGGACCTTGTTAGCGCCAAGAAACCGCTCGGTGGACGTTGCGCTCTACAAATGTTTTAAATTAGAAATTAGAAATTAGGATGGCTGGTGGGTCCTGGTTTCCGTCCGCAGCTTTTCCGCCGCGGTTGGCTTACAACCGCGGCGGAAAAGCTCTAATATGGTGACGGTGTCTCTCAGACACCCTCCGCCATATTAGAAAGGGCTTTAAAAAATGCTTTTCCGCGGCCGGTTTTCCGCCGTGGAAAAGCATTTGTAACTTCACTGCGGGGGCCCATTGCGGGCCCCCTAGGCGAAGGGAGGGTGGGGGGGTGCACATGGGGGGTACCTATGGTACCCCCTGCATTTGTATGCAGAAATCGGCAGGCACCGCGCGGTGCCTGCCACTTTCTGCATACAAATGCAATGTGTGCATTTTTACCATTGCGGCGGATGCAGCTTGAAGCCGCACCCGCCGCAATGGTTAAAATAGAGGATGTGACCGCCAGGGTGGCAGTCACATCCTAATTGCACAGGAGGGAACTCCGCAGGCCATGCGGAGGTTCCCTCCTGCTCTATGGTGGCGGACGGACTCAGGTCCGTCCGCCATCATAATCGGCCCCTATATATGCTAATCATTCTCCCGTGACATGTAACAGTTAGATAAATAAAATGGGAAGCCACACACGCCTAACCTACATTTCACGCTACCCCGATGCCAAAATCTAGATGAGTCTGTAACTTCCTGAATGTTTTTTCCCACACACTAGTGTGCTGCATTAGTTCAACCGTCTCTAATTAAAACTTGATTTCTCCAGTCCATGTGCACCTGAGAAGTTCCTCGGGATCTAGTCTGTAAATGGCATTTGTTATCTCTTGTGAAGGTGCACTGCAGATTTTTAAAGAGGCGTGGAATGGGTTGAGGTTAAGATGTTAGGATGATGGCGTCCTGGCGCGAGGAAGTAGACGCTATCCAGATGAGAGCGCTCTGAACTTTCACCAAAGTTCTGCGGTATTATTATCAGACCTTAGCAGGTCATTGTTTCAGGAGGTGGACCGGTGGGCCAGCTGCCAAGGATTTTATTAGATCACGGATAGGCCCGCCTCAACCTCAATGCAAGCGTCTCAGGGAAGGGACGAGTCCATCCAAAATAAAAATCATACGAAGCAGTGAATTCTGAAGAGCTCTTGTCCTTAGCTAAGAGCCAGGCTACTGCCTTGCAGAGCGGTCATCAGATGTCAGGGTGGGTGGCAGCATCCTCTGAATGCAAAGGGGGTTGTCGCACTGGCACCATTTCAGGTAGAGTCGGAGACCCAGCAAACAAAAGCAGTCTGTGATGAACTACTACGAACACTTGCTAAAACAATACACACGATCAAATTCTTGTTGCTGCTATGGTGACCCTCTGGGTTTAACTGCAGATGCAAACAACACTTGCACGTGTCCATCCCACTTTCAAACAATGCTCGTGATGAAACCCTAACCTCTGATGATTAAATTGGGTTTACGATCAAATGCTACAGGCACCTGGGATCTCAAGTTATCCCTAATCAAACACTTCCAGAGCCCATGATTATCTGATGCATGCATATGTGATCAACCGCATCAGACACCTGCAATCCAACGCTGTGTCGCGAAACAGGCACTGCACTCTACAGTAAATCAAATGTTGCACACGAAAGCAATCACAGGCTGCATGCACCAGGGTAAATAAATGGGCGCAAGTGTTCTATTTATAAATGCTGCATCAGCTCAAGATGAAGTGTTGTTAAGCGTCAGTGGTCCAGCGGTAAACACATCCCCATCGTAAGGTGCACGATTCCATGTTCAAAAGCTGCCCACACCCTAAAACAGCGCGTCATCGGACCTACCTACAATTAAGGGTCACCTTTTACCAAACAATACTTAAGTTGGCTATCAAATGCTGCCACTGCTCCCTACTCCCATGGAAACAAACTGCATACATCTGTATCTAATCTGGCAAGCATCCCCACAAGCAAAACTACCATTCACAAAACCATCTTACCTGGACAATATTCTGCTGGGTTTGCATTACTTTTGAAAGTCAAAACTTTACTTTTCGAGGCAAACAAAGCATATTGGCAGAAGTGGGGTTAAAAAGAACAGAGTTCCCTTCAGAAGGGGAGGTTCTGAAACTTGAGCCACAAATATAGGCTTTTAAGTGCTGCTATCCAAGAGAAAGCTTTAGCACCCAAACATGTATCTACAAACAATATGGTTTATATTCACATATTCAGTTAATATCTTGTATCTATAATACATTATGTTGCATTTTATTTATAAAGATCTATTAAATCTGTGAGGGTTTGAATGTGTTTTTGAAGAAAAAGACACGTGGTATGTAAAAGTAAAATTGAAAAGATCTGAAAACGAAATTAAAGTAAAGTGGATACAGGGTAAACATTTTTACATTAGATCTTGATGCAAATATGCATAAATTGAGCACAGCAATGAATATTTGCACAAGGTGTTGAGCCAAGTCCCACATTATCTGGAGGTGGAGAAGGGGCACATAATACCATTACGTGAAAGTAAATAAGGCAACAAGAAGAACCGAAAAACAGCTCCGGGGTATCTTGAAAAGATGACACGAGCCAGATATTTGCACAAACCAGTCCTCTGAAACCAAACTGCAAATCAACTGATTTAATATTTGCAACAACTCAGAGCAGCAGAAGAACACATCGAGCCTAGGAACTGCTGCAACAGCTCCACTTTGTGGCGGTGAATCCGGGTCACGTTTACAAGTGTTTTAATTGTGGTGCAAAAAACTGCGAGAAGTGGCTTCGCTTTCAAGCAAACAATTAAATTAGCAACCAACGGTTGCCTTTGTCTTGCTGAGTCTAAAGCACCACAGTCGTAAGAAGAGACATTCAGCCACGCCTGAGGACAGTAGGCTTGGAGAAGTTGGATGGCCACATCAAGTTGAAAAACATGGGAAGAGCATATGAAGACGCAGGCATCGTGAGTGACCCTACTAAGAGTAGTCGGGGAAGGACATATAGAAGAGTGCCTAGGCCAGCTCTCGCTCGGTCCTCTACGCCAGCCCAAAGGGCCTCTTGGTCTCCTGAAACCAGCAAACGTCAAATGGGCATCTCATAACACCAGCCTACTTCTTGGCCACTCACCCAACTGCTGCATATCCCCACTACAAATTCCAGTTACTTCCTGTTGCCATTTGGGAATGTCCTATAAAGAATTGTAGTCATTTTATTGAGGTGTATTAGTGACTACTGATTTCAGCTGGTATTTAGCATCAAATTCACTAAGGTCTTTTCTTTGTTCAGTGGTGCTAACGCAGACCTGTTCACAAGGCAATGGCCAAAAACCCTTGCACCCATCTACGATCAGAGGTACACAAGGCACAGTGTATCCAAGGTTCGAAAGATAGGAGGAGTCATTTAAGCGCTTGACCTGGGAACAGCCAAAATAAAATTGGTTACTGCAGGAGTTTGTGGTCCTGATAACTACATATAATGGGACTTCGATGTGTGCTACTCAGATGCTAGGCCTGCAGAAATCAGTTCAGATAAATGCATCAGGAAACTAAACTTTCTTTCACTAATGAAATGTCAGGTAACGCTTATTTAAAGGGGACGTGAAACCCAGAGCTAGGGGATAGGGTCAAAGACTATCTGACTACATCATATACCCGGCAGAGACTTTGGAATCTAACCACTCTTTACCTACTTACGGTAGTGCAGCATACCTTATACTGTGCGTTCAAGAGACCTGTATTTGTATTTGTATTTATATTTGTATAGCGCGAATTGCTGCCCTGAGGCGTCCAAGCGCTGGTGAGACCAAAACCTGTCAGAGACGCATAGGAGGGGGCGTAGGTTAAAGAGGTGAGTTGAAAAGTAGGGTTTTAAGCTGTTTGCGGAATGAGGTGAGGTTGGGGTTAGCTCTGAGGTGAAGTGGAAGGGCATTCCATGTCCTGGAGGCGTTGTGTGCAAAGGTCCTCCCGCCAGACCTGGATCTTTTTATTCTGGGAGTCACTGCCAGAAATGTCTGGCTGGAGCGAAGGCTTCTGTTGGGCAGGTAATGGGTGACTAGGTTGCGGGTGATGCTCGGGCCAGTGTCACAGAAAGCTTAGTGGGCAATACACATTGCCTTAAACAAGATTCTTTGGCGGATTGGTAGCCAGTGGAGGCTAGCCAGGCTGGCCCTTATTGAATGTCTGCGAGGGATCTCCAGCAGTAAGCGGGCTGCACAGTTCTGCACTAACTGCAGCCTACGCAGAATGTAGTCTGGGGCGCCAAGATAGAGCACATTGTTAAAATCAAGGCGTGATTGTATAAGCCCTTGTATAGCCACCTGTTTGGCTTCCATGGGAATGAGGGGGAGGATTTTCCTTAGCATCCTCATGATGCCAAAACAGGTGGCTGACAGTTTCATGGCCTGCGTATTGAACGATAGGGATCTGTCCAACCATACTCCGAGGCTCTTGATATTGTCTTTGGGAGTTGGTGGGGGACCCAGGCATGGGGGCCAAAGGGCATCTTAGGGACGGAAATCTGGGGGGCCTAGGAGCATCAGCTCCGTTTTGTCCCCGTTCAACTTAAGGGATGAGGAGGACATCCAGGCCTTCACCTCTTCTAGGCACTCTCTGAGCCCGCCTGACGCCGGTAGGTTTTCATCCTGTGTCAGAGAGACCACCAGTTGCGTGTCGTCCGCATACGAGATGATCTTAATCCCGAACGGGCGGACGACCTCGGCCAGTGGCCTCATATATATGTTGAAGAGTGCAGGGCTCAGAGAGGAGCCCTGGGGGACTCCGCGCTTCAGAGGTCTGTTTGAGGAGACGGAGCTCGAAGACTCTGACGGACCTATCCTCTAAGAAGGACTTAAACCACGACCAGGCTTTTTCCTTTATCCCGGCACAGGACATACGGTACAACAGAGTTTCATGACTGACCGTATCGAACGCTGCGCTTAGGTCGAGGAGGATCACTGCCACTGAGCCTCCTCGATCTAGGATTGTTCTAGCTTCCTCGGTGACCATGAGGAGAGCGGTCTCAGTCCCGTGTTTTGGTCTGAATCCCGTCTGTGTGGGATCTAATAGGTGGAAGCTTTCCAAAAAGTTTACTAGGTGGTGGTTTACATGTTTTCTAAAATCTTGCTTATCCAGGGAAGTAGAGAGATGGGTCTGTAGTTGCCCAGGTCTGTAGGATCCAGAGTAGGCTTTTTCAATAAAGCTCTGACCTTGGCCTGCTTCCAGACAGCCGGACCGAGCATGAGGTGTTAGATGAATTTAGTACCTCCCTAATTATGGGCAGGGTGACCTGAGAGGCAGCCAGTATTATGTCTGGCGGGGCTGGGTCGTCTGGAGACCCGGATTTGACTCCCTTTGCTAAGGATTCAAGAATTGAAAGGTCCAGTAAGGGGAAGTTGGTCAGCGTGGCTAGCGGAGGTAAGGAGGGGTATAGTGCTGGGGATTTGTTAGATTGGATAGGGGAGGTGCTTGGGGGTGGAAAAGCTGAGTAAATGGTATTTACTTTTTGGTAGAAGAATTCAGCCATGTTGTTGCAGTGGGTGGTGGATTTTTCGACCTGAGCAGCGGGAGGAGGCTTCATTAGCTGTTTTACAATGTGAAAGATCTCCTTAGGTTTTGATTTGGCCGTCACTATTCTATCTGAAAAATAGGTGGCCTGTGCTGTTTTTACTTGCGATTTGTATAAGCTGATAGCTTCGCGGTAGCGGATTTTGCTGTCAGCCGTGTAGTCAGAGCGCCAGCGTCTTTCCAGGCTTCTGTATAGACGTTTCTTGTCCCTAAGAGCGTCCGTGTACCAGGGGGCAGTTTTTTGGGATCGTTTCAACATAGTCTTCCTTACTGGTAGTATTGTATCTTGTGTATGTGTGATCCAGTTGTTGTAGGACTGGTTGGCTAAGCCCGGGTCCTCGTGATCACAGGGTAAAGTACCAGCAAGTTTAGTAGCCCATTTATCCACTGCGATACCTCACACGATAACTAACCAACGGAAACAAGAGCTCATATGCCCACACAGACATCAATGTCAGCTTCTACGGTGAGTGAGACCTGCTTATTTTGTTCATGAGATCTTTGCCTGAATAGAAGAAGGGGTTGTTTATGGGATCCCTTATTGGAGGGGAGAGGGTGGGGGGTGAGTGATATATCATAATAATTAATCAGCCAGCAAGCACTGTGTGCCATTAACCTACATTTACAATTCTGCAATATTAACTGGGTCAAAATTAATAAAGGAAAAAACATTTAAAAAACAGGTCCAAGCCCAGGCAACCAATAGTGGGTCTCTAGTAATCGGAGGAAAAAAACATTAGCCAAGGAAGTAAAAGGTCATTATGCTGTACTGCCATAAAAAAATAAAAATAAAGGATTGGGTCCCGATATATCTATTTCCTACCTCTTTTTTTTCCACCCTGAAAATATAAAGCGGTAAGAAGTCTGAAATTGAAAAGTGGGCCTGCCTACTGTTTAATGGCTAGAGCTTGCGGGTAAAACAGGATATCCAATTAAATTCAGAAACATCCCTTGTGCCCAGCAGACCATTACATAAGGGACTTTACCGGCAAGATACACAATACCATACATTTTACGGAGCTGGTCTCTGGTAACAGCGCATGGGAAGTGAACCCTATGTGTTAATAGCTTTTTTGTCCATAGAAGGTCTTTCAAGGGAGAAATGAATATCCTGAGGCTAAAACAACCATGAAGGTTATTGTCAGACATTGCAAAATGTCAGCCGAACACATTGGATCTGCATCAGAGCCCCTGATGGCGGACAGGCGCGGAATAACACCATTTTTGGGCACGCTTTCCAATCTCACTCGTTCCAGTACTGAAGGAACCGCAGTCGCACAACAGCAGCCACTTAAAAAGGGGAATACTGAACATTGATGGATCACTGTAAAACCCTGAGCAGAACATAACATACATAAAATGAAGCAGGAAATTCTAATGCCTTTAGTTAAAAACCTCCTCGATTTGATGGATTTTTATTTGAATATTAGCGGCATTTGCGAATAATGGACATGCCACGGTAGGATTGTAGAACACTTCTAGGTCTACGTGAATGTCTTCCCTGATAATGGGCAACTATTTTGATTTTTTTGTGACTGGACAGAGTTAAAAGAATTGATCTCAGAAGAAGGTTCTGGCAGAAAAGCACAGTCAACAGAGCTTTACATTTTTCCTGCTATAGAAACAGTAGCATAAGGTGGAGAAGAACTGAGATAGACCGCCACCTCCATCCTCACTGGCCGATGGCCTTGATACATGAGTAATAAGAAGGAGAATGCACCGCGGAATCCCTCCGGGAGCCCATTATAAAGCGGCAAAGGAACGCTTGACTGGCTGAGCTTCTCGCGCCCGCCGTATCCACCAGCTCTCACACTGTGAAACCGCGGCAGGGCAAATCCCACTGCAGCAAGGAGCCCATTTTATGGCTCCTATGGACACTTTCAAAAAACAAATTATTATGAAATTAGGGAGCTCATAAATGGCTTGGTACAAACATCACTGACCCATGCCTGGTGAATATGACAATGTTGGTCTACAGAAAGAAAGACCTCAAGGCACACACCGGGCACAGAGCGCTTGACAAATAAAAACCTTCTGTAGCAAATACATTTTGACAACACTTTTTTTCATTTAGCAGGACAATGCAATGGTTTACAGTATTGTTTTTACAAACATTTGTCACAAAAGGTATGTTTTCATCGGTGAAAGGTGTGAACAGCGACAGTGACTTTTTGGTGGTGGTTACTTTTGATGACCATCACCAACAGAAACTGTCCTGAGACCACTGAACTCATGTAACACACACTTCCTGCAAGACTCTGCCCTCTATCGACATCACTGGGTTGAACCGCTCATGGCCTAGCTACTACTTCTCATGACACATTTATTCAATTTATTGATTTAACTAAACACGTCTGTAGTTTTTTTATTCTGTTGGCATTCAACAAGAATATCAAAAATAAGAATCTCCTCCCTTTCCATTTCTGAACATCTTGATTCTGTCTATAGTTTTAGCATCCCTCTTTTCAACAGCAATTCTAAAACCTCTCTATCTCTCATCATCCTTTGATGGCTCCTCCACGCTCACCCATCAGTTTTCTAATCTTCAAAGTGCTCCTGCTTCCACTGTGCCAAGTGATTTAATATAGTGAAATTATCTTCTTTTCTACTTCTGCTTGCCTGCCCTCTCTATTCTCTGCCTTCCTTAAAATTCCAACCCTGAATCCTCCTACTGTTCTCTCCACTACTCACGACCCATCTTTGATCTTTCTTGTTCATTCTTTGCATCCATCTTCATCCCGCTTGCTCCAGAAGTTCTCAACTGTAGACCCCAGGCCTTGTCTGTCAATTTCTTCAATTGGCTACACATTTTTTCTCACGAGACCCTTTGTTTTACACCTCAACTACTACCCCAAAGTCTATTTTGCTGCATTTTCTTACTCAACTCCAAATTTTCCAAACTTCTAGGGCTTGTTTCATTTACAATCTTCTGTAATGTGCTCACGCCACGATTCTCGACCAATTATACAACCGCCCATCGCTCTAGTAACCTCTTCCAAATGTCCTAACATCAGGTGCTAATCTATTTAAAGGTTTAGTCGCCATCACATCTTTTACTCAACCTATATTACCCACCTCTCCGCTCGTCTTTCCACTACTCTTTTTCACTCCTACCTTTGCTTTTCTTATTTCAGTTCTTTTGACCTGCATTGTCCACTGTTTGGGAATACCGTACCTCTTGGCACTTTTCCCTTACCCTTTCTTCGTTATGCCAAAAAATGAAAACATACAACTTTAATTCTCGTTTTCAACTTTACTTCTGCTAGCTCACCCATTAGCATAGCATGCTATTGTAAAGGTAAGGCCCTCTGATATTCCTCAAGCAAGGCAAAAGTACCTTCAAACGCATTAAGTACATACAAACATGAAACGTACTGAACAAGCTACGTGACAGCCACGACTTACGATGACCACTGAAATGAGCTAATGCTGAAAGAGTGACATGGGATTTAAAGGTTTGTGAATACCAGGCCAACACTGTTGACCTACCTAATGTTCCCTTGATACGCGTTACAAAATGAAATTTCAATCATGAAGAGTTTATAATCTGGAGGACCCAAATCCTACGGCCATTGTCGCATTTTGTGTACCTGCAACATACATGCATGTGATAATAGACCTATCGATCAGGTTTACCGCCCGACTCAAATGTTACCACTTTGTTGGAGTCCGAACCCTTACTCTTACGGTTCTTTCTGTGGATCATGGACCACAAACGCTTTGATCAAATGAAGCTGAAGGACAAATATCACCAGTGAGTGAGCCGGTGGCCAGAACATCAACCTGAAGAGATCACGTGGGCAACTCAAATGAGAACAAAACAGGTACGGTGCACTCATTCATCTAGATCACCTTTCTGGAAAGCTATATGTGGGTAATTCAGTGGGGTTAGTTTTGATAATACAACCATGCACATAACACAAAGGGCCTGATTCGGAGTGCGGCAGAGTATAATTCCATCAATATGCCAGAGTACTATATGACTGCTATGCTGAGGGCACTCCACCCACCGTCGTTAGAGATGTCTACTAACCCGGCGGACATCTTACATTAAAAATGGGCCATCCGACTCCAATAACATGACCAAATCAGACAGCACACTTTCAAAGATTACTTTTTTCAAAGAGAAACTCACAAAGCAGGATTTTTTACAAAAAAATAAAAAAGTCATAACCTCCCTCATCATGGGAGTTTGATATATTTTTACTTTCACTTACCGCGAAATTTTAGAAGACTGTGTGTGAAAGTAAAACACCCTTATTTGCTCTTTCACTATGAATAGGGCGGGAGGACAAATGGCAAAACCTCTGACGGAGGTGTATGTCAGCCAGTAGTCTCCGTTGCTGACATACTCAAGGACCGCACGACTCTAAAAAAATGTGGGCGGGTCTTCAGTATTGCGCCACACCCTTTCTGCCGCACCTAAATCAGGCCAAAAGGGTCTATGTAGGGGATTGTCCACTAACACCTTCAGATTACTAACTGAAACATGATGGGTGTAAAGCCATTAGTCAGGAAGAAACGCCCACTTTGCTAGCACAACTACGTTTGCATGTTTTCCTCCTACTTTGGCAACATCTGGACGGTAAACTCCCATTCTGCGTGACCAGGGGTCAGGACACAATAGCTTGGCTGCCCGATACTCCGGGTTCACAAGTGGCACAACAGATCTGTGAACAAGACACACTCCACATCAAACCACCGACACACCACCCGCCGCCAAATGGAGCTGAGGGAACTTTGCAACCAAAATGCCTGGAGCGGGGAGGCCAAACTAGGCATGTTGCAAAACAACAGTTGATGGACAGAATGCAGAACAATGTCATACATTCACTCCAATTCAGAGATCTGGGCCTAAATCCATCGTTTTTTGCACTCCACACCACCCCAGTTCAGACATGGCCATATGCAAATCAGCCTTGACCCTGTGCCTCATAGGAACAGTCCAGCCCGAACTGCCAAGCCATGTGTTTCCTGGACCGGAATCAAGCATCCTAGGACCGGTTTCTGGCTATCAGCCGTCTTCAGCCAAGATAGCTTAACTCCAGTGGTGTGGAGAGCATGGGACTCAGATCTCTGTACTGGGGTGAATGTATGACATTGTTCTGCATTCTGTCCATCAATTGTTGTTTTTGCAAACTAGGCATGTCTCATCACACAGGTGCCAGACTTCCCCCCCCATCTCATCTGACACCTCTCAACAAGCTGGGGACTCACAAAAAAATCACAGAATTCTGTCACAAAACAACAACCCTGCCACCAAACTGCCTAAACAATTTGCAGGAACATAGTGCCTCATGGAGCATTTGACAACCTTCGGTAGGATGTTGCACGCTGCACAATTGGGGGGTAACCACTGCAATAGGTTGGACAGCTTGCGGTGCCTTGACTACAAAGCAACGGCACACCTGCCTAACCACCACTTCTGCAAATTTGGAAGAGGGGAGAAGAATCAAAGGGCTCTTGTCCAGAGTGGGAAAATAAAATACAAACCGGCAAGTGGAATTATGAATGAAGAATTGAAAATTGGAAGACAGAAAAAGCAATTAAAAAATGAAAAAAAACATGAAAAACTGTACATGAAACTCAGCAATGCCTCAACAAACCTCACTCCAGCAAAGGTTGGGAAGTCGGAAGCAGAAATATGTGACAGAGGGGACTGCACCCCTCTATGTGCCCCACTGATGTGTGACACGCGCTTTAGTGAAGTTTACAGCACAATGAGGATACCAGAAGCAGTGAGACAGAGATAACATGTATAGCTTGGTTTGATGGCGGTTCATGCATCTCCCCTCGCGCAAACACACATCTTTTATCCTGCCATCCCTCGGAATACTGCACCTGGGTGAGCGAGAGAGGCTTACACACCTGCGCAAAAAATGAACAATGCCTGAAACACACTCAATCTTAAAATAATGATGTGCATTACATGAGAGCCTAAGCTGGCAGCTGCAGAACTGCGAATAATGCAGAATTCCCAATGCTATCTGTTTCACTAGACGTACATACAATGCACATGCTACTTAACATGCACTGCCACGCTAAAAACACGCCCTCCAAATGCACATTCTGCCCTGGGTGTGAGGGACACACACTGTATTTGTGTTTTTTTGCAGGCATTCGTGGGTTGCTCTCAGATACAACATGCAGGCAATAATGGCTGTCAGGCTGTGCTCAGCATAGGATTCTTACCTGCTTCGCCTCGCCGGTGGGAATGTGTGGTTGTATTTATTCTTTCCGCTGCACGCCTCTAGAGACAATGGAAATGGATGTCATTAAAAGCAAGAAAGGCACCGGCGCTCGAGTGCCCGCAGCCCGCGCGGATCTGAGATCCGGAGAATAATCTAAGGGGTCCGCAGAGAGGGGGCGCTCGCGAGCCTGCCGCCGAGGTGCACACAGTACAATGGGTTTCCCAAAACACTGTGCATAAAAATATCCACACGACAGAGCGGCCTGTGCCTCCCAGAAGGGTTGCTTTTATTCTCATTGACAAGGGTCTGACAGCTCTGCCAAGCGCTGGCGGCACGTGGGCACGCACCCACCGTGGGGGCACTTATGCAGGACTGGAGTGACGGTCTCTAAGCCCCTACTCGGGTCTCCCCTCGTCGACAGTGTACAGTTTTATAGATATATATTGACTTTTAATATCAGCAGCAGAGAGGGCCTGATAGGTGGGGGCAGGGACCACTGCACTTTCCCCGCAAGTGTGCACATTTTATCACATTCGTTGGACAATGTCAAGTGAAGGCCTTAAGCTTCACCCCATCACCTTAGCTTTGACTACCAAGAATTGGAGGGAATCCATCAGAAAAGAGAGGGGGGGGGGCAGAAGGTAGAGAGAAGGGAGAGGTGGGGGGAGAGAGAGAGAGAGAATGGGAGAGAAAAGGGAAAGGTGGGGAGGGAGGGGAGAGAGGGAGCGATAGAGAGAAGGAAGAGGCAGACAGAGGGCGCGAGAGAAGAGTAGAGAGAGAACACACCTCCTAGGTAGAGAGAGAGAGCACACCTCTCAGGGAGAGAGAGAGAGAGAAAAGGAAAAGGTGGGGAGGGAGGGAGAGGGAGCGATAGAGGAAGAGGGAGAGAGAGAAGGAATAGGCAGACAGAGGGCGCGAGAGAAGAGTAGGTAGAGAGAGAGAACACACCTAGGTAGAGAGAGCACACCTCTCAGGGGGGGGGGGGGGGGGAAGAGAGAATGAGAGAGAGAGAGAGAAGGAGGGGAGGGAGAGAGAGAAGGAAGAGGCAGACAGAGGGCGGGAGAGAAGACTAGAGAGAGAGAGAGAGAGAGATACAGAGAACACACCTCCCAGGTAGAGAGAGAGAAAGAGAACACACCTCTCAGGTAAACAGAGAGAGCACACCTCTCTGGGGGAGGGGTGTGGAGAAAGAAAGATAGAGAGAGAGAGAGAACCAACCTCTCAGGGAGGGGGGGAGAGAGAGAGCACACCGAGAGAGAGAGAGAGAGAGCACACCGAGAGAGAGAGAGAGCACACCGAGAGAGAGAGAGAGAGAGAGAGAGCACACCGAGAGAGAGAGAGAGAGAGAGAGAGAGAGAGCACACCGAGAGAGAGAGAGAGAGAGAGAGAGAGAGAGAGAGAGAGAGAGAGAGCGCTGCTTCACCAGCTCCAGTCCCAGCACTACTTATGCTCTCGACTGAATGAAAGGCCAGTGTATTTTCCAGGTGGTCCGGGCTGGTGGATCGTGTCTAAGAGGGGCGCACTCGTACACAGACAGACAATGCACACGCCCTTAGAGGCAGGATACGGCTACCAATGTAACTTCACAAATGTACACAGACCACTCACTGGCAGAGTTAAGACTCACACGCGTATGTAGAGGAGAAAATGTGCACAACACCTCGTCAAGTCGTGCTGAGCCACCAGGCAGCGACTCTCAGTGGTCTGTCCTTGCCTTGACTCAAACCCAACACAATCTTCGCTTTGCATCTGGGTTACTGCACTATCACACGCACCGGCCCCCCTGTAATCACGTAAGAACGCCGCAAGTGGCAGGTACAATGCACTCACCTTCCTGCAAACGTCACACAGGGACACCATATTCTGGGATTTAGAATGTGGACACCCCCAGAGGCTCAGCAGTGTCAGACTGGGATGCAGGAGGCCTTCTGTGTGTAACATCAGGTCTTGGGAGGATGCTTAAGACTGCTCAGCGCGCGCCCTCAAGTCTTACAGAGGTCACCTTTGGGCCAGACAGAAGGGGAGCATGGGGGTGCAAGGAAGAGAAGCCACATACTCTAACAGAAGGCACAACCTCTCTTCAGCACTGAAGAGATACCTGGGGTCCTTCAGGAAGGGGAACTTGGGGACCACAGAAAAGATATCTGGGTAACTGCTAAGAGACCCCCTCCCTGGCGCCTACGGAAGAGGGTGGCACAAAAGGGATATCTTAGGAGTCACGAGGAAATGACACACTTGGGTGCCCCCGGAGGGGCAAAATTGGCTGCACTACAGGAGGGGCAAACGTGGGACTCCCAACAATCGGTGGGTGTCACTAAAAAGCCCTACACAAGAGACGTTAGGGGGGCATTTTACCTGACACGGAATGGCTTATTTTACCCATTCCCATCACAGGCACAATTCTGCTGGTACACTAGCAATAATAAAAAAAAAGAAGAAATAACACAACATAACTGGTTATCTGCTTCCCTAAAACTGCTCTCTGTCCCCAGTGTTTCTATAAACTGCTCTCTGTCCCCGATGCTTCTATAAACTGCTCTCTGTCCCCAGAGCTGCCATACACTGCTCTCTGTCCCCAGTGCTGCCATAAACTGCTCTCTGTCCCCGGTGCTTCTATGAACTGCTCTTGGTCCCCAGTGTTTCTATAAACTGTTCTCGGTCACCGATGCTTCTATAAACTGCTCTCTGTCCCGGATGCTTCTATAAACTGCTCTCTGTCCCCGGTGCCTCCATAAACTGCTCTCTGTCCCCGGTGCTGCCATAAACTGCCTTCTTTACCCGGTGCTGCCATGAATTGCCTTCTGCACCCGGTGCTGCCATAAACTGCCTTCTGTACCCTGTGCTGCCATAAACTGCCTTCTGTACCCGGTGCTGCCATAAACTGCCTTCTGTACCCGGTGCTGCCATACATTGCTCTCTGCCCACGGTGCTTCTACTAACTGCTCTCTGGCTCAGGAGCTTCCATAATACTGCCCTCGGTCCCCGGTGCTGCCATATACTGTTCTCTGTCCCCTGTGCTTCTATAAACTGCTTTCTGTCCCCGGTGCTGCCATAAACGGCTCTCAGTCCCGGGTGCTTCTACAAACTGCTCTCTGTCCCTGCTGCTTCCATAAACTGCTCTGTGTCCCCGGTGCTTCTACAAACTGCTCTCAGTCCACGGTGCAGTCAGAAACTGCTCTCTGTCCCCAGTGCTGCCATAAACTGCTCTATATCCTCAGCGCTTCCATAAACTGCTCTCTGTCCCCAGTGCTGTCATTAACTGCTCTCTGTCCCCAGTGCTGTCATTAACTGCTCTCTGTCCCCAGTGCTGCCATAAACTGCTCTCTGTCCCGGGTGCTTCTACAAACTGCTCTCTGTCCCTACTGCTTCCATAAACTGCTCTCTGTCCCCAACGCTTCAATAAACTGCTCTCTGTCCCCAGTGCTTCTACAAACTGTTCTCTGTCCCTGCTGCTTCCATAAAATGTTTTATTTCCCCGGAGCTTCTATAACTGCTCTCTCTCCCTGCTGCTTCCATGAACTGCTCTCTGACCCCAGTGCTGCCATAAACTGCTCTCTGTCCCCAGTGCTGTCATTAACTGCTCTCTGTCCCAAGTGCTGTCATTAACTGCTCTCTGTCACCAGTGCTGCCATAAACTGCTCTATGTCCCGGGTGCTTCTACAAACTGCTCTCTGTCCCTACTGCTTCCATAAACTGCTCTCTGTCCCCAACGCTTCCATAAACTGCTCTCTGTCCCCAGTGCTTCTACAAACTGTTCTCTGCTCCTGCTGCTTCCATAAACTGTTTTATTTCCCCGGAGCTTTCATAACTGCTCTCTCTCCCTGCTGCTTCCATGAACTGCTCTCTGTCCCCAGTGCTTCTACAAACTGCTCTCTGTCGACGGTGCTGGCATAAACTGCCTTCTGTACCCGGTGCTGCCATACATTGCTCTCTGCCCACGGTGCTTCTACTAACTGCTCTCTGGCTCAGGAGCTTCCATAATACTGCCCTCGGTCCCCGGTGCTGCCATATACTGTTCTCTGTCCCCTGTGCTTCTATAAACTGCTTTCTGTCCCCGGTGCTGCCATAAACGGCTCTCAGTCCCGGGTGCTTCTACAAACTGCTCTCTGTCCCCGCTGCTTCCATAAACTGCTCTCTGTCCCCAGTGCTTCTACAAACTGTTCTCTGCTCCTGCTGCTTCCATAAACTGTTTTATTTCCCCGGAGCTTCCATAACTGCTTTCTCTCCCTGCTGCTTCCATGAACTGCTCTCTGTCCCCGGTGCTTCTACAAACTGCTCTCTGTCGACGGTGCTGTCAGAAACTGCTCTCTGTCCCCGTTGCTTCCATAAACTTCTCTCTGTCCCCGGTGCTTCTACAAACTGCTCTCTGTCCACAGTGCAGTCAGAAACTGCTCTCTGTCCCCAGTGCTGCCATAAACTGCTCTCAGTCCCGGGTGCTTCTACAAACTGCTCTCTGTCCCCGCTGC
This sequence comes from Lissotriton helveticus, assembly GCF_964261635.1. NCBI lineage: Eukaryota > Metazoa > Chordata > Amphibia > Caudata > Salamandridae > Lissotriton > Lissotriton helveticus. The sequence continues at coordinate 2,085,737,021 of NC_136065.1, forward strand.
TTCCATAAACTGCTCTCTGTCCCCGGTGCTTCTACAAACTGCTCTCTGTCCACGGTGCTGTCAGAACCTGCTCTATGTCCCCAGTGCTGCCATAAACTGCTCTCTTTCCTCAGCGCTTCCATAAACTGCTCTCTGTACCCCGTGCTGTCATTAACTGCTCTCTGTCCCAAGTGCTGTCATTAACTGCTCTCTGTCCCCAGTGCTGCCATAAACTGCTCTCTGTCCCGGGTGCTTCTACAAACTGCTCTCTGTCCCTACTGCTTCCATAAACTGCTCTCTGTCCCCAGTGTTTCTATAAACTGTTCTCGGTCACCGATGCTTCTATAAACTGCTCTCTGTCCCGGATGCTTCTATAAACTGCTCTCTGTCCCCTGTGCCTCCATAAACTGCTCTCTGTCCCCGGTGCTGCCATAAACTGCCTTCTGTACCCGGTGCTGCCATGAATTGCCTTCTGTACCCGGTGCTGCCATAAACTGCCTCTGTACCCTGTGCTGCCATAAACTGCCTTCTGTACCCGGTGCTGCCATAAACTGCCTTCTGTACCCGGTGCTGCCATACATTGCTCTCTGCCCACGGTGCTTCTACTAACTGCTCTCTGGTTCAGGAGCTTCCATAATACTGCCCTCGGTCCCCGGTGCTGCCATATACTGTTCTCTGTCCCCTGTGCTTCTATAAACTGCTTTCTGTCCCCGGTCCTGCCATAAACGCCTCTCAGTCCCGGGTGCTTCTACAAACTGCTCTCTGTCCCCGCTGCTTCCATAAACTGCTCTGTGTCCCCGGTGCTTCTACAAACTGCTCTCAGTCCACGGTGCAGTCAGAAACTGCTCTCTGTCCCCAGTGCTGCCATAAACTGCTCTATATCCTCAGCGCTTCCATAAACTGCTCTCTGTCCCCAGTGCTGTCATTAACTGCTCTCTGTCCCCAGTGCTGTCATTAACTGCTCTCTGTCCCAAGTGCTGTCATTAACTGCTCTCTGTCCCCAGTGCTGCCATAAACTGCTCTCTGTCCCGGGTGCTTCTACAAACTGCTCTCTGTCCCTACTGCTTCCATAAACTGCTCTCTGTCCCCAACGCTTCCATAAACTGCTCTCTGTCCCCAGTCCTTCTACAAACTGTTCTCTGTCCCTGCTGCTTCCATAAAATGTTTTATTTCCCCGGAGCTTCCATAACTGCTTTCTCTCCCTGCTGCTTCCATGAACTGCTCCCTGACCCCAGTGCTGCCATAAACTGCTCTCTGTCCCCAGTGCTGTCATTAACTGCTCTCTGTCCCAAGTGCTGTCATTAACTGCTCTCTGTCCCCAGTGCTGCCATAAACTGCTCTATGTCCCGGGTGCTTCTACAAACTGCTCTCTGTCCCTACTGCTTCCATAAACTGCTCTCTGTCCCCAACGCTTCCATAAACTGCTCTCTGTCCCCAGTGCTTCTACAAACTGTTCTCTGCTCCTGCTGCTTCCATTAACTGTTTTATTTCCCCGGAGCTTCCATAACTGCTCTCTCTCCCTGCTGCTTCCATGAACTGCTCTCTGTCCCCGGTGCTTCTACAAACTGCTCTCTGTCGACGGTGCTGTCAGAAACTGCTCTCTGTCCCCGTTGCTTCCATAAACTTCTCTCTGTCCCCGGTGCTTCTACAAACTGCTCTCTGTCCACAGTGCAGTCAGAAACTGCTCTCTGTCCCCAGTGCTGCCATAAACTGCTCTCAGTCCCGGGTGCCTCTACAAACTGCTCTCTGTCCCCGCTGCTTCCATAAACTGCTCTCTGTCCCCGGTGCTTCTACAAACTGCTCTCTGTCCACGGTGCTGTCAGAACCTGCTCTATGTCCCCAGTGCTGCCATAAACTGCTCTCTTTCCTCAGCACTTCCATAAACTGCTCTCTGTCCCCAGTGCTGTCATTAACTGCTCTCTGTCCCAAGTGCTGTCATTAACTGCTCTCTGTCCCCAGTGCTGCCATAAACTGCTCTCTGTCCCGGGTGCTTCTACAAACTGCTCTCTGTCCCTACTGCTTCCATAAACTGCTCTCTGTCCCCAGCGCTTCCATAAACTGCTCTCTGTCCCCAGCGCTTCCATAAACTGCTCTCTATCCCCAGTGCTGTCATTAACTGCTCTCTGTCCCAAGTGCTGTCATTAACTGCTCTCTGTCCCCAGTGCTGCCATAAACTGCTCTCTGTCCCGGGTGCTTCTACAAACTGCTCTCTGTCCCTACTGCTTCCATAAACTGCTCTCTGTCCCCAGCGCTTCCATAAACTGCTCTCTGTCCCCAGCGCTTCCATAAATTGCTCTCTGTCCCCAGTGATTCTACAAACTTTTCTCTGTCCCTGCTGCTTCCATAAAATGTTTTCTTTCCCCGAGTCTTCCATAACTGCTCTCTCTCCCTGCTGCTTCCATAACTGCTCTCTGTCCCAGGAGCTTCCATGAACTGCTCTCTGTCCCAGTAGCTTCCATGAACTGCTCTCTGTCCCAGGAGCTTCCATGAACTGCTCTCTGTCCCTGGTGCTTCCATGAACTGCTCTCTGTCCCTGGTGCTTCCATAAACTGCTCTCTATCCCTGCTGCTTCCATGAACTTCTCTCTATCACCGGTGCTTCTATAAATTGCTCGCTGTCCTAGGAGCTTCCATAAACTGCTCTCTGTCCCCGTGAGCTTCCATATACTGCTCTCTGTCCTCAGTGCGTCTACAAACTGCCCTCTGTCCCCGGTACTTCTATAAACTGCTCTCTGTCCCCTGTGGTGATCCAAAGTGCCTTATTCCATCCCTGCCGCCCCTGTTTCTGCAGGCTACCTGGGGCAGGCTGCTGTCTAACCCAGGTGCTGTTGCTGGAGGCTACACTATGTCGCCTCATACACTGCCTCTGCTGTTACAGGTTGCTCCTTGCCTTTCTACCCTTTCCCTCTACTGCTGCAGGCTGATCTTTGCCTTTCTGCTCTTTCCCCCTGTTTCTGCAGGCTACCTGGGGCAGGCTGCTGTCTAACCCAGGTGCTGCTGCTGCAGGCTACACTATGTCGCCTCATACACTGCCTCTGCTGTTACAGGTTGCTCCCTGCCTTTCTACCCTTTCCCTCTACTGCTGCAGGCTGCTCTCTGCCTTTCTACTCTTTCCCTCTACTGCTTCAGGCTGCTCTCTGCCTTTCTACTCTTTCCCTCTACTGCTTCAGGCTGCTCTCTGCCTTTCTACCCTTTCCCTCTACTGCTGGAGGCTGCTCTCTGCCTTTCTTTGTGCGGGATATTCATTCCCCATGTTGCTCTCCCAGTACTAGGGGGGCACCAGTTCATCACATATAGTAACTCCAATCCTAGGTGTTAATGTGCCAACCCTAATGCATTCTGGGTGTTGTAGTCTCTCATTGCTTCTACTGAACTAATTCATGTAAAACAAATGATAGCAACGATCACATGATGCATGCCACACACGTACTGAGCCCAATGCTGTTCCTGTGTGATGCTCTCTGCCTTTTTATCTACTACAGCACACTGTTATCTGCCTCTGTGCTGCTGCAAGAGTGTTATTCTGCAAGCTTTTCCTTGTACCTGTTCTGCACCTGCTGCCACTGACACTCACCTGAGGCGTCACTTGTGCTGCTGAAGCTGTTCTCTGCTCGTGTGCTGCTGTCTTGTGTTATCTGCCCTTGTCCTGAGACACTTTCCTGGAGCTGCACCTCTGGCACTGCATGTTGTTCGTCGCCTCTTACGCCAAGTCCCTGGCCTTAAAATGCCCCTCCCCTAGCACTCAACTATGTCATAAGGATTCCTAAGTTCACTAATTGTGTGCATCAGTAGCCCATCAAGTCCAGTAGTTATATATATTTTGCAGTTTGTGGAGTGGATCCCATTATATGAGGACCACAAGCACCAGAATGGATGAGCTCCTCACGCAGATCACTCAATGCTGTGCTGTGTGTGCCACTGTATTGCTGCAGTGCACGCTCCTCTCTGCCCCCGGGCTGCAGCATGTTGCTGTCTGACACAGCACTGATGCAAGCCTCCCTCTGCTGTGTGTGTCTGTTGAACCCCGCTGTCTGCTCTGTGCTGCTGCATGCAGACCCCCCTCCCCCCACCCCCTCACAGCTGAACCCTGATATCTACCCTCCACCCATGCAGGCTGTCTGACACAGCACTGATGCAAGCCTCCCTCTGCTGTGTGTGTCTGTTGAACCCTGCTGTCTGCTCTGTGCTGCTGCATACAGCCCCCCCCCTCACTGCTGAACCCTGATATCCACCCTCCACCCATGCAGGCTGTCTGATGGCTACTGCCTGGTAATTGCATTTATATAGCGCTTACTACCCCCGAGGAGGCGTTGAAGCGCTTTACTGCCCCTCTTACCTTGACACTAGCTCATGCTGCTGAGTGATGCCCTCTGCCCTGCTGTGATCTGCCCCATGGCACCGAGCTGGGGGTGGGCTGGTGCTGATGCATGCCTGCACAGCCCCTCTGCTGCTGCTGCACCCAGGTCTCTGCCCTATTGCTGTTGCAAGCTTCTGCCCTGCTGTGCCACTCACCTGGGGCTGTCTCGTGCTGTTGCCCCTTCCCTGCATGCAGGAGGCTGCCCCCTACCCCTGTGCAGCTGCGCCTTGTGCTGCTGCTGCAGGATGCTCCCTGCACTGTGCCCCTGCATGCAGCCTGCCCCTCCCCCGTGCAGACCCTGCCCCTGTGACACTCACCTGCAGCTGCCATGGCACTGCTGCAGTGTAGGCTCCCCTCCCCTCGCCCCACTCACCTGGAGCTGCCCCCGTCCTGCTGCAGGGTCCTTCCTGCCCCCCGTGCAGCTCCACACACTCCCAGGCTGCAGCAGTGAGAGCAGCACCCAGAGGCTTCTGTTGTGTGCAGTGCGCTGCAACCTACCGCGAGCACACCGTTTCCCTCCGCTCATCCTCATTGGATAAGAATGCCGGAATACAGAATTTTCGAAACGTGATTGGGCGCAAAACCTGACAATCAAAACCGCCTTTCCCTCTGCCGGTTCTGCACCACAGAGCTCCAGGGAGGGCGACCAGCGCCACCTGCTGGCCGCGGAGCGCAAGGGCAGCCCTTTCACTTTCATTTTCTCTTCCTACCTGTACGAGTGAATTAGCATTGTTAATGATTGGTATTTAAAACTAGTTAAACTACGGGTACTTCAAACATTCCAATTTCACACAAGAGCGTCGAATACACTTAAACCCAGACATATTATCACATTTTCCCATAGAAACATAATGGGAAAAAACCTTTGATACATCTGGTCCTGAATTTCTGGGTGGAACTAGGTAGCCTCGGGGAGTGACAAACGTTGGGGCGGCGGTAGCTTGTCTTTAAGAACTAGGGGCAATATGTATCAAAGTCCTAATTTGCGATTCTCAAATAACGATTTTTTGCGAATCGCTATTTGAGAATCGCAAAATGCTATGTATGTAGGATTTGCAATAAATTTCGCGAATCCTACATATTCCTTAATTGCGAATCTCAAATTGCGATTCGCAATTTACAATTAGCAATTAGCGAATCATAAATTTTGAATGCAATTTCAAGGGTGCAGGGGTGTCAAAAGGACACCTTGTTTCACCCCTAAAATAAGCATGGGTGCACATGTGGCACACATACATGCCCTAAGGGCATGTATGTGCTTCACACTGCAATCTCAAAAATGCAAAAAAAGTGCATTTTTCAAAGAAATCCCAAATGACCGCCAACTTAAAGTTGGTGGTAATTTGCGATTCCTTAAGGCCAAATTGCACTTTTTTGGTGCTTCTTACATTGCATTTAAGGAATCGCAATATTTGCGATTCCTTAAATGCAATCGCAAAATAAGGAATCGCAAATATTGCGATTCCTTATTTTGCACGCAGATTTGCCTTCATACATACCATTTGGCAGAATTGCGATAGAAAACGCCGAAATTCTGCGAATTTTGGCGTTTGCGAATGCAATTTTGCTTGATACATATGGCCCACAGAGTCTGTAAATCAGCAGGCAACAAATACCATGGGAAATATGGTAAAAACTATAAAACCAAAAAAATGTATCTTTCAGCATTTCTCGGCGAAACATGCAACAATATCCCATGTCTTGACGATGTGTCCACAAGTTACTCAAAATGTGTCAGTTTGTCATAAATGTGTCAGCTTGTATATAGGAATTCAAAGAATGCTGTGCCGTTCCTAGAGGTGGGTGGGGAAAGGGAATAAAATATGAGTCATGTGATGCGAAGGATGTTGTTGGGGTAAAGAAGAATTACCCTTGGGCATCCATTTTGTTGGATATAGTGCCCTCACACACCTTTGCAGGTGTCATGCTTCATCATTCAGGCCTGCTCCTCGTTGGGTCGGCGGTGCAATACCCAACGGGCAACACCTCAAAGAGGGGCTCTTTAGCGGAGATCTTTGTCCAACTGCCGTATAGAAGTGCGGGTGTGGGGTCAGAGAGGGTTGTAGACGTGTCGGGGTGGTTAAAATAAAATAAAGCACGAGGGACCAAGGAACAATTTATTCTGGCAGTCCCCTGCTCTAATTAAAATAGATTCTAGAGGGTAAATACTTGAATATTATGCTTCCAGGGACCTTCTAGAGTGTGCTATTGTTCGGTCAACATGTTTCTCGCTATTGTCCATTAACAAGCGATTCTTCAGGACCAAAGAACTATTTAGCAAGTATCTATTGGGTTCACTGTCTACATAGAATCATATCCCCTAATATATAGATTATGTGTATACAGTAGTGTGATTCAAAAAAGAAGAAAGGTAAAATGTATGGAAGCAAAGGGGGAGGGGGAGAAACCGTATCTCTATATTACCTTTCTTTCGTGGAAATGCCTGTGTAAAGCTGCAATTACCTAAAAAGTGTAATGTTCAGTGAAACATGTTGACCGAACAATAGCACACTCTAGAAGGTCTCTGGAAGCATAATATTCCAGTATTTACCCTCTAGAATCTAGTTTAATTAGAGCAGAGGACCGCCAGAATAAATTGTTCCTTGGTACCCCGTGCTTTATTTTATTTTAACCACCCCGACACGTCTACAACGCTCTCTGGCCCCACACCCGCACTTCATCTATACAGCAGTTGAAAAAAGATCTCCCCTAAAGAGCCCCTCTTTGAGGTGTTGCCCGTTGGGTATTGCACCGCCGACCCAATGAGGAGCAGGCCCAAATGATGTAGCATGACACCTGCAAAGGTGTGTGAGGGCACTATATCCAACAAAATGGATGCCCAAGGGTAATTCTTCTGTACCCCAACAACATCCTTTGCATCACATGACTCATATTTTATTCCCTTTCCCCACCCACCTCTAGGAACGGCACAGCATTCTTTGAATTCCTGAATTTCTGGGTGTTGGCTGTCGCTGGACCTTCTACTCATTCTTGAGTAGTAATAGCCCTTTTCTCCTCCTTTTGAACATATATCAGCTTGTATATAACCTATATTGTGACGAAATGCGAGGCAAGCTTATTTTTTATTAACCGTATACATGTGAGATTTTTGTAGAGTGTTGAATTATTTCAATGTTCCCAGGGTGGACGGTTTAAGGTTACATTATACATAGTGAAGTAAAGCGGTGAGCCAAGGATCGCACAATTGGTCAATTGAGAGACCGGTATTTGAGCTCAGGATTGCATATTGTGCATATGTAGGATAACATCACTCTGTCTTCAGTTTAACACCAAAGGTCACTGCTTTGTGTTCAATTAGTCAATTACTGTCATTCAATTAGTATTAGTAGTATATGCAGTTTGTTAGACCTGGCATCTTTGGCGTGGTTTCCCCTATCTTTTTGCCTCTACCTCCTGTATTTTTGATGCTGTGCTGGATTTCGTTTTTGCTGGTTTAGATGCTTTGGACACTCTGCCACTGCTGATCAGTGCCAGAGTGTAAGTGCTCCCTATGTAAATTGCTATTCTGATTGGATATACATGTTTGGCATATTTGTATCACCATGAAGTCCCTAGTAAAGTGCACTGGGTGTGCCAGGGCTGGTGATGACAAATGCTACTAGTGGGCCTGCAGCACTAATTGTGCCACCCACAGGAGTAGCCCTAAAATGATGTCTCAGGCCTGACACTGCAGTGCCTGTGTGCAGTTTAGAACTCCCATGTCCTCCTGGTCAGTGTCCCCACTGACCAGGCCTAACCCTTCCCTTTTTGTGCACATCAGTCACCCCTATGGAAGGCCCAAGGTACCCCCCTGGGCAGGGTGCAGTGTATGTAAGAGGTAGAGCATGTACTAGTGCAGGTGACATGCTCTGGTAGTGAATGGCAGCCATTTTCGTTTTTCACTACTGTAAGGCTATCTTGCTCCATAGATTAACATGGGGGATGCTGGCTACAGTGGTTAACAGCATTTCTTCCCATAGGAACAAGATAGGACGGATTGGTGTCACTACATCGCGGTTTTTTACAACGCATTCCGTTACATCGGAATTTTTACAACGCATGATCCATTACATCGGATGCCATTACAACGCATGGCATTACATAGCAGATGCTATTACAACGCATGGCATTACATCGTAAGTATAGGTAAGTATAAAAAATGTAATTAAGTTAATTTAATTAAGTTAATTTAATTAATTGAATTAAAATACATTTTAAAATAGTAATTAATTTTATTTAATAAATTTAAATCTATTTATTTAAATTAATTTTAATAAAAATTGTAATTAATTTTATTTAATTAATATAATGAAATTAATTTAATTTAAATATTTTTTTAATTGTAATTAAATTAAATTAATTAAAATAATTTATTTTATTTAATTATTTTAATTAAGAAATGTAATTAATATAATATAATTAATTTAATTTAACCTAAAACACCCCTGTACCCCAAAACCCAAACCCTACCCTGAAACCTAAAAACACCCCTGTACCCCAAAACCCAAACCCTGCCCTGAAACCTAAAAACACCCCTGTACCCCAAAACCCAAACCCAAACCCTACCCTGAAACCTAAAAACACCCCTGTACCCCAAAACCCAAACCCTGCCCTGAAACCTAAAAACACCCCTGTACCCCAAAACCCAAACCCTGCCCTGAAACCTAAAAACACCCCTGTACCCCAAAACCCAAACCCTGCCCTGAAACCTAAAAACACCCCTGTACCCCAAAACCCTAACCCTGCCCTGAAACCTAAAAACACCCCTGTACCCCAAAACCCAAACCCTACCCTGAAACCTAAAAACACCCCTGTACCCCAAAACCCAAACCCTACCCTGAAACCTAAAAACACCCCTGTACCCCAAAACCCAAACCCTACCCTGAAACCTAAAAACACCCCTGTACACCTGTACTTATTTTAAAAATTACTTTAATTAATATAATAAATAATAAATTAATAATATTAAAAAACATAAATAAATATATTTAATTATAATTAATATTAATAAAATTTAAAAAAATTAAATACTTACCTATACTTACGATGTAATGTCATGCGTTGTAATAGCATCTGCTATGTAATGCCATGCGTTGTAATGGCATCCGATGTAATGGATCCTGCGTTGTAAAAGTTCCGTTGTAAAAGACTCCCGTTGTAAAAGTTGCGATGTAACGGTGCATCACCGATAGGACATAAGTATCTAGTATCCCTGAACTCAGAATTTAATAACACATCTTTTAGGAAAAGTTGTTTTTAAATCCTGTGTTTGAGAACAGCACTTTTAGAAAGTGGCTGTTCTCTTGTCTGACCCTTCTGTGTGCCTGGGCCTGTTTGTGTATTGACTGTCTGGTTTCAGAGTGACAGGGGCTGGGGGATTCCCCAGGAGGCTGGCTGAGTCAGCCCTAGGCTGAATGACTGCAATTGCAACTGGAGTGGTGGGAGGAGTTAGCACCTGGGCCTGAATAGGGCTGTGCCTGCCTTCCACAATGCTGGCTCCACCTCCTGCTGGGCGGCTGAGGACCCTGCCCCTCACTCTGAAAGGAAAGATGCAGCCAGCAAAACAAAGTGCTCAGGAACCACCCAGAACTGGTTCAGACCGGGCTCAGGGGCCACATGCACCAAGAGAACAAAGACTTTAGGGGTATAAGTACAGGACCCCTGACAACAGAAAATTAGATCATCCTGGAATCAAGAAGGAACCTCTGCCAAGGAGAAAGCTGAAACTGAAGAAGGAAGACTGTCCTGCTGTTGCTCTGCTGGACTGACCTGTTGCTTTGCTGCCAAGGAGAGGGGAAGGACTTTGCTGCTGAGCTGTGTCCCCTGTCTTGAAAGGAATCTCCAAGGGCCTGAGAAGAGCTGGCTCCCTGTTTTGAAGTCCCAGGAACAAAAGGACTTCACCCCCAGCTTCCCCGAACTCTGCTGAGAGAGTTCTGTCCTTCCTAGAGTGCTTGATCCAGTTGTGGGGCCTCTGGAAGTTGTACCTGTGCTGGGAAGCTTGAAACTAAGCTTGAGAGACTTTTGCAATTGAAAAGTGTCGCATCGCTCGCTTGCGGAGCGCATCCCTGACAGTGCGAGAAGATTCCCGCCGCTACGAAGGCCGAGATCGTCAATCCTTCGTTTGCGGGACGCACCAGACCAGTGCGGGAGAATCGAACATCGCTGCGAGTATCGTCGCAGAGCCTGTCGTCGCTGGGTGAGATCGCCGCACCGCTTGCTTGCGGACCGCATCACGTCGCTGCGAGCATGGTCGCAGAACCATCGCATTGAGGAGCTGCGAGAGAGAAGATCCCTGCTGGACCGCGCATCGTCGCCCCGGAGATCGTCGCAGCCCCTTCGAGATCGTCGCATCGTGCCTTTGCGAGAACAGACTTCCTACGGAACCTACGCACCGGAACCCATACAAGTGGCCTTCCTCCTCATACAGACCGGATTCGTCGCAACACGCCCGCTGCTGCAGCGGGGGTGTCGCAAACGCCTCCCCAGGGTCTCAGGAGCAACGCATCGCTTGTTTTCCACCGCACCAGCTTCTGCTTTTGGAACTTTGTTGCAACTAAAAGGTACTGTGAGTAAACGTGACGCAACTGTGAACTTTTCACGCATAAGTAGAGAATTCTATCGCAACGTAAAGAATTCTATCGCAACCTAAAGAATTTTAACGCAACCTTAAGAACTCTTTGGAAACCATATTCTTGAACTGTGTATGTTGGATTTTTGTCGTTTTGGTCTTGTGTAGTTTAGATTAAATACCTTTATTTTTCTAAACGGTTGTGGAGTCAGTTTGTGGTGTTTTCACTGTGTTACTGTGAGTGTTGGTACAAATACTTTACGCATTGCCTCTGGTTAGCCTAGACTGCTCGTGCCAAGCTACCTAGAGGGTGAGCAGAGGTTATCTCAGAGGGTTATCTCCTTGCCCTGACTAGAAGCAAGGGTCCCTATTTGGACAGTGGTACCTACCTCTGCCAACTAGAGACCCCCAGATCTAACACAGTTCAATTAAAAACTCATAGCACATTAAATTGTCACTATTCACAAATATGCGTGTAGTCATATGATTAAAACTGTGCTTTCCTGTTTAGAATGTTTCCACATTAGAGGTGGACGAGCCATGGGTGAGCCAACAAATAAGCAGGGAGGGCCGAGCAAAGGGCCACTGCTGGTTCTAAGAGCCCACGCATGAGCCAAGCCTTACAGTATATGGCATTTAAATCATGCAACAAAGATCATGTTAAAGAATGATAAGGTGTCTCCAAAATTCCAAAAAGTATATTTTTTTATACGCAGAAGAGCTTAATTTGAGCATATCAGACTATATCACCGCATTGAGATTAATAAAAGTGAACTTTTAAGTATGAACTGAGAAACATTCCAGCCCCCTTCCTCGTGATAATGGTATTAGGGAACTAAAAGGCAAGTCAGGGGTCATGTGTACCCTAGATGTGGGCTAGATTCTTATTATACATGGAAAAAGGTTTTAGGCTATTAAATAAAACAGAGTGTTTTTTTTTAAAGCTCACATCATGAATGTACGTATTTGAAGATGCTATCACATGTGATAATGAATAAAAATGACGCTAGGTGAAATTAACTGTTTGCCAATGATAACAGAATTTGGTCATGTAGGGAAGCCGGTATTAATCTCAGATTTTCCAGTTTCACACTGTGCAGTTCAGAACCAAACAACTAGAAAACTTGTTTTAAATTCTTAATAGGAAGTTTAACGCTCAGTATATGTTTGGTTCTCAATAATATGCCACAACGTATCGACTGGTATATTCATTCATAAACAGAACATCATTTTAGAAATATTCATCAAAAGTTATCATTTTAATTTCATCATATACACCAGATCCCAGATTACAAAAATCACCGAATGTCAATCAAACCCTACAACCACAAAGGCAATATGTCATAAAGTCTTTTATCAACATTACAAACACAGTTTTGTTTTTGTAGGTTTATATAGCGCAAACTCAACCCAAAGGTATTGGAGCACTTTACATCAGCACCAGTTACATTACACAAGGCCAGATTCTATTTTCTGTTTTAAGGAAGTGGGAGATTTGCCCGGAATCATAGGATGTTGAGCTGATGCCGAGACTCAAAACTGGTTTTCCAGCTCCAAAGTCAGCATCTCTGGCCGTAACACCACATTCTCTCCCAAAAGTTCCTGTTGTCTCACAACCGTTGGAAAGTTGAAGGATGTATCAGTCGTATTTTCTGCATCCCACTTGGTAGGCCTACATCAGTGGACAATAAAAATTGTTAACGTGTGTTTCGGTGGAACAATCCTTTCTATGGTCCCACCTTCGTCAGGCCTGTCCATTATCAAGAAATACATTGCTATGGATGAACTTGAACCAAATAGATTTGTTGTAGGGAAATCCAAGAGTGCTGATCCCATAGTGGCCTCTCACAAAAGGGATAGGCATTCAATCCATGTTATCACCTTTAGTAACCCCAGGGAATAGTCAAGACTGAACTCCAACTCAACGGTGCTGAGAAACATCCCTTCGACACACCTGACGGCTGCAGATAAGGGCGGTTATGCTGCCACACTCTGCTGATGTTCTTTTCCACAGGAATCCTTAGGGGAAGACTCAACATTTGGGCAAGCAGCACCGTGCATGTTATGTATTTTGTGTTGTGTGTCCAGACTGACTGAGCTAGGACAAGGGACAGACAGGAATAGACAACAGGCCATATATTTTCTGGGGCACCTTCTGGTTTGACAGAAAGACCAATTTTAGGACAGCATCAATGTCTTAATGATCACAATTAAATAATTAACAAACCAAAGGGATCAAGGCGCCTCCACAGAGTTTGCTCTTCAGGATACAGCAATCCAAGGAGACTTTAGTGATGTGCAGAATGACTTCAGAGAGGCCACTGATCCCTCTGTTTTATAGTCTGGAGGCGGTTCCTACTCTCATGCTCCAAGGAACCTGTCTTAAAAATGTTTTTTCTCTTTCTTATGCTGGGTTGATTATGTCATTTTGAATTATTGTATTTCTTATACAAGTTGGAGCACATTTGCTAAGTGTATGTATCTCTGAGACCTGGAAAACAAGATACTGTATTTTATTATAGCATTTGGATAGCATCTATTATCCTATGTTGGGCGCTAAAGCACTTACCTAGACAGGTAGCACGCTGTACCGTGTGAGTGTTTGGTTGGAAGGATGACTTTGAACCTGTATACAAGCAAACAGGATGACAATGGTAATAGAGGGTGCCAGCACATACACACATTCAGGAAAGTATAGCGGGGTGTAGAGACGGCACGCTCAATGAAAACAAAGACACTATGTCATCCCAACAGTGCCATGTACAGGGGGAAGACTCATACAAACTGATTCAAAAGAATGTCCAGAGCACCACCAAAGAAATGCAATAAGAAGGTCTGTTGCTCTAGAGGGTCCAATCAAGCCAATTGAGCGGCAATCAGCAAAAGATACTGTTAGACCTGACACCTTTTGGCGTGGTTCTTCCCCCATCTTTTTACCTCTGACTCATGTGTTTTGATGCTGTGCTGGATTTCGTTTTTGCTGATTGAGATGCTTTGGACACTCTGCCACTGCTGATCAGTGTCAGAGTGTGAGTGCTCCCTCTGTAAATTGTAATATTGATTGGCATATTTGTATCACCCCGAAGTCCCTAGTAAAGTGCACTGTGTGTGCCAGGGCTGGTGATGACAAATGCTACTAGTGGGCCTGCAGCGCAGATTGCGCCACCCACATGAGTAGCTTTAAAATGGTGACTCAGGCCTGCCAGCGCAGAGCCTGTGTGCAGTCAGTGACTGCCATGTCAGCCTGGCCAGTGTCCCCACTGGCTAGGCCTAACCCTTCCCTGTCTGTGCACATCAGTCACCCCTATGGAAGGCTCTAGGTACCCCCCTGGGCAGGGTGCAGTGTATGGATAAGGTAGAGCATGTACTAGTGCAGGTCACATGCTCTGGTAGTGGGCTGCAGCCATTTTGTGTGCTCACTGCTGTAAGGCTATCTTGCTCCATAGAGTAACATGGAGGAGGCTGGGCCCATGTGATACCAGCCTATCTTCCCATAGGAACAAGATGGAACATAAGTGAAAGATATCCCTGAACTCAGAATTTAATGACACATCTTTTAGTGAAGGGTGTTTTTAAATCCTGTGTTGGAGAATAGCCCTTTTAGAAAGTGGCTGTTCTCTTTTCTAAACCTTTCTGTGTGCCTGGGTTTGTGGAATGCCTGCCTGGTCTGGATGTGACAGGGGGGGCTGCAGAGCCCCAGAGGAGAGGGTCGGAGCCAGCCCGGGGATGAAAGGGCACATCTGCCTGCCTGGGAGGTGGGAGGAAGGAATGCCTGATAAGTACTGGGCTGTGCCGGCCTACCTCCCCCATGCTAGCTCCCTCCTGGTGGTCAACTGACACCTCTGGCCCTGAAGCTGACAGGAAGAAGAGAGCCAGAGACACCTCAGTGCTCCGCAACCCCCAGAACTGGTTTAGACTGGACCAAGGGCCTCCATGCACAAAGACTTCAAAGACATTGAGGGGTATAAGGAAAGGACCCCTGACTACAGAGATTTAGATTCTGAAATTCTGCAAGCAAGAAGGAACCTTTGCTGGAAGGAAGACAGCTAGAGAACTAAAGGAAGACTGCCTTGCTGTGTGCTCTAAGGGCTGACCTGTTCTACTGTCTACCTGGAAGCTAAGGAGGAGAAAGGGACTTTGCTGTGTGCTGTGACCCTGCCTACTTGAAACTGCCAAGACTCTGCTGTGTGCTGTGTCTACAACTGAATCTCCAAGGGCCTGAGAAGAGCTGGCCTCCTGTTGGGAACCCAGGACTAAAGGTTCCTAAAGCTATCCCAGAAAACGACTGAAAAATCGTGCTGTTGGGACCCGAGACGCGTGGGGCTTGACTGCGGAGCGTGAGGAAGGGATCGGTGTGCTCATCGGCACATTACTCGTGAGGGTCGGAGGCTTGTGGAGCCTCCCCTCGTGAAATCCGCTCCACGGTGGTGGCAAGGGCGAGAGGGGGTCTAGTTGTGACCAGCGCCCTGGAAAACCCTTTGCCGCCAAATCACCACCGCAGCCCGGGGCCAGGATACCCCCGTAATCTGCTCCGAGGTCAAGGAGCCGAAGCGCCTCAGAAACGAAGGAGCCGCGCTCCCATTGGTGGAGGGAGCCGAGCCCCCTCACTAATGCCGCGACGGGATTGGCCCGTGCGGCGCAGCGTCATCAGCTGTGGTGGGCCGTGATTGGCCACAGTAGCGGAGCGTCATTGCCAGCCTGTCCCGGGAGCCGCTCTGCCATTGGCTGACTCCCGGGCACTGAAGGTGCTCGACCAGAGGGCCGCGACGTGATTGGCCCGCACAGTTGGAGCAGCCTGGAAGCCGCCGAGGGAATCGCGCCCTGATCACCCCCCCCAGCGAGGAGCCGACCGACGGAGCAGCTGGCTGACCCGTCCTCGCCGAGGGAGTGAGTCTGCGTGTGTTCCTCGCCCCGGGCCTGTCGTCCCCCGAGGTGCTGCATCCCCCGCCGCTCGTTGGATTGTCGAGAGCGGGCGGGAGAGCCCCAGGGGACCGGCCGGGGCCAGGTGGGAGTGTGCGCTGCTAGGCGCGAGGCGCCTGAATCCATCCGGCGCACGTGTAAGCCCCCACACCACAGGAAAGGAGTCCCCAGGAGACCGGGTGAGGCGCGCTTGCCGCACTTGGGGGGCTAAGGGCCTAAGAAGGCGGGCTGGGAATAACTACGCTTGGGTATTGCATTGACTGCTCGTTTTTAGAGCCAATTGAATAGAAGCCAGTGGCATTATGTTTAACCACTGATCAAAGAGACTAGAGACTATTTGCTTTAACCAAGTCTTTTTTTAAACGCCACACAACTCAACCCTTCAGTTCATCACACTCCAGGGCGAGCAGTGTTGTGTTTATGTCTTTATTTGACGAAAACGGTAGGTTCCTCCAGTAAAGCGTCCTGCGGAGAGTGCTGTCTCCTAGCGTACTCTCGTTCCTGTAAGTCAAGCGACGCTCGCAGGCTGAGGACTTTTGCTTGCCATCATCTCTGGACTTCCCTAAGTGCAAGGAGCACCAACGCGACCTGTGTGAGGCTGCAGCTGGACCCCAAGGCGTGAGGCGGGAATGCGAGGACCAGCGTGCAGCGCGGCGCTGATCGGCCGCAGCTGGTCCTCTTCCCGCCCCTCCACCCGTCAAAAACAACGCGGTGTGTGAACCGCCCGGGTTCCTCCAGTAAAGCGTCCTGCGGAGAGTGCTGTCTCCTAGCGTACTCTCGTTCCTGTAAGTCAAGCGACGCCTCGCGGTCCCCGCTTCGCGGGAACCGCTCGCAGGCTGAGGACTTTTGCTTGCCATCATCTCTGGACTTCCCTAAGTGCAAGGAGCACTAACGCGACCTGTGTGAGGCTGCAGCTGGACCCCAAGGTGTGAGGCGGGACTGCGAGGACCAGCGTGCAGCGCGGCGCTGATCGGCCGCAGCTGGTCCTCTTCCCGCCCCTCCACCCGTCAAAAACAACGCGGTGTGTGAACCGCCCGGGTTCCTCCAGTAAAGCGTCCTGCGGAGAGTGCTGTCTCCTAGCGTACTCTCGTTCCTGTAAGTCAAGCGACGCCTCGCGGTCCCCGCTTCGCGGGCACCGCTCGCAGGCTGAGGACTTTTGCTTGCCATCATCTCTGGACTTCCCTAAGTGCAAGGAGCACCAACGCGACCTGTGTGAGGCTGCAGCTGGACCCCAAGGCGTGAGGCGGGACTGCGAGGACCAGCGTGCAGCGCGGCGCTGATCGGCCGCAGCTGGTCCTCTTCCCGCCCCCTCCACCTGCTCTTCCTATAATATCGTTCAGAGCAACGCGCACGCGGGACGCGCGCGGGGCAACGGCCGGGGCGAAGACCGGGCAAAGAGCGGGCCGTTTAAGGCCGTTGAAGGACGGCAGAGGACGGTCCAGGCCCTGATTCCCTGTCTCATCGCCCTGAAACCACCATCCAGGTAGGCCGTTTGTCATTCAACCTTCCTTGAGGCCACTGCCATCCAATACCTGGTATAGCATTTTCATCTTTAACGCCAACCATGCGGCACAAAACAAGAAGCTGTACCAAAAGAGCTACGGAGGTAGCGCAAGTGACTGGTCCCATTGACCTTTTCATCTCACGGGTAAATGAGACAATTGACAAGAGCATTGAACTCCTAGAGAAAAGAGTCTCCCTGGACCTCATGAATGCCAAGCGTTCTTCCCTGGGCTCCCTTGCAAATGCAAATTCACCCTCTCAGCAAGCTTTGAACAATTGCTCTTTGCCCTTGCCCTTGACCACCATAGGCACTGTTACAGTACCGAGTGCTGTCGATTTGTCCGTTACCTGTTCGGAGTCGGACCCGTCCTTTGTGGATCTGGAGGCGACCCCAGATCTAGAAGCCTGTCGGACACCTAGAGAGGCGGAGCCGGGTCTGGATGGGTTAACTGCCAAGTCGACCCCTCACGTGCCTAGTGATTCCAGGGGAAAGGTTGCTTTTATCCCCATAAAAGTAGCGACTAAGTCCAAAACTAAGGAGTCTAAACCTAAGGAGAAGACTAAAGCCAAAGTTAGTAACCACAATTTGGTAACACCTATTCCACACACAGCGCCTGGCATCCCATGTTGGGTCGAAAACATGGTCACGGACCTTAAGCACGATCTTGAAGCTACAATTGCGGCCCAAATCAAACCCTTGATTTCTAAACTTGATAGGCTAACATCGCTCATTAATACTAAATGGCCCAACAAAATTAATGAGCTTGGGCCTGTCCAGCAACAAGGGTATAGAGAACCACCACCCAATCCTCAACCGCCAGCTAAGGTCACTAAGCCCACAACTGATAAAGCGAACATCTTCCCATCTTCCAAGGACCAAGCTGCATCACATTCTCCCCATCCAGGGAACAACCCTGCTCAACCGCCACCTATTCCCAATACAAAAGCGGTGAGCAATCTTTCATCCGTGCAGCAATTAGCCGTTGGTACCAAATCTAACACCTCTCAAACCACGGATCCCAAAAGGAAACCTACGAATACCCTAGCCTCTGACTCTACCAATAACTCTGAAGCTCCTAAGCCAAGGCAGTCTCGCTATAAGTCTATTAGTCTGCCACCAGAAGTTTCTCCTTTTGTGGTTGTGTTAACTGCTGTCCCCCCACTGAAGGAAGGAGTTAAAGAGACCTACGTAGAGTTAAGAAACAAATGTGCCCAGTGGCTCCAAATACACAAACCACTGCCTAGCAGCATGAGCGGGGATATTCTTACTGTACGTAGAGGGGATTGGGTGGGTAGGAGTAAGAAAACAATACCAGGGGATGTAATTACTGTTAATTTTAGGGATGTGGGGGCTGCGACTTTCATCTGTAATGCACCTAACAGCGGTCCTGCCACCCAGATCAAACCACTCCCCTTGTCTTACTTCCTCCCCAACTCGACAAGACCCAACTTCCACCGGCCAATCATTCCAAGTAACCAAGGGCCTGTACGTCCCCCTCAATATGCCCCTAACCATTGGCAACAGCCGCCTAACTTCCCACCTTTTGTCCCGCACCATGTTGGCCCCCAGTGGCAACAACCTCTCCACCCCTTACCACCTTTTTTCCATTCTACTCAGCAGTGGCAGCAACTTCCTCAGCAACCATTCATTGCCAATCACCATTGGCAACAGCCATGGCAGGATCCGTCTCCATCCCTGTCCTTTAACCCCTCCTATACACAGTTTGCCCATTCAAATAGGTACTGTGCATTGGATGAGGTTGATTGACTTTCTCCTAAGGGAGGCTTAGATACTAACCTCCCTCATGTAAATATCGACATGAAGGATGTAGCGCTGGGTACATTTCTCCCTACAAACTCAGAGGTGTTGCCACCTACACTAATTAGGGACAGTGCAGATTCATCTAACCCCCACTGTACTGTGATTCCAGACGGAAACTCAGCACATGGCGAGTTAAAAATCCTTAGCTGGAACCTTGCTGGGATCTCAAGGAAACTAGGCCTCCCGGAGTGGAATGCCCTGGTTGATGCCCATAAAATCTGTATATTTCAAGAGACATGGGCCATGGAGCCACTGCACCGGGTGGGGTTTGTCACTTTTTTTACACCAGCAGTAAAATCCAAGGCAGGGAAGGGACGGCCATCGGGGGGGCTTATTATTTGGATAAGTATCCTGCTTAACTGCAGAATATTTACTAAGAAGGCAGGAACCCCGGATATTCTTGGTGTCTCCCTACTGGGTCTACGGGGAAGCATAACTGTTGACCTCTACAATGTCTATATCAGGGGAACAAAAAATGGGTGTATTTCACCCACAATGATGGAGCTTGAGGCTCGGTTGGGAGAGCAGAGGGGACTTGGACATATCCTTGTAGCAGGGGATTTTAATTGCACATATGAACCCCTCCCTCTAGAAGGAATTCCAGATTTAGGAGAAGAGGACAGTAGATGGGGTATCCCTACCCTCTCTATCCCACCCATCAAGCGCTGGACTCGCAGTGCAATCCATCTAAATGCACTCACATTGGAGTTTGGATTAAGAGCTGCTAATGGTCGCACTCGATCTGACCTCCTGGGTGCTCCCACATTCAACAGAGTTGGCCAATGCACACGGATTGACTATATTCTGCTGGATAGTGGCCTCTGGAGCCATGTTAATGACATGGTTATTACCAACACTATAGAGAGCGACCATAACCCACTCTCCTTATCCTTAAAAAATCCTTGGCACATTGAAGTACTGCCAGTCTCTCTTGGCCGCCCACAGGGGATTACTGTCGCCACTTGTGGCAGGCGTCTAAAGTGGAGCAAGTTTATGTGCAACACCGACAAACTATCCACAATAGACGAAGTGGTTAAGGGCACGCAAGCCGAAATTGGCTCTATTGATCTAACTATAGCAGCAGACAAGGTCACCGCTATTTTTGAAGCTGCCGTAAAAAATATTGGGGACCTCTTTTGGGTACAATTGCCATCAGGGAAACAGAAACCTAAACCTAAAGGCAAACACGATTGGTATTCGGCAATATGCAGGAAGGCCAAATCACGCTTAATAGAGGCAGTCAAAGGGAAGTCTCCCCCACTAATCCAAATTGCCAGAAGAGACCATAAAAAGGCCTTACAGGTAGCTAAAAGGGAGTGGGAGGATACCTACTGGCTAACCCTTAAGGAAGCCAGTATGAAAAAAGACTCTAAATTCTTCTGGGACACCATAAGGGCACGAAACAGACCGGACAGCGACCTTGTAACCTGCAACATTCCGAGCCAGGTATGGGAGGCTCATTTTTCCAAACTTTATTCCTGCCGTAACGACATGAATGGAAGAGGGTCAGTCCAATCCTCTCCTTACATTGATTATATTCTTCTCCCTAGTGATCCTGACTTTACACTGAAGGAAGTAGAATATGCTATTAACTCCATCATTCCACAAAAAGCTGCAGGACCAGATGGCATCCCCGGGGACCTGCTAAAATCCGATGGTGTTAATTGGGGTAAATTAATCCACTCCCTCCTTCTTGCCATCTGTAGGGGTGCCCCCATTCCCGTGTCATGGAAGGGGGCAGAGGTGGTTCCCATCCACAAGAAAGGCCCTAGGGATGATCCGTCCAATTATAGGCCGTTTAGCTTACTAGACGTAAGCCAAAAAGTTGTCGGTAAAGTCATTCTACTCAGGATACTTAACTGGGTAGATGAAAACAAAATACTTACCGATTTTCAGGCCGGTTTTAGAGTAGGCACAGGAACGATAGAGCAGGCCTTTAGGCTTATGATGATCTACTGGAAGACGGTAGTGATAGGCAAGGGCAGTCTTTATCTCGCATTCATCGATTTAAAGACTGCCTTTGACCTTGTCCCCAGGGATTTGCTATGGAAGGTTCTGGCCAACATGGGGCTCCCACAGTATCTACTATCCCTACTAGTCAGGCTCCATCAGGACAGCTTTGCCCAAATCAGGTGGGGCTTTGGAGGGGAGAAAACGGGCTGTATTCCGGTCGAGAGAGGGGTCCGCCAAGGATGTGTTCTGGCTCCCACCCTTTTCTCCTTGTACATAAATGGGGTGGTTGAGCACTTACTTAAATCTCCATCCGACGAACCATCCCTGGGGGGGGTACGCATACCGACCCTCCTCTTCGCGGACGACACGCTCCTAATCTCCAAAACCCCAATGGGACTACAGAAACTCTTGGACAATTTCCAATCCTTTTGTACTGATCGAGGCTTGGTTATAAACACCAATAAAACAAAATACCTCGTCCTTAATCCCCCTAAACAGCAAGTGCGTCCCCCTATTTTAAACACCGAGTCTCTGGAAAGGGTAAAAGAATTTGATTATTTAGGGATACGCATTTCAGACAAAATGGATTGGACTCCCCATCTAGATAAGATGCTGCTGAACCATAAAAGGATCACAGGTGCCCTATTAAGGGAGCAACGTTCCAGTTCGTTCAAACCAATAGGAACAGTCCTAGAGATCTACGCTGCCAAGGGTGTCAGCTCTGCACTTTATGGAGCTGAACTTTGGGGCTTTGCATCTTCTCAAGCTTTACAAAAATCTGAGAACAATTTCTGTAGACAAATAATGTCCCTCCCTCAAAGCACCCCACTTTTGCCCTTATTTATGGACCTTGGCTGTACCCAGATTGGCGAAATTGCGAAATTTCGTCCTCTCCTATTATGGGCCCGTATTTGGCGGGTAGAGGAACTCAGTGCCTATGCCAGAGGTCTGGAAGAAATAATGGCGTCACCACACTGGGCCAGAGTCAAATGGCTAACAGATATGAAAACCTTATTGTTGAATTTGGGCCTATTGGATTCCTGGTCAAGCAGAACCTCTCCTCCAAAACAAGTACTTAAAAATCTTTATCGGGATTGGATTTGCTCCCAAAGGCATTCCAGCATATCCATTGGCAGGCTTACAGAGGACTTTTTGATGTTTAAAGACTGTCCCAGGCGAGAACCCTACCTAGACATAATCGGGAAACCGTTTGCCCGGTCCTTGTATTTTAAATTTAGAACGGGTACTTTGCCATTGAACACTTTCACCAAAACATGGAAATCCTGTACAGACAAAACTGACTTGTGTCCATCATGTTTAGCCCACCCAGAGACATTAGCCCATTTCTTATTTGTCTGCAAGGAATATGCCAATCCACGAAGGGCGTGGCTGAAGAACTTGTGCCGGCAACTGGGAACTAGGAGCCATGATGTGGCAATTAGGATACTTGTTTCGGATAGCTATGTACCCTATGCCTGTGCCCTAGCAAAATTTTTATTCTGGGCTTGGGCTATTCGAGCCAGAAAGCTTAAGTACTCTGTTTAATTTCTTTTTAAACAATATTAATTCTAGTAAATGTTATACTCTTTGTTATTAACTGGATATGTGCTGCTAATTTTATTCAAGTTTAAATACTTTATTCGACAACATTGTCATAAAAGCTTTCAACCCTATCTAAGCATAATAAATACTAATCTAGTAGTATAAAAAACATATTAAATAACATGCAATATTGCTTTGTTGGCGAATAAAAAAATCTTTAAAATTTTAGGCATTAAAAGTATCATCACAGTCCAAAGGAAGTTCATGTAGTTCATGGGGGTTTTAAAGTGCGCGTGCGTATTATCCAAGCCCATCCCAGGAACTTGGCGACTGCAATTACAAGTTGAGGGGCACAGTTTGATTTCAGGACCCTGTAAGCCTCGAGACATCTCCTTGTGCCCAGGTTTTTGCATGCAGGTTTCAGCCATCTGCTCCTTGGGGCAGCGTATAATGGACATACGAATAAAAAGTGCAAAAGATCTTCTGCATGGGATTTGCAATAAAAGCATGTGCTGACGTTATCAGGGGACCATTTAACAGTGAAAGCATTCAGGGGTAGGGTGCCGACTCTAAACTGGAAAAACAATTTCCTATCTAAAGGCTTGGAGATCAAATCCCAGTACAATTCAAACATAGGGAGTGTTTTTATCTCTAAGAACTGGGATGTCAAGGCAGGGGATTGGCTGGAAACCAATACGGCATTATTTATCATTTCCCAGTATAGCTTTTTTAATGCATTCTTGGAAGGAAAGACATCTGGGTCGGTTTCAGACCACAAGTGTTCAAGGTGCAATTTTTGAAGTAGTTTCCTCACCTCTTTTAACCAAACTACTTTGTGAAAAGTGTCAGAATTGTCAACATCCAATAAGGCAGCAGCATAGTGGCTCAGTTCCGGAGTAGTTTTTATACGCCTCCAATATAGGAGGGGGCGGAGTCTAATCATGTCCTCAATCCTTTTCCTCCCCAAATCATACAGGAGAGGAATGGTGGGGGTACTCTGTGGGACTCCGATTAAGCCTCGCAGGAATTTATTTTCTGCCGCTGATAAAGCCTTCAAATTGGTGAAGCCCCAAAGTTCTGACCCGTAAAGACATGCACCCAGCACTTTCATGCCGTAAATTTCCAATGTTGGCTGTAATGGTTTTGAAAATGAAGTTTTATGCTTCTTTGTTATTGCCCCTGCCAACTGATTATATTTTAACATTACAAAGTCCATATGAGATCTCCAATTCATACAAGCGTTCATAGAGATGCCTAGATAGGTAAAGGCGTCAACTTCTTCTAAAAAGGCCCCATTGTAGACCATTTTCCCCTTGTATTTCTTAGAGGGATTCAGGTTCATAAATTTTGTTTTGGATGTATTTATTTCTAAGCCTCGGATCCGGCAGAATTCTCCAAAAGCGTTTAGTGTCTTTTGTAGGCCGCTAGGAGTCCGCGAGACCAGCAAGGTGTCGTCCGCGAACATGAGTACTGGAACTCGCTTCCCATCCAGTAATGGAGCATCTGTCGGAGTTTGCTTCAGAAAGTCCACGATACCGTTTATGTAGAGGGAGAATAGCGTGGGAGCCAGGACACAGCCCTGCCTTACTCCTCTCTCCACAGGAAAGGTTTCCGTGATCTCCCCCTGGGTTCCCCACCTTATCCGGGCGTAGTTGTTCTCGTGGAGTCTTACAAGCAAAGTTAGTAATTCCTGGCTTATTCCTAGATCCCTTAGAACACCCCAAAGTTTTTGACGGGGAACTAAATCAAAAGCGGCCTTCAGGTCAACAAAAACAGCGAGCAGGGGACCATTTAGCAGGGTGACGTTCTTCCAATATATAGTTAAAAAGTGAAACACTTGGTCAACAGAGCTGGTTAAAGGGCGAAATCCAGCTTGATAAGGCGAAAGAATGTCCTTGTCAACTATCCAGGCTTGTAACTTCTTTTGAACCAGCCTACCCATCAATTTTTGGGCGCAGTCGATAAGGCTGATTGGCCTGTAGTTGCTTGCTAGAGCCTTATCTCCTTTTTTGTAGACTGGAATGATTTCTGCTCCTTTCCACGTTGAGGGAATCTTCGCCCCCTGTGCGATAGCATTCCCAAGCCATACAAAATATTTGCACCAGCTGTCTCTGTCTAATAGGAAAACGTCAGCCGGTATACCATCAATGCCTGGTGCCCTGCCTCTGGTCACTCCATCCATTGCCTCATGTACATCTTTTAGTGTGAATGGTCCATTGG
Organism: Lissotriton helveticus; assembly: GCF_964261635.1. NCBI lineage: Eukaryota > Metazoa > Chordata > Amphibia > Caudata > Salamandridae > Lissotriton > Lissotriton helveticus. Next base: position 2,085,761,884 of record NC_136065.1, read on the forward strand.
CATAGAAGACCCTTTCTGGGGGAAGAACTACCTGTTGTCCTATACTATCAGCGTATTGGGGTTTGAAGAAGTCAACCCAAGACTCTTTCGGGACATGATTTTTTGGGCATTCCGCTACACCCCCTGAACCCCATTTTAATATGGCCCAGAACTCTTTCTGATGTTTGTCAGCACAAGCCTTCTTCAGTTCTAACCAGAAATTCTCATCCCATTGCTTTTTTGCCTTTACCTGAGTTTTTCTATATTCATCTCTGGCTTTCAAAACTCCCGTTTTAGACCTAAGAGCATTACTAAGGTTATGCCTTGCTACTCTACATGATTGGTCATACCAACCCTTTTTTATAGGTTGTCCATTTCCCTTCTTCTTCTTGCCAGCCTTCAAAAATAATTTCTGGAGGTTGGCAAAAAACTTTGGCTGTGACTCTTCAATTATCTTTATAAGATTTCCATCATTCATTAAAACCTGCAATCTGGCAACTTCATCAATAACTAGCCCCTCTAGGACCTGCCTATCCTCTGCATTGGCCACTAAAGTTGCCCATCTAACATGACGAACGTCGTTTGTTAAAACAACGTCTGAGGTCATAAGGTTCCTAGCTAAAATTTCTGTCATGATTTTTTGTTCAAGGTTGAACGTTAAGGACAGAGGGTTGTGATCACTCTCCAACCTGGATATGACCTGCATATCGATCACTTTGTTCCAGACTCTAATGTCTATCAGAATATAATCAATTCTGCTGCTTGATCTAAGATTATCAAAGGTATGTCTACCGTGAGGATCAGAGGGAGTACGGCCATTTACTGCCCTCAATCCTCTGGATAGGCATAAACTTTTCACCTGAATAGCTACTTGTGACCATTTTTTAACCACTGGAATGTCCAACTGGGGGATTCCCCATTTCGTATCTTCTTCGTAGGTCAAATCGTTGTCCTCACAGCCTAGAGGTTCAAATGTTGTGTTTAGGTCGCCTCCTACTAATATATTATACTGAGTGGATAACTTCTCTAGGTCCGCATCTAGAGCAGCTATTATATCTGAGGGTATTCCCCCTAGAGTCCCCCTAGCATAGATGTTGTATATTGCCAGCTTGCAACCATCGTTGCAAGTAAGCAGGATAGAAAGTAAGTCTCTGTTTGGAATAAGATTTTGCTTAGTAGTACATTGCAGAGTTTGCCGTAACCAGATGGTTAAGCCCCCTGAGGGGCGTCCCCTTAGATTCTTCTTCGCGGGCACATAAAAGTTCAAGAATCCCTGGCGGAATACTGGAGACACTGACCATGTCTCTTGTAACAGTACAATGTCATAAGAATCTATAAAGTCGTACCATTCCGGGGTCACAGTTTTATTTTGGATACCTGCAATATTCCAAGAGATAATCTTGATGGGGCTTCCTCTTTCCATACTCCTCTTATTTAAGGGAGTAGTCAGGTTAGGGGAAGGTTCATCAGATAGGGACCTTACTTCAATCAATATAATACCTGGTTGAGCAGCTAATGTGCTGTTCTCCACTGATTCAGTGGTACAACCTCTAGGATCGGGTGTCCTGCGGCCTGTTTCTTCTACCATGGTAAGACTAGGGTTCCCATGATGAACCTCTGTAGTCTTTAGATGCCCTACACTCTTTTGGCTAACCAGTCAATCACATTGGCTTAATCCTGATATGGCAGAGAACCTATTTTCTAACGTAATTCCCCAGTTACTTCTATTTGGTGGATATTTGGATTTTCTAGTGATGGTATTCCATTTAGTTTTTAGTAACGTTGGGTTTATGGCATTTCCCCTTTTTGTGTAAAAGAAGTCCAACGTTAGTGGCACAATTTCTGTTGATCTTCGCTGAGGGGGGTATATATTAGCTAGAATGTTAGGTAGGGCTTCGGGATCTGAGAGGTGCAACACCACGCAATCCCCCCTAAACTTTTTACAGCCACCTCCGATCCATTCGACCCTTCTAGCTTTTACTATTTCTTGTGCCAGTTGGTCCCTGCCTCCTGGCTTAAAAGCCATGTTCTTGGATAGCCAATGGAGTGATTTGTTTATCAATGAGGGGATATTCTCTTCTTGCCCTGGTTCTAGTTGAGGAACATTTGCTAGAACCAGAATTAATGGGGAAGCTTCTACTATTAGTTCTACAGGACCCCTATCCAGGTTCTCTATTTCGTTGGTATTTATGTTAGCGGGCCCTGCTGAGTCCTCAACCCTCGGGACTGGATTTATAGTTCCTATCCCTTCTCCCCCTTGACCAGGTTGGTGTGTGGTGTTTTGAGAAGTGCTTGCGACACTACCTGGGCAGGCTGTGGCTTTAGTATTTTTTGGGTCTACCATTGTCAAATTTGTATGGGCTGGCCTAGGTGTTTCTATTATAATTTTTTGCAGAAGCGATCCCAATCTAGTGACCTCTACTGTGAGCGAATCAATTTTGCTTAGAAGTGGTTTGGTGATCACTTTGATTTTATTATCTATAGCATTCAGTAGCTTTTTGAATTGATCTTCGTCTAGATGGATTCCCCCTCCCCCTTTATTCTCAATATCGTCACCATGTTTATCCTCTGAGGCAGCCTCAAGACATTTTTTCTCCGATCTAAGTCCGCCCCTTTTAGGTATATTTTTACCCTTGTTTTTCGTTATTCTGGGGGCTGGCACCGGTGTAGGGGCTTCCTCCTCTAGGGTATTACTTCCAACGTCTGTAGTGCGGTCGGAAGTTGTTTCATTAATTTCAACTAGAAGTTGGGTCAATGAGTTGGTATCAGGTATTTGAAAAACCTCATTGCTAATATCAAGTATTGAGACTGGTGGAGGAGTATTGCCAATAAGCATATCCGGAGAATAGCTAAGACCCAATGAGGACCTCCTATCTTGGTTGATTTTGGCAACTTTCTGTACCATGTAGGTTTCAATAGTATTAATTGGAGCTGAGGATGCTTTGGGTTTAGTCATATTAGTATCAACAAAGGCAGTCCTTGGGGTATCAACAATATGAAGATCCCGCCGGATACAGAAGTAATAGGGTGGCAACACTTACATAGTAGAGATTGAACAGCGTTCTTAGCCCTGCTCCTGCCTCTTTGTGCCGATGAGGGCCGTAGAGGGCCCGCCCTTTGCCCGGGCTTAGCCCCGGGCGCTCCCGCGCGCGACTCGCGGGGGCGAGGGGCGTTCCGTTCTTTCAAGCGCCTCCGGGCGCTCGTGCGGCGTCACTTCCGCCGCCGGGGCACCTGGGTGTTGTAGTCTGGATGGTCGGTGGAGCGCTGTGGAAGTGAGCGCTGCTAACGCTGGCCGTTTCCCTCACGGCGTAGTTTAGGTGCTGGAGCGCTGAAAAAGGCGAGCTAACTGCTGACCTAGCTGGCCGTTCACCTCACGGCTTTTGGAATTTTATTATTAACTACCAATTCTTTTTAACTTGCTTTTATGATAAAGACATTTTATCGAAATAAAGCTTTTTTGACTTTGACTTTGACTATTTGCTTTTATGAGATCTGCCTATTTACAAGGACCATTGAGAATTAAGTGCAACCTGTAAGATAAAATGCTAAGTTGTCTGAAGAAGTGATTATCACGCAACTGCTTCATTTACATGCTGAAACTAGATAAAGCTATATATTTTTATAAAATATACTTACCTGTGTGGTCTCAGTTTGTGGTGGATTGGGGGTTATTGTTGTGTTAAGTGCAAATGTTATCCACATTGCCTCATTTTAGCCTAGACTGCTCGCGCCATGCTACCTAGAGGGTGAGCAGGGGTTATCTCAGAGGGTTATTCCGTCGCCCTGACCGGAACCAGGGGTCCCTACTTGGGCTAAGGTACTTACCTCTGCCAACCAGAGACGCCCGGTTCTAACATTGGTGGCTCGCGGTGCGGATTTTGAACTAATAATTGCACTTGACCGGCAGTGATCTCTTGTACATCACTAGTCTAGTTTAGCGGCACAGGTTGCACAAGATTTTTTTCTTTTTGGTCAAACCTTTGTAGTTGAAAAGGTTAGGAAGCATCATGTCTCAGAACGCGCCAAGCGTGAATGGAGAAGTAGAAGTGGAATTTGAAGTCCAGAAGTTGCTCACCTATAACAAGGAGCAACTGAGGAAATTCTGCAGACTGCTTGAATGCCCAGTAAGGGGCGGCGCAAATAAGGAAGAGCTACGGACAGCTCTGAGGGCCTGGTGGGAGGCCAAACATGGTGCCCCAGAAGCTGCTACTGGAGAGGGAGACACACAGGAGAATGGGTTTTTGCCCAGTGAATTGCCAGTGAGGAAGCCAGGGTCTAGGACCGGCAGCGACCACTCCAGTAGGGGTATGTCTCCAGAGGAAATAGAGGAGAATCAGCGAGTTAGGGCCCATGAGATTGAGCTTTTGAAGCTCAGAGCGGAAGCCGACGAGAAGAGACTGCGCCTAGAAGTTGAGAAAGAGGCGCAGGAGAGAGCGGCGCAGGAGAGAAGACATACTCTCGCTTTGGAGGAGAAGAAGCTCCAATTGGCTCATGAGAGGAGCATGAAGGAGTTGGACTTCAAATATAAAGAGAGGGTGTCCAGCTCTAATGGTGGCAGCGCACAACCAGTACAGGCGGGTAAAGTATACATACCAAAGGATCTGGTACAGAATTATCAGAGGGGTGAGGATATTTATGCGTGGTTCAGAGCGTATGAACTTGCCTTAAAGATGAATGAGGTGCCTGAGAAGAATTGGGGAGCAGGATTGTGGAAGCATTTTGAGGCCTCAGGGAGGTATGTTTTGGCACCCTTAGAAGCAAAAGATGCTTTATCCTACTCCGCCATGAAGGAGGCTTTGTGCCTCAGGTATGGGCTCACTGCTGAACAGTACCGCCAGAAGTTTAGGAACTTCAAGAAGCTTGATTCAAGTACTTGGGTGGAGTGTGTGAGCATGTACATGCGTGCACTGGAAGGTTGGATGAAGGGCAGCAAGGTTACTGATTATGTGGGGTTGTGTCACTTGATTAGTAGGGAGCACTTAAGTAGTTTATGTGTCCCAGAGCTGCGCCAGCATCTTTTGGATAGTAAGTTAACTGATCCCAGTGAGCTTGCTAAAGAGGCGGACCGGTGGACGAGCACCAGGGTCCACAAGGGGGTGGTAAGTACCCCAGCCAAAGGTGGACAGGGTCCCCAGCAGAAGAGTGGGGGGGACACGGGTAATCAAAAGGAGTCTTCTAAAGGGCCCCCAAGTAGTTCCCAGGAGAAGGTGTCTCAACCCCCCAAGCCTAAGAAGTCCTGGCCCCATAAGGGCCCGCAGGACAAAAAGACCCTTACTTGCTATTCATGCAGGGAGGTGGGGCACATTGCTCCAAGCTGTCCAAAGAAGAAATCAGCACCCACTGGTGCTCCAGCTCCAGCTCCGGCGTTGGCCAGTGTAGCTTTGGGAGGGGATTTGGTTTCTAGTGGGGAGGAGGGGTTAGCATTGATGACCCTTGTCTCTCTAGGAGACCAAGAGATGGCCCAGGAAACCTTGCTGCCCCACAATACTAAGAAATACGGGAAGAAGGTGACCATCAATGGACAGGTGGTGGAGGCTCTGAGAGACACAGGGGCCAGTGTGACATCTGTTAGGTGTCGGTGGGTGTCGGAAGAGCAAATTATTCCCCAGGTACTCCGGCCTGTGGTGGCAGCTGACAGTTCAGTGCGCTACTGCAAGTTGGCGAAAGTTCCATTTGAATGGGGAGGAGTCTCCGGTATTTTGGAAATTGTTGTAAGTGATGCCTTGCCTGTAGATTGTCTATTAGGTAATGACCTGGAGAGCTCCCCATGGAAAGAGGTGGAGCACAGGACTCACTTGGAGATGTTGGGTTTGCCTGCGTGGATCTGTGTGTCCACCCGTGCAATGACAGCCAGAGAGGGCGGTCTAGCAGAGCTGGAGCCTGGAACAATGGCCCAGGGACCTGCCAAGAGAGGAAGGGGTAGAGGGCGCGGGAAACCGGCCCCCACTGTTCCCACGGTCCAGGAGGAGGCAGACCCGGAAGGGGATGCCCTGGAACCTACAGGGGAGCAGGTGGCCGAACTAGGGGAATTGCCTGAGCTGTCCCAGTGGCAGCAAGAGGGTGGTCCCTCCAGGGAGGAATTCTGCCAGGCTCAGAAGGAGTGCCCTTCTCTCATTGGTGTGCGGCAGCAGGCTGCAGACCAGGCCGCAGGCCTGGGGTCCAAGGAGCATTTGATCTACTGGGAGGATGACTTACTTTATAGTGAGCCTAAGTTCGCTGAGCCCGGTGCAGCCCGTGTGCTGGTGGTACCGGAGCGCTTCAGGAACTTCCTACTGGGTCTGGCTCATGACGTGCCTCTCGCAGGACATCTGGGGCAAGACAAGACCTATCACAGGCTTGTCACCCATTTCTACTGGCCCCAGATGAAGACACACGTCTCTGCCTTTTGTAAATCTTGCCAGACTTGTCAGGCCAGTGGCAAGAGTGGAGGGAAGCGCGTGGCCCCCCTCCAACCCTTTCCCGTGGTGAGCACCCCTTTTGAGCGGGTGGGCATTGACATCGTGGGGCCCCTGGATCCCAAGACAGCCCTAGGCAACAGGTTTATCCTGGTCTTGGTGGACCATGCCACTCGGTACCCGGAAGCCATCCCGCTCAGGACAGTCACCGCCCCAGTGGTGGGCCGTGCCCTGATGGGGATCTTTTCCCGGGTGGGATTTCCCAGGGAGGTCGTCTCTAAGTATATGAAGTCCCTGTGGAGTGAGTGTGGGGTGACATACAAATTCACCACTCCTTACCACCCTCAAGGAAATGGTTTGGTTGAGAGATTCAACCGCACATTGAAGGGCATGATTATGGGCCTGGAAGAGCCCATGAGGCGGAAATGGGATGTCTTGTTGCCATGCCTGTTGTTTGCCTACAGGGAGGTGCCTCAGAAATCCTTAGGGTTCAGTCCCTTTGAGTTGCTGTATGGCCACCCTGTCAGAGGGCCTCTTACTCTGGTGAAGGAGGGGTGGGAGAAATCCCGTGGGAAAACCCCTCAGGATGTGTTCAGCTATGTGCTGGCCATCCGCAACCAGACCAAGCGCTTCAGGAAGCTCGCTCAAGAGAACCTGGAGGCTAGCCAGGAGGAAATGAAGAAGTGGTATGACCAGAACACTTCTCTAGTTGAGTTCCAACCTGGTCAGAAAGTGTGGGTGATGGCGCCAGTGGAGCCTTGTGCGCTCCTTGACAAGTGGTCTGGGCCATATGAGGTGGTGGAGCGCAAGAGCGAGGTTACCTATTTGGTTAACCTGAAGACTCCCAGGCAGCCCCTGAGAGTGCTACATGTGAACCGCCTCAAACCCCACTTTGAGAGGACTGAAGTGACTATGCTCATGGCTACAGATGTTGGAGGGGAGGAGGATAGTGATCCTCTCCCTGACCTCCTGGCAGTCAAGGAGCAAGATGGGTCAGTGGATGGTGTGGTCCTCTCCCCCACCCTGACTCCAGAGCAGCAGGAGGACTGTCGCCAAGTCTTGGGTCAGTTCGCCCCCCTGTTCTCCCTGACCCCAGGTGTCACCAAGTGGTGCGTCCACGACGTGGACACTGGAGACAGTCTGCCTGTGAAACAGAAGTTTTACAGAGTGGCTGACAAGGTCAAAGCCAGCATCAAGGAAGAAGTTTCCAAGATGTTGACGCTAGGGGTTATTGAGCCCTCCAGCAGCCCCTGGGCTAGCCCAGTGGTCTTAGTGCCTAAGAAAGCTGCTACCCCCGGTGGCACCCCAGAACTTCGGTTCTGCGTGGACTACCGTGGGCTCAATGCGGTCACGAAGACTGACGCGCACCCCATCCCCAGAGCTGATGAGCTGGTGGATCGGTTGGGAGCTGCCCAGTACCTGAGTACTTTTGATTTGACTTCAGGGTACTGGCAGATTGCCTTAACTGACGGGGCAAAGGAGAGGTCAGCATTTTCCACACCAGAGGGGCACTTCCAGTTCCGTGTCATGCCCTTTGGGTTGAAAAATGCTCCCGCCACATTTCAGAGATTGGTCAACCAGGTACTGGCAGGGCTGGAGCAATTCAGCGCAGCCTACCTGGATGACATTGCTGTGTTCAGCTCCACTTGGGAGGAACACCTGCAACACCTCACTGAAGTGTTGAAGGCTCTGCAGAAGGCAGGCCTCACTATCAAGGCCAGTAAATGCCAGATAGGGCAGGGATCGGTGGTGTACTTGGGACACCAGGTGGGGAGCGGCCAGGTGGCGCCCCTACAGGCAAAAATTGATACCATTCTGGCTTGGGAACCCCCCAAGACCCAGACTGAGGTGAGAGCCTTTTTAGGTCTCACCGGGTATTACAGACGGTTTGTCAAAGGCTATGGCACCATTGTGGCCCCTTTGACAGAGCTGACATCTAGGAATCAGCCCAGGAAAGTGAATTGGACTGAGGCCTGTCAAACTGCTTTTGACACCCTCAAAACTGCCATGTGCACAGCACCGGTGCTTAAGGCACCTGACTTTTCCAGTGAGTTCATTGTGCAAACTGACGCTTCAGAGCAAGGCATGGGAGCAGTGCTCTCACAGATCAATGAGGAGGGAGGAGTCCAACCAGTGGCTTTCATTAGCCGAAGGCTAATCCCCAGGGAACAGAAATGGAGTGCCATTGAAAGAGAAGCTTTCGCTGTGGTCTGGGCTCTGAAGAAGCTGAGGCCCTACCTGTTTGGGACTCACTTCCGTGTTCAGACCGACCACAGGCCCCTCAGATGGTTAATGCAGATGAGGGGTGAGAATCCAAAATTGTTGAGGTGGTCCATTTCCCTACAGGGGATGGACTTTACGGTGGAGCACCGCCCTGGTACAGAACACGCCAATGCTGACGGTCTGTCCAGATTCCTCCGCCTTAGTGATGAGGACTCCCAAGAGGTTGGGTAGTTCTCCCCACTTTCAGCTGGAGGGGACACGTGTTAGACCTGACACCTTTTGGCGTGGTTCTTCCCCCATCTTTTTACCTCTGACTCATGTGTTTTGATGCTGTGCTGGATTTCGTTTTTGCTGATTGAGATGCTTTGGACACTCTGCCACTGCTGATCAGTGTCAGAGTGTGAGTGCTCCCTCTGTAAATTGTAATATTGATTGGCATATTTGTATCACCCCGAAGTCCCTAGTAAAGTGCACTGTGTGTGCCAGGGCTGGTGATGACAAATGCTACTAGTGGGCCTGCAGCGCAGATTGCGCCACCCACATGAGTAGCTTTAAAATGGTGACTCAGGCCTGCCAGCGCAGAGCCTGTGTGCAGTCAGTGACTGCCATGTCAGCCTGGCCAGTGTCCCCACTGGCTAGGCCTAACCCTTCCCTGTCTGTGCACATCAGTCACCCCTATGGAAGGCTCTAGGTACCCCCCTGGGCAGGGTGCAGTGTATGGATAAGGTAGAGCATGTACTAGTGCAGGTCACATGCTCTGGTAGTGGGCTGCAGCCATTTTGTGTGCTCACTGCTGTAAGGCTATCTTGTTCCATAGAGTAACATGGAGGAGGCTGGGCCCATGTGATACCAGCCTATCTTCCCATAGGAACAAGATGGAACATAAGTGAAAGATATCCCTGAACTCAGAATTTAATGACACATCTTTTAGTGAAGGGTGTTTTTAAATCCTGTGTTGGAGAATAGCCCTTTTAGAAAGTGGCTGTTCTCTTGTCTAAACCTTTCTGTGTGCCTGGGTTTGTGGAATGCCTGCCTGGTCTGGATGTGACAGGGGGGGCTGCAGAGCCCCAGAGGAGAGGGTCGGAGCCAGCCCGGGGATGAAAGGGCACATCTGCCTGCCTGGGAGGTGGGAGGAAGGAATGCCTGATAAGTACTGGGCTGTGCCGGCCTACCTCCCCCATGCTAGCTCCCTCCTGGTGGTCAACTGACACCTCTGGCCCTGAAGCTGACAGGAAGAAGAGAGCCAGAGACACCTCAGTGCTCCGCAACCCCCAGAACTGGTTTAGACTGGACCAAGGGCCTCCATGCACAAAGACTTCAAAGAACTTCAAAGACATTGAGGGGTATAAGGAAAGGACCCCTGACTACAGAGATTTAGATTCTGAAATTCTGCAAGCAAGAAGGAACCTTTGCTGGAAGGAGGACAGCTAGAGAACTAAAGGAAGACTGCCTTGCTGTGTGCTCTAAGGGCTGACCTGTTCTACTGTCCAACTGGAAGCTACGGAGGAGAAAGGGACTTTGCTGTGTGCTGTGACCCTGCCTACTTGAAACTGCCAAGACTCTGCTGTGTGCTGTGTCTACAACTGAATCTCCAAGGGCCTGAGAAGAGCTGGCCTCCTGTTGGGAACCCAGGACTAAAGGTTCCTAAAGCTATCCCAGAAAACGACTGAAAAATCGTGCTGTTGGGACCCGAGACGCGTGGGGCTTGACTGCGGAGCGTGAGGAAGGGATCGGTGTGCTCATCGGCACATTACTCGTGAGGGTCGGAGGCTTGTGGAGCCTCCCCTCGTGAAATCCGCTCCACGGTGGTGGCAAGGGCGAGAGGGGGGTCTAGTTGTGACCAGCGCCCTGGAAAACCCTTTGCCGCCAAATCACCACCGCAGCCCGGGGCCAGGATACCCCCGTAATCTGCTCCGAGGTCAAGGAGCCGAAGCGCCAAAGAAACGAAGGAGCCGCGCTCCCATTGGTGGAGGGAGCCTAGCCCCCTCACTAACGCCGCGAAAGGATTGGCCCGTGCGGCGCAGCGTCATCAGCTGTGGTGGGCCGTGATTGGCCGAAGTAGCGGAGCGTCATTGCCAGCCTGTCCCGGGAGCCGCTCTGCCATTGGCTGATTCCCGGGCACTGAAGGGGCTCGACCAGAGGGCCGCGACGTGATTGGCCCGCACAGCTGGAGCAGCCTGGAAGCCGCCGAGGGAATCGCGCCCTGATCACCCCCCCCAGCGAGGAGCCGACCGACGGAGCAGCTGGCTGACCCGTCCTCGCCGAGGGAGTGAGTCTGCGTGTGTTCCCCGCCCCGGGCCTGTCGTCCCCCGAGGTGCTGCATCCCCCGCCGCTCGTTGGATTGTCGAGAGCGGGCGGGAGAGCCCCAGGGGACCGGCCGGGGCCAGGTGGGAGTGTGCGCCTCTAGGCGCGAGGCGCCTGAATCCATCCGGCGCACGTGTAAGCCCCCACACCACAGGAAAGGAGTCCCCAGGAGACCGGGTGAGGCGCGCTTGCCGCACTTGGGGGGCTAAGGGCCTAAGAAGGCGGGCTGGGAATAACTACGCTTGGGTATTGCATTGACTGCTCGTTTTTAGAGCCAATTGAATAGAAGCCAGTGGCATTATGTTTAACCACTGATCAAAGAGACTAGAGACTATTTGCTTTTATGAGATCTGCCTATTTACAAGGACCATTGAGAATTAAGTGCAACCTGTAAGATAAAATGCTAAGTTGTCTGAAGAAGTGATTATCACGCAACTGCTTCATTTACATGCTGAAACTAGATAAAGCTATATATTTTTATAAAATATACTTACCTGTGTGGTCTCAGTTTGTGGTGGATTGGGGGTTATTGTTGTGTTAAGTGCAAATGTTATCCACATTGCCTCTGTTTAGCCTATACTGCTCGCGCCATGCTACCTAGAGGGTGAGCAGGGGTTATCTCAGAGGGTTATTCCGTCGCCCTGACCGGAACCAGGGGTCCCTACTTGGGCTAAGGTACTTACCTCTGCCAACCAGAGACGCCCGGTTCTAACAGATACACATAGACAGAAGGCTGCTTCCATTCATATTTATTCCAAATGTCCAGTTAACAACAGCCGACACATGTTTCGTCATAAAACGACTTATTCAAGGCTTGTATTTAATCCGTCAAGAAGAAGTATTTTGATAGTCGGGACCCTGATAAGTCACGAACACTCAGTGTAATCAAGTTATGACCGCTTCGATGGCATGTGTCTCCGAGACACACAACATTGTTTGAAGACTCTTTGTGACAGTTTAACTACAAGCCTTGAAAAAACATTTTACGACGAAACACGTGTTGGCTGTTATTAAGTGGACATTTGGAATAAATATGAATGGAACCAAACTTCTGCCTATGTGTACCTTTTGCTGATTGCCGCTGAATTTACCTGAACGGACCTGCTAGAGCAACAGACCTTCATATTGCATTTCTTTGGTGGCGCCCTGGACATTCTTCTGTCTTTGAACCTATATGGGAAATGTTTCCATGCCATGCACGATCAGGATAACCAGATAGCTCCATGCCACTTTTCCATTTCCAGGCTGTGCTTTTACATACCAGTGCATTCTGGGAGTTGTAGTCTTGGCTCATTGTAATTGAGACAATTAAACCAGCACACCTGATAACAATGACATGTAAAAGCTAAGTCTAACAATGGAAAAGTAGAGCCCCGGTGACAAGAAGCCATTTGGTCAACTTATGCATGATGCTTAGTGAGGTGTGGTTAACATGTTTTTGGATGCAGCACTTGGTAGTGTGATGGTTCAGAAGCATGTGAGATGGACATATTTTTTTATAGTATGAGATTTGCTGGCAGCTTGGATTAGCTCTGCAGGTATCTTTATTGTGTTGGTAGAATTTCTTTTATGTTTTCGATCCAAACTTATGCTGGCTGAGGAGGGGGTTCTCCACTCTGAGATATTATAGATCCAGGGGAGGTAATAGGTGTTGAGAAAGTGTGAGGGAGAATCAGAAATCTTCCAGGAGAGCTTGTGTTGTAGTCCTCTTTCCTATGATTGCCATTATGATACATAAAGTAAGCAGTTGTGTCCAGACAGTTTTACATACATCCTGTTGGTCATTATACAATGTATGTACTCAGAGTATCTAACTATTTGAGACAGTCAAGGTAGACTACATTAGCCCTCAGTTGACCTGCACTTTGTGGCAGATCTTATCAGTCTTCCAGGGCTGTCTGGCTAGGATTGAGTAGTTAGTTAAGCGGAGTAGTATCGCCTGTATCTATGCCCCTCCCACCCGTTGTCAGCAAGGTTCCATATGTTCTTTAATACATTATATGCTGTCCCATTGATAAATGAGGGATTAGGTAGCAAATTGGTATAAGATTATAAGATATCCAATGGTGATATGAATGATGTCAGATTGACACTGGGAGAATCATGAGAAAGCTGGAGTTAATGTCTTCTGTCTGTATAGATGTAGGGCAGACAGTATTTTCTATGTCTGCAGTGTGAGGACGACTATGGTTAGAGTCCTCCTTTTCATTTGGCCAGGTGCTGAGTGGGAGCGGTTACCAGTAATGCAGAGCCAAGAGGTATTTCTTATTTTTGGGATAGCATAGTTGATATATTCCATCTGTATGTCTAGGTCATTTTGAGGCTATGCTGGGTAGAGGTCCCCAGGTTGGGCAAGGGGTCTTCGTCTGTCTTCTTGACGTGGTGTGCTGATTGGGATTTTTCCATAGCTTTGGTCTGTACTTAAATTGGTAGGAGTGATTACCATTCCAGATTCTATCCCAAGGTCAGCAGTTAGTACAATTATCCAGGGAAAAACATGTTTTTAACTCTCTTCTGAACTTTAATTGCTCCAGGAAACTTTGAGTCTTGGATGGAATTTAGCAATAGAACTTGGCAGCTTGTGCCGTGAAATCGTAGCCTCCTATGGATTTCTTACTCTAAGGGAGTATGATGATCTGGGTTAATAGTCTGAAGTGTAATGTCCTATTTCATTAATATTGTTTAAATTTAATTTGTAGGTACAGGAGTTCTTTTTCTTGGGGAGCTCTGTGGATGATACAAAGTGCCTTGTACATTAATCGTCTAGTTAGAGGTAGCCAGTGGAGCATTTACAGGACAGGGTTTATGTTTCTCTGGGGGTATAAGTGGAAAAGGGTTCTTGCTGCAGCGTTTCAATTTCAGTCTAGTTTTCATGTGATGAAACAGGGGAAGCCATGGTATTGGCTATTTTAACAGTGAAGCATGCAACCCTTGACCCTGTTTTCAGGCAGGTCGCTCCCCCTCGCCACACAGCTCCACCGGTGAGTCTGTGTGCCCTGCTGCCTGTCACCGCCGCTACCGTGCCTTGATTGCTTACTGTTTTGTCTGATTCTTGTCTCATTTGTCTCATTTTGTTTTTGCCTGTGTATTAATTGTTAACTGTTTTTGTGTCTGATTCTTGTCCCATTTTGTCTCCTTTGGTTTTTGCCTGTGTATTTCTTGTTCCTGGTTCCCTCGTTTTTCCCCCTTTGTTCTGTGCCCCCTTTTGCCTTCTATGTCCCTGCTTCGCCGTTCCCGATGCTGCATGGAGGAGTGTGGCTCAATGGTTAGAGCGGCAGACCCTGATGCAGAGGTCTAGCCTGGGACCAGGGTTCAATTCCCGCCTCGGCGGGTCTTGGGCTCAACTTCCTCGGACCTGATAATTCTCGCCTCGGTGCCTATTCTAATCATGGGTCCCACTCTGCAACTCTGGGCAATAGCTTGCTTAATCTCCACAACAGCCCCAACAACGCTAGGATGTCTGGCTTCACCTTGGGGGTGCCCAGGAGTGGGCACTTCACAGGGAAAGGCCAGGAAGGGTTCCTCAGCGGTATTCGTACAAGCACCGAGATGCCTCATGGGTGATTTGTGCACTATACAAGTACCACTACATTTACATTTACATCTCCTGCGGCCCCACCCCCCTCCTGCCCATTCAACGTCCTGCTCCCACCTCTCAGCTTCTCCTCCCTCATATGGCGGCCGATGTGCGGCCGCACGCCGAAGGCGTGACTAACGCAAGCCCGTCCGTTCCTGGACCGCGCCCAGCACCAGAATCCCTGGCCCCCGCAAATGCCACGATGCCAGCACCCTCCTCGCACTCAACACTGGACGATCCCACACCTGCTTCCTAGCCACTCCGAGGCGCACCCAAGGACCCTTCCCCTGCCGGAACTGCAGCTTCACCAGCATCCAACTCACCAATCCACCCACCGTGAAGGAAAGCAACCACCTCAGATGCATTCTTCTCGACACCCGCTCCACCTGCAAACACGCCGTTGAACTCTGGGACCTACTCGACTTAACCAGCCCAGACGTCGCCTTCCTGACGGAGACCTGGATGAACCCCTCCTCGGCACCCGACATCGCCATAGCCATCCCGGACGGCTACAAGATCACCCGCAGGGACCGCACCAACGGAACAGGAGGAAGAATCGCCATCGTCCATAGGAACATTCTCAGAGTCTCGATCTGTACCAATGACACCCTCAGCACCGCCGAGCACCTGCACTTCCAGATCCACACCGATCCCAACACCACCCTCAGAGGAACCCTCATCTACAGACCCCCAGTACCCCGGCGACAGTTCAGGGACTCCATCCCCGACTTCGTCAGTACGCACGCCCTCGCCTCCACAGACTACATCCTCCTCGGGGATCTGAACTTCCACCTCGAGAACAACAACACACTAACTCCACCACCCTGATTGTGATTGACAACCTCTTCAACCTCGGACTCCGACAGCTGGTCACAACACCCACCCACTCTGCCGGCCACACGCTTGACCCCATCTTCTCCGCAAGCTCCCACGTCTCCTTCAGCCACACCACCGAACTCCATTGGACCGCCCATCGCTGCATCCACTTCACCTACCGGAAACCCACCACACACCACCGCACCCAACAGATCCCTCGCCACTGCTGGAGCAAAGTTCAATGACAATGGGTTAACCCAGTATCCCTCAGAACCTGGGCAGTCTAGTATGTAAAAAACAATGGTTCTGTTGGGTATTAAACATTCCTTTAGTAATCGAAGGATTCACTAAGTTATTTACTGTTGGCTTTAAGTCAAAGGAACACACGCTAAGACCATACAGGGTATTTCGTCACTTTATATAAATTACATCATTTATATTAGGTAAATACCGCAGCATTTTCCATAAGGCTGTCAACAAAGAAGATGAAGTATATTTGTGAAAATGTGACAAAAGTGTCATCAAGTGCTAGGTGACATAATGATAGTGCACAATATGTACAAGGTGATTAAAATATGTACAGAGAGATTGGTGGGCAGGAAACAACATTTGGCAAAAGTTTTTCTGTGAATTCAATGAATACGTTTTCACGCAGAGCCTTATGGCTGGTCCATGGGAATTTATCGACGTTTCAACCCAGGGTCTGCACCACTAGTAAGTCAGTGCGGGTCTTCATCAGGACATATGTGGGGGAAGATGACAGCCTACAGCCGCCCTTGAGGACAAAAAGGACGTCTAGGAGCCCACCCTGCGACCCCACCGACCCAGACACCGCCGCCCGCAACCTCAAACAGTGGATTGAAGACTGCGCCAACACTCTCACCCAATCAAGAAACCCTCCAGCAGACACACCAGCAAGAAAGCCAGCTGGTTCACCAATGACCTCCGAAAACTAGAGAAGAAATGGCACCGCGAACAGACACCGGACAGTTACCCAGCCCACAAGAACCCAACCCGCATACACCTTCAGCTCATCAGATCCACCAAAAGGGCCTCCTTCAAAGACCGCCTAGACAACAACGCACACAACAGCAAAGAGCTCTTCAACGACATCCCACCTGCGACTCACTTGCCACCTTCTTCCATCACAAGATCGCAGACATCCAGAACAGCTTCAACGTCACGACTGCCCCAACAGCCACTGAGACCTCCGTCCCCATGGCCACCATCCGCACCGATCCCCTGCTCTCCTGGACCAACATAAACAACTACAACACCATCAAAATCATGAACACCATTAACTCCAGGTCTCCGTCAGACCCATGCCCACACCACATCTTCAACAAAGCCAGCAACACCATCGCACCACATCTCTGGAAAGCCATCAACATCTCTTTTGAGACAGTGACCTTCCCGGAGAGCTTGAAGCACGCCGAGATCAACGCCTTTCTCAAAAATCCCAAGGCTGACCCTAAGGACCTCAAGAACTTCCGACCCATCTCCCTGCTCCCGTTCCCGTCGAAGGTCATCGAGAAGACCGTCAACAGACAACTGACCCGCTACCTGGAGGAGAACAGCATCCTGGACCGGACCCAGTCCGGGTTCCGCAGCTACTACAGCACCGAAACTGCCCTCATCGCCACCACCGATGACAGGGTCCTGCTGGACAACGGCGAAACCGAGGCTCTCAGCCTCCTGGACCTGTCAGCCGCCTTCAACACTGTCTGCCACCGCACCCTACGCACAAACCTCCATGACACTGGGACCCGAGACAAGGCTCTGGACTGGACTACCTCCTTCCTCTCCGGCAGAACCCCGAGAGTCCGCCTCCCCCTTTCCGCTCCAAAGCCACCAAGATCACCTGCTGCGTACCCCAATGCTCATCCCTCAGCCCAACATTATTCAACATCTACATGGCACCGCTCGCCCACGTCGCCTGACTGCACGACCTCAACATCATCTCCTACGCTGACGACACCCAGCTGATCCTCTCCCTACCAAGGACCCCCTCACCGCCAAAACCAACCACCACGAAGGAATGAAAGCCATCGCCGAGTGGATGAAGAACAGCAGTCTGAAGCTTAACTCGGACAAAACAGAAGTCCTCATCCTTGGCTCCACCCCCTTGGTCTGGGACGACTCCTGGTGGCCAACTGCACTGGGAACAGCACCAACACCCACCGACCACGCACGCAACCTGGGGTTCATTCTCGACTCCACTCTCTCCATGACAAATCAGGTCAAGGCCGTGTCATCCTCCTGCTTCAACACCCTCCGCATGCTCCGCAAGATCTACAGGTGGATCCCCACCAAAACAAGAAGAACGGTCACCGAGGCCCTCGTCGGTAGCAAGTTGGACTATGGAAACGCCCTCTACGCAGGAGCCTCGCCAAACTCCTGAAATGCCTACAAAGCATTCAGAACGCCTGATCCTCGACATCCCTCGCCGCAGCCACGTCACACTCCACCTGAGAGACCTGGACTGGCTTCCCGTCAACAAGAGGATCACCTTCAAGCTCCTCACCCACACACACAAGGCACTCCACAACACCGGACCAGCATACTTCCCCGCAGCTGTCTTGTGTAACATCCCTGGAGCTACTGTCCCGGCTTCAATCCGGCTCACCCCTGGATGCGTGTCCAGCAAGGTGTTTGGGCAGGGTGGCTCCGGCAGTAAACAGCTTGCTGAACCCCCTGCTCAACTTGTCTTTGAGTTCCGGAGTGGTGACTCGGGATTGGAAACACGCACTTATCCTGCCGCTGATCAAAAAGCCTCAGTTAGATCCTTTGGTGCTGGCTAACTATAGACCGATCTCCCTCCTCCCTGCTCTGGCGAAGGTGGTTGAGAAGCATGTTCAACATACACTTACCACCTTTATTGAGAATAACAACATTCTCCATGACTCTCAATCCGGTTTCCGTGCGAACTATAGCACGGAGACGGCCCTCGTGGAGGTGACCGACGCCATCAGGGAGACGCTCGATCTAGGGGGTAAGGCTATGTTAGTCCTGTTGGACTTGTCGGCGGCTTTCGACACCGTCCCTCATGCGGGTCTCCTTTTAAGACTCAGGGAGATCGGTTTGCGGGGGACGGTGTTGGATTGGTTTCAATCCTTTTTATCGGGCCGCCGACAGGTGATCTGGGCTCCTCCGTTCTCCGCTGAAATGCCATCGCTAGAGGTTGGGGTTCCACAAGGGTCCATTCTGAGCCCCACCATATTTAATATCTATATGGCCCCTGTGGCGGTGGTAGCGGAGGCTTATGGGGCCCGGGTCATCTCATACGCTGATGACACCCAGCTTCTGTTCACATGCAGCAAAGGAGAGGCTTTTGACGGCGACAGGATTAAAGACTGTCTGAGCGCAGTCTTTGCGTGGTTTCAGCGGCACAGCTGAAATGCAACTCGGATAAGTCTGAGCTGCTTTTCTTTGGCTGTGCCCCTGATCCGGGCTGGAAGTCCTGGTGGCCCCAGGATATGTTCCCCCCTGAGAAATCATCTTCCCAAGTGAAAAATCTGGGAGTGATGTTTGATGATGATCTCTCCTTCCGCCCCCACATTTTGGGGATATCCGGGAAATGTTTTGGCATCCTCAAGATGTTGAGGAAGTTTCTTCCTTTGCTCTCCCTACAATACCGGAAGACAGTAGTTCAGGCACTAGTGGGATCTAGGTTAGATTACGCTAATGCGCTTTTTGCGGGTTTGCCTAGGTACCTCCTGGCCAGACTGCAAATTGTCCAAAACTCGGCGGCCAGAGCCATCTTTGGCCTGCCTAGGAGAGCCAGCACCAACTGCTTCTGAATAGGTTGCATTGGTTGCCTATTTCAAAAAGAATCAGGTTTAAAATTCTTACGCTGGCCTTCAAAGCCCTTCATTCTATCGGTCCCAATTACATTAGAAAGCGGATCGCTTTCTATGTGCCGCGGAGGGTTTTGCGATCTGCTGATTTGGCTAAATTGGAGGTGCCTATGGCTAAACGTGTCCGGATGGGAGAACGGTCCTTTCAATTTGTGACAGCTCGCTGTTGGAACGAGCTCCCTCTCTCTTTACGCAAAGCCAAGAGTCTCCTGGAAAGAGCTGAAGACCATGCTCTTTTCCGCGTAATCACTGCGACTGTGGTGTTGTTGCCTCTGTGTTTTCAGATTTCAGGTCTCTTTGCCAAAGCGCCGGGACACCCTCTGGGGTAGCCGTGCGCTCAAAAAGTACGGCCTTAACATAACATAACATAACATACCTCAACAGATGAATCACCTTCTACACCCCCAACCGCCAGCTCCGCTCCGCCGACCTCGCCCGCGCCACTGTCCCCCACACCTGAGGAGCGACCTCCGGTGGCAGATCGTTCTCCCACCTCGCCGTCAAGACCTGGAACACCCTCCCCAACCTCCTACGGCAGACCAAGGACCTACTAACCTTCAGAAGACTACTCAAGACCTGGCTATTCAAGCAGTAGCAGCCCCCCCCCCCCCCAGCGCCTTGAGACCCTCACGGGTAAGTAGTGCGCTTTACAAATGCTCTGATTGATTGAGATCACAAGTGTGAGGATAGCTTGTAGTTTTTTTCTGGCATCCCAGGTGTTGGCAATTTGCCTTTCCTGCAGGGTCATCTGGATTTGTCATGCCTTTTTACTTAACCTTATTTTTGTTGGTCGGAAAATTCACTTTACTCCTGCTAAGTTCTTGTGTTCTACCTTTTAAACATATTAAAGTGGTATACCATTAATTGGCATCTTTAATTTACTTTTAAGTCCCTAGTATATGGTACAACCTATACTTAAGGGCTGTAAATTAAATGTCATACATGCACTGCAGCACTCATTGTGCCACCCACTACTGTACCCCTGCCTCCAGGCCTGCCACTGCAGCCTGGCTCGGCAGCTTTAAAACTGCCATTTGACTTTTGCCAAGCTTAAATCTTCCCTTTTAAAACAGGTTAGTCATCCCTTAGATAGGGTTTAAAAACCCATACGGCAAGGTGCATGATATGTAAAAGTAGGACAGCCATATTTAATGTTTTACATATTCTGGCAGTGAAAAAAACTCCAAAGTAAGTTTTTCACTGTGGCAAGGCTGGCTCTCCCATTGATCAACACTGTTTTATACTCTCACATTTAATAAGTGCTAAATTCAGTTTGGGAATAGCTAGAAATATATTTCAAGGACACATTTTAATAGTAATTAAATGATCAACTTAATGGTCAAGTCCGATTTTATATTACTATTTAGGAAATGACACGTTTTAATTTTCCTGCCTAAAACCAAAAGGCTTTCCTGACAGTGTCCAGATGTCATCTAATCCCTGACAGCTCTCCTCGGTTGTGATGTGTATTGCTCCTAGACAGTGGACAAAGGGCTGTGGGTGGGGGGGGGGGGTCTTTTCCCTTGATAGGATGGCCTGAGGACTTTGCTTAGCCCCTCGATTTTTTTTGGATTTTTTTTGTTGTTTTTTTTGTAAGACGTTTATTAGTGTTCAAAAGTGCAGTACATATAGCCAAGCCTACAACCCTGCGGGCCGGCTGCAAAAAGGCAGTAGATCTCGAGGGTGAGGGACTGCAAAGGAGGGCGTGCTGTTGCGCCCCTCTTGTCGCCGGCAGGTTAAACTTCAGATATTGCAGTCACATCACTTCCTTTCAGTAGTTATACAGTTTCATAAGTGACGTCTTGTTTTACAATTTTTCTAGAACTAAACCATGAATTCAGCAAACGAAACAGAACAGTTCGTATCGGCATGTCCCAATGTCGCTTCCGCAGCTGCGCCGCGTCGTGTCTGTCCTGCTTGCACGGTGCTAAAGTAAGACCCCTCTGTATGGTGCAGTGAACACTGATAGTGTGGCAGTATATTAGTGGGTCAGTGGAGCACTCGCACAAAGAAACGCAAACTTGGAATGAGACAGCTCCAGTGGGTCGTGGTGCCTCGCCTGTCGCCTGCCAGGCTAGTGGCGCGAGTAGCAGTCAAGTGGGGTAGCCCAGCTGTTGTTGTGGCAGATGTCGTTCGCGCCTGGACTCGCCGTCGGGGGCGCGACTAATGGCGTCTGTCCGCCATGGCGTGAAGGGGTGCTGAGGCTACAGTTGTGACTCAGGAGTCCGATACTTCAAACATGTGAACATATAAGGGGAAGGGGAGGGGGGGGGTGGAGTGTACTTACGGGAGTGGTGCAACGGTTCGGAGCTGGGGACGAGTGGTAAGGTGACATCTGCTGGAGAGCACTCGTGCAGGTGGCTGTCTGCGTCTGCGGCCTGCGCGCGCGGTGGTCGGTGTCCAGGGCTGGGGGGGGGGGGCGCGATGCGCGATGGTGGTGCCGCCTGCTATGCGTTCGCCCCATGGCGCTCGTCTAGCACAGCATTCTCTACGTGAGTCCTCTGACCGCACCCTCCCCCTGCAAGGACCCCAGGATGCCATCCCAATGCTGCGCGATCGGGAATTGCCTTAGGCCCGCTATTTCCTCCCAGCGAAGGGCTGTGCCCTCCGCTCTAGCCCAGTTGGTGAAGGATGCGAACCAGTGTGCTGTGGTGGGTGGTTCCCGCCGTTTCCAGTGCCTAGTGAGCAGTCTCTTGGCTGTGATGAGGCCCAGATCCCAGAACCGGGCTTGTGTTTTATTCAGTTTAGTCCTTTTATATAACCCGAGGATGCATGCCTCCCACGTGTCAGGCAATCCCGGGCCCGTGCAGTGAGTTAGGAGCGATGTTACCTCCCCCCAGTGTGTAGCCAGAGATGGGCAGCACCAGAGCATGTGCAGGATGTCCGCGCCCAGCAAGTCACATCTGGGACATGCGGCAGTGTTGATCGCAAAATACTTATTTATATTCTATCTGGTGTTAAGTAAGCCTGGTGCAATATGTACAACTGGATGATGCGGAAGCGGGAGTTGCGGGGGACGTTCACAGGGCTGGCTAGAACCAGGTTCCACTCCTTATCTGTCCAGTCCCTCCCTCTTTGGGTTGCCCATTTGTCCCTGATCTGCTGTGTGGGTTTTTGTGTGTGGATGAGAAGCGCCTGTGCCAACCAGTGTGTAATGTGTGAGCCTCTGCCCATAACATGTAGGTATTGGATTAGATAATGCATCGGTGGCTCCTCCTGGATGTCCCCCCAGGAGCCAGTATATGTCCGCAGTACCGACGCGTGGAGCAAGAATTGCCCTGCCGGCAGGCCTGTGCTCTCCGACAATTCCGCAAATGGAAGCAGGGCCCCATCAGCATACAGGTCGCCCATGGTCTCCACTCCGGCTGCGATCCAGTGTTCCAGGTTGCAAGGCGTTATCATCCCGTTCCTCCTGGGGGTGCCCAGCAGTGGGAGGGCCGGGGCATACGGTCTGACGGCCTGCGTCAGTTTCAGGCTACGGACAAAGCACTTGCGGGCCACAGCCATGTGCAGGGGTAGGGGGCGGGGTCCCTTGGTTAACGGATGGAACAGGGCGCACACCTGGGGGTGGGTCCATTGGCGTCCCGCGGTGGCCGTGTCGTCAAGGTGGGTGTCGTTAAGCCAGTACGTCACCCATTGTAGCTATGCAGCTAGGTAATATAGCTCCATGTTGGGGACTGCCAGTCCACCCTCCGTAGTTGGGGAGTATAACTTAGCCAGGGCCACGCGCGGGCGTCCCGTGTTCCAGATCAAGCCGCGAAGCATTGTTTCCAGGTCGCGGAATATCCGCGAGGGGACATATGTTGGGATATTCGCAAAGTGGTAGAGTAGCCTGGGGAGCGCTATCATTTTAGACAGTGCTATCCGGCTGGGCACGTTCAACGGCAAGGTCTTCCAGAAGGACATCTGGGCTCTCAGTGAGGAGATGGCACGCGTCAAATTACCTTCCAGTATGTGTTGTGGGTCTCTGTAAATGTGTAGCCCAAGGTATTTGAACGTGGTTGGGTACCATGTAAGCCGAGTCCCTCCGAGGTGTACTTCGCATTCCCCCTGGTCCGGGCTGAACGAGTATATGCCCGACTTGGTCCAGTTGACCCTGAGGCCCGAGACCTCCGCAAAGGTCTGGAAGATGTCCAACAGCTCGGCGGGCATCTCAGTAAGGTCCAGCACATAGAGCAGCAGGTCATCCGCATAGAGCGAAACCGTGTGTATTCCATCGGCCAGTGGGATCCCCCACTCCGCTCCTTTGTCCCGCAGCAAGGCCGCCAAGGGTTCAATGGCCAGAGAGAAAAGGAGGGGCGATAGGGGGCAGCCCTGTCGGGTGCCTCTGCGCACCCTGACCTTCTCTGACAGGAGCCCGCCCGTCCGCACTCGGACACTGGGTCTCTGGTAGAGCAGTCCGACCATTTCCGCGAAGGCATCTCCCATACCTAATTTTTCCAACACTGCCCCTAGGTATGGCCACTCCACAGAGTCAAAGGCCTTTTCCAGGTCTAAGACCAGACACCCTGATCTCGGCCAATGTGTTGTGGCCGCTTCCTGAACCCGGAAGAGGCGACGCAGGTTGCGAGAGGTGCTCCTCGCCGGCATGAAGCCATTCTGATTGAGGAAAATTATATTTTGCCTTGTCATGTGTCCCTACGTGTTCCCCATTATATGTTATATGTGCATGATCGATATGCATATGTTCCCCCTTGACCGAATAAAGACGCAATTATGGTTGTGTCCAACGTTAGTATGCCAGTTTCCAGTCCTCGTGAAAGCAACGAGTATTAGGCCTATGTTGCCAACGTTTTACATTGTGCACGTTAATTCATCGAGTTGTCCCCGTTTCTAGGCCTCAAAGGGCCCGGACACCAGATTCAAGCTCCAGTCTCCTGAAACCACTCCAAGGAGCGATGCAGCCCCTCCCGCATCCCTGACCCTTCGCTTACTTTCTGCCAAGCAGCGCGGTGCCCGGCGTGGCCTGCCTGCCTGTCTGCCAAGAATATGTTATGCCTCTAGTTATCAGTTTAGCTCCCCGGCTTCACATTCCTAAGCTAACGAACCGCATAAACATCTTCAGCTATAGTCTAGTCTTCCTGTCTCCATGCAAGAGAATTACTGAATTAATATCCATAGAAGATTCATAGCACACGCAATACATGTAGAATATATGCATGCACCAGCCTTAGTGTCAAGTAGCCTTTACCCTGATGACATTTAGATTCTATCAACATGTTCTCCAAACACGAGATACCAGATATGCTATAGGTACATGTCGTCCTGACATCCCAGACTTTAGTCTCCTCTTCTAGTGCAGAAGTCAGAACCCCCAGTTTTCCCTAGTTACACGTCATGGCCCGTTTGCGGGCACCAGTAGGTTAAAGGTTCCAGCTGCCCAGGTAGCCCCCTCCATGTATCCACCCATTTATGACACTTCTGTGACGTTTTCATCACATGTCTACGTGCACGCCCTGTGCACGCCTTCTTTGTACGCCCCTATGTTCTTATCTTACGTTTGTCACTTGTTACGCCTACTGTATGCAATGTAATTGTATTGTTTTCCTATATATACTATGTACTGTTAATGAGACGTTGCAGCTGCCATTCCATTCCATTGCATGCCACTCCATGGTCTTTAGGCTCGAGCCATCCGATTAAAGCCATTTCTGACTCAGATTCCACGGATCCTGCCTCTTATTTATTGAGCTATCTGTTTTGGTTAATGTATAGAAAAATAGTACCGGTAATTAATTATTTATTTACCACATAATTGGCGCCCGAATAGGGACGAGCCCCTTCCCCACGCGCCGGCGATGTAACGCAGGCCCCCTAACCCTTCTACAGCCGTGACGGAACCTCTACCGTGCACGTGCAGATATTTCTGCTTCAAGTCTCCCTCAGGCCCACGGAGGAGACGGAGACTGCGGTCCGGCATCCAGACGAGGCGGTGAGGAAGGCGGGTCGTTCCGACCAGAGCCCAAGCCGAGAGAGCAAGGTCCGAGGTATCCGGAGGCCCACCTGTAACCGAAGCCCGAAGCCCGAGGCGCATGCGTAGTGTGTAGCAGTAACCAGACGTCGTAGCAGTCCAGTCCAGTCCGAGGCCTTCAGTTTGCTTCCCGGTGAGTACCGTTGCTGGGGGTATCTAGACTGGTGTTCATTAATTTGTGCCCGGTCCGACGGGTTTGGGTACACAGATCCGGTCCGACGTGTTCACCTAGGTGGATACGGTATGACGTGTCTCTTTAGGAGACCGGTATGTTCTGTACTGTTTTAGCAGTGCATCTAGTAATTCTAGTAAGTCCGTTCTCGAGAAATTCAAGTATTGTGTTTTCAATGTATCAGGTAGTATTCTGTCCGAACTGTTATTAATGTGTTCTTGATGTCGTGGTATGAATGATTGTTTTGCTATTCATTACTGTGTTCATTGTGTATTGTGTTCAAGTTCTAGTACGGTTCAAATATGCCGCTGTTTTCGAAATTACGTCAGATAAAAACAAGAAAAGGGTTACTCGAAGAATCAGTTCCTGTCCCTCCTAGGGACAGTCCTGGACATTTCATGTATCACAAGCATGGCTTAGATGCCATACTGTATCTAGATTTATGGGTTGATTACACCAAGCATCTCGAAGAGAAATATAGATGGCCTGTATCAGGTACATGGGATGCCGAGTGCATCATGAGAGTAGAAGAAGCATTATGGAAAAAGAAAGCCAGACAGTCCCAGAAAGATGCCATAGAGTTATGGCGTAAGGAATCCCATAAAAGAACCGAGAAAGAATTCAGAAAAGCAGAATTAAGTAGAGAATCCTCAGAAAAGGCCCAAGAAAGGGAATTAATCGAAGAAGGTGAACGAGTTAGAGCAGAACAGTCAGACAGACAGAGAAATGCTCTTATTAAAGGTATGTATCCTCTTCTCGCCGAGGGTTTGCCGAAGGCGACCCCGGAAATATCCCGTAATTTACCGCCACCCTTGGTTCCGACTAAGCTGCGTCATAAACCGACTGCAGCCGAAATTTTTCTTTCTTCCTATTTAGACGAAACTGTCCCAGAATATGCTAATACAGATCCCACGTCGCCAGGCCAAGTTCAAGTCCAGCATCCTGTTAATAATGTAATTCCTGTGCCTCCAGTCGTTGGTCCTGTCCATGCGCCAGTACCCCCGGATCAACCCACATTACGTATCCCTACTGTACCAGTCACGTTACCAGCAGCCGCACATCCAGTATTAATTGACGATTCCAGTTCAAGGGGGGCAGGGGGAGGTGCTCCTACCACCCCGCCTCAAACAAAGCGGCTGACGCTGAGAGATGCAGCATTACAGCGTACGCCAAAAGTGGCTACGTACGAAGCCCTCAGACAGTTCCTTACTGATTGTAGATATGATCCAGTGCCAGGCGAAGATCACATGATATTATACTCAGTACGTTTACGACGAGTTGCAAACTTCTTGATCACCATATCAGATATGAAAGAACATTTAGACAGAATATATCATTTTATCCGAACAGGGGAGAATCCAGAAAGTATTCACGAAGCTATGGCACACAGGAAAGTCGAGATTCAAGGCATGATTTTGCAATTTCTGATAAATTGTTTAATAAGAGAACAGGATCGTCCTGATAAAAGTCCAGAAGAGATGAAGGTCCTGACAAAATGGAGTGACAATATAGCAGACGGAAAACACAAGACCCAAAATAGTATAGAAACCATGTACAGAAAGATCCGTAAAGAAATTATAAGTATACACTAGAGAGAGAAAGCAAGAATAGTAGCAGACAAAGAGAATGACTCTTCAAACGAAGATGTAGACAGCGAGAATCCCAGCAGAATAGCGTATGTAGGTAGAGCGAGACCGTCAGATAGACACACACGTCTAGATTACAAGAAAGCTTTTCCTCCTCCCGTACCTGAACAGTGTTCTCTTGAACAAGTATTCCAGGCTACCGATAAAGTTCTGAAATTACGAATAGGTTATAGTGAGCCTAGTACCATGCATGAACAAGAACTAGCCCGATCAGCAGTCCGATGGGTTAGTGATTCTGCCACGTTTTCAGACGAAGTAGTGGCCCAAATGTTTCTGAAACTGCCCCCAGCCGAGCAGCGACTGGTGGGTATGTACATGATTCAGCACCTCATCACACTGTACGAGAGTCAGCATTCTGATCCAGGTCCCTTATATAATGTATTGAACGAGTTACTCCTAAACAGATGGAAAGGTCTAGGTACCGATTTAATTAGTGTCATTTTAGAACAACGCCACAAATACAGAACGTTCTTGACTCCGCATTTTGTTCCTGTTTCACCTCCGTTCTACATAGACAGACAGAATCCGTTACGAGAAGTGCATCCAGTTAAGGGAGAGGGGGGTAATCTCGAACGAGTATTTGTTTACACTCCTATCACGAAAATAGAACTACTAGAAATGAAAAAGTTAATACCCTGTCACGATAAAGATCCAGCAGGGTTCCATCGAGAACTAAAAGACATGCTCCGTATGGGAGAATACACGTATCCTGATATCATAAAAATGTTAAAGGTCCTGTTGCCTGCGGGCATATATGAAAAACTTAAAGAAAAAGAATGGGAGGTGGGAGAGAAAAAGATAGATTGGACCGCGTTAGAGACCGAAGATAATGCACGAGTCCCAGGTACTGGTCTTGGGGATAAAGCCAAAGAGTTGCCCGAACTGTTAATACAAGTCTTGCCAAGATTACTAGCCACGAAAAAGGAAGATTGGGATGCCATTTCAGCCTGTAAACAGAAACAAGACGAAGACACTAGTGATTTTTATTCCAGATTTGAGAAATGTTTCATTATTAATAGCGGTCTGAAAACAAGTAGTGAGTCGTATCCACATCTTTTTGTTACCAAACTAGTTGAGAATTCTTTACCGCAAGTTAAAAATAGAGTATTGAAAGTCGAGAGTACTTGGCAAGCTAATACCCCGTCACAGATGCTCCAGATGCTACAATATCACCAGAATAGAATCAGGGAAGAGCAAGAACACGAAAGGAGACGTATGAAAGACACGAAAATGAAAGTACTAGTTGCACAGTCTGTTCAACCAGATAGTCAGAAGAGGGGTCCGAATCAGACTAGTCATTCCACAGCTCCTGTTAAAGGGACATGCAATTACTGTAAACAGCCAGGTCATTATATAAACGAATGTGCAGTTCTGAAACACAACATAGCTACAGGTAAGACAAAAGAGAGACCACGTCCTCCTAGACAAGAACAGGTTCCGCAGAATTCCCAGCCACCGCAGAACGCACAACAGACAGTTACAGTACCGCAGCCTATAGCTGCCACGCAACACGTTACACAACAGATGTACCAGTACGCACAGTCAGATTATCCAGAATATCAGCAGTATTCATGACACAGCCTAGAGAGGGAGGTTGGCTTGCCTCTCATTGAAGTTCCTGTAGATCAAGAGGGTCCCTATGTACACAGTCAAGTATTAGGGAAAGACAGAAAGTTTCTGATTGATACAGGGGCAAGTAGGACTACCATCAGTCACGATGAGGTTCCAGGGGCTCCACTCTCAGGCTCAAGAAACGTTTCCCTGGGATTTTCAGGAAAGCCTATTGTTAATGAAATATCGAAACCAGTTTCCCTAGAAGTTGGTCCATTGTCCCGTACTACAGACTTGTTACTTACGAAATCCTGTCCTGAAAATTTACTAGGTATTAAAACATTGAGAGAATTAGGAGCGGTAATATGTTGTTCTCCGGAAGGAGTGAGATTGTTTTTACGTGATTTTAAAGGTCATTATGTGTTACGTGATTTTGATCCAAGATTACTGAATGTACCACAGCATTTATGGGCGCAAGGCCCAACTGATGTAGGTTGTATGCACATTACACCCTATCGTGTCACTCTGAAACAAGGTGTTGTATTACCACGAATTCGACAGTACAAATTGCCACCCGAGGCTGTAGCAGCCTTATCGAAAATTATTGACGAGCTCATTGCTCAAGGAGTGGTTGTAGAAACTGACTCCAATGTATGTAATTCTCCTATCATTCCGATTCTTAAACGTACTGATCCAAATGCACCCCCAGTTTATCGATTAGTGATTGACCTTCGAGAACTTAATAAATGTATCATACTCCAGTACCCTGTGGTTCCAGATATCTCTTCCCTATTGACTGCCATTGATTCTGAAGCAAAATTCTTTACTGTTATTGATCTCAAGAACGCATTCTTTAGTGTCCCCATTCATCCAGACAGCCAGTTCCTTTTCGGATTCTGTTTAAATGGAAGAAGCTATAAATTCACACGAGCTCCTCAAGGTTTCACAGAAAGTCCTAGCATTTACAGTCAAGCACTTAAAAGACAACTAGACAGTATTCACATGCCAACTGACACTGCCCTGCTCCAGTATGTCGATGATCTATTGATCACAGCCCGTACAGAACGTGACTGCGAACGTGCGTCACTGACAGTCTTGTATTTTTTGGCCGAGATGGGGCACAAGGTGTCCCCTTCGAAGCTACAATTCTGTGTCCAGCAAGTGGTATACCTTGGACACTTACTGTCCAAGAGGGGTAGACAGTTGACACCTGACCGCATCCAGTTAATAGCACATCTTCCACAGCCCAAGACTCAGAAGGAGGTACGAGCTTTTATCGGCCTCACTTCTTACTGTAGACAATGGATTCCTCAGTATGCATATCTAGCCACGCCACTGATACAGTTAACAACACAGGAGGCAGCGACATCGACTGTCCTCCCTTGGACCCAGGAACATACACTTGTTTTCAATGAGTTAAAGAAAGCTTTATGTAATACACCTGTATTAGCGACACCAAACTACAGTAAGCCTTTTACACTTTTTGTTACTGAACGTGATGGTACCGCATTATCTGTTCTCACGCAAGATCAAGCAGGACAACACAAGCCTTGTGCTTATTTTTCTAGCACATTAGATCCAGTAGCCCAGGCTCTGCCTGCGTGCCTCAAGTCAGTTGCAGCCACAGCTCTAGCTATCAGACAAAGTGATTCCATAGTGTTAGGACACTCCCTGACAGTACAGGTTCCACACTCCGTGGAAGTTCTTTTAAACCGAACACAGACTCAGCACTTGACAATTGCACGATTAACAGGTTATGAACTGACACTGTTTCAGCCACACATAGAAATCAGACGCTGCAATATTTTAAATCCTGCTACACTGTTACCTTCGATTACATCGAATCCTGACACACATGACTGCGTGGAAGTTATTAACATCATGACGAAGCCAAGACAAGACTTGACAGACATTGCATTACCTGATCCGGACCTGACACTTTACGTGGATGGTTCATGTATGAGAACAAGTACAGGAGAACTAGTAGCCGCGTATGCAGTGACTACTGAAACTGAAGTTATAGAAACACATCGTATTGACACCCTGTCTGCTCAAGCAGCAGAGCTTATCGCTCTGACCCAAGCCTGCATACGAGCCAAGAACCTGAAAGTAAACATATATACAGATTCACGTTATGCATTCGGAGTCGTTCACGATTTTGGAGTACTCTGGCAAGAAAGAGGTTTCATGACCTCTCATGGAGCCAAGATTCAGCATGGCCCCCTCATTCAAGCTCTGTTAGAAGCAATACATTCACCGAAAGCCATTGCTATTATGAAGTGCAAAGCACATACGAAAGCCACTGACACCATTTCCCAGGGTAACGATCTAGCAGATCGAACAGCCAAGCTTACAGCTCAGACTCCAGACATTCCAGTTAACACGACAAAGACAGACATTCCAGATCAGACTACTTGTATGACAGTTAAGGACCCTACACGAGATGTACTAGACATACAGTCACATGCTACTCCCGACGAAATCAAGAAATGGTCTGAACAAGGAGGGGTCCAGACAGATCAGGGATGGTTGACGAAGGGAAAAGCCACATGGTTTCTCCCCGACTCCATGGTTCAAGTCATTATTAACACCGCACATAGTCCAGCACATTTGGGAGAGAAGGCCATGTTAGACAGCATCCAGAATATTTGGTTTAACAAGCATTTACGAGCAGCAGCCAAACAGAAAGTACGTACCTGCATGATATGTTGTCAGTTCAATCCAGGTAAAGGTGTTCCGGTGGAACAAGGTGGATTCCATCCTCCTGACCACCCTTTTGAAGTCCTCCAGATGGATTATATTCAGATGAATCGATGCCGAGGTTTCAAGTATGTCCTCGTAGTAGTATGCGCTTTGTCCAGATGGACAGAAGCATATCCAGTCCCAGATTACACTGCCGCGACCACTGCCAGGCAGTTGGTTCGTGAGTTTTTTCCCCGCTATGGTTTGCCTAGGGTCGTGTATTCAGATAACGGCCAGCCATTCTCATCCGAACTCATGAAACAAGTATCTCTTCTGTTAGGGTACCAGTGGAAGTTCCATTGTGTACGACACCCCGAGGCAGCTGGCCTCGTCGAGAGACACAATCAGACTCTGAAAATCCGCATTGCCAAGGTTTGCGCAGAAAAAGGCGTAGATTGGATGGTAGCACTGCCAGTCGCCCTTTTTTATATGAGAATGGTCGCTCACTCCCGTTCAGGTCTGTCCCCCTTCGAGGTTGTTTTCGGTCGTCCCCCGAACATGTGGGGTACACCAATGCCACGTAAAATTACAGATGTTGACAGTAATATGCTGACAGATTACCTGGCTTCCTTGATGTCTGCACTACTCTCTTGTCGTTCACAGGTCGCTGCTGCCTTTCCAGACAACACCCAGGTGAAACCGCACGAGGTCATTCCTGGCGACCTAGTATTGATCCGGAATTTTGATAGTTCAAGTCCGCTGGAGCCCCGCTGGAAAGAACCGAAGCTCGTTTTGATGACCACAAGGACTGCAATCAAGGTGGAGGGCCGCAAAGGCTGGATCCACTCCAGTCACGTTAAACGATTTCATGGACTCCGTCCAAAGACTTTTTTCAAGGACTGCCCCGTTCTCAAGGACTGCCCAGATACTGACTCTAAACTCCCCCTGTTAGAGAAAACTCCGCAGCAGGAGTATAAACTAAAACTGAGGTCTAGCAAGTCAGACAGTTTAATTGTTTAAGTCCCTCTCGGGTGAAGCGGTTAGACAGGTTCCTGACATGTATGAGATAGACCCCCATAGTGAGAGAGTTAGTCGAAACTCCAAGAAAATACGTTATTGTAAAAATTTGCGCAGTCGATGCGTAATTACGTTACTGTTTATGTTATTTCTGAGTCTTACGGTTACATGCATAAGTTATGTTTTACATGTATATTTTCCTCCTATTAATTCACATGTACATTTGTCTTCTAATGATACAGTAGAGCACACCTTTAGTGAACTACCTCCTCACGAGTTATCCTACAGACTTGCCATGCGCAACAATACTTTTATCCGAATGTTACACTATTCACACCAGACTAGCAATGCCACTAATTGTTGGGTGTGTGGTCGACTCCCCCCTTTCCAGACACCGAAGGGAGTTCTGCCACTCTTTCCCTATCCATTTTCACACAATGGTTCGTGTGGAGCATGGTTTACGATAACGTCATCCACAGACGATAAGTCCCTTTTGAATAGAACATGTTTCCCAGACAAGGAAGGACTTTCCCATAGAACAGGGTTAGATCTAGAAAATGAAGTATATGATCTAGGTAATTATTCCTCGAATTTCATGGTTTTGAATGTTCAGTCCGAGACTACTCCAGATTTGCCTGCTATTACAGTTCTACCAGTGAAAGGCGAATTATGTGTTAGAAAGAATGGTTCAATACATCTAGGACATAGTGATTGTACTACTGTGGTCGAGTATAGTGACAGTGGGAAATCTAATTTCAAAGCCTCACGTCATTCGTATTTTGTATGTGGTCAGACCGCATATGTTCGTCTGCCCCTCGATTGGGACGGAACATGTTACATTGCCTTCCTACTGCCACCAGTTTTCCTAGCCCCATCCGATTATCACAGAAACACACATCTAGTACACGTTAGACATAGAAGGGAGACTGAGTCCCCAATTGTCGATCAGACTGAAACTGCCTTAGAACAGTATACAGACTTCAATAAAGGTTTCTTTTTCTTCATAGGTCCTGTCCAGAATAGTAAGCTAATACGTAGGCTAACCAGAACCCTTGAAGCAGTAGTGAATGAGACTACTTCCGCCCTAGGTACCTTAACCGAAGAACAATCTGCTATGAGATTTGTCGTGCTTCAAAATCGTCTCGTCCTTGACGTCATACTGGCCGATAGGGGCGGAGCTTGTAGAGTCATTGGATCTAGTTGCTGCATTTTCATTCCTAATAACGCCCCGTCTGTTTATTCAGCTATAACCAGACTTCATAAAATTGCCCATCAGTTACACCAGAATCCAGGCACCTGGACATGGTCCGGTTGGCTCTGGAGTATAATATCTGCCTGGGGATGGAAAGTATTGTCATTCCTAGGAATAGTAGTCATGATCATTTTCAGTTGTTGTCTATGTTTACAATGTGGCCCTGCGATTTGCGGCTTGTGCGCTACCTCTTGTATTCCTAGTCCTAAGTCCCGTTCCAAGAAGATTCGAGACGAGCAAATGATGCTATATGAGCAGATAGATGGTATCATGAATATTGATGTTTCCTGAAGGAAACGTAGGGCACAAGGAGGGAATGAGGAAAATTATATTTTGCCTTGTCATGTGTCCCTACGTGTTCCCCATTATATGTTATATGTGCATGATCGATATGCATATGTTCCCCCTTGACCGAATAAAGACGCAATTATGGTTGTGTCCAACGTTAGTATGCCAGTTTCCAGTCCTCGTGAAAGCAACGAGTATTAGGCCTATGTTGCCAACGTTTTACATTGTGCACGTTAATTCATCGAGTTGTCCCCTGTTTCTAGGCCTCAAAGGGCCCGGACACCAGATTCAAGCTCCAGTCTCCTGAAACCACCCCAAGGAGCGATGCAGCCCCTCCCGCATCCCTGACCCTTCGCTTACTTTCTGCCAAGCAGCGCGGTGCCCGGCCTGGCCTGCCTGCCTGTCTGCCAAGAATATGTTATGCCTCTAGTTATCAGTTTAGCTTCCCGGCTTCACATTCCTAAGCTAACGAACCGCATAAACATCTTCAGCTATAGTCTAGTCTTCCTGTCTCCATGCAAGAGAATTACTGAATTAATATCCATAGAAGATTCATAGCACACGCAATACATGTAGAATATATGCATGCACCAGCCTTAGTGTCAAGTAGCCTTTACCCTGATGACATTTAGATTCTATCAACATGTTCTCCAAATACGAGATACCAGATATGCTATAGGTACATGTCGTCCTGACATCCCAGACTTTAGTCTCCTCTTCTAGTGGCTCACTACAGACTCCCTGCCAGATATACTCTCGGCTTTACCATCAGATTATTACATCTTGTCTGCTAATAGAAAATCAGGGAAAGTCGGAGGAGGCGTCGCCGCCATTATTCATAAAGACCTCAGATTTTCCATCTTACCTCCCCTAGACTTACCAGACACGGATAACCTAGTTATCAAATCCGACACGGAGACTGGCACCATGGTGCTAACACTGATATACCGGCCACCTACATCTATGCCCTCCTTTCCTACCTCCTTGTCTGAGCAAATAGCTGGTCTAGTCGTCGACTATGACAAGGTCATGGTCATAGGAGATTTCAATTATTGGTACAACGATCCGGAAGCTGGGCCTCACGCCACAGAACTTTTTGAACTCCTCTCCAACTTAAATCTCCGCCAACATGTCTTGATCCCCACCCATGAAAAAGGACATATCCTAGACCACATCTGGTCTTACAATATTCCCACCTCCTGCCCTACGGCATCACCATGCATTTGGTCTGACCACCACTTATTACAATTCTCGATCACCATCCAGGGTCACCTTAACAACCATGCACCTCCGGGGGGGTTAGTCAGGAAATGGAGATCCTTAAATCTCCAAGATTTCCTCCTCACCCTGACCAACTCCATCCCTACCCCCGGTACAGGCATCAATCTGATGGACAAAGCATATACCGAATGGCTCTTCTCGGCATGCAATGATCATGCTCCCCTTACCAAGTTCTCCCGCGCCCGTCGTATGGACGCCCACAAATGGTTCTCTGCCGACCTAAAAAAGCAGAAATTAGAACTCCGTCAACTGGAGAGAAAGTGGAGACACGGCTACCTTGCCGCTGACAGAGCACTTTACAAGACAGCCCGGAAAAATTATAATGCATCTATCTTATCTGCCAAAGCCTCCTTCTTCTCTGAAAAAATTTCCAACGCCAAAAACAAATCTCAGGAAATCTTCAGAGTCGTCAACGACCTATGTAATGACACCAGAACCTCTCCCTCTCAACCTGCCTCACAGGACATGTGCAACATGCTCAACAACTTCTTTAAGGAGAAAATTGACACCATAAAAACCAGCATCCAAACCAACTATGCTGTAACAGACGACTTGGACATTTGCAGAAATCCTAACACTCTTCAGGACATCCCCCCCATCGAACCACCCAAATTACTGGAGTTAATGAACCGAGTGAAATCAGGCTCACCCAACGATCCCTGTCCTCCGCACATCCTAAAAGAAGTCTACACTGCACTCCCCCAGGGCATTCTCCCTACCCTGAATACCTCCCTGTCACGGGGAATAGTACCTGACTCCTTCAAAAAGGCCATCCTGGTCCCTCTTATCAAGAAACCAGGCGCCGATCCCTCCAACCTCTCTAATTACCGCCCCATTTCCCTTCTCCCTTATGGCGCTAAGCTACTGGAAACGCACGTAACCAGCTGCTTATCCAACTTCATCGAAATGTCTGACTACTTGGAACCCAACCAAGCGGGATTCCGCCAGGCCCACTCCACCGAGGCGGTGATCCTCGCCGTGCAGAACATCCTAAGGACCAATGCCGATAGTGGAATCCATCAGGCCCTCGTGCTACTCGATCTATCGGCCGCGTTCGACACGGTGGACCACACCATACTTTTACACCGTGTCGAACAAGCCGGCCTTAGCGGCGCGGCTCTCTCTTGGATTAAGTCATTCCTGGCGGATAGATCCCAGGCTGTAAAGCTGGAGAACTTCACAGCCCCCACACTTCCTACCACTTGCGGTGTCCCACAGGGATCCTCTCTGTCCCCCCTCCTTTTTAATCTTTATCTCAAACCCCTACTGCACTCCCTAAAAAATAGAAAGGTCACCATATTCAACTACGCAGACGATTTGCAGCTGGTATTCTCCCTCAACTCTCCGGACTCTGTTGAGGAATTCCAAAAGACCATGCTGCACATCCAGAGCTGGATGGATCGGAACCACCTTAAATTGAACCCAGGAAAAACTGAGTTAGTACTCCCCAGCAACAGTGCACTCAGTTGGGGGCCCCACTTCTGGCCACCCTCGCTAGGTGCTCCTCCATCCCCCTCCCAATCGGCCAAAAGTCTTGGGGTCACTCTCAGTGCCGATCTCTCACTGAAGACCCAGGTTGGAACTGTGATCTCCTCCTGTTTCTTTCAGCTAAGAAAGATCAAAAAGATCGCTCACCTGCTCACCAACTCTGCCCTCATCCAGGTGGTAATCGCACTGGTTCTTTCCCGGTTAGATTTCTCCAACTCCACCTACCTGGGCCTTCCCCTTACCATCGCCAAACGCCTGCAGATTGCTCAAAATCAAGCAGCCAGATTAATTTTTAAGAGCAATCGCAGGAAGTCAGCCAAACCTTTGCTGGCATCCCTCCATTGGCTCCCCATCACCCATCGGATCACTTTTAAGACAGGTTGTATAATCTTTAAGGCCCTCCATGGAAAGAGCCCCAGGTTCATCAACCAACTCATTACCAAATATGAACCTACCCGTGAGCTTCGCTCCACCCATCTGTCCCTCCTCTCGGTGCCGACTTTCAAAAAGAAACGTCTCGGCGGATCCAGCTTCGCACATCTCGCCCCTAAGACCTGGAACTCCTTGCCCTTGTCCATCCGGAGCTGCACCAAGCTGACTGAGTTCAGACGAGCCTTGAAGACCTGGCTATTTAAACAAGCGTACGGTTAGGGCATTATACCATCTGTGCCCTAACTTCCCTTCTACCTTCTGCTTTCTTCAGCGCCATGAAACCCCAGGGTGCCCGTGCGCTTAACAAATTCCGTATAGAATAGAATAGAATAGTGCAGAAGTCAGAACCCCCAGTTTTCCCTAGTTACACGTCATGGCCCGTTTGCGCGCACCAGTAGGTTAAAGGTTCCAGCTGCCCAGGTAGCCCCCTCCAAGTATCCACCCATTTATGACACTTCTGTGACGTTTTCATCACATGTCTACGTGCACGCCCTGTGCACGCCTTCTTTGTACGCCCCTATGTTCTTATCTTACGTTTGTCACTTGTTACGCCTACTGTATGCAATGTAATTGTATTGTTTTCCTATATATACTATGTACTGTTAATGAGACGTTGCAGCTGCCATTCCATTCCATTGCATGCCACTCCATGGTCTTTAGGCTCGAGCCATCCGATTAAAGCCATTTCTGACTCAGATTCCACGGATCCTGCCTCTTATTTATTGAGCTATCTGTTTTGGTTAATGTATAGAAAAATAGTACCGGTAATTAATTATTTATTTACAATTTATCCTCATGCACCAGGGTCTGGACCTCTAGGGCCAAGCGTCGGGCCAGGAGGGAGGTGAAGATTTTATAGTCGGTGTTCAGCATGGCTAACGGCCTGTAAGACCCCATGTGCGTACCGTCCCTGCCTGGCTTCAGTAGTGAGACCAGGTTCGCCTCATTGAGCGAGTCCGGGAGCGTCGAGTCCTCAATTGCGTTGTTGTACAATTTGAGCATCTCCGGGATCAGTATGTCCGAACACGCCTTAAAGAATTCGGCTGGCAGACCATCCGGGTCAGGGGATTTGCCATTGGATAACGCGAAAATGGCTTCACGCATTTCGTCTGGGGTGAATGGCGCCCCTAGAGCGCCCTTCTGCGCGTCCGTGAGGGAAGGCAGTGGGATGTGGAAACCCGTAGTTGTGATTTGTAGAGGGCCTGGTAGTGCCCCACAAACGCCTGATGTATCTCATTTTGGGTGTACACTATGTCTCCCTCAGCCGTGCGGATGGCGGATACTGGTTCTCCTGTCTGACCAGCCAGGCCAATAGCCTCCCGGGCTTGTCACTGTACTGGTGTACTCTTGCCGAGTGAGCCGCGAAGTTGACGTGTCGCAGCCTTTCCAGCAATGCTTCATGTTCCGCTCGGGCCTCCCTCAGCCGGTCTCCCGTGCCGCCCACCGCCTCCTGCTCCCAGCGGAGTAAGTCCGTCTCTACCCTGCGCAGTTCCGCCTCCAACTTTTTCTGTATGCTTCCCTGAGTGCTCAGGCAATGCCCCCGCACCACCACCTTGAAGGCGTCCCACTCCACTCTCGGGGAGGACGCTGTGCCCGAGTTATCATCGAAGTAGTGCGCTGCGCAGGCCTGCAGGGAGTCCCTAAAGGGGCCGTCTAATAGCAAAGCAGGCTGTAGCCGCCATGTAGGGATGGGTGGGTGCGGGCGGTCCCAAGCCACGTGCAGGGTGTGGGGGTTGTGGTCCGAATGTGTCCGGCCTAGGTATTGGGACTCAGTAACGTGCGGCAATAGTTCCGTTGATACCATGTATCTGTCAAGGTGGACATGTAGCGTGTGTGCCCCTGAGTAATAGGAATACACCCTAGCGTCTGGGTTGTGCGCGCGCCAAGCATCTTTCAGGTCCCATTGTGTTGCCCACTGCGTGAGTGCCCTCGTGGCCCCCAGGGATGCTGCCTCTGGCCTGGGCGGGACCGAGCGGTCCTTCGCAGGGTCCAGTACCATGTTGTAGTCGCCTCCCAGTATCCATGGGACTCCATGCCAAGGTGCCAGTTTCTCTGAGATGCGCGCCAGGAAGGTACCCTGATGTGTGTTGCGAGCGTATATGGACCCCAGGACTACTGGTTGCCCGTCCATGCGGCCCTTTACCAGGACATACCTCCCCTCGGGGTCTGTGTGAACCTCGGACATTGTGAAGGGAGTGCCCGGTTTCACCCACAATAGCGCTCCGCGGGCAAACGAGGAGTAATCGGTGGCATACAATTGTCCCCTCCATCTTCGCCGCAGCGCATCCACCTCCGCCCCACTCAGATGTGTTTCTTGCAGGAGTGCGACCTGCACATGTTGTCTCTTTAGGTAGGAGTATATTTGATACCTACGCGCAGGTGTGTGCATGCCTCTAATGTTCCAGGTACACAGCTTTAGCGCAGTCATGCTGGCAGTCTACACTCCCCCCCAACATTTCTACTAACAGCAGCTCCACCAGGTGCTCCCACAGCCGTTCTCCCATTTCTCCCGTATCCCCCCCCCTCAGTACACTCAACAATGTTCGGGAAGACATTAGGGTTAGGAAAAACAATGAATAACAATAACCAACAGCGGTCGTATCCCACTAAAATACCAAAAGGGCAGTGGCAAAACGGGCCACCGTCCATGCTCTCAAGTGAGAGAAAAACCTTACTCGTCTAAGGGGCAGTGTGCGCCAAGCACAGTCTCGGCAAGGAGGATATGTAGTTAGTTAGGGAGAGCATATCCCTTCCCTGAGCCTAGCAGCGCAGGGTGTTGGCGGCCGCCGTCCGTGCTCCGGTGCTCAAAAGTACTCTGTTCGTGTGCGGTCTCAGCAGTGTGAGTCTCTGCAGGTGTGGGGCAGAGTATCCTGTGCCATGGGCCGCGGGCCTCCACCGGAGGGAGCCCCTTCTCGCCCAGACCCGCCCACGGGGTCCACCAGAGTTGGGTGTATGTCGAGTGGCAACCCCCCCATTACCCACCCCATCAACCACCCGCGCCACAAGGGCAGTACTCACAGTTCCAGGTGTTCACTGTTCAAACGGCAGGCAGAGGGGGGAGGGAGACATCCCCAGCAGTAGCAGGCGCCAGCCGCACTCCATCGTCTATTCGACCACTGCCGGCCCCCCCCCTCCAAGGCTTAACCATTGCAAACTTCACCTTCGGAATCAGTGAATCAGGTCAGAGGTTTGTGGCGTTACATCAGGCAGGTCGACGGAGATCTGTGAGTTCGGGATCCCGTAAATGGCCTCGTCATCATCGCTTGGTATTGTCCGTTGGCCGTCGTCTAAGACCATCTCTTGTGAGGGTGGGTCGCTCAGCTGGGAAACCTTCCGGAGTGCGTCTCGCTGTTCCTGGAGCATCTGGTCGATCGGGGGAGAGTGGCGCGACCCTTCCTCCCGGTGCTGGGACTGTTGGGTTCTCTGCCTGCGGCGGCGCCGCGGCCCGCGCAGCCTGGGCCTCGGCCCACCTCCACGGGAGTGTTTAGGTGCTGCGTCCGTGCCCCCGTCAAGCCACTCACTGACCTCCTCAGGGGTGCCGAAGAAGTAGGTGTTGTCCCCCGCCACCACTCTCAGCTTGGCGGGAAAAAGTAGGGAGTACTTGAGGCCTGCAGTGCGTAGTCTCCGCTTCACTTCCATGAAGTCATGCCTCTGGCGTTGGACTTGGACGGTATAGTCTGGAAAGAACATGATTGTCGCATTGTCGATACGTATTTCTCCCAGTCGTCGAGCTTCCCGCAGCACCGTGTCCCTGTCTCTATAGTTCAAGATCCTGAAGATCAGTGGTCTCGGGTTGGCGCCAGTGGTATGGGGCCTTGTCGGCACTCGGTGAGCGCGCTCCACAACGAAATGGGGAGATAGCAAGCCCTCGGGCCGCAGGGTCCGAAGCCAGTCTTCCACATGCCGCTCTGGGTGGCTCCCCTCCCATTTTTCAGGGACCCCCACGAGTCGGATGTTGTTGCGTCTCGCCCTCCCTTCCGCGTCCTCAGCCCTGTCTTCCAGGAACTCCACTCTGTTCAGGAGATCCTGCACCTGTCTGTCCGTCTGGGCGACCTTGGGTTCAATCTCCTTCACTGCGCCTTCCAGGGTCTTGGTCCGATCGGATAATTTCCTGTGGTCGTCTCGCAGGAGGGTCAGGTCCACAGCGACTCCGTCTATTTTGGACTCAAGAGAGGTTCTGGTCTGCTGGAGCGATTGTTCCATGCGTTCCATGGCCGCCAGCACGCTGTCCAGTCTCGCGGCCAATTGGTCAGCGGCCATTTTGTGTAGCAGTTTGTCCGTTTTCCCCTTTGACGGGTCCCCACCCGTCCCGGTGCGTGTCCGCACTCCCCCGGACATGTGCAGATGGTGTCAGTCCAGCAGGGTCGTCGCCCACTTCGGTGGTGGCACCTCCGGAATCACTTCTCTCCTGGGCGGGGGGTTCAGCGGTCAGCAGCCGCCTCTTCAATCAGGGCTGTCGTTGTCGCGTCTGGGGGGGGGCCTGTCGGGCGGGTCCACGCCCTACCGCCCCTAGGCTGTGCATCGTCGGTCCGGTAGTGGTGGAGGCCGGGGCGGCGTGTGCAGCGAGTGCGCCCGTGGGGTCTGGGCGTCACCTTCCAGGCCAGATCTTCCCGCCATGTGCGCCCCGTTTTCCTCCAGGCAGGAGGTGACAAGGGTCCCTCCGTGTGTCTCCGGTATAGGGGGGGGCAGCCGTTCCGTCTCCGGCGCGATTCCCAGGCCGGGGGCTCAGGTCCTCAGTGTCGGGCCTGGGGGCGGCTGCTCCATGTCGACTCCTCTGTGCCTGTGGGAGGTTGGTGGGCCCTCCGAGTGTCGTCGGCTGCGGTGTGGTGTCCCGGGGGAGGGCTGTTGTCTGCCGGGGCTCCCGCCACTCCCCGTGCCTCTCCTGGGTCGTTCCCCGCCTCCCAGCTGCTTTGGGTGTGCCAAGTGGGGGCCCGGGTGTCCCTCACCTCTGTCCGGGGCTGCAGGCGTGTGGAGGCCGCAGCATGGGCGGGGAGCGCCTGTTCCGCCGTCCGACCAGTTCCGCCCCAGGTGTCCCGCAGCTATGTGGGGTGGCCTCCGGACCTCCTGTGTGTTCTCCCGGTGGGGCAGTGGGCGGCCCGTGAGTCTCTGGCAGTGCGGTGCAGTCAGTCCTTTTGGGCCTGCACGCTAGGCCCAAGCCTCGGTCTCCCCTGGTCGCTCCGCCGGCCAGGTGGCGCTCAGTCCCGCAGGAGGGCTGCAGGAGAGGTCGGGGTCGGCCGCGTCGGCGTCCGGAACCGAAAGACCACCCAGAGTGCCGCGGTGGGCTCCGGAGGGGTCCGCTTCCAATTTCGGGCGGCCACAGTGAAAATTGCCGGAGAAATGGCTCAGGGAAGGGGAGCTGTTTACGGAGCTCTACCTAGCAGCGTCCGTCGCCATTGCGTGCTTAGACACCAGTGCTTAGCCCCTCGATGAGCTTCAAAGGATCCCTACTCTATCAGGGGGAGGAGGAACTGACCAGAACTGAAATTGAAGTTGAAGTTGAAGTAGGGGGAATTTATAAAGCGCACGTATACCCGAAAGGTTTCATGGCGCTAATTTGGTCAGGCCGCAGCAGAACAAGGCAACAATTAGACCACAAAGACCCTAGTAAATAACCAGGTCTTCAGACATTTACGGAACTCCAGGTATGAGAGGGAGGATCGTAGATTATCGGGAAGGGAGTTCCAGAAACGAGGGGCTTGGAAGGAGAAGCTCGACCCCCCATGCTTCTTCCTCACAAAGCGTGAAACAACCAGAAGATTCTTGGAGGAGGACCGAAGGTTTCTAAAAGGAGTATATACGGTTAGCCTAGTTGCTACATAAGAAGGAGCTAAGCCCGCTAATGATTTGAAAATAAGACACCCCAATTTAAATAGACATCTATGGGTAACAGGTAACCAATGCAGTTGCCTCAGAAGTGGGAGAGCATGATGGTATCAAGGCTGTCTATAAATCAGTCTAGCTGCCTGATTTTGGACAAGCTGTAGCCGGCGTAATTCATACGCGGGAATACCAATATAAAGGGAGTTAGCGTAGTCAAGCCGAGAGATGACTAGAGCTAGAAGGATAAATTTGAGGGCGTCAGTGGTAAAAAAGCGGGAGACTTTACGAATAGTCTGGAGGCATAGAAAACAGGACGAGGCGACCATATTAATCTGGGCGTGCATCGAGAGGTCGTCGCTGATTTTAATGCCAAGACTTTTCACAGACTTCGTAGGGGAAGGGGCAGAGCCAAGAGAAGAAGGCCAGTAATTGGTAGTCCAAGGTTTGGATGGGCCTCCGAACAAGACTAGTTCCGTCTTGTCGGGATTTAACTTAAGATGGTTAGTGCTCATCCAGTCCTGGATAAAGATCATAGTGTTCTGAAAATGAGAGATAGAGTCAGAAGAAGAGGAAAGAGTGAAGATGAGTTGAAGGTCATCAGCGTAATTAAACACAGTGACCTCCCGGTGGCATGAAGCAGAGATTAAGGGAAAAATATAAAGATTTGTCATGTTTACACTATCCGCGGCCCTCTGTAGGCTCTTCACAGCCCGAGAACGGCAACCAAAGCACCAAAGACTACATTTCCCGGCATGCCCGGGATCACGTTGCGTGGTTGACGTGTATCACGCAGGACGCGTTAGAAAAGGGCGTACCAAAGACGCCGACTCCGCCGATAATTCCTGCAAGGAAAAGAAGACGGTTGGTATCGAGCCGGTCGGGTAAGATACAACTTTTGTTCCTATTGTTGAGGAAACCTCCAGTGTCCCGTTCAGAGTCGGACACTTCCCGCAAATTGCACGTAGCGGAGAACTCCTCCGTGACTGTTCGTGGGGCACTTAATACTAAAGCCAGCATACTCCCTGTTGGAGGAGAACGTTCGTCTCTTGGTAGGGAAACACCTGAGCCAAATCCTTATTGGGTTTTTGAACTTAATGCATCAAAGAAGTCGGGCTCAAACTGTTTGCATTATTGTATTGGGCAAGGTAAAGGACCAAACGACTAAGAAGCATTAGCCGTTCGTGAACCCCGAGATCTTCCGGTTCCATAGTGGTGACCTCCCTTGTGAGTTTCGAGACTGATGTGAAGTCTGCCAAATTGTTTGCATACCTTATTTTCATCCCAACACAGGAGAAGAGAGACAGGGGTTCAAGTCTGAGGGGGTGTTGTGCCAACAAGATAGAGAACAAACATTGTTAGGTAGGCATGAGTGTTGTGTGTAAGATTCTTCCATCCAGTGGGGAATGTGAATTATATGTCTAATGTTGTGTAACCCTTAGATGTTGGTGTCAACACTCTAGCAACGCCCCGAATCTCTTCTCATAGGATTCAGGTCCAACGTATTTTCCTTTACAGGTAGGGGTGATTCCATACAGCATACAGAAGGAATAGAAAGGGTTATGCATGTGTTTATGGGTGCGGAAGGGTGCCTTCTAACTGTCTGTCGATCTCGTTT
Organism: Lissotriton helveticus; assembly: GCF_964261635.1. Taxonomy (NCBI): domain Eukaryota; kingdom Metazoa; phylum Chordata; class Amphibia; order Caudata; family Salamandridae; genus Lissotriton; species Lissotriton helveticus. The sequence goes on from NC_136065.1 coordinate 2,085,806,250, forward strand.
CAGATCTCCCTCCCCGCTGTCCCCTTCCTTTCCCTCCCCGGTGGAACTATCCTAGTCACCTGTGTGTATACTTCAGGCTCTGGGGGAGTTGCGTAGGGGAGGTTATAGGTCATTCAGTACAGCCCCGAAGAAGTAGAGAAGACGGAGCCTGACAAGATTAAAGAGAAGGGGGGAAAGAGCAGAACCTTGGGGAACACCGCAAGTTACTGTTCGAGAATAGGAAGAAAAGGAGGAGAGCTGAACCGCCTGTTGACGGTTCTCCAAGAAAGAAGAGACCCAACTCAAGGTGACATCCGAGATGCCAGCATGTTGGACACGGTCGACCAAAAGATGATGGTCGACTGTGTCAAAGGCAGCCGATAAATCTAGAAGTACAAGGGCCTGTGGAAGTCCATGATCAGCACTAACTCTTAATTCATCCAAAACTGAAAGGATGACTGATTCCGTGGAATGAGTGGGACGGAAACCAGCCTGATGAGGATCAAGATAATCAGAGGCCTCAATAAAGGAACTAAGGCAATGGGTTACATATCTCTCCAATACTTCACCCAGAAAAGGGAGGAGAGAGATGGGTCGAAAATTAGAGGGAATAGTAGAATCAGCCCCAACCTTTTTCAAAACAGGAACAATTTATGCTGATTTAAAAAGGTTAGGGACAACGCCCAAAGCCAGTGATTTATTGAGTAAAGCAAGAGGCGGGTCAGAACAGAGAGAAAAGATCTCACGAAGATTGTGTGAGGGACAGCTATCAGTGGGAGAACCAGATTTCGTGGAAATCACCAAACTGAGAAATTTGTCTGTCGAGATGGGTGGGAAGTGCGTGAAAGTATGTGTATTAAAAGAAGGCGAGGGAGGGTCAAAGGAGGGAGAAGGAGGAGATATATGCAGTTTAATAGTAGAAATCTTAGTAAAGAAATAATCATGGAGTGAAGTCACAAAAGTCCTGAGAGGGAGGGGGCTTAGCAGTCGCTCGATCAAGTTTAGAGAGACTGTTGAGAATGGAAATAATTTCCTTAGGCTTGTTGGGAGAAGATAGAATCATTTCAGAAAAGTATTCAGTTTTGCAGTAAGAATATCATGTTTATATTCCCAAAGTATAGTGGAGTAAATGATTTTGTCGGAGGGATCATAACACCGACGTCACTTTCGATCTGCCTGTCTAAGCTGAAGTTTCTTCACTTGAAGAGAGGGTGAAAACCATCTTTGTGTGTCGTGCGATCGTTTAATTGAAATGGATCTCCAGGAGACTAATTTCTCACAGGATGAGGTAAGCCAGGAATTAATGGCCAAAGCCTGATCGTGAAGGGAAAAGTCTAAGATAGTAGTGAGCGAGGAACAAATGGACTTAATATTCACTCGCCCCCAATTTCTAACTTGGATGTTAGTAGGTAAGGAACTTCTGATAGAGGGATTTAATGAGAGAGAAAACAAGATCAAGAAATGATCAGACCACAAACAAGGGAGAACCGAGGTTAAGGAAATATCCAAATTAGCTGACCAGATTTGGTCTAATATATGCCCAAACTTGTGGGTCGGTTGATGAACAAGCTGTATCAGGTTCATATGAGTGAGTAAATCGGTAAACTCCTTGGAGTAAGAATCCTCCAATGGATCGCTGGGCAAAAAGTTAAAGTCCCCTGGGATCACTATACGTGAGTTGTTAACTATCAGATTAGCGAGAATTTCGCCCACTAAAGAGCAGAAGGCGGGCATGGGCTGGGGGGGGACGATAAAATAGTACACAAACCAGCGGGGGAGAGACAGAAGTAGTTTTCATCACCAGGTAATCGACCGCAGAGATAATCGGGGAGGGCATTAGAGTGAATGACCACTTTGAGTGGATGATGGCAGCCACACCACCTCTACTTTTACCAGTCATCCGATCTGAGTGTAAAAGATAATAGTTTTCGGGGAAGGCAGGTAAAATATCTGGTGAAGACACCGGGGTGAGCCAAGTTTCGGTGAGGAATAGACAGTCAGGTTGAACTTGGTCAAGGAAGCAAAACATCTCTAGCTGGTGTTTTGCTAATGTGCGAGTGTTAAGCAAGCAAGCCGAAAAGGCCACAGAAGAGGGGTAGACAGGCGAGGGGATTGTTGAGAAATTACCACTGTCCTTAGGACCAGGGACTTCCCAAGCTTCAGGGACCAGGGTGGAAGGGTCAGGGGGGCAAAAAAGACCCAAGGTACCAAGCTTGGCCTGAGTCTGATAGGAAATAGACCACGTACATTGGTGGGCCATTAATTCTGAGGAGGTGTAAATTAATGTTTGGGCAGCATCGCGGGCCCCTGGCCCCAGTCGGGCGCGGACGGGCTTGACTTTGGCGCGCCTTCGGCACGTCCGCTGCACGACCAGAATGACATTTGGCCTTTGTAGTCCACAAACGTGACGCCTCAGGCGAAGCTCCGCCCCCCAAGATCCGGTGGAGAGAGATCAGGTGACTCGTTTCCTCACAAGCCCTCCGCTCGAACGGGAAAACCCGGCGTCGGACCAGGCTGGGATGAAGAGGCACCAGCAATGAGGAGGAAGCTAGACGAGCGAAACCAGGTAAGCAAGTCAGGCGATTAAAAACACCGGGGCAGCTGAGCGGGTGGAAAGACAGCTCAGACTTATGCACTCCGAGTGGAAATCAGTAAGCGGGGGCTGCTGAGCATGTAAGCAGATAGGCTCAGACTTAAGCACGGCATGAAACGAAAGTATTAAAAATAAGTAAAAGTCAATCAGAGACAGAAATTGCATTAAAAATGCTACCGCACAGCTAGGCAAAGGATCAAAGTAGCGCAGAGTCTTACGTGTGGTGTATAACGCTGGTAACATACAAAATAATCACCAAGGTCTGCGCGCGTCCGCTGAGCAACCAGAATGACATGTGGGCTTTGTAGTCCACAAACGTGACGTCTCAGGTGAAGCTCCGCCCCCCTAGATCCGGTGGAGAGAGATCAGGTGACTCGGTTCCTCACAAGCCCTCCGCTCGAACGGGAAAACCCGGCGTCGGACCAGGCTGGGATGAAGAGGCACCAGCAATGAGTAGGAAGCTAGCCGAGCGAAACCAGGTGAGCAAGTCAGGCGATTCAAAACATCGGGGCAGCTGAGCGGGTGGAAAGACAGCTCAGACTTATGCATTCCGAGTGGAAATCTGTAAGCGGGGGCCACTGAGCATGTAAGCAGAAAGGCTCAGACTTAAGCGCCGCATGAAACGAAAGTATTAAAAATAAGTAAAAGTCAATCATAGACAGAAATTGCATTAAAAATGCTACCGCACAGCTAGGCAAAGGATCAGAGTAGTACCGAGTCTTACGTGTGGTCTATAACGCTGGTAGCTTACAAAATAATCACCAAGGTGTGGGGAGTGAGCAAAGGACTGCCCTCAACCCACAGGCTGGCAATGTGGGTCCCACAATCCTCTCCTAAGAACACTCCTGGACCTTGTGAAAAATTAGAAGAAAGACTACCCTGCTGTCTAAGGAACTAGAAGAAAGACTGGATCTGGCTGCCCAGAAGTGAATCCAAGGGTCAGTTGGCTGACCTCCTGTTTGATCTACAGAGACACAACAAGCTTCCAGAGACCTCTCCCCTACAACTGCCCAACTGGACAATATTGCTGGCCTCTGTTGGAGTGAATCCTAAACTCTAAGTAGTGCCCGAGGTGATGTATCCTTCGCTGCTGTTAAAGAGTACACCTGCTGTCACCAAACTGCAAAAGGTGGGACTTAGAAACTGTTTGCCAAATTTATGCCGAAAGAACTGACTGGCGACTGAGGTTGCTATCAAATCCACAGCTGCAGACTTTGAATAGCCAGTCTGTCTCAACTTGAGGGTTTGCCCCACAGAAGGAGATCCAACTTCCAGAAAAGTTTCAAAGTTTGAATGTAAAGGGCTCCACTGAGACTGAGACAAAGCAGCATCCTATCAATGTCGAGGCCTACCTAGGCACTAACTTCGCCCATTCTGAGCTTTCCCGCTTTTGTTGACAAATGCTCTCCATCAGTCCCGTTTTGGATCCAACTTTTGACTTTGACTCTGTCTAGCACAACCAGATGTCCCCGGTTGAAGCTTTAAGGATTTTGTCGCTATCTCTAATTCCAACTTTGAAAATTCATATCTCCAGTGCCACTTATGCTTTTGTTTTGTCATTTTGGTGTCATTTTATTTGTTTAAATATTCACTATTTTCCCAAACTTGTTTGAGATGTTTCTTTGTTTGTATTCACTTTATTACTGTTTGAGTGCTGCATAAATATTTACACATTGCCTGAAAGTTAAGCTTCACTACTTTGACCCAACAGGGGCGGCTCTAGGCTCATGGCAGCCCTGGGCAGGGAGCATAGGTAGAGGGCCCCGGAAGAGGGGGTCCGGGCGGGGCGGCGCCCCCCCGGAGCTCAGGAAGGGGGTCAGGGTGTTTGGAAGTGGAACAGAGCCAGAGGCCGCCAAATCCCTGCCACTGGGGCCGCCACGCAAATATGTATCCATCCTCAGAGGATTATTTTATTAAGGATATATATTGGCGTGGTGGCCCCTGGGGTTTGGCGGCCCTGTGCAGGTGCACAGCTTGCACATGCCTAAGGCCGGCCCTGGACCCAAGCTACCAGTGGGTTACGAACATATGGTATAGGAGGGTGCATCATAGTGTTTTCATAGTCTAGAAAGTGCTCCTTGTGAACTTGTGGCATCTGTTATCATCGTTACCCATCACTTATTCACTTCCCTTGACAAAGTGCTCAGGATATTAATTCTGGGTTTGCGGTGTTGAGCTTTAAGTGGTTAATCATCATTCATACATCAAAAGCATTGAGGTCATTGCCAAGTCTTGACATTGGAGGTCTTCTGGGCCATCCGTTCTGATTTGCATATCATTTACATAGTTCTACTAGGTAAGGGTAGGTGGAAAGTCTCAAGCAAGAGTTCTCGCCTTTACCTTTAAGTAACCTTGGCAGATTTTTAACACAATTTATATTATCAGCCCATTTTCATAAAGTGGTAAAACAAAGATTAGATGCTCAGTATTACAGTTCCATGGATAATGTACTCCCCAATGGACACATCGAGTGGTGCTGTCTGCCCACCCCAGTGATTTGCTCCCCTTGTTGTGGTCCTTTCAATACCTTATTATTGTACTCAGTTCCAGAACTGAGACATTGTCTACGTTTTTCCAGTTAGTAGATATGAGAATTCAGGCAGCATGAGAGTGTGAGGCATTTTCTCTGCGTCCTGGGGCATGTGGTTGTCGTGTGGCAGGACTTTCATGTGAGACTGATGCATGTAACATGAAATAGAGGCATGACAGCATGTGAACACAATTGCCTTTAATCTTTACAGAGCGGTTGCAATAGGCATAGGGTCTATGAAAGCAGGTTAATTGCATTTTAATTCTAACAAATGTTCGCTTGATCACCAGGTTTTCTGTTTGCAACTCAATGTCTTTTGACACCACTAATATTAACAAGACAGAGACGGAAAACTTTCCAGTTCTTTAAAGTACGCGTTGCAACCGCTGCTGAAAATGAAGAGTACCTTACAGAGATCAGTCTTGGAAGGAAGAAGGACAAAGTAGCATTAGCTTTCTTATGTTTCAGCTAAAGGGAATTGTTTGTACAGGAGCCGGGCATAAGTGAGCACTCCTCGTGCCCTAAGACATCATTAGTGATGAAAGTATATAAGACATGGTGCAGGTGTAGAAGAAAAAAACCTTCTTAGGGGTTCACTGATACACCTGGTCCTTAAAACCAACAAAGAAGAGATTGGCACGGAAGCTGTAATATCAAAGGAACATATTTAATAACCTCACATGAGGGAGACTGCGTCATACAGGACCCTCAAGCCACTGTAGGAGACAGTCTAAGGAGTACAGAGAACAGGGGCTTCATATATGCATTTGTTACATAGTCGGCATAAAACCAAGGGGAGGTCCTGGCACATACAAGAATACTATTTGACTAATATGGGTATACAAAATTTGCTTGCTCAACAAAGTGGGAGAGGAGACTAAACTGCTTACATCAGTAAGAATAGCCTGACAGTTCTATACTAGGAGCAGGTGCATTCTGGCAGCTACAGGTCTTTCTGAGCATGTGCAAGGTTCTGGAAGAGAGAGAAAGAAAACATGGTGAGCACATGACTAACTAAAATGGCTGCCAAGAACAAAATGGCTTTTAGCTCATGCTAACAGCAATTCCTGCAAACTCTAACACAGGGGCAAGATTAGACACATGCATCGGCTGCTGATGGGGGATGCAGAGGGGCTGAATTCCATCTCTGGCCAGATGACAGCATGATGTATGCAAGGAAACCATACACAGTTTGGCATAGTAACTGAGCCTTAGTAAAGCAGAGCACCCATATATGTGAGATGACTGACAATGTTTAGCCATTTTGGGTACGGAACAGATTAACCGGTTAGGGATGTGTGGTGAAATATCTAACATTTGCTATGATGTTGGTATTATCTGTTGAGTTGCTTATAATAATAATAATCATTCCAATACACATGATTTGCAGACAAAAACTGTGAAATAAATAACCATAGGATAGTAAAATACAAACTACTGTGTGTGAGTATTGATTTGAGGTACACGGGCTAGGCTTCATTATCACCTCCTGCAGATAAGAGATTCCCTGACAAGTTTGTCTGACTCCTAACACTCCCAAATCTAATAAAACACAACTCCATAAAGGAGAAGAGAAATACACCTGTCAATTTCATTTTCTCTGAAAAGTTTGAAGAGTCCTTTGGGGCTAAGAGGATCTATCGGGCGCGACCCCAATCATATTGGAGTGAACACGACAAGTTGGTTACTGGGCAGTACCCTTGGTGGAAACAGTACCTTACCATTGGCGTCCCAGTTCCCCAATTCAATTAACAAGTTACTCCCATTGTACACTGATGTCCCTAAGTTTAGCAATGGTGAGTAGTTAACCCTCACTTCAGGAGGTAGTAGAGGGATTGGAACTGTGATAAAGTGTGACAGAATAATCATACTTCATAAATGCAATGTTCAGTCACAGTGATATCTCGTGAAGAGTCCATATGCACTCAACGCTGCTGGCCCATGGTGGCCCCTGGCTTGTGCCCGGTGCCAGGGGTGGCCTTAGGCATGTACAAGCTGTGCACCTGGACAGGGCCACCAAACCCCAGGGGCCACCAGGCCAATATATATCCTTAATATAATAATCCTCTGAGGATGGATACATATTTGCGTGGCGGCCCCTGGCAGGGATTTGGGGGCCTCCGGCTCTGTTCCACTTCCAAACACCCTGACCCCCCCTCTTCACTGGCCTCCGCACTCCGCCCCGCCCGGACCCCCTCTTCCGGGGGCCCCTACCTAGGCTCCCTGCCCAGGGCCGCCATGAGCCTAGAGCCGCACCTGCCGATGCAACTGCTGCTGCTAGGCTTTTGAAGGTGTGTGTTGGGCTGCGTTCTTTACTGCTTGGCACAGATTATGTCCTCGAGTTCTCAGGCTCGGAAGACCCTGTTATCAGGACAAGTTAAGGTACTCGAGAGTCCATTTTCTGGTGTTCCTCAGGGCTTCATTAAGTACAATGGAGCCCTTCTTTGTGGGCTGCATCGCTCAAATGTCCTCCTCTGCAGTGCTCACGACCTCACCTAGACCCTAGTTCCCTGTTGTTGGTTTCCCCTGGGTCCGCACCGAGGTTGTGACCCCAACCACAACCTCGGGTTTACACCGTAGGCCATAACATTCTAGTTTGCCAGTCAGTTAGATTAATCTTTATTCGGTTAATATCAAAAACCATAAAAGATACAAATACATAAATAAATACTTGAAGTTAAGACATACAGTTACATACCAATAATAATAATAATAAACAACCACTCGTAGAAATTCATTTTGACACAATAAAAACCAATTTAATAAAACAATTCCAGATATAAAGACAGAATTGATAAAACTCAGTCTCAAAACCACAATGGATAAAACCACAGGCAAACAGAGTATTCCAAATGTAAATCAACCCCTTCTTTTTCCATGTCTAACAGCGGACATTTAAAATTTGGCAATATTAAAACAGACAAATGAAGTGGATAACATTTGCAAAAAGATAAAAGCGGGTCGAGCCTGAGTGAACGGTCTCCCTTTCAGTAAAGTTAAAATGAATTGTCTTTGAGGGGCACAATACTGGTCACAAAACAACACAAAGTGGAAAGTATCCTGATCTGAAAAATTTACCTAGGTGCATGGATTAAAATGAGTTACTTTATTCCACCTAATGGGATCTGCTAAAAACCAGTGCAGCAGGTTAAGCCTAAAACGCGTCAACATAAATCGATGCTGAGGGTTAGTAACAGAAGTAAGGTATAGTTCAGCACGGCCAAAGGTAGAGATCAAAGCATGTGTGCGAACAGAAGGTTTTGTCAATTCTGTACACTCCCTGGTAGCCTGAGCTCTAGCACAGAAATGTTTTTTTGCCCACAATAAATCTCCCTCACTAATGATCTCAGGGTGGGTATACAGGTCAGGTCAGCCCATCTCATGGCAAATATGACTACCATAGTTAAGCCATGGTATACATTTGGCCTTGTCCTTTAACATACAATTGCTTAGGATAGTCCTATTGAGGTTCAGGTCGGGGTTAGACCATATCGTGATCCATCTTAAGAAGGTTCATATTGCCAATAAATACAAAAAGTGGCCCACCGCTAGTTCTTCATGAACTACAAAGGAGGCAGTGGATTGGGGCACTGCCAAAAGGCGTCTTAAAAACGTATTCTCCACTAATTGCAACTCTGGCGTGTTTTTGTTGCTCCAAATGTCACTCCCATAAGAAGACAAAGAGATGCGTTTTGCCTGATAAATTTGAAAAAGAGCCTTAATTGGCTTGGCCCCTAAGCAGCTAGCAAAGTTGAAAACTGAGGCCACTGAACTGGTAAAAACATTTCTTGTATTTTGTAAGAGTGGTGCCCATAAGCCCTTCTCGTCGAAAAGCAGCCATAAAAATGGGAAGATGCTCAGTGTAGTGATTTAAACTCCAGCCAGATTAAAGGCTCTTCTACCCCTCTCCCCCCCAACACCAGTATGTGTGATTGTTTTTAATTGGTGCGTAGATCCAATTTATCCATAAATGAGACAAAAGCATTCAACAACCTTTAGAGACCGACTGCGGTCCTAGAAAATAGGACAACATTATCTGCAAACAGGAGAGTCAGGATATTGAAAGTGCCTGCCCAAGGAGTATCCGGACTAGCTGTACAGAGACTCTCCCCCAGTTCATTTATATAAAGAGTAAATAAAACAGGGGCCTGGATACAGCCTTAGTTTACACCTCGCTGCACTTTAAAAGGGGCTGTAGTCTTACCATCGTGGTCATTTCTAATGCTGGTCTCCAAGTCAATGTGCAAATTAAACAGAAAGTGCACTATATCTTTATCTAAACCCATTTTATAAAAAAAATTGACCAAAGTTTGTTCCTGTTAACCACATCGAAGGCTGAAGAGAAGTCCATAAAAGCCATATATAAAACCTTGTTTAGCAGCAGTATATTTATCAATAACCAGCTATAGATTGACACATAGGTCCAAGATACTTCTTCCCGCTTTAAAGCCAAATTGTAGGTCACTCAGAACCTGTTTTTCCGAAAGCCAATTAGATAACCTTGAGAGAATAGCTCGTCCTTAGATCTTGACTGACAAATCTATTAAAGAAATAGGACGATAACCAAGCGGATTATTTCTCAACCCTTTCTTAAGTACAGGTACAATTGTTGGTTTGGCCCAGGGTTAAAGGATACCATTCTTCACCACGGCATTCAGGACTTTGATCTAGAGTTTAACCCATTTATCTGGGTTGGTTTTAAACAAATCAGCCAGAACATATTATTAGACATACCTTCTACGGCTGCCTTAAATTCTCCTTCCTGAAAAACTAAATTACAAGGCTCTGCCAGAGGGACACAATCGTGCCCGGACTCACTTATCCCATGTAATCCGTAAATGCCCTTAAAGTGTACAGACCAATATACAGGGGGAATATGGCATGACAGACAATCACTACTGACATTATCCTGACATAGTTTGCATTTCCAATGCTTCTTGATAGATTTGTATCAAAACGAAAACAGGCAAAGACGTTCAAGTATTTAACTCAGGACTTCTACAATGACATCACTAGAAATTACATCACACGACCTCTGGGCTGATGATGACATCTCAGGAAATTAGATTAATTACTAGGGGACCCATTTGGGACAGCGCTAAAGACCCATCTATTTCGATAATGTCTGTATTTTTTAGTAGAAGTATTTCAGCCTCATGGTGCCCTCCAGTTTCTCGCACATCTGTCGCTCCTTCCTGGTTCACTGGACTGCCCGGTTCCTCATCGCTTACTGCTTTCATGCAGCAGCAAGAACTGGGCATGCTGGTGCAAGATGTAGTCAGACTATCCAAGTTTCTCTGAACTATATTGTAAATGTGTTGTTCCCCAATATTAAGATCAGACACTTGTACAATGTTTATGGTTCGATAGTGCTCCTGGAAGTTGGACATCCTTTACATTTCCGGGATTCCTGTTGACCAATTCAGGGGGGTCTGGTGTCAGAATAAAGATCTTTACATCCAGTGTAAAGTTTAGTAGTTGTGTCAATGGGATGAATAGCATGTATATGATCTAACTATGGATCTTTCCAGTGTTCTCTGCATATGGGAGGATGCCACAGGACTTTGCCATCCATTTCATGTTTCTGGAGTGCATGACTGTCCATCGGCTACCCGGAGGAGGCAGCACTTTTAGGCTTTAGGTATTACAGGGTTGTGGACATTTCAAACTACCCCAAACAGATTAGTTAAAGGATCCAGAGTTGCTGTTGAAGTGGTAACACGTGGGCGCCAAGTCACTTGACCTTGTTCTCTCAGAAGATCTGCCTAATGCATCCTGTTGGGTGAGATGAAGTAAAATCCTATACTGACGAGGCTGAATAACAAGCATTTCTAGACAGTTTGTTCTTATTGTAGCTCAGGTATAGCATATTTGAACATTGTTGTAGTGTGTGAAACGGACTGTCAAATGTGTTTTGTTGGTGATTATATATTTGTCCGTTTTTGGGCAATTGGAGACTATAAACCCGGGGTGGCAGTACTGAATGTATGGGAGATGTCGTGGTGGTTGTTTAGTTGAGCTTTGTAAAACTCACTGTCAACACATAGGCAGGCACATGCACACTTGTAGGAACTATGGGGCATATGTATCATCAGTTTTTTAGTCGCAAACGATGTGATTCGCAAAAAAAGCCGCGTTTGCGACTAAAAATTCTGAAAATGCGATGTATGATTAAAATCGCATCGCAAAATTAAGGAATCGCAAAATTTGCGATTCCTAAATTTTGCGTCAGCATTTAACGAATCGCAAATTGCGATTCCTTAAATGCTATGTATGAAGCGCCCAAGTTGTGCGATTTCACATTAAGAAATCGCAAATGCACTTTTCGGCATTTGTAAAGGTGCCATGTGGCGCTCATATATGCCCTTAGGGCATGTATGTGCGCCATATGCGCACACATGTTCATTTCAGGGGTGCATCAGGGTGTCCTTATGACACCCTTGCACCCTTGAAATTATTCTCAATTTGCGATTCTCAAATTGCGAATCGCAAATTGAGAATGACTTCACATTCATTCCTTTGGGCCATGAATGGGAAAGTATTCCTTAATTGCAATTTCACAATTTGCTAATCGCAATTAAGGAAAACTAAGAAATCGCAAAAAAATTGCGATTTTTTACATACATCCTTTTTGCAATTCTCAAATAGCGATTCTCAAAAAAACGCTATTTGAGAATCGCAAACGGGGATTTTCATACATATGCCCCCAAATAAAAGTGCAATTAACATCTTCAATCCATTTTCATCATACCACCAGATTCTAAGATGTTCTCTCTGGCTCAGTCCTCCTCCAGAAGACTCCTAGTGAAACACTCACTCTTGAAGAGTGTACCACCATCATAGATTTCACCAGAAAGGATGTTCACAGTAATACAGCATTCACAACCAACGTCTTACCCATAGCAGAAAGTGTGCAAACACAACGCATTCACATGGAAAGACACAAAACCTCCATTGACAACCAACCGTACGTTATCTTCTATGTACTCTGTCTCGACTAAAGCGATGCATTGTATGTAGACGTCTCCAAATATCTACTTAAGAGACTCCGCACCATTCAAAAGCCAATGCTCAGATGGTTCTTATTCTTCCATCCCGTACCCTCTCAATACCACCACATAAGTCCCTTTATTGGTTGCAGGCGCACAAATGGCCAAGCTTCTGTGCCACACACATAAAGCCATCCACAACACCAGGCTAACTAACTATCAGAAGAGACCAATTGGAGCACCCGAGCCTAGGACGCATCAATTTTAGACAAGTTTTGTGTCTGAGTGATTCAGCCATATTACACCATAGAGATCAAATAGGGGTTATTCCAACTCATGACCTAAGAGAGAAACTCTAAGGAGCCCTACAGGACTTGCTGAATAAGAATACCATAATCCTTGTCCCTTGGCATCGGAGACGGCAGTGAATGTATTCAATTGTTTTTCTAGTCGTCGAAACCTCAGGAGGATTCCGTCTCATAAGAGACCTTATGAATAAGATGGTTAAGCATCAACCACTCAAGATGGAACCTCTTCAGAACATAATTCGTTTGGTGGCTCCAGGATAGTTAATGGCAACCCTGGATATGATGGATGTTTACTAGTGTCTACCATGTTACCATAATTTGCTGTTCACACTCTTTGTTTTCAATTCAAACTTTGTTTTCAGTTCAAGGTTCTCTCTTTCAGTCTCTACTCCACGTCCACAGTTTTCACAAAGATATTGGAGCAAACTGTGCCCTTACAAATTCAAGGCTTTGGCAATGTTTTCATACCTAGATGAGGGGGCCCTTCCAGGATCATCAGGGGTGGAAGCAAAACAGGTCCTTTACAGTTTGATCTTGCCCCATAGCTCTTGGTTGATTACTCGGCTTGGTGAAGTCAAATATAAATCTTCTTCTACACCTTTTGTCCTAGGAGTCCATCCCCGTGAAAGATAGGTAGAAGGTTCAAACTCGGCATATCTTCACATACCACCACTTCTTTTACACTTCAGAAAGCATTGAGATCCATCATCTCAGCTACACAGATTTCCTCTCTCTGTAACTTCTATTCTTGGTTATAAACAGCGAAGAGTGTTGCAATGTCATGTTTTATTTACTGTTGTTTCAATGGCTTGAATTCATACTTTGGTGCTCCTCAATGGTAGTGAAGCGACTTTGATGAGTAACAGGGATGTAGAGGTAATTGCTAAATTATTTATGGGTAATCCTAATTACTCCTAGTTCTAATTGTCCTATCATACATACTACCCTTCCTCCAGTCTTTCATACCATTGTGGTTTTGACTAGGTCCAGGAGGTTGCCACACTCTTTTTGGCGCCCAGTAGTGGGGCGGTGCTAGCATTCTCAGAATTTAGCTCTGGATTGTGTGCCTTGGAGATGTGACTCAACTCACATTGTAACAATAAGACGAGGAAAGGAGATCTGGAAAAATTAAGATTAACCTGCTAATTCTCAACCAAGTACAGTACCGCCTTTATTCAAACATACTGTAGGCTCTACATTCTGGACATGGTAACATGCATTTTCATGCTAAAACAATGGCAGTTACATTAACATAGACGGTGAAGGACAACTAGCAAGTCAAAAAACATGGCACATGAGCAAAAGTCTGGGCTTGCTTATACAACACAGTCGAGACAGTGGAACCGCAAAATGGTATAGATAGTTTATGCAAGTCCTTCAGTCATCATGGTGTACTTTGTCGAAATGATCATATCTGGAAAGAAAGTGACAAAGTAAATATTTATGAAATGGTTTTTGTTTTTATTGCTACTTTAAGGGGGTTGATCCTAGAAGCGAATTTTTGGTCAAGAAATCCAACATCCCTCTATTGAAAGGAATTGATCTGATTCACCATGTGCTGGGCTGGCAAGAATTAGGCAGAGGCAGTGAAAAAGAGGGACATACTATGCACGTGGTAGGCATCTGTACCCTACCCTAGCGAAAGCAACTAGCAGAATCCTTGCTATACCAGGTGAGCTTAAAGTCTGTAGCAGACATGTGGAGCAGGTAGATTGGGAATAGATAAACATAGCTCAGAAGCCAAAGTTAAGAATGTTGTTAAGAGGGGGCATGGCCAACCGCCGAACAAGATGGCCACTTCCAAAAATGGCTTCCATTGCCCATCGTGATAATCAACTGACACCCGCTAAACATCTTTGCTAGCCATCAACAAAAGAAGTGGGAGTGTTCACGAGACTGTGGGATAGCCGATGGTGTCTCCAAATCATCCCTTTGACATTGTTACATGGTGAATGGTGAGGAGGTCTGCAGGGCAAGGTAAGGCTCTGGACTGACGTAGCCCCAAGTCGCGGAGAGACAGCTGAGGGAGACCCCGACCATGTGGGACATACACAGCGGTGCGCGGACTGCGGTTGGGGGCAGAGGGGGCTCGCCGATCCAAGACCTGTGGAGGGTCCCCTAAATCTTATGCACAGTGAGTGAGTGACTGAGGACCTGGATCGGGCTGGCCTCTGGGAGGAGGCCGGGACTGTGATTGGCGCCAGACGCTGAACTGCCCGAAATTCAAGCACCCGCAGGGGTCCGTGAAATATTGGGAGGCGAGCGCACTGAGACTGCAGAGTTACCAGAGACCAAAACACGGAGGTGAAGAAGGAGCCGACTGGCCCCATGCTGTGCCCTGGGGGCCGCTGCACTTCCCTTTCCCACCCGGTGGCTGTGCTGACTGGCCAAGCTAGACTCAGTGCATCCCCCGTTGAAAAGCCTGCCTGAATAGCCCTGGGGCCCCTGGAAGGGACATCATTGAAGGGCATTGCTGCTCCGGACCCCTTAGCCTGGGCACTGACACTGCCTGCTGCATACCTGGTGACCAGGTGATGAGACCTGGCTCAGACATTCCATCACTAGGGTGAGGCTGCCTCTTCATAGTCGGTTCACCCCGATTTTCCATACAGGACAGCTGGCGGTATGAGGAGAGATCATTGGATGCCCCCACAAGAGTAAATACCTGGAGAGGTTGAAGACATGAAGAAGTGGGAGCAACTAACTAGTAAGTAAGTAACTGAGCTTATAAAGCGCCTGGTTACACTAGCCAGTGTGTCCCCACGCTGTCCCGCTGAGGAACCCATCCTGGCCTGTTCCTGTGAGGGCCCACTCCTGGACACCCCAAGGTGAAGCCAGGCATCCTTAGCGATTAGGGCCAGTGTGGAGATTAAGCAAGCTATTGCCCAGAGTTGCAGAGTGGGACCCATGCTTAGAGTAGGCACCGAGGCGAGAATTATCGGTTACGCGGACATTGAGCCCAATACCCTGCCGCGATGGAAATTGAAACCTGGTCCCGGGTCAGATCGCTGCATCAGGGTCTGCCGCTCAAACCAGTGAGCCACACTTCTCCACATGTGTGTGGCGAGGTGTGTGGGGAGGTGAAAGGAAACCAGACAGGCATCAAAAGCTTCAACACCCTGTGGCAGGCGGCAGTGACTACTAACCTCCCCCAGTACTCTTACCACAGCGAGGCCGGGCAGGTGGCACTCCCAGTGGCAAAGACAGTAATGGCCGGCAGCAGAGGGACCTGCGTTGCTCATCAGACTAGGATGGACAAATACGCACAGCCCCAAACCTCTGCGCCTGCTGCGATGACAGAGGGTCAGCAACGTCTGTCCAAGGTGGCCTTTGCGGCTGAGGAGACCTCCCCCACTCTACAAGATGTTGTGGCGGCGATACAGGGCATTAGAGTAGCTCTAGTGCGCTAAATGGACTCCGTCTCCACTGCTGGGAAAGGCATCGCTCGTTACTATAATTATGGCCCTTTCCCGCTTTCTCTATGTGCTTCACAATACTCTTGACAGCATATTACACATATTCATGTTGGATTGCAGATATTTGGGATACACTGCGACTCCCTAGAGAGTGCAAAGCACGGGTGGTTACGGAGGGTTTTCTCTATTTGAGGATTTTCATGACCAGGGCCCGCTGTCTTTATGAACACAATCTTGGGGCCCCACTCGCGTGTGGGAGCGATGTCCAGTACTGGAGACTCCCTACCACTGTCACTGCTGGGAAAGGCATCGCTCTTTAAAATGATGTCCCTTCCCCGCTTTCTCTATGTGCCCCACAATACCCCGTCCCTGCTTTCATACTTTCAAGCTGTGGACAATGTGACCCGAATCAGGGGCGTAACACAGGCCCCTGCAGCCCACGCGGTGCGGGGGGGCTCCAAGGGGCCCCCGCGGCAATGCACTCTGGCCAGAGAGCTCATGTTTGAGCCCGGAGGGCGCCCCTCTACGTACCGTGCAGGGAGTCCCCCTCAGTTTTCGTTACGCCAGTGACCCGAATGCTCCTATGAGATGGGATTCCTGAAGTATCTCTCTTCTGAAACTGACACAGGGCTGGTACAATGGCAGAATAGAGCTTTCAGCCCTCCAGAAATACCTCTGGGCAGCCCAACTTACGACTGTCAATCATTTGGTACATCTTCATGCCGATGAACCTGGTTATAGAATGAACAGATGGAATATGCAACTTGGGGTTACCTCAGAGTGATATACAGGGGGAGGTGCCGCAATTCGTTCCCAACCTCTACTTCAGTTACGCTCCAAGTATGGCACACAGCACTAACGGCACTGGGTTGGCGAGGTAAGATCACCCGTGCCACCCCACCATGGGGCACAGTGTAATGGGGCATATTAGACAGCAGGGCTTCAACAAATGGGACTTAATAGGCCGGTCAAGAGTGGGGGACGGTGGGCACATGCGAGATGGTATCCTTTGCAGACCTGCAAAGGGACTACCAGTTAACACACAAAGAGGCATATCGCGATCTACAGATTAGTCACACCCTATGCAAGCCACTGCAAAAGGGAGAGGAGCTTCCAGAGCCCTCCCCACTGGAAGACGGGCTGCTAGGTGATTATATGGCGAGAAAAGCGATGTCACTAACCTACTGCAAACTGTTATACAACTCCCTGGAATGCTTAACTCAACTCTGAGAAAACTGGGTGGGAGATATGAGGAGTTTGGAAGATGATGACTGGCAGGAGGCAATTGCATCCCCAAGGGAGGTAGCTGTGTGCTCACAATATCGACTCGTACAACTAAAGGTTTTACAAAGGTCCTACTATGCCTGCACGACAATGGTTAAAATGGGCAGGGCGAAGTAGGCGCAGTGCCCCAGAGATTGTGGCTTGGAGGGCACATTTATCTGTATCATATGGGGGTGCCCAGCACTCCAGAATGTTTTGGGGGTCTTATGAACGTGTGCAGGACTGCAATGTCAATATCGGCTAAGCAGTGCCTGCTAAATAGATTTTATGAAACAGACCTGAACAGTAAGGATTGGCGCTGGGCTTTATGGTAGCCAAAAGTAACCTAGGCAGGATGTGGAGGGCTGCGTCCACTCCGTTCCTGAAGAAGTGGAAAATAGACATGAATTGGTGTATGCAGCAGAGAAAATGCTATATGAAAGCAGAGGTTGCCCCAATAAGTGACCAAAATTCTCGGGAAATTGCATGAATTTAGGGGGATGTTATGTGCACCTATTGACCAAGCTAATCCTATTGAGCTGTATTAAAAAAACATGTCCCGTGGTTGAAAAACGCTAAATTGTCGGGGAGGAAGGGATATAAGGAGAGTCCCAAAGTGTGTGGTAATTGATCAGTGTTGTAATGTGTTTTAATGTTATCTACTACGATACTTGCTGTCATCGCAATGTTTCCATTCTTTAAAAGAAAAAGATTTATAAAATAAAATGAATGTTTTTAAGAGCTGAAAGTAGAAAAAAGGTTCAGAATAAGTCAGTTGTAGTAATCCAGCTTGCTGGAAAATAGTGAGTTTTGCTGGATGACTACTGTGTTAAAGTCTTAGCAAAATTATGTTGAAGCTAATTTTCCATGTCTGTTGCAGGAAGTAGTAGGCAAAGGAGATCGTCAAAGAAATAAAAATGAGTCACAGTTTTTAGCTTAATAAGAATGAGGTAGAGGATTGAAGACTGTTGTTGCAGCCAGTGGAGCCAATCTCAGCAAGGTTGGCGGCGTGGCCAAGATGGTGTCCGAAGCGGACATCTCGATATGAGCCCCGGTCGCCTCCCAGTGTATTCAGACATCATCCTGAGTGCCTGCCGCCAACCTGGACATGGGGGGGGGGGGGGGGGGGTGGAGGGAAGACACCGCAACACCTCCCTTGGCATTCTGGGGTGACATAGGACATAGACCGGAGCGCAGACCCTGCCCGCAGCGTGGGGAGACAGCACGTGAGCACATGCTGTGGTGCACCTCTCGGCCAGGGGATGCGCATGGAAGTCCCTGGAGGGAGAGGGCGAGTGAGGGCAAGCACCCTCCCTCTGTCGATCAGATCTAAACCAGTCTACTCCCAATTCCACAAAGCTCTCAAGACTCATTTGTTTTTCATAGCTTACTCTAGCTGATCTCCTTCGGCAATACCTACTCTTTAGCTCTTTACCTTTAGCGCCAGGAAGCCGCTTGGTCGCAGTGCGCTTTATTAAGAACCTTCTTCATTTCTTCTTTTCATTTCAAGCATCCAGGCCCAGATGGCCTGCCTCCAAGACCCCTGAATGGAAATCCTTTGGGTCTGTGATGGGGGCCTCAGGCTGGAGACTATGCCTGGGGCGTGGTGCGGCCTTGATCCCTTTGCGCAGTCTCATCGGCTGCTGGGACCTACACCGAGTGGGTCGGGCCTGCTGATCGGCACCGAGGAGTGCGAACGACTGCAGGCGATCCAGAAAGTGAGGATGAGCGCCGGTGCCCACGAGGGCCCAGAACAACTGATGCGGAGGCGGCTGGAGGAGACCGGCTGCTGTGCCTGACCGGCTACCATGTGAACTGAGAGTGGTGAGGACACCCCGGCCTGACTGGGGCCATGTGACTGGGGAAAAACCACTCATCTCCTTGCTACAGCCTGTGGCACTAATGTGTAAGTTGGTAGGCAGGCTCTCGTTCAGTGGGGGTCCCTCATCACCCAGCAAAGAATGGCGCTGTGAGCACTGGGGCCTCCAGATACTGTCATAGAGTTGGGATGTGCTTGGTCCCCCCGCCTGTGTCCCCCACAACCACAGAGAACTGTGCAATTAGCAGTACACCGTGAACTGAGAGACCGAGGCGAGAGGCACCTGAGTGAAGGGCTATAGCCTGTGTCCGGAGCACATTGCAGTGCCGTGGCGGACCCCGAGAGGCTTTATTGAGGTCTCAGGTGGGGTCAGCTGTGGCTGCCCCCCCGCCCCCATCTTTTATGACATCAGTGGTGCCTCAATGAGATTCTAGGGCCCAAGACACTGGAGATTTGGCTGGTCGGTGGTGTGTGAGCCCAGAGCGCCGCTAATTCCCTGAAAGACAGAAGTGTGACAACAGTGTGTAATCCCTTAGTGCCTGGTGGACGCTGCAGGAGGGGGATTAGTGGTGGCATACTGCACCTGGGATGATGCGGTGAGCACAGAGTGGCCTAGATGTCATGATAGAGCCCAGGGGTACCCACTAAACATCTTTAAGTGGCCTAGGCATGGGGCTCCCACACCTCACTGGTAATTGGAACAATAGTGAAAGCAAGAAAGCCCAAAGCCACCTAACAGCCTGAAGGGGCATTGTCGACCCAGGATGGGCAACAGAGCAGAGGGGATGGTGCACTGCACAACCTCAAGGGCACCTTAGAACCAGTTCTAACGTATCCTGCAGGCTATCCTGGACACCAAAACTACACTGGAATCCAAAATTGACGCAGTGTCTCAAGATGTTGGGTTACTCTGCGCAGATCATCTTAGGCTGGCGGAAGACACTTACTCGGCTTTGACCACATAGCATCCCACGCTTCAGGAACTACAATCTTAGACAGGTGGAGGAAATGAGGGCTGATATCTCCTCATTGAAGTGGAGGATGGACAATGCCAAAGAGTGATCAAGGTGCAATAATACTTGCTTTGTGGGGTTCCCCTGAGTGCACTAAAGGTCAGAATATGGAACATTTCCTCTCGATGTGGCTGATGGATATGATACTGGTCTGTAAGGTGCCTGTGATCTCCCTAGTTCTCGGGATCGAAGAACCAGTTCTAACGTATCCTGCAGGCTATCCGCGACACCAAAACTACACTGGAATCCAAAATTGACGCAGTGTCTCAAGATGTTGGGTTACTCTGCGCAGATCATCTTAGGCTGGCGGAAGACACTTACTCGGCTTTGACCACATAGCATCCCACGCTTCAGGAACTACAATCTTAGACAGGTGGAGGAAATGAGGGCTGATATCTCCTCATTGAAGTGGAGGATGGACAATGCCAAAGAGTGATCAAGGTGCAATAATACTTGCTTTGTGGGGTTCCCCTGAGTGCACTGAAGGTCAGAATATGGAACATTTCCTCTCGACGTGGCTGATGGATATGATACTGGTCTGTAAGGTGCCTGTGATCTCCCTAGTTCTCGGGATCGAGGAACAGTAATAATCCCACTATCACACCAAAGTGTAGGTTATGCCAGTATGGCTCTGTTTAATGCACACAACAACATACAAGCGAAAAAGAAAAGAAGAAAGAGCGATGAAAAGTCTCGCTATACAAATATAAAGTATACGGTACCCATCAGTCGTGGCCCTGTTCATAGGAGGGCCAAAGTCCAACCGTCCTCTGCAACAACACCGGTCCCGGTGTTGGTCCAACAGAGGACACCGTGCTAAGTGACGGCCGAAAATGCCGTTCGAGATCGACTGATGGGGCTGGTACTGAAAGGCAGTGTTTGTTCAAACGTGTCACAGCGTCTCTGCGCTGAGAAGTCTCACACTCGGGAACGCCCAGCCGAGCGCTCTACCGAGGGGTCTAATACGTAAAGGAAGCCACACACAGCGACGCAGAAAACACCTCCCTTGGTGTGCGTCGCTGTGCCAAGGTCCGTCTGGGGAGCTTAGAAACCAACGCTACCACCCAGACTCCTAAGAGTTGAAAACAAAACGAGCCGCCGCTCGCCTACCTGACGTGAGTACTTGTCACCTACACAGCGGGTCCGCTTCCTCTGAGATCTCGAGGGTTGATTTCCAGGCAAACCATAGAACAGCAAGACAACTCCAACGGCCGGCAAGGATCAGAATATCCGACGGCTTTCCCGTCGTCCTCTGCTTCTTAAGTACGCCTTTCCTTGCATGCGCGTTTCGCGCTGGGCATGCTGGTTCATGTAGTTTCCTGTCCGTCCGTGACGCGGCGTTCTGCGGCTGATACGGCTGTTGCTCCAATGAGATGCGTCGCGTCCCGGGGAACATGACAGTGCCGAAGTCCTTTCTGATCGAACGTGCTCCCCACCTGCCGGGTCACACTTCCAAGTCGCTCAACTATAGCGACAGACATTTTCTTCTTCAGCTCCTCTGGACAAAGGGCCCCATGCGATTTGAGAACAGGTGCTGCGGTGCCGTAATTCCTGTATGAGTGTGAAGCCTCAATTGCAGAGTCTGGGGATGATGTACACTATTCTGTTCCCAGTCAAGCTTAGAGTGGCTGATGGAGACTCAACACCTTTTATCCCGACCCCGGAAAACGTTTGGACCTGGTTACACGCCGAGGGAATGGCAGAGCAGCCGGTGCAGCCTTAGGATGCCAAGGGATGGATGACCCCACTGCCGCATTGTCAGCACTCCAGGAGACCATGTAACAGGCCCAGGCCCACGTTCGAACAGGTGGCCATTTGTGGACCATTTTTTAAACCCTATGGTGAGTGAAATGCCCACTTTCCTTAAGGACACTAAGGATGTCTTGAGGTTGCTCCCTGAGATACAGTTTGATTGTAACACAGACATCTTAGTCTCGTTTGACGTAGAGTCATTATATACCTCAATACCCCAAACAGAAACACTCGATGTAGTCAGTAATCTATTAGAACGACGAAATCTTCAATCCATCACACCGGTGTCATTCATTATGGGGCTAGCATAAATAGCGATGAAAGACAACTATTTTAGATACGAGGACACTACCTACCTACAAACATCTGGGACGAGCATGGGTAGTGTCTTCGCACCTAGTCTTGCTAATCTGTATGTGCACAACTTCGAGGAAAACGAAGTTCTGACAGTCACCAACCCCTATCTAGTGTCGCTTCAATTTTGGAAGCGATCTATAGATGATATACTGGTTATATGGCGTGGGAGTGAGGAAGATTTGCTAGCTTTTCATAAATGGCTGAATACTCGCAATGCATTTTTGAAATTCACTGTAGAATATAGCAAAACACATCTATCCTTCCTTGACCTGAAGATATCACCAACGGGTACAGGGGGTTTAGAATCAGAACTCTACAGAAAGCCTATGGCTAAGAATGCTTTGTTGGATTACAACAGCTGCCACCCCAGGGCCTTGAGGAACAATCTGCTCTTTGGTCAGTTCCTCAGGGTTCAGAGGAATTGCTCCATTAAAGAGGCTTTCACTGTACATTCAAAAAGATTAGAGGAACAGCTCAGAGAAAAGAACTATCCTCAGAAAATAATCCGACAGTCAAAAAAGCGAGCATCTAACAACAACCGAGAAGCTCTTCTCGAGGTGACTCTACCCAAAGAAAAGACGAACAGAATCACATTTGTTAATACTGTTAACACAAGGTCAAACCAGGTGCAAAAGATTATCAGAAAGCATTGGTCCATTCTGAACACAGGTGGAGATAACATCCCTTTGCCCTCGTTTGCTTTCAAAAGAGGACAAAATCTGCAAGACCGTTTGGTCCATACTAGACCAAAAACAAAGGAACCCAGACAAGTTGGCACGCTATGGGATCTGCCACCTGTGCAGGGCCACCACCCGTGTGGCATCTGTTCGGTATGCCCACAAACTCGCAGATCGACGACTGTTGACATAGGTACTAACAGACCGTGGCAGCAGCGCCGTTTCACGAATTGTAACAGCGATAATCTCATTTATATGATTACGTGCCCCTGCAATAAGTGATATATCGGTATGACAACTAGGAAAATAAGAACAAGAATCTTGGAACATAAAAGCACAGTACGATGTCGCAAACAAGCGACACGCTTAACATCGCACTTTCTTGAAGTTGGTCATAGTCCTAATGATTTCATCTGGACCGTATTGGAACAGCCCCTGGTACCCGATCACTGCCCTGACGTCAGCAGATTTCTGTTAAAAAAAGAACAGAAATGGGTATACAAGCTAAATAGTGACAAAGAAGGACTCAATTAACCAATACCCTGGATGTCGCTTTAATCTTTAATCTCTTATCATCCGAGTTCTCGTCTAACTCCAGAACTGGGTCAAAACGTGTTTCCGGTCATACAGCACCATAACACCTCTCTTGTTAATACAAGCCAGGAACACGTAATGGAGTGGGCCAAAAAATGGCAACATATTTGGTCATTGAGACTTGACCTGGGTGTATACAAACGACCTTTGCTTTACGAGTCTCTTTTCCTTTTTAACAATATTCTACAACTAGTCCACTGACTATCAATATGTAGAATCCACATGGTTTTGCTCATTGGATATAGTCTTATCTGAGAGGTTTGTCACACACTAAAACCCCTTATTACTAGCTGTTCTATTCAGAATTAAAAAAAAAAAAAAATCATATTCTTAGAAACGCTGTGGTAATTATTAAACTATTAATCCTATTATGGATAAATGAAAACGAGGCTTTCAAAATGTACTTTTATCCCATAAACCAGCATAAACGGTCTCTTCCTCAACAATACCGGCAATCCAAACTACATTACCCAGAATGCCGAGCATCACGTGACCGGAATTACGTGCTCAGGCAGACTGGGATTATTAATGGCGATATCACGTCCGATCGGTGCCTCCCCAGACAGCACAGAAGCACGTCTGGAGACACCGACGGACAGGTAAGCGACACTTCAGTTACCAGTTTGCCGTTCAATATGAGCCCAGTAAGCGTCCCTGCGTTGGAAGTTAAGCCTTAGTACCAGCGCTTTTGTTATGCCGGCATCTTCAATACTACATTAAGCAACACCGCTGTTATCTAGTTGCCAGTGTTTATTGACTCTCGAAGCGCCCCTACATACACAGTTGAGCTTTTGGTCACCAGCGCTTTGGTAACACCTGTATCGATACAACTGAAGCACTGGCCATACGTCAGGCAGCGTTCTGTAAGCACCAACTCGACCGTGATAGGAATGCCTATAATGTCATATGGAGAATAAAAACTCATTTTCTATCATTGAATATGCCGTTCATAGAGGTTTCTATGCATGGGCTTTTTGCATATTTAAATTTACTAGTCCATTTTCATAAACTGCAAGTAGTTTGGGCATACGGATGATAAATTAAATCATTTGCACTGGCATGCTTTCACCATTGACAAAATTCCCATTGATTTAATAATATATACTTACACATTGATATATGTGCAGATTATGTATTTAACAGCATAAACATCTATGGTCCTAACAAACGGATTACACTGATTTTATGTTTATTTTTAATAGAATGTTGATTGATAGTCCTTGTTCCATGGTTTTTTCGATGTCTCTTTGTCCATTTATTTTTAGAGCGGTGCTCCTCTATACCTGAGCTGTAGCCAGGTGGGGTGAGGTGCCATCACCACAGTTAATGGGTGAGTGGCCATGATTCTGTCTACCTGCTGGTACAAATGACTTACTGACAAGAAGATGTCTTACGTTTGATGACATCACGGTCTATTAGCTTATGAATATGCTAATATGTTCTGTGCTTTTATGTTTTCATGTTTGCTCCTGTGTATCTATCCCTTCTACATGATGTGACAACAGTCTGTGGTGGATTTATTCTGACCTGGATCTTGCAGGTGACATTTTAATTTCACTTTATACAAGCAGTAGTAAACATCGGGTCCTGAAGAAAGCATTGGTACTATACCATAATAATGCTGAAACATGTCGACCATCATTGCTCAAAGATATTTTGTTAAATCTGTTTTTGCACTTAGTCTTTTAGATTTGGAAAACTGAGAAGTACAATAAAGCACCACACTTACTCAGTCATATCCAATTTTAATTATATTTTTTTCACTTGTTTTGTTTTCACACTGCTTTTTATAGTCGCCACTCATACTTTAAAAGACAATATTCAGTATTGACGTCAATTCACACTAAAAGGTTTTTGGAACAGCCTAAAAAACATCATGGCTTGTTTTCCTTTTTCCCTTTCCTCCTGGGCAAGGAGAACCCAAATGATGTCAAAAAGGGCGGTACAGAGCGGCTACTGATGGGATAAAGTACCCATGCCCTCGGGCTTTAGCTCACTCATTGGTGTCACACTTGGGAGCTGACTTGGGTCTTCACCTCTAATCTATACATTTACACACTTGTTGTCTTTCCATATGGGAGTCTTGTGGTTACAGTGAGCTTAGTTTGTTGCTTTTTTGACCCCTAGGTATAATTGTTGTTTTTGTGGCACACACAAGTAGTGAAGGAGGTGTTGTAGCAAGCTCGCAACCCCTTTCCGGTCCCCATGAAGACCAAGTCCTTGGCACACGTTCAAGGATAAAGTTTTTTAGAATGTCAATGTACAAATATAGTACTTGATTGATGAAATATTACAATGGTCGACACCAGTAGTTTCATGCGATAGGTAATATTTATCTAACACTTGGAGCTTGTCAAATTAATACACCACCCGTGTTGCAGAAATATCACCTATCTCATGAAACTACTTTCATGTGATAGGTAACCTTGGTACACCCCACTATGCTGCAATGGCCGCTGCCTTGGCTTGGGATAACTTTGTGCACTGAGGTTGGTGGTCCGGTGTCTACTGGACAGGTTACACATCTACACCTGGCTGTCACCCCCTGGGCGTCATTTTCCAGGTGAGGCCCATCAGATGTGGATTGGCAGACATAGCTGGCAAAAGTACATTCAGGGCAAGGCAGCCCAGACCCACCCATACTCACCTTTGATCCAGCTATGGCGAGTGATGGCTATACAGGTCATCAAACAGCATGAAGTGGTGAGCTGGAGGGATGCAGGTATAACAATAGGGGATCATTATTGTGATGGTACACTATGATCCTTCCAGGATCCCAGGGACCCAGCCGAAATTCTGGCGGGACAATTCTCAACATAAAATGCTATGCAACATGCACTAACCTTACACTGGGGTCAGGGCGCACGGCGCCCCCTATAGCGTTTCCGCTCCATGCAATAATGAATGCATCAGTGAGAAGGCTATACACAGGGAAGATGGGGAGTGGATGGGGCTTTGGGGGGGGGGGGGGGATTGGCATGCGAGAGGTGCTGCTGAGGCATGCTCATAACCTGGGTTGTTAGTGGTTTCAAGGATCTGGCTTCTGACAATGCTCAGAAGGCTCTTATCTGGAGCGGTGTGAATTCTGAGAAGATGACTGACCAGGATACTTGCCAATTTACACATGCTTATGATGTTATGTTTGGGTACAGATGATGAGCGAATGGAGAAGATGTTGCAGGGGGTTCTACGCACTACTTCTGTATTTGTTATACATACAATAAAAAAGATGAAGAAAAGAAAATCTCTGCAAGATTACTCATTCGCAATCACATGGCCATCCAATTTTGGATAGTGCAACGGTAAGTCATGCAACGCAGTGAATGAGGAAAGATGAGGCACAAAGCAGCACACATCTTTATAGAATGGCAAAACTACATTTGCCCCTTATTGAAGACGATTGTATGGTCACCATACTCCTTAAGTAAACTGCCATAGATTACTAATCCACATATTACAACTCCTCTGAAAACTTGTAATCATCTGGAATCAATTCTAAATTTAAACAGCAATCCTGGTTTGCTGGTACATTAAAGGAGCAATGGAAGTTGTCACATAAAAGACAGGTGACGCGGCGGGCTTTGAATTTTTTAAATATATATATATATATATATATATATATATATATATATACACATACACACACAATTTATTACAGAGTGGTGGCAGTAGCCACTCTGTAGTTCTAGTTAAAATACAGAAAAGGTAAGACTTCATCAGATTTTTGCTTGGTAATAACTTTGCCACCGTTTGACGAATCTCTACAAAATATTGCAGACCTTTTCCTTTTGTCTACAATGGCTGATGATGCAAAGTTGTGTGACAATTAGCTATGGGAGTACAAAAGAAAAAGGGGGATCCCAAAACATGATTTCCCATCAATGCATTTTCCATTGACCTTTTAGACTGACGTAGCACTAAAATAGCTGAATGAATTTTATTGAAATTTGGCAGAAATATAGATTATGGTGTGAAAAGGGTCCTTTTTGATAGCAAATGTAAATTGATTAAGTTGTTTTTAAGTTATAAGAGACAAACACTTAGGATTATTTGGACTGCAGTACTCGACGATGACCAAACGCAATATGACTGGTTTAAGTCCTTGCAAAATGGAAAAGCAGCAATATTGATTAGACCACTCTGTTATGTGTTTCAATGTAGTATATTGGTTATGACTAACGATTAACGTAGTAAAAACAAACCAGTTTAGCATACTCTGTAGAGGTAGTGAAAGGTAGTTTAATAGATTTGTTTTAAGATCATGGAGTATTCCAGTACTATTGCAAAAGTATCTAGGCAGTACAGTGGCAGCTGATGAAATTTGGAAAAAAAGTAATACATGATAAAATTAAATCTGACACAATATAGGGTGACTCTTAAAAGAGCCTTTGTTAGTTTTTTCCAACTAAACATAGGTTGTAAAATGGACACCATCAGGAGGGACGATACAGTGCTGCATTGGAATATTAGAAATCCAAATGAAAAATTAAAGACATTCCATAATCTTGAAGGAATGCTGAAACTGCATGTTGACATGTGTTCAAGTCTTTTCAAACTTAGCAGCTTTTAGACTAGACCATTTCCAGTTTTGTCTCCGACAAATCTTAGAGAAGACAAAAAGTGTGCTCGGAAACAGAAATGAGGGAGATTGTTTCCACCTTAATGTCTATTTCCAGTCTAACTACAGTTAAATTGCCTAAATCATTGCCATCAGAGTGAATAACCATAAACTTGGGATGGTCACATGCACCAACTGATTCAATATCAAACCACTTTCACCAGTCCATGTTACTTCTATTCCTTTCAAACCTAAATTAGGCTTCCAAGTCTGCTTTCTTGGCATGCTCTCTGGCCCAAAAAGTGAAACTGTGCCCATGAAGCCAAACATGAACCATCTTAGACATGCACTGGCATACAAAAATGAGGAACACACAGATGATTGGCCAGTAGGAAAGTAAATAATGTTAACAACTTCAGTTTGAAAGGAGGAAAATGATTGGCTTAAATACAAAGAAAATAAACTTGTGTGTAGTAATGAAGTTTCACACGTATTAGAAAAGCATTTGAAACCCCCATTTCTGGTCACATGGCCATGAAAACCAATAGAAAAAAGATAAGCCATACAATTAATAAGTATAACATTCTGTGATTGGTTATTAACAAAGTGGGCAATAAACATAGCCCAATACTACTAAAAAACAACAACCTTGTTGGAAAGCAATAAATCATCTATTTCTCCAAGCATTTCAGAGATTGAAAATTATATCCGATCACCTCAATCTCCAAACACACCACTCCACTCTACCACATGCCACTCCACATACCTCCACTGTAACACCCCACAAACACAACGTACAACACCCCACAAACACAACGTACAACACCCCACAAACACAACATGCAACGCCCCCACAGACACAACGTGCAACGCCCCCACAAACACAACGTGCAACGCCCCCACAAACACAACGTGCAACGCCCCCACAAACACCACGTGCAACGCCCCCACAAACAACGTGCAACGCCCCCACAAACACAACGTGCAACGCCCCCACAAACACAACGTGCAACGCCCTCACAAACACAACGTGCAACGCCCTCACAAACACAACGTGCAACGCCCTCACAAACACAACGTACAAGGCCTCACAAACACAACGTACAACGCCCTACAAACACAACGTACAACGCCCCACAAACACAACGTACAACCCCCCACAAACACAACGTACAACCCCCCACAAACACAACGTACAACATTCTACTCTATAACATGCCACTCCACTCTAGGCCCCTCAATGTTATGCCATTCTACTCCACTCTACCACACTGTATGACACGTGAGTCCGCTCCACGAGACCCACTCCACAACACGCCACTCGTGTTTAACACTCCACAACTGTCTACACCACTCCAGTGTATGACAAGATTCCACTCTACCACATGCCACTGCGCTGTATGACACTGTTAGTCCCAGCTTCACTCCACCTTACACCACTTCCTTTTACAACACTTTACTCCAGTCTACGAAACACCACTCCATTCTAGTACACGCTACTCCCCTATGCCCCTCCACACTACGCCCTTACACTCTACTGCACTCTATACCTCTACACTGTGCATCACTCTTCCCCACTGTACGATACGCCACTCCACTGTAGCCTACTACAACCCTCTCCACTGTTCGAGATTCCAATCCATTTTACACCACTCCACACAGATGCTATACGACACACCAGTCTGACAAGTCACTGCAATATACGTTACTGCACTGTACAACACTCTATGCCCTCCAATCTATGCCACTCTACTCCACAGTATGCACACCACTTTACAAGATGCTACTAGACTGTTTGACACTCCATGCCACTCTATTATACAAATGCCACTCTACTATATGACAATACTTCACGCCCCTCCCTCTAAGACAACACTGTATACCATGCCAATCCACTGTACGGCACTCCATTCTAAGACATTCTACAACACACCACTGCACTCTGTTACTCCATTATACAACACTCTATGCACCTCCAAAGTAGGACACCACTTCACAAGACGCCATTTGACTTTATAACACTCCATGCCACTTTATTTTACAGATGCCACTCCACTATGACACGACACTCCACACGAAGACACAATACTGTATAACATGCCACTCCATTGTATTCCACTCTATTCTAAGACTCTACAACACACCACTGCACTGTTACTCAATTATACAACACTCTATACACCACTCCAATGTAAGACACACAACTCCAATGTAAACGACTCAACAAGACGCCATTACTCTATGACACTCCACTTTACATATGCCACTCCACTGTACACCACTCCACTTTACTGTGAGATGCAACTCCCCTGTACAACATTTTACTGCACTTTATGCCTCTCCATTGTATGCCACTCTACAACACTGTACAACATGGTATTGTAATTGTATTTATATAACGCTTACTACCCCAGACAAGGCATCACAGTGCTTTCAGCTAGCAGCACGCTACTCCAGAACCCAAAAGAATTAGCAGTGGATTAGGATAGGGAAATAGTATTAGTACAGGGGGGCACTAGTTAGTTTGAGCTGAGGATATGCAAGCCCGTTAGTTGGATTAAGTAGAGTAATGGAGGGATAGAAGGAAAAAAAACAAAAGTGTTAATTGGGAGCTCATACTAGCAAGTGGAGTTCTGGGATGAGTAAAGGAGGGACAAAGGAGTAAAGAGCCTCTAGAAAGGGATTAGAGAGAAAGAATTAGTAGAAAAATTAGGTTTAGGATAAGTCAAAGGAGAGATAACATGAGGGAGACTATAGTAGGGTTGTTCGTAAGATCGTAGTAGTAAATTGATGGTTGGGGTGAGCCATGAGGTGTAGAGGAGGGAGGAGTCTAGGAAGGATCCTAGTAGTAGAAAGGCTTTGAGATGAGAGAGTGAAGATAGTAAATTGATAAATATGTAGGGGTATGGTAAAGCCATGTCTGAACTGGGGTGGCTGAGTGAACTAAAGAATGGTGATGGATTAAACCCAGATCAGTTGACTTGGGGTGAGTGTTTGATTTGTTCAAACGCTCCGTCCATCATCCCCTTTTGTATCGCTTTGTTCGCCCTATGTGTGGCAGGGTATACTCAGACGTGAGTCCCTTGTTCACTTGGCCACTGGATTCAAGATAGCCTGGCTGATGAGGATTATGAATCCGAAACCGGTCCCAGGATGCTTGTTTCCGGTCCAGGGAAGACATGGCTTGGCAGTTCGGGCTGGACTGTTCCCCTAAGGCACAGGGTCAGA
The DNA here is from genome assembly GCF_964261635.1 of Lissotriton helveticus. Taxonomy (NCBI): domain Eukaryota; kingdom Metazoa; phylum Chordata; class Amphibia; order Caudata; family Salamandridae; genus Lissotriton; species Lissotriton helveticus. The sequence goes on from NC_136065.1 coordinate 2,085,837,326, forward strand.
CTGATTTGCATATAGCCATGTCTGAACTGGGGTGGCTGAGTGAACTAAAGAATGGTGATGGATTAAACCCAGATCAGTTGACTGGGGGTGAGTGTTTGATTTGTTCAAACGCTCGGTCCATCATCCCCATTTGTATCGCTTTATAACAACAAAAAGGCAACCCAGTCTCCACCAATGGGAGAAGCAAGGGTCAAACGAAAAAGGCCAGACCACCGCAAGCCCCTCCATGTACCAGGGACCTTCACCGCAAGCCCCAAGGTACAGACAACGCAGAGGAAGAGCCACCTACAGACTTCAAGGAGTAGGTGTATAAGTACAGCAAAAGCCCTCCACCGGGAGACAACCCAGTGAAAAGGGCAGTCGAGCCTCTCACAGCTCGACGTCAAGACTGACTAGCGCCTCAGCAAGAGGGCAGGCAGAAGAAAAAGAACAACAACAAAGCCCTCCACTGGGAAACAACCCAATGAGAAGGGCAGCCGGGCCCCCACCGCTCAAAGGCAAGACTCACCCATGCCTCAGCAAGAAGGCAGGCGCAGAAGAATAATTAGAAGTAGAAGTACAGCAAAACCCTTCACCGGGAAACAACCCAGTGAAAAGAGCAGCCGAGAGTAAGAACGAGACCTCACAATGACCCCGTTGGGAAAAAACAGGAGTGCGAGGGCCCGAGCCAAGGCCGCTGGTCACAGAACAGAAGAGCAGGCGGGGGCAGCCAGCTGCTGACAATGTCACAAACTAAACGCCCGACCACGTCAGTCTCAGAACAAGGGCAAAGTCTCAGAACAAGGGCAAGGCTAGGAAACCGTTCAGAAAGGGCCCCAAGGGGAATCGCCCCAGACGGACCCAATCCACTAAGTAGTGGGTCCCCGGCCTCAGACAAGACAGGAACGAAGAAAAAGATGGTCGCACCGTGACGCCACCGGGAGCAGAGGCCCGAAGGACGACCACACCTCCCTAGCACAGGAGAGACCTATGTAATAGCCACCACTGCCCCATATAGGGCAAGTTACGTCCCAAGAACATGGGAAACCTCTTAGTAAAAAGTATCCGCATCAGAGGACACAATCAAAAAGCCACAACTCAGCAACCCGTCTCCGGAGAGGATGACACCATCAACTGCCGAACCTCTGGCGATGAAGAGGAGAGTCTGAAGAGGAATCGGCGACCCGGCACCGGTTCGGCACTGCAGACTCCACAATCGGAGTCGGATCAACACCGACCGGCGCCGAAGGAGGCGCCGGAACGACCTCTGCCACACCGCTCGGCGCAGGAGACAGAGGACAGGCAGGAGCCGAGGCAGCCAAGGAACAGCACCAAAAAGGCGCCGACTGGACCTCTGACAAGGCAGCCGCCTGCGTGGAGGAACAAGGGGGGCCCAGGGACACACCCCGACCCCTTGCCAGTCTCTGCGGCGCCACCCAGGCCAGTATCCGCCAGCACCTGAGCGGCGTCAGACAAGGCTGCCGCCTGTCCAGAGGGCCGAGAGGAACTCGGGGACCTGCCCCGAGCCCTGGCAACCTTCCGCGACACCACAGGGACCCCCGCACAGGTTTACGGCAAAGCAGAGGCGCCGTGGTCCAAAGGAGGGAACCCAGAAGGGCCGCACCCCAACGACACCACATCCTCCGAACCTGGAGCGTACCAGTCGGCGACGCTGCGGAGGGCCCTGCACCCGGCAAGGGATCCACAGACGTCCCAGGAGGAGAAGGAGGAGGAGACAACGAGGCCTGCAAGGCCGCCGCATAGGCCTCCATCTGGGCTCGTCGCCCAGGCGCCGGAAGATGGCAAATAGGGTGACGACGCGGGGGGCCGCACCACCCGCAGAGAGCCCACTTCCCCAGCAGGCCGGAACCCAGTCCGCGAGGACAAACTGCGACACTTACCAATAGGCGAGCGACGCTCCTGCGGCACGGGAGAAGGACGATGTCGGAGGCAGAAGCAGCGGTTCTTTGAGACGTCCGCAGGGGACAGCTGCGGCGACGACACAGACCGAGACATGCGAGCCGAGAGGAGCTTCATCTGGCACTTCCGCCGGGACTTCGGCTTCAACTGCTGACACGTCTCACAGTCCGTGGAGTCGTGGTGCTCCCCCAAACACCACATGAAGATGGAATGGGGATCCGTTGCCAACATCTGGCGTGCGCAAGACGAGCACGCTTCAAAACCTGAAGGCATTCACACACTGTACCCAGAGAAAAACGCTCAAGAGCGAAAAGGGAAAGGCCTAAATCAGCCAGTAACACTATCCGGTTCCGCATTGCAAGCGGAAAAGAAGAAAACTGATGTCAGCACGCGCAGGGATGCTGGAAAAGAACATTTTCTGGGTCCAGTCTTACGCTTGGGGAATATTCGATGTTAAAGAATCTGCAGCTAGTAGTCTCGATCAGATAGCCTATGCAGCAACCCCACTGACAATAAGAACCACATACAACAGAACTCAGCACTTGTAGACCACGCAGGTACAAGTTTATAGTTGACATATACAAAATTATTACACCATATCCATGCTATCTGAGCACACTCATAAGCACGAAATACATCAGACCAAAAGTTGAATAGTGGTAAAGTAATTACAGTACTAGGACTTTGGGACCTGCCCTGCTACTTATCCATGTGTGAAAAATAGTTAAGCTAAAGACGACAACTATTAGTACAGCCAAAAGATTTCACAAACAAAATACCAGACCCCACCCCAGCAGAAGAGGGCTATATCACACCACATCCACCCTCGCTTGCACAAATCAGCCATATGCCGCTGCACTGAACACCACACCACTGTATGCCACTCCACTTTCCCACTCTATGAAGCTGTCCTCGACTTTATGCTACTCTACACTAATCCACTCAGTATCACTGTACGAGACTACTCCACTGTATGCCGCTCTACGATACTCTATATGCCACTGCACAATACTCGACACTCTTCCAATCTACCAAACTCTACTCCATTCAATGTCACCACTCTACAACTCCACGAAACTCCGCTCCACTGTGCTACAAAACTATGCCACTCTATGACACTGTACATCATTCTACGACACACCACTGCATAATACTCTACTCCACTGTACAGCACTCTAATCTTCTTCAATCTACCAAACTCTACTCTATGCCGCTGATCTTTGACATGCAACTCCACTCTATGAAATCCCACTCTACAATAGTGTACAAGACTATGTTCCTCCACTCTATACCCCTGTACAACACTCTACCTACCAGTCTACAAAACTCTACAGATCAGGAGGTTAGCAGTTTAGCTGCCTCCATATAAGCTGATGCAGTGGACGCGCTTGAGGCCACTGAAGAGACTGTACGAATCCAGTCTAAAAAAGTCTACTGAAAATGCATTGAGAAATTTGGTTTTTGCCCCCTCCCCTTTTCTCCTCAGACCTCGCTTGACCGACCACTCCGAAACTTTACAGGAAGAAGCGAGGTGGACAAACTCATAATGGAACGTTTTGTGAAGGCTAGTCAAAGTTATTAGCAATCCAAAACAACCTGTCTATGCCACTGAGTAATATCCATATATTTGTAACCGCTCCCAAAGTTTGCAACACCAGCAGAGAAGAGGTTGTTGTTGGGGATTTCAGATCTATATTGGTATAGATCTAAAACCCTCTAACCTCGGAACGACAACAACTCTCCTGGTGTTGTGAATTTTGGGAGAGATTACCAAAAAACAATTAAGCCAGGGATTGGTGGTGGTCGTAGGTGTCTGTTATAATAGTGTTACAGCACAATTGGTTCTACACTCCACGATCCCAACATGCTGAAGGGGTGGGGTATGTAATAGACCAAAAAATAAAGAAAAAAAGTAGAGGAAAAAAAAAAAAGCACACCACTCCTCCATGGTCCGCTTAATTGCACAAGGCAGCCGATCTGCTCCATTCTCACCTGTAGGACTGTGCAGGCAAAGGAGGAGCAGGGCAGCTTCTAGGTGTCCTGGGGCAAGGTGGAGGGTTCGAGGGGGAGGTATACTGCAACTAAGATCCAGAACAGCTACCGAGCTAATACTCAATTTGTTTTTTATACATCCACAAGCTGTCAAACATTTTAAGGAGAGATATTCCTAAGTAGGCCAGCTCAAACGCCCACTTATGAATAAAGTCGCACTGGCTCTCTCGCTGTGCTTTGTTTTGCTTTTTTCCTTTCATTAAAGGAAAACATTGGTAGAATAAGGAAACGTGAGCATCCAATATGCACAGTGCATATTGCACAATGCACAGTGTGTCATTTTGTCCCCAATCTTACATATTGGAAACAATCTGCAAAATATCCATATTCTGACAAGTGCACAACTCTCACATTTTGCCTATTGTCTCCCAAATAGCTGAACAGATTTTCACTAACCAAGAAAAGGTAAAGAATGTCAAAAAAGAGGTACTATCATAAACTTCATTAGCACTATGTAGTCTGATTTGGCACCCCCTTATTACTTAAGCATTTAAGCTTTCTGCACGCTCATAGATACCCTAAATGCATCCTCCCCCGCCTCCCAAGCTTGATCAAATTAGTAAGATTTTAAGGATTCAAAAATGGGATTTTCTATGAATTGAGGCATCCACCTTAACTACAAGGGCGCAAATGCACCACTGTATGTGTATATATGCTGGTGGCGAGAAAATACCAAAATAAATAATTCACCTTCAAGTCTGGGTCGGCTCTCGTTTCCTTCTTTGGCGGAGTCCTGTTGCATGTGGGACTGCTGGAGTTGTTGGTGCGAATATATTATATATATATATTTCTGCACCCAAGTTCAGCATTAAGTTAATACACCGCATTAATTAAGTTTATATACTACATAAGGGTTTTAAGAGCAGACATTTAATTCAAGAATATTGGGAGACAAGTTACCAACTATAAAAAAAATTAAGACATATAGCAATCTGGAAAATAAACATTGTTCCTCACGAACAGATCTGGCTTCTTTATTTTAAGAGAATAAAACACACATTCAAAACAATATCAAAATGCATATCTTTTATTTTTAATATTGAACCTATGTGGGTTTCATTTAAGATATTTACTTTATTAAAATACAAGTATTCTGAAGAAATAAGAGATCAGTACAATTATTTTAATGTACAAATGCAACTGTTATATCTTTTTCTGTATTTCAGTTGATATTTAAAAAATAAAATAAAAACAGAAAAGGTGCAGGCCACTAGACCACTTTATTTTACATCCACTTAAAACGTCCCACAAAAGGATATTTAAGCTTTACATCTTGGACGTGCGCACAACGATAAACGTACAGTCCACTGTGTTCATTGAATACCTTTGCTGCTGAAATTTCTTAAAAGTATTTAAAGTGAAAAGAAAATGCAAGATCAAATGTTATGAGTGGTTCGAAGATTTTCAAGACAGTATTCAAAAGAAATGTTTTCATTCACTCCAAGACCATAAAAAGGCAATTATACTGTACCACTTCAATTTCATTTCACAGGCATTCAAATGTGCTGCAGAGGGCATGGAAAGGGCGAGGGATAAAGGAAATCAATAAGAATTGATATAAACACCATAATCCACAATATATTTTAGATAATTTAAAAATAAAAAAGGCAAGAGGCAGCATTTCAGCAGCAAGTGCTCAATAAAAAATAAAAAAAAGACAGGGGATAATACAAGGAACAGGTGACGAAGGGAGAAAGGGACAAAGGCCTCAGAGAAAATACGGCGTAGTCGTTCTAGGTGGAATCACGCGTTCTGAATCTGGAACAGCACGAAACAGCTTTGGCTCTCTTGTGTTTACGTCTTTGAAGACCATGATTGATGCAATGTTCCCACAACGGTAGCAATAGTTGGGAGCCGACCACACCGTCACTAGCTTCTCGTCGAACATGAACTTGTAGCCTTCGTGTACCAGTTGATGTGCTCTACAGATGAGCTTTAAATTGTTGATGTGAACAAACTGAAACGTACAAAGAGGTTTGTCAATAAACAAGCTGCATTCATGGTCTAATGAACAAATTCCACAAATATTTACCCCATCTGAAGTATAATTTATTTAATTATTATTTTTTCTGAATACACTTTTCATTGGCAGGGGCAAAAGTAAAAGAAATAATGGGATTTCTTCACAGACAGCTATTACTTAATTACCATTGGTTTGAATATGCAAAATTTACCATGGTTTGCTGGCCATGGAGACAATGGACCTGGCTGATCTTTGTATGCTGCAGGAGCTAATGCGTGGGTCAGACTGTATTCAGGCTGAAAGCATCAACTATGGACAAAATAGTGGCCCTTTCATATTTGCCACATGTCTGTATCGACCCACTTAGCCAACCGTCTATTCTTGCTTTGTAGACTACTCAGCAGCTTTTGACGGGGTGGATTGCCAAATATAATGGAGGAAACTAGCTGTCTAGGTTATACCACAAATACAATTTAATGCAATCATTGCACTTCATTCAGATACGTGGGTGCTCGTCAAGCTGATCTTGGAGACAAAGGTCAGAAATAAAAACTTTACAAATAGCGGCATCGAACAAGGATGCGTATTGGCCCCGCTGCTATTCAATTTATATACCAATGATCTAGGGAGTGTGTAAAAAAGGTGAAGTAACTTCCTTCAAGAATTGGTCTGCATAAAATCTGAATTTTATAATATGCAAATAACTTGGTCATCTTGGATCAAACAAACACTGGACTACAGTAATGCAATCGAACAAGCTGGCGGGAAATGCAGGCAAAACACAAATCATGGCCTTTGGAAAATACAAGGAAAAATCAAAGATTGTGGAAATTGCTAACCGCCAAGCTTGATTACGCCCACCTCACATAATTATCTGGGCATTTGGCTAGCAGATACGAGAAAATCACTAATCGACTGTAGAATTTTAATGAGTAAGTACGTTTTGTATCTACTTTGTGAGCCCCAGATTGAATTTGGTCATCAAAAAGCATATCCAGGAATAAGAATGTATTGATGAATATGTTGTCTCTTATTGTTGGTTACTGAATACGTATTTATCCCTGTTTTAATGTTTATATTGTTGGGTATTGCAGTTTAAAGACTAAGGTCTAAATAAACATTGTTTTTGACCGACTGACTGACTGACTAATCCACTTCAAGTAAAAAGCTAGAAATTTGATATTTGCCCTTTGTCACCTAAACAAGTACTTATACAGCCCTTCTGCCGAAGCCATTATAAGGGTAATAAAGGATAAGTTGGTGCCAAAAATAAGCCACACCACAAATGGGACACTAAAAGGGTATTACAAGAGATTTTTAATGGCGCAGACAATGACTGAACATACATTTAGAAACAGGGTGTAGTGATTTAGACATGGATATAGACGCCTTATGAAGCTCAAGTCTTTCTTACTCTGCTGAATATCCTGAAGAGACATCTTGTGGCATTATTTAGGAAAAGGGACTTGGAATCCTTAGCAACAGTTTAGACTTCTGCTTCCTTCTCATGATACAACACATATGTAATACTATCTGCAAGAATCTTTGATTCTGAGATTGTAGAAGAAACCTCATGCAAGCTAGATTTCGGATACTCTGTAAGTGAATACAGATCAAACTGGAGTAAAAGGTCTAGAATCACAAATGTAGATTTTGTAACTATAAAAGAGAATCCATCACACACCTACTCTGTTGTCTAGAATTTGGGGCAGCTTATTTGCCTACAGAAAGGGAAGCATATCCCTAATGAGGCATTGTTACTCAACCAACTGAACCAGAAGATTACAAATATGACTTCCTTCACGTCCAGTAACTGGAAGTATATTCATCTTAAATATTTAAAACACCGCTGAGGGTCCATCGACAGAGGATTAGCCAGCATACATTCAAAGGGTGGCATTAATTGACATGCCTGATGATTAACTTGAGACTGGAATTGTGGCAGCTATATTTTAAGAATTTGCAGATAATCTTATGGTGTATATTAAGCATTTTAAAAGGCAAAACTGTTTTGATATCTCATTGTAATAATTTAATTAATCACATACAAATAAGCTACTACTAAAAGCTCCAATGTAAATTAAGTCAATGCATACATATATCTTTGAAGCAATAAAGTGTGGAAAAAACACACACACACACTACACTACACTACACTGAATGTGCTAAGATACCACAGTGGGCAGAATCTTTCTGCCTTAACACCTTTGTTGTCCCTTTGCAGCCGTTTTGCCAAGATACAAAGGATTCCCCCTAACCGGGCTATTGCCATGCACCAAAATAAGTGCCATTCTCAAGCAGATCATGGTTTTAAAATATCTGTCTGCTATTGTTAGCATTACTTGAAATTTAGCAAAACAAAGGCACTTCCGAAGTGGGTTCAAATGTTAGCCTACTAGAATTTGAATAAATATTATTCTGGGATTTTTTTTGTCAGACATTAGCACATAGTGCTCTATATGGGTCAGGTATACAAGTAGTTTGAATGGAAACGAGTTCCATTTTTAATAATTCATTAACACAGTGTTGACAACAGGTAGACATTTGTGGGGAGCCATGAACTTATCCTTCTGGACCACTATCCATGTTTATATACAAAAAACTTTGCACATGTGTTCAGATTTGAGAGCAGTACAGATAAGTATGAATTATAAACTTTTTCCAGACCCTGGTTTCAAATAGGTAAGCAGTTCTCTTGCACACAAAACTCCCTTGATGGGATCTATAGGCAAGGGAAGCTAGAGGTGACTGGTACCTTAAGAGGGTGAAGGACATGGAGGGGTGGTGGGGTGAGTAGCAGGAAAAGAAAGGCAAGCACGCCTTTTTTTCATCCATGAGTATAATCAAAAAGCATCATGCTCTAAAAGACAATAAGGGACCTCAGCATGCTCTTCAATGTAACCTCCAACATTCCATGGCTGCTGTATCACAGAAGTTAGGAAAACATGTTCCCCTTGACGTCTACCATGGACACCTAAACTCTATAGACAAGTGCCTTCTCATAGACTGCAAAATAACACTTCTCTCTAGAATAAACCTCTTCATACAACCAGTCTACTGCATACTGGAGTTGATACGCATACTCGTACCATTCAGAGTCTAAGCCTCCTCACTCCCCCAGACACCACCTCCCCACTCCCACTCTGCCAACAGGGCAGATCCCAGAGAGAAATGATGCCATGGGCACCCTCCCTGACCTGCAACACCCTTGAATTAAGGATCACATTTAGGCAGCACTGAAATACATAGAGTAGTCAATGGATGATTTTTAATCAGGTTTGCCAGGTAACCAATGCCAGACAGAGGTACACGCAGCCACGAGTCAATAGCTGTCTTTATACCTACACTCCTGCCTAGTGTAAATCAGTAATATTCTCAACATGGTAATGGTAGCGTCATATTTTAATACCCAGATATTTAAACCAGCTTGCAGACTACAGTAGGCTGGAGTGCAGGAATCACCTGTGCTCTCCAAAAATATAGACAAAGTACATTTTTTAAGTTGATACAAAGACCCAATATTAAAACAGTCTACAATGTTTTGTAACTTAACTGGGAGACATCATACAGAGTTATCTGTGTAAAGAGACACTATTTTGAGACTGGAGCACCAAAGAGATGCCACAAACCCAAGCCTAATTCTGTTCACTAGTAGCTCCATCACCTTAACTCCACAGCAGCACACCGGCCACCTCTCCCTCTCACAGCCACCATGCTTCTTTACTCAGCCTCTGCAGGTGATCCACACTCTGTCACTCAACACCATACCTGCAAGAAGCTGGTGACTATTTATAGCTCTGTAACGGACAAGGACAAACAACACTGGCTTCTAATTAAAAGCCTCTTCAAAAACTTAGCTTAGGTATTACTCCCACTCATAACTTTCTCTTCGACTCAATGCCTTTATATGTGTTGCACAAGGCTAATATAGAAGCATTAGATTGGTTTAATGTTTCTGCTTCTCCCCCATTTTCAATTCAATTAAAACTATAAAATTAAAAAAAAACATGCAGAATTTGAACTCGCTTTTCAGTGCTTTGCTAAACAAAAAAAATTCCCCAAAACGGTACCTGCTCTTCAGTGCCTCTCTGAATGTTTGCCCACCTGAACTTCACTGTATTACTAGTTGAAAGGAACTGGACTCATTTATATATCTTTTCTAGATAGTGTCATCTGTACTCACTTTTCTTCAACCTTGTTGGAAATGCTCCGCCTGGTTAATATAATTACCCCTTTTAAAACCCAAGCTTTAAGTAAAAAAGTGGCTCTATATGCGGAGGACTTACTGATTTACACTAGTGCCGCTGAGTTATCAATAAAGAGATTCAAACAGGTAGCTGGAGGATTCGGGAAAGTTGTTGGGTTATTCAATTATAAGGTGTGCTTCACCAAAGTTAACTTTTTTTATTTAATAGCTTTCCACTGACTTAACTCTGAATATATAAGATTCAGAGTGATATTAACTCTTTTGTATGAGCCTCTAAAGCGGTCTGCATAAACTGGAAGAAAATAAAAAATAATTAAAAAAAAAATAAAAAAAAAAAAATAAAAAAATCGGGAAATGTGGGTTTCAGCTACCAGATATTAGCCTGTATGGCTCTTTAGGCAATTTTTGGCCAAACCAGGGCAAGAAAGCCTCTTCATAGGAGACCGGACCGATCGTGTCTCATTCCTGGTTGGGTTGCTCGATGGCAATTCTGGGCTCAGATGGGCGGGGATCGAATGAGACACGATCGGTCCGGTCTCCTATGAAGAGGCTTTCTTGCACTGGTTTGGCCAAAAATTGCCTAAAGATTTTCAAGACAAGCTTTTTTATTCTCTGTCCTGAAGATGATGCCACTCATTTCACAATAGGCATCGAAACGTCGTCGACATTTTAGCGTCATATGTAAAATGAAAAGTATAAATTGTATACAATGATGCTTCTAAAATGTATTTTTGTCTGTTCACTGAACTACTAGTATACAGACCGCCTTGTTCGTTCTAACCCCATCCCCTTGTTTTGTCTTGTCCCCTGTGGGTTGCTGGCTGCACCCACTGTGTAAAAAATCCTCTTTATTCTTGCTTATCACTTTAATTAAAATTCCTGTCCGGCTGGACAAAGGTCATACATACTATTGAGCGTATGTCTATCATTTTTGCGAAAGATCCCTGAACTACTAGGGACCCCTGTTTTTTGTAATACGTTCCAAGCCCCTAGTCACATCCCCTGTTAAGGAGCAAGCCTCGCTGATTTGTTACAGGTGCTCCTGTCTATTATGTGCTATGATGCCCTGATGTTTTCCCTTACAGGGTCGTGTTGGAGTTATAATGCAGGTTATGTAGGTATGCTAATGTTGGATCTTGCAATTTCAGCCTACCTCTAAGGATGAGAGCCTGAGTGGGCCCGGCCAAATTGGCCCCAGGTTGAATGTTAATTTAATCATCTTCTTTATTTTCAGATATGGACTTACAGACTCAGCCCTTACTTCCCATGTAAATAATCCCCCTTGATACACTTGGCTCTGGTGCCAGTTGGCGCCGTGTTATGATACCACTGTTGATGCAGGTTTGCCTTGCAGGTTGGAGATACTAAACTTCTTAATTTTCCAACTCAAACTGGTGTCCTGCCTCTTTTGTGGTGCACCTGGTGTGTCGTCTGTGGGTACTGCGTGAGTGCTTCACATGTCCTCGAAGTTTGGCCTGCCCGCTTGGTTCCATGCTACCCCCTTGGAGATTTGGGTAACCCCATTTCTTACATTCAGTCCCGCCAATTTGTAAAAATATCATCTTTCCCCTGCACAGGGCCTATTGGACACCAAGAAAAATTACAAAAAGGAGAAGGCTGGATGTCGGAGGTGTGGGCTCTTGGATATCCACGTTTGCTGACTGCCCTGCTCACCATACATTTTGGAATGGAAGTAGGATCTGGTCTGTTGTACTAAATAGAGTATTCAAGGTAAGCCCATCATTCCATTTGGTATCTCCAACATGCTGGGAGAGAATGATTATTTAACTTTACTATCCAGGTATAAGATATTTAAGAACTGGCTTGATAAACGCCCCCCGTTCCTTCCCCCGTTTCCCCCCCCCCCCCCCCCCAGTTCCCCCCCCTCCCCTCCCATGGTGAGTGACTGGTTGGCGGTTGTTCATAGGACAAGGTCGCAAGACGAGCTGTGTTGCAACTCAGAAAGATCCTTCTTTTGGCAAAAAGTAATAGACTGGCTAGAATCCCAAAACAAGGTCCTAGGATTAAACCTATTTGATTTCCATGGTCTGGATGAACAAAGATGAATAGGCCAGAGCTGAGGTAGTGTGGCACCGGCTTTTTGACCTCTTCGCAAATTGGATAGCTATGTTTTGTTAGGGTTAGCCAATACCACATGAAGGGCGTCGATGTATAGAGGTTATGAAAACTAAACTAAAAAAGAAAACCTTGAAGTCAGCCTTCTTGCTTCTCAGATCCAGAGTATCAGGTTATGACACAAGACGTCCTACCCTTCACTTAACTTGTTGCGTTCGTCTGACGTCCCGTGGCCGTCCGATATCACAGTGGGCGGGGGAGGGCGGAGGATGGCCAGGGACCGTCCGAAACACGCCCACTCATTAATTCCCCAGCACGGAGGTGGAATTTGCGCCGCGGTCAAGGGGTTAAAAATGCATACACAGCATATTAATATAGGGCCCATTGCAAAAGACTGTTAGATTGTCATTGGAACGGCAATCACTAGTACAAATGTGTAAATGGAATTGTTACAGTTCATAAAATCTAGACTACGAGTTAATGTACCCTGTTGACTACGAAGCGCTCATACATCCTCTTCGATTTTGTTTACTCTGTAAAAATACACACACAAAATAAATTACTCTGGAAGTGGAACCCAATCACCACATCCACAGCCCCACCCCCCACCCGCAAATATCTGACATTCTATTTTTTTTTTTTTTTTTTTTTTTAGACGGCCTTCATGAAGCCACATTTCCTGCACACTCCCCATGGATGAAACGGTCTTCAACATTTCTCATAAAGTGTACAAGATACATGTTACAAGCTCTTCATGTAGGGTTTCCAAATTTTTGTACAGTGCTGAACAAAAAAGCTGCAATAAGAATATAATGACCTTGCTTCTTCAGATGAATAAAAAAATCTTCCTTTAAATAAGGAAACCACCTATGAGACCCTGTGCCTCTCACACAGTGCCAGGCATTACATCAAAAATGAAGACAGAACCCTCCACCCCCCACGTTTATCCAGTACCCATCCTTAAAAACCATAGTACAGTCTTGAAATAAGCTAAGGCACCAAAGATAATGCAGTTTTGGGAGACTAAGGACTTCACTATGGAACACACTCTGGAAAACCATTGTAAGGCAAGCCTACCACCTAGCCTCCAACAGAAGAATTATGTTACTTACCCAGTAATCATCTGTTCTTGGCATGTAGAGCTGTAGATTCGCATACTTTGCGTACTCCTGCTATCTAGTGTTGGGTCAGGATGTTTGCAAGTTGTTTTTCTTCAAAGAAGTCTTATCCGGTCCCGAGGTAAGGGGACTCCTCCTTTTGGTTATCGTGCGCATAGGCATCGACTCCGCTGTTTGTTTGTTTTCACGCAAGAGGGTGAGAATGTAATGAGTGTAGTACAGAGATGTACATGAGTATATAATGTAAATGATGAGAACTGCAACAACTACAGGTGCCTGGGAGGTGGGATATAATATTTTGCATAGAGGCATCTAGCGGACCAATATTGTTGTTGTTACAATATACAAGATATCTTTTCCATTTTGCTGCATAACATGCTCTGGTAGTAGGCTTTCTTGCATCTTTAAGAATAGTCATGCTATCTGGTTGCAAATTTAGGTATCCAAACTCCAGGACTTCAGAAGCCAAATCGTTATATTACGTTCCTTGGGGTTTGGGTGTCTGATTTCTCAATGGTTCAGAGTTAGAAGGCTGGAAATGAGATGCAGCGTTTGACTTAGAACCACTGATAGTTCCAAGAGTGTGGGGAATCCTGGTTGATGGGCCCATGTGGGAGCCACTAAGATTAGTGTGAGCAAGGTTTGCCTGAGCTTATGAACCAGAAATGGAAGGAGAGGGAGAATCGGAAAAGCGTAGGCAAATATCACTGACCAATTCATCCGGAGGGCTTTGCCTTTGGGTAGAGGGTGTTGGAAACTGGTGGCGAAGTTTGAGCATTTTGAGTTGTCCACTGTGGCGAACAGATCTATTTGTGGGAATCCCCATTTTTAGGTCACGGCTAGTATAGGCTGCGCACATGCGCAGTCTCGCTGTTGAGATTTAATGACTGAGTAGCGAGGGTAAACCCTGCCCCTCTTCTCCATTGGCTGGCCTCCTAAACGGCGCCCAGCCATTGGAGAAGCTAAGCCCCGTCCTTTTCGGATTGGGGGGCGTGTTTTTTAGGTTTGTTCTACCCTCTTCTCCATTGCCTGGAATGGTATACAACAAGTCAAAAACACGCCAGTTGTTTACATTTCAGTCAATGGAGAAGAGGGGAGAAAGAAAAACACGCCCCCCCCAATCGCAAAAGGACTGGGCTTACAGACATGGCGAGCGCTTGTTCTTAACATAGACAATTCTAGCACATGAAACTGGGCGCGAAGCTTTACAAAAACACAGGTCTAACTGGCGTATGAGGGAGGTGGTTCGTTGTGAAAGGGCACATGACAGGCAGCTCGTTCCAGGCGGCACGGAGGGAGGGCAGCGCCCTTGATGCGAGGTTGGCATGAGTCCGGCCGGAGCAGCGTAGTGGGCAGTGGCGCTTGTCCAATTGCCGAGAATCTGCCTGAAGCACGAGGCGCCCCGCCCTGTCCCTCTTCAGCGGTGAGCGCGCTTCACCCTTGTGACAGAGTTTTGTAATTAGCACACACACAATAGAGACCCTCTAATAAAAGACCGGGCTTTTACCACGGGTCCTTCTCGGGCGTTCCTCCTCTCCGCGCCACCCAGACACCCCACTTCTCCAGACACCTTTCAGCGTGTGAGGCGCTCCTCCGAATCACCTCAAACCTGGGGTTTTAAGTTTGTGACAACATAAATGCCACGCACGGTAGAGTGGAGGGGGTAAAGTTTGGGGAGCGCATGGAGCGGGGCTGACAGGGAGCCGCCGCCGCCGCCCCCTCGCTCTCATTCGGCACGGAGCCTGCGCTGGGAGGGGACAGCTGGGCTGGTGCAAAAGTGGGGAGGCGGCGGCTGGAGCTCCTCGCCCGGCTGCTCATTTATGCTGAGCCACTGCCGGGCAGGTTCCAGGGCGGCGCGCGGCGGCACCAGGGCAGAGCAGGCACCTTCAGCCCCAGAGCGGCGCAGGGACCGGGCACGGACGCCAGCACAAAGGAGGCTCAGAGAGATAACCGAGACCTGTGCCGACCAGGCTGAGAAGGGGAGGGACCCTCCCGCCGGAGCAGAGTGCGCCGGTCCCCGCTGCGCAGCTGGAGTGCGCGGGGTCCGAGCCCCGCTGATATCGTCCCTTCTCCCCGGCTCGGCTGGCGGGCTCTCCGAGATGCCGACCGCCGACTTCGCGCCTCTACCCCCGGCTGCGCCCCGGGGCTCCTCCTGAGCCGCTCCGCAGGGAGTCCCTCAAGCATGGCTCCCCGGGGGCCGGCGGGCTAGGGCACACCCCGCCGCCCCGGCCGGAGCACGGGCAGGCCGCGAGCAGGGAGCCAGAGTCCCCGCTCCCCCCACAGCAGGACAGCGCCTCTTTCTCGCCCCCCTCGGGGTCCTATATCCACTCCTTTATTCAATTGGAAAGTATTGTTTGCGTTCGGTATTTCCCATACACTGTCCATGTTACAAGAGATCAGTTCTTAGTCAGGGGTAAGGGGTGCGCTGTTGAATATTGACTCATAAGTTAGTTTTAGCCGAAAATGTGTGGTTGCTGTCCAAAAACATTCATTAAAGTCAGTGGTCCCTTAAGACACTGGCTGCTCCAAGCCTAGGTGCGAGACTCATGAATGCAAAAGAGTGACTGCTGCAAAGTGTGAGACTCACAGATATTCGGTGTTTGTTAGATGCTTTGTCGCTGCATTTCTATTCGTCGAGCCAGGAGATCCTACAGTGTCTTTTTCTATCGCAATCTTCTTCCTTGTGCTCCAGTGAGAGGCACAAGTTACAGACTTTATGTAGGTTGGTGCAAGGGTACTTGGAGTGGTATCGAGGACAAAGTTGAAACTGAGTCAGTTCCATCGGCAGAAGGCTGGACAGATGCGGTTAGGCCCGAAGGCCACCCACAATGTTTTCGACCGAAAATGGTTCCCGAGCGATTTGATACGCGGAGAATAGGGAAAGAAGTACGATAACAATACTGTTGTGGGAACAGTGGACTGCGCACCACGGGGGACCCGAAAGATGGTTTCGAACCAGAGCACAGCAATACACGTCCGAACCAGATGGTGGAAAGAAAACAATCTAATAGAGTCGATGCACATGTGCACCATCACCGAAAGGAGTAATCACCTTACCTCGTAACTGGAAAAGACTTCTTCAGAAAAAAGCATTTTGCAAACATCCGGACCAAACACTAGATGGCAGGAGTATGAAAAGCATGTGTATATACAGCACACATGCCTCGAACAAAATATTTCTTATTCCTCCACACAATCAATCTTTCTAATTAGAGTCTCACATATAATGATAGTTTGTAGAATCAGGCTATATATAGTCTATAATTTCCTACCATAAACGCAAGTACAATATTTTATAAGGATTACATTCCTTCCATTCTACGTGCACTACTAGAATTCCCAGTGAGTTCAGTTTAGCATTTTCAAAGAATTATTCGGGACAGAACTCAAGTGACCAGATGAACTCCTTGCTTCATTTCAGAAAATGCTTTTATTATTCACACTATGAAATAACGAAAACTAAGAATGCTACTACTGCATAATACATAATAAATGCACTGGTTGAAATGATGAAGACACTAGTGTTTGACATCCAACCCGAACCCATTAGAAGTTGAAGTATTATTATAATTGCAAATTACCTCATTCGTGACCTTTGCGCCAAACAACCAGCCGGCACCTCTTGGACTTATTGCCCAGGTATCAACATCCTCAGGATCAGACCACACAAGGTCACAAAATGCTCCTTTGTGAGGAATTTCTTGATTGCGTTCAATCGTTCGGATCTGGTCGAGCGTCTTGATGTCTGGTGATAAACCTCCATGCACACACAGTATCTGCTCATCTATTAACTAAAGAAAGTATAATGTTATAGCAGATTGCTAAATAGACCAAGTAGGAATCATTCATTTCAGACTGATAAACTAATTCTTTCTCTTGTAAATGCTAGTTAGGAGCTAGTAGCTAGTTATAGTGAGGAACTATCTTCCATATAAGAAGAGCATTATTGTTTTGCAATAACTTTGGCATCGCTTGAGGAATCTTCACAAACTTTTCAAACCTTTACTTTAGTCGGTTCAGCTGTTATGTTGAAAGTTTCGGTGTGCTCCATCAAGCAGGGGTTGAGAAACAAATGAAGATCGGTCTCCTACGCTTCGTTACTAATCCGCCTCCGGTTGGCCGAGGGGTATTTTAATAAAGGAGGGGTGGAGGGGCACCCGGGACACCCTCCCGGGCTTATTGATGGCCCGGAGACCACAGCCTCTCCAAGAATTTTTTAATCATAAATTGGAGGGCCTCTAGGGCCACCTACCGAGTTCCAGGGACCGCCACCTCCCTGGGGCTTTCATTTAAATTAATGTGGGGCAGGACACCCCTCCACCCACTGCAGCCACAGGGACCGCCACCTCACCTGTGCTTTTGACAAATTTAAACGCGGGGGACCTGTGGAATCCCCACCCTCACAGCCCTGGGGACCACCACCTCCCTGAGGTAGATTATAAGAAAGGAGGGGAGCCGTATAGCCTCACTCCTGGGGACATACATGGCCCTAGGGACCACCACCCCCCAGGGCCGGCTCCTGGTATGTCCTGGGTGCCCACCCCTGGGACACAGCCAACTGCTATGGCTTGGACAGGAGCTTTACAGATCCCACCAAGCCAATGCAAACTGTGCTCCGCTTCTAGCCAGCGAGAGCATTAAAACTGCTGCTTGCTAGAAGCTGAGCACAATTGATTTTACAAAGAGGGAGCAGCATGTTTCGCAGCTCCCGATGTGTAAAAGCAACGCCGCTGGGGCTTTCAGGCTGCTCTTGCTGTCCTCGACAAAAGTAACGGGGTGCCCTGGGTGGGACCAAGGCATCCAGAAGAGAGCTGGACCCCAGGGATGAAATCAGGCCAGGAGGTGGCCACACGGCCCACCTCCCTTTAATTTAAAAAAAAAAAAAAAAAAAAAAAAAAGGGGCAGGGCCTCGGGAGATGTGGTCCACGGGCCTGAAAATGGGCCAGGGGCCGGCCCTCACCTCCCTTAATAAATAAATTAAAAAAATAAAGCGGGACCGGCAAGTCGCTGGAGGCCCCCGCTCTCTTTCACCACCACTCTGCAAACGCACCTTCTGGCATACAACTGGTTGGGGGATGAAGTTCCCTTGGCTGCAGAGTGTCCTTGGGGGCCATCGAGCACTCTCATTACCTCCAATAAGTCCCAAACAGCGCAATTGCCGAGACTACTTCAAAGGCCATTCCCCCTTTCTCCACCACTCTGCAAAGAGCCCCCTGGTGCTCTGCTGGTTGAAGGATTTAGTCCCCTTGGTTGTAAGCATGTCCTTAGGGGCCAAAAAGGCCTCCTGTTACCTCCAGTAAGTCTCACACAGTTGAATTGCTGAGAGGTCTTCGGAGACCATGCCTCTTTATTCACCACTATGCAAATGCGCCTCCTGGCATACTGCTGGTTGGGGGATGAAGCCCCCACTTATTCACCTACACAATCACTCACGCACATCCACTCACTCACCCATACAGCCTCTTAACACAGCCACTCAGCATGCAAGCACTCACACATACCCACTCTTCCTTACAAGCCCTTGTACATCCACTCATTCACACACACACACACACACACACTCTTCCTTACAAGCCCTTGTACATCCACACACACACACACACACATACCCACTCTTCCTTACAAGCCCTTGTACATCCACTCATACACACACACACACACACACACACACACACACACACACACACGCACACACACACACACGCACCAACTCAACCAAACACCCACTCAAACAGCCACTCACTCACCGATAGAGCCACTCACACCACCACTCACCCATACAGCCATTGACACACCCACTTACTCACCCATTCAGACAGTCGCTCACACAGAATCTCACACATGCACTTACACACTCATACAGCCACTCTCACACCCATAAACCCAAGGATATATAGTCACATAGCAACTCACTTAGTATGTTACAAATAGTAGCTCTCAGTAGTAGTGCACCTAGTATACCAATTTAACTTTTGTAAGTAAGTTTGTATAAATATTTAACACGCATATACTCTTACAAATTACTTAAACTCAATGGATGATGTAATCAGTGAGGTCACTGACCATGTCATGCGTGATGTAATATGCGAGTGCATAAGCAGTGCACTCGGGGAGGCGCACGTTATAGTTTTCTCAAGTACCTATAACTGCTGAATATCACTGGTTTTGTACAAGTGAAATCTTAGCCAAACTATAACGTCCCTGTAACCTTTGTTTTTTTCTGTGAATTTCTAAGGATTTTTAAATTCTATTCCCCAACTATAATGACTTATAACCTTTGGCTTTTCAAAGTGAAAAAAAAAAAGAAAATAGAAATATATATAATATATATATACACACACACGCACAAATATATGTGTGTGTGTGTGGGGGGGTTAGCTGAAGGGCACACAAAAAGGCATGTGGTTAAAGGCAAAAATACAGTCAGTGAGAGTTTGGATGGGAGCTCGATCCTCAGACTAAGAGTGGACAATTATTGCGTTGAAATTTTGTGTTCTTTAAATGAGGCGAGTTTTCTGCGGTTCCCTAAATTGGAAAAGGGTTGGGTCAGTCCTGTTGGATACAAGTATACTGATTAACATCGTGGGTGCATACACAGGCCTTTTGCCTGGTCTTTCTTTTTTGCACTTCTTTGACCCCAATTTGAAAGGGTCCTTGTTGCAGCAGTGCCTAGAGCCACTAAAGGTTGTGTGAATGCCAATCATGATGGTTTTGTAGATTATGCATGTGATTTTGAAGAGTGTGGACCAACAACTGTAATTATACAGTCGATACTCTTAATACTTTTAACAGAAATGCTAATAAAGTTGTTTACTGAATAAATTGCCGCTGCCCTAAAGTGAACTTAGAATACATGTGGTATGTGTAATTGTAATTTATAGTGCATACACTACAATCCAATAGTGATTTTTTAAAACAACTATATAGATTACAAAGGATGCTGGTGGTGGGCAAGTTTCAGTAGTGGTGAGGTGGCAACAATTAATTTCTGGAATCCACTTATTATATCCAACATCTTACACTATAGAAAAGGAGCAACAGAGGATTGTCACTCTTCTTTGGTTTTCTTAGATGAGTTCTTGATTTAGGAGAATACAGACAGAAAACACATGTTTCAAATAGGTATGATTTTTGTAATAGTTCAACACTCAGTCAGTAAGGCCACATTTACCCACATTTAGCTAGAATGGTTAAGTTAATTTTAAATCCTCTTTGGAATTAATTGGGTTTGCTGCCAACAGTTACATACTAACTGCACCCTTTTCTTTTAAAAATGTACTGTGGACTTCACAAGTGATTTTTGCAGACTTGTCCAACCATCATCAGGCCAACTTCTAGAGAATGGGACAGGTACATCAGTGACTGAGGCTAAGTCCATTTCAAATGTGAAGTACCAAGGTAAATTGAAGAAAGGTTTCAGAGACCTTTAGAAGGAAAACAACTTCAAATCAAATGGAATAGTAGAAGACCAAATGTATTGACTAATATCAGGTGGCATAAATGTACAATAAAGTGTGAGTAGACAAGTGCCACAGAAAATACAGTAAAAACAGACTTAGCAAAACACAGTAAATAAAATCCCATTAAGTCTGGTGAGAATATGGAATAAACGCAAATTCACTTACAGCTGCTACTGTGAGCATATCGAACACTTTTGTGCAGTACCGCCAGGCGTTTGCATTTCCATATTTCGTTTGGCATTCATCTAGTAAGTAAATGAAATTAATCTTTATTCGGATGCGGTCACAGCCAGAAAAGATAAAATCATGGTACAAAATACATTCATTACAATTCCATAAATAGTTAAAAATAAAGACTCATGATTACATCCGGATAAAAACAAAATAAAGGAAAATAAGTCCCCACCACGACCAATCGGGTCTTGATCAAAAGGCAGCCCGCAGGAAGTTTGTGACTATAAAAAGGGTATGTTAGTTGGGCAGGAGCTGCAAGTACATTAGCGCCACTCGGGCTTGCCTAAACTTGAAAGATTTTAAAAAGGGTCGGAGAAACTGCCTCCTAGGGTGACTAAAATATTTACATAAAAATACAAAATGTACAGTATCCCAGTGGAGCGCTAGAATCGCAGCCACAGGACCCGCTCAAGTTAAGTGAAGAACACCAAGTTTTAATTTTTAATTTATAAAGAGTTTGCAACATCAACTTTTTAAAGACTTTGGTCGAAGATCTGGAAAACTGCATTGCTATTGAAAAATAAAAGCATCTCGGGATTCGGAAGCTACGTTTGAAGTATTTTGGGAAAACACTGAAACATACCATCAAAAAGATCAATAAAATTAATCTGCTAAAGCATAACCCATTGAACAAAGCCTAGACAATCAATTCTCGATTTGCCATATCACAAATTAATAGAATAGTAAATGGGCATATTTGTAGTGCAATAAAAAGCCTGGATTTTTATAAAACAATCGAAAAGCATTGGGCTCAGCTAGAATCAACCAGCAAAATTTTAAAAGGAAAAAAAAGTACATTTTTCATAAGGTCCTGTAAAATGAACCAGCCAAAAAATGTGCTCACTAAGGATACACTTCCACTACTATGACCACATTCGTAAGTAGCAGATAAAAAGCTTAGCTATATTATGATTTGTTTGTGATGTGCGATACAAAAAGTGTTTAAAAATAGGAAAAGGGTTAACACAATCACACTGTCGTTCAATTACTCTTTTAGGCAGCCAAGCAAACAAAAAAGGTGTCATCGATTAAAGAGTTCTACAGTTTGCCACTATAGAGGGTTGTCCATGTTTGGTCTTCATTGACATTCAGATTGCATTTAATGCAGTCAACAGAGACGGTCTGTGGCTTACTTTGCACGCTAGAGCAATTGATCGCAAAAAGGTACAAACTACCTAATGCTGCTGCATAATGGTAACACAGCATGAGCCAGAGTTAGCATGTGCCAGAGTTGGCATGTGCCAGAGTTGGCATGTGCCAGAGTTGGCATGTGCCAGAGTTGGCATGTGCCAGAGTTGAGCAAGATGAAAGGAAAAAAAAAAAGCTTTGAGATAGACGTGGGGTGCACCAATGGAGGAAAATAGAACTGGACGTTCCAGAGGACAGAAGAGCTTGGAACTCCCATCCAAGCATTCTCCGATAGTGCATACATATAATGTTTTACAAAGATAAAACTTCAGCATTTTAAAAGTGATGGGAATGGGCCAGGAAAGGCAATCTGAAAAACAATATGTACTGAGCGATGGGAAAGGTGAAAATCTGACATCGTAGAATTTTCACGGAATCAGATTGACAGATTTATGCTGGCAACATGAAAATAACGTAAATTACCATTAACACAAATCAAATAAGGCAATTCTTAAAACGTGCAAGAGCATGAGGAATAGTACAGTGGAGTGTTAACCTGTAAAG
This sequence comes from Lissotriton helveticus, assembly GCF_964261635.1. Lineage (NCBI taxonomy): Eukaryota > Metazoa > Chordata > Amphibia > Caudata > Salamandridae > Lissotriton > Lissotriton helveticus. The sequence goes on from NC_136065.1 coordinate 2,085,860,027, forward strand.
TCAAAGGCTGTTCTGATTATGGAGAACAACTTTCTTACAAGAATTCTTGATGTGCTACAGAGATTATGTAATTTTGCTACTCCTGTGTGGTTGGGTTTGACTAAATGTCCAATGCTAGAGTTACAATGGTTTAAAACCAGGCTCAAAGAGGAGCCCAATTTGACAACAGGCCTAACTGTTGATTATTATATATATAGCACAGTGGCAGTCTTGACTGTGTAGCTATACGAAAGATAGAGATTCCATATGAAGTGTTTTTTTGTTCTGCTGTTTATAACTTCTGCACTGTTGACTGATCTTCACATCAGAGGGGGACAATCTTCACTCAAGCAGGGGCTGAGAAAGCGGGGTGGAGTCCTAAAACACTACCCTACCATAACCATGCAAGTTCCATAAAAAAAATTGAAAAACTATACAGAAAGCAGTTACACAGCATTACACTAGTTTTGGCAGCAAGTTAGCTCTTTACTCAGAATGTGAGCTTTTTGTGATTTGGTGCAAATGTGTTCAGCCGTTTTAAAGAAATTAATAGTATAAAAAATAGTGACATCTAGTGCAGCAGTAGTCCTGTGGGACTGAAATTTAAAATAAACCATTTCGATTGGCTGGTCCTGTGAGGAGAAATATTGTGGTCGCCATTACAGAATTCGGGGACTCTGTACCAGAGCGCTAAAGCAAATAGAATTTTAAAAAATATTGAAAGGAACAAGGCAGGGATACCCTCAACCTTTTGGAGATGATCCATAGGGACCCCCACAACAGTCCAAAATGTAAAATATATACTATTGTAGCTTGCTTCGGACCTGTGGGACTCCCACGGGAACCAGCAGGCCCTGTGTAGTCCCACGATAAACAGCGCAGAAAAAAACAGAAGAACAACGCTGTGTGGGTGCATAGCATGCACGGGGCGTGACCTCCTGAGGGGTGATGACCGCAGACGTAGCGTAATATATTACTTTACGCAAAAAAAATACAAAAAATAAATTACGCTATACGTAGGACTTCTAAAATATTTTTTTTTAAACGATTTAAAAAACCCAAAAACAATTTAATTCACCAGTTATATGAAAATGACCCAAGTATAACTTACACCACTGCAATGCAGAGCTTATGACCTCACATATTAAAACAATGAGGACATATCCAATCTATGGTGATGCAAGTTATACTTGGGTCATTTACATACAACTGGTGAAGTTCATTGTTTTCTGGCATTAAAAATAGGTAGATTTTTTAATATTAGGAGACCGACCATCATTTTAGCCTTTGTGTTTGTCAGTAAAAACGATCATGAATGTAGCACATACAGCCCATATTCCAGACCAAACATTTGCAAAGCCAACAGGTCCTGCCTTTGGGAAATATGGACGATGCCAAGGTTAAAAAACAAGATATAATGAAAAAGGAGCTGTGACGCAGCAGCGGAGTCATATTGTAGGCGTGTGTACTTTACATGTGTGCACCTACAAAACGACAAAAGCATTTATTTTCCATTAACCAATTTAGATTGGTTTAAAAAAAAAAAACAACTTTGTAAGTAGCCCAAAGACGTTTCTGTGGAGGAGGGAGGGGTTAGGAGAGTTTGGTGGAAGTAACAGAGGGTGAAGCAACACGGAGGGTGTGTTTGGGAGGAAGTAACACTGGGATAGAGAAGCAATGGATGAAAGAGGAGGGAGCGGGTGTGACAAAGTGACATGGAGGGTCGGGTGAGAAGGAGTCGCAATGGGCAAGAGAAGAGGGCGCAGGTGGGGGAAGCAACATGGTAGGTGGGGGTAGAATCAACTGTTGAGAGTAGGAGGGCGCATGGGGGAAGCATATGGTGGTCGGTTAAGGCGGAGAAGCAACAGGTTAGAGAACAATGGGAGAGAGGTAAACAACTGAAAAAGCAACAGGGGAAAGCACACAAGGGTGAGCACAACATGAAGGAGGGTTGGGAGAGCCACACTGGTGACACAACAACATTGAGTACAGGGGGAGAAAAAGCTGAACAACACATGCATTCCAGTGGAATGCTTAACCCTGAAGAAAAAGAACAGCAGTGCTTGAAAAGCAAGCAGTAGAAGCATAGAAGCCAGTCAATCAAAAGGGAAGGAAAGAGGCTATGCTCATGGAAGGGACAAATACAACACTCAGAAGGAACATGAAGAAGAATCAGGCCAATGAGTTATAGAAAAGCCAACCAATGGTAAGCAATGGGCGGGCTCCAGGGCCATGTATGTTCTTGAAACAGACAGAGCGTTCGCTATCTAATAGGCTCAACCTAAAAAATATCCAAGTCATTAAGTATACTACTATACCAGGGGTCTTCAAACTTGGGGGTGAGTCCCCCATGGAGGGCCCTCAAGTGATCCCAGGGAGGGGTGAAAGGCACTTGCCAAAATTAGGCTGATCGCAGTGCTTTGTTTTGTTCTAAGCGGTGGGGAAAAGTTACCAGCAATAAGCCACTCTGCAATGGGCCATCACTAGCTTCTTTTGTCACTTACATCCTAGCCGGGAAAAATGGTAACGGAATTTAACTGTATGTTTAAATAGATCTTGTGTTTAAGTCGAGACATATTTAAACATTTCCAGTTTAATAGAATCATTGTGAAAAAACTGAGGGGGGCCTGATTAACTTTAATTCTTTACTGGAGAGGCAGCATTAAAACGTTTGAAGACCACTGTACTATACGGACATGTATTCAGATATCATACTTAGCATGCAGAAAACCATATTACTCCAAAGCTACAGAAAGACATTTGTTTACCAGATTAGCACTAAAACAGTCTCCACTATTCACTATTTAAAGAAACTAAAGAAACAATTGAGCCCAAGGCATCAGAAATTTGCCCTTGTGGTTTGGCAAGAACTGAAGATATTGTGAACATCATGCTGTTTTACAATGAACCTAGGAGGCATTTGTTAATTACATTAACACCATTAAGGGAAGTGGCTCCATACGGATGGATGTACTCTGTGAACATGCAAACCTCTTCAGGCATGGACCAACTTTGAGAAAGATCAGCAATGACCCATATTAGACCTTATGTGTTACATTTTATTTAGCTAAAGTTTTCTGTAGAATCAATATCCTTTTAGAGCTGCTTAGGAATTGTTAGCCATCCTTTGTAAATGGGAAACCGCTAATTCAGGTGCATTAGTGCGGAGTGGATTCATTAATGTTCATTCATCAACTCAGATTGTTTGCTTTGAAAATTGGACAAGAACGTAGCACGTTCTATAAAAACTGAAGACAAAAAATTATAAGAAGGTTGATTTTTAGATGTAGTGACAATGAACAGCATAATACATTTTTGATATGCAGCTCATTTAATAGTTTTGTAAGTGGGAGTACCTATTGAGCGAGTACAACTTATCTGTTTTGGCGAGTGATGCCATTTGAAGTTTTTAACCTGCTTTTACGAAAAAAAAACAGACCATGATATGGTACTTGCCACCGAAAATGTCCTCAGAGACAGAAGGCTCTGCATATCAGACAGACAATCTAGAACACGGTTTTCACACCCTCGGTAAATAGCCTCTGGACAGCCCAAAACACTACTAATTAACACGTCTTAACTGGCATGAAATGAGCTCCAAAACTTTTAATTGCGTACTAGTAGAAGGGAAAATAAACTAAAATAAATGAACCTTTTTCAAACCAGAATAATACATTTTGAAGCTTGATAATTTACTTTCCTCAATATGACTGCAGAAATGAAGGCAAATGCAAAAATCAACAACAGTTGCTTAAACTAGCAGACACTAATATCCATATTGACACCATGGTTTAAACCAGTATTTCCTAATTTAGGCATAAACCAATGTAAAAAAGCCATATCCACGTGCCTTAATGGAGTAAATGTACAGCTCTCGGACAGGTTTGGGAAAGTTCTCAGGGAAGCTTACAAGATAATGAACATGACTACTGAGGGCGGTTAAAGTTGCAGGTTGTTTTCACCTCCTCAAATTTAGCCCAAGTACAGTTGATGATTGGTGTAGCGGCTCATGATATGGCACAGTGCATTCGATTGACTGGCCTGAGATTTTGCAGCATCATGCTGGCAGACAAAATTAGAGATTTGTTTGGCCTTTTCAATATTTGTCTATGTCTAGTGCATGGCAAGTTATGTAGGCTCCCTGATATCGTATTATGCACTTAATGAGTTCGTCTGGAAATTGCTATCCAAACACTTATGTATGCTGCTAACTCACAATGCACTTTATCACTTTGTCTTTCGGTCTGGTGTCCGGTGATCTAAGCTTTTCGGAACAAAAGAATAACAAATGGTGATTATTTATGAAATCCCAAAATCGATGTACCAACGATTGAATGGTGTCACCGACACATCTCCTCTCTTGTCAATTTAGTAAATATAAGAACTTTGGTGCGTTTTTAATGTACAATGGAATTTGTCCTGTTGATCTTAACTGTCGCTTTGGAATGTCAAAGTCGGTTGAACAATACTCTACTAAAAGTTAGTCATAGTTAGATTCTCATATTGAATGGAAAAATGTAGAGACAATGCCCTTCATCTTGCATAGGTCTCTGCATATGTAATTTTATTAATATAGAAGCAGTTGCCAGACGGTTGTACGATATGGTGTAAAATAATGGGCAATCGTATGCTTTGTAGTGATCATTTAACATTCCATTCTTGTTCAGACTATTTTAAATTTCTCTTGATATATTTTAATGTTTTTAAATAACCGGAAACAATACATTTTGACTTACATTATGACATCACAGCAAGCTTTGAAAGATACATGATTATAACCCTCACACCAACCCCCAGAAAAGGGACTACCCCCTGCAGCATCAAGTGTAGGAACCCTACTTCATGTTACTAACCACCCATCTGTGGGATTGGATGCTAGACGCACCAGATTGTTGTTATTCTTTTCTAGACCTTTGTAAATCCCTAGTGATTTCTCTTTTCATGCCAGTTGGCGAGACGCCGGGCATAGTGTTGCATGCAGATATGCTGTGTGGTATCATCGCTAATGGGCATACATGATGTTTAGTAATCCTTCTGCATAGTTGATTAAACTCAATAAAGAAATGCTGTAAAACAAAATCACATCAGAGCAAGCACAGACATGTGCGGTGACTGGGCATAATTGGAAACCCTTTCGCATAATTTAACCACACAATGACAAACAACCTGTATGAACCAATAACAATCTGAGTATAACTGGATGAGTAAGGAACAGCAAATATCAGAGAACCAAGGAAAAGAAAACACTTACCATAGAACCCATAAACTTGGGTTATCTGTCTACTTTCGTGATTCCCTCTTAAGAGCGTTATACGATCAGGCCACTTAGCCTTCAGTGCAAGAAGATATGTGAAGGTTTCAAGGCTGTAATAACCTCGGTCTACGAAATCACCCTGCACAAATAAAATAATAAAAACACCTCAAAATAAGAATTCAAGAATATTGCACAATTTAGATTTAGTACTTAAAATGTTAGATACAATTATCGTTACAGCAATATCACTAGCACCAAGTGCCACTGTGAATGACAGGATTTTCTCTTTCTACAGTGTGTGCTTGGCCCACTTAAGAGGCAGAAGTGTTTTACTATTAAGAATGCAAATAAAACGACTTTAGGACAAGTAAATCGTGATGTAGTCTAGCATGCCCAACAGAATTATATGGGTCTGGAGAAAGCTAACCCGGTACACCTTTGATGTTCGATATTAACATATCTGGGGTGTTTCATGCTACCTTTGGAGTCATTTGGAACAGCTAAAGTTGTTTTGGAAACGATCATGAAATGATCTGAGAAATTCCAGTTCGAGAGATGGAAGGAATGACCACGACCACCGCGTGTAGGAAGGAATGACCACGACCACGACTACAATATTCAGGGATTTTTCCCCCAAATATATATTTTGAAAAACCGGATGTTTTGTTGGAAAATTGTAGAAACAATGATGAAGAATTGCAATGAGCGAACTGAATTGTAAATAGCCTTGAAAAAGCCCTGGCGCGAATCGCCATAGGGGGCGAAACACGTGTCGGCTGTTCATGTTCTTACTAAAAATAATAAAGAGTCTTTATCTACATAAAATGGACCTTTGATTTAATTCATATGAGCAAGGATTCAGCCTTATGATATAAAAGAACTGTTGTCAACACACTCACTATTCCCCTAAAGACTTTACTGCTTAAAACTCAAGAGGTCCAGAGTTTTTTTGAGTGTGTCTCTTTTACAAAATACAACGTGAAGACTGATATAGCCTTGGATTTTCCTTGGACCACTCCCTTTTTCTATAAACACTACATATCGCAGCCTCTACCTCGGATCCCAGGACACATTCTATAAGAGAAATCTTTCTTAAAAACACATTTCAAATTTATAACTTAATCATGACTATCTTACAGTTACATTTATTTTATTTTTGTCATAGTATTTAAGTGAGAAAAATAACTAATGAACCATAAAATATTTTCTAAATGGATTTTATAAAAACAGAAAAAATTTCTCTTTGATAATATTAAAAATTCAAAATAAATTAGAAGAAACACATACAAGCTTTCAAATGTAAAGTCTTTCATTACATCGGACTTCAAGTTCCCAGCGAAGAAAAAGTATTGTTCATGAATTCAAACATTTCTATAACTTCAGTGGTTCTTAGCAGATATTCATGAAACTGAAAAGAAAACCAATCTCAAACCTCAAAAACCAAGATCAATGTAAAGTCATCAGATCGGAAAACAACAGGCTGTCCAAACAGAAAGAACCAAATAGATTGTGCAAAAATGCACAACTTTCATGAGTGTCTATCCTGGAGTGAAAGTCTAACAGCAGACTTGTAAATGTTGGTACTAACCTGCAGGTAAGTGGTTTACATATTTCTGCTAGGCAAATATTGCCGAAGAAGATGCAGAAACAGGTTTTCCCCTGGTTGAATGAACCTGGTGCTACTAAGAAACCAGTTTTCTTTCAGATTCTTTAATCTCGCTCATTTTACAAGCAAACTAATTTCCCACAGAAAGGTCACCTCCCATAATGGACGTTGCAAGGATGAATTGCACACAGTATTGAAGGGAGGACCCATATACTTAGCCAGCACTACATTTAAATCCCATGGAGGGGACAGACGTCTGATTCTTGAACACACTTTAAAACCTTCTGGAAAATATTTGTTTACTGGGATTTTAAAAGAGCATCTGAAAAGTGGTTTTGATGGCCACCAGATGTAGGACAAATGTTAAAACTTCAACACTGTAAGTTCAGCAATGTCAAGCTGTGGCACCATATCAAGATATCTAGTCTACACAGAAGTCACTGTTTTAGTTTGTGTACCATCTTTAATTTGGCCTCCCTTGAGCCACCAGTATATTGTTTGGGCTTATTTCAGCTTGATGTTCACTTCTTGAATGAGATGGATGGGTGAAAAAGTACGGAAATGCCTTCACTAACTTAACAAATCTACAATTAACAGAAATCCTGTATTTTGATACCTAATGCAAAGTGCCAGCATTTTGAGTAATCTACACTCGAGAACAGATGCACTTCCAAATAGCCCCATCTGCTGAAGTCTGATGCAAAACTTCTTCATTGACGACCCATTTGTGGCCTCGTGACATACATCTGCTTAACTCGTTTGCTGAATATTCCTGGACAACAGGCACCATCATATGGCATGAGCTTTCCTCGACAGCACCCTTGAGCCTGTCGCGCTTTCGCAAAGGTAATACTTAATTGTTGTACTGTCCGTCTGAACCAGCATATTTGGTGGGCTAAAAAAAGCATAACCTACTTCAGAACAAGCATTTGCAATGCAATAGGTCTCGCATTAGGAAAGTTTGAGCTATTGGTATTGTAAATGGCAAAGTTTTTATTTATGTTTCTTTTTTTTTAAATAGCTAAATTAATAGCTTCGTCATTTACAATGCCAATAGTTATAACTTTCGCAAATGTGATACCTATAGCATTTGTAATGCAATATGTTTTGTATTTACAAACCGCGAGAGGACAAAAAAAAGCTCCGGACCACCGCCTCCTCCCAGGCCTTCAAAAGTGACCTCAAAGTTCTCCTCCTCCAGAGACACCTCCAAAAGTAATTCACGTCCTCTTGCTATTTGTGAGGAAGACTTCCCACTACTGATAATTTCTACTTTCCATGACCATGGAAGTGCCTTCCCAGTGTATGCCTGTGATTGGAGGGTCTGCCTTTTTGCAGTATTTTCCATGTACTGGTGTTCGGTGCCCTTTTGTAACATGCACACACCACTCTGCCCTTGCAACACACGGCTGCTACCTCTCACATGTCTTTGCCTTTGATACTTGCACAAGTGCCACCTTGCCCATGTAACGACATCTATTGTTGCCCGTTAATGGGAATGTGGACACCGATGTGGACGAGCGTTTCCTTCGCGGTTTTCACCGCGGGAGCGCGCGTCTCACCCGCGCATGCGCAGAGTAACTCCGCCATTTTTTTTTCCCCCCAGCCCCGAACCGAATCAGGTATCAGAGCGCTTTACATATAGGCAGCCCCCACCCCTCTGCATGCGCACACACAGGCGAGCGCATGCACACGCAGGCACACACATACAGGCACACGGCAGACACTCGCTCACACACACCCCCCTCCCCCACAGTCACACACACGCACTCCAGACACATACACACACGCACGCACACACACATACACAGTAGCTCACTCAGGAGCATCTCAGCTTATTCAATTAGAAAGCTTTTGCTTGGTTGAATTAACATACATATAACAAATTTGAGCTTATACAACACTAATAATATTAGTAGCTCTCAATGAGTTTCATTGAACGTAAGTAGCTCTCAGTAAATAAATGGTTGGAGACCCCTGCTATATGGTGTGCTGCTATAAACAGTGCTGAGGGGACTCCCAACACCTCTGAATAGGACTGGTTGTACTGTAAGCTCTGCACATGGAAACCCTCGCCCACTCAGTGCCCAATGACTTGTTACTCCTTAAATCTCTGAAGAGCCCGAGTGCTGCACTAGTTTGAGCCTTCCACTCAGTTTTTACGCCCCCCGAGTCTGAAACAGCTGACACTGTAGGCACTTCTTGCCACCTGTGCTCAAGCGTCACGAGTAGTACATATGCATCTGCAAGGTCTGCAGAACATGGAGGTCTCTCACACTAGGGTTTCGGCTACGAAATATACTACTTTTGCGTCATCACAATAACGAACTCCCGCTTGATGTGGGTTCCATGACTTCTTTCTAAACGCATTTCAAGCCGCGTTCACCAACCCTTATGTTTGCACAACTTACATTAACCCCATTCTGAGCACACCGAACTCTGTGTCCTGTATACAGAGGAACTCTTTCCTGTAAACTACCACCACATGCCACAACCAGAGTTTCCATTTAAAAGCCATGCAGTGGTGAACTTCACGTCACAGCACCAATAACCAGGCACTTCTCTCGAAAGCCACGCGGTAATCAATGCCGTTGGGAACAAAGTGCGTCCCTTCTCGCGCTCCAAGGAAAGACTAGATGTTGGCACGCGCTAGACTCGTTAATTGTCGCAGTAGATTTGATCGCTGCACAGAGGCGTAAATATTTAGACCCACAGACTCCCATCCAGATGGCATGCAAGGCAGTGTGCGCAGTTTCGAGGGGAAGCGCGGCAAAGGAGTGTGCAGCAGTCACAAGTAAACATTTACTCACTAAAAGCGTCCTTGGTTTTAGAGCAATACTTGCAAAAAAGTAAAGACAAATGGTAAAGGCCGGCTTACAGGAGCCATGATACAGCTGCCTCGAGTGCAAAACGGACCTCGAGGAACAAAGCAACAAATACTCTCTCTAGCTACCTCAAAATATTGTGTATTCCGCACAAAAAGCCTGTGTTTCATTTTGCAAAGGCCCGCTCCTTCATTTGCCCAAATCAACTCGGCATAATAAAAAAAATGCATAAATACATAAAGAAATAAATCCCGCCTTCGGGTAAAGTCCGCGCTATATAAAAATGCATAAATAACTAAATTAATTAGTACCGCAAATCACCGCCGTCACTGTGCCGGCCTGCGACCAGGAAGTCAGGCAGGCCGGCGCGACAACAGGAAACAGGAAGTAGGAGGGCGGGAGCCTACCCCGCCTCCAACGGAAGAGCCGCGACGGGAGCCGCGTTTCAAGCACCGGAGCTGGCAGGAGCCGGAGCCGCGTTTGAAGCACCGGAGCTGGCAGGAGCCTACCCTGCAGGTGCCGAAGGAGGGAAGAAGAGTCCTGCTGCCGGGCCCTGCAGCTGAGGAGAGCCGCCGCAGGAATGAAGCCGGTGAGTGGGTTGCTGAGCGGGAGGGGGGGGGGGGGGGGAGAGCATGTGTGCGCGCGCGCGAGTGCAGGGGCGGGCTGTGTATGTGTGTGTGCGTGTGTGTATGTGTCTGGAGTGCGTGTGTGTGACTGTGGGGGAGGGGGGTGTGTGTGAGCGAGTGTCTGCCGTGTGCCTGTATGTGTGTGCCTGCGTGTGCATGCGCTCGCCTGTGTGTGCGCATGCAGAGGGGTGGGGGCTGCCTATATGTAAAGCGCTCTGATACCTGATTCGGTTCGGGGCTGGGAAAAAAATTTTTTTTAAAAAAAAATGGCAGAGTTACTCTGCGCATGCGCGGGTGAGACGCGCGCTCCCGCGGTGAAAACCGCGAAGGAAACGCTCATCCACATCGGTGTCCACATTCCCATTAACGGGCAACAATAGATGTCGAGACAGACACTCTCAATGCTCACGCATTGAGAGTACGTCTGCTCGACCTAAAAAAGCACTGCTCAGAGCTCCAACATGTTAATATTGCGGTTTGGCTACTTGTGAGACTAGGCCCTTGGATTTTGCAGTTCTACAAAGTGTGCTTGTGAGCCAAGCAAGAAAGTATCAGTGACTACTGTCTATGTAGGTATCTTCTGTATGAATATCTTCTCAGACTGTTGCATTTCGTCAACTTTACAAAGGATTGCAAAGTTGCCACTGACAAGGTCAACTTGTCATTGCTACTTTCCAGAACACTGATCCCATTAGTTCACTAGACGTTCCTGAAGTGGGCTCCTAAACAACATGCCAATAGAGCTCCCTCAGGGTGGGGATGAGGAGGTCGTATTTAATCAGGCCTCCGAGGCATGCTGTTGAATGTGGCAAGTCCGTAAGGGGAGAACATGGAGTTTGTGAGGGCATGGAGTAAGGGCTTACATCACCATCCATATACAAGAGTACCAGGGTTTTAACATCATTTCTTAAGTCACTTTCTGGTTTCACATTCTTCAGCAGAAAGAACAAGTCTGTCTTAGTTGTCTGGTTAATGAGTTCATTTAGGGGGGGCTCGTTGTTCAGGGTGAATCCAAGATGCTTGGCATTGGGTAAAAGTTAGGGTTTGAATACTTCCAGGTTCATGCCATTGAGCAAGACTTGGTCTAGTTGTTGCTTATTGTTCTTCCTGAACAGCAGGAACTCTAGTCTGTTTTGGTTAAGCTTCATGTCGTTCAGGATCCGAATCAGAAGCATGGAGCATTTGAAGCATAGAATGTCTGCCACACAGGAGACCGTCAAATACAGTTGTGTGTCATCAGCTCATGATATGGCACAGTGCATTCTAATAACTGGCCTGAGATTTTGCTGCACCCTGCTGGCAGACAAAAGTACAGATTTTTTTGGGGCCTTTCCAATATTTAGTTATGTGTAGTGTGTGACAGGGTTTGTAGGCTCCCGGATATGGTCTTCTGCACTTTAGGAGTTCGACTGGAAAATGCTATCCAAACATTTGTGTATGTTGCTAACGCACAATGCACTTTATCACTTTGTCTTATGGTCTGATGAGCTAAGCTTTCGCAACAAAAAGAGTTACAAATGGTGAATATTTATGAAATCCCAAAATCGATATACCAACGATTGAATGGTGTCACTTGACACATTGATGTTGTCATCTGCAAGTATTTTCCCACGAGTTTCATTGAGAGGCTGGAGAGGTCCAGTAATATGAGGTAGGAGAGCTCTTTTTCTGTGGTCAGGAAAGTCCTCTATAATTTGTAAGATAGCGGTCTCCCTGCTGCAGCATGATTTGAAGCGGAGCTGATATTTGTGCACAAAATGGTTGGCATTGATGTGACCCTGAAGTTGTGCATCCACTGCTTATTGAATGAGCTTAGCAATGTAAAGGAGTGAGTGGCTGGTAATTGGCAAATCAGTAAACAAACATACATTGTGCATCGGGTCCTAAAAATGTGAAACACAGTAATGATTAGCAGTTCTTCAAGGCAGCCATATGCGAAAAGATCCACTACATCCATTAATGCACTTATTTGTTTAAAAACGAGTTCTCCTTCATCTATTGCTTTCAGAAAACCATGTCTGTCCTCACAAGGAGGACCAATATTTAGCTCTCTTGCCAGGATTTGGCCCATCCAGATCAATAAACTAGCCACTTATCCATTATTATCAAAAGTCCCAGCTCGGAGTCCAAGTCAATTGATAGTTCCAACACTGTCCCATAATATGCAGCATTTGCAACCAATACTTTGTTCACTGGGCAAACTCAGAAAATGTGGATGACTTTTACTGTGCTATAGCATCTAATACATATTCGGGTTCTTACTCATTTCCACATTCTCCAGGGAACTGCAGACCCTGTGAAAACATTTATGTTGGGTCTACAACAAATGGTTGAAATTGCCAGCGACCTCCTTTCCGAAGGGGCCGATATCCCAAGACAAATGGTCTCTGGAGTCATGTAGTGGGTGAGTGATAATTATCGCTAGCGACTATATACAGCAGACCCCATGGACTCAATGAACAAGTTACTTACCTTTGGTAACAATATATGTGTAAGAAACAAAGGTAAGTTATAGATTCCTTACCTTAAAATCACCCCCAGGCATCAGACTGGATCCGGAAAGTTTTTCATCAGCAGTACCCCTGCTTGTCGAAAGGTGGCGTTGGTCGGCTCCGCGTTAGTCGTTGGCGTCGTGGTCGCCTGGATGACGTCCATGTAGCTACTTAGACGCCACCCTCGCACGCGGACGTCAGTTCTGTACACAACTTTGCACGCCAGAAGCTCAGAGCCATGCAATACACTGACCACTGGTGCACAAAACTAGGGCCCTGAAAGGAAGACCTTAACCCTAGAAGTCAGTTCGCAGAACGGGGAGGATGGGCGGGGCGGTAAGAATCTATAATTAACCTATGTTTCTTACAGATATATGGTTACTGAAGGTAAGTAACTTGTTAATCTGAAAGAAACAGTTAGTTATAGATTCCTTAAGTAAGAATAGATACCCCAGCAATATCAACCCCAGAGGTGGGTCTACGAACTAAGTTCACACCAGGAAGTCCTGGAGAACAGATCGGCCAAAGAAGCCATCTCTCCGGACTTGGCTGTCCTGGCAGTAGTGTCTTGTGAATGTGTGCAAGGATGCCCACATAGCTGCCTGACAGATGTCATTAAAGGGGACTCCACGTCCCAAAGCAATGGTAGCTGCCGTCGCCCTGGTGGAATGGGCGCGCAACCCCACTGGAGGCTCCTTCTTTGCCAAGGAATAACAAGTTTTGATGCACAAAACGACCAATCTAGAAATAGCCCATTTGTGCATGGCCTTTTTTGGCGCCCAAGTAGCCAACAAAGAGCTGGTCATCCACCCGAAATTGTTACGTGCAATCAAAGTAAAAGGAAAGCACACGCTTTGGATCCAGACGGTGGAGCCTCTCTTCTTTGGATGGAAGCAGAGGCGGAAAGAAGGTAGGCAAAGTGATAATCTGTCCAATATGGAAAGGAGTAACCACTTTGAGAAGGAAGGAAGGAAGGAAGGAAGGAAGGAAGGACGAGTTCGAAGGACAACCTTGTCCAGATGAACAGTCAGAAAAGGAGGCTTAGAAAAAAGTGCTTGGAGCTCACTCACCCTGCGCACAGAGGGCATCGCCACCAGACAGGCAGTTTTTAAGGTCAGAAGCCTGAGAGGGCAGTTATGTAGCGGCTAAAAAGGAGTGCACTTAAGATATGTAAGAACCAAGTTCAAGTCACACTGAGGCATTACGAATTGAAAAAGATGAGTAATGCCCTTAAAAAAACGTGATTTACAACAGGGGACTTGAAAAGAGAATGCTGATCAGGAAGCCTAAGAAAGGCTGAAATGGCAGAGGTAGCCCTTAAGAGTGCCCAGAGAATGGCCCTGCTGTGCCAAAGAAAGAAGGAACAAGAGAACCTCAGAAAGAGGGGCAGAAAGGAAATCCACAGCCTTTGCTGCGCACCATGCCACACATTTTTTCACCTACAGGCGTATACTGTCTTAGTGGAGGGACGCCTGGCTGCCAAGATAACATCACTGACTTAGGGAGGCAGATCAAACAACGTCAACTGCCGCCGCTTAATCTCCACGCAAGGAGGTGGAGGCTGGACAGGTTCGGGTGGAGGACTGTCCCCTGCTGCTGCAACAGAAGATCCTCCCGAAGAGGCAGTCTGATCGGAGGATCGATGGCCATGTGTAAGAGCTCGGGATACCAGACTCTTTGTGCCCAATCCGGAGCCAAAAGAATGACTTGGGCCTGGTCGCGCTTGATCTTCAGCACTTTGGGCAGGAGTAGTATAGGCGGAAAGGCGTTTAGACGACCGCAACTGACCATAAGGGTGGATTGGACATCCCTTGAAAAACCAATCGACCTCAACCTGGCGTAGCGTCGAAGGGCTACAGACGTGGAAATTATCCTGCCTAGTGAGTCGGCGGTATCCAGTCCACAGCGGATGGGAAACTTTGCTGCGTCTCTCCCTTCAGCAACTGCACAGGAAACCGCGGCCTCCTCCGGACACTGAGGCAGCACTTGCGCTACCGTATCCCACACGGAGTGGATGCAACGGCCCAACAGACATGCAGGTCTTTACCGACCGCAGTCCCAAGTTGGAGGAAGAAAAGATCTTCCCAAGATGGTCCAGCTTTTTGGATTCCCTATCAGGTGGTGCGTTAGGGAATGAGCTTTGGAGGTGGAGGATTGGACCACTGAGCTCTCAGGGGTGGGGTGTTGGGAGAGGAAAGTGGGGTCGCCCGGAGCCGGGCGGAGGTGTCCGGCAATCATCCTATCCACAGGAGCCTCTGTGTTGGGCCTGGATCAGGTGCCCAAAAGGATGTCAGTGAGGGCCTCATTAAATGGTAGCAAGTGCTCCCAAGAGCTCGCTGCCGGTTGAAGCACCTGTCAGGAGGTTAGTCCTTACTGCCACTGTAAGTAGCTCGAGGTTGAGAGCCTCGGCCGCCCTACGCAACACCAGTGTAAGATGCTCCCTCCTTTTTCTCTGGTGGTTTGGCTGGAGAGGCGTTGTAGCGAGCACTGAGGTTACGTGCCGCCGACCTTGTTTGGATGTTGAAGGAAGACTGCGAGACTTGAGCCACTTCAGATATTTTTCTCTATCTGAGCGGACACTGTGAAGATATAAAGAGTCTACGGGAAGAGACCCGAGACGGTGGTTCCTACCCCACCCCTTTGGGTGGTTGTGAGGGAGCCGGCGATACCAGCCCGAGGTTTAGCCAGGGCCGTGAAGAATAGTACCCATGTCCTGATGAAGCCTATATCATCTGGCTGAAACGCGACTGCGTCGACACCTTATGCTTTGAACTGAGTCCCCTGTAAAAATTTAAGGAAGATTTGATTTTTTCCTAGGTGCACCAACACAAATGTAGGCTAGGTTGATAAGTCAACCCCCTGGTGCTTTGTTTTTGGGACTACCATTTTGTTGTGTACTCCACCCCAAATTAAGAGGAGGTACATATGTAAATTGGTGTATATAAATATTTTTTTGTCTCAAGGGTACAGAGAGTGTTTTTGATATTGTAAGTGTTTTGTGTATTTGTATATAATGTACATCTGATGTGTTGTATATAGACTGTTATTTGTTTACAATGTGCCTCTCTGGCTGTTCGCTCATATATGTGTATATGAATTAATATATTTTTACGCTGCGTATAATTCGCAAATCACAAGACAATTAATTGTATCTTGTTTGATAATTAAAAGTGGATTGATCCCTTCAGTACCATTTGTTTCTACTTTTTCATCTTTGGATGTCTCCTGCTCAGGTACGGGAGGGTGAGGTGGGCAGAACCCCTAACCATTTTTTCTAGTCTTTGCCACTGTAAGTAGCTCGAGGTTGAGAGCCTCGGCCGCCCTACGCAACACCAGTGTAAGATGCTCCCTCCTCCGTAGCCACGGAAAGAGGAGACAACAAGCCAAGGTCTGTTGAGGAATCCAAAACACTGGCTTCACCCAGTTCCTCTCTCCAGTCCGGTTCATAGCCCAACCGGTCAGTTAAAGGGTCTCTAGACCCCTACCAGTCCTCCTCACACTCCTCTGGCTCCCAATCTGGTCTAAAAGAGCCAGGGTAGAACAAGAGCACAAACGTACCAGTCTGAGCCAGTCCGGCTCTGTGTCTGCATCGGGATGGAGGCGCGGGGTCGACGCCGGCTGGGGACACAACCGGCATCTGCAGAGGACATGGTGCCGGTGGAATAGGTGTCAGGGAGGTGTAATGAGGTCGACCGGCGTCAATCCGGTCCAGGCCTGGATGCAAGGGGACCCTGCGGTGCCGGAGTCGCTGGCGTCGAAGGCCCAGGGCCCACAACTGAATCCGCGGGATCCGAAGGCACGTCAGAGTTGGCTGACCAAAGATGGCATGCATTCCTTCTTTAAATTGACAAAGCTGGGCAGGGGTCGCTCCAGATCCCGGGAAGGGAGTGAAGCCCGCAGTTGACCCTTCGGTCTCCGCAAGCGGAGTCGCAGGAGGAGCACCACTTGCATCCCTCGTAGTGTTGACCACCGGACTGGGAAAATGTCGAAGAGCAACAATGCTTCTTCGGCTTCCTCTTGGGCTTCGACTTACCTGACCCAGAGTGCAAAGACTTGGAAGATGAATGATGATAACTCTTCGACCTCCCACGTGACCAGTACCTCAAACGGCATGGAGCAGACTGCCGGGCCTCGAGAAGCTTTCGGACCGCTGCCGCAAAGACTTCAGATTCATGGTACGGCAGTCGAAACACAACTTGGGGTCATGGTCGCGCTCCAGGCAGAACAGGCACTCGCGGTGAGGATCAGTCACCGACATCAGTCACCTACAGGAACCGCAAGCCTTGAAGCTGGACATCTCTGACGTGCACCAGGAGTTGAAGACTCGTAAACGGTGTCGACAAAAGTCGGCAAAAAGTCAGTCAAAAAGTGACTGGAGGTACCGTTCTCTCCGGATCTGCAGTGGCTGGCGCAGAAAAAGAAAGTACTGATGTCAGCGCGCTAGGGGGGCTTCTAAGTCACCACCGCGACATCATCCCGGCAAGCACAACGCCAACGACTAACACGGAGCCGACCGATGCCACCTTTCGACACGCAGGGGTACTGCTGATGAAAAACTTCCCGTACCCAGTCTGACGCCTGGGGGTAATTCTAACGTAAGGTATCTATAACTAACTGTTTCTTTAAGATTCAAGTGTCAAGTCAAATAGGGGGTGAAGTGCCAGCTCCTGTGCCTCTGCTGCATATTGCAACTGCAAATAAAGACAGGACTTGGAGTTTTAAAGTGTGAATTGATACTCAGGTCGTCAAAAAAGATTTCGTATGAATCCCAGTCCACAAAAACCAAGTTTTTGGTCTCGTCCAGGTCCCACTGCTCAAAACCACAACTCTCGTCTGGTGGGTAAGTCGCGTTCCTTCCCATAATGAGATCTTCCCTATGGTATTACTGTAATATTTAAACCATTTCAATATTTTTCACCATCATTGTAAGGGGACCCTTATGAGCCAGGGGAGTGAGAGAGGAGCAACCACACCACATAGCAGAACTATCCCCATGGTCAATAAGTCGACCTGAAGTCACTAAGCCAGGTCATCTCTGTCCCCAAGGAGGGTGTCGCTGATGAGTAGCATCTGTGCAGCCCAGTAATAAAAGCTGAACACCTGCCACTCTCAGCCTATTCACCATACACATTTGCATGCGATCCCTGAAAAAAGCCCTATGCAATGTTATATTAGTAGACTTGTATCATATAGAATAACCTGGTAGCCACTCTTCCAATTACCAAGAGTGGCAAAGTATTCCATCCTGCATTTCTCCCCAGATTGTTGCTACAAGTATAACCATACTGAGTACCCAACACTTCAAGTGTCACTTAAGACGTACATGCTTAGGTATTTGAATATTCGGAGTGCACATTATATTTTGCCAGCTAGTTGCCAGGCCTCCCTGTAGCAGCACTAGTGTAAACTTTAAATCAATTGACCAGTCTTGAGGCCCCTGCACATACATTTAGAAGGTGCTTTAATCCAGATCCAGGTAAGTTGGGTTTGCTAATAAAATGGAGCGTGCTGTATATACAGCAGGGTGTGACTCCTTAATGCCCCCCTCCCATCAAAAACTCCACAGCAGCGCACCTTTCATAGTCACTCGACCACTGCCTTGATCAGCAGAACAAACAGCAAGGAAGGGACAGACGGCACCACTGTCAAGTGCCACACTCCGTGAGAAATGGCTTCAACAAAGTACAGACCTGAGCCCAGGGCGAGGAATAAAGCACCTGAAGATATTTGAATAAGTGAGGGTTGAAATTCCTCCTGCCCAAAACCTGATTTAGGATGGCCATCTCACTGATTCAAATACCTTCTCAAAATCAACTATGACCAACGCATCATGTCCCTCAATTTCATGATCTACGCCAGGACCAACTCTCTGCATAAGAAATAATGTATGTGCTACATCCCGGCATTAATCCTTATTGGTCCAGATTCACCAGAGTGCCCACTACTTTGATCAATCAATCATCTAATATTTTGGCTTCTGTGTTAGCAAGCAATTTTGGGCGATAAGAGAGCATTACTCTTGGGAATCCTGATTTTCAGTAACATTGAAACAGATGCACCACAGAGTTCCTACAGGAGGAACCTAAAGATGGCTTTTTAAAAAACAAAAATGTATACCAGGATAGGAAAATATTTTGAATTTGGTGAGGAGGCCGCTGTGTCAATACCCGAGGGTACAACTCCAAATGATGACCCCACGTGGACAAGGAGAGGTCCAAGGGCCTGGTTTATCAAATTTCAAGTTATGAGGTTCACTACTTTGGCAACTAATTGGGGAAGGGCGGCAAACAACTGGATATAATAATCAGCCCAGATAGTGCAGGAGTTGTTTTACGCTTACTTGGCGTTTGTGAGAGAGTGGTCTGCTTCCCAGATTCCTCAGTAGCCAAAATCCAAATAGCTGGCACTATCTATAGTTGTCTCTTCGGTATAGACATGCTTGAAGCTGCTGATAAAGGAGAGTTTGGGGATGCTGCTTTTGTTTTGGCCACAGATCCATAGTCAAACCCCTCTTCGCCATACACAGACAACATAAAGGTTGATGGCAACATGATCAGAATTTCAAAGTATACAGCATACATGTTAAAAATGTCCAGGAGTAAGATTGGGACCTCCTTGACACTGAATACGAGGAAGTCAGGGTCCTCAATGTCTGATCTTGATCGTGAACCTGGCGCCTCTATTGTCTATTGAACGACAATCCTGACAAGACTTGTAATTTGTTTCTTCCTTAATATTTCATAACAGTGTAATAAGATCACTGAAAGAGCGGAGGTGTAGGCAGAAGTTCCCCTTGACATTTCCTTCTGCCCTGGTGTCGCAGCAGCATAACTTGGAAGGTTCCCCTACCTCAGAGTTTAATCCTCTTATGACTTTTCAGTGGTTTTTGGTATCTTCAAAAATTAGTGACACTGTACACGTGGTAGTTGTTAGACAGGCATAGGATGCAGAGTTCATGAGCTTTTCCCCTATTTTTTTTACCTTTACCTCAACTTTAGTCAATCTAACAAAACGTGAAAGCATTCCCTACCATCACTCAATTTAACTTCCATCGATCTTTGTGAATAAGATCATAAAATATCTCATCATAAAATACATATTCAATCATACATTACAGATCCAATAGATTTAAAAACAGGTAAACACAGAAAAAAACCATAGATAAAAAGACTGATGTGAGAAGTTGGCCTGGCATATGATGTCCACTATTCTAGAGGGCCCCTTGCACCAGTCCAAACGACCCTTATTGATGGTAGGTTTAGACAACCTTTATAGAAAGCTATCCTAGTGGTAGCTGTGGAGAGTAGCCTTCAGGCTAAGTCTTGAAGGAATGTAAAAGCAGCTTGTTTTACCAGTCTATAATCCCTTGAATAATCAAATGAAAGGAGAACCACACCAGGTATATATATATAAAATATATGTATTTATTCTAAACACACCCCTCTAGTCTCTTTATGAGGCTAGAAGTAAAAGTACAATACGGGAACTTAAATAACACACACTAAATTAGCACAGTATACGTTTTGCCCTAGGGGCCTCACAAACCATACACTAAGAAAGTGGTATAAGTAGCGCTCTACGCATGGAGACAAGGCCTAGGGCCTGTAGAACTGCTAGGGCAACCAGGAACCAACCAAGGTAGGGACGCAGGAGACATACGGGGGACGCGTGCAGTGTCTAAACACAGCCGCGAATCACCATTGACTTCTATGGGGGAAATTAAAGTTACAAAGTTAAAGTTTAAGGACACTTAGGAGTGGACTACGGTAAATGCCCTTCAGTACTGGAAACTTAGAGAGTCAAGACCCACGGGAGCACCAAAGTACTCGTGTTACCTCACCCAAGGAAGCCGGGTGCATAGGTGTCTTTTCGTGTCAGGTTTCACCGTTTCCAATGGAGAGCTGCAAAGAAGTGCTGCAGGCAACCAGGAGAAAAGTGTCCGGATGGATCCAAGGGTGGATTGGAGATCTGAAGAACCTGAAAGCAGAGGGGACAGAGTCTGGGTCACTAGCCAGTGACCAGGATGGCGACAAGAAGATGCCAGCCGATGTCGCGTGCTTTCAAGTGATGCAGGTGAAGCTCGACTCTTCAACCACGAGGACCAGGAGGCGTCGACGATGACCAGGAGCTGGATTCGAGCTCTCCCACGAAGGATGTCAAGTGCTGCAAAGTCGGTATCCGGATTGGACCCAACAAGCCTTGGCAACAGCAACCTATGCAAGATGACAAAATTGGCTTCGGAGCAGACCAGCAAGGTCTGTGGGACTCACCCTTCGGAGGGGAGTCAGGGCACGTCTGGAGCAACCAGGGAAGCCCAAGAAACAAAGGATTGTCATTCGTGGGGACCCACTAGCCAACGGGCTAGGGATCGCGAGGAGCCTCAAGCGGAAATGCTGAAAGCAGGCCCACGGAACACTCGTGGAGTGTAGGCCCACAATCTTCGATGCAAAAGGTGCTCAGGGCTTTGACTACAAGTAGCTCAATGCACAACTTCGGGAGAGCTCAGGAAGTAGATGCACTAACAAATGTGCAGGGTGTCCTGGAGTTCCGGTTCCACGTCTCTCGTGATAGCTAAAGGCCTCTGCAGAGGGGCTCAGCTCATGCTAGGGCACCCTCTCACACAAAACCAAGCACTCTGCCTTCAGGATTGTCAAGGCCTGCCATAGGAGTGAATTATAGGTTTATAGATGTCGGTTTTAAAAGGTAGATATGGGTATACTGTATCTAAGTAAGGGGTGCTTACACCACCTTACCCAGGCTGCAAGTGCAGACCTGTGGTGCCATTTTGGAAGGCTTCCCAGGGGTGGCATAATGCATGTTTCAGCCCCTAGTAGGCCTCTGGGGTACCTATGCCCCTGGTACCTAAGGTACCATATACTAGGGTATCACAAGAATAACCCAGTAACCAATCTGGAGTGTACCTAATGTACAGTTAATCAATTTAGAGAGAGAACAGCTAGGCTGTGGTCCTGATTAGCAGGGCCACAGCTAGACTAAAGTCGAAAAACCGGTGAAACACAGCAAAAAGTGGGGTTAACCATAGTAAGCAGATCCTACTCTCCTACAACCGAGATAAAAAAAAACTGTTACACCATACTAAATTCATCCAGACCACAAAATAAAGTGCAAAAAACGCCAAGTCTGTTTAAAATAGAGTTAAAAGGCAATCAATCTCTTAGTTGATAGAGCCATACATAAGTAGGAAGCAAAAGAGAAGCATACATAAGGGTCGGAGAGCATTTGTAAAAAAGTCAGAGCTGGGCGATATTGTTGTAAGCTATATTTCCTCAAAAGGGGACGAATATACTTTTTACGTTCATACATATAAAATTTACAAAAGAATATAAAGTGCAAATTTGATTGAAGGGATGTAGCATCACATGAACAGAGGGGCAGATCATTAATTGAATACACACCCGCCAGAAAACCCAGCATGCACGGGATAAGATTTAACCTAAATCGCACCAGTATATATTGATGCTGGCTATTTGTTACGAAAGACAGATATGAAGTTACTTCATCAGCAATTGTGGGGAGCCCCAGGTATATAGCTACCGTGCTTTTGACCCAATTTTGTGCATATCTTTTATTTTCCCAGTGCCAACTATAGCGAGATTTAATTTTAGCTTTAGGAATTGACTGACATGAATGTATAGAGGGAATCAAAGCCCAATATTGACAGTGTTTCTTTAACCTATTGAAGCCATGATACCTTATGGGCCTGTTTTGGGTTAATCAGACCGTGCCCCTCCGCCAAATAGAATGCCATAGTAGTGAAGGTTAAATAACGGATACCAGCAAGGGAATTTATTTCAAACGAATAAATGATTAACAGACGTCAGATTAAAACCCATAAATGGTACGTTCTTCTGACTTTACCGCATTGGGGTCTGTACTTGATTAATCACAAAACACTTATTAAGTGAGATCAACAATGAACGATCACATGAAAGAATATGAAAGAATATAGCAACACGGGTAATCTTTTATGAAAAAAAGATTCTTTTATGAATGCAAAAATGTTTTAAAAATGTAAAGGGTACAAAATAGATCACAGATTCAATCAGAGCTTCAAATGTCAAAGGAGTAAATTAATTGTCCTATTGTACATCCGAATACAAGTCCAATCAAAAGCAAAATCATAACATAAGCCTACTAATTTTAGTAGGTGTCAAATGTGTGGTTAATAGCCAACAATGAGATGGACTTAACATTCGACGTTTCGGTCTTGTGTTGTTGACTCGTAAGCCCTTCTTCATGACAACATATATTTGTGATGGTGACCCCTTGGGAGGACTCTTTTAAACTTGAGGTCCCTGAGATGGAATACACAATAATATAGATTGTCACGAATGTTTTAAAACCAATATTATCCAAAGGCTGATAGATACCAGAAGGTGCGGACATGAGACTGATATCAAGTCGTCCGGAATATTCTGGGTCCTCACGTCGTGGAAATTCTTATCTAGGGACTTGGTTGTTGTTTGGTAATATTACCGGCAATCTGTGGCTCTATGACTGAATCTAAAGAGAGTTCTTATAACCAAAGGTAATGGCAAGACGATCGACAGCTCAATCGGTAGACCGGTCTTGATTTCCCCCTCCAGCTTTGCCAAAGTGGCATTATTAGATCGAAAGACACCTGCCTGCTTCGAAATAAACTCGCCACGGATGACGGCCTTAAACCCCTCCCAGAGGGTGGAAGCAGACTCAACCGAGCCCGCGTTGAGGTCAAAGTAGTTGGTGATCGCGGTCTGGATTTCTGCACAGAAGACAGAGTCCCGGAGAGCGTTAGGGGGAAGGTGCCACGAAAAGGCCCGTCGTAGGGAATGTGGAGGGCGGAAACGGTCCTGGACTGGCAAATGGTCAGAAAAGGTACACGCCATGTGCTTCACGTCAGAGAGCCAAGAAAGGACGTCCGGGGAGGTAAGCCAAAAATCTATACGAGACCAGCAGCCCCGCGCACCAGTGAAGCAAGTGCCCTCCCGCACATCAAGATAGAAGTGGCGCCAAACGTCGTAAAGAGCATTATTGGTCAGAATAGATGAAAGGGCTACAGCAGCGTCCGGATGAGATGTACTGGAACCCGACCGGTCCAAATTCGCAGATAGGGTGACATTTAAGTCCCTGCCCCCAAAGGATCGCCGCGGGACTGCAAGAGGAAATGAGGTGCCATACATGGTTGAAGAAGTCCGCATCGTCACTATTGGGGCCATAGGTCACGGCAATCTTAACAGGTTGTGCCAATAGTAAGCCATGAAGAATCGCATACCTGCCGTCCGGATCAAGGATCACCCTGTCAGTCTGCCAAGGAAGGCCCCGCCTTATCAAGATAGAGACGCCCCTGGCGTACGAGGAGTAAGTCGGCAGAATGGGATTCCCCCCAGTACCTAGAGTGGAGCCTGGAGATGGTCCCCGACAATAGGTGCGTCTCCTGCAGAAGACATATGTCCACTTTATGGCGCTGTAAATGTGCA
This sequence comes from Lissotriton helveticus, assembly GCF_964261635.1. Lineage (NCBI taxonomy): Eukaryota > Metazoa > Chordata > Amphibia > Caudata > Salamandridae > Lissotriton > Lissotriton helveticus. The sequence goes on from NC_136065.1 coordinate 2,085,884,286, forward strand.
ATGATCAGGCGGGCTTTGCGGTGATCATTCAAGCCCCGAATATTCCAGGGCTAGCATACTACATCAGTCATAGGGAAGCAATAACGAACACCATACCACACAGCGTGGGCGCAAAGCCCCGCAAAGGAGCACAGCGCAGATGGAGACTAGGGGCGGGGGGGGGAGGAAGGCAACAGCAAGTGGCCCAGACCGGGGGGGCGGGGCCAAACACCCTAGATCGGCGTACAGGGGGGGATATGCGATCGGGGCAATAACAGAGGCGCGCAAGCAATCTACGGGCAGGAAAGGCCCAGGGCACAAAACACTGCAATGAATAATGAGAGCCCAACACAGGACAGACTGCGAAAAGGGGGGGTATGTTGAGAGAGAAGGGGACCAGGAGAGCAACAGGTTGACCGACAAACCAAGCTCATATAACAGGAGCAGAGCAAGTCAAAGAGCACAGTGGAACGTAGCCTACAAAGTCAAACGCAAATAGCCAAAGCGATAAGCACAGTACAGTGTCAATGGTGAAGCATGCATAAACAATAATGATCAACAACACGGCAGCAGACTGAAGCCGCCACCTCAATAGAGGAGCAAAACATCCCGCAGCCCCCCCACCCCCCAACTCTCCCTCCCCCACCCCAAAAGAACAACCACAGACCAGAGGACCCCGACCACCCCATACCCACTCCAACCCCCCCCAAACAGGCTGAGTAGACCACCCACCCCAACCCAGGAACCCACAACTAGGAGAGTGAAGAACATTGGAGGACGGGGGAATCATCCCGTGAGGGCAGGGCAGGGCTAGGCGTACACCCCTGCGGGGGAGCAGGGTGGCCAAGCAGTGGAGTAGTCAGATATCAACCAAAAGGGGGAAAGTCAGTAAACCAGTAATGTGTGCACTTCTCAGTCATTGTCACTGAGGCGGCCAGTCCCATTGTGTTGAGACATAGAGGGGGAGGAGCGGGCATCCTTGTCCGATCTCTTGGCAAACGCCAGGGCCTCTCTGGGGTCAGGGAAAACGAGTGTTTTTGTTCCTTGGCGGACTCGAGCTTTGCCGGATAGGCCAGTGAATGAGACCTCGTGTTTTCGTAGGATGCGTTTGCCATCCGTGCGGCCTGGACGGCAAGGGTATAATCGGGGTACCCTGGTGAGTCATGGTGCCCTTGTCAAGTGCAGCACGGAGGATAGCGTCCCGGTCTCGGTAGTTCAAAATCTTAGCTATAATGGGACGTGGGGGCAGACCGGGGCCAGGACGGGGCCAGGACGGGACCAAGAGAATGATGAGCTCGCTCCACGATGAAAACAGAGGATAAGACATCACCGAAGAGTTCCTTGATCAGCTGTTCCACGAAATCCTCCATCCTGGAAATGTTTGTGGATTCCGGAAGGCCAGTAATGCGGAGGTTACTCTGCCAGGAGCGGGCCTCCAAGACCTCGTTCTTATCCCGGATTATGGCGAAGGTCTAGTCCATCTGAAGAAGTTTCTGCCGGTCCTGTGTGGCGGCATTTTCAACGTCAGAGACCCTGGTTTCCACGTGAAGAATCCGATTGTCGTGGGAGTCGACACGAGCCTTCACTGTGTCCACGCGGGCTGAGAGTTGGTGCAGCTGGGCGGCAATACCCGTCACCGTGGACTTAACGTCCAGCATGATGGTGTTAAGGTTGTCCTCACAGGTCAAGGAGCCCTCCTCGTTGATAACAGGCGAGAAGACTTCTGGAGCTCGAAGGCAATCTTGGGCTGCTTTGGATCGTTTTCCCCCATTGTGAACGGCCCCAGCATTTAAGGAGCGGCCCAAAGGAGTGAAGGGGAGCCAGAGGTCCAACAGCCGACAGCAGAAGGGAGCGAGAGGTGGGTGGAGTCCACCCAAGACACCTCCAGGGGCAGGCAAGGGGCACTTCAAGGAGCAGAGAAGAAAAGACGTGAAGCCCCCAGGCATAGAAAACAGTGTGGGTAAACAATGGCACAACCGTGGTCAGCACCCCCAAGGTAACAGGCCAACAAGGCAGCAAAGCAGGATGTCCAGCGGGGCGCCGAACAGGGCAATACAATCAGCCAACCAATTCCGGCCCCCACACAGAAGTGAGTCCGAAGAGGGCACCACCGAAGCCGTAAAGGAGTGAGCTGCTATGAGAAACAGGTTTGACGATATTCCACACAACTAGCCATCAAGCCAGACGGCCACACTCCAAAAATGATGGCCCGGCAGGGCGGGAGCGGGCAGGCACGGCCAGGCACGGCCAGGCACCGGACAGAGCTGCAGTGCAGGGCTCAAGCAGGCACCAGATAGCCCGCAGAGGCGGTAATCAGCAGAGGCGCTGCAGGTGCGCTCCTGGTGATGACATGCGGGCCAGGTTAGGCGGCAGCGAGGAGGGAGCAGGGAAGGCAGCAATGAAGGCCCAACAGGTCCAGGGCACAATCAAGGAGGTGCAGCCCCTGACCAGGATGAAGAACTAGGAGCATGGGCAGGTAGGGCCCAGAGAGCCGCATTCAGCGACCAGCGCCCAAAACCAGGGAGGTGGGGGGAGCGCACCAGACTACAGCAGTGGTGAGCAGGGATGCGTGGGGGCCCACCACTCACAGCCCTGAACCAAGGCACCTGCGGCGGCCGCACAAAACGGCCAGGAGGTAGTCAGATAACCGGTGCCACCCCTCAGCACACCAGGACGGGCGGAACGGCCCACAAGCCCCCAGCCCCGCCCACCAAGCCGCAGAGGCCACCCCACTCCCCTCCCCTCAGGCCTCAAGGATCGTCCAGCGAAGATCAGCTGCTACAGATGGAGGATCCCGTAATCCAGAGGTCGCAGGACCCAGCGGGCAAAGAGGACCCAGCCCCTCCAATGGGAGCAGTTGTAGGCGGCAAGGAAGCAGCTCCGGGCATCGGCAGTCTGGAGGCGGGCCGGAGGCCGACGAGGCCGATGCAGGACTAAGGCCCGACCTCGGGGGCACAGCACACAGGCAGATTAGAGGGCAGGTGGGGTCCTGGCTCCAGCAGGCCACATCCCCGCACTCCGAGACACAGAGGGGCGGTGAGGGGGAGGGGACGACCAGCCGGGACAGGAGCGAGCGGGGAGACGCAGGTGGCCCGCCGCCCCCAAGCTCGGGCACCCGCAGCAGCCGCAAGAAGCAGCCCGGAGTCCACAAGAAGCCCGGCGCCGACCCTGCAACAACTAGGTCGGGCGAGATGGACAGGCCCCCAACCCAGCCCGCGAGGCCACAGCAGCCGTCGCACTCACCCAAGGGGAGCAACAATGCTAAACGATGCCCAGCGCTCAGAGGCAGTCCCACGTGGAGTGGGCCCGATCACACGGGCCTGAGACCGGAGGCCCGGCGTCACAGGAGCAATGGCGCTGTTTCGCCTCCGAGGACGTCCAGACGACGATGGAATGGTGGTTCGGCTCCACACTGAAGAGGGAGTCAGGATGCAGCTGAGAGGCACTATTAAGGTAGGGATGTCTGCAGGATCAATTACGGATTTTAATGCTTGGCCGGCAGAGCCCACTCAGTGTTCGGCCATCTTGCAGCCGGCCAAGCCACGCCCCCAGAACACACGTACTTTCTATTTTACTGCTCATGGGTGTTTTGTTAAGCTTCTTGCCCGAGAGATCACTGCTCTTCAGCAAGCAGGGCAGTGCGATCCATACCTCAACCTCCGCCACAACATCTGAAAGTAACAAGCATTTACAATGCAATGGTCTCGGCAGCATTAAAGGTAGAGCTATTGGCATTGCTCTTTATTTATTTTTTTAAATCTTAAATAAATGACATTGTATTCTGAGAGTTACTCCTGGGGGTAACAATGCATGGTGTGAGTTACTCTCTGTGGGATAAAAATGGAGGTTTACTGAATCTCTGTGTTCGCAACAGTGACCGCTGTCAGTCAGATACTCCCTGGGAATAATAATGGAGCAAATAACAATACATGTTGTAGGGTAAAAAAAACATGCTGTCAAACACCACCTCGGTCTAACAGTTTATGCCGTCATGCTGTAAATGTGCACACACTCAGAAATTCCGTGTCTGATACCAACAGTACATGCGGTCATGTACAACCTGGGACTAACAATGCAGGCGTCAGATAGGCTGGGGATAAAACTGCAAGTTAGATCGGGGGGGGGGGGGGGGGGAGCGGTAACAGTGCATCCTGTTGAATATTCCCGTGACCAACAAAGCATACTGCATGTACTGCCTGGGACTAATAATGTAGGCTAGGCATTAAAGCCTGTATGCTATTACTACCGGGTGTGGTGCAGGGCTAACGTGGCATGCTTGCACATATGCCCTATTCCCTATGGGCAACAATCCATTCTGTGGGGTACTGCCCTAGGTAATAATGCAGGGTGTCATTTGCTCCCTGGGGCTACCAATCATTGTTTACATACACTATATGTGCGCAACTGTGCGCGCCGTCAGGTATTCACGGGAATACTAGTGGAGGCTACCAATTACAAGGGGAGGACAGTGCACGTTGCCAGGTAACCCCGTATGCTGTCAGACTCCGTGTGAGTGATGGCACAGGCTATGGCGTACTCCAGTGGTTATACATACCCAGGTGGCTGCTGCTCCGATGCCTGGGCAGGAGGGGGCCTCTTGTGCACTTTTGACTACCTCATGTATTTTGGTTGCTCACAATTTTTACTCAAGTATTTTGTTTGCTCACGATTGTCACTATTACCTTTACTACCTCATGTAATTTTGGTTGCTCACAGTTTTTACTACCTCATGTATTTTGGTTGCTTACAATTGTCACTATTACCTTATGTAAGTAACGTTTGTTTTTGCAATCTGTTCTTTTGTAATGTTTCTCATTATGTTTCATTTCTGTTCCTAATGTGAAGCGCTCTGACGCCTTCGGGTAAAGTCCGCGCTATATAAAAATGCATTAATAAATATATAAATAAATAAAGAGAGAAGGAGGAGGAGGTGCAGGGGAGGGGTGTCCTGGAAAAGGACGTCCAAATCAGGGGAGGGGGATGAGTTGTGGAGGAGGGAAGTGCGGGCCGGGAGAAGGAGGAGGAGCGGAGACCTCCGGGGTCTGAGAGAGGGATCGGGGAGTGTGCGAGCCGAGGGAGAAAGAGGTCAGGGGCAGAGAGCAGAGGGCTGCAGCCGCAGAGAGGAGCCCGGAGCGCGGCAGAGAACTTGGGACCAACAGGGGGTCGGGGCGGCCCCAAGGACTCCCAGATCAAGCAGCAACGAGGAGTTCGGGGCTGCCCAGCGAAGCCGGAGGTAGCAGGCACGGACACACACTCTCCGCCAGGGGTCGCTCTGGAGAGCTACGGAGGACGGGGACCCGCAGAGGGGAGCAGAGCAAGACCCGGAGGAGGGACCGGGAGAGGGCGCCAGGCGACCGGGCATGGATGGGTGCGAGCCACGTCTGGAAATAGGGTAAACTGCACCGCAAGGGCCATGCGCGCCACATTTTAAAGGCATCACGGTGTGGATGTGTGTACATGTGTCTGTATGTGTGCGTGTATGTGCGCTCCTGTGTGTGTGTCTCTGTGTGCGGGGGACGGGGGGAGTGTCTCTGTCTGCGTGTCTGCATGTCTGTCTGCGCTCGTGTGTGTGTGTGGCCGCATGCGTGCAGGGGGAGGTGTGCCTGGGTATGATTGTGCTTCCCAGGAGACAGCCTGGCCGAGCGCGGCGCGTGCCAGTCAGCGCGTGCCACTTTCAAATCGCCTCAAAGGCGAAGCGCGCGGCCAGGATTGTCTCCTGGGAAGCACACATGCCGACAAAAGAGCTTCGGCGGAGACGCGCTTCCGCACGTTCAGCCGAGCCCTAAAAAACCATTTGGTAGGGAGTGATTTAAATCATTAACTAAATCCAGTACCTCAATTCTTCAGAAATTACCGCTCAATGTCAAAAACACTGCCACTAAATAATCACAATTAATGAACCCGGTTTAACTGTTTCAAGAGTTTTAAGTGCATCTTAAAGAAATGCAATGGGTGCCTCCACAAATAAAAAGGCGCTGTCTAACCACCTAGTGATTCCCACCCAGCACAATTAGTTAACTCACCAGTTATCCTCTCTTTATCTGGTCCATCCTTATCACATTAAACATGTCCCTAGTGGAAAGTGAGCATAAGACTCACTCCAGTAGGCGTTAACAGTCACAGGTGGACTGAATTGTGAGCATCATTTACTGCCAAACTTACATTTCCTTTGTGGCTGGTAGCGCAAAGTCAAATTTCATATTGTTGTATTATCATTGAGGTTTGCAACATATCAAATTAAGATTAAGTTATAAACAAATTACTAGGCGGCCATGGCTTATTGATGGTCGAATTTACATGTGGATTTGCATCCTCTGAGCTCTGTATTGCCAGTTTCCAAAGACATAGGGAAGCCAGGAAAATTGGTATTCAAGCATGTTAAATCTTTCGAAAAAGATTTTCATTAACACTTCCAAATTATGTGTCAAATTTGAAAACAAGCAACAGACTAACATTAGGGATAAGAACGAGATAATGCCATGCTTACATGGTGCCTTTATCTGTGGCACAACTTGAGGTTAACAGGACACAAGATTATACAAAGGGAAAACAAAATGGATTTGAACATACTGCAGTAGCCAAGAATACATTATTAGACCAACAACCATTCAGCTAATTTCATCTGAATCATGATTTTTTACTAATCAAATAACATAACATACCATAAATATGTAGTTTGTGTCAGGAACTGGGCCTCCAGTTCGGAACAATTCACACAAGTCGTAAAACTGGAAATGAAAAAACAAAGAAAACTGTTAAATTCAGTGTTTGGGGTCAGCCTCTAGAACGCGTTTCCTTTAAGACCTGAATTTAAGAGTATGTCATAGTGTGAGGTTACAACAGAAAACAAATTGGTCTTTTTCACAATGTAGTCGACTGGTCCTATGTAACACTACTTTTTATTTCCTGAATTGGTGGTGGTCTGAGACACAATATCTCCCTCTCACACTTGTTTGCAGGAGTGCAGAAATGGATTTCCTTTGGAAGTAAGGAATGTCTCTGAAATTATACTGGAAGAGCAAACTACTAGCACCAGCAAATAATAGTTAGTTACCTGTAATCTTGGATCTCCTACATGGGAATCTTCGTCATCAATACTGAACTGTTCCACCCACGTGCAAGATCCTGGAGCACGTATTAAAAAATATATATTTACAAAAATCATACACTTTCTTTTCTTTCAATAAAAGTATTTTAAGAAGAGAATGGAAAGCTATTTCATAAATATTTTTTAAAAGAAATGGAGAAGAAAAAAAAGTCAGGATGCAAGGGAACAGCTTTCCTCTTGTCCAGAATTTTATTTTTGTATGTTTACTGTAATTTAAGAAACTGCAAGTTACTGTTAACAATAAGAAATTCGATGGTGGCATCAGATATGGTCTGCTTTCACTTAGATTGGTGTTGAACAGAACTGTCCTGCGAGCACTGATCAGTGAGTGAAAGATACTATTGGAAGGGGGACAATGTTCGCTTCCCAGCGGTTCTAGTCCTGGCCCCTTGCTATACCTCTGTAAAAAAATTCTTGTCCAGAGATTTTCATTTTTGATTAGTGTTTTTGTATCATTAGTTAAATAACTTAGCTTTGGTAGACATTGCTAATCCAGGCCGAATATTTCTGGATGACATTTTAAAAAATGGCAGATGTGTTGCAGTGATGACATAATTGCAGGTACCATGAAACCTATATACTTCATTTTGGTGTCAAAGCATAGGTTTAGAGGGTCAAGTAGTCTTACAGAGACAGAAAATAACTCCTCAGCGCAACCCTTTTACCACATTCCAATATGGCAGTTCTATAATAATGTGTTTAACCATCATGTTAATAATTTATTTTAAAATTATTTTTATTTCAGATTTTCCAATGATTCAAATTCATAAACGTGAGTGAAGCAGGTGGAAGGAGTGGATCTTTACCTCCAGACAGAATGTTGCTAACTACAAAATCTGAAGACTCTTTCAACAAAGTAAAATGTGTCATATGTCAAACTAATACAAAAGAAAAGCCAACATCAACTGCGGCTGTACCCAAGAGAGTACGAGATGCTGCAGAAAAATGGCAAGACAAAGTTCATAAAAGATTGAATCTGATGGGTTAAGAGGATCAAATATGTTATCATTGTAACAAGTGCTACAATCACATACAATGGAAGAAAGCTGGAGAAAAAAAAATGGGGAAAAAATAGAAGCCAGTGAATCACAACAAGAATCCAAGTCTTCTGAGAAAGCGAGGACAACCAAACCCAATGCCCATCTACTTAGAAGATCAATGGCTACCCCTCATTCACCTCCAACAACTGCCCAGAAAGCAGAGGACTGTCAATGTGTTATCTGTGGTTTAAACCAGAATAAGGGCAAAAGAGATTGAAAAAAAGAACAATGTACAGAGTATGTGAGTCTTAAAGGGCAAACATGTTTTTATCTGCAGCGAGTTACTTCCAAGAGGAAGTTTTCAACCAAGTAGCTGATCAAAACAGGGAGGTGAATGTATTTATAGCAGATTTGTATGCCCACACGAACTGCATGTGTGCATACATTCGAAAATATGAAGGTGAGCTCCCAGCAGCAACGTAACCACCAGTCTGCAGTTAGCACTTTTTGAAAAAGCAAATAAATTATAAAGCCACTAGAGTGCAGGCTACGGGTTCACACTCCGTGAGATCACAGAACTAATGGTCATGATTGAGGGACCGGCGTTGATCATAATAATGAAATTAAGACTTTTCTGTTGAGAATGTACAATGACAGAATTTGTTTTGGTCAGTCTAACAAAAGAATGAGCCACAGATGGTGTTCTCAGCTGATTTGACTCCTGAAGTTCTTGCTGTCAAAATAAGATCACAGAATGCAGTAAAATCAGCAGGAACCTTTTTAAGAAACATCCTGAAAGATTTAGATTTTGGACTAAATGACCAATTTTGTGATACTCCAGAGCTCCACAAATCATGGGAGTCAACAGGAATGCCGAATGTGGTCTTAACATTTTTTACATAATTATTTAATATCAGCAAAGCAAATCTGTTACAAACTAAAGTTCTTCAGTGCAGAACAGAAGCAGACAAATTGAGGATGGCTTTGAAGATATAAGTGAAGAAGTGGAAGACAATCCCATGAACCGACAGGCTTAGGCTGTGCAAATTTACTGTCTTTTCCAAATCATGTTTTATGAATTACATCACGGCAAAAAAACAACAAAAAAAACTGTCACACATGACAATCATTTCAATGAAGAGGATTGGTGTATCAACAAGTTATTAATGACAAAGCCGGAACTCATGCTGTATGTGAATTTGACAGCACACCACTACTAAGTCACTTTACCAGGAAAGGATTTACAATTGCTGCTCTTGATAATTTTGAAGATGGCTCTTTTTGGTCTGGAACATACAGCGGACATGATACTGCCATGATGCGTATTCAAGACTGTACCGATGAAGCAGCTGCTGGAAAACAAGCTGTGTCAGGTGTAAACAAAAGAGGCTGAAAACTTATAACCCAACTGCCAAGCCAACGTGTGCAAAATCACTACAAGCCATCAACACGTCCCAGTCTACCAGAAAGTTTCAAAGTGGCTGACGACATCGATCTTCTACCTGATGCTGCGGTCCACAAAGTTGATTTAACTGAATTTTTGATATCGCTTATTCGGTGCGGCCTGAAGGATGAAGAAAAGCCAGTTCCTCCGTGGGCTGGAATTCATGCCCGGATCTCCCAGAATACCGTCCCACTAAAGAAGGCTGGCTTTTTACCAGTCACAAACTACACAACAGTATAAAACGCTCTAAAGAATTTCCAAAATATACGTGCTTAGCTTTAAGACCAGCCTTTTCTGCCTTTTTTCGGCAATGAAGGTGTTTTCCGTATTGTAGCTGACATTTTTATGAGCAATTCAGTACAGTTTGATGATCTTTATGCAATGATGGGCGTTTTCCACTGGACGCACTTTGCGTTGTGGTATGCAGGAAGTTCTCAGTAGATGTGGTATAGACTATGCACTTAGTGCGGCTGAAATCTTTGGAAGCAACGCTGTGCAGTCAGTATTGAGGAGAACTCATTATGTTAATTTGTTACAAGGTATGCTCATCATATCTGATGTTATAGAAACACTGCAATGGAATGCTTTCTGGAAAAAGATTTACAAAATAGGCTTTTATATTTTATCTCTGAAGTGAACAAGGCACAGGGAGCACATCATTCAAAAGACTTAATGAAAAGCCAGGCAATGTTCAATTAACTCAGTTAAAAATAAGAAAAACTGAAAACCAAGCTCGCAGAGTTTGTCAAAGATTGTTAAGAAAAATCAGAACTTTGCAAGTAGTGGGATAATGTTTTACACATGATAGCTTTAGTGAAAAACTTGATACAGGTTAGATAGGGAATTTGATTGGGAGCTGCACGTGAAGACTGAAGTCACTGACTTCTGTGTTTTGCAAATTCGATTGCATGAATTACCTGAGATATGGGTACTGGTATTTGGAAAGAGTGAAGAAGCTAGAGGTGGAAAAACTATACCTCTACAGAAAATGAATCAAAAGACATTTTGTGGTATAAGATAGAGGGGGAAGTTTCAATGATGTGGCTCCAGATATAAACCTGGAACAGACGATCTAGAGGACACCGAAAAGCTCCAAGGGAATTGTTAGTCAGACAGAAAGTGAATATATTGCTCAATGGCAGCTAGTTTACCATGAAGATCTTTCTATTTGCAATGTTTTCTGAGAGATGACAAATTCAAAATTGATGGACCATCGTAAAATTGTTCCTCACCACGAACTTGTGGAAGAGAGAGGGGAACATTTTAATAAACATGTTGACAGCCTTCTTCATTTCATGCATCAGCAAGGGAACTCCTCTGAAATGACTGAGCATGTGAGACTACAAAACGTTGGGATCAAACAATACGTGGATAACGATAAAAAGACAAGTATACTAGATGTCCTGGAAGATGGATCGAAACTATACCCAGAACTGAAGCAGGAGAAATGTTATTGAAAAAGAAAAAGCTGTTTGACAATCACTAAATTTACATTTCCATGCTTTCATTGCCATAGTAAGAGTTTCGTCCAACCAGACACCGTGTTAGCACATAGAGATGGATGTAGCAAAAGAAAGGGTGCATTTTGGACATCGTCGCATTATCTTTTTCCAGCAAAATACATAATTTGATGGAAATGCTGCCACCATACCAGTAAAGCACAAACTCGTGCAAGAGCTCGAAAAAAAACCTTTCACATAAAAAATTTCAATTTGAAAAGGTGTTCTCATTGAAAACTGCTGTTGTTGTAGACTATGTCACAATTGCGAATGGCCAAGATTTCATTCATTAAAAGCTTCAGGGAGGTCGTTCAGATTGTTCTACAGATATCAAAGTCAGTGTGCACCTTGCAAGAACTGCACATGGTCTTTGACAGCTCGCTTGAACTGTCAAAAAGCTTGGCTCAAAAAAATACAGGGCTATGAGGACAGTGGGAGAACGAATGAAAGAGTGAGGACAAAGTGAAGGAGCTCACCCAGAGGCTGCCGCAGAGGCACAGAACAGGAACAGGGCAAGGCAGTGGCTCGGTCTGCAGGGACTTTACTAGGCAGGCAGGATAAACCCTCAAGCTTAGACAGAATGGAATCAGAGGTATCCAGAATCAGTCCCATCTCTGAACAACAGCTGTTGGGCAACAATAACCTCCTTGTCATCACCTCATTCAGTGGATGATTGTAGAACTGTGCAACAAGTGAGGCAGCACTGAATGGAACCAAGTAAGGCTAAGACGTCTGGAAGAGACATTGTTTGTGGCTAGCCGGGCAGGCCATATAGAACACTCAAAGAACACGAACTGGTAAAATCACAACTCTTCATATTAGCATGGCATGGAGTGGCGATAAGCAGAAGTACTTCATAGTTTGTGTTACTGAGAGGATGACCAGTTCCCATTCAGCCTGGAAGTTGGGGATTGTTTGAAGTTCATCACATTAAGCCTACTGTGGTTAGATTCCCTTATGAATTCAGTTTGCAGGTATTAACATGGAATGGGAGGAGTCGTGGGACCAGATGGGAGTAGGAGGCACTACAAATACAGTTTATGGCACGCACAAATACCTACACCTCATAACATGGAATGTTAAGGTATGGGGTCAGCACTTAAAGTGATATAAAATACATGCGGATCTCCGTAAGAGAGGGGTGCAGATAGCATTCTTACAGAAGATGCATTTAACAAGACTGTAGGCTCATAAGCTTCATATGAAATAGTAAGGGCAAATATATGAAATGGACTATTCTTCTTTTGCCAGAGAGATGTTGAGCTGGATACGCCCAAGGAGTCCCATTTGTGGTCACCTCCACGGATCTAGATGGCGAGGGCTGGTATGTGTTTACCCCAGGTAACCTAGACAGAAAGACCATCATGCTGGGAGGGATGTATTCCCCCAATTTTGAACAAAATTGAGTCTATTACATGTTGTCGACCTGACTGGCCAATAAGCGGGCACGACCATGGTACTAGGTGGGGATAAGAATTGTGTGTTGTATGTGACACTACATGAAACATACAACTAGTCCCCTCCTCAGAATACTAGGACAGCAATATTGGCACACAAGCTCTCAAGATGGTTGGCAGACTGGCAACTAGTGGATGTTTGGCACGCAGAACGTCCAAGAGCGCAAATACTTTGTTCGCCTTTACACGAATTACATGTTCGCCTGTATAGAATTCTTGCCTCTTGAGTAGGGGATAGGATGTTCTCTAGGGCAGAATATATGGGACACACAATCTCCAACCACAATCCACTCTTGCAGTGTCTACACTGGGGCTAACCCACACCGCCCATATCTATGGGGAGACTTCATGGGGCCGCCCTCGAAGACAAAATGTTCAGAGGACTGCGAGATGTGATAACGTACTGCTTTCAAGAAAACACTAAAACAGCAGCAACAACACTAGTGGAGTGGGAGGAGTTAAGACTGTGGTGAGGAGCCACTGTATAAGTGTAACGGTAAGGAGCCTCAAAACTCTGGAGAAAGAGTTGAAAGCCATGGATATAAAGTTTAAAAATCTAGAAAAGACTACGCTCTTTGACAGAGCGATAAGTGCAATACTGGGTGCAACCAGGGAACTATACACAGTTTTGGTAGAGTAGCTGCGGTGTCTCCACTACACTAACTGACACATCACACAGAGGGTGATAAGGTGGTTAAATTACTGGCCTGGCTTGCAAGGCTGCACCTAGGAGCCGCCATGATCACCCAAATCAGGGACTCGCAGGAAATTACCTGTGCCTCTCAAGCATGAACAGTGTTTCTAGACTATTATGCGGCGCTATACCAGCCACAAAAGGAGGGCTCCTGAGCAGGCAATAATAGATTAACTACAGCGAGGACAATCCCTGCTATAGACAGGGAACAATTAGATGCAGTGCTAATAGAACCTGAGGTCCCAGCTTCTATCAAAGGCAAAACCAGGGGCAAGGCACCAAGGTTTGACCGGTGCCTGGGAGTGAGAGTTTGCCAGTAGAATTCACAGATTCAGGCCTCCTAATCATTTATCTGACAAGATTATATGCGAAGGGCTCGAGGAGGGACACCTACCACTGTCTGTGTGTGAGACTGCTGGTCTTGCTTCCCAAGCCGCTCTTAGAACCCCATGATAAATCTTCTAGGGCTCTCTCTCTATTAAATAAAGACTATAGAATTTTGACTAAAGTGTTAGATAATCAACTACTACTTTGATGACTGGTCTGATTCACCCAGACAAATCCATGTTCATAACCGGCTGGAGTACATAGGTTAATATTAGAAGCCTTTTTAGGGTACTTGAGAAGGCGTTGTCCATCGACAGTACGAAGGCCATAATACTGTCAATAGACCTTGAAAAGGCTGTTGATACACGGAGGTGGAGAAGCCTCCTCAGAGTTCTTCATCATATAAAAATGGAGGGGCGGGGGGGGGTCGAGATGGACACAGAGGACCCAGTTGCTACATTCCCACTGTACCATAATAGTCTGTACCGGAAACATTATCTCCTCCGCTTATTTCGGATAGAACTCTTGGGGGAAACATGCAGACAGGGGGGGGTACAGTTGCGTGACGGCAAGGATACCACCTCGCACTAATTGGAGGCGAACATGTGCCTTCGCAGGAGAGTCGTGTGGTGCACCTCCATGTTTCAGTACTTCAGGGTGCGTGTCTAACACAGCGAAACCAATGTACCGGAGGGCAAAGTGGGTGTGGCGCTGCAGGCCCTTAAGGGTAGCATCACCTTTTGACAAACCCTGCTAATCTCACCGATTGGCAGCATAGTACTTTCCAAAACGATAATGCTTTCTACATTGCTTTATTAGTTTGTTAATTTACCAGTGTGGATTAAGCGAGAATGGCTAAATACCGAGACGCTTTGCTAGGAGACATTATTTGGGGCGTACAATGACACAGGGTGAAAACACAAATCTTGAAAGTCCCTATAAAGGAGAATGGACTAGGGGCACCTGATTTCGAGGCTTACCACTTGGCCTCCCAAGTACAGTGGTTATTCCGGTGGCTAGAAGGGAGACACAGAAGGGACCAGGCGGAAATGGAGAGTAGCAAGAGGATTTATGATCTGATAGCCCATGCTCTGTGTTGGACCGCGGGCCTCCATCAACTACCCAAATTGGTGAAAGTAGTTATCAAATGTTGGCATAGAAGTGCTTTTAAAACCAAAATGGTGCCTTTATATGACCTTACAATCCCGAATCCAAGCCTAGGGTGGGAGAGGTCACCAGAATGGGTTAATCCCTTAAACCTTTGGAAGGGCGCAGGGCCTTTCACCATTGGGGATGGTTATAAGGAGGGGACTTACCGACAATGGAGGATATAGTTAATGAAATGCAACTACCACAAACACACTTTTTAACCTATGAGCCACTCTGAAAGACTGTTCGAGATATGTGCGGCTTAGATGATGTAGAACACAGGGTCAAGAAACTCAGCGAATGGAGATAGCACTAAATTGTTTTCTTGGTTTCACAAATCCCTAATACACATGACTCGGACCACACTACGGGAGGCCAAAAACAGGTGGGAATGGTACCTTGGTTGGAACATTACAAAGAGGAAGTACGTCAACACCATGAACTATACGCAGACCGTTTCCAGAAACATGAGACCTAAATAGACACATTTCAATTAATTACACTACACCTACCTCACCCCGAGCTGGCTGGAGTCTTATACTGCGAGTCAACACAAAGATATACCCATGTTACCAGGAGAGAGACACAGACTTAGTCCATATGGGATAGTGATGCGAGACACTGCAACCATTAGAAAAGTCAAAATTGACCTTACCTGAAATGATTTGTGCACATGTATGTCAGGTTAGTTCTGCTGTACTGAGGTGCCAGTGTCCTGCCCTAAAGAAGCCCTTTGATGCCCATGTACGCCTCTACACCACATCCAACTGCATAACACCCACCGAACTAAAAAACAATGCTACATGGTCATCCTTTGACACCTACTCCGAAGAAGAAATAGGCAAACTGATCAGCACCTTGAAACTGTCCAATCACCTTACGGATCCCCTCCCTGCCAACGCTGTCAAAGACTTCACCCCATGGCTCCTTCCACTGTGGACTAAAATTATCAACAGCTCGCTCCAACAAGGATCATCCCTGACTCCCTCAAAGTTGGACAAGTCACACCTTTACTAAAGAAACCTACTGCCGACCCATCTGACCTAAACAACTACCGTCCCATTACCAATATTCCCACTCTCGCCAAACTATTGGAAAAATGCGCACAACTACAGCTGACTAAACACATTGATCAGTTTGATCTCCTCAACGCTCATCTATCAGGCTTCCGAGCAGGACACAGTACTGAAACTGCTATGACCCACATAATTGATGACGCTCTGCAAATGCTAGATCAAAATGATACCTGCCTCCTCATCCTTCTTGATCTCTCTTCAGCATTCGACACTGTTAAACATGAGAACTTACTCGAACTTTTGAACACAAGAATGGGTCTATCTGGGACTGTTCTCAAGTGGTTCACGTCCTTCTTACACAACAGGTCGCAGAAATTCAAGAGGAACAACCGGATGTCCTCGCCAATACCTGTTTCGCTAGGTGTCCCCCAAGGATCCTCCCTATCACCAACTTTGTTCAACCTAGTTATGGAACCCCTCACCACCTTGTTACAAGCATCCAACGTACTTTTTCACATGTACGCAGATGACACCCAACTATATCTCAAACTACAATCTCCCAATGACATTTTACTCCTGAACTCAACGATCAGAAGCACCCAAGCCTGGCTTGCCAATAATCATCTCAAACTCAATGCTCTGAAAACAGAGTTCCTTTTGATCTCACCTCCCGCGAAGATCTCTACCACTCAAACGTGGCTTAAACAGCTAACTGCACTCAATGTCCTACCCACCATCGTGGACTCAGCAAAATCTCTAGGCATAACTCTCGACTCCAATCTCAACATGCAGCATCATATCAGCAAGGCTACTAAGGGTGCGAACTTCCAAATCAATACCCTGAGGAAACTTAAACCCTTCCTACCAGCCAAAGACTTCCAAACTGCAGTACAAGCACTAGTAATCCCGCAAATTGAATACGGCAGCACCGCCCTCTGCGGTCTCCCGTTAACCACTACTGCACCCCTAATAGCCTCTCTAAACGCTGCAGCGAGACTCATCACTGGGTCAAAAAAACACTCGCATATCTCCCCTGACTTGAAATCCCTGAACTTGCTGCCTTTTGAAGCCAGAATACATCTGAAAATCGCCTGCATGACACACAAGGCTATACACTTGAGCTCTCCCGGATACCTCACTCAGAAGCTGTCAATCTCTGGCGGCTCTAGATACACTAGAGGCACGAACAATTTGCTGCTAAAACCTCGAAGATTCAGGAAGGAAAAAACGTATAAGCGCTCTTTCTCAGGAATGGCACCCAGGATCTGGAACTCACTCCCTCCTGAAACAAGGCTCATCTCCTCAGTCACACTTTTTAAGAAAGTAAAAGCTCTTCTCATGGCCAAATACACTTGAGCTTATAACTTGGATCTGTAAAGTATCTGCACCAATCTATATTACCCTGCTCGATCCCGACGACTATGTTTTTCCTGTATTATTCTGCTAGATCCCTACGAATATGTGTTGTACCTGCTTTATTGTTTCACGTACCTGACTATTTACTTGCATTATTGATTTACCTGTACCATTATGCTCCCTCACGTATTCATTCCCTTGTTTGGTATTCCCTGCTTTGTAAAGCGCTCTGATATCTGCAAAGATCTTGTTCGCGCTATATAAAACTTTCAAAATAAAATTTAAAAAAATAAATGTACTGTTTCTTTAAGGACTCCAGGGGCCTACCCTAATTAGATGAATGCGATTTTAAATGTTGATGCCGAGCATACACTGGGAGGGGCCGGTCATCCTGCAGTGTGCACTATTTTGATGACCCTGTTCTGTAGTGCTGACCTTGGACAAGCACAAAGAATGACTGCACATCCCCAATTCGTTCCACTTTGGAGGCTGGAGTTCATATCACATGGTGTGCTTCTGGTGGTGCCCATTCTTGGAGACCATGGGGTTACCAGGGTCTGAGGAGAGATGCACTGGGTGCAAGATTTGCTCAAAATATAGTTCCATACATTACTGAACTCTTTACAGTGCATAGGATATGCTTGAGAAGTACTGGAATTGTCCGCTCTTTGGGGAATCACATAAGCGGCCTTGTTCTCCTACTGCTTAAGCCTTCTCCCTATCACTCAGCCAGTCTGCATATTGCAATCTAACTTAAGAAAGTAACTCCAACCCAACTCACTTCTTTCTGAATAAATTTAATTTTGGAAAAGGAAAATTGAGAGAGGTTTCGACAAAGATATTCACTTGCAGGGATGTGTACTGGAGTTGAGAAGTTCACAATATTAAAAGTCTCAGGAATTGGATGTTTTATTGATTCGCGTCCTGAAGGGGGGATTAGCGGCCCCTAAAAATACAGATTTTTATGTTTTTCAAGCCCAGATGCAACTCTGGATTGGTTACAGAAACTTTATGCCAGTGGTGTTCGGCTTTCTTGCAGAAAGTTTAAGATCTTTGAGATGTTCCTGGAACCAGGGTGCACAGAGATCAAAAGGATTTCAAACTTAGAAAGAGGGTAATATAATCCAAAATGGTGTTTAATTAGCCTGAGAAAGACAGGTGTCGACAGAAAAATCAGCAGGCAATGCAGGTGACAGCCCTATGCAGTCAAGAGATTGTCACTGGAAACTTTAGGCTACCATCTTAATGGAGTTGCAGAAGAATGAGTTTCCTAACCTTTTGTAATACTTTTTCTGGTGGATACTAACTGCAAATTCCTCACCAACTGGCTGTTGCATCTTCGGATCTTAAAGACTGTGTTCTTCACTGTGATCACTTCAGCTCATTGGGTTAGAGAACTCTAGGTGCTATTGGCACAACCTCCCTACACTACCCTTTTTCCGGAACGAATAGTGCCGTGTACTCTGGTGGCCTTTTGTAAAAACCATGACCAGTGTTTTTACCAAGCCTCATGCATCAAAACAAGAAGCGAGGTTTCATTGGTTGGGCCACAAAAGATCTTGTAGCTTCTACATGGATTGTACCAAAGAAAAGGTGGGGGGTGGGAGGGGGGAGGAGGAGATAAGTGTTTTGTGGGGTTCTCTGGGGTGAAGAAAGGCAATGTTGTGCAGAAAGACTCTTGAGGTGGACAGTCCTCTGCATTAAGATCAACTACACATTGGCAAGAAGGAAAAAAAAACTCTGGAATTCCAATAAGGCTAGGCTCCCACTACTGTGTCGACTGTGAAGCACCACTGCCTTGACAATTAGGTCCGAGGAGTCGGGCATTTCGATCATCAGGTCCTGCAAGTTTTCTGGTCAGAACCCATTTCACAGACTGTCAATCTTCAGGAGGCACTGTGTTGGTATTTATTCTAAATCTGTGGTTAGAAGTATTCATCATAGGAACAAGTTACTCACCTTCAGTAATACCGTTTCTAGTGGATTGCACCCTGCACTCCCATCTGCTGTTCTGTGGAGTGGTCTCTTTTTACCATCTAAAACAGTCCCAAATTAGAAGTCTGCACACTGGTACCGACAACTGTTATGAGCTTGGAATCTGATGGCATACCGGCGCCAGCGTGCACAGGTGGCGCTTATATGAAGCTCCGTTCTATCACTTCCAGGGCTGAAAGAACCTAGGTGGAGTTGCACTCTGGCACTTCAGGAATATTCTAAAGGTGAGGAATCTGCTGTAAAAAAAAATATCCATTTGAATAAATGGGTCGCAGAACGTTGAGCAATAACTTGCATATCCAAATTAACAAATCCCTGATCGGGTACCAAAACTGTAAGACTTCAGAGAAGACTGTGAGAGTGTAGAAAAATGCAGATGAGGTTGATAATGTGCCTGGCCTGATGCATAGACTCGAACACTCCTGGATTACACAAATTCCAGCAGAGGCAGGAAGACGACTGGTACCTCAGTACAGCCCTAGTCAAACACAAAAATAAAGGACCCCAATCAAGATAAGATTGGAAGTTTTAAGGGCACCGAGTGTGTCCAAATCTGGCAATGCAGTGAAATTGGAGATTGGGAGACAGAAGACCAAAGAGAAAGTGGCAGAACAGGAGGCAGAAAAACTTCGGTTCAGCATCAGAACCTCAGTCCTTACAAATGTTTAAGTACAAAGCGTGGTTATCTTTTGAGATGCAAATTCCTTACCAGAGCAAGTCCTCTAACAAAGTGTGAGGTGCATCTCAGAAGTGTGATTTTAAAGAAGTCAAAAAATGCAACCACCATGTTTTGATAAGTAGATCAAGAGGTAACAGAGGTATTAATACAGTCTGCAGCTTGTGGCAATCACTATTCACTGTGGGTTAAACCACCAACACCTCAGGGTGCTTCTCTACCACTCCTGGATGGTCATTAGACAATATAAAAGACATGTTCCATTATTCTAGCACCCACCAACTGGACCAAACCCTGTTAACCAAACAGAAGGATATGGCTACTCTCATGTCCATTCATTGGCGGATGGTAAGAATGTAAAGTGAATGCATATTGTAACCATATCGCTCTGCTCCATGCCATACCCAAGAAAAACAACATGTTAACCATGACACCCTTGGAGTACCACACCTAACCACAAAGTAAGCCTGCAATCTTCAAACCCATGAACAAAGGTAGTAGTAGCCTCTTAACTGACTACACTGAAGTACTTCAGGATCTGGTAAGAGTTATAAGGAGCAAAGTAATACTGAAAAAGCAATGCAGTACAGTAAAATAGCCCTGACTATTATTTTTACAATTTGGGTTCCTTCTCTTATTGAAGTGTACTTTTCCCACTACTCAAACATTCAAAGCATAGTGCAGCTCACTGACCCAAAAAAACAGTGAATAATGATTTTTGTTCAACAGTTGCGAAGTAAATCAATGTTACCTGTCCATGTATGTCACCACAAACTGTGACTGGTGTAGAAACAGGCTGCACATTAGATTCTTCCAACAGGAGGTCACAAACGTAATCGCACAATCGCTAGAGGGAAAACAAATCAAAGCGGTTACTGGAAATCTACGTTTATAAAACATAAAATAGAGAAACATGAAATAGACAGGAATGAGATCCTTAATGCACAGCAGAAGTAGCCAAACAAAATGGATGTCTTGGCCGTGGCTTTGCTCTTGAAAGGTTCTATTCTTGTGACAATCTCTTGCTCTACTCAAAGCATGTCTTTAATATAAAGCTCTGCTGATTAGATTTACTGGAAAAATTTGCAGATTAATGTTTCCTAAGGTCACAGAACCTTTTTTTCCAAGTTTGGATTCACTAGCTAAAGAAAACACTGAATTTTGCAAGACTCCCTTGATGAGTAGTTTCACATTCTTTTTTGTGTGTAAAACTGTTTAAGAACCCCGTACCTAAACAAAACCACTTATAAGTAGAATCTGCGTTGTGGGCAAAATATTCCAGCTATTGTGCACAATATCTGTTGCCTAATGAACAGATATCAGCCAGCAGCCTAAATAATGTGTGCACTGACACGTCAACCCTTCAATATTCAGACAAACCCCTCTATTAGAAAAACATAGATATACAGAACGTTACTAAGGCATCTACCTGCAATGTTCAGTGCAGTATTACATGCAGCCATTAAAAAAAAAAATAGTTTACAATGGGGCTACCTCGGATATTCATATACAACAGACTAACTAATGTATAGGCCCGATCAATTTTTTTTTTTTTTTTAAATGTAGTTTTTTTAATTGAAATCTTAAAACCAACTGTGATCAAGTTATCTTGTTTTTTTAGTTAAAAATACAATATGCCAAATCAATCATAATTAAATTACTTAGATGAGGTATCTTCTTTGTCTTGGTTGTCAACAATAAAATCCTGCTGTGAAAAAAAAATTACTTAAGACTGGAAACACCACCCTGGGACTAGATTTTATTAATTTAAAATAAACAGGGAATGGTGCTCCTGTACCTAGACCATACACGATTGAAAAGCTGAACCCTGCCACTTCAGGAACTACGATTAATTAATGCACAGCAGGCACATCAGTGAATCGTTTAAGCAATTTGTTTTTATGTGGATCACTGGTCAACTGTAAAGACTTTTTGGAGTGAAAACAATGGTTTCAGCTCAGTTTCTTGCATTCATTAAACATCTCTGGAGGCTGGAAGATTTTATTTTATTTTACATTCACACTAGTAGGAGTATTTGTTTCTTTGATTCAATGAAGGCATTTCTTTGCTCACATCTGCCCCAAATCATTATATGTAGCAAATGTGCCCTTTCGGCTGGGTCACCCTTTAGGTTCTGCTTTTTGCTGGACCCTATATTTTTCCTAGCTGTAGAACTCTGTGCACCTGCTAACCAATGATAAAGTACCTGTGCTCCCCCTTTCAACCTGGTAAAGTTGGCATACCACTTGTTGGAATTTTTATCCTACCAGTAAATCCACATTATATGGTACAAAGGATACCCGTGGTCTGCAAGTTATATGTCACTAGTGGACTGCAGCACCCAATGTGCCATCCACTACAGCGACAGTGCAAATAGGATTGCAGGCCGATCATTTGTAGCCTGGCTGCTGCAGTTTTAAATTGCAAATTCAACCTGTCAAAATAACTCCTTTTGACAAGTCAAGACCTTCCTTATAAATGTTTGTAAGTTACCAATGTGGAGGCCTTAATGCCCTTTAGGGAATGTGAATGGTAATTATAAGTAGGAATTTAATGTTAAACATGTCCTTACAATGAAAAAGCCCCAAAAGCTATTTTCACTCGTTGATCTATGGGAACATATTGGACTACATCACAATTAGTAATGCCAGAAAAATCATTTTGGTTCCCCTTATTGGATTTTTGCCATTTTATTATATTTTCGAAAACACTTAGGTAAAAAAACAACACAATAAAAATCCCTATTTGCTGTCTTTGGTACGGCATTAAAAAAAACGTAACTATTAGCGCATGGAACAGAACTCATAGAACAGATAAACCTATCTGTTCTATGCCTTAGCTACCAGTAGGTTGAGCTCGGATTTATTTAATAACTTTTGAGTGTTAATATCGGCATGAGTTGCGATTGCAACTTGGAGGTGGGTAGTCAGCCACCCCAAATAATGATCACATTCCTTACACTATGCCTTTTTAAGTGTCCATCCAGTGGTTGGGTAATGTCCAAAAAGGATGAATATCAGATCTATGTGGTCTGCCTTCTCGATTCCTACACCACTAAGGTAGGCAACTTCTTTCTAGAGATCTCTTGCAGATGACTAAGAAGCAGAGAGGTTTAGCTTAGAAAAAAAGGAGTTAGATCTACGAAAACAGAGACCCTGTTAATAAAGTGATGAGGCCCTTTTCTTCCTTCGGTCTTGAAAGCACCAGGTCGGCCCCTAGCCCTCATCCCAAAGGGTCAACAGACAAACCCCAAATCAATCCTCTGACTCCGATAATTCTGTGTAGAAAGCACACAGCACCTCTTCACTGGGCATTATGCAAGGCACTCCAGAAGCAATGCAACTACCATACCACATACATACCTCTCCAGACCTGTACAAATCTATCAGGCTACTTCCCAACAAAGGAGAAGAAAGTCACAAAAGCAATTCTACCAGAATATTAAGAAAAGGCAAGCTCTCCTAGAGTCAAAACATGAGACCTAGAGAGGATCAACCAACAGAGGATCACCTTAGAATTATATGCATTTTTTCTTTAATACTCTTCTACAGCCCTGCTATGCAGAAATAAATTAGAATATTAACTTGCGTTAAGGGAGTCAGTGGGGTTCTGTAGGGCTACAATGACATGGAGAACAAAACATTACAGTAGAATCCCAAACTATGAAATGCAGAAAAGTGGGTTTAGGGAATTACAGCTGGGTAAGGGAGACATTGCGAGATAGACAGATGACAGTAAAAATGTGATGTGATGGCACTGTGCTTCTCCCAAGCTAGTTCAGAAGGGAGTCTGAGGCGATGTGTTTTCAGCATTTTTTATTCAGCACAGCAGGTTTAGATCAAAGCGTTCTAGAACCTGTTAGGAGCACCAGAGATGGATTGATTCACTTCAGTTGGCACCTGACAACTCACTGACCACCGGAGATTGTGAAAACTTTGGTTAGAGAAGAATCTCTACTGGAAGGGATTGATCTTCCTATGAGAATGAAGAACAATGATGGCTAACCTTGTTGACATGGAATGAAACATAACCGGGTGGTAGGATCAATGGTAACCATGGAATTTTTCTGTGGGGTAGAGAAAGTGGCAAAAACATACACGTTGTGATCAACAGAGAATGAAGAACTGGTGTATGAAAATAATTAACTTAATTTAGCCAAGGAAAATTGTTAAATCACAGGTCAAATTTCAAAAGAAGAGAAGCAAGGATGGAAACGTCTTTGATGACAGAGGTCTTCGATAAGAGTGGGGTCTTGGCTGCAGTCATATGTCTGGGGGCATCGGAGTATATCAGTGAAGGGCTGGAAGGCTTGAGATGTGGGTTATATACGTAGTCCATAGTAAACTTAGGCCTTGACAGACACCACTTGCTATTGGTTAGCTATCTGAAATATAGTTTCTAATCTTGACCAACTAGTTGCAGTGCAAGGGCAGACCAGAGACAGATCTTTTAGAACTTGAATATAGAAGTTTAATCTTTATTCAAGCATGGTACACAACCTGTGAGAATCGACCCTGCTGATCATCATACAGAGGACAAACAGTACTCGTACAATTGGTTCTGACCCCATCTAGAATGAAGTGCACCTTCAGAGTTGTTCATCCCCATGCAGAACTCAGGTCATAAACCAAATTGACACTTGGTTAGTTGAGACACTGTGTTCAATGACTTTTCCTAAACAAGGCAAGTTACAGACAGGCCTGAAATTAGCTAAAAGGTTGATGTTCACCTTCGTCTTTTCAAGAATGGAGCAACCTAAACTGTTTTAGTGAACTTGGGAAGTTCTCCCAGGAGACTGAAGCATTGATCAAACATTTTATCAAGAGAAAAAAGTTTGACTTGATGTAAGCTTGAATCATGTCTCTGTAGAAGGCTGTTGGTTTGAGAGGTTTTACTAGTTTGGCGTGGACAGAAATGTCTCACGTGGCAGAAGATTTGGAAAGGAGTTGTTTAAGATGGGGAGTTTAGTGAGTTTTCTTCTCTCTGATGGTATTTATTTTATTGTGACCTACTCATTAGGTTTAGTGGTTGAAGAAGATCATGCAAACATGCCGAAAAACATGGCTTTGCATGGGTGAATTAGAAAAGGATGCCCTCAAGACTGAGAAAGCGGAGACTTGCTCCTGAATGGCTTTTGTTGTCAGAAGAGAATGCAATAGAGAGAATAGTCCTGTATTGGATGCATTTGATTGACAAAGACCACCCAGGGATTAGAGCCTCCTGAAGGTCATCCTAACGAGGAGCAAACCACAAGTGTGAAGGAAGTTACTCAAAGAAGTAATAACACCACAGGCAAAAACACAGATTCCCAGAGGTGCTACATTTCAGCTAAGTCTCGAGACTGCATCACAATAAGGATTTTGCCAGTGGATGAAGAAGTAGCCTTTCATAAGGTTAACTCAACATTTAGGGAACTTTGTTTGAAACTTTAGCTCTAGAAATTCCAAACCGCCAATAAGTGAGACTCCTCAGACCTTATCTTCTCAAATCAATACATCACTCACTTCTCTGTGCAGCCAATTAAGAAGAAATCAGAGAAAAAAAACAGGTGTAGCTGAATCGGATCCAAAACTCATGAAAGACAATCCTACTTTATACTACTCTCAGCTGCAAAATATGTACAGTGCCTAGTCCAGCAACATCAGACACATGCCTAGGCAAGAAAACCTGCCAGACATCTTTCACTATATTAAAAGCGGCTAACTCTTCAGCTTTGTTGGGGTGCTATAATCATGCACTTTGAGACGCACTCAAAAACTGCAACCTCCACCAAACCAAGAGGGACTTCCAACAGATTATTGCTTACTTAGAAGTTTGCAGACGTAGGAAGATGGAAGATTGGTGATTACGACAAGTTAGTGTTAAAGTTAGCTAGGTTAAAGTTTGATCAGAATTCCCATCGGAAGAGTGTTTTTTGTTTAGCTAATAACTTTGATGCAGTTTGACAAATCTTCACAAAACGTTCCCCAAAAAGAGCTCATCCACCTCAACTCATTCCTGGACCGTTTTGTGCCGATGTATGAAGTGGGGGCCTAGAATAAAAGGCCTGAACAGATCTACACAAAAATTGGCAATAAGAGAGCACCCTCCGAATGGCCGAGGGAGCTTTTTCTCCCATCTGGGTACCCTGGGAATAGTCCCGTGGTACAGAACAGACCGATTGGCTTGCGCAACTGATGTTGCGGCTGCCATTAGAGGACTCAGGAACTCTGTCCTGAAAATGTTTTTTAAAACTAGGGCAGAGGAGAAATGGTCGGGACTGATCCTTTTTTGGGGGGTGTGGGGGTGACTCAGAGGGACCACAGCAGTAGCCAAAATGTGAGATTTATTTTCTTGCTAAAAGGTACAGCAGGACCCAGCACAGCACCTCCCATGAGGTACCACAGTACTCCTGCGGGAGCGCCGCTGAAGCTGTATCCCAACAGGGCCACAATACCATGCAAGCTTCCTCAAGGAAGCGTGCACTATTCCAAGAGGGTGAAACTTGAGTGCCAAGTACCGCAGTACGTGGATTTATTTTTTAAATAACATTATAATTGGTTGGGTGTCAAAAGGGGGTTACATACAATGCCTAGCATGAGTCGAGGCCCTCGGAGGGATGGGAGATAAGGAGTTGCTTGAATGCGATAAAAAAAAAAAAAAAAAAATTCACTGAATAAAACACAAAGGTTAAAGTGACTTTATACTTAGGTGCTGAAGTAAGATAAAATCTAATGTTTAAAAACAACAAAAAATATACATTGAAATTCACCAGTTAGTTTACTGAGCCAACTATAACGTGCGCCCCATCCATGCAATGCTTATTACTTAACATACTATATCACAGTAACATGTTAAATGTCATTATTGACGTCTCAAATGACATCATTGATGACATTACTGATAACGATCATATACAGCACAGAATGTGGGCTCATAACATGAAAATATCTTAAGTCTTGTAGTTTAGTGTAGTTGTGCATGTTGAAAGCTATACGGGGTACTATTTACAAATTACTAAGGATAAAGTTTGGGGTTACTTCATGTGAAACAAGGTAAAGACTGGGCATACCTGATGTGGTTTGCAGAGGTACGTTTGAATCTAGGTAAAGACTTAAAGCCAAAGTCTATTCCCAAAAAATCGTCGATGAAGGCCAAAGCATATGTTGACAAATTATCAACCAGTGGGCATCTGGGCATGTGACAACGCTAAATAGTTTTGATTCAGTTTTAGATTAATATATATATTAATCACAATGTGAGCCCAAATGTTGATACGCACAGCAGCGGGTGAAGACGGAAGGGCCGGATCCAAGCCCTGGATACATATATAAAAAAAATTATAATATAAAAATCCTCATTTTAGAAATATATTCTATGTTGCAAGGAGACTGTGGATGTTTATTTCCAGAACTTCGCAGAAGATTTTAAGGCATTGCAGGCTAGTGAATAATGTAGACTATTGGTGTGTCCACTTAGAGGAGGTTTATCTTACACTGGTATTGTAATCATGGCTCTAAGGTTGTAAGCCAGAGTGCTCCTCCAAGAAATGTGTGTAGTGTATTTTACTCAACTAAGGAAGATTTTTCACAGGGCCTGACAAAAAGGTGTCTTTTCAGTGGCAAATGTATACCCGCCAACCTTTTGACTTAAAACTGCAGATCACGTGACGCATTTAAGAGGGTGTGAAATCCATTTTGGTTTGGTCTTGTCCGGTTGTACTTAATGATTACAAGGCCTGCAAAATGTGCGTGGAGGTCTGATGACCTTAGATAAATGAATGTACCATAAATGAATGCTGAAAAACTTGTAACGCAAGGCTTCCTCAAGGACACCTCATGTGACTTGCATTTCCTCACTCACCCAGAAACAGCATCTCATATTGATGACCACATATAGCTATGGTCAAGTACCTCCATTTTATTGGACAGGTATTGTGCAAATCCTGTCTGCTGATGCACTGGATGGTCCCAACAGTCGAGCATGTGGACATCATACCTGCCGCCATCTTGTATAACGCTTCTATCACAAGATGCTATTCCAATGTGATTAGTTGGACGTTTAATGCTTGTGTAACTTTTTGTCTCCTTTGGTCAACAACTCATCATGTATGATGAAGAAATCATTCACTCTGTAATATGATTGGATCTGTATCATCAAGCCTTTTGTGGTTTTCGTGTATAAAACACCTAGAGAAAGTTTGGCATACTGGACATGCTGCTGCCTAGCTCATGTTCCCATGAATCACGTATAAAAGCTGCTTTTGAAAGATTTGGTAGGCTTTCTGAAATTATCATACACTTTTCAAAATCAGTGATATTTCCACTTATGACACTGACCCAAGAGGTTGCTTCGGATTGCACCTTAAGAAGTACCTGGGTGTCTGGTTGACCCGTGACCTGGACAGACCTTGAAAAATCATAACTATTTTACCAGGCATGCAGGTCTAGTAACTTAAATAATCTTCTCAACCTATTTGTAATGCTATTGACCCATAAACTGGGTTCAAATTATGTGATTGTGGGCAAATATTGTAATTCATTGAGCCACCATTTTCTTCATTATCACATATGAGAGCACCTTCAAATGTGTGAATTCAGCATGACTGCTGTACACAAAACTCCGATTTAATTGACTTAACTTTGTTTCCACATATAATACAAATCTAGCCTGATATAGAATACACATGACCCCTCACTTGCCTCTTAGTTCATTAACAGCATTGTCATCAGGGCGAAGGCAGGAATGTTTGTCAAATCATGTTTAAAACTCACAATAAATACATAACTAAACAAAGTGGTAGCACACTAATTTGTAATCAGCAGGTTTTACATTGAAATGGCCACAAACATTCTTACTGACATGCAGCTTTACTGATAATACTATATAGTGTACAAACAATAATGTTTGGAAATAGAATTTCTGCAAATATGTGTCGTTTGCACATCACCAATTAAAGTGTTCTGGTTTGTTTTGCTCCTTTTTAACTCTTTGTTTGACTCACACTTTGTAATTACAAAAAACTGCTTTTGTAATTCCGGATATATTTTGAAATATTTGTAATATTGATTTACAGGCTATTTATTTAAATGTCATTTGTTAGAGAAAAATAACTGACATCTTCAGACAGCTCACTTGACAAAAAACTCTAACTCTAGTAAGAGAGAAAAATAAACCACATTTTCCAAGCCGCAATTCGTTAAAAGACAAACTGGCATTGGACTTCCTATCTTGAACAGACAGCAAATGAATACAGATAAAAACAATATTTAATGGCATGTTGTTTGACCATTCACTTTCTGAATGAACAGAATACCTGTTCCTTTCCTGCGTAAGTTTAGTCGCCAGATGGGACTGGTAGGTGCTAAAAATAGCCCAACCCGATATAATTTTACACGCAATTGCGAGTGGGCAGGTAGATTTTACGGGGCCTGCTTGATATCCTTTGGCGATGCACCTATGGTGGTCTGATGGTCTGGTTGTACGGGCGGGCGAATGTCGGGGTGAAACTCCCATTCTCAGGGTCTGGCACACTGGCCCTGGCAAAGATGATCGTATTGCCATGGCCAGTGTCTCTACCTGTTCATTGATCTTAAGCTCTGCTTTAAGCGGAATCTCTGGTCGCATTTGGTGGCAATTGCGTGTGTGAGGAAACGACCTAGGATTCCATGGGAGGTACTTACGCTCCCCTTCAAGCAGGGCGCGCTGGCGGCACCGGATATGGACCTTTACTGTTAAAGCGCACAGGCGCAATTCGCACATTATTGGCTCTATCCCTAACCGTATCTAGCTCATACAGCATCTGAACATGACAACGCTGCCCCGTGGCCCCTGCGGATGGTGCTGAACCAGATTCGGAGACACCCTGGAGCAGTGGTTTTCAAACGTTTTAATGCTGTGACCGCCATAAAAAAAAAAAATAGGGTCCGCCAGATTTTTTTTTAATTCAGTTTGCAATGTTAAAATATGTTTAGACTTATTAAAACATTATCATGTTAAACCTTTTAAAAATGCAATCAAATATATGATTGTCAAATATACGATTCTGGTTAGCTAGGCCTTACTTAAAGTATCCAAAGTGTGATTTTCCCAAATGGTGGCGGGGAGGTTTGAAGAATATTTGGAGTCCCTACCATTTTGACACATACTCCCATCCAGATGTAAATGACAGAAGATGTTAGTAATGGCCCATTACAGAGCAGCTTTCTGCGGATCATTTGTTTTCAGCTTAAAACAAAGCACTTGTATTAGCATGGTGCTTCTTTTAACCAAAGCTCTCCCCCCCCCCCCCCCCCAAGGATCAGTTAAGGCCCCCCTTTAAACCCCCCTCCGAGTGTGAAGGGCCCTGCCCCAGAGAGAAGCTTGATACAGTGGTTTGCCCAGTTTGGGCATGGAACGAAATGGAGCTTGAGTAGATGACCTTTTCTCCCCCTCTATCCCATTAACTGATCAGCCGGCCTTGTCCGTTACACTAGACACTAGCACACACAATGGACTGAGCAAGCTGCAACTTACTACCAAGGGTGCCATCTATCCCAATGGCTCCTTTATCATATCACAACAAGCCCTACAAGGACACATCATCATCATGCTGGACACGATTACTTACTACCAGCTGCGAGTGGTGGTGGTGGTTCGAGAGCTCCTCGTTTCATTCCCAGTGGTAAAAACCATGTTGTAAAGGCTGTTTCCCAAGACAGGCGAGGCCAATGCCTTTACAGCATCTCAGAGGAACAGTGACATTTCTGTTGTGCTCAAGCTCGAGCGTTATCACCCATCTACTGGTTGCGATTAGTGGACTTTGTGTATCTACAAAAGACTATATCACACCCCGAGCAAATGCATAGGTACGACCACCTAGACGATGCATGCTGCACACGCTGTTCGGCACTGTGCGCGGATTTCTTTCATTTGGCTTGGGTCAGCCCAAGAGTGGGGAGGTTCTGAAACAATGTTTCTGATACCATTGATTACATCACAGGCCTGCAGTTGGAGCGAACTCCCCAGGTCGCGCTGCTAGGCTATGTCAAAGTGTTGCCCCTAGAGTTGCGGAAATTGACTGAGCTCCTGCTGGCTAAACGGCAAGTGGAGATGCACTGGGCAATAGCTTGCTTAATCTTCCCGACGGCCCCCAGTGCCTAGAGACCGTTACGGGTGATTGTTCGCGCTTTACAAATGTGGATTATATATATACACTGGGGTCATCACCTGGTTCTGCAGAAGAATGCAGCGTACTGCCAGGTACCTTAAGTGCTTATTGGGAACTGAGGTCACGGCCTAAAGACATCTTGTCCCCTCATGGACTTGTGCTTGGGTATGCGAGATGGGGAAAGAGCCAAGGATACTGCTCCTGACATATAGGGGCAGATTAGTTGATGTTCTGTCTGCCACCTGGAGTGCTTCCCGTAATGGGCTCTTTGGGCTGTTGCGTGCTGCACTGAGATCTTGATTCTCTGGATGCACAGCTAACTATGCTTCTAGAAGATTTGATTCTGTTCCAATCCTGCTGAGTGGCTTCTTCCCCTCTACCTGCACCGCCTCCTCTCCCTTCGTTTCTTCCTGATCGGGAGAGGTTTGGGAATTGTGATGCTAAAATTGCTACGCTGAAATCATTTCATACGTGCTATTATACTGTATTCCAACATCACTTACAATGCCTCGTTTGCTTCGTCTAGCTCTGTATTTGAAACATCAATAAAAAGTATTTTGTTTTAAACTTTTTTTAAAAAGCTGCCTATTAAACTTGACAATTGTTTGGGTTTCTTTAATTAAAGATCTACAAGGGTAATCCCATTAAGGTGAATACAAGTTGTCCACGTGTATAGTGTGTTCAATTACTTCAAGTCCACACACCCTATAGGATGGTGTTGCAGTGATTGCATAATGTCATCAATTATGTAATTAAAACATCTTCAGTGATGTAACATTTGAGATTATAAGCGGTGCAAAATATAATTAGCTCAGTAAAGCAACTATTCAATTTGAAAATGTATTTTGTTCTCGAAGTTCATCTTTATTATATTGTTATACCCAATTATACAGTCTATTTCATCTTTTTTTCTGCTGTTTTTTTATATATATATACTTGGGAGGGAAGATCATACATACGTCACTTCAACCATTGTTTTTATCTGTGCATTTCGGGTAGGTAATATAGACTGCCAGTTCCAGCTAAAGTATCACCGAATTTATTGGATGGGCTGCGCTAGAGCCTGCTGTAGCCGCCCACATGGGCCTCAGGATAAGGATGTCAATCCCGTGCCCCCTTATTTATGGACAATACATAGAAATATACAACCAATATTATTCTTTTGGACGACTTTAAAATATTTATATTAGGGCAAAAAACATTCAAGTATAATTTAAAACAAATCCAGAAAAAAAACCTATAATTAATTTGTTTCTGCTCCCAAGTTAGGCCATTGGTCCCCATGTTATTTCAGATCGTTTTCTTCCTTCTCTCACTTAATACCTGGGTTGCTCTTTCCAATTCATAATAATTCCAGAGCTGACCCCACCATGTATCTATGTTCGGCAGAATAGTGCTGATCCACTCCCTGGCAATACATAATCTAGCAGTACAGATTGCTGTGAAAGCAAACAGTGTCACAGGATTATGCACCTGTGCCAATGACAATATTCTGTGCCAAGATAACCAAATTGTACTCCTGTCCAAACTGCTTTGGTTACCTCCGCCCAGAAACAAGTTAGTTTATTATAGTTCAGAAGTGTACGAATGTCATTCACTTTCTCCATTTGGCATTGGGGAACATTTGGAATAAACCTGAATGCCCCACTTATGTAATCTCATTGGTGTATAATACAATCTATGAATTACGTTAAACGGCTGTAATCGCAGATTAGCTGCTACGAAAACCGTGTTACCAGTATCGATAGCAATCTGAATATTTTGTCTAAGATTTTCCAGTACCAATTGCTTAGACTATATCTCAGTCATAGGAGCCATATAACCGTCCATGCTATCTAAGAAACAGTTATTAATTGCCCCGATTTTAACACCTCTCCATCTTTACTGCTAATTAAATTGTATCTATCTTTTTAATTTCTAATTGGCTTTTTTCAAACGTGCTGAACAAAATCTCTGCTATGCAAGTATTTGAAAAATTCTTTCCTTATCTAATTAAACTTCTCTTGAAGCTCATTAAAAACTTTGAGCATCCCATTTGAAAAATGTCTCCACTCTCTGGAGTCCCATAGTAACCCATCTAATAGTAACATGGTCTCTGAATGTTTATGGAAAAGAGGATTTACCCTTGAATGGAGTGTACTTATTAATTAGTTTGATTCATACATACAGCACCATTTGAACCAGATGGATCGACAAGCGTCAACACAAATTGGAGCCTCTTAAAATAGTTTGTGTCAAAATACTTTGCCGAGTATCACCCTAGCCCCAGATGTAATCATTTAAACATGGGAAGAAAACAGTGTGCTGGTATTTCCATCAAACACTGGTTGTGCCATAGCAGGCCAGTAGAAGAATTTAAAGTCCGCCAAAGTCCGCCAAGGCCTAACTTTTTTTTGTTCAGGCAATTTTAAAAATTGGATTGCTTTTCTAGGTTGTTTTTATATGGGTTTTTGAAAAACCCATATAAAAACAACATATTGCTAAATCAAGTTTGCAAAAGAAGTTTGAAATCATGAGGGGAATAGATCCGAACAAACATGGAAACGTATTCATCTCAAATATATTACACTTTGAAAATCGGATAAATAGGTAGGCAATGGCAATTATGAAAGATATACGCATTTCTTCAAGGAGTGTAGTATAATTGAACGCAAACACTTTCTGAATTACTGCTGATTTGAACGCCAAAGTATCTTGCAGAAGTGACTGCTTGGCTTGCCCCTGCAATCAGCTGCATTTTCATAACTATCTGCGCCTTGTCCCTGTGCAGCTTATATCAGGTGATCGTCCAATAATTTCAACCACTTCAACCACCTTAATTGCATTATATGGCTCAGTTGAGTATACAACAATGTTGTCAGCATAAGCTAATATTTTCAGTTTCAACAAATTGCAAACCACTGATAACATCACAATGTGAAAGTGAAGTGTGTAGACCTGGTTCTACAAAAAGTGTGAAAGTTAGCAGGGACACAGGGCATCTCGATCTAGTCCCTTGTGTAATCAGAATATCCAGACATGCATTCCCTGATAGTACTACCCCAGCATACCGTTTAGAGTATAAATCGTATATCCCCAAAGCCCATACGTGCCATAACACTCCCCAGGAATTGCCACAAAACTCTGTCGAACCCTGTTTCAACATGCAACAATATCCTCTCAAACTCCGTTTTTGTGAATTCAGAGATATCAAGCATGTTAACTACACAATTGATATGAGTTGTTGTATCACGGATGGGACAAAGCCATGTTGGATACTGTAGGCCAATTGTTCAATAATTTTAGTAATTCAATTAGCAAGACTCCTAGAGTTTATTTTAGTGTCAGTGTTGATTAAGGAGATGGGCCAATATGAACTACACTGATCTGCAGGCTTATCTTAGGTTCAGAAATCACAATATTAGTCTATTGCCATGACTTTGGCTCTCTTTGAGTTAGATTTCTTTTATTACTTTCCATATAATAGTTGTCAATACAGTTGCAAATGTTTTATAAAATTCTGATGAAATTGCATCCTCACCAGCTGCTTTTCGGGACACTAAATCCCTTACTGCACAAGTAATATCCTTCTTGAGCGCTCTATATTTTAATATTTCCAGGACATGGGCAATGAGACCCCAAGGGATGTAATGGCTACCAGAACATTTATTTTCCTTGGCTGCAGCAAGTCAATCAGACCGCTCTGTAATGCAGGACCGGT
This sequence comes from Lissotriton helveticus, assembly GCF_964261635.1. NCBI lineage: Eukaryota > Metazoa > Chordata > Amphibia > Caudata > Salamandridae > Lissotriton > Lissotriton helveticus. The sequence continues at coordinate 2,085,918,794 of NC_136065.1, forward strand.
CCCACAGAAGTGAAACGGCAGATGGGAGAACAACATTTTAATTTAAATTAGGCACGGCGGGATCAACCATCCTGATACACTAACCTTTTAACCCCTTCAATTCCAACCCAAGCGCCTCTTTAAAGTGAATTTCTCAAAAACGGTTGAATGGATTTTTCACTCCAAATATTTAAAAAGTAAACTTTAAATTACATTTTTTTGCCACAATTTGGTGCAATTCTGTTCACCCATGTTTTCTGTATTGAAGAGCAAAGTTTCCGTGGAGGAATTACCATGGATAATCAACATTTTACCTTTTCTTGAGCCCTGCATCATGGACCGTGAGCAAAACTTTTTTTAATGTTTCATTAAACTGCACCAAAGTTAGTAGCAAAACAAGAAACGCTCTTCCTGTGGTAACTCTTACCTAACTATACAGTGGCAAACACCATGCATAGCGAACTTTAACATGGTTTGCTCATCACAATCAGCATACTTCCATCTTCATACTTTTAGATGTATCCTTGGTCTGCTGATTTTGATGCAAGCAATAATCCTACCATACAATCTGCTCAACATTCAAGGCATTGAAAGCATAGCATATATTATAATGGATCGCCCCCACGTGTCAGACTGCTCATTTTTAGCCACATTAACACCCACCTCACTACCAGGGGCATGTCTTGGGACTGCCTTGGACCGTTCATTTTCTGACATTGACTCATCTGATTTATAGTACCATGTGCATGCAGATACCCAAATCTTTTAATCATTTCCTACTTTTGTAATGCCTAATCTAGCTCCCCGCCCCTTAAAGTCAAAGCTTAATAAAATTAAAGAATAACTGAATGCATAATTATAGACATTCACATATGAATCCATAGATTAGCTAAACTATACATATGCATCCAAAACATTCATGCACATACTTGTACTAGCAGTTCAGGATATTCAGTTCCTACGTGAGTGAGAATGGATACACATATGCATACATAAATACACACATATATATATTTTTTTAAATACAAAAAAAAACAGTGCCCCGTTCCTTGCTGTGGCACGGAAATAAGTACCTGGGGACCAGATTTTTATTCACTATATGATAATGGATGGGGCCCATTTAGAGTGGTGATGGCATGATAATACAAACAAAGCCCCAAATTTACCAATTCCAATGTGTCCTAGCAGTATATGTCCTTCACTGAGTCTGTGTCATGGATATGAGGTGGTGGAGGTAAATTAATAAATTGTTGCTGCATAGTTGATGACGTTTTTGTCCTGATGTCAATTTTCTTAACCATAATATACCAATTTAGAACTCTGCCCTATGCAAGTGCTCAGATAAAGTTCCAGCACACTATCAAACATGTGAATGTCTTTTAAACAATCTGAAAAATATACACATTTCCAATTAAATTGCTGCCCTAAAACCCTGGTTCATCCTACAATCATCCTTTAACGAATGCCTATAGAAATGCAAAAAGCCTACATGTCCAGAGGAAAATATGAACAATCTCCCTGAAACAGAGCCTCAGTGGAATATTATTCCTCACTAACATAACAAGCATTTACAATGCAACGGTTTCGCCTTTGGAAAAGTTAGAGCTAATGGCATTGTAAATGACAACTTGACTTCCTTCCCTTTGCGTGCATTTCTCTGCCCTCATTTGTACCCCCTTATCATTAGGATCTCCTAACCTGTCACTTTTTTAATGTTTTTGCCTTTTCTCTCCTTGCTCCCTGCCCTACCTTTCTCTGTTGCACTCTTATTTCTTGGCCATCTGTTCTCCCCACATGACTTCTGCTCTGACGATCCCTTCCAGTCTTCAAGCGCCCCCTTACCTCTTTCTGCTCTCATTTGACCTCCCATGAGCTCCCCAACATACTTTCTTCTAGAAACTGGTGCTTTGTGTGCCTTCCTATATACCTTTAGTCTCACAATTGTTGATTGGGTAAGTGTTCCATGTACCTGGGGATTCTCTCCTCCTCTCTGTGTCTGTTTATAGCTCGTTGCTTGTGCTTGCTGTCCTGCCCCCTCGTTCGTTGTGCTTGCTCTTCTGCCCTGCTATTGGCATTGTAAATGACAATGCCATTTATTTATGTTTAAAAAAACAAACATAAATAAAAATAATGTCATGAGCAATGCTAATAGCTCTAACTTTAAAAATGCCGAGACCATTGCATTGTAAATGCTTGTTTTTTTTTCTTTTTGGCAAATCCACTAGTTCTTCTTTGGTGACCGAGTTATAGTTTGCATGACTATTTTGCAATTTATGGATTGTTAATGTCAGTGGGATTTTTAGGCTTTAATTCACAATCATAACTGCACCGTGCGTGCGTGTTTTTGTGCGTTTCCAGGTTTTTTTTATCAAAACAGTTTTTGGTGCGATAACCTAACCATAACTTCACTTCAATAATTTTCATGAAACTTTACCAAAAATAGTTCATGTAACTAAAGTTAATTAAAAAAAAGGCTTATGCAAATTGATGAATACATATTGAAGGGGAGAGAAGGAATTCTAGAGCTGAGAAATAGGTTGTATTTGCCCTTCATATTCCCATAAGAGTATTTTGCCACACCATAGCTAAAAAACGCTGAAGTGAATGATTCCAAATTAGCACAGGCGCTAATTTTTTGTGTTCCTATATACATGAATAATTGGTTACCTCAATGAATATTCAGAATCGCTGGCCTTTGACCTACAGAGATTGTCGGGTATCGAATGTCAGATACAGTCTACTCTTCCACTGTCACTAACGACAGTTGCTGACCTCCATGTGCTTTTTCTCATATGTAGCAAATAAAAAAAGATGCTGACCGTTGATACCATTTAGGCTGTAATCTTTAAGCTCTTTCATATATATAATACCTTAGCAACCAGCCCGCCTCTCTGATGGATTTTTGTTGGGGAAAGCTAATAAAATCCCCAGATTCAAATTTAGTTTTGTACTACTTTTGTCAATGCCAATCCGTCAGCTCGCCTTGAAGGCTTGGAAATAATGGATGGGAACTGAATGTTGTTACACCAGGATGTTTAGTGATGTCATCTGATGCCTCTTCCGGCATCGATACAAAGCCAGCGTACCACTAACAGCAGTCTGAAAGCTTTGAAGTTTCCGTATCCAGTGTGATCCTTGGGATTATTCTACAGGTAAGAAATCTGCAGGTAGACCGAGCATCCACCAGATAGGTCGTTACCACAGGCATGTAACTTTTTCTTCACATACTCACAATACACATGTTATAGGGGGAGTCTAGGGTAACCGCTGTGCACCTTACAAAGTATATTGAGAATAGTACTCCTAAATTGACAACAAATGTTTATACTGAACAAAATAGAACACATGTTGCAATGATTCCCATTTGCAACAAGAGTAGGAGGCCGAGTCTGCGAAGCTACTGACACTGCAGTGAGCCAGGCAGAGGAATAGGGAAGGAGCTGGGGCTGTCATGAGCCATACATAAATCGGGGGATCCAAACGACTGAAGTGCGCAGACCGCAGGCCTATGGTGTATGTGTTGGAGGGTGGAAGCAAAATGTGAATAATGCAGAAACAGACCAATGGATGAAAGGAGCTATCCCAAAGGTCTTATAAGTACATTAAATATGAGAGGGTAGAGAAAGCACACGGACTACGGAGGGTAGGCAGAGCACATGGACAAGGAAGGGTGGGCAGGAGAGGGTAAAGAAAGCACACGGGCAACAGAGGGTAGGCAGAAGAGGGTAGGGAGAGCACGTGGACAACGGAGGGTGGGCAGGAGATGGAGGGGAGAGCACATGGACAACGAAGGGTGGGCAGGAGAGGGTAAAGAAAGCACACTGGCAACAGGGTGGGCAGAAGAGGGCAGGGAGAGCACAAGGACAACGGAGGGTGGGCATGGGAGGGTAAAGAAAGCACACTGGCAACAGAGGGTGGGCAGGAGAGGGTAAGGAGAGCACATGGACAACGGAGGGTGGGCAGGAGATGGAGGGGAGAGCACATGGACAACGAAGGGTGGGCAGGAGAGGGTAAAGAAAGCACACTGGCAACAGGGTGGGCAGAAGAGGGCAGGGAGAGCACAAGGACAACGGAGGGTGGGCAGGGGAGGGTAAAGAAAGCACACTGGCAACAGAGGGTTGGCATGAGAGGGTAGGGAGAGCACATGGACAACGGAGGGTGGGCAGGAGAGGGTAAAGAAAGCACACGGGCAACAGAGGGTTGGCATGAGAGGGCGGGGAGAGCACACGGAAAATGGAGGGTGGCAGGAGAGGGTAGGGAGAGCACAGGTCAACAGAGGGTGGGCAGGAGAGGGTAAAGAAAGCACACGGGCAATAGAGGGTGGTCAGGAGAGAGTGGGGAGAGCACACGGACATCGGAGGGTGGGCAGGAGAGGGTAAAAAAAGCACACGTCAACAGAGGGTGGGCAGGAGAGGGTGGGGAGAGCACACGGACATCGGAGGGTGGGCAGGAGAGGGTAAAGAAAGCACACGTCAACAGAGGGTGGGCAGGAGAGGGTGGGGAGAGCACACGGACATCGGAGGGTGGGCAGGAGAGGGTAAAGAAAGCACACGGGCAGGAGAGGGTGGGCAGGAGAGGGTGGGGAGAGCACACGGACATCGGAGGGTGGGCAGGAGAGGGTAAAGAAAGCACACGGGCAATAGAGTGTGGGCAGGAGAGGGTGGGGAGAGCACACGGACATCGGAGGGTGGGCAGGAGAGGGTAAAGAAAGCACACGGGCAATAGAGGGTGGGCAGGAGAGGGTGGGGAGAGCACACGGACATCGGAGGGTGGGCAGGAGAGGGTAAAGAAAGCACACGGGCAATAGAGGGTGGGCAGGAGAGGGTGGGGAGAGCACACGGACATCGGAGGGTGGGCAGGAGAGGGTAAAGAAAGCACACGTCAACAAAGGGTGGGCAGGAGAGGGTATGGAGAGCACATGGACAATGGAGGGTGGGCAGGAGAGGGTCGGGAGAGCACACTGACAACGAAGGATGGGTAGGAGATGCTGGGTCAAGCAAAATGACAAAGGATGAAAGGCAGGAACAGAATGAGTGAGAAACACAGAGGGGGAGAAGTACACAAGGGAGCCAGCTGGAGGAAACACGCACTCTTATAAAGTGGTGCTTAAATAAAAAGAAAAAAGTACCACCTGAAATAGTGAGCCGTGGATGGACAGCAGTGCGTCCATAACGCTAAAGAAGAAAAAAAAAACAGAAATAAAGTAGAGGGAGGAAAACCTACCGAAGCTAAGAATTCCAAGCAAGCAAAGGAGAGTGACAATAAACCGAAGTAGAAATGGGCGGGCGCTAAGTCCACTGTAAAGTACCAAAACGTCTGGCAACAGACAGAGGTGAGACATAATAAAAATAAAATGATGTACACAGTGGGCTTTGGATCCAGTCAGAGGAGTATTGGTCACTCGCCTCCTGGTACAGGACAGCGAGGGGGAGAGGGCGGGAACGGGGCACAGGACAGCGAGGGGGGGGCGGGAACAGCACACGGTGTTCAATTATTCTCCTGGCGATGTGATTACTGCCAAAAGAGTCCACTTCAACATAATAAATTCAAGGCATAGTGCATTTAATCAAAAGTTTGCTAATCCTCTTAATAGCACCATGCCCTGCTCCCAATTAGATAAAAGCCATACAGAAGAAACCATTTAAACCTTTGCGTTTTCAGTGGCAATGTAAACCGAGTGCATTCCAGATGATTTCTTGTTAACCACATCGGTGCTCGATGAGGTCCGCTCCTGCGCTGAGTTTTTTAAAAACCCATTATTCATGACGAGCTGGGCTCGTCATGAGCGTGCTGGGAGGCTACTGCATGACGAGCCCAGCTCGTCATGAGCGTCGAAGGGGTTAACTGCAGTCAAATAGTAAGCCTAAACTTGCTCTAAATAGTATGGCAACCACGTGCTTGGGCGATACAAGTCTGAATGCAACCCCCTGGGCACCAAAAACAAACAAGCAACGGAGAGTGAAAGGGGAGGGGGGGCGGAACGGACAGCGGGAGGGGGCGGGAACGGGGCACAGGACAGCGAGGGGGGGAGGGCGGGAACGGGGCACAGGACAGCGAGGGGGGGGGCACAGGACAGCGAGGGGGGGGGCACAGGACAGCGAGGGGGGGGGGCGGTAACAGCACACGGTCAGCGGGAGGGGGGGCGGGAAGGCAATGAAAAGGAAAAACAAGCACTCACCCACCTGGACTTCCTCCAACGTCGGTCGGCCGCAGAATGAGAGCAACATGGCGCCGGTCCCCAGGGATCTCGTTGCCTTCTCTAAAGGCAAACAGCTCGTTAGCCCCCGTATCAAGTCCCTTTAACCCTAAACAAGGAACATACCTTTCTCACCCCTCTCTCCCGGGACAGACTGGCTCTGCCTCTCCTTCAGAGGGTGACACCGTATTGCCTCCCTCAACAGTATTTGTCCGTGCTAAAGGGGCAAAGGTTTACTTCACACGTCCCGAGCACATCTCTCCCTTCTGGCCCACAGCTGCCCCGTCCGCGCCCCTCCCGGATCTCAGCAGACCCATCCCGGGCCGCGGCTACTCACACAGCCGTCTCCAGGAGCCTGCCGCGGCGAGTGCGCCCGGCTCCGCATCGCTCAGACCACAACCCCTCCTGCGCACAGCGGCCGGCGCGCGACCCGCGTCACCCAGCCCCACTCAGCTGAGCCGGCGCGCGACACTCGCGTCACCGTCTGGCCTACAATGAAAGAAATGAAGGAAGGACAATCCGGGAAGAGAAATCGATAACACCGAGAAGACATCAGGAACTGCATTTATTTATATCAGAGTCAACAGTCTGCCCTCAACCAAAGAAATGGAGACTTGTTTAGAATATACGCTGTCTCTTACGTTGCTTCTCTTGAGGAGCTTTCATTGTTGCCAATTTAGAAACAAGCAACGGAGAGTGAAAGGGGAGGGGGGGGCGGTAACAGGCACACGGGGAGGGGGGCGGAACGGACACACGGGGAGGGGGGCGGAACGGACAGCGGGAGGGGGCGGGAACGGGGCACAGGACAGCGAGGGGGGGGGTGGGCGGGAACGGGGCACAGGACAGCGAGGGGGGGGTGGGCGGGAACGGGGCACAGGACAGCGAGGGGGGTGCGGGCGTGAACGGGGCGGGAAGGCAAGGAAATGGAAAAACAAGCACTCACCCACCTGGACTTCCTCCAACATCGGTCGGCCGCAGAATGAGAGCAACATGGCGCCGAAAAAAACAAAAACAACTCCGCCCACCGCCGCATGACTCACAGAGGGAACGCCCAGGGAAAAAAAATCGAGGGAACGCCCACGAATCTGGTCCGTGAATGACGGACAGATCTCTGTTCCAATGGCTAGCCTCCATTTATGGAGCTAGCCAATGGGACAGGGGGGCGTATTCCAGAGTCCTTACTGAAATCAAGAGATTTCTCTGGAGGCGGAGCTTACGCTCCGTTCTCCAGGCGAAACCTAAAAACACATGGGTCTATTTTTCTGAAGAAGGTCTTGCAGCCAAATGCATCTCAAAATAGATGTGGAAATGTGTTTAATTCAGTCTGAGAAAAGCAGTGATGGAGACATCAAATCCCTCATGATCCTTATTTGTTGACCTTTCAAAAAAGTATTGATTATGGACCTCAGTGGGACTAGAAGAGGTTTTGTTAGGATTGTAACAAAAATGCGTAAATAAGAGTTATTTTCTATTCTACCAGATCCTGTTGTGCACAAAGATCCTACAGTGTATTCATGTATATCAATTTCACTTTTGTCACATGGTGGCGTTTTCTAACACACAGAAACACAAATTAAAAGGGTTACAAATTGTGTAAAAAAACTGTGAAAAAGGGTATTATTCTCGTTTGAAGGTTTCAAAATGTTCACAAAAGCAGATTGGCTACCACTAGAATAAAATGCAGAAAGGAGTCCGACCTTGTTTGGATTATTTCTTAGGCTAAAGAAAGTTCCAACAATGGATGGCTCTTTGCTGGGGCACAGACACACAGCTCCTTCGTCTCCTAATGCCTCTCATTGGGAGATGAAAGAGCTGTGCGAAGATGTATCAGGAAGTGGGGATTGGAAGAGAAGGGAGCAAGAACAATCCCAGATCCTCCTTTCCAAACCCGACCACCTGGCTAGTTTCTTTTGTTGGGAAGATGGGAGGTGATCCTCACACCTTCTCTATCACCACAAGATGGCACCTGGCTGGGAGTAGGGCATCTCGGAAAGAACAGCAACAAGCATTGGCATAGCCAATAGGTCTCGCCTTTGGGACCTTACAAGTATTTAGTTATGATGCACAATATCCTTGGTGCAACAAAATCAACTGTTGCATGGCTAAACACTTATATGGTCCCAAAGGCAAGACCTATTGGCTATGCCAATGCTTGTTTTAAGAGCTGAAATTAGATTAATCTTTCAGTAGACTCAGATATTGGAAGGTACCAACAAGACAGAAGAGTGTCAGAAACCTGTTTTTTCCCCAAGGTTTCGTTTCATGCAGACCAGACGATTTTTTGAAGTATAGAATATTCAATTCAATTTAGTCTTTATTTCGACTTTTGAGTCACAAAAGACATAAAATTTAAAAAACATTTCGGAACATTAATATTAACAGGGAGGTACATCTTTTGGATCAACAGATTATAATTTCCACAAACAAGGTAATTCATCTTGACCAATTAAAACAAATATTGTGTTTAGATAAAAACATTTAAAAGTTAGTAAAAAAAATATTCCACATATATACCACAATGGGTTTATAGGAGCTACAATACTTTCAATTTACTATTACGGATTGACCACATCCACTTTAGAAATTTTGCAAGCGCGATCACAAAAGCGTCAGAACAATCTGTCTGAAATATCCTCAGTGCTGCTGTCCCAGTCTGAATCCCCTTTAGGATACAGATCGACCTAATCCATTTATGGCGAGGAGCTTTATACTCTGGGCATTCAAACAGGACATGAGCTATGCTTTCCGTGTGTGATATACAGAAAGGGCACGAGTGGTCATTTTTACTTGTTGACCATTTGCAGGTAACTGGAGTTGAGAGGGAGGGTCCCAACCCTAAACTGATGAAACAGTTTCCTGTCAAATGGCGATGTAATTAAATCCCAATATCTCTCGTACGAAGGAAAATGTTTCAACTCCAAAAATGCCCTAGTGAGCGAAGGATCAGTGTGTGACTGGAACACCTCTTGTGATACCATCGCCCAATACGCTTCTCTTAGCTTAGTTTTTGAGGGGAATATACTCTCCTGGGGATTGTCCCATAGCTCCCTCATACCTTTGGCCTTGAGTAGAGTTTTGACCTTCCTAAACCATAAGAGTTTACCCCCTGTATCCATGTTTCGCGTTTCCAGCAAAGCTGACGCATAGTGAGAAAGTTCAGGCGTCACCCACAATCTCCTCCAATATGCAATTGGTCTAAACCTGCAAATGTCCTGTATGCTATTACTCCCCAAATCCAAGCGTAATGGTACAAAAGGTGTAGAGTGTGGGAACCCTGTTATACAGCGAAGAAATTTATTGTGTGCCATTTGCAAGCCCGTGATGTCAGAAACCCACCAGAGTTCTGCACCGTATAACACGGATGATCTAACTTTTGTGTCGTAGATTTTAAGTACTGGGGCCAGTGGTTTGGTGGCTGAGGACTTAAACTCTCTTGTTAGCACACCGGTCAACTGAGCATGCTTGGAGGTTAAATATGACATGTGTGGCTTCCACTGAAGCCTAGAACCTAATATTATGCCCAGATAGCTGAAACTGTTAGTCTGTTCCAGGAGTTCCCCATTCATAAAAACTCTGCCCCTGATGTTCTTATTCTTGTGCATGACCATGAATTTAGTCTTAGAAACATTTACAGATAACCCATGGTCAGTACAGAATTTTTCGAAACAGCCGATTGATTTCTGAAGCCCTTCCTGGGTCTTGGATACTAGAAGAGTATCATCGGCAAACATTAACAATGGAACCGAAGTACCATTCTGTTTAGGAGCATCTGTATGGGAATCCCTATAATAATCTATGACCCGATTTATATATAAGGTAAATAATGTGGGTGCCAACACACATCCTTGTCGGACACCTCTTGTCGTTGGGAATCTGTCAGTCACCTGACTCTGGGTGCCCCATCTCACCTGCGCATAATTATCATCGTGCAATTTGATCAATACTGTGAGCAGTTCAGGTGGCATGCCTTGATCATAAAGCGCACGCCACAATCTATCTCGTGGGACGAGGTCAAATGCAGCCTTCAGATCAACGAAGGCTGCATAGAGTGTACCGCCCCCCAAAATTACCCATTTCCAGTAAATTGTGGAAAACCTAAAAACTTGATCCACTGTACTGGTGGAGGGTCAGAAGCCAGCCTGTAACTTAGACATAACCCCAGATTCCTCCATCCAGTTCTGGATCCTGAGGAGTAACATTCTGGCCACAACTTTTTGGATACAAGCTATTAGGCTTATCGGCCTATAATTGGCTGGATCAGTGCGGTCCCCCTTTTTGTAAATAGGTATGATTTCTGCTCCCCGCCATGTATCCGGCAAGGCAGTGCCTCTTGCAATAGCATTTGCCAGTAGTTCAATGTACGGAACCCAGACTTCTCTGTTATGTAAGAAGAGATCAGCTGGTATTCTGTCAAGGCCTGGGGCTCTACCTTTGGGGATTAAATTGAGGGCATAATCAACTTCTTTCCTGGTAAACAAAAGTATGCCATTGGTTAATGGACGAATGATTGGATCCAAAACAGTTGATGGGAAACAATTATCATTGGCAAACTGGGTCCTGAAATACTTTGTCCAGCGTTCAGGAGGGACATGGTTTTCGGGCTGTGGTTTTTGGTTCCCTTTACCCCACCTCACCAGATACCAGAAACCCGTCATATCTCTGGACTTACTTGCTTCTAGTAGTTCATCCCAATATTTGTTATCCCATACTTTTTTTGCTTCGAATTGCGTCCTTTTGTAATGTTTCCTGGCTCCCTTAATGGTCTCCCTATCAGTTGAGCGTACTGCTAAGGCTAAAGATTTATACGCTAACCTACAATTTTTGTCATACCATGACTCGGGTTTCCGTCTTCCTTTACCTGAATGTCTCTTGTTTTGAATACTAAAAAATTTACCTAATTAAAAAAAAAAAAAAAAAAAAAAAAAAAAAAGAGTCGAGTGAATCTGAACTACCCTGATGTCGTAATCTGCATGGGATGACTGACCCTGTATTTCGGCAGTTGCTTCTTTGACTAGAACCTCCATTTCACTAATGGAATTTGGATCACCGAAGCACTCAGCCCATCTTAGTCGCCTTGTATCATTGGTCATAACAATATCGTCTGTTGTATCATCATTCGTTGTTCCTTGACCCTTAAGAAGCAGTATCTCAAGACTAAGCGGGTTATGATCACTCTCAGGTCGCTGAATTATAGACATATCGCAAACAGAGGACCAGAGTTCAAGGTTCACTAATATATAATCTATTCTACTTGAACTCACGCCATTACTAAATGTTGGTTCACCCTGCTTGTCCCCTGGTGTTCTCCCATTGACGGCTCGTAGCCCACATTCAAGGGTAAGGGACGTAAGTTGAAGTGCTGCTTGGGTCCACCTTCGTATTGGTGGTAGATTTAATGGGGGAATTTGCGAACAGATATCTTCCTCCTCCAAGAGCTCTAGGTCACTATGATCCAGGGGCTCAAAGGAGCAATTGAAATCACCACATATGAGTAGGTTGGCACCTCCTCTCCAGGTTCTAACATAGTGACCCAGTGCCTCAACTACCTCTGACGTCTTCCCCCCTGGTTTCCCCCTAGCATAGACGTTAAAAACTATAAGGTTACCAAAAAAAGGGGATTTCAACTTAACCGCCAATATATCCCTAGAGTTGGTTTCAAGTTGAGTAGTTGAATATCGGTCGTCCTGCTTGACCCAAATGGTCAAGCCCCCCACTGGTCTTCCTTTGTTTGCATGTGTTGCCGCTGACGCAAAGTGAAGATACCCAGATCTATATTGCGGTTCAACGGCCCAAGTTTCCTGCATGGCTATTATCATGTAGTTGTCTATAAAGGTGGCCCAATCCTTGGACGCCAGCTTGCTCTTAAGACCTGCCACGTTCCAGGATGCCACATATTGACCTCCCTTATGTGTCTGTGTTAGGTCATGGGCCCTACTGTCGCTCAAACAGACTTCCCCTTGAGGAACAGTGTATCCCAACTCTATCTGGCTTCTAACCTGCGCTCCCTCAAACAATATTTCTCTTTCCTCAATCACATTTCCAATTAAATTAACATTGTCTGTACAGGTGTTGGGAGAAGCAATCCTTGTTACCCTATTGCTAAGAACATTATTGGTTATATCAAGCAGTTTATTCTCTTCTAAGCAGTTGGATTGATGGTCATTTCCAGTGTGATGGTTGGGAGAGGTGTTCGCTAACTCCTCCGCTCTAATAGTGTCATTAATCGGACCCTGAGTTCCGAGATCACACCGGGGATAGTAGGCTGGGTTTAACATTTCTGCTGCTGAACTAATTACAGTAGTTAGAATATCATCCTTAAGGGCTCCCAGGCGATCTTCCACCTCAGATCCGTCTGAACTAGGGATAGTTGCACCTCCTCCCCCTCCCCTCTTTTCAATAATTTTCAATCGCAATCTTCCAGTCCACTAAAAATGTTATACCTATTTGATAACTCCAATGGTGTGAGTGGTAATAGGTAATTCAACCTACCATGTGCTGTTTGATTAAACCTGGAGGGTATAGTGTCCCACCCAGGTGTGATGGGAGCTGGAATTGGATAGTACATGGTAGGTGCGTTGCTGGTTTTCTCCATATTTAAAAAATGATTAGTGGAGATGGCATTACTATGTAAAGTTTGTGGTGGGAAAACTGCAGATCTAGGATAGAAATATGTTAGTGGGCGAGGGATGATATTATTGTTAGCATTACCCTGTCGCCAGTTTAAAATGTAACGAACTGCATTCTGGTCCCTGAAATTGACCACAACCACATCTCCCCCAATATCTTTGGGTCTTCCTCCTACCCACTGAAGGCGGCGTACATGAACTATGTCGCCATTAATGTAACTAGCGATTGGCCTATATATAGTCAACCAATGCATTACCTTATTCTTCAATTGGAAGAAACCTTCCCGCTTGTTCTCAGACAACTCAGGTACCCCAGTGAGAACCACCACGAAAGGTGCTGCTTCCGGCGGAAGTTCTGTTGGCGGTCTCCTACCTTGAGCCCCCCTTGAATACCTATAGCTTCCCTCCTCCATTCCTGATTTTCCAATTAATGGTATACCCAAAACCCTTGTTGGTTTATTGGCGGGTATGATTGGGATACTATTAGATTTCATTATTGGTTTAGTAAGGGGTACTTTAGGCTGATTTTTGTGTGATATATGGGGGTTGATGGGTACAGGTGTTGTACTGGTAGACAGCTGGTTAGGTGCAGATGGTGCAGCTGGTAACGCGATGATGGACGGAATGGTGCTAGAGGATACATTTTTGTTAGCTTCTGTTAGGGGATTATGGGCAGATGTTGTAGCTTGAGAGGGAGTTGGTACAGTAGCTATCACTTTGTTTTCACTTATCCTGGAAGAATTTACCTTTCTACCCAAAACTGACTCAATTTTCCCTAGTCTATCCTCCATACTTTTGAGCCTTTCTACAATTGCTAGAGTATAGCTTCTCATTATTAATTCAATACTATCCAGTAGATCGGTATTTGGAGTTGGTTGTGACCCCTCAACCACTTGAACAAGTTCAATATTTACCTCTCTGTCTGGATGTAAAGATAGTGGCAATGATGGAGAAGCGGCCACCATTTCAACTATATCCATAGCAGCGGTAGTACCCATGACATTAGAAGTAGTGGACTTTAGATTCTTCCCAAATTCAGAATGACTCAACTTCTGTTTGGTTGTATCCTACTTTTTGCGTCTTTTTTTAGATGGTGGGGGGCCATGTATTTTATGTTGCAAGGTTCTCTTGGTCTTGTTCTTACCTCTCGCTCGCTTAGCGGGCGTGTGTGTTGGTGCAATCATCACCTTGGATAGACTAGGTGTGCTATTAGAATTTTGAACGGAGATACTGGCACAGGTTTGAGTAGGACAAATAGAGGGTGCTAGGCATTCTCTAAGCAATAAGGGCACCTCTAAGCAATAAGTATAGAATATTTATTTATGGATTATAAGACACCAATAATCATCATCACGTCATTTTAAAGGAACTCCCCTAATATGAAAGTAAAGTATATTGTTCTAGAATACTAAAGATAGATAATGCTTTGTATCTACGTCATTATGAATGGGATACGAAATAAATACAGGTGTCACTGTCCATATAGCAAGCTTTTAAGAAACAGAAGGAGGCACTTTATTATTACTTGTTACTTAAATGTATTTATATTAATTATGTATTTTTATTTATACAAATATTTTTCATGGTTATTTTCCGATACGTTTTCAGTACAAAAGCGCTGTGGATGGAGCTTCAGCAAAGAGTTCAGGGTGCTTGGCCTTGAGACATCAACAGTGTGGGCTCACTTCAGTGTTTACAAACCTACAGAGTGACGCTAGTGGAAAGCGGACTGATTGGGAAGCGTAACGCTATTTCTCATTGATAGCATACACCTGCTGCAACAACCAATCCAAGCTTTAAGTATCAGAGTGTTTTATATGAGCACCAGTTTCGTTGCCAAGCGGAAGCAGAAGCTAGTGGAGTCGGAGCAGAGTGTGCGAGTGAGAGTGTGAGCAGGTCCGGCGGCAAGAGGTGAGCTGCGTGTATTCAGTGGCAGCTCTCAGACTCCGTGAATGGGGAGAGGAGGAGGGAGGCTGGGTCCTAGGTGACGGGAGCACGGGCAGCGCAAGCCAGATGAGGACTAGAGCTGAGCGCAGTGAAGCAAGGAGTGGCGCGCGGGCTGTGCTGCTCTTTTCAAGCACTCGTTCTTGTGCTGGCATCCACCTTGCGGGAGTGAGCAGCGGCGCGCGGGCCATCTGATTTCAATTAGCGCGCGGGCCGCTCTCGCAAGGTGGATGCCAGCATAAGCACAAGTGCTTAAGAAGAGCTGACCAATTTCTAAAGGTCATCTCCTAGAGCAGCGCATGCGTGCTGTCTAGGCGAGAACTAAAAACTTAAGAGGGGGAGAACAGTGGCAATGAGGCAGTTGCTCGGTAAGAGAATGAGCATAGGGTTCCCCAACGCCCTGTGCCCCAAAGGATTGACTCTAGGAAAGGCAAGGAGAATCTGCAGTGAGACCGGAAAGAAAAGAACAGTATTGCAAAGCCTCTGGTGGCGTCTTGCCTGGAGCTACAAGAGAAAACAGGTACAACAAGCATTTGCAATGCAATAGGTCTCGCATTAGGAAAGTTTGAGCTATTGGTATTGTAAATTACACATTTTTAGGTTTTGCTTGGCAATGCGTACGAAGTACGCATGCGCTAGCAAAAGCTTATGTAATTTCTCTGTGGGGTCGGGTATCCGCCCCCTCCTCCCATTGGCTAGCTCCATAAATGGAGGCTAGCCATTGGGAGAAGGCTCTGTCCGTCAATCTCGGACCAGATTCGGGGGCGTTCCCGAGAATTTTTCCCTTTTGGCTACGTCACGCTACGTCAGCCGAAAGCCAATTCTCGGGAACGCCCCCGAATCTGGTCCGGCATTGCCGGCACCCGCCTTCCTGCTCGGGCCGTGAGAAGGAGCCTCACTTAGAGCGCGTGGAGCGCTTTTGCTGACCTCTAAAGCCGGTGCCCACCCGGCATTATCCCGTTGTTTCCCCGCCGCGGCCCCCGAAGCCGAGTTCCCCAGCCGAAGGAAGCAGCCGTCCGTCTCCAGCCAGGGCCGCGCTGGGATTGGCCCAGCCGGCCGAGCCTCCGCCGCGTCATCGGGAGGAGGAGTGGAGAGCAGGAAGCAAGAGATCTGCTGGAAGATGTCCAGGTGAGTGCTCTTTTTTTTTTTTGTTTCTTGCCTTCTTGTTTTTAATAGCATCTTGGGTTTTAATTCAACAAGCTGAATGTGCATCAAAGAGCTATTTCCTTTTCATATCGACCTTTCTCATAGAGCTTGACAAGTTTGCTTCGTTAATTACAAAGCAAGCTGATATGATTATAGTTGTAGTTCTGACCCGGAGGAAAGAAACACTGACGGTTACAGCGCTTTCAGTTCTGCCTTTGGGTTGAGACAGTTGGGGAGCAGTGGGGAAAGTGTCTGATTTGTTTGTTTGGGTACAGTTGGGGAGCATGTGCAAGGAACGACTAAGTAGGCTTGCATATTGTACAAGTGTTAACCAAATTCCGAGCATTCATTAGATTATTATGGCTATAAATACAATTATTTACTTAAATACTACGGACAGTGTTAATTCATGAATTTTAACGAAAGTGTCTAATTCAACATGTTGTGTTAGTAAATAATCATCTTAGGAAACTGTTTAATGATTGTCCTTACTATCATGCTGAAGCAGCCTGTCCGCCTGCAGTCTCGCCCCTACCTGTTACTCTCAACACATTATCCTATCCATGTTATCCTAAACGTAATTTATTAAGATAGAACTGCCATACCCGGGAAAGGGGCGTGGCCATATTTGAGGCAAAGCATGCTGTAGAGCAGCTAACTGGAGTGGCAGCGGTCTGCTGCAGGAAATGATCACCCTGCCACACATACATGGACACTTCCTTTACTTTCGTTGTAAGGATGTTTTGGCAGCGTGCAGTGCCCGAACCGCCCAAACAAGCCTGTGGGTATCCACCATGTGCCTTCACGGCCCCTATATAGATAGGCCCGCTCGCGGGATAGCGAGGCCGCCTTGGTCAGGTATGAGATACCAGTAACCTGGGGTCGGGATCGCAGCTTGGAGCTCACATTGCAGTGAGGGTTACACAAAAGTCCCCGCCCCCACCCCAACCCAACCCCTCTATTGATGGAACCTTTACTGACCATGGTGAGTCTGACTTTAAATCTAAACAGCCCGTGCAGTAGGTAACGATTTTACGTGTTGCCAAATGTAATTTGTAATAGTAATAACAGCACTATTCATAGGGACAAATTAAAATATAGTTAACCTAATAAACTGCAATATGGCTTCAGAAATAACAAGCATTGGAAATGCAATAGGTCTCGCATTAGAAAAGTTGTAGTTATTGGTCTTGTAAATGACATATTTTATTTATTTGTTGGTTTTTAAAATTGCTAAATTGATGGCTTTGTCATTTACAATGCCAATAGTTATAACTTTCGCGAATGTGACACCTATAGCATTTGGAATGCAACATGTTTTGTATTTACGTCACTTAGATGGCAGCTCTGGTCGTTAGGCCACATCTCTGTAGAGCAGGAGAGTGCAGCAGGGGAGAGAAGCACAACAATGCAATAGGTCTCGCATTAGGAAAGTTTGAGCTATTGGTAGTGTAAAGGACACATTTTTTATTTATGTGCTTGTTTTGAAAATAGCGAAATTAATAGCTTTGTTATTTACAATGGCAATAGTTTTATCTTTCGCAAATGTGACACCTATTGTAACACAATATGTGTTGTGAGGGTGAGTGAGGTTGAGGGTGAGTGAGGGTGAGGGGTTGAGGGTGAGTGAGGGTGAGGGGTTGAGGGTGAGTGAGGGTGAGGGGTTGAGGGTGAGGGGTTGAGGGTGAGTGAGGTGAGTGAGGGTGAGGGTGAGTGAGGGTGAGGGGTTGAGGGTGAGTGAGGTGAGTGAGGGTGAGGGTGAGTGAGGGTGAGGGGTTGAGGGTGAGTGAGGGTGAGGGGTTGAGGGTGAGTGATGGTGAGGGGTTGAGGGTGAGGGTGAGTGAGGGTGAGGGGTTGAGGGTGAGTGAGGGTGAGGGGGTGAGGGTGAGGGGTTGAGGGTGAGTGAGGGTGAGGGGTTGAGGGTGAGTGAGGGTGAGGGTGAGTGAGGGTGAGGGTGAGTGAGGGTGAGGGTGAGTGAGGGTGAGGGGTTGAGGGTGAGTGAGGGTGAGGGGGTGAGGGTGAGGGGGTGAGGGTGAGTGAGGGTGAGGGGTTGAGGGTGAGTGAGGGTGAGGGTGAGTGAGGGTGAGGGTGAGTGAGGGTGAGGGGTTGAGGGTGAGTGAGGGTGAGTGAGGGTGAGTGAGAGTGAGGGTGAGTGAGAGTGAGGGTGAGTGAGGGGTTGAGGGTGAGTGAGGGGTTGAGGGTGAGTGAGGGTGAGTGAGTTTGAGGGGTTGAGGGGTTGAGGGTGAGTGAGGGGTTGAGGGTGAGTGAGGGGTTGAGGGTGAGTGAGGGGTTGAGGGTGAGTGAGGGGTTGAGGGTGAGTGAGGGGTTGAGGGTGAGTGAGGGGTTGAGGGTGAGTGAGGGGTTGAGGGTGAGTGAGGGGTTGAGGGTGAGTGAGGGTGAGTGAGTTTGAGGGGTTGAGGGGTTGAGGGTGAGTGAGGGGTTGAGGGTGAGTGAGGGGTTGAGGGTGAGTGAGGGGTTGAGGGTGAGTGAGGGGTTGAGGGTGAGTGAGGGGTTGAGGGTGAGTGAGGGGTTGAGGGTGAGTGAGGGGTTGAGGGTGAGTGAGGGGTTGAGGGTGAGTGAGGGGTTGAGGGTGAGTGAGGGGTTGAGGGTGAGTGAGGGGTTGAGGGTGAGTGAGGGGTTGAGGGTGAGTGAGGGGTTGAGGGTGAGTGAGGGGTTGAGGGTGAGTGAGGGGTTGAGGGTGAGTGAGGGGTTGAGGGTGAGTGAGGGGTTGAGGGTGAGTGAGGGGTTGAGGGTGAGTGGGGGTTGAGGGTGAGTGGGGGTTGAGGGTGAGTGGGGGTGAGGGTGGGTGAGGGTGAGTGAGGGTGAGTGAGGGTGAGTGAGGGTGGGTGAGGGTGGGTGAGGGTGGGTGAGGGTGGGTGAGGGTGAGTGAGGGTAAGTGAGGGTGAGGGGTTGAGGGTGAGGGGTTGAGGGTGAGGGGTTGAGGGTGAGGGGTTGAGGGTGAGGGGTTGAGGGTGAGGGGTTGAGGGTGAGGGGTTGAGGGTGAGGGGTTGAGGGTGAGGGGTTGAGGGTGAGTGAGGGTGAGGGGTGAGGGTGAGTGAGGGTGAGTGAGGGTGAGGGGTTGAGGGTGAGTGAGGGTGAGGGTGGGTGAGGGGTTGAGGGTGAGTGAGGGTGAGTGAGGGTGAGGGTGAGAGAGGGTGAGGGTGAGTGAGGGTGAGGGTGAGTGAGGGTGAGGGGTTGAGGGTGAGGGGTTGAGGGTGAGGGGTGAGGGGTTGAGGGTGAGGGGTTGAGGGTGAGGGGTTGAGGGTGAGGGGTTGAGGGTGAGGGGTTGAGGGTGAGTGAGGGTGAGTGAGGGTGAGTGAGGGTGAGTGAGGGTGAGTGAGGGTGAGTGAGGGTGAGTGAGGGTGAGTGAGGGTGAGTGAGGGTGAGTGAGGGTGAGTGAGGGTGAGTGAGGGTGAGTGAGGGTGAGTGAGGGTGAGTGAGGGGTTGAGGGTGAGTGAGGGGTTGAGGGTGAGTGAGGGGTTGAGGGTGAGTGAGGGGTTGAGGGTGAGGGTGAGTGAGGGTGAGGGGTTGAGGGTGAGGGGTTGAGGGTGAGGGGTTGAGGGTGAGTGAGGGTGGGTGAGGGGTTGAGGGTGAGTGAGGGTGAGGGTGAGGGTGAGGGGTTGAGGGTGAGGGGTTGAGGGTGAGGGTGAGTGAGGGAGGGTGAGGGGTTGAGGGTGAGTGAGGGTTTGAGGGTGAGGGGTTGAGGGTGAGTGAGGGTGAGTGAGGGTGAGTGAGGGTGAGTGAGGGTGAGTGAGGGTGAGTGAGGGTGAGTGAGGGTGAGTGAGGGTGAGGGGTTGAGGGTGAGGGGTTGAGGGTGAGGGGTTGAGGGTGAGGGGTTGAGGGTGAGGGGTTGAGGGTGAGGGGTTGAGGGTGAGGGGTTGAGGGTGAGTGAGGGTGAGGGGTTGAAGGTGAGGGGGTGAGGGGTTGAGGGTGAGGGGTTGAGGGTGAGGGGTTGAGGGTGAGGGGTTGAGGGTGAGTGAGGGTGAGGGGTTGAGGGTGAGGGGTTGAGGGTGAGGGGTTGAGGGTGAGGGGTTGAGGGTGAGGGGTTGAGGGTGAGGGGTTGAGGGTGAGGGGTTGAGGGTGAGGGGTTGAGGGTGAGGGGTTGAGGGTGAGTGAGGGTGAGTGATGGTGAGGGTGAGGGTGGGTGAGGGTGAGTGAGGGTGAGTGAGGGTGAGTGATGGTGAGGGTGAGGGTGGGTGAGGGTGAGTGAGGGTGAGTGAGGGTGAGTGAGGGTGAGTGAGGGTGAGTGAGGGTGAGTGAGGGTGAGTGAGGGTGAGGGGTTGAGGGTGAGTGAGGGTGAGTGAGGGTGAGGGTGAGGGGTTGAGGGTGAGTGAGGGTGAGGGGTGAGGGTGAGTGAGGGTGAGTGAGGGTGAGTGAGGGTGAGTGAGGGTGAGTGAGGGTGAGTGAGGGTGAGTGAGGGTGAGTGAGGGTGAGGGGTTGAGGGTGAGTGAGGGAGGGTGAGGGTGAGGGGTTGAGGGTGAGGGAGGGTGAGGGTGAGGGGTTGAGGGTGAGGGGTTGAGGGTGAGGGGTTGAGGGTGAGGGGTGAGGGGTGAGGGGTGTGGGTGAGTGAGGGTGAGTGAGGGTGGGTGAGGGGTTTGAGGGTGAGTGAGGGTGGGTGAGGGGTGAGGGTGAGTGAGGGTGGGTGAGGGGTTGAGGGTGAGTGAGGGTGAGGGGTTGAGGGTGAGGGGTTGAGGGTGAGGGGTTGAGGGTGAGGGGTTGAGGGTGAGGGGTTGAGGGTGAGGGGTTGAGGGTGAGGGGTTGAGGGTGAGGGGGTGAGGGGTTGAGGGTGAGGGGGTAAGGGGTTGAGGGTGAGGGGGTAAGGGGTTGAGGGTGAGGGGGTGAGGGGTTGAGGGTGAGGGGTTGAGGGTGAGGGGTTGAGGGTGAGGGGTTGAGGGTGAGTGAGGGTGAGTGAGGGTGAGTGAGGGTGAGTGAGGGTGAGTGAGGGGTTGAGGGTGAGGGGGTGAGGGGGTGAGGGTGAGTGAGGGTGGGTGAGAGTGAGGGTGAGTGAGGGTGAGTGAGGGTGAGGGTGAGTGAGGGTGAGTGAGGGTGAGTGAGGGTGAGTGAGGGTGAGTGAGGGTGAGGGTGAGTGAGGGTGAGTGAGGGTGAGTGAGGGTGAGGGGTGAGGGTGAGGGGTTGAGGGTGAGTGAGGGTGAGGGGTGAGGGTGAGGGGTTGAGGGTGAGGGGTTGAGGGTGAGGGGTTGAGGGTGAGGGGGTGAGGGGTTGAGGGTGAGGGGTTGAGGTTGAGTGAGGGTGAGTGAGGGTGAGTGAGGGTGAGTGAGGGGTTGAGGGTGAGGGGGTGAGGGGTTGAGGGTGAGTGAGGGTGAGTGAGTTTGAGGGGTTGAGGGGTTGAGGGTGAGTGAGGGGTTGAGGGTGAGTGAGGGGTTGAGGGTGAGTGAGGGGTTGAGGGTGAGTGAGGGGTTGAGGGTGAGTGAGGGGTTGAGGGTGAGTGAGGGGTTGAGGGTGAGTGAGGGGTTGAGGGTGAGTGAGGGTGAGTGAGTTTGAGGGGTTGAGGGGTTGAGGGTGAGTGAGGGGTTGAGGGTGAGTGAGGGGTTGAGGGTGAGTGAGGGGTTGAGGGTGAGTGAGGGGTTGAGGGTGAGTGAGGGGTTGAGGGTGAGTGAGGGGTTGGGGTGAGTGAGGGGTTGAGGGTGAGTGAGGGGTTGAGGGTGAGTGAGGGGTTGAGGGTGAGTGAGGGGTTGAGGGTGAGTGAGGGGTTGAGGGTGAGTGAGGGGTTGAGGGTGAGTGAGGGGTTGAGGGTGAGTGAGGGGTTGAGGGTGAGTGAGGGGTTGAGGGTGAGTGAGGGGTTGAGGGTGAGTGAGGGGTTGAGGGTGAGTGAGGGGTTGAGGGTGAGTGAGGGGTTGAGGGTGAGTGAGGGGTTGAGGGTGAGTGGGGGTTGAGGGTGAGTGGGGGTTGAGGGTGAGTGGGGGTTGAGGGTGAGTGGGGGTTGAGGGTGGGTGAGGGTGGGTGAGGGTGGGTGAGGGTGGGTGAGGGTGGGTGAGGGTGGGTGAGGGTGGGTGAGGGTGGGTGAGGGTGAGTGAGGGTGAGTGAGGGTGAGTGAGGGTGGGTGAGGGTGGGTGAGGGTGGGTGAGGGTGGGTGAGGGTGGGTGAGGGTGGAGGTGGGTGAGGGTGGGTGAGGGTGAGTGAGGTGAGTGAGGGAGGTGAGGGTGAGGGGTTGAGGGTGAGGGGTTGAGGGTGAGGGGTTGAGGGTGAGGGGTTGAGGGTGAGGGGTTGAGGGTGAGGGGTTGAGGGTGAGGGGTTGAGGGTGAGGGGTTGAGGGTGAGGGGTTGAGGGTGAGGGGTTGAGGGTGAGGGGTTGAGGGTGAGTGAGGGGTGAGGGTGAGTGAGGGTGAGTGAGGGTGAGGGGTTGAGGGTGAGTGAGGGTGAGGGTGGGTGAGGTGAGGGTGAGTGAGGGTGAGTGAGGGTGAGGGTGAGGTGAGGGTGAGGGTGAGTGAGGGTGAGGGTGAGTGAGGGTGAGGGGTTGAGGGTGAGGGGTTGAGGGTGAGGGGTTGAGGGTGAGGGTGAGGGGTTGAGGGTGAGGGTTGAGGGTGAGGGGTTGAGGGTGAGGGGTTGAGGGTGAGGGGTTGAGGGTGAGTGAGGGTGAGTGAGGGTGAGTGAGGGTGAGTGAGGGTGAGTGAGGGTGAGTGAGGGTGAGTGAGGGTGAGTGAGGGTGAGTGAGGGTGAGTGAGGGTGAGTGAGGGTGAGTGAGGGTGAGTGAGGGTGAGTGAGGGTGAGTGAGGGGTTGAGGGTGAGTGAGGGTTGAGGGTGAGTGAGGGGTTGAGGGTGAGTGAGGGGTTGAGGGTGAGGGTGAGTGAGGGTGAGGGGTTGAGGGTGAGGGGTTGAGGGTGAGTGAGGGTGGGTGAGGGGTTGAGGGTGAGTGAGGGTGAGGGGTTGAGGGTGAGGGGTTGAGGGTGAGGGGTTGAGGGTGAGGGAGGGTGAGGGGTTGAGGGTGAGTGAGGGTTTGAGGGTGAGGGGTTGAGGGTGAGTGAGGGTGAGTGAGGGTGAGTGAGGGTGAGTGAGGTGAGTGAGGGTGAGTGAGGGTGAGTGAGGGTGAGTGAGGGTGAGTGAGGGTGAGTGAGGGTGAGTGAGGGTGAGTGGGTGAGTGAGGGTGAGTGAGGGTGAGGGGTTGAGGGTGAGTGAGGGTGAGGGTGGGTGAGGGGTTGAGGTGAGTGAGGGTGAGTGAGGGTGAGGGTGAGAGAGGTGAGGGTGAGTGAGGGAGGGTGAGTGAGGGTGAGGGGTTGAGGGTGAGGGGTTGAGGGTGAGGGGTTGAGGGTGAGGGTGAGGGGTTGAGGGTGAGGGGTTGAGGGTGAGGGGTTGAGGGTGAGTGAGGGTGAGTGAGGGTGAGTGAGGGTGAGTGAGGGTGAGTGAGGGTGAGTGAGGGTGAGTGAGGGTGAGTGAGGGTGAGTGAGGGTGAGTGAGGGTGAGTGAGGGTGAGTGGGTGAGTGAGGGTGAGTGAGGGTGAGTGAGGGTGAGTGAGGGTGAGTGAGGGTGAGTGAGGGGTGAGGGTGAGTGAGGGGTTGAGGGTGAGTGAGGGGTTGAGGGTGAGTGAGGGGTTGAGGGTGAGTGAGGGGTTGAGGGTGAGGGTGAGTGAGGGTGAGGGGTTGAGGGTGAGGGGTTGAGGGTGAGTGAGGGTGGGTGAGGGGTTGAGGGTGAGTGAGGGTGAGGGGTTGAGGGTGAGGGGTGAGGGTGAGGGGTTGAGGGTGAGGGGTGAGTGAGGGAGGGTGAGGGGTTGAGGGAGTGAGGGTGAGTGAGGGTGAGTGAGGGTGAGTGAGGGTGAGTGAGGGTGAGTGAGGGTGAGTGAGGGTGAGTGAGGGTGAGTGAGGGTGAGTGAGGGTGAGTGAGGGTGAGTGAGGGTGAGTGAGGGTGAGTGAGGGTGAGTGAGGGTGAGTGAGGGTGAGTGAGGGTGAGTGAGGGTGAGTGAGGGTGAGGGGTTGAGGGTGAGGGGTTGAGGGTGAGGGGTTGAGGGTGAGGGGTTGAGGGTGAGGGGTTGAGGGTGAGGGGTTGAGGGTGAGGGGTTGAGGGTGAGGGGTTGAGGGTGAGGGGTTGAGGGTGAGGGGTTGAGGGTGAGGGGTTGAGGGTGAGGGGTTGAGGGTGAGGGGTTGAGGGTGAGGGGTTGAGGGTGAGTGAGGGTGAGGAGTTGAGGGTGAGGGGGTGAGGGGTTGAGGGTGAGGGGTTGAGGGTGAGGGGTTGAGGGTGAGTGAGGGTGAGGGGTTGAGGGTGAGGGGTTGAGGGTGAGGGGTTGAGGGTGAGGGGTTGAGGGTGAGGGTTGAGGGTGAGGGGTTGAGGGTGAGGGGTTGAGGGTGAGGGGTTGAGGGTGGGTGAGGGTGAGTGAGGGTGAGTGAGGGTGAGGGGTTGAGGGTGAGGGGTTGAGGGTGAGTGAGGGTGAGGGGTTGAGGGTGAGGGGTTGAGGGTGAGGGGTTGAGGGTGAGGGGTTGAGGGTGAGGGGTTGAGGGTGAGGGGTTGAGGGTGAGGGTTGAGGGTGAGGGGTTGAGGGTGAGGGGTTGAGGGTGAGGGGTTGAGGGTGAGGGGTTGAGGGTGAGGGGTTGAGGGTGAGGGGTTGAGGGTGAGGGGTTGAGGGTGAGGGGTTGAGGGTGAGGGGTTGAGGGTGAGGGGTTGAGGGTGAGTGAGGGTGAGTGATGGTGAGGGTGAGGGTGAGGGTGGGTGAGGGTGAGTGAGGGTGAGTGAGGGTGAGGTGAGGGTGAGGTGAGGGTGAGTGAGGGTGAGTGAGGTGAGTGAGGGTGAGGGGTGGGTGAGTGAGGGTGAGTGAGGGTGAGGGTGAGGGGTTGAGGGTGAGTGAGGGTGAGTGAGGGTGAGGGGTTGAGGGTGAGTGAGGGTGAGTGAGGGTGAGTGAGGGTGAGTGAGGGTGAGTGAGGGTGAGTGAGGGTGAGTGAGGGTGAGTGAGGGTGAGTGAGGGTGAGTGAGGGTGAGTGAGGGTGAGGGTGAGTGAGGGTGAGTGAGGGTGAGTGGAGGGTGAGGGTGAGTGAGGGTGAGTGAGGGTGAGTGAGGGTGAGGGTGAGGGGTTGAGGGTGAGTGAGGGAGGGTGAGGGTGAGGGGTTGAGGGTGAGGGGTTGAGGGTGAGGGGTTGAGGGTGAGGGGTGAGGGGTGAGGGGTGTGGGTGAGTGAGGGTGAGTGAGGGTGGGTGAGGGGTTGAGGGTGAGTGAGGGTGGGTGAGGGGTTGAGGGTGAGTGAGGGTGGGTGAGGGGTTGAGGGTGAGTGAGGGTGGGTGAGGGGTGAGGGTGAGTGAGGGTGAGGGGCTTGAGGGTGAGGGGTTGAGGGTGAGGGGTTGAGGGTGAGGGGTTGAGGGTGAGGGGTTGAGGGTGAGGGGGTGAGGGTGAGGGGGTAAGGGGTGAGGGTGAGGGGGTGAGGGGTTGAGGGTGAGGGGTTGAGGGTGAGGGGTTGAGGGTGAGGGGGTGAGGTGAGTGAGGGTGAGTGAGGGTGAGTGAGGGTGAGTGAGGGGTTGAGGGTGAGGGGGTGAGGGGGTGAGGGTGAGTGAGGGTGGGTGAGAGTGAGGGTGAGTGAGGGTGAGTGAGGGTGAGTGAGGGTGAGGGTGAGTGAGGGTGAGTGAGGGTGAGTGAGGGTGAGGGTGAGTGAGGGTGAGTGAGGGTGAGTGAGGGTGAGTGAGGGTGAGGGGTTGAGGGTGAGGGGTTGAGGGTGAGTGAGGGTGAGGGGTTGAGGGTGAGGGGTTGAGGGTGAGGGGTTGAGGGTGAGGGGGTGAGGGGTTGAGGGTGAGGGTGAGGGGGTGAGGGGTTGAGGGTGAGGGGGTAAGGGGTTGAGGGTGAGGGGGTGAGGGGTTGAGGGTGAGGGGTTGAGGGTGAGGGGTTGAGGGTGAGGGGTTGAGGGTGAGTGAGGGGTTGAGGGTGAGGGGGTGAGGGGGTGAGGGTGAGTGAGGGTGAGTGAGGGTGAGGGTGAGTGAGGGTGAGTGAGGGTGAGTGAGGGTGAGTGAGGGTGAGTGAGGGTGAGTGAGGGTGAGTGAGGGTGAGTGAGGGTGAGGGTGAGTGAGGGTGAGTGAGGGTGAGTGAGGGTGAGTGAGGGTGAGGGGTTGAGGGTGAGGGGTTGAGGGTGAGGGGTTGAGGGTGAGGGGTTGAGGGTGAGGGGTTGAGGGTGAGGGGTTGAGGGTGAGGGGTTGAGGGTGAGGGGTTGAGGGTGAGGGGTTGAGGGTGAGTGAGGGTGAGTGAGGGTGGGTGGTTGAGGGTGAGTGAGGGTGGGTGGTTGAGGGTGAGTGAGGGTGAGTGAGGGTGGGTGGTTGAGGGTGAGTGAGGGTGGTTGAGGGTGAGTGAGGGTGAGTGAGGGTGGTTGACCCCCTACAGCCTATCGCCTCAAACCTTTTACTCATGTTTATCTTATAATCCCCCTTATCCCACGATATTTGCACTGTTTTTGCTATACAACACTACCTCACTCACCTCCTTACACTAATTGTATAGGCTGATGAACTCCTACTCATAACCCCTTTACAGCTTATTGGTTTAGACCTTTATATTCTTGTATACCTATGTTTGAATTGCCACCGTAATGTATGTAATGTATCCTTCTTGTGAAGCGCTCTGATACCCACAGGTCTTGTTCGCGCTATACAAAACTCTATAAATAAATAAATAAAAATAAATAAATAAAAGTTGAGGGTGAGTGAGGGTGAGTGAGGGTGAGTGAGGGTGAGTGAGGGTGGGTGAGGGTGGGTGAGGGTGGGTGAGGGTGGGTGAGGGTGAGTGAGGGTGGGTGAGGGTGAGTGAGGGTGGGTGAGGGTGGGTGAGGGTGAGTGAGGGTGAGTGAGGGTGAGGGAGGGTGAGGGAGGGTGAGGGAGGGTGAGGGAGGGTGAGGGAGGGTGAGGGAGGGTGAGGGAGGGTGAGGGAGGGTGGGTGAGGGTGAGTGAGGGTGAGGGAGGGTGAGGGAGGGTGAGGGAGGGTGAGGGAGGGTGAGGGAGGGTGAGGGAGGGGTTGAGGGTGAGGGGTTGAGGGTGAGGGGTTGAGGGTGAGGGGTTGAGGGTGAGTGAGGGTGAGTGAGGGTGAGTGAGGGTGGGTGAGGGTGGGTGAGGGTGAGTGAGGGTGGGTGAGGGTGGGTGAGTGAGGGTGAGGGAGGGTGAGGGAGGGTGAGGGAGGGTGAGGGAGGGTGAGGGAGGGTGAGGGAGGGTGAGGGAGGGGTTGAGGGTGAGGGGTTGAGGGTGAGGGGTTGAGGGTGAGGGGTTGAGGGTGAGGGGTGAGGGTGGTGTGAGGGTGTGGGGTGAGGGTGGAGGGGTGGTGAGGGTGGGGGTGAGGGGGGGAGGTGAGGGTGAGTGAGGGTGTGAGGTTGAGGGTGAGGGGGTTGAGTGGGTGAGGGGGTGGTGAGGGTGAGGGGTTGAGGGTGAGGGGTGAGGGTGGTGAGTGAGGGTGAGGGAGGGGTGAGGGGTGAGTGAGGGTGAGGGGTTGAGGGAGAGTGAGGGTGAGTGAGGGTGAGTGAGGGTGAGTGAGGGTGAGTGAGGGTGAGTGAGGGTGAGTGAGGGTGAGTGAGGGTGAGTGAGGGTGAGTGAGGGTGAGTGAGGGTGAGTGAGGGTGAGTGAGGGTGAGTGAGGGTGAGTGAGGGTGAGTGAGGGTGAGGGGTTGAGTGAGGGTGAGGGGTTGAGGGAGGGTGAGGGTGAGTGAGGGTGAGGGGTTGAGGGTGGGTGAGGGGTTGAGGGTGAGTGAGGGGTTGAGGGTGAGTGAGGGTGAGGGTGAGGGGTTGAGGGTGAGACAGAGCAGACGGCGCAAACACACACAGGAGGCTGCACGTACGGCAATCGCAGAAGGCTCACGCACACAGCGTGCATAAGGTATACCTACATAGCAGATGACGAAGTGAATGTACACACAAACTGTGCCTACAACAGTAAATGCATTCCTTTAGAGAACACACACTTAGAGTATACAAAACATGGCGCACGCCTGCGGGCATAGTCACAAATAGGCACCCATACAGTCTGCGAGTACAGCAGACGCATGCACACAGCAGAAGGCAGCCTGCATAGAAAGACACGAGTGGAGCGCACACGCAGGGACATTCACAGCGTCCACATGCACAGAGCGGGGTCACAGCTGACGCGGCGCTCGTGCAGGATACAACACACATGATTGAAGAGAGAGACAACTTGGAGGAATGCTTGTAGGTGTGTGTGTAGACGATGAGGGTGTGAAGCAGCAGGAATTTAATCTCCTATTTTTTTATATGAAATGTTGAGTTGCCCATAAAACCGTGTCTTGTTAAAAGGGTTATAAAAATAGTTATGATTAAAATCCGTGACTCGCTCAGTTTTCTGATTGACATTGTATCAGCTGGGATAGATAGTCAAAGCTGTCTAGTAGAAACTTCCAGTAAATTAGTATCGGGAGAGGCGGCATAACATGATTATTCGCTCTGCATAGGAGCTCTTTAGATGATGCAGTCTAATAAAAAAAATAGAGGTTTGCCAATGACATTTTGCTCCAAATTCAAAGATACAGCTAACTGCTGATTTACCTTAATCAGTGACACGGTGAAGCATGAACGCATGCGGTAATGACGGAGATGCAGTTCTTGACCCGAGTTACAGTTTCACGTTTCTTACTGGGGGTTGTTTTGCAACTTTACAGATTGGAATAATAATAATCCACTTTGCTGAACAATATAACATGTGAATTCACCACGAACCTATTGCAACTCGGTGTAAAAAGATAAAATCCCAAATCAAGACACAAGTATTGTTGCAAAAGGTGGTGTGAAGCAGCAGGAAAAGACAGCACCAACCCTAACGAAAACGAGTCAAAAGAAACACGAGAGACGGCGGAGGGCATTGCTGTGGGGAGGGGGAGGAGAAATGCGACACGGCGGGCAGGGGAGGGGGCGGAGCGGGTAGAGCGGCATGTGGGTGTGAAGCAGCCGGGGCCTTTGAAGTGAAGCTAAGCTTCACTTCAAAAGGTGTGGGAGGAATGAGGCTGAGGGAACAGACGGCGATTCGGTGATGTGCACGCGCATTTTAGGTCAATGCGCAAGCGCATTGACCTAAAACCCACGGGCACAGCACCAAATCGCCGCAGTTAGGTAAACTTTGTTTAAAGCCCTATAGTCTCGCTCTGCTCAATGCGCATGCGCATTGACAGGCGAGACCTAAAAAGGTACTACATTGCAGCATGACTCAAACCCTTTAAAGCATAGCTAAAGATGAAAATCAGCTTGGCTGACTTAGCTGATCGGAATTCATACATGGATTCCTCAGGCTAATGTACTTGGACATTTTTGTGTGCACTATGACGCGTATTGCTTGCTTTGGCGTGTCTTGCCATTTTCGCTTGTCAGAAATGCTGTTCCTTGCAGAGATTCCTGATGCATGCTTTCAAACTGCTTGGTAGATGCAGCCCTCGAGCCACACTGTTCCAACTACTGCATGTGGAGTCTCCGCACCCCTTGTATTGCATCATTTTGGTGAAGCTGCTCATGTTTTACAGCGCCAACCTGGTGTCCTAACGGTCTGTCAGCTATCAGAGAAATTAAGAGGAAAATGTTAGCATACAGGTTCTGCGATCTGAATACGCCTCCAAACATTTGGGTACCTCAGATCAGTTTTCTTTAGTTTGGTTAAACTGTATGTAAAAGTGTCTTCAGTAAACTAATCTGTCAAATCTTGGATGAGTTGGATTGTCCGCAAATCATCTTCATGTTGAACACACATTTGGATGCTTAAGATTCATTGGAACCATAATTGCAGGTGATAGTTATGCTCACGCCACCTCAGTAATGGTAATTTCCGTTCTCTTTAAGTACAATTTGTTTGGTATTGATAAATGCCGGGCTACATTTGTAGAATTTGGGTGTAGATGTCAGTTGGAATTTCCAACACACACAGTTGGTTATTTACAGTATTTTCTATGCTACAATGCACTTTTAAACGTCAGCCAGAAAGTCAGGCATTCGTGTGGGTAGTATACTAATGTTTACCTTCACAGGTGGTATTGTGTGAAGGATAGACTTTTTTTTTTTTTTTTTTTTTTTGGAAAACCTTTATTGAACAATGGAAGCTCACAAATACTGGCCTACAACCCCACGGGCTGGCCAGAAACAGAATGGTCAAATAACCAGCATACAAAAGAAGATCTGCACAGGATATAACAGCAGGAGCACTGGTGAAGTAATAAGACAATCGAGCGTTCAGCAAGAGCAGGATAATAAAGGTTAAGTTTTCTAGCGCGGGGAGGGGACCAAAGGAATAACGGGCCGTATATGAGAATACAAGGGAGGGACCGCGGCAAGCCGCCATTTTATAAACACAACGTAAGAAAATGAAGCCATATAATCAAATCTAGCAAAGGACAAAAACAGAATCAGATCATCAAACAGCGACAGTGGCAACAATCAATCGCGCTCACCCACCTCCGCCCCTACCCGAACAAAGAAGACGTGTTCAAAAAGCCCCAGCACAAAGACTATGCAATACGCACCCCAACGGAAAAAGGGCACCTCCATAAAGGAGGAAGGGAAGGAGGGAGAAAAGGACAACAAAAGGAACACCCGCCAGACCGTGCACCCCCAGGGGGAAAAACAGGACAATAAAACCGGCATGCGATGGAACAGAAACACAATACCAGAATAGGCAGCGAACCACAATCAGCCACACACCGGAAGAAGGACAGAAAACCCCCGGGGGAGATACAAGGTGACAGAGTCCCGAAAAAGTGAATACACAAGAGCCATAGAACAAAAAAGGGAAAATAAGGGGGGAAAAAGACCCCCCGACACAAACAGACCCCCCCCACCCACCCACCCCTAAGCCCACCCTGCACCCCTGCAGAAGGCTACGGCCTACCCCCCCGCAGCGTGCCTGTCGCCCTAAGTAGAACCCGAAATTTAGTGGAGCAAGGAAAGTTAGAAGTAAAAGACAAAAAAAGGGGGGGGGGAAGGAAGGGAAGGAAAGAAGGGAGTAAAGACATACCAACATACACACGGGGGAGGGCCAAAAACAGGAGTAAACACACCCATCCACCCGCCCGGGTTGAAGGTCCAAGTCCTCGGGAAGCCAAAGAGTATCAGGCCAAAGTCCAGGAGCACTAACCAGTTACACAGAACCATATCAGGACACATAGATCATCCAAACCGTTCATGAGCTACCGCATATAAGAGCCAGGTTTCATCAGCCCTGACCCTTTTTATCCAAAGCAGTAAGGGTCCGACCCAACGAGGACCCTGCCAGAAAGAACAGAAGGCAGGCAGCAGGAGAGTCCAACGGCAGTCCAAAAAAGTCACAGGAAGAAAAGCACGGAAGATCCAGGAAAATCACAGAATGTAGCAAACGATGCAGGCACAATTCCAAGGATATATCCATAAAAACCGACCCATCCGGGCCGGCACAGGAGACGTCATCGGGCAGTGGTGATTGAGAGGGACCAGGAGAATCATGAAAGTCCGGCAAAACAAAATCCAGCTCCCGGGCCAAGGGCAGAGGAGGCAGCACAGGAGGAGAAGGCGCCGTCAGGTTGCGCACCTCCGGGGCGGCAGCCAGGGCAGAGGCCGCCAGGAGAGTACCAGCCACACCCCGCGATATCAATGCCCCATCCGGTCGCGGGGGCCCGGAAGGCCCGCAGTGAGGAACCGTCTCCAGAGCCAGGAGTGGCGCGGCCACCGAGAGCCGCCAGGATAGCAGGACGTTCAAGATCCCCTTAAGTGCAGGAAAACATTTACAGTATCCGACACCCGGGCCTTGCGGCGGGCCCCCAGTGCTCGTCCGGGCCCGGCCCAAACAATTGGGGTTGGTCGCCATCTTGAGAGCCCGCACAGGCCGCGCGGCCAACAACCTCCGCCGGGGCGGCAGTCAAGCAGAAGAAGTCCCGCCGACAGGCAGAGGAACACCCCGGACAGGAAGGGGGGCCACCAGAAGAAGGGGATTCGCCGGCCCCCCAATGTCGCCAGTCCCGCTCTCCGAGTCCGGGCGGCAAAGAACAAAATGGCCGGACCGGAGAACAAAGGGGGAGGAAGCTGAACACACGAGGAACCCCAATAATGAAGGGCAGCGGCACCATCCAAGGCTGCCGCCACACAGGAGTCTCTCAGCCAGGAACCTCCGGCTCACACGAACAGCGGCCCTCCAATCACCTCCAGCGCGCTCCGAAGGGCAAGCCCGCAGGCTGCATCCGGCCCAGGAGCCGGGACGAAGAACCAGGCCAGTCCGCTCTCGAGTCCCGGGAACGGTCGGGGGCACTGCACCGGACCCACAGCAGCCAGGACAACTGGAACAAGTGGTAAGTGCCTGCAGAGCGTCGGAATAATACCACACAGCAAGGAGGGCTTCCCGGGGCAGGATAAATGCAGGATAAATGTGAAAAACACAGGCGGGCGAACGGAGCCGAGCTAAAGCGCGGCCATCTCGGTCGCGAGCTAGCAAGGATAGACTTTTCGACGTTTAAGAATACATTTTCAATGGCCATGTTTATTGTAAATTCATTATTCCTGGTTGCCAAAACGAGACTAACTTTCTGGCCTGTTTTGAGCATGGTTTTGGCATGCCTATTGGTCGGTTTTGTGTCAAGTATTTTTTTTTTTGGTGTGAATGTAGATTTAGTAGTTGGAGTCACTGGAGGTTTGCATGTGAGTGAACCCAAGGAGTCCAATTGTAGTGTGTATATATATATTTTTTTTGCGAATAAAGTATCATTTGGTTTCTATATTGGAAAGCTGCAAGCACATCTTAGGCTTGTTTACATTTTGGCAGTTAAATGCAGGTCACCTGATTTCAAATTATTTTACTTCTAGCATGTCAAATGCGGACATCGATCGAGAGTACTGCAGTTGCAGGTTTGGGCAGTGGGCCCTGACAGTGACCATGCAATCTAGTGTTAAGGGATCCTCAGTGATTCAGAAAGGCCTGTAAACATGCACTGCATTCTAACCACCACATAAGGGACAAACAATTTGACGACGAACCTGTCTTTCATTGGAAAGGTGAATTGTACGAGAAAGGTGTGTGGTAAGCTATCTGTTGCAGGGAGTAAGTCTTACTCCGGTGTAAATTATTTCCCGTCGGCCCTAGCTTGTGCAGTAAGATGCGCATGTTTTCCACAAGTCCCCTATTCACTGAAGTCCGAGGCTATCCATGTGTTAGCATGCCAGCTGTTACTAAGCGTGCACCGTGTTACACGTTGACACCTCTATTGTTGCATTCAGAGTAATTCCAGTCTAGGAATGTGATTCTCCCAAGCAGCTCATCTTTCTGACCAATAGTACTAATGCGTAAAATAGTTGGGGTTTTTTCTGTTTGACTCGAACGGTTTCTTAGCCAATCTTCCTATTCTTACCCAGCACTCTAGGTTTGATTTGCGTGCTTTCTTGTCTCCCCCCCCCTTTTCTCTAGCCCTTCCTCTTGTTGTGTCCTTCTGCCCGCCTCCTGATTTGTGCCGTTCTGCCCTCCGTTAGAATCATCCCCCCCTCGTTTTTGTGTCCTTCTGCCCTCTGTCTGCCTAGTGTTTTGTGCCGTTCTGCCCACTCTTAGAATCACCCCCCCCTCGTTTTTGTGTCCTTCTGCCCTCTGTCTGCCTAGTGTTTTGTGCCGTTCTGCCCTCCGTTAGAATCACCCCCACCCCTCGTTTTTGTGTCCTCCTTCCCTCTGTCTGCCTGGTGTTTTGTGCCGTTCTGCCCTCCGTTAGAATCATCCCCCCCTCGTTTTTAGGTCTCGTGACCTATCAATGCGCATGCGCATTGAGAGAAGCGAGACTATAGGGCTTTAAACAAAGTTTAACTAACTGTGGCGATTTGGTGCTGTGCCCGTGGCTTTTAGGTCAATGCGCAAGCGCATTGACCTAAAAGGCGCGTGCACATCATCAAATCGCCGTCTGTTCCCTCAGGCGCACTCCTCCCACACCTTTGAAGTGAAGCTTAGCTTCACTTCAAAGGCCCCTGCTGCTTAACACCCTCTCCCCACTCCGCCCCCTCCCCTGCCCGCCATGTCGCATTTCTCCTCCCCCCCTTCTCTGCCTTCAATCCGTCTTGTTTCTCATTGTAATTCCGCACGGCTTGCCCAACTCTGTTAACATCTCTTTATTTTTGGAAACTCTGGCGCCGCACTTAGGGTGCACCACTGCGCTCGCTTTTCCACTATTTGCTCCTCGCGCTTAATATTTTAGCAGGCGCCCGGTTGCATATATTTTATTTGCTGCTTAACACCCTCTCCCCACTTCGCCCCCTCCCCTGCCCGTGTCATGAAGTCTGCACCAATGGCTAGCACTAGGAGCCTCACCTACTCCTGCGTTCTTCCTGCTTGGGGTTTGCCAACCTAGGCGTCCGCAGGCTACAGCACCAATGCCCCGTTGGGCGCTTGGCCTGCCTTCTCAGCCTTCCATGGAGCGCGACGTCCAGGCCACCCCTGCAGCACGGTCATTGGTACTGAAAGCTCAGACAGGATACACGCGTGCTGCCCAACCTCCCACGCCGCAGGCATCGATCCGCTCATGTGATCCATTCTCGCCATGGCTGCGTCAGGCAGTGGTGCCGCTGCGGCTCTCGCGCTACTTTTATTTGCGCTATGTTTGAGAAGTAACGATGCTCTGCATACCAAGGGAGCAGTGCCTCTGGACACAGTCACCTTCGCAAAGGTAAACGCACCGATTTCATTCCTTATTTGGTCTGCCCTTCTCACGTACGGCTTTTAATTTCAACGCTATCGGTTTTGTCTTGTGTTCCACCTCACCCCGTTACAAAATACAAATTTAAAATGACTAATTTGTCACGTGGCCGGCTTTGCTGTATTCCGTAGGTTCTCTGCGACGGTTGCGCTCCGGAAATAACACAAAATAACTGAAATTACTTCTAAATTCTACCGCTCATGCTTCACAGACGTACGAGGCCGGTTCCCTATAAAAAAATATTGGTCCTTGGGGCTGCACCGCTGCAGTTATTTCTCCTCTTTAAAACGCTTATTTCGCTAGACACTGTTTTGCTATAATTAATGATAGTTTTCATATAAACAAACACCTGCCCTGGCTGGGAAACAACCAATGCGGAAGGGACAGGTTAGCGTTTGTGCTGATTTAGAACAATCGCGTGAAGACAAGTTTTCGCGTTTCAGGAAGCGTGACTGGCTCGGCAGCGCCAGCATTTCCATCTATTGGCTTAGGGAAGGGCGAGTGCCAATGTTTGCATATGTAAATTCATAAAGCCTATGGGCGTGCGCACGAGAGAATGACTGTGACCGAGAGCTCATCAGCCCGCCAGCTAACATTCAACAGTTATACAAATGGGCCGGTTCTGTGGTCCGGCACTTTTTTTTTATTTGAGAGGGAGAGTACCGGCTCTTCTCAAGGGAGACGTAATACTTTTAATTAGAGTGTACAGGCACTTCTCAGAAATAAGCATTTCAAGCGCATTGGCGAGAATTATAGTAAGTGGTAAAGAAAAGTCTACCAAAACGTCTGCGGACCCCATATCATGCACATCCACTGCCACATCCACTGCCACATCCACCACACTCACCACATCCACCACATCCACCACCACTACATCCACCACCACATCCACCACAACATCCACCACAACCACCACCCCATCCACCACTACCACCACCACCGCATCCACCACCACCACCGCATCCTCCACCACCACATCCACCACCACCACATCCACCACCACATCCACCATCACCACCATCACATCCACCATCCACCACCACCACCATCACCTCCACATCCACCATGACATCCACCGCCACATCCACCATGACATCCACCGCCACATCCACCACCACATCCACCACCACATCCACCACCGCCACCACATCCACCACCGCCACTTCCACCCCTCCCCTTTTTATATTCCACCACCGCCACATCCACCACCACCACCACCACATTCACCACCACCACTTCCACCAGCATCGCATCCACCACCACCGCATCCACCACCACCACCGCATCCACCACCACTACCACATCCACCACCACTACCACATCCACCACCACCACCACATCCACCACCACCACCACATCCACCACCACCACCACATCCACCACCGCATCCACCACCACCACATCCACCACCACACCCACCACCATCACTTCCACCACCATCACCACCACATCCACCACCTCCACCACCTACACCACCTACACCACCACATCCACCCCCACCATCACCACCACATCCACCACCACATCCACCACCACATCCACCACCACCATATCCCCCAGATCCACCACCACCACATCTATATGTGTGTGGCTCTGTGTGTGTGTAAGTGCAAATTGCAATGTTCTTGGATTTTCGTCACAATAAAATACACTGAACATAATCTTCACAAAAGTTATTTACAAACGTTTAAGCTATTGCCATTATAAATTACAATAACTTTTATTTAAGTATTAATTATTACAAAATTAAAAGCCATTGTTATTTGTAATATCAATACATCTAAGTCACGTAAATACAACACACATTGCATTACAAATGCTATAGGTGTCACATTTGCAAAAGTTAAAACTATTGACATTGTAACTGACAAAGCTATTAATGTTGCTACTTTCAAAACCAACACATAAATAAAAAAAGTGTCCTTTACAATACCAATAGCTCAAACTTTCCTAATGCGAGACCTATTGCATTTCCAATGCTTGTTGTGTCCTCCTTCCGTCTGTCTGCCTGGTGTTTTGTGCCGTTCTGCCCTCTGTTAGAATCATCCCCCCCTCGTTTTTGTGTCCTTCTGCCCTCTGTCTGCCTCAGGATTTGTGCCGTTCTGCCCTCCGTTAGAATTCCCCGCCCTCGTTTTTGTGTCCTTCTTCTCTGTCTGCCTGTTTTTTTGTGCCAATCTGCCCTTAGTTATAATTGTTTCCCCTATTTTTTGTGTCCTTCTGCCCTCTGTCTGCCTGGTGTTTTGTGCCGTTCCTCCACCTGAACTGAGCCCTTTAAAATAAGGCCATGCTCCAAAAAGTACCGTAGCCCCCTGCCCTGAACCAGAAAAAAGTGCCCCCTAGCACCGTGAAGTACTCTGACTCTGCTCCCTACCCTCCCTTGGTGCCTAAAACTGTCCCCTGCCATGCACCCTACAAAGCCTCGACTTAGTAAACTGTCCCTTCTCTGTGTGCGTCGAGGCCGTAAAATGTAAGCCTAGGCACAAATGGATGGTTGGATTTGTGGGGTAAAGTTTTATTTAATGTGATTTTATGTAGCGCGAACTTTACCCAAAGGTGTCAGAGCGCTTTACATAAGAACCAGTTGCCAAACCTAAGGACTTTGATTTACATGCGTTAAGTAAAAGATACAAACAGGAAAACAATTGAAATGTACTAGATGTAGTCACACAAAGAAGAGACTGTTGTTTCTCGTTATATTTCTATATACATATGGAAGGGATATGAATAGATGTACTGCAAGAGTCACATAGAAATGATAGAGTAGAAAGGTCTACTGCACATACTAGTGAATACAGTCATCTCTATATACAGAAAAAATGAGTTATATTTAGAGGGGTCGGAGTGGGACGCAGTGGGTAGATGGATGCATGATGGATGGATGTATGCATGATGCATGGGTGGATGCATGGATGGGTTGTTGGTTGGATGGGTTGGTGGATTGCATAAATTGTTGAGGGATTGGCTGTATATATGCATCTATCCATCCACCCATCCATGCATCTATCCATACACCCATCCATGCATGCACCCATCCATGCATCCACCAACTCATCCATGCAAGCATTACAACAAGAGCCCGCAGCTCTCCTTCGTCTCTCCTCGCCCCCCCCTTCCCTGAGCCCGCAGCTCTCCTTCGTCTCTCCTCGCCCCCCCTTCCCTGAGCCCGCAGCTCTCCTTCGTCTCTCCTCGTCCCCCCTTCCCTGAGCCCGCAGCTCTCCTTCGTCTCTCCTCGCCCCCCCTCCCCTGGGCCTTGCCCTGCTATTGTAAATGACAATGCCATTTATTTATGTTAAAAAAAAACATAAATAAAAATGTCAAGAGCAATGCCAATAGCTCTAACTTTAACAAAGGCAAAACCATTGCATTGTAAATGCTTGTTCATTTATGTGTTGGTTTTGAAAATAGCGAAATTAATAGCTTTGTCATTTACAATGCCAATAGTTATAACTTTTGCAAATGTGACACCTATAGTGTAGGAGAGTGGGGTCTGCAATCCCATGGCCACCCTAGATTTTTGCTTTTTGCTTCACTGGTTTACGACTTTCCCTGGCTGTGGGCCTGCTAATCAGACCCACAGCCTAGCTGTTCTCTCTCTAAATTGACAAGCATGTACCTTAGGTGCATTTACCAATTGGTACAGGGCCACCTTATCAGTCCCTGTACAGTATAACTTAGGTATCCAGGGCATAGGTATACCCAGGGCCTACCAGGGGCTGCAGCATGTATTATGCCACCCCTGGCTGGTCACCCAAATCTGACACAACTGGCTGCACGACAGCTGGGGCAAGGTGGTGTAAACACCCTTTGCTTTAGATATAGTATTCCTATATCTAACCCTAAAATGGACACATATATTCCTGTCAGTCACTCCTATGGCAGGCCTTGTCAATCCTGAAGGCAGAGTGCTTGGAATTATGTGAGATGGTGCTCTGGCATGAGCTGAGCCCGTTTGCAGCTTGCGGAACCAAGTCCTAATAGCTGTTCCATGATAACGCTATACCATATACTCTTAAGTGCATTATAATCCTCGCGGTTAAATGCTAACTCTGGTATAACATTATCAAAACATGTCGAGTAAGGTGTCATACGAATTGGAATACTACCCCCTCACCAATTCTGGCGACGGGGGTAGCATTCCACCCTTCTAGAGGGACACGACATGTATGTAAATGTAAACCCCGGTTAAAGTTAACTCGAGCCTCAGCATCACAAAATGGATGCTGCCACCACAGACACAAGTCTGACCTCCTGCTGCTGGGAGTCCTTCCAGCGAGGGTGGCTTGGACAAAGGGTTTCCTGCCTTGGGAGGTGCTAGCACCACCCCAGACAGGATTTTGTGTATTAGGTAGGGACAGGCTGAAAGGAATGAGACATGCCTGGGGCACACAAGGTGCCCTGTGCATACACCGGTTCCAACCAGTTGCTGGGACACTCCAGCCCCAGCTCTGGCGGGAAACTGGACAAAGGAAAGGGGGTGTAGCCACCCCCCTTCCTGGTCCCACCCAGGGGGGGACCGAGTCGTAGTGCAGCCCCCTTTAGCCGGATAAAGGTAGGAGCTGGTCCCATTCCAGATTAGATTAATCTTGACAACCTTCCACGAAGAAACTCTTGACCTTCGACCTCCTGATCCATCAGAAGACTGAAGAATCTCCCCTATGGTCAGGGAGTGACCATCCTGCTTCGCAGGCACCATCAAGCTCCTGTGCGGTTTGCTGAACCGTCCTTCCATCCCGGAATCCGACGACCCAGCTCGACAAGACCCGGACCTCCAGACCTCTCTGACCTCTACCCACATCCACAGCACAGCTGGGACCCGTGGGTGCGACGAGCAACGTCGAGACGGCCATCTTGAAGAAACCTGCACAGCGCTTTCTGCACGACCCCTGAGGGTCCCTCAAGTGAGGGCATTGGGGACTGAGAAGCCCCACACCGACGCAGCTCCTGCACCAAAGACCAGCCCCACAGCATCCCCGTGATCTGCGTGGGGCCCTTTTGCCTGGTTGCTGCACTTCCTGTTGTCTGGTCACTTGCCGGCTGGTTAGTGACCTTTGAGACGACGACCCGAAGATTTCAACACTGCTAGTCTGGTCCCCCAGACTGGCCCTTGCTCCCTTGTAAAAGAGGAGCACCCCGGACCCTCCTGGTCCGCACCAGACGCCATCTTTGTTCCACCGCGTGGCTTGCATTAGCCAAGGCCTGTTGTCCAGATCGACGATCCGACACCGCCAACAGCAGCAGACTACGTGGGACAGCTCGTGCCTCCAGCCTGGTCGTGAAGAACAGCTCCTGGTCCGCGCAGCTACAGAGAGAAGCGACCCTTCCTTCACCTGAACGCGGCTACAGCATCTGGTTCCCTCCTGGTTCCAGCACCGTCACTGGCTAGTGACCAAGACTCTGTCCCCTTCCTTTTCAGGACTTCCTTCTTCCTAGTTCCATCCTTGAAACCACCGGACTCCTCCATCTGGCTGCCTGCCAGCAACTTCTTGTTTCTGGCATCACCGGGATCAACGCAGAAAACCCGACACTACTTCAGCCATATGCACCCGCAGCCTGTGGGTTAGGTAACTAAAGCTTCTAGGTCCTGAAGTCTGTGTTCACTCTCCTAGTGTCCAGGTCCACTGTTGTTTTCCCTCCATCCAGCCGGGTTCGTCCGGAATCCGTAACTTTGTAAACTGTTGCATCCATAGATGTTGGTACGCATCCCGCGTGAGAGTTTCCACTCTGCACGCGAGTCCCGTGGGCCTCCTGCTCCTTACTTACCTAGTTTGTAGCGTACTCCCAGCGATCCTCCAGCCTCTGGATCTCCTTACAGTACTTTCTTTCCTCTCATTCCATTGTTTTGAGTATATGGTTTGTCGTGCCCCTAAGGCACTTGTGTAAATATTGTGCGAACTCCTTTTTCCTTTTTAGTATTGTCATGTGCTTAGCCCTCTGATCTCATAAAGAGTTCAGAGGTGTTGTTATTAATAAATAGACTGTTTATTTTCATAACAACCTGTGTGGTGTCCTTTCATTTGGTATTCAAGGGGTTATGCTATGGTAAAACAGCTGGCTTCACATGCCAAAAGAGATTAGCCTAAAAGACTGCTTTTGTCCACGCTACTAGGATAGCTGGTCTATACGGTTGACTTTACAACCAATCACCATAAGGGTTGTTTGGACTGATACAAGGTGATCACTAGAACTAGTGAGCATCATATATCAGGCCAACTTCTCACATTGGTGTGCAGCGGTTGGGATTTGAGCTTGCTGTTGTTTTACCACGTATAATCTTGAAAATATCATTTGAAAAATCACATAGGTACATATAACAAGCTTAGAAATACTCTGAGTTCTACTGAACCAGCTGTTGTAGTAGAAAGGGCCTAGCACACCCTGACTACAACTCTTAGCAAGGGATCAGTAGGTAAACCCATAGTGTAGGTAGGTGCATCACTTACACCACACTAGAAGCATGTCTACCCATGGAGTGTCTTCAGAGACTCCCCTTGTGGTTGTTGACCCTCCACAGGTCACTTCCAGATATGCAGCCCTTAGCTTCCAGGAGATGAGACAATTGTGTACCTCCAGGAAACTAAAACAGGGTTCTAACCCTACCACTCCTTTTCTGTTAGGTCTCTTAGAGACTTATGATGCTAGAAGAGCTACTCATACAGATGGGAGCATGCCCCCTTAGAAGGTACCCTTGGTGATCCTGACCTCCCTGAAACTGAGGAAGTAGTGGAGGAAGAGGATGAAGAGGTTATTTCTGGGGATGAGGCAGACAATGGTCCTGAGCTAGTCAGCAGACTTACTAGGGCCAACTTAGACCTACATAGGGAAGGATCTGGGGGACCCCCAGTACTGACCCTAAGCAGGCCTAACTTTGGAGTTAGAAGAGATAGGTCTCATTCTAGGGACTCCAATAGATCTGTGCACTCTCATGCCTCTGCTCAGAGGAGAATGACTTCTCCCCAGAGGAGAATGACTTCCCCTCAGAGGAGAGAACATGAAGCAAGGATGTGACGAGCTAATCTGATGATTCAGAGGGAAGAACTTGCCCTTGCCAAGGAGAAGCTTGCCTTTGCTAGAGAGCAACAGTTAAGTGGGGTAGTCCCCACTGGTGGCAGCAATATCCCTAAGGATAAAGACAGGAGTTTTGATACTAGACACCTGAGTAAAATAGTGCCCCCCTTTAAACAAGGGGATGACATCCACAAATGGATGACTGCTTTGGAGAGGGCCTGCACTGTCCAGTGCATCCCCCAGAGTCAGTGGGCAGCTATATTGTGGCTCTCCTTTGAAGGTAAAGGTAGAGATAAGCTCCTCACTACTAGAGCTGAGGATGCTAACAATTACCAAGTCTTGAAGAATACACTGATTGATGGGTTTGGCTTAACCACTGAGCAGTACAGGTTGCTGTTCAGAGACACCCAGAAAATTCAGTCTCAAGATTGGGCTGACTGTTGATTGTGCCACTAAGGCTTTGGAAGGCTGGTTACTGGGAAGTATAGTTACTGATTACACAGGATTGTATAATCTAATTATGAGAGAACAAATCTTAAGTAATTGTCAGAATCAGTTGTTGCATCAGCACCTTATTGACTCAGATCTGACGTCTCCCCAAGAATTGGGAAAGAAGGCAGACAGATGGGTCAGGACAAGGGTCAAGCAGCAGAACCAGGGTGGTGGCCAGAAGAAAGCAGATCCCAAGGGTAATGAGAATAAGCAAAATGACCAGAAGTCTTCAACAGGGCCCCAACAATCTAAAGAGGGTGGGTCCCAGAATTCCCAAAAGAAGAAGAATAATGGTCAGAAGAAACCATGGTGCCAATACTGTAAAAGTAATACTCACTGGTTTAGTGAGTGCACCAAGAAAGGCCCAACTCCTACCACTACTGCCCCTAAGGCATCTGCACCCCCTAGTACAGTTAGTAGTGGTAGTATTCTCCTAAGGCTATAGTGGGGTTAACCCTGGGAACTGAGGCGGGCTCTGACTTAGTCAGAACACCTACTCAGGCTGTTCTTGTTTGTACTGGGGACATGGATATGACCCCTACAATAAGTCCCAGTACTCTGGGCAAGTAGGCAAACGCCTTTGATTAATGGAAAAATGGCTCAGGCCTACAGGGACACTTGTGCCAGTGTCACTATGGTGACACCAAACTTTGTGGACCCTGACCAGGTAATACTGGGTTCAGACTACCTGGTGACCAATGCTAGCAATGCCACTACCTCCCATAGTATGGCACTTGTTAATTTCTCCTGGGGAGGGGTAACTGGCCTCAAAAGGGTTGTTAGTTGAGACCTCCCAGTGGACTGTCTTTTGGGCAATGATTTGGAATCCTCCTTATGGTCAGATGTGGAGTACAGGACTCATGTGGAAATGTTAGGTTTGTCAGCACATGTCCTTGCTGTGACTAGGTCACAGGCCAAGAAATGCCCAGCTGAACTAGTGCTGGATCCTGGAAGAATGGACCAGACACGATCCAAGAGAAAGAGCAGTAGGGGTAAGGTTGACTCTTCCCCCCTGCCTCAGGTGGAGGATCAGCTCTCTCAGGAGACTGATCCCAAGACCCCAGAAGGAACTGTCCTAGAAGAGCTTGAGCCTGAACAGGTTGAGTTTCTTGGGACAGGGGGACCTTCCAGGGCAGACTTGAGGCAGGCACAGTTAGACTGCCCATCTCTTGAACCCCTCAGACAGCAGGCTGCTGCTGAGGCTGCAGGGAATGCTACAGGTGCCCATAAGGTATATTGGGACGATGGACTCCTATACTCTGAGGCAAGAGACCCCAAGCCTGGTGCTACCAGGAGGATGGTCATCCCCTTGTCTCTTAGAGGTTTCCTTCTCACCTTAGCCCATGAAATTCCCCTTGCAGGTCACTTAGGCCAGAACAAGACTTGGGACAGGCTTGCCCCACACTTTCACTGGCCTCACATGTCTGAGGACACTAAGGACTTTTGTCGTTCATGTATCACCTGCCAAGCCAGTGGCAAATCAGGTCGCACAACAAAGGCCCCCCTTATACCACTACCTGTGGTGGGGGTTCCCTTTGAGAGTGGGGATTGACATTGTTGGACCAATGGACCCCCCAACAGCATCTGGGCACAGATTTATACTGGTGGTAGTGGATCATGCCACAAGGTATCCAGAAGCTATTCCCCTTAGGACCACTACAGCTCCTGTTGTGGCAAGGGCCCTGGTTGGAGTTTTCTCCAGAGTGGGGTTCCCTAAGGAGGTGATCTCTGACAGAGGTGCAAACTTCATGTCAGGATACTTGACTGCTATGTGGAAGGAATGTGGTGTCAATTACAAATTCACCACACCCTATCACCCACAATGCAATGGGCTTGTTGATAGATTCAACAAGACCGTCAAAGGGATGATAAAAGGGTTACCTGAAAAGCTTAGGCGAAGATGGGACATCCTTTTACCCTGCCTTCGGTTTGCTTACAGAGAGGTCCCACAGAAGGGGTTGGTTACAGCCCTTTTGAGCTTTTGTTTGGAC
Source organism: Lissotriton helveticus (assembly GCF_964261635.1). Classification (NCBI taxonomy): domain Eukaryota; kingdom Metazoa; phylum Chordata; class Amphibia; order Caudata; family Salamandridae; genus Lissotriton; species Lissotriton helveticus. The sequence continues at coordinate 2,085,962,756 of NC_136065.1, forward strand.
ATCCTGTAAGAGGACCCCTATGTCTTGTGAAGGAAGGATGGGAGTTACCTCTCAAAAAGCCTAAACTTGACATAGTGGACTATGTACTTGGTCTCCGCTCCAGGATGGCAGAGTACATGGAGAATGCATCTAAAAACCTGGAGGCCAGCCAAGAACTTCAAAAAGCTTGGCATGACCAAAAGGCTGTCCTAACTGTTTACCATGCAGGACAGAAGGTGTGGGTGTTGAAGCCAGTGGCCCCAGCAGCTCTCCAAGACAAATGGTCTGGACCCCACATCATCATTGAACAAAAGGGAGAAGTCACCTATTTGGTGGACATGGGAACTCCCAGGAGCCCTCACAGAGTACTTCATGTGAATAGGCTCAAAGCATTTGTTGACAGGGAGGACATGGGCTTGCTCATGGCCACAGATGAGGGACAGGAGGAAGAGAGTGACCCTCTCCTAGACCTGCTCACTCAGAACCCTGATGATGGGTCAGTAGATGGTGTAGTCTTTTCTGACAGCCTCTCTGAGCATCAGCAAAAGGATTGTAAGCAAGTCCTTCAATCCTTCAGACAAATGTTTTCTCTGACCCCCAGTCAGACAAACTGGTGCACACATGAGGTGGACACTGGAGACAGTCTGCCTATAAAGAGTAAAATCTACAGGCAACCTGACCACGTCAGGGACTGCATAAAAACTGAAGTACAAAAGATGTTGGAATTGGGAGTCATTGAACCCTCAGAGAGCCCTTGGGCTAGTCCTGTAGTTCTAGTGCCTAAACCTCACACCCAGGATGGTAAGAGAGAGATGAGGTTTTGTGTAGACTACAGGGGTCTCAATGCTGTCACTGAGACAGATGCTCATCCAATACCAAGAGCAGATGAACTCATTGACAGATTGGCTTCTGCCAAGTTCTTGAGTACATTTGACCTGACAGCTGGCTATTGGCAAATCAGGTTAGCTGAGGATGCCAAGGCCAAGACAGCATTTTCTACCCCAGGAGGTCATTACCAATTTGTGGTGATGCCCTTTGGTTTGAAAAATGCCCCTGCCACTTTTCAAAAGTTGGTGAACCAAGTTCTCACTGGGTTGGATGACTTTTGTGCAGCATATCTAGATGATATTGCTGTCTTTAGCTCCACCTGGGAGGATCACCTGATCCACCTGAGGAAAGTTTTAGAGGCCCTGCAAAAGGCAGGCCTCACTATCAAGGCTACTAAGTGCCAGATAGGGCAGAGTCAAGTTGTATACTTGGGCCACCTTGTAGGTGGAGGCCAAGTTTAACCTCTGGAGAGCAAGATACAGGCCACAAAGGACTGGGCTCCTCCAACCACCCAGACACAGGTCAGAGCTTTCTTGGGCCTGTCTGGTTACTACAGGAAATTTGTCAGAAATTATGGAACCATTGTGACTCCACTTAATGACCTGACAAGTAAGAAAATGCCAAAGAAAGTTCAGTGGACAGTTAGCGGTCAGAAGGCTTTCGATGACCTAAAGCAGGCCATGTGCACTGCACCTATTCTCAAGAGTCCAGACTACTCCAAACCTTTCATTGTCCAAACAGATGCTTCTGAGTTGGGTGTGGGAGCTGTTCTATCTCAGCTGAATATTGATGGTCATGACCAGCCCATTGCTTTTATAAGTAGAAGGCTGACCCCTAGAGAGAAACGTTGGTCAGCTATTGAGAGGGAGGCCTTTGCTGTGGTTTGGGCCCTGAAGAAGTTGAGGCGATACTTGTTTGGTACTCACTTCAAAGTTCAGACCGACCATAAGCCCCTCTTATGGCTAAATCAAATGAAGGGTGAAAACCCCAAACTTCTTAGGTGGTCCATTTCCCTACAGGGGATGGACTTTACAGTGGAGCACCGCCCAGGGACTGACCATGGTAATGCAGATGGTCTCTCCAGGTACTTCCACTTAGAGCAAGAAGACTCACCTGGTCATGGTTAGTTTAATGTCCCTAAGTTTGGGGGGGGGGGGGTTATGTAGGAGAGTGGGGTCTGCAATCCCATGGCCACCCCAGATTTTTGCTTTTTGCTTCACTGGTTTACGACTTTCCCTGGCTGTGGGCCTGCTAATCAGACCCACAGCCTAGCTGTTCTCTCTCTAAATTGACAAGCATGTACCTTAGGTGCATTTACCAATTGGTACAGGGCCACCTTATCAGTCCATGTACAGTATACCTTAGGTATCCAGGGCATAGGTGTACCCAGGGCCTACCAGGGGCTGCAGCATGTATTATGCCACCCCTGGCTGGTCACCCAAATCTGACACAACTGGCTGCACGACAGCTGGGGCAAGGTGGTGTAAACACCCTTTGCTTTAGATATAGTATTCCTATATCTAACCCTAAAATGGACACATATATTCCTGTCAGTCACTCCTATGGCAGGCCTTGTCAATCCTGAAGGCAGAGTGCTTGGAATTATGTGAGATGGTGCTCTGGCATGAGCTGAGCCCGTTTGCAGCTTGCGGAACCAAGTCCTAATAGCTGTTCCATGATAACGCTATACCATATACTCTTAAGTGCATTATAATCCTCGCGGTTAAATGCTAACTCTGGTATAACATTATCAAAACATGTCGAGTAAGGTGTCATACGAATTGGAATACTACCCCCTCGCCAATTCTGGCGACGGGGGTAGCATTCCACCCTTCTAGAGGGACACGACATGTATGTAACTGTAAACCCCGGTTAAAGTTAACTCGAGCCTCAGCATCACAAAATGGATGCTGCCACCACAGACACAAGTCTGACCTCCTGCTGCTGGGAGTCCTTCCAGCGAGGGTGGCTTGGACAAAGGGTTTCCTGCCTTGGGAGGTGCTAGCACCACCCCAGACAGGATTTTGTGTATTAGGTAGGGACAGGCTGAAAGGAATGAGACATGCCTGGGGCACACAAGGTGCCCTGTGCATACACCAGTTCCAACCAGTTGCTGGGACACTCCAGCCCCAGCTCTGGCGGGAAACTGGACAAAGGAAAGGGGGTGTAGCCACCCCCCTTCCTGGTCCCACCCAGGGGAGGGACCTAGTCATAGTGCAGCCCCCTTTAGCCGGATAAAGGTAGGAGCTGGTCCCATTCCAGATTAGATTAATCTTGACAACCTTCCACGAAGAAACTCTTGACCTTCGACCTCCTGATCCATCAGAAGACTGAAGAATCTCCCCTATGGTCAGGGAGTGACCATCCTGCTTCGCAGGCACCATCAAGCTCCTGTGCGGTTTGCTGAACCGTCCTTCCATCCCGGAATCCGACGACCCAGCTCGACAAGACCCGGACCTCCAGACCTCTCTGACCTCTACCCACACCCACAGCACAGCTGGGACCCGTGGGTGCGACGAGCAACGTGGAGACGGCCATCTTGAAGAAACCTGCACAGCGCTTCCTGCACGACCCCTGAGGGTTCCTCAAGTGAGTGCATTGGGGACTGAGAAGCCCCACACCGACGCAGCTCCTGCACCAAAGACCAGCCCCCCAGCATCCCCGTGATCTGCGTGGGGCCCTTTTGCCTGGTTGCTGCACTTCCTGTTGTCTGGTCACTTGCCGGCTGGTTAGTGACCTCTGAGACGACGACCCGAAGATTTCAACACTGCTAGTCTGGTCCCCCAGACTGGCCCTTGCTCCCTTGTAAAACAGGAGCACCCCGGACCCTCCTGGTCCGCACCAGACGCCATCTTTGTTCCACCGCGTGGCTTGCATTAGCCAAGGCCTGTTGTCCAGATCGAAGATCCGACACCGCCAACAGCAGCAGACTACGTGGGACAGCTCGTGCCTCCAGCCTGGTCGTGAAGAACTGCTCCTGGTCCGCACAGCTACAGAGAGAAGCGACCCCTCCTTCACCTGAACGCGGCGACAGCATCTGGTTCCCTCCTGGTTCCAGCACCGTCACTGGCTAGTGACCAAGACTCTGTCCCCTTCCTTTTCAGGACTTCCTTCTTCCTAGTTCCATCCTTGAAACCACCGGACTCCTCCATCTGGCTGCCTGCCAGCAACTTCTTGTTTCTGGCATCACCGGGATCAACGCAGCAAACCCGACACTACTTCAGCCCTATGCACCCGCAGCCTGTGGGTTAGGTAACTAAAGCTTCTAGGTCCTGAAGTCTGTGTTCACTCTCCTAGTGTCCAGGTCCACTGTTGTTTTCCCTCCATCCAGCCGGGTTCGTCCGGAATCCGTAACTTTGTAAACTGTTGCATCCATAGACGTTGGTACGCATCCCGCGTGAGAGTTTCCACTCTGCACGCGAGTCCCTTACTTACCTAGTTTGTAGCGTACTCCCAGCGATCCTCCAGCCTCTGGATCTCCTTACAGTACTTTCTTTCCTCTCATTCCATTGTTTTGAGTATATGGTTTGTCGTGCCCCTAAGGCACTTGTGTAAATATTGTGCGAACTCGTATTTCCTTTTTAGTATTGTCATGTGCTTAGCCCTCTGATCTCATAAAGAGTTCAGAGGTGTTGTTATTAATAAATAGACTGTTTATTTTCATAACAACCTGTGTGGTGTCCTTTCATTTGGTATTCAAGGGGTTATGCTATGGTAAAACAGCTGGCTTCACATGCCAAAAGAGATTAGCCTAAAAGACTGCTTTTGTCCACGCTACTAGGATAGCTGGTCTATACGGTTGACTTTACAACCAATCACCATAAGGGTTGTTTGGACTGATACAAGGTGATCACTAGAACTAGTGAGCATCATATATCAGGCCAACTTCTCACATATTGCATTTGTAATGCAATATGTGTTGTATTTACGTGACTTTGATGTATTGACATACAAATAAAAATGGCTTTTAATTTTTTTTAATTAATACTTTAAAAAGTTATTGTAATTTATAATGGCAATAGCTTTTGTAAATAACTTTTGTGAAGATTATGTTCATTGTATTGTGACGAAAATCCACGAACAGATGTGAAATATTAACATTTTTTTGTGACATTTGTAATAAAGCTTGAAACATTGAGAGAACATATTTGAACTAGTTTTGTGTTATTTCTAACCGAACACTAAGAGGTCACTTGTGGAGTGTGTGTGCCTTACAATTGTTTGCCGTTTCGAGAGAAGACGGGTGTTGAATCTGCGCAGAGAGCACAGGGACAGTACTGCTCTGCACACTTGACCCAAAATTCGAAATCCCTTCATTTTTAACTGTTTACAAAGACATTTTTTACCTAAGCCAACAGTAATCGTACAATATTGTTTGTCAGATGTCTTGCAAGTGGGAGAAACAGCAGCCAACAACTGACGTGCTTTGTGTGGTCTGTTTACCTAATTCCCATATTGACAAAGTAACCGGGAGAGGGGGCGGGGGGGACACTCAAAGACTAAGAAGGTAATCACCTAACAGGAGAATGGAGGGTTACCTTAAGAGGCAGAGTTACAAACATGCAAACGAGCGCAAGAGTGCCAGAGAATGAGTTTCTTTAGTAGCTACACAGCTCTTAACCTCCAAGGATTCCATCCAAGACCCACCAAACACGGTCTAACAGCATTTACATCTAGGCATGGCTCTTTGTACGATTGAGCGTCAAGACTTGAAGCATCGAAATACCCTGGCTTCCTTACTGGTGACTCCCATTAACGATCAAGTAATGGTCCTAGAGGCTTCCCCCTACACATGCTGGCATGAAGGCCTACTCTGGCATATCCACTTAGTATACACCTACACCACCTGGGTCTCCATCCAGGCTGTCACCCGTTGTCACTAGGTACTTTCTAATAAGAAGGGGGGCGAAGCAGAACAGTTGTTTTGTAAGACCCCAAACATCCGACTGTTACTATAGAAATGCTCCAACAATGGGTGCCGTCTAGACGTCATGTGCTCCTGGGTTGATTTTGGAAAAGGGGGGTGGTGATGGACAGAGTTTCTGAATGATGCAGAATACTCTTACCAAGTCAATAGATCATGGTTTTAATCCATCACCGTTTTTTAGCTCACTGCACTATCCCAGCTCAGAACCTGGCTATATGCAAATTAGTCTGTTCCTGTCCCAGTGCATGATGGGAACAGGGCAAACCAAACTACCAAGCCAATTCTTATACTGGGAAGGAAAGAAGCTTCCGGGGACCGGTTTCTGGCATCACAGCCTTCTTCGGCCCGGCTTGCTTAAATCCTGATGGTGCAATGAGCAAGGGACTCACGTCTGAGTATACCCTCCCACACATAGTGTGGATAAAACCGATTTTGGAAAAGGGGGGTGGTGATGGACAGAGTTTCTGAATGATGCAGAATACTCTTACCAAGTCAATAGATCATGGTTTTAATCCATCACCGTTTTTAGCTCACTGCACCATCCCAGCTCAGAACCTGGCTATATGCAAATTAGTCTGTTCCTGTCCCAGTGCATGATGGGAACAGGGCAAACCAAACTACCAAGCCAATTCTTATACTGGGAAGGAAACAAGCTTCCGGGGACCGGTTTCTGGCATCACAGCCTTCTTCGGCCCGGCTTGCTTGAATCCTGATGGTGCAATGAGCAAGGGACTCACGTCTGAGTATACCCTCCCACACATAGTGTGGATAAAACCGATTTTGGAAAAGGGGGGTGGTGATGGACAGAGTTTCTGAATGATGCAGAATACTCTTACCAAGTCAATAGATCATGGTTTTAATCCATCACCGTTTTTTAGCTCACTGCACCATCCCAGCTCAGAACCTGGCTATATGCAAATTAGTCTGTTCCTGTCCCAGTGCATGATGGGAACAGGGCAAACCAAACTACCAAGCCAATTCTTATACTGGGAAGGAAAGAAGCTTCCGGGGACCGGTTTCTGGCATCACAGCCTTCTTCGGCCCGGCTTGCTTGAATCCTGATGGTGCAATGAGCAAGGGACTCACGTCTGAGTATACCCTCCCACACATAGTGTGGATAAAAACGATTTTGGAAAAGGGGGGTGGTGATGGACAGAGTTTCTGAATGATGCAGAATACTCTTACCAAGTCAATAGATCATGGTTTTAATCCATCACCATTTTTTAGCTCACTGCACCATCCCAGCTCAGAACCTGGCTGTATGCAAATTAGTCTGTTCCTGTCCCAGTGCATGATGGGAACAGGGCAAACCAAACTACCAAGCCAATTCTTATACTGGGAAGGAAACAAGCTTCCCGAGACCGGTTTCTGGCATCACAGCCTTCTTCGGCCCGGCTTGCTTGAATCCTGATGGTGCAATGAGAAAGGGACTCACGTCTGAGTATACCCTCCCACACATAGTGTGGATAAAACCGATTTTGGAAAAGGGGGGTGGTGATGGACAGAGTTTCTGAATGATGCAGAATACTCTTACCAAGTCAATAGATCATGTTTTTAATCCATCACCGTTTTTTAGCTCACTGCACAATCCCAGCTCAGAACCTGGCTATATGCAAATTAGTCTGTTCCTGTCCCAGTGCATGATGGGAACAGGGCAAACCAAACTACCAAGCCAATTCTTATACTGGGAAGGAAACAAGCTTCCGGGGACCGGTTTCTGGCATCACAGCCTTCTTCGGCCCGGCTTGCTTGAATCCTGATGGTGCAATGAGCAAGGGACTCACGTCTGAGTATACCCTCCCACACATAGTGTGGATAAAACCGATTTTGGAAAAGGGGGGTGGTGATGGACAGAGTTTCTGAATGATGCAGAATACTCTTACCAAGTCAATAGATCATGGTTTTAATCCATCACCGTTTTTTAGCTCACTGCACCATCCCAGCTCAGAACCTGGCTATATGCAAATTAGTCTGTTCCTGTCCCAGTGCATGATGGGAACAGGGCTGATGCACCATCAGGATTCAAGCAAGCCGGGCCGAAGAAGGCTGTGATGCTAGAAACCGGTCCCCAGAAGCTTATTTCCTTCCCAGTATAAGAATTGGCTTGGTAGTTTGGTTTGCCCTGTTCCCATCATGCACTGGGACAGGAACAGACTAATTTGCATATAGCCAGGTTCTGAGCTGGGATGGTGCAGTGAGCTAAAAAACGGTGATGGATTAAAACCATGATCTATTGACTTGGTAAGAGTATTCTGCATCATTCAGAAACTCTGTCCATCACCACCCCCCTTTTCCAAAATGTGCTCCTGGGTTTGCACAAATTTATGGAGGGGAAGAAAAACACTCTAGCACCACTAAAGAGACCCCACCCCACCTATCTAAAAAAAAAAAAATACAAACATTGTTGGCTGTATCCACCTTTTAACTGGACTGTTGGAAGGTCGGACTAATTTCTGCAATTAGGAAGTACCATGCATCAGCCTTCGAACCGGCAGTGCCCCCAGAAAAGAAAGCAAATGCCAGGATGTGGGCCGGAATGTTTGTGGTAGTACAGGTACAGACTGGTGGCTAGTGCACTAGCTCTACTGGGGCACTATGTTGGACATTTGGGAGTTTGAGGGTGTTTGCTAACGACTTATCTTAAATGGAAAGATTTAAAGGAAGTGCTAAATAAATCGAGGTTTGTTATTATGAAAGCAAATCATACGTCTCCGAACTTGCGACATTAGTATATTGCCATAGCCTTACCACTGACTTATCATCCTCGTTGTCTCCCCGCTTTACAAATTATGCAAATGGCATTGTTTTTAAAAATCCCCTCTCTCGAGTCCACTTTTATTTTGTCCACATCGAAATGAAGAATTTCAAATAGTGAAGGCAAAAGCAACAAGCTCTGTATCCGGGCTGTAAGGAGACCTGGGAGGGCGGGGGCTGCCCCCGCATGCGCGGCATTTCTAACTTTCGTTCTTAAGAGCCCCGGTTACAAATGCCGCGCATGCGCGGGCAGCCCCCGCCCTCCCAGGTCCGGCAGCTGAAGTCCCGGGTCCCAGGAGGGGGCCCGGGTGAAGAACATCGGAAAGCACTGCGGGGCTCCCATGCCTAAGGGGAGAGCCCCTTGTCGTGCTGGCAGAGAAGCGCAGTGACAAGAGCCCGGTGAGGTAAGAGGGGAGGAGTGGGCATAGCTGTGTATGTGCGCGCGTGTGTAGCTGTGCATGTGTATGTATGTATATGTGTGAATGTGTGTCTGTTAGCTGTGCGTGTGTATATGTGGTTCTGTGTGCATGCGCCCTGATTCATTGTGTCTGCGTGGGTGTATGTGTGTGTGTGTGTGTGCGCGCATGCTTAAGTGTGGCTATGTGTGCGCACGATTGAGAGCGGCGAAAGCCTGTCTTGCTGTGAATCTGATACAAGAGATGTGCACGGCGCCGGCCTGGGCGAGCGCGCCCACGAAGTGAAATCGCCGCGTGCACATCCCCTGTCTCAGATTCCCGAAAGCGGACAACAATAGATACTTTGCTGGACGCAATGCTTCTCATTGCTTTCTCCAGCTCGACCTAAAAAGGAAGCATGTGGGGGCTAGCAGCTGGTTCGAAATTAACTTTCCATGCTTCAGAGGCCCCTGACATCGAGCGGACGAGGGCTAAAAGAAATATGCGGAGCCAGGTAGAACTCCCCAGTGCTGCGCAAATAGGCACCCTACACCTCTCTCGATCCCTAAATGTGCAGTTGAACCGCACAGACATAATTTGAAATCACAATCAGCAACACTGGAAACGAAGGTTGCTCAAACTTGAGAGTACAAACTGGGCATTATATTAAACACAATCAAACACATTAAGCGTGCACTGGAATATAAGATGAAGTCAGTGGCTTTGTATTTGGGGCTATTCGGCACAGACCAAAGCAAGCTGGTTGAAAGGGTGATGGTAAATTAATGTGTATTGAAAAAGTTGTGGCCATAGATGAGATTTTATGGGAAAATATTTGATAAATGACGAAGGGGATTTGATTTCTGAATAGCAGACAGGAAGATGAAAATTGATATAAAGAAACCAAATGTGAAACTAATGGGACTGCCTGAGAATGTGGTGAGAAAGCAGTTAAAATTATTTCAGAAACATTGGTAGAACGAGCACACAGAGTTGCTACCATGTCTCTGGCACCAGTGGCACCCTTCTGCTGGTAGTGGCTGGCCTGGTTAAATACAGAGATCATGACTTCTTACACACACAAAAACAGGTCGGTCCTTTTGTAGCAAGGGACTTATCTTCCCCCCAACTACACTACAGTTGTACAGCAATAGAAAAGCTCTTTCTGTGACATACATAAACTCAGCCTTTGATACATGCTACTCTTTCTGGCCAAATTAAAAATTCTAGATGATAAAAAGACCTGCTTTTCACATCAGTGGGACATACAATAGGGCAGAAAAATGGCCTACCTTACCCAACCACAGAAGAGTGGAGGACCTAGACTTTCAACCCCAGCGTAAACGATAATTCTGTACATTTATGGCTATGATCTAAACATCATCTTAGCTCAGGGTGAAGCTGTGATTCGAAGTGGTCAATATTAATCAATTAAAATAAATACTTTTTACTTAACACTGCAATTCAAATTGGGGTTTGTATTATAATTTTACAAACCAGGCAACACAAACACTGATAAGCAGAGTCAAAAGTACATTATAGAATGCAAAGCTAATATATTTTTGGATATATTAGATATTTTGTTAATCTGAAAGGTTGGCAAACAAATTAGCTCATGTACAACGGCTTTACACTGACAATCTTAAGTGATTGCGTTTGTTTGACCATTGGAAATCGGTCTCCTATGTGCTCTTAAATTTCTGATTTTGTTCCATACACTCCAGGTGGATTTACTCTGCAAGCCAAATGTGTTTTTTTTTGTCAGAACGGTCTTGATTATTTTCCAAGCAGGCATACAGTACAATAAAACATGTAGTACAATTCCTTCACAGGACCAGACAGCCATTTAGGAAGACAGCTTTTACACTGAGTGGAACTGACCAGTTCCCAGCATCATGCAATCGCCCGCACTGTGAACAAACAGATATAACCCATTTAGCCCGTATACCCTCCCCAAAACGATAACCCACTAACTAATGGTACATAAGGACATCTTTAATAATACAGAAAGGCTCTTTACCTCCTCCTAATGGAACATACAAGGAGTACGAGGACAGTGAGGGCTGAAACCCCTGCCCCCCCACGGCCAACAGGGATGCTACCTGTTTAAAACTGAAAGAGATGTAGAGCCCTTGTTCTGGTAGGACAGGCACACCTGTAGAAAGGTAGTTTACCAAGGGACCCCAGACATACTCAAAATGTTTATAGGTGTCTGATAAAATGTCCGCCATGCGCTAAATCGTGACTGCTTGCGACAACCTTACATTCCACTGAGTCTTTAGGTTTCCATGCGGCATCCACCGCCATCTTCGCAGCACCTAAACAGAGCCATATCACCAACCTATACCCAATCGTTTGGTGTTTTAGAGAGTCATCTCTCAACCCTAGCAGTGCAAAGCCTGGGTCGCTAGGGACCGGATACCCCAAAATCTCTTTCAGTTGGGCTAGAATTTCGGACCAAAAATGGCGAATGGTCGGGCATTCCCACCAGATATGTCTAAAATAGTCTAGCATTCCACACCCTCTCTAACACAGGTGAGACGTGTGAGGGATTTTTTTTTAAGTGTAGTGGGATAAAGGTACTAATTACAATGTTTTTACATCATTAATTCACAGTAGTTATCTACCAGTATCTACTAGGTGCTCATTAGACGTGTAGTTTGTACCCTTTGTCATCTCTTCAGTGACTTCACCCCACAGCCCCCACCTCTAGAATCCATTGCTTCAAAACAATGAGTTTTTCCCCCCAGATTATTTTATGGAAATCTAGTTTCTGAACTGCTGACCTTGAAATCTCAAGACCTGGGTTTTAAAATCGATGCTTCGACACATCATCAAAACATTTTATATTTCTGAACAAATATTTTATTTTAACTGTGCAATGTAACACTCAAACCTGTCAAGTACTCCCTCGATTGCGCTTCGGCAATGCCATCACTAAGATCTCATGCATAATTCTATTACATGTACAGCATCCCATGTGTGTGACATTGCTGCAACAAAATCTTTATCATGTAAATTCACTGGAAAACCTTTTTCTTGGCCATAAACATAAGCTGGAATCTTAACAAGGGTTCAAGTAATATATTCCATATAACGACTAATCTGCTATTTGTTCACATAGTATATAATACCTGAACATATATCCCTTTCATAACTTAATCAACATGGTCAAGAGAGTTAAGCGAGAACAGAAGGGATTTGTATTTTTTTTTAATTTTTTTTATTATGTCCTGAAGAAGAGGCTTTACGCTTCTAAACATGTTGACACACAGAGGAGGGATCGCTCATTAAAGCAGTATACCTCCGACCCACGTTTTTAATAATACCGGCTCTAAGGAATATTACAATTTTCTAGTCCGCAGGAGCTGGGTATTTTTTAACTCACTCTTCACTCTCCCCTCACCCTTCCACTAAATCATTCCTACTCCACACATAGTTCAGAATATCAGTGCTACCACGTACCCGTAGGTCGGAAGACCCCTCTGACGAAGCACGACACCAAGGGCTCTTTTGGTGTGTGAGGGGTATTTAAAGAAACACTATGTGCTTCCAACCACTGTAGGTAATGACCTATGAGTAAAGTAATTTCTATAGAATTATCTAAGGGTGGATCTTGTTGTGTAGGGGTATCCCTTGTTAAGGGTTTTATACTGTACATATTTATTCCTTTTTTGTTTTGTTCTATGTGATCTATATTCTATATTTTCCGTAATTTACGTTAAATGGAATATACTACTTGAACCATTGTTGGGATTCTAGTCTTTACCTCGCCTCTGGTTCAGGTAATAGGGCTGGCCCTGTTGGTGGTAACCATAACCATAAACGTAAACTGGGCAACGGTGACTAACCTCTTCTTTGGGAGGATTAACTGTATAGATGTTGCTTCTCTGGGCTTTAAGAGGGGAAGGTACATCCAGATCTACAATCCAGCAGTATTTAAAAATGAACGCGGAAATGGGTCACTATCGTTATTCCTAGTTTTCAGGTCCTTAACTTTACAGGCAAAAACACTGGCGATTTCTGAACAATGAATGTAAAAAACGGTAAGGTAAACGCTAGTAGCTTCTCACAGTGCCTGCTGGAGGTCATACATGTTCATCCAATGGTCGGCCTCTCTGCAGACTGCACAGAGCAAAAGTCAAGAGTAACAGTTTTAACTGCGATTATATGTTAAAGTTTGTGAAAGCGATACTCAGCTGTTGAAATATTAACAGGAAGTAAGTAAAAGAAAAACCTGTACTTAGAGATGAGTGGGTGTACTGTGTGTAGTGAAGGAGATGCAAGGAAGCACATGCTGGGAACATCGAAACGAGCTTGCTGACGAGGTAAGAGAGGAGGTGCGAGATATGCACATGAGGATTCACTCACATATGGGGGAAGAGGGGCTTTAGATGTTAAACAGAGACTGCAGAGAAAAGTGGTGGAAAGTGAAGAACGGGAGTGACAGACTTTCTCACAGATGTTAGTAATGTTCAGTTCACAGTCTCATTTTCAAAGTTAAACATTTTCAATTCTAATTATTCACAACAAAATTATTGTTACTAATTTAGCTGATGCTGTCAACAAGCACTGGCAAAGCTAATAGGCCTGGTTTGTTTTAGGTGAATGTTTGTTACACTGTGATAGGTCTGAAAGCAATAAAAGAAAGCTAAAAAGAGATTCAAAATACTGGTCAGGTGTCATCTATTGTTTCTTTTTTTGTAGTGTTATATATCACGAACGCGACCCGAGCGCTTTACATGAGCACCAGTTACATTATTCAAGTACACTTTCTTTCTTTTAAAGATACGGTTAGATTAAGTGGTTTGCCAAAAATTACAGGATGTTGTGCTGACGCCAGGACTAGAACTGGTTCCCGATTCGGCAGCTCTTGTGCCACATCCTCTCCGGGAAGCACAGGGTTGTACTTGACATGTTTTTAGACAAACACCAATTTTTAAACCAAATGGGACTACTTTTGTGTACAACTTCAAAAGCACAATTTGAAAGGAGCCAATTATACATCAGCCTAGAACATACACCCACACTAAATTGCATAGACCACGCCTCTGATTACACCCCTTTTACAGAATCCACTTTTTACATCCCACTTAAAACCCTGTCCTTTTCTGCCCAAAATAGGGAGATAACACTCAGCCGAGAACATTCACTGAGACGTTTCAAACTCCTTACAATACTCTGCAGACAACTGCCAATCTACTTGTAACAGATCAGCTCTAGTACCCTCATTCATATGATAGCCCTTACTATCCCAGGTGAGATCAGCAGTGACCGCAGACTACTCTGTTCTTGGAGACCGGAGCGGCTGGGCAATCCCCTTTCATTGATTGCCGCTCAAGAAGACTGTGACCCTGCTCCTCATATACCAAGTGACTAGTGAGCAGGGAGAGCTACCTGGCCAGCCACTTGAGGGGGTAAATATGAACATGACACCGGGATATTCTTCTCACCACCATACAGTCCTCTCCCAGGGCAACATAGATGCCCTGCCGTCTACACCCACCTATTCACATGATCTATTCTATACCAAAGGAAGAACCCCGATCCATTGATGCTGTAGGGACCCTCAAGCACCCATAACCAGCCCGTCATTCATGCAGACACTCGTCCCTTTCCTGCCACCAAATCATTCCCTATTGGGGTGTCTCTCCTAACCCCAGCTCCACCCGCTCAATCCCTGCCGCCACGAACCCACGCCTCCACGGGAACTCCCGGGCACCTCACCTTCAGGTCGTTCTCGGGCAGGTACTTGCACTGCCGCGCAATCTCCACATATTTATCCAGGTCTAGGGGCGCCATCTTATGAAAACAGACTGTTGCAGGCCGAAGCCGGAAGCGGCCAGGCGTCACTTCCTTTGACGGCTACAGGCAGAACCGGGTCACCGGCTGTCAACTGCTCAATTACCAGAGCTGGTAAGGGCATGAACATAGAGGAAAGACAGCGCGATGGAGAAAGAAAGGGGACTTGGATCTCTTTTGAAAAAAAGGATAGGCTGAAGCGTGAACGTTAATTTTTATGTTAGAAATTCTGTCTACTGGTTCTACCTTTCCAGCTATCCTGCGAATTTGTGTTTTTCCTCGCCTAACACTCCCTTTTGACACTTGTTTTCTTGATAGTCCGTCGTCACTGTCCGCGGTCGTAGATGTGGTTGTCCGTTTTCTGTGTTTGGTTATCAGTGGTGTCCCTGTAGCAACGGCATGTTAGTACAGAGCTTCACCGAGTGACAACGGGAGTTAGTCAGCGACCTTTACTCAAATTACATACTCATTGTGTTTGCACAATAAATCATATAATAAAGATCAGTTGAAGGGTTCCAGTCGTTGTTTGGCAGAAGATAGGATTGTTGATGCCCACGCCGAAAAAGAGGCAGAAGAGGCTCTTATTGACAAGACTTCATGGTGAGTGGGTTTTTACCAGCTGCCAACTTCTCAGTTTGCTTATAGGAGATAGTTCCATTCTTCATGTTTGCATATGTGTGACATTTGCATGTTTTATGTGATCCTATGAGCCGTGAAGATGATAAACTCTTTTATTGTTCAAACAATCAATCATGGAATTTGTAAAACGCACTACTTACCCGCAAGGGTTTCAAGGCGCTGGGGGGGTAGGGGTGGAGCAGCAGCTAGTGGTCGAAGAGCCAGGTCTTGAGCAGTCTTCTGAAGGCCGGGAGGTCTGCGGTCTGTCGTAGGTGGAGGGGGACGGCGTTCCAGGTCCTGGCGGCGCGGTGGGAGAAGGATCTGCACCCGGAAGTGGTTCTGTGGATGCGCGGGACGGCGGCCAGGGACAGGTCGGCGGAGCGGAGTTTCCTGTTGGGTGCGTAGAAGGAGAGTCTGTTGTTGAGATAGGCTGGGCCGGTCTTGTGGAGTGCTTTGTGTGCGTGGATCATGAGTTTGAATGTGATTCTTTTGTCGACGGGGAGCCAGTGCTGGTCTCTCAGGTGCGGGGTGATGTGGTCCAGGCGTGGGACGTCTAGGATCAGGCGTGCGGAGGCGTTCTGGATTCTTTGGATTCTGTTGATGAGTTTGGACGGGGCTCCGGCATAGAGGGCTTTTCCGTAGTCGAGTCGGCTGCTGACGAGGGCGTGGGTGACGGTTTTTCGTGTGTCCGCCGGGATCCATCTGTAGATCTTGCGGAGCAGACGGAGGGTGTGGAAGCAGGAGGAGGAGACTGTGTTGACTTGGTTGGTCATGCTGAGCTTAGAGTCGAAGATGACTCCTAGGTTGCGTGCGTGGTTGGTTGGTCCCTCCGTTATTGCAAAATAATTGTCTTATCAGTTGTAATAATTCAAATCTGTAAAGATATTGCACATACTACGCACAATTTGAGGAACCTCTTATCCCATTCTCACATTTTGGGCAACTGTCTGGGAAACACGAAGGCTTTGGGAAATTAGCAGAACAAGGGCAATATTTGGGTGAGTAGCCAACAGTTTCCACCCAATAAGCACACAATGCATTTTCAGTACTGCACATTCTGGATCACTGTCTTTTCTACATACCCAAAGGAGATCTCATACTCAACTCGCATCATCTGTATCATCACATAGATTATTATCTACCTAGATACATCTTCCAAACACAAGGACATCCTGAATGGCCTTTGCATAGTTGCTAAGTTTCCAGATTGCTTATGTGTGACATTTCCAAGAATTTGTGCGTTTATGAGTGACATTGTAGTGCCAAGTGTGTGATATTTTGTTGGACTCTTTCTCACAAGTGAAACCAAGGAATAAGGTTTATTTAAAGAGATAAATATCACACATTGCCACCTCTTGAGCAGTGGAAAACCATACAGAAGACTTAGAAACTGCTGTAAAACCCCTGAAATGGAGGGTCCCTAACTGATTTTGCCTTTCTACAGTGATATTACTGTAGTAATTTCTAGAAAGAGCCTTGACACATTGAATGCTGCCTGATCGCTTTTTGGGAGAACTGATCAGACCCTTATTCTGCAGTGAGGATGGTATGCTAGACAAACCTTTAAGTGGTTACTCAGAAAGATGTACATCACTCATCCATCATTAGGGTTAAGACGAGGCCAATATTGCACCCGTGTTTCGCCTGGTATTTTTAAGCCAATGCAGGTAAAAATGGGGCAAACACTTCTGAATTCATATTTTTCCCCTTGAAATATAAACCCTCAGCTCCAAGTGTTTTTGAGTTGTCTAAAATTCTCATAAATGAGTTTTAAAGCAAGCCATCTTGGCAGGAGCACTATGTTTAAAAAACACAAATAATACAGTGTGACTCAGTATAGTATTGAGGCTTTGAACTGTTTCAAATGCCTGTTATTTTTCTTTGCAAAAAGTAGGGGTCACTGATAGCCAGACATACCTCAGGCAGGCCGCAAATATGGGGCCTGAACTGTCCTTCAAGCCAATTGTACCTTATGTGCCAGCTGTCATTACTGATCTCGGGTCAAGGCTCTGCAACATTTGATGCTGGTAGGTAGCTTTGATTATAAGGTCACTCCGGAATGGTAGGTCGGACGAGTGCCGTCTCCTATGAGCATCAAAAAAACTGTGCTTTGTAGAAACAGGATGAGTTCCTTAAGGGGTTGGTTGTGCTAGCAACATGAACTTCAGATTAGGGAATGAAAGTCTTTGCCTGGTTGTGCCTCATACCTTTCTTTCTCCCCTGACCAGGAAGATTTGCAGCCTGGCACTGGTTTTGCCTTTGAGGTTGCTTTCCAATTTAATGTTGAAAAAAAAAATTAATGTGTGCTAATATAATGTAACTGGCGCTCATGCACTGCGATACCTTTGGGTCAAGCTGGGTTTCTCCTAAAACATTACGAGATCTTAAGCTCATCAGCAGATTTCTCAATGAGTACAGCTAGATCAGAACCAAAAAATTCTAGACCCAAGAAAGGCTAAGATAAATGTCTCCCATGTGCTATCTTTTTTCCTGGTTCCCTGCTATCCCTCTGTCTCCCTCCTTATCCTCACCAATCCATCTTCTCTATCTCTATCCACTTAGTTCTCCTTCGTCCATTCTCTTCATCATCTTCTGTTCTGATTTATTTTTACTATGACTCTCTGACAGTGTCACATTTCTTTTCTTACTCAAGAGTCCCACTCTTTCTTAATTTCTTCTCCCTTTAACTTCCTCTCCCCCATATTTCACCACTACCTCTCCCCGCTGCCTTTTTTTTCTCCTCCTCAATATAAACATTTTTGTTTTTCTTTTCTACCTCTCCAGTTTCTGCTTATTCTCCTGCTCTTTCTGCTGTGTCTTAGGTACTCCTGTTTAGCCCTTCTATTCACTCTGGGGTTGTATATCAGACTACTGGTAACAAAATATCTTTGTGGTTCACATATTGTTTACAAAACATTGCTCTATTGTTTATAGAGTTTTTGTTAATTAACTCCAACGGGTGATGTTTTTGTTAACAATATTTTGAACATTATATATTTGTCAGGCGATATTTAGGTAACCATATTCTGGTACCATACCAACAACAATATGACTCTTTTTCTTCTTTTCCTATGTCAAGTGTCTTTTCCCCTTTACTTCCCTTCTTTATAGTGTCTACAGATCTCTGGTATCTCTTTCTTTCCCCTACTAATGTTTCTCCCAGCTTTCTTTGTTTCGCTTGCTCACTCTTGGCATCTCAATTCATCTCTTTTTCCTTCAGTTTTTCTGGAGTCTGTCTTTCTTCTTTTTGGTCTCGTGTCTAGTTGTTCTCACAGTTCTTTCTCTCTTTCCTTCTCCAGGCTCTCTCTCTCTCTTGCCATCCTCAATCTTTCCTTCTCTAATGTTTCATTTGCCATTTTTACTACTCCCTCCATTGTTTCTTTGTTTATCCTGTTTCTTTATTTACCATTATAAAATTCCCCCCATATCCCTCCCGTGTGTTTTCACTCTCATCTCTAGTGTCTCTTATTGCAGCTAGTGAACGCGGGTGGCAAACAAGCTATCTTCTACAGTGGATTCCTTCTCTTACCCCCACCCCAAAAACGTTAGGCAGAATGGGGCCATCAAGTGCATTTAACAGCATGATTGTCTAAGATCTGTATTTTACTGATAGTTCTGAATGGGGCACTAAACTATTTCAGTTCTTCAGGGGTTGCTAAAGAGCAAAGGAGGAATGTTCTCCTGGAGCAGCAAGTATCGTATATGCCTGTAAGAAAATTGCATGGGTGATACAAAACACTAAATGAACAACAGGCAGTCATTAGCAGCAATTTCTTCTAATTGTAAATTCTGTTGACTCTCTCCCCAATCCTCCATGCATCATTATATTTCTTATTCTGTAATATTTTCACTACCCTTATGCTCTTGTGTGTTGTATGTCATTTCAGTAGTATAATATCTTATACTTTCAGGTGTGTGGGAAAAAAACATCTGCATCAAGGGTCGGGTTGCTTCCAAAATCTGCTTGTCCTGTAAAAAAAATCGACTTATCCCTTTTTCTGCCATGCATAGAAATGACAACTTATAGCTGCATTCCACTTATATAATGCTCTGCTAATTGCTTCTCTGATTATGCCAAGGCTCATGTTACATCAGGGTTTGGTTTCCAGCAAGTTTCTGCTACCTTTCTGTAAATCTATACACACTCCGATTATGAGTTGAGCGAGACTGAAATCCGGTATGGAATTCCACTCTGCTCAATCATGATTGGGCCGTTGTTCTTGCACCCTAATTTACCAGGCAGGAGAACAATGGACCCAGCTTTACTGCCTGGAATATGTGGACAGTAACATTGTTTTTGGTACGTGCTGCATTGCAGCCTGGACCCGTTTTACTGCCCCGCCCCTCCCTCAGCCATGCTACACGGGGACCAGACTGCAATCTCCCCAGCCTTCCTTCACTCTCCTCGCCACACCCCTCCTTTCCCTTGCTCAATAGTGGCCCCCTCGCTTATGTTTTCAGCCTGCAGAGTGCAGATATAAATGTGATCAATAATACCCAAAAAAAAGAGATACCAGGAATAAATCCACCCAGTAAAGCTAGGTCTGCACAGTTCTCTCCCATTCCATGTGCCTAAACTCATAATTGCTCACCCCTTTACCAAATAATCCAGGGGGTTGGATCCAGGATTCCTCCTGTGGAACTGAGGCCGGCTACCCTGCCTGAAGGAGTCTACAGGGGTGAGGATCTGAGACCAGGAGAGGAGCTGGTTGAGAACTTTGCTCTGACTAGTTGAGAAGACACATATAGGCTTACACAAACCTTACATTGAGCAGGGGTGACCACACTCAGAGGGTATTCCAGAGGAAAGAAGGACAGAATGAGTCCTTGTTCACTAACAATATCAGATGCAAGGACATCTCCTGGCTTTACAGCTACAATCCAGTTCTCACTCCTCCTAAAAAAGATGCTTATGTGATCCACTGGGAAAGAGAGCTGGGATAGGGATCTTGGAAGAGTCATGGAAAGCTACATGGTTGAGAGCTTCCAAATCCTCCATTTGCTTGTGTTATAAAGAAAATGCCTACACATCGCTGTCACGATGGTACCTCATCTCTGTACCACTGCACAAGATGTTCAGTCGCTCTGTTGTGTTCTGGAAAGGCTGTGGCGATAGAGGCACATTCTTACATATGTGGTGGTCATATCCATGCATCGAGTCTTTTTGGGAGGCTGACCTAACAATATGGGCCATCACAGTTATTCCTCATGACCTGCTATTTATCTTGTTTGG
Organism: Lissotriton helveticus; assembly: GCF_964261635.1. Classification (NCBI taxonomy): domain Eukaryota; kingdom Metazoa; phylum Chordata; class Amphibia; order Caudata; family Salamandridae; genus Lissotriton; species Lissotriton helveticus. Next base: position 2,085,983,292 of record NC_136065.1, read on the forward strand.
AAGCCCTGGGGGTCAAATAATATTTCCTACATCTACACTGATTTAAAGACATAGATTCTTAATTTCAGATGGTAGTGCTGTGGTCTATATCACTTTATAATAATTGCACATTTTCTAGTTACAGAGTTTGTTTAAATAAAGATTTTTCCCATTCTTGGTTGTTTGTGACTTAATAGAAAACAGGCAATAAAGTTTACATAAACAAATTACCCAACAGATACCCTCTAGCAGTTTCAGAAGATGTTTCTGTACTGATGTTTGATTATGAACTAAACATGTGAAGAGATTTGTGAGAAAATATGTCTATATTCCCTGCTGTGTGGGTTATTTACCTGATATACAGGGCCAAGGTAATTCTAATTGAAGGGCCTTGACATATTACAATTCATTTGCTACATTAGGGTCTATGTGAAGGTAAATTGATCTCTGCATCCTTAATGGGATCAATATGCAATAGCATGGGGAACAGCAAAATGGTGCTTGAGGGGTAATTATTTATTTATTTATTTAAAGCATTTATTAAGCACAACTGTCACCATTGCAGGCATCCTGGCGCTGACTGGATCCAATGGGGCAGGAAAGTGAAAACGGCAGGGGCGGGAGTTGTCAGACAGTTGTCTTGGGGAAGAGCCAAGTTTTAATCCTTCTCCTAAAGGGGAGAAGTTCAGAGATGTGTCTAATTTCGGCTGGAAGCGTATTCCAATGCTTGGCAGCTGCCACCTCGAAGGATCTGCCTCCGGATCTGACCTTCTTGAATCTGGGGACCACTACCAGCTTGGCTTCAGAGGAGCGGAGCTGCCTGGCTGGAGTGTACCAAGCAAATTTGGATTGGAGGGAGGCAGGACCAATTCCACGAAGCGCCCTGAACGCTATACATAGGGCTTTGAATTGTACTCTCTGACTCACCGGTAACCAGTGGAGTTTGCTCAGTAAGGACGATCCGTTTGCTCTTCTAGGGAGCCCTAAGGCCAGTTTAGCAGCTGCTGATTGGACTCTCTGGAGCCTATCCAGCAGAAACCCAGGGGATCCTAACAGAAGGGCATTGCAATAGTCAAGTCGACTAAGGATGGTCCATCTTACCACCTGGGCACGTGCATGAGTGGGAAGGAGAGGCAGTACCTTCCTTAGGGAGCAGAGGATGGCAAAGCAACAAGCAGTTGTCTTTTGGATGTGCGTCTCCATACTGAGTCTCTGATTCAGCATAACCCCAAGGTTACGAATTGTTTCCACCGGCTGAAGTATGTTCCCAATTTCAGGGGGCCAGAAGTTATCTGGAAATGCCCGTGGAATCTTAGTACCAGCGCTAAAAAGTACCTCTGTTTTTCCTGCGTTGAACTGGAGGGAGTTGTCCTTTAGCCAACGGGCGGTGTCACGCAGACAATTGTGGAAGACCTCAGCTGAAGTGGAGTCTTCTCCCTCCAGGGAGAGGATCATTTGCATGTCGTCGGCGTAGTTGACAATTTTAATATTAAAACTTTTAATTAACGTGATCAGCGGTCTGAGGTACAGGTTAAAAAGAATAGGGCTAATTGCAGAGCCCTGGGGGACCCCATGCGAGATCAAAGTGAAAGCCGACTGAAAAGGGGGAATAGACACCGCCTGCTGCCTGTCCTGCAGAAATGAATGGAACCATTGTACAGCCGATCCTCTTACTCCAGCCTCAAGCAACCGCTGCAATAAAATGTCGTGGTTCACAGTATCAAAGGCGGCAGACATATCAAGCAGGATCAAAAACGCTGCCTGCCTTCTGTCTGCACGCCTCTGAAGCTCGTCCATAGCGGTGATTAGGGCGGTCTCGGTTCCATGGGCGGGCCGGAAGCCGAATTGATCGACGTCAAGTAGTAGATAACGTTCCAGATGGTTAGAGAGGATGTTACTAACCCAGCTTTCAACAATTTTAGCTGGGAATGGCAGCAAGGAGATGGGACGATAGTTTTTAGAGCAGTCCGGATCGAGAGAGGGCTTTTTTAACAAAGGGGATACTAACGCCCGCTTCCACTGAGCAGGAACAGTCCCAGTCGCAAGGGATTGATTGCAGATTACATGAAGGGAAGGAAAAAGTTCCCTCTCAAATTCCTTCCATATTTTATGTGGAACAGGGTCTAAGGGAGACCAAGAGGAAATCTTTCTGGCTAGTTTACAAAACACTTCATACGTGAGAGATGGGAACTCAAGTAGAAGATCATTTGAAGCCAGGTTAGGCAACACTAGCTGGTTCGGTGGGGGTCTCGGTCTCAGATCAGGGGGAGGGATAGAGTCAGGTGAGACTTCTAAATCCTTAATAATAAGTTAAATTTTTTCTTTAAAGAAAACAGCAAGGTTGTCACAAAGATCTTGAGACGGGACAATGGTGTTTTTTACACAATCCGGATTGGTAACACTGTTCAGTATATTAAAGAAATTTCTGAAGCTATTGGAGGAGTTACAAATCATGGAGGAGTAATATTCGGTTTTTGATTTTTTAATCAAATTCTTGTATTCCCGAACTTTATTTTTCCAGAGTTCCTTAAAAGTTTCTGTATAGTCTCGTCTCCACATTCTCTCTGCATGTTTGCAGCCCTGCTTCAGAACTTTTAAACTATCATTGAACCAGGGCGCAGAGTTGGGGCCCTTGCAGCAGCGAGTTTTTAGAGGGGCATGGGCATCGAGTATAGTGGTAATCCTTGAGCACAGAGAGGAGTAATTGTCGTCTATCTGTTTTTCCTCATCAAAGAGTTGCTCCAGTTGAAACACTTCCCCTGAAGAATGCAGACGTGTGAGAGCTTTCCAATCTCTGCACTTAATTTTGTGGATCATCCCAGGGGCCTTGTAATGGTTACCATTTAAGTGTATAAAGAATTTGATGAGTGAATGGTCTGTCCAGTCCATGGGTAGAATTTCCCCCATTGCTACCAACTGGGGGCCTGCGACCAATAGATCTAAGAGGTGTCCGCCCCTATGGGTTGCACCAGTAACCAACTGGGAGAGTCCAAAGCTTTCGCAGGAGTGTAGTAGGTTACGGAGGCCAGGGTCAAGGACGCCGTTCTGCCAGAGATTAAAATCTCCCAGAATAATAAGTTTGTGATGCGAAAGGGCAATATTGGTCAAAGTGACTATAAGCGCTTGTTGATGCTGAAGGCTGAACGCACCCGGTGGGTGATAGCAGACTATCCCGGTAACAATAGTCCCGGAGTGAGTCTGAATTGATAATCCTAAAAGTTCCGTTCCTTCGGTCGGATCGAGAACAAGAGTCTTAATATTACAAGAAGCAGTGAAAATCACACCCACGCCCCCTCCTCTACCAATGGCCCTAGGGGTATGTAGGAATTTGTACCCGGGGGGACAAGTAAAGCCTGGATCAACCTGGCAATCAGGGCGAGTCCATGTCTCCGTCATGAAAAGGACGTCCAGTTCGTGAGTTTCAATAAGTAGCTGGATCTCGATATTGTGCCTGGGCAGGGACCTAACTTTCAAAAGCCCACATTTTAACAGATCACTGCCCATAAAATCTTCTCGCGGGAAAGCCGCATGTAACAGGGTAAGGGTTCCTTTGTCAGCATGTAGCTTACCCAGTTGTAAGAGCGCCTCTCTAGAGTAGGGAGGGCCGGAGGGCAATGTACTGGGGTCTATTGGCTCAAGATATGCAGCATAGCTGGCCCAAGGCGCTACCTTGGCGCAGACGGGCTTGAAACGGCGCTCCTGCTGCGCTCGTCCGCTGCGCGTCCGGAAGCGCCACATGATTTATAGATAGAGGACAGGGAGGGGAGGGAGTGGCCTCAATAAGGGGCGTGGCCTCGACGAGCGCCGGTGATGGCGCCAAGAGTATCCCTGTTCAGCTTCCGCGGCAGCGCTGAATCCGCTGCGCGGCGAAGTCAGGATCAATCAAGTTTTTTTTCGGTGCTAGAGGGGAGCAGGGGTGAGTAGTAAAAATACAATATATGGTGACACTCAAATTTTAAAATGTGAACAAATCGCGCTCCCGGCTTTCCGCCTCAGGAGAAACAGTCAATCTGACCAGCGTTTGTAATCAACGCCTTTTAAAGAGCTTAAGGGGGCGTGGCCTCAATAAGGGGCGTGGCCTCGACGAGCGCCGGTGATGGCGCCAAGAGTATCCCTGTTCAGCTTCCGCGGCAGCGCTGAATCCGCTGCGCGGCGAAGTCAGGATCAATCAAGTTTTTTTTCGGTGCTAGAGGGGAGCAGGGGTGAGTAGTAAAAATACAATATATGGTGACACTCAAATTTTAAAATGTGAACAAATCGCGCTCCCGGCATTCCACCTCATGAGAAACAGTCAATCTAAACCTAGATTTGTGTGGGAATGGCATGCCAAGAGAAGAAAAGACAATAACAAAATAAAAGTAAATGAACTTTAAGTCCGCCTAATTCCATTACTTTTAAAATATGACTTATTGGTTTATCCCTTTTGTCTTCTTAGGATAGTATGGAACGCCTGCAAGTTTTGGAGCCAGAAGATAATCCACAAAAGTCAACATGGTCAGTGTTAGGATACGTGAACCATAAAAGGGTGCATGTTTTTTTCTCGTTGTGGTCTCGCAGGCTGTGTCGCTGTCTTCTATTCAGACTTCATTGTATTTTATCCCTTATCACTGTTAAACCACTTTGGATTTCATATCCGTGATGGAAGGTACTGGAATGTCTCATTTACTTGTTTATTTGTGACCATACATTAAATATTAGTTTTGTTTGTGTTTATGGCATTTAAGGTATGATTTGATTCCCCGTGGACAGTGCCCAAGTGCACGTGTTGGACACAACTGCTTGTATTTGCCTCCAGCGGAAGATGGCAGAAAAGGCAAAGTGGTTATTGTTGGCGGAGCTAATCCCAATGGAAGCTTTTCAGATGCCTACATTATAGACCTTGGTAAGAAAAGGGAAGGAGTCTCATCCTGAAGGCCCTTGCATTTTAGTGGCCAAAACTAGCTGAATAAAATGCATCTGGACATAACTCAATTTGTTGTCAAGTCTATTTTAACAAAGGCTTGTTTGAATGACATTCCCATACCTTTGCTAACTTATGTGGGAGAGATGGGTCTAAAGAAAATGTAAAATGCACTTCATACTTCTAAGGGATTGACATTCTTTGGTCTTTGAAAGTTTTGCACAGTGGATCTCAGCAAGTACGCCTGTTAAAGCATGTTGATGCTCAGTTAAGCAGGATTACATAAGAAAGCCTAAGCACTACATTTTTCATAACAGCAATGTACTGAGTTTGCGTTGGTACTGCAATAGCTCTAATCCTGTTTGGAAATTTCTGGAATACACTTTGGTACTGGATTCTAATGGTCCCATTTTGCTGACATACCTGTTACGGATCTTATGCAAAAGATTTCTCTCTTGGCAATTATGACCTGTGTTGTTTGTGGAAGGTTGTGGTTGCCTAGTGGCTTGTAGTAATAATAAGTAAGTCTTCCAGTTTTTTGTTCTTACTGATTTTGTTTACACATAAATACAGATACAAACTAATATGTTTCTCTATTCTTTTTAAATGTGACATTTATTTGAGAAGTTGAAATAGCTGCATATGCTTCTAATACAAAGTTTATGTTTTCATATGAGTGTAATTCTGTATTTAATCTATGCCTTTTATTGGACTAAAACCCTACAGGCATCTAGGTCTATGTCTTATTTAAATAAATGTGGACATTTACTGGTTGCAACTTAATTTGTTTACTTAGTGTAAAATAAATACTGAAAACATCAACAAATTTTTATTAGTAAATTCAGACATAAAAAGATGCCATAGATTATGTTTCATAATAATTCAAGTGGCAATTTATGTCCCTCTTAACAGAAATGGATTTGTCTCTTAGCCTTTAAGTAGTCGTTTTTTTAACCTAGCCCTATAATACTTAATTCTTGTACATTAGAATAATGATAGCCTCTGTCGCCCTAATGGGAAATGATCTTGTGACCATCAGATTACAAACAGATGTCTGCAGCTGGTGTCTGTTTTGTGTTTTAGACCTACATGAATGGGATGTGCCGGACTGGGGTAATCTCTTGCCACGTTACGAACATGCCAGCTTTATTCCAGCTGGCAAGACTGACAGCATTTGGGTGTTTGGAGGAGCCGAACAGTCTGGAAATAGAAACTGTGTGCAAGTCTTACACCAAGGTAAACACCTAAGTGTTTGTGATAATGGCTTTGGTCTGCAAGAGGGCTGGAATACACATCCAGAAGCAATGTTGCCAATACATCGAGATTAATCCAAATGCCACTTAGAGAAGAATGGTAAAGGGAAGGAATAGACCTGGCTGTTCCTGCACGGAGTAAATTTATATGAATGCTCTTGTGTTATATTTGAGGTTTGAAAATTAGGAAGGAATTGAAAAATAGTAGTGGGAAGATGAGAATATTAATAGATGCAAGAAAACGCATCATAATACCGTGATTAGATATATAAAGCACTACATTACACTTTGGGATTGATATGTACCCTTTGGCATACTCTAGTGAATAAAGTATAAAAAAAACAATGGAGTTCATAAACACAGCGTAAGGTAATTTTCAAGGAGTCTGTGTATTGGGACTACTGCTTTCTGAGGTCTGTGTTTTTTGTTTTTCAGTTGTATATGATGCATACACACTTAATATAAGTGTTTGTGATAGAACTCTAGTAAATCCCTGTTCAAAATGCATTATATGCACTAGTGACATCAATACGATCTTAAAAGGCTTTCTTTAGGCAGGCTCGTATATCACAGCGTATGCTGCCGGGCCTACAGAGGTAAAAGTATCTCCGCAAGAGCAATAAGAGCCACCACGTAGACACCTACTGTAATGGATGACTGTCTTTTCAGGGTTTTTTTAATTTAAATTTTGTCCGACATTTGTACTCGCACATTGATAAACCCATTTATTGATTTAGTTTTTCTGGTGCCCTGATGGAAGAGAGGACAGAAGAGACTGTTGTGCACTTTTTATTAATCAAAATAGTAATGTTCGGTGTCATTTTCTACATATTTAAATTCTAACAGTGATCTTAAATTGAAACGTGATATTTCGATTTTACTACATATACAAATGTGTACATTTACAAGCCACATTCCATTGCACAGCTAGACTCCGCCGAATTACACTGGTTTCCTGTTGATGGAGGTTCAGGTTGGGATTTCTCTCTCTTACAATACCCTATATCTTAATTCACTCTCAAATGTCAGTGACCGACTCACAGTCTCTGGCAACAAATGAGATCTGCAAAGGAGGGGTGCACTTTTCAAAAGTCTTCAATTCTGTGCCTATCATGCTTAACACCACTCACTTTCAGGAATTGCATCACCTTCTGAAACTCTTTTAAGTGACTCAAGAATAAACCTCAATCTATTAACTTTTTGTCAACTGTTAAGGACCCAGCTTTTCAGATTGTATTTTCTCAATATGCAACCCCCTATATGCACTGGCTTGTTGGGCTTGTCTTTTTAATGAAGATTTTGAAATTCACGTTGTTGCATGTATATCACTAATATGCTTTCAAGTGACGATACACTATAGAAAACTTCAAAATAAAATAACGAAAGAAAAAGCTAAATAAAATGATGCATTAATGAATAAAAAATAAACATAAAAGAGAAATATGAATACATTCAAAAAGTAGAAAAACAAAAAAGGCAAAATAATGTAGGAAGGCAGAAAACGTGAAAAGAGAAAACAGGTGAGTAAGCAAATATACAAATAGAAAAGCAGTAGAGAAAAAGAAAAGGGCTGGAGGAAAAATGACGGGGAAAATAGAAGTCAGACTGGCAATTAGGAAAGTAAGACCAAAGAGAACAAGAAAAATGTATATTAAATTAATAAAAATTAAATATGGACAAAATACAGCAGTGCGTTTCGTGAGCAGACATACAAAAAGTCACTTCAGAGCTCTATAATGTGATAAAGGGTTTGTACATCTGCCAGTTTAAACCCCACCCCCTCCACACCCTCCACACCCATACCTATGCAGCCATGCACTCCTGACTCAGTTGTAAAGCCTGCTGTCTTTTTTGCATTATTTATTCTTACTGCATTGTTTTTTTTTCATTTCCTGCCCATCTTATGAAATTGTGACGTGGTGGATGTAATTAAGTCTTGCATGAAGGTTACATTTCTGCTAAAGTTACTTATCAAATATGTTTAATTTTAAATAGAAACTGGAGCTTGGAAAAGTCCAAAGGTGAGCGGTTCACCTCCATCACCAAGAACATTCCACACATCTTCGTCGTCTATTGGAGATAAACTCTATGTTTTTGGAGGTGGAGAAAAAGGAAGTGAGCCCGTTGAGGACACAATGCTTCATGTATTTGATTCAGGTAACTATGAAACATCATGTGAGCTGTTCTTTCCTGATTTTATTTCTGTTTTGGGATTCATTTTCTAGTTTCCCAATTTTCCACTTTTGTCTATTGTTAGTAGCATGTTGTACACTTGATTATTTCTTTGCCTTTGCACGTATTATAGGATGGTAGATCCGGGAGCACTAAGTAAGTTGACTGGTCTGAATTCTTAAAATGGCATCTAGTGTCTGGGCCATCTTATGCTGGATAGCCATATGAGTTTCAGAATCCCTCCCCAAACTCTTGTGCCATACTGGTTGGTGAGATGGAGTGGGGGAGGCGTTTGAGCGTGTAGAATGGAGTTGCATTCTGGATTGGCTGATCTCTCCAGCTTTGAATGCAGCCCTGATGAAGGAGCACCCAATTTTCTCCTCTGTAAACATATGATTTGCAGATAAATAATGCTCCTGTGCACTCTTCCAAATACTGAAGTACTTCACTGTTCCATGTTTTTATCTTCAAAAGTTCTTGCTGTACCACTCAACTATAACTTTTGAAAATTATTCTGCATACCAAAAACTCAATTGCTCTTTATGCTCCACTGTGAGCTTGCTGCGTATGCATCTCATAAAAAATTTTCCATTAGCACCAAGGTTTTTGTCTGTAATCCCAGGCCACTGATATTTTTAGTATGTGAGCATGGCAGACTCGATTTACCTGAATGACCGTGTTGACACTAGCCTCCTCTTTGGGTCTGTTAAGTGCCATGTTTATTTCAACTAGCAGCAGACAAAGTTGCATTAGTATCCTTATGATCAGTTTCCAGGAAGCAGTAAAACGTAGCATTGCCCACCCTGATTCAGTAGCTATTGATACTGATGCCAAGGCTCTTAAATTGTCATAATCTGACCTTTACCTTTCTCTGTTTCCAAATGATGCAGAAATAAAGTGACAAGTTTGGTGCCCTGCCATAAACTCTTAAAGGCACATTTTGTGAGAGCATCAATTCCCGTCTGTTGCACAACTTTCTCCGGAATTATTGTTAGATATGTTATACATCTGAGAAGAATTCTACCCCCTCTATTTGCCAGGTTGACGTAATGGCCATTAGAAACACAACCTTGATTAATGAAAAGTGCAGACATGCAGATTCCATTGTCTTGTAAAGGATATGCTGTGATGTTATTACTGCCAGCAGCAGGGATTGCTGCAAAACTCCAAGGCTCTTTAGTACAAGGGTGTTAGTGTGGTGTTTAATGTTTTTAGAGAAGAAGGAAGGGACAGTAGAAATGAGTAAGGGTGATCGAAATGGCACAAGAATCTAATCACCAAACAGCAAAATTAACAACGGGGGGATGAAGGAGGATGGTAATGTAAAAAAGAGATTATAAATAATAGAAATGGTGCCACAGGTCTCTCCTCATAAGACACATAGTAAACTTTTGCATTGTATCAACACTTAGATTTTAATATGGAACAGAGGTCTTGGTAAGAGACATCTCATACAATCAAAGATGTAATTGCTTGGAAAAATGAATATATTTATGAATTCTAATAAACACTGGATAAACAAACAGTAAGGTATGAAAAGATGAACACTGCTTTTGAGGAGAGAAAAAAGTGGTCTGGGTTGTCAAGGAGTTAGATGTGGTGATCCTTTGAATTCCCACCACAAGTGCTATCTAATTTGCTTCATTTTCTCCAAGGAGCAGCGTTGGAGATAGAGCAGGCGCATACATTTTTAACATCAAAACCAGAGAAAAGTTCAGAACCTGAAATTCCTTATTGTAAAGCTCTACAAATAAATAATTAGCAGAAATCAAGGGAAATAATTATTTTTTCATATGGAGAAGCTAAAATCGAAATAATGATTGTAAATTATCTAAATAAAGAAACAGTTGCTAGAAGATTATAATTTAAAAAGGTACCAGAGTTGACAATAAAAAAATAACGTGTTACATGATTTATCCAGCAATTTTCAAACTCATCAGAGGAATTCTACATTATAAGTGTTAGTTTCATTTTTATAAAAAGTGACTTCCTTATTTTACCACAAATGAAGAAATGTACTCTATTCTGCGAGGTTACATGGTTTTTATAAAGCACTGTTCTTACAGATTATGTAGCAGCTTTACACTTGAATGGTTAAGGCTCTGATCTGTGACTGTGGAGTTTGTTATTGGAGAATCTCTGTGATGGCGTTGTTCGGTCACCCGATTGCCCCCCCCAGTCCAATGTGAATGTGGAGGCTATTGTTTCAGTGGCATAACTCTGCAGAAATGCTCCATGAGGCAAGTCAGGAAGATGGCTCTTAAAACATATTGGCCAGTCCCATTCGCATAAGTTGCATATGTCTTCAGTTTGGGTCTGGCGATCCTCCTCTTACCCAGTTAATCTGTGGTAGTGTTGTATGTCATTTTAGGGTGCTGGTGCCTGATTTCTGAGCAACAGGACTGGTCACCTTTCATACAGTGTAAATGAATGTTAAAGTAGCCATGGGACTCTGTTGACTGCTGAGTGCGTATAAGAAACCAGATTGTTTAATCTGTGAGGCAGAGCGAGGCCACAGTCTTGATGTGAACTGTGGTTCAGTGGCCACCAAGCTAAAACATTCTGGATGGCCCCCCTTAAAAGTCAATTTTCAAAAAGAAAAAACCAATGGCTCCTTAATTCACACCATATTTAAAGGAAAAGAAAATGTTTCGCAATTCATTGAAGAGAAAACATTTTAATACCAATGATAAACTTAAATATAAATCCACATTCATGAATTTTCGCAAATCTACACAAAAGGCACTAACGGATTATTTTCCTGCACAGAATTCAACAGCTTCTAATACTTGGCGATAGCTCTAAAAATGAGTCCAATCCTTACTATTACCCAAAGCTTTAGAAAAGAAAGTTACCTCTACCTTGGATTTGTGTAACGATTTGCCTATTTATTTTAATGAAAAAGTTCAGGCCATTTATTTAAGTTTAACAGGAAACGTCTTTTCTATGGACTTAATAGACTTGACGAGAGATTCTGGCCCCATCCTAGCAACTTTTAATGACATATCCCTAGAACACTCATCAAATGAATGAAACATATGAAAATCTGGATTCCCTTTAGATTCTTGCCCCCCCTCCCTCATTTTAAGCCTAATATTGCGCTCAATTAATACATTTTTAAATGGCATTCTGAATAATTGTTTTAAAACTGCTATAGTGCAGAGGAGTTGGAAACAAACATTATTAATCGCTCTATAGAAGAAACCTAAAGCAGATCCTACCCTACTGAGTAATTTTAAACCAATCTCACTTTTACCGGCAATGTCCAATAATTTTGGAAAAGATTGTTAACCTCTACCGCGATACCGCGTTTTCCCGCTGTGCGCTGGAATTTCAAAAATACGCTGTTTATGACAAAGCCAGCTCGTCATCCGCGTAGCGCAGGTAACGCCCATGACGAGCTGGCTTTGTCATCAGCGCTGAAGGGGTTAACCAACAACTGTCTGAATTTCTTGAATCAAGTAAACTTTTGCATGATTCACAATCAGGATTTTGTCCCGGTTTCAGCACTTAGTTCGCACTACTTGAAGTAACTGAATTTATTAAACGCCATTCAGATCAGAGCCCTTCAGCTGTGGTGGTTTTATCGGACCTGTCTGCAGCATTTGATACTGTGTCACATCCAGTTCTGCTGGGCAGGCCGCGGGAGTTGGGGATCGAGGGACAGGCTTTTGCAGTGCTTAATATGCAAAAACAAATATGTGCCAGGGCTCTCGCCAGGAGGCCACCCCAGTTTGCACCACATATTGCCACTGTATCTACACAACTACTAACCATCACACTGCTAAAAGTGTGACAGTTCAGATTGTTCAAGGCTGCCAAAGCTTTAAGAATGGCTTGGGTGGCAGGTATTCGTTGTTTTAGTGTCTATTGAATCAAGAAACAACAGTTTTTCTGCTCATCTTTAAATTGCACAAACAGCGCCACCATGTGGCAGCTGTCATAAGTGCAGGTTCCGGTGCTGGCGATTAGGTGCCAGAAATTAAGTACTGGTACTGAGTACTGTAAACCACCAGCTCAAATTAAGCACTAGGCTTTTGCCTGGTTAAAATCTTATCTGGAGGATAGAACCCTGGCAGTTTTACTTCTGCGGTCAAACTTGTCCATTATGGAGACCCACAGGGCTTTGCATTAAGCCCCACATTAGACAACATCCATGTCGAACCACTGGACAAATTGGTTGAGTCCTAGGACCTAAAAGTTATTTCCTATGCAGATAATACCCAACTACTTCTGTCATTTCAGGAAGATAGTTGTGATGCCTTGTCAATATTTAAACCATGCCTGAGAAGCGTTTCTGAATGGATTGACAGAAATTGTCTGAAATTAAATTCAAACAGAACTGAAATTCTATTATTTGGAACAAAGGCCTCCCAGAGGCTATTAAATGGTGACCGGAAGAATTAGGGCATGCACCTATGCCCTCTTCTCTAGCAAGAAATCTGGGTATCAAACTCAACACCAATTTATCATTTGTTCCTGAAATGCAAATTATCTCATCTGTCTGTTTCATGAAACTTAAATCCATTAAAGAAAATGCTTCACCTAGTTCTGGATAATACCTTGAAGATCATTGTCCATTCACTGGTCACATCGAGGATGGACTATGCCAACATCCTGTACCTGAGACGCCCAGTGAACTTGAAGTACAGTCTCCAGATTATCCAGAATGCAGCAGCTAGACTGATTCTGCGAATTCCTCTTTGTCAATCAGTCACTCCTCATCTGAAGCATTTGCACTGGTTACCAGTGTCTAAACACAAATTTAAGGCGCTGTTCCTTGCCTACAGAGCTTTTTATTAGAAAGGCCCGGTTTTACATTGGGAATAGACGTAAGCTTTACCATCAATCTAGGTGGCTCAGATCCAACAATCTTTTGCGGTTGCAGGTTCCTAAAATACGCAAAGTTAAAAGGGTGCAGATCTTTTGCCTATCTTGCATCCAAACTTTGGATCTCCCCATAGCCTTCTTGAAGACTCCCACGATATTCGTTTTAGAACTAAATTAAAGACCTTTCTTCTTCAATAGGTTACTAATCAGTTCCTAGCTGCCAATGTTACCAATTCTGCTTAGCGCCAGGGCGCTTCTTTGAAGCAACTATGTGTTCAACAAGTGCTTTATTATTCTTATTACTACAAGTCTGAGTGCGATTCGCAAAGAATACACATACAAAATGTCAGCCCTGGGTATGTGTGAATACATGGGGGGACCTGTCAATGATTGGCCAAAACTCTCTACCACATATTATTTTTGGTGGGCAAAATGCACCCCTCAACCCCCTCCCACCCCCATATCCTCCCTTGCAGGGGATATTCCTCGAATCCCTTGTAACTGCTTTTTTATTCACTGTGACACAGAATCCCTGGGAATTCACAGTTACAACGCATTTCACAATGGCCTGTCACCTACCCCCGAGATTTTGTTAAATTCTTCTATTTGCCGTATGTGTTCTAGTGACTCCCTCCCCATTTCGGCTACTGGAAGTATACAAGCCTCCTCCATCGATGGGGCCCCCCTATATTCGGAAAGGTTTTTTTTAATTAATTCCCGATCGCCCATTAAAAACAACATTGCTTTCCATGACTTTGTTTTGGCTAGGAACCCATCGTGGGTTTTTATAACGGAAACCTGGGCCTCGGATTAGTCGGGCCCGGACCTTCTATATGCAATCCCGGAAGGTTACGCGCTACGTAGATTCGATAGAGTAAAACGTAGAGGGGGAGGACTGGCGATTCTCTATAAATCCTTTTTTGTCTGTCGCATAAAGGTCCTTTCTGAGCCCTCCGACTCCTTCCAGGCCATGCACTTTTGCATTTCCTCCTCTCCTTCCGTTTCCTTTACGGGTCTTCTTATTTATAGACCCCCCGGTCCCAGATCCAATTTTAGTCATGATCTGTTCAGAATTCTGGAGCCTTACTTTGGTAAATCTCACTTTACTATTCTAGGGGATTTAAATTTCCAGCTAGACGACCAGAGTTCGAAAGATACTCTCTCTTTGACGGACCCTCTCGCGGCATGTGGTCTTCTTCAGCTGGTAAACAGACCTACCCATTTGGCAGGGCATATCCTGGACGGGGTGTTTTCCAACGACCCTAGGCTTTCCTCGGGCCCCCCCCCCCCGTACCATTGGTTTGGTCAGATCATTTGGCCGTGCCCTTAGAGCTGATTTCCTCTCTAGGACCTCCGACCTCTCAGGTGTCCGCTAATAGAGTTATGTTATGCTAATTTCGATTTATATAGCGCCAAATCACCGACAGATCTCTTAGCGCTTGCTTTGGGAACCCGTCCTGGCTTTCCCTGCGAGATTACCCCTACTGGGGATCCCCAAGGTGAAGACCAGGCATCCCGCCGCGGGGGGGCCGTAGTGGAGATTAAGCAAGCTATTGCCCAGAGCTGCAGAGTGTGAACCCATGATTTGAGAAGGCACCGAGGCGAGAATTATCGAGTCCGTGGACATTTGGGCTCAAGACCCTGCCGCGTCGGGAATTGAACCCTGGTCCCGGGTCTGACCTCTGCATCAGGGTCTGCCTCCTCTAACCAGTGAGCCACACTTCTCCACAAGTCCCCAAGAGGTGCCTTAGGAATATCACTAATGAGGCACTTGCCCCTCTAATAGGATCCGTGACCCTTTTGGCCACCAGAGATGCCGGTGCTGCTGCACAGGAACTCAACAATTCCATCGCCAGAGCAGTTGATGTTCTAGCCCCGGCATCCCTTCGCTATTCAGCAAGGGCTAAACCCTCTGCCCCCTGGTTCACAGAGTCTTTGAGACTCCTGATGCAAAAGTGTAGGAGGCAGGAGAGGAAATGGCAGAAATCTTGGGAGCCGTCCGATAGAGACTGTCACAAGCGGTTATTGGGAGAGCATAAGGCTAGGATCATCAAGGGAAAAACAGGCATTCTTTTCCAAACGCACGATGTCCCTTACTTCATCTAGGGAGCTTTTCAAGATTGTCGATTCTCTGTGCTCCTTACAAGAACCGGATCCGGTTGTAGGATCGCAAGAGCTTTGCGACAGGATCTCTGAGTTCTTCCACTCTAAAATTGTGGATATTTACTTCACACTAGAAGCACAGAGAAAGACTCTCGTTGTCAATTCCAGTGTGACCCAAGATAGTATAGAGCCCTGGTCTAGAGATTCGGTTAAGACCCTTGCGGTCTTTCCCCCTCTTACCATTGACGATCTTGACTCTGTTGAACAAAACGAAATCGGGTTCCCTGCTGGACCCCTGCCCTTTAAAAGTCCTGAAGGATTGTAGGGATTCCCTGTTACCACCATTATTGGAGGTGATGAATGGCGCTATCCTTCAGGGTATTTTTCCGGCAGCTTGGAAAAAGGCAATTGTTAAGCCCCTTCTTAAAAAGCCTACCCTGGACCCGGAAAACCTCAAAAATTTTAGACCTATCTCCCTGCTCCCAGCCCCTGCTAAGATGCTGGAATCTCACCTTAATTCACATCTCACCGCTTTTCTTGATTCCTCTGGTTACCTGGACCAGTCCCAACATGGGTTCAGGAAATCACACAGTACGGAATCAGCACTTACTGTGGTGATGAATAATATCCGAACTAAGGTTGATCAAGGACAGTCCACCCTGCTTGTCCTTCTAGATCTGACGGCAGCCTTTGATACCCTGTCTCCCTCGACTTTAACAGCTCGTCTGAGGGAGATAGGGTTGCAGGGCTCAGCGCTGAGCCTGCTGTCCTCCTTTTTAGAACTTAGGGAGCAGAGGGTCAAGCTTGGAGAGTTCCTCTCCCCTGCCAAACCGTTGCAATGTGGGGTTCCTCAAGGGTCGGCGTTAAGTCCGACCCTATTTAACATCTATGTGGCCCCACTTGCTAGGTTAGTAAAATCGCAGGGGATGGAGGTTGTATCATATGCAGATGATACACAGATTATGGTGTCCTTGGCCCATTCGGTCAGCACCGCTGCGTCCACCTTCAGGAACTGCATGCAAGTAGTTGCAGAATGGATGATTCAAAATTCCCTGAAGCTGAATGGCGATAAAACTGAGGTGTTGATCTTTGGCAAGGACCAGGATGTCTAGTCCAATGAGTGGTGGCCCCCATCGTTGGGAGCTTGTCCTACCCCATCGCCCTCTGCCAGGAATCTTGGTGTCATTTTTCACACCTCGTAGACTATGAATCTTCAGGTAAATAGAACTGTGGCTACCTGTTGGGGAGTTATCAGGATTCTTAGGAGACTCGTCCATTATCTCTCCCCCCAGGCACGTAAGCAGACTGTAGTCGCGCTGGTGTCTTCCCGGCTGGATTACTACAACGCTTTGTATGCAGAAATAAATAAGGGCCTTATTCAACGCCTTCAGAGCGTGCAGAACGCTGCGGCGAGATTTGTGTTGGATGTTCCCAAGTCTTTTTCTGCCACCTTAGCTAGGAAGAATCTCCATTGGCTCCCGATTCAGCACAGAATTGTTTTTAAAATTCTATGTCTGACTTTTGGAGCACTTCGGGCAAGTCCCTCTGATGCCTTAGGCTCCTTGCTAACTTGCTATTCTCCAAGCAGGAGCCTTCGCTCCTCCAACTTGAATCTTCTGTGTATCCCGCGCATCAAGAAAGTCAGATGGGGAGGTAGGGCTTTTGCCACCGTGGCCCCCCGAATGTGGAATGCCCTCCCCGCTGACATTAAGGCACAACCATCACTAGCCCTTTTCAGAAAAGCATTAAAAACGTGGTGTTTTATTAAGGCCTACCAGTAAGTTTGCTTTGTGGATATTTAGATAGTTGGACTAGGCGCATTGACGCCCTATGGGCTTAGTAGCGCATTATAAGTCGGGTTTCATTCATTTATTCATTCACCTGAAGGGTTGGCAGGAGTTAATTGTCTTTCATCCACTTCCAGTTATTTTGGAGTGTGGAACAGGATAGTAATAATGAACCACAGGCTCGGGCCTGGGTCTCTGGGGTGTTAATAGAGAGCATGGTTTTCATGTGAGGAAAGCCTTTGGTGGTGGTTTATTCCAAGTCAGTCTGTCTCCGCTTTACAGGAGGGGACCTGACTGAAAAACCATAGAGAGTTTGATTTCAAATGGATTCCTTCATTTCAATATGACAGCCACTGGGCGAGAATTAAGAACTCCACCCACCGACCCAGGTCAAGGTTTCCTGGGATTTTTTACAGTAAAACAATAGGAAGTGCAACAAAGGAAGGCTGAGCTAGAGGTGGGAATTTTCTGAGGATCGGTTAAACCTGCCTAATATCTATTTCTGACTGGTGCCCTGCGCCTTTCATGGCTCACCCAGCTGCCTGGGAGCTTCAGACGTGGCCAGGAGGAAGTCATCTGGCATCTGTAGAAACTTCAACTCTTGGTTATAGCAGAAATTGAAGAGGCAAAGAGTTCTGTTTTACCCTGGATTTGTGGCTGGAATACTCACAGAACACCCAGAAGATTGGAAACATTTGGGAGAACCAGCTGAAAGGTAACTGACCCTGACCTCCCATTTTGTGTATAGCATATAAGTTTGCTGGTAACTGTTAGTGGTTTTGTAAGTGCAAAAGTGGCCTCTAGTGTTTACTTCTGGTACTGCGCCTTGGCTAACATTACACCTACATTGTCCCTACCAGTGTTTTGGGAATTTGCTTTAAAAATTCATATCTTTTGGTTTTATTTTCATGTGTTATTCATCTCGTGTCTTCCCTCTTGTCTCTATCCCCTCTTCACCTCTTGTCTCCGCTTGCTTGCAGCAAAACTTTACACACCTGTAGTGATGAAAATGCTCTAAGTGTGTACATGCACGCCAGTCCACACCATTCATGGGTCCGAGGCTCCACACACGAAAAGGGAACACAGCCATGTAGATATTTTTCTAGACATATCAGGCTGACTACAAGATCATTCACCTTCTTGTCTGATGGCGACGGATAAGCAGACCATAAAAATAGTATCACTCAACGTTAAGGGGCTCAATCAGCCAATTAGAAAAAGGAAAATTCTGGATTATTTATACAAGCAGAAGGGTGACATTATATTGCTCCAGGAAACTAAAATAGACTCATCACAATTCAATTCCATGAAAAACAAACTTTATAGTGAAGCGATTGGGTCTGACGACTTGGGCAAAAAGAATGGGGTCCTCACATTAATCGCGAAGCGGGCCAATATAGATGTCTTACATAGTAGTGCAGATACTAAAGGCAGGTGGGCCTCCACCAAACTAATAAAAGGTGGGAAGGAGTTCTATGTGACCAATGTATACGCCCCCAATAAAGATGACCAGGATTTCTGGAAGGAACTTGGTTCCCACATTGACACGATCCCAGACACAGCAACACATATCATGAGTGGTGACTTGAATCTCCCTATGGATCCCCTTCTAGACAGAGACTCACGATGTCCGTTCCGGCCGACCAACTCACATAAAGCATTGCTTCATCTCTGTACGAGTTTTAACCTAGTTGACTCATGGAGGCTGATGAATCCAACAGGCAGAGATTATACCTTTTACTCCCCCCCGCATGGCTAATACTCACGAATAGATTACCTGCTCACATCTGCTCACGCTAAAGGAGACATTGAAGCCACCTCTATTGAAGCGCGTGTGGTCTCCGATCATTCATGTATTACGATGACTCTGGCATTGCACAAAATGGGCAAAAAAACGACCTTGTGGAGATTCAATGACGCAGTACTGAAAAAGGAAGCACACAGGATTGCTATAGAAACAGCAATCATGCGTCAAAGTGGGGATGTATCTTGATAAATGTCAAGTCCCCGCGCTCAATTGCCCCATTTCCGAATTAGACATTGCTCAGTGCATTAAATGCCTTAAAATAGGGAAAGCCCCGGGCCCTGACGGGTTCAGTGCTTCGTTATACAAGAACTTTGCGTCTGTATTAACGGATCCACTTGCAGATCTCTACGATAATTTTCACGCAAGTGGTCAGGTCCAAGGCACGCCCGCAGAGGCCATTATTGCGGTTCTACCAAAAGAAGGGAAGGACCGGTCCGCTCCTAAGAATTATAGGCCGATTTCACTGATCAACCTTGTCTGCAAGATTTACGCCATGGTTTTGGCAAAAAGGATTCAAGCGGTCTTGCCTCAGCTGATACACCCATCACAGGTAGGGTTCCTCAGAAATAGGCTTTCGAGTGATAATACCCGGACCCTTGCACACATTTTAGAGAAGGCAAAGACTACCAACTCCCCCACTGTAGCAGTAACATTGGACGCCGAGAAGGCCTTCGATAAGGTCGACTGGGCTTATTTGAAAGCAACTCTTCATAAATCTAATCTGGGCACGAAATTTATACGCATGGTCATGGCCTTATACTCCAATCCTACGGCGCGAGTCAGAGCGGGTGGGTGCCTTTCGGACTCCTTTTCTTTACAACAAGGCACGAGGCAAGGCTGCCCCCTTTCTCCGTCACTCTTTCTTTTGGCAATTGAACCCTTCCTTTACTATTTAAGGAGCAATTAACTGATTAAAGGTATAGACTTGGGGGCACCATAGTGAAAATTTCTGCCTACGTGGATAATGTCCTGGTAGTGTCCGAAAATGCGGACGTGGCCATCCCGGCACTGATGTCCACCATTGCAGAGTTCTCGGAAGTGTCCGGATACAAACTTAATAAAGACAAAACCGAAGTCAAGCTGCTTAGTAACATCGGAGATAGGAGCATCTTGGGCGACACAGGTCTTTGCTGGCAACAGAAAAGCTTTAAATATCTAGGGATTGACTTCGAGAAAGACTTAATTAGTACTCTCAAAATTAATGAGGCTTCATTATTTAAGAAAATATCTACACTCCTGGAAGGCTGGTCCCCAAAGTTCCTATCCTGGTGGGGTAGAGTGGAAACTCTGAAAATGATGATCACACCCCTTGTCAACTATTTAATCTGCATGTTACCCATGTTGCTCTCGGATGACTTCCTTGTCAAGATACACAAACTCTTCAATAGTTTTATTTGGCAGGATAAAAATCCGAGAATCTCACTGAAGAAGCTTCAATTGCCAAAAGACAAAGGGGGTGTGGGTCTACCTAATTTCAGATGTTATCAGACGGCCTTCTTATGCAAGCAAGGAGCGAATTGGTTCCATGCCCCTCAGGAATATACTCCTATATGGGTTCATGTAGAAAAATCTATCATTAGAAACTTACCACTCTCTGCCATAATGACTATGGATGCCTCTGCCTTTACTCAGACCAAATACATATTCCTCAACACTAAACGGGCTCTACTCAGCCTTGAGAGGCATTGTAAAGTTAAAATAAAGTTCGCCAAATCAAACCTATCATCATTTTGGTTTAACCCGGCCCTGAAGGATGATGGCGGACTTCTTTTCTGGGAAAATTGGGCTACAAAGGGTTTGAACTCAGTACAGGACATTTACGACGGCACCTCCCCTCTTCCTTTTGTCACCTTACAGTCGCGATTTGATCTTCAGCCACTGGATTTTTACAAATTTCTACGCTTAAAAGCACTTGTCTCTGCCAGAGCCATAGTTTCGCAACAACCTACTCTATGTAATAGACTAATACACCTAATGTCACAAGGTCACATGGTCTCTAAAATTTACAAATTGATAACACCTTTACCACAGAGAACACATAAAAAGTGCGAAAGAGACTGGGAAAATGAGCCAAAATCCTCTAATCTGGCTTTTGATTGGGATAAGATTCACCTCACTCCTTTCTATAATAAAATATCTCCGATACTCTCCCAGACCAAACTCATGCTGATAAACGGATCTTATTGGACACCTGAGAAACTTTTCAAACTCAAATTACTGGATAGCCCCCTTTGCTGGAACTGCAAAACACAAGTCGGTGACATGGCTCACATGTTCTTTCATTGTCCGTTGCTCCAAACGTTTTGGGATAAGATCTTTTCCTACATCCAGCACACCTTCCACTTTCAACCACCCAGGGACTTTACATATATTTTACTAGGAGCGATTGACCCAAAAATTTCTAAAGATCATGACAGGCATCTCCTGGATCTTATGCTCACGTTGGCTTGCAAAATAATCCTAAGCAAGTGGAAGAGCACGTCTGAGGTCTCCTTCGCACAGTGGCAGGAATGGCTGGCTTCCTTGAGGGGGGCGGACAACGATATCCTATACTCATCCCCTTGGCAGAAGCCTCACGCCAAACGTTGCATCCACCTAGCAACAGCCTCCAGACAGGGACCTAAGGTGTTGGACGCGCCTTCCGTGTGGTCAAGAGAGACCACCAGTAGGGTATCGTCCGCGTAGGTGACAATACGCACACCAAAGGGTTGGACGATCCCTGCTAGAGGTTGCATGTAAACGTTAAAAAGCGTGGGGCTCAGGGAGGAGCCCTGAGGCACCCCGCATCTAAGAGGATGTTTGGGGGAGACTACCTCATCCTCAAACACCTGGAAGAAGCGCTCGTCCAGGAAGGAGGACAGCCATTCCAGTGCCGCGCCCGACACACCCAGACCCATTAGACGATGTAATAAAGTGGTATGGTTAACTGTGTCGAATGCGGCGCTGAGATCGAGTAGGATGATGGCTGCCTTTCCTCCCCGGTCTAACACGGCACGGGTCTCCTCCGTCACTGCAATAAGGGCAGTTTCGGTCCCGTGCTGAGGACGGAACCCTGTCTGGGAGGCACCTAGCAGATCTGCTGATTCCAGGTAGTCTACTAGGATGGTGTTAACGTGCCTCTCAAGCAGTTTGCTCATCCAGTGGAGTAAGGAGATTGGGCGGAAATTGGCGAGATTGTTCTGGTCCAAAGAGGGCTTTTTTAGTAGGGCCCTGACCATCGCACACTTCAAACCTGTTATGACCCACCTTAGACACACTGATTAACATACTCCATGCACTTCACCTGGTCTTTTGTTGCCACAACGGGCATTATTCCCGTTAGTGAGTGAATGCCTTCCGGACACAAGCTATGTTCTTCAGGTCATGTTGCTGCAGCAAGTTCTTTCCCCTTTTCCTCGTCTTCCTCTGTTTTCCCTCCCCAGCCTTCCTTTGTCTTGCTTCTTCTCTTCTTCTTCCCTCTCTCTCTTCACCATCACATCCGCTCCTTCGGCTCGAGACTTTAGGGATGGGCGGTTTACTCATTGCTCTCAGTTACTACTTACCGGAATGGTATTTTTGCATATTTGTTTCAGGTATGCTGTATCACTGGTGCCTTATTACTTTCTCCAACTGCATCAACTGCACTTGCCTATGCCATGTGGAAGGTATCCTTTATAGGAGCCATTTGCTGTATGTCTACCCTTTCTGTATCTTTGTATCCTTGTATTCTTGGTTTTTTGTATTTTTGTATTTCTTTGTCTTTTGAATCCAAATAATAAAGATTTGAAATAAAAAAAATTCATATCTTCTGATCCATTCATCCAATTTTTCTTGCTTGTGTGGTGTAGCGGTCTAGTTCTCACGCTGCTGAGTGATGACGCGGACCGCGGCCGCCATTTTGGGGGCGATTGAGCGCGCAGTGAGAACACGGAGCAGATGTGTCTCCCGGTGCTCTCCTGTGTGGATAAATAAATAGCTTACTTCTAACCTCGGTATCCTGTGATCATTGGGGGGCAAAGAGCACCTTCACAATTTGGGGGTGAACTTTTCTTTCTATTTTTCATCATTTCACTAAAATGGTTTTAGAATTTTACTGATGAGTTTCATGACTTTTGGATTATATACGTGCAGCTTAAATATTTACCACATGTTTATCTGGGGAAAGGCCTGCTGCTTAGTGTCATTGCTAGTTTGATTGAAAGTGTGACTTACCTAAATAAGTGCTTATTTACTACATTTGTGGGATTCTATAGTTTGCTCTCCCCTCCTTTAATAGTCCAGAATATTACAGATATTATATATAGTCAGTTGAAGGAGAAGACTAGCTGAATTCAAGAGGAGACAGTTGCAATAAAATATTATTATGCAGCACTCTAGGTTATAAAAGTGAAACTTGGTGGATTGAAACTGCTTCAGTGTACAGTTCTATGGGTTGTGTGTATATGGACCATTCACTTTTATAAGATAGATTTCAAAGAACTTGAATTGCTAGGTTCGGCATAAAACAATTCCTTCATATTGGGAACAAAGTAAAAATGATTTTCCTGTAATAAAATAATAAATATAATCATAAATAATAAAGTCATAAAAAGTCTATATTTTAAACAAAACAGACAACAAAAATGTATCCACTCCTTTCGCTTCAATAGGAGTAGCTATACTGTTTAAGATTTCAGCTCTGATATGAGGACTTACATTTTAATCCAGCGGTTCAGGAAGTACTTGCACAAATATATATAACAAAAGAGTATTTTTTTAAATACTAATGTACAACTATTGAGGAACGTCTATGTGCCAAGTGTGCAGACTGATTATTTTTTTAAGGATTGCTAGTACGCGTTATTGATTTAAAGGTAACAACAACATATTTAGTCCTTGTTACAATGCTAGATGTGTGTCTCGCTTTTAGTTTAAGTCATTTGACTGCTGGATTTGAAGTACTGGTGCTAATATATGTGTGTAGAACAACTCATTCTCAAGAAAAAAGAATATACTCTCATTTGAGGTCCACATGGCTTTTGATTTGCAAATAAAGAAGGCGTTACAGAAACTTAACAGTAATTCATATGCCGTTGACCTGGTCCCTCCAGGCAAGAGATGTATTTGTTTTACCAAGCTACCCTACAAAAACTAACGTTTGCAGAAACTAAACGTGTTGAATTTCATATTAATTAGAATGACATAAGATCTGAAGTTAGCTGTATGAAAATTAGGAACTCCACTGGCTTGGATGGGTGTCTGGCAGATTTTCACCAGACTTTTTCAATAAAAATGTTCTCCCTATTGTACAATGGTATATATTGAATAGTACTGTAGAAATTGTATTGGAAAAACTGGTTGACTGTTGGGGTTAAGAAAATAGAGGATATCTGGAAGGGTAAATCTTTCAAATTTGTTGAGGTTATTACAATTAGATTAAGGCTGACAGAAAAAGAAAGAAAACTATGAAAGGATCCCAGATTGCTAGCTAACATGTTTATTTCAGTACTGAATAAGAGCATTCCTGAAACACCGAAACACATCAGCCACTTTAACCACAATACCTCCTTGGCTGCCGATCTGTACGGTCTGATAAAGTGTCCATCCATACATAAGTGAACTCATGTACGGAGTTGGAAAGAGGACACAGAAAACCGAAATTTTAGCATATTGCATATAAATAGTAGTTTCTTTTTATATCAGAGGGGTGAAAGGCAAAATTGTTTCCAACATTCATGATTGCCTTTTAGGATGTTGGCTTCTGGAATTGGACAGAAGATTAAGGGCAGAATACTTGGGCTATCTGAGGTTGATGTGCAAGTGGAAGAGGGAGGAAGCATTTGGCAGGGAGTATTCCTGAGATGGACACTGGATAGTTACTCATTAATTGCAGTCACTGACTGTGTTCCTAAGACAAGACATATTTCTAATCTCTAGTGGAAATGAGTTAATCATGCAGTATTAGTTGCAAAAGAAGTAATTTTGTGAAAATGGAAATTAAATATTCAAAGAAACACAGAAGAAATACTTTGTGGACCTTTCAGAAAAATGCAAAGCAATGTTTGAATGAAATTCTACATTGAAAGATTACACTGATCCACATACACAGCAGAAATTTCAGCATGCGTAATATCATCCCACCTCATGCTAAGAAGTACAAGTACACATCTTTTCACAACAGCCTCAAGTCTAATCTGAGCAGAGCTAAGGCCTTTGTAAATTTCCTGGTGTACACGTGTGTCCGCTAGCTCCTATGACTGCAGGTTGTCACATTATGGAAATTCTGCATTGGGAGCTGCCAGGCTATGTCTTGCTTCGTTAACGTAATGTTCTATCCATCTGTTCTCTGCGTAACATATTCCAAACAATTAATTATTAATTTTCTGGCCAAAGTTTTGGTTTATTCTCCAACTGGCACTCCTGTTTTGTAAGCCCTTCTTTTCCTTCACTGTCCATTGCTGAGCTTCTTCTCATAGGACTTACAAACCAGTTACCATTTCAAACGCCGCCGACTGTCTCTAGAAGTTAGGACAACTACATCAGAGCAACTGTTATGATCTCCTCAAACTAGCTTGGTGTAGACCACTGGTAGACTGTCAGAAACCTGGACCTGGACCTCTCTGCCTTTGTTGCAAAAGCAGTGTTGGGAATCGTTCATCCACTGTTTATATTAAATAAATGTGTCTGTTTTTTCAGCAACGCTGACGTGGACACAACCAGAAGTATCCGGAAAACCTCCAGCACCGAGACATGGTCATGTGATGGTTGCAGTGGGGACCACGTTTTTCGTGCACGGTGGAATGTCGGGGGATCAATTTTATAGTGATATGAGCTGCATTGACACAAGTAGGTACGAGTAGTTTATGGAATATGTACACACTCAATGTGAAAGGACTTTGAGGTTTGCTGAGTAGGATGATGCTTTATTTGTTTTAGATAGTTTCAAACAACCAAATGTTCTTAATTGTTGCAAAGTGTCGTACTTGTGTTATCATTATTGTTGTGTGTTTGAAAATGTCAGCCAAAGCAAATCAAAAACAAAAACTAATTACATTTCCCAGAAACAAAGGATACAATGTTAACAATAAAATTGCCCTGGCTGCTTCCCCCACAATGCCTACCTTCACTAACCTCTCCTCCCACCCCGCACAAGCATTTACCACCTGCCGGGAAAATTGTTTACAAAGCAAGATTTTGATATGTCAAGATCTTTTATGCAAAATGCAGACAAAAATACAAATTGAAATCAAATTAGCACATCAGCCCAGCAGCATTCTGGGAGTGATCCCTGCGGAGGATTGAAATACCTCACCCTGGAACGTTATTTGACTTGAAGATAATACAACTTTGGATCAAGGTGAGGCTCCTTACAGCAAAGGGGCTGCCAATAACTACAATTCATGTGATTGGTGGATTCCTCCTCTGACCATTCAAATGGAGTATCATGTCCTTATGTTAAGGGTTTCCATATGCATTTCTTAGTGAAATAAGGAGTGTTGTGCGGTTAAGAGGAACATCAATGTTATTGCCAATATGCATGAACAGATGGTATTGTCTGCATGCTATATATATGCTGGTCTGCATTAGTCGAACTCCATATGTGAACCCCATTGGCAGTGTTGTCACTCTGTCGCTGGTTACTTGAGTAAATCTGTGCTCTAAAAAAGATGCAACTCAATTAATTGTGACATCAGCAACATCAGCCACTTTCTAGCAGTACTATCAATTATGCTGGTGCCTGGATCACCGCCCTCAAAGTCCTTCACGTCCCGCCCATCAACGCCAACTCAACTCCTCTTCCAATCTGAAACTCCGTCTAAAGATTTCCCAGATTTCTAGATTGTTACAGCAGTAGAGTAGCCGCTTTCACGAAGACTTTTGTTATGGATCAGATCCACCAATTGAGCAATTATTATTTGGACCTGTGAGGGTGGAAGAGAATTTGTGCTGCAGGACTTCTCGGGGCATTCCCTTACCAGAAACTTTGTCTTTCTGGTCCACTGTGGGCTCGCCTGTTTGTGCTGAGAAAGCCAAAGGTTGGAAACCTTACTTCCACTCGCAATCCTCCACATCGCAATGTCCCTGCACGTCGGCAGGCACCAGACCCCTGCTTGTTCCACGCGGCAAATCTACCTCATAGAGGCACGTCTGGGATTAAACATGACCAGTAAGGGGACTCTCTGTCAGACCCATAACTGTGACATGAACCATTAAGGTTTTAAAAGTCAAAGGTGTAATTTTATATTTAACAAAGACCCCCTACATCCTGCATGGCCCTACAGCCTTCAAGACCAACAAGGCAGAGTCAACTAAGAGGCAGACTCTAAGGAGGGAGTTCCCTGTATAGTGCTTAACACAAGAGCCATCATTAAACATAAATATGAGTTTGCGGACTTTGACTCAACACAAACCTGATATGATCTTTCTAATGGAGACCTAGGCGGACAATCGCTCTGACCCACGTTTCAAAATTGCAATCCCAATGGGTTATAATATTGAAAGATTGGATCGAGTAGATAGAAAGGGAGGGAGTATTGCAATTGTCTATATTAATTCGATTAATGCAAACTTTCGGCCCATTTTCTACCTTGAGTGTGAGGCACTCAGTTTCAATTTGAAACTGAGTAACACATATGCGTTTTCAGAGATTATTGATATATCGACCACCAGGCCCCAAAGGAAAGTTTATCCAAAAGATCCATCACTGTATGGCATCATGTGCTGAATATCCTGTTTTCACGATTATGGGCAATTTCAATTTTCACTTAGAACTTTCAAATAACCAGGATTTGAATCACCTGGTGGACAATCTTAAGTGTTTTGACCTAAAGCAGTTAATAGAGGAACCTACCCACATAGCAAACCACACATTGGATGGAGTATTTACAAATTATCAGGATCTAAGAGTGAATAAGGTCCTACCCATAGTTTGGTCGGACCACAGGGCCTTCTTTTTCTCACTTAAGGTTCCCCCTAATAGTGGCCACGGCACAAATAGGGACAAAGGGTAGGATTCGGCCCCAAGCATTCTCTGTTTCCTGGGGAGACTGGGATTAGAGAAGAATCTACAGTAATTGCAGCTGCCACACTGGCATTCACCTGGACTCTATCTTATCTTTTTTGCTCCATTGGTTTTGTTTTCCCAATTTGTTCATCAGAGATTTTCGTCGCACAAGGTTTATCTCCTGAAAAAAACAGAAATGTCTCTAGTCCTGGTAGGTACCAAAATAAGCTAAACAAATACATACAGCCCTGTATATCCATATGGATCCTTTAGAAAGGAAGCGCGTTTCTGATATGTTCTCTCCCCGAGAGCGCTATGTGATAGTTTCTGTTTAGATCACAGCTCCAGTCTCCTAATGATGCTTTCACCTTTTGTTTCTTGGCAGATGACATGAAGTGGCAAAGGTTAAAGGTGAAAGGGGACGTTCCAGCAGGCTGCGCTGCTCACTCTGCTGCCAGTTGCGGGAAGCACATTTATATATTCGGTGGAATGGGTTCCATGGGGGCAATGAACACCATGTACAAGTACCACACAGGTGAGCCGCTAGCAGAAGTGCAGATTCAGCGGTACGCGCATGGCGGGTGGCCCTGTGAACGCCATGCACAGGTACCACAACGGTGAGAGCGCTGGAAAAAGTGCAGATACAGTGGGATACGCATGGTGGCTGTGAACACCATGTACAAGTACCACACAGGTGAGAGCGCTGGCAGAAGCGCAGATACAGCGGGACATGCAAGGGCGGCGGGGTTGTGAACAACACGTACAAATACCACAACGGTGAGAGCACTGGCAGAAGCGCAGATACAGCGGGATACCAAACTGCGGCGGGGCTGTGAACAAGTACCACAATAGTGAAAGTGCTGGCAGAAGCGCGGGGCTGTGAGCACCATGTACAAGTACCACAATAGTGAAAACTCTGACAGATAAAGCAGGACAGGCTAGGGCGGCGGGGTTGTGAACAACACGTACAAATACCACAACGGTGAGAGCACTGGCTGAAGCGCAGATAAAGCTGGCGGCGGGGCTGTGAACACCACGTACAAGTACTACAATGGTGAGAGCGCTGGCAGAAGCACGGATGCATGGGGGCTGTAAAAACCATGTACAGGTACCACACAGATCAGAGTGCTGGGAGAAGCGCGGATACAGCTGGACACGCATGGAGGCTGTGAACACCATATAGAGGTACCTCACACGTGAGAGTGCTGGGAGAAGCGCAGATACAGCGAGACACATATGGCGGCTGTGAACACTATATACAGATACCACAGAGGTGAGATTGCTGGGAGAAGTGCAGGTGTAGCGGGACACTGGTGAGAGCGCTGGCAGAAGCGTAGATACAGCGGGACACGCATGGGGGCTCTGAACACCATGTACAGGTACCACATAGGTGAATGTGCTGGCAGAAGCACAAATAAAGTGGTACACGTGACACATGACTCGGGCCTCATTAAGGAAATCTCATTACACCTTGATGCCTCCGTGGGTTAAATCCATGCAGCGCAATACAATCTCACCGCACTCCAGTGCCTGTAGACAGGTTGAAATTACCCCAACTTGGCCATTACATTCACACCATAGTCGGTGCTTTAAATGGACAGGTACTGTTCGGTCCTGGGTACCACCACTTTTTTAATTTGAAAGGGAGAGTGCCTGCACTTTGCAGCACTGCTGCAATACATTCAGTTATTGGTAGCATACTGGCACTTAGCAACATTGGACAGAGTGTTGAAACTTTTCAGACACTCACCCCCAGTCACAGATCTGGGTTTAATCCATTGTTATTTTGCTCACCACATCACCCCATCACCCCAGTTTGGACCCAGTCATATGCAAATCAATCTTGACCCTGCTCCCCATGGGAACACTCCAGCCCGAACTGCCAAACCAGGTCTTCCCTGGACCCGAAACAAACATCCTGGGACCGATTTCGGAGTATCACCCCTCATCAGTCAGGCTGGCTTGAATCCAGTGCAAAGTGTGCAAGGGACCCATGTCTGGGCATACCCTTAGCCACTTAGGGTGCACATAGCAACATCCCAAAATAAAATGATGGGCAGAGTGTTGAAACTTTTCAAACACTCACCCCCAGTCAGTGATCTGGGCTTAATCCATCGTTATTATGCTCACCACTTCACCCCAGTTTACACCCAGCCATATGCAAGTCAGACTTGACTGAGGGGTGAATGTTTGAAAAGTTTTAACACAACCACTTATTTTATTTTGTGATGTTGCAGAGTACCTGTGCGTATCTGCGCTGCTGCAGTACATTAAATGGGAGAGTACCAGCACGTATCAGGGCTGCTGCAGTACATTTAGTGGTAGAGTACCAGCACGTATTAGCGCTGCTGCAGTACATTTAAGGGGAGAGTACTGGCACGTAGCAGCGCTGCTGCAGTACATTTAGAAAAAAAAGAATTTTATTAAAGAAAAAGGCTTGTTACAAAAACAACACATTTGCAGTCTGGGTGGTTCATACAGTGGACTGTCTCTACCCTCTCCTAGAGCACATCGTACAATAACTAGACCGCAACCTTATCATACAACATCAAGAACCTCAGTGATGTTTTCTCTGGTCCGTGGCGGTGCACAAATCTCCCCTCTGCAAGTGTTCCACTGACCCCAGACATGTGTTCATTTGTTCGGGCATCCCCTGGATTCGTAGATAGATTTCTCAGTCACCATGCACCAATCCATATCGTTAGACCAGTCCACTATTTTTGGCAGGTTTGGAGCCCTCCAAAGCTGTGCGATATTTCGTTTAGCGATCATGAACCCATGCATCACCCTCAGTCGCTCTCTGGAGTTCAGGTCGGTAGGGTCCCAAATATTTAATAGTGCTAACTTTGTTACAATGAATCCGTTGCCCCAGGACCTCCTTCATACGGCCCACCACCCATTCCCAATACCCCTGGATCACCGCACACTCCCAGATAATATGAATAAACGTGCCAACCTGCCCACACTGCCTCGCACAGCCGCCCTCCGGGACATAACCCATGCGAACCAGCAAAGGTCCCGACAAATAGGATCTATGAAGCAGCCTAAGTTGGACCAGCCTGAGCCGGGAAGAAATGGCTACCTCTCGAGGGGAAGCGACCACCGCCCGCCATTCCTCGTCATCCAAACCTGCGACATCGTGGTCCCACCTAGCCAGCAGGCTGGTCAGAGGGTCCGCCATATATTAATGAGTTTTTTATGAACAAGGAAAATTGCCTTTTCCGGTAGATCACCATCAAGTATTCTATCCTTAAGCGGGGAGGAGTCGGGGAGATCGCTACCTCTAGGGAGAACTGCGAGCAATGCATGTCTAATTTGAAGATACCGAAAGTATTCCGATTTGGCAAGATCGTATTCCTGATGCAGTCAGGAAAAGGGCACCACATCCTGGAAATTCCCATTAGGTCCCACTTGGCAAAGCCCTTGGACGGGATCAACTTACCGAGTTGTTCGCTTTGCCATAGCAGCGTGGCTTGCATGAGTTTGCCCACCCAGCCCAGACTCCTGTTGGCCGCCTTCCATATAGCCACCGTGTGCTCTGTTTGGCCGGTGGGGACGGGCCGCAAGGGTCGCGCCTAGATCGCACCACCGAAACCGCCCCCCCTCCCCCGGGAGCAGCCATCTATCTATTTGGAAGGCTGGGTCGTTATGTGACCGATGTGTGCACTGGTTAATCGCTGCTAAGTGTGCCGCCCAGTAATATTTTTTTAATATCCAGGAGCCCTATACCCCCATCGAACCATCCGAGCGTAAGTGTATGAGTGGCGATACGTGGTGGTCTACCCTCCCACAAGAGATCTCGAACAACACCGTTGAGGTCTCTAAAATAAGTTGCTGGGACTGGAAGTGGAGTGTTTTGTAATGCGTATAAGAATCTGGAAAGGGACATCATCTTGAACAGGGCTGCGCTCCCCAAAAGTGTCAGCCGAAGCTACTTCCAATGGAGAATGTCGGCTTTAAAACACGGATGCAGCGTCCAGTGATACCACAACCGCATCCTCCCTAATTGTGTGTACCCTGCCCAGAACCCCGTGAAGCCTGCGCAGGTTAAGAGAAGTGTTTCTCGCTGGCATAAATCCCGATTGATTCGGATGGACCAGGCGTGGGAGGACCCTGAGCAAACGAGTGGCATGGATCTTCGCCAGGATTTTCGCTTCACCTTTAAGCAATGAGATGGGTCTATAAGATGAACATTTGTTAGCGGGTTTGCCCGCTTTGGGGATGATGACTATGTTTGCTAGCCTCTGATCCTCAGGTAGGATACCCCATTCCTTACTGTCACGAAACATGGCGACAAGTTTTGGCGCACTCTTGCTCGCTGTGATCTTGAACAATTCTATAGGTATGCCGTTAGGACCCGATGCCTTCCCTCCCCACAGGGCATGGATGGCCTTTTCTACTTCCTCCACCGCGATCTCAAGATCCAAATCCGTGCATTCCTCCTCAGTAAGGAGCAGCATCAAGATATCACGGAGGAGCGAAGCGGCATCTTCCTCAGAGTGCGTCGTGCGAGACGTGTAAAGTGCCTGGTAATATTGGCTGAACGTGTCCGCTATGTCTTGGGGCATAGTGAGAAGGGGAGGGGAGTCAGTCTCCAGTTCCACCACAACCTGCTGGGCCCTGTTTCTGCGGTACAACCAGACCAGCAGTTTGCCCGCCTTGTCTCCCACATCGTAGATCTTAGTGAGTGTGGCCCGATGGTATGCCTAAGTCGGAAAACTCCTTGACTTTTATGCATAGTTTCTGGCGTCCTTCTGCCATGTCGTTGGTTCGAACACCGCTTTCCAAGCCAAGGATCTCCTCCTCCCCGCACTCCATAGCGGCCCCTCTTTCCTTTCGGTGTCCTGCAATATGGGACAGAACCACTACCCGTATGACCACTTTGTAGGCCTCTCACAGCACCGTTGACGAGTCGATCAAACCGTCGTTTTCTTGAAAATAGAGATCCGACTTGTCTCTGGCAGAGGGATCTGTGAGATACCAAGAGTTGATTCTCCTACTTCCAAATGATATAGAATAGGCAAATGATCTGAGATTCCCCTGTCTCGGTGCTGAATGTCTCTAACCATATGGATTTGATGAGCGAGCGTCAGCACATAATCTATCCGGGACGTGCTACAGTGAGGCCCGGACAGGTGTGTTTATTAGTGATCAGATGGATGTAAGCCCCTCCATACGTCGACAAGGCCCATTGCGCCAAGAACACTATGGATACGCTTGCGAGAGGGCAGCAGATCCCTCTGGGGCCAACGGTCAAGCGAGTCAGAGACAATGGAATTAAAGTCGCCCCCAATCAATAACCTGCTGTCCGGTAAACCGATAAGATCACCAAGGTCAATAAAGGCTCGGGTATGCAGGCCCGGTGGTACATAGACCAAAACTAGGTTGAGAGTGCACCCTTCCCAAATCCCAGAGCTGGCTACAAATCTGCTCAGAGCATCATTGTGGACCGAGGGCACAGTCAGGGGGACCGATTTCCGGTCCAGGATGCCCCACCCCCTGTGAGCCGGAGCCAAAGGCCAAGTGTGCCACTAGATGGAAAGCCCAACGGGAAAGGGCTTTGCATGCATTGCCCAACAGATGCGTCTCCTTCACAAACCGGAGAGCCACTCCCCTTTTAATTTTGTCGCCCACCCCATTGACATTCCATGACATTAACTTAAGCTTATGTCTGGTAGCTGTACCCATTACTCCTCTCTAGAAGAAGACAAATCCGGAGGGAACCACCAGGAGCGACTCTCAAAGGGAGACTGTCCCAGGTGCCACAAACCATTCACAAAATTGTGCCCCAAAGACGAGGGACCTGCACCCGCCCATATGTAAAACCTGTAAATTGTGTCATGCCTACATAACAAAAAAAGTGCAACATACATTAAAACACCCCGCCCCCACCCAAGAAACCAGCCCCAAAAAATCCCCCTCCCTGCCTCCCTGATTGGCGGTGTCAGAACCTCCTG
The DNA here is from genome assembly GCF_964261635.1 of Lissotriton helveticus. NCBI lineage: Eukaryota > Metazoa > Chordata > Amphibia > Caudata > Salamandridae > Lissotriton > Lissotriton helveticus. Next base: position 2,086,017,042 of record NC_136065.1, read on the forward strand.
CCCACCCAAACTAGTAGAATCCCTATCGCCCACCCTTACCAAACTTGTGGGTGCGCTTGCCAACCAAGCACCCTTCTCAGCAACTAGCAACTGGTACTCCTATTTAACAAAGAATGAGATTGATTGGAAGTAGCTAATAAACCCCCCAGAAACATTTTGGGGACACTACACTGGGGCCAAAGATCGGTAAAAAAGTCACAAGAAGTCTGTTGCGGAGGAGTCCCCAACAAGGCCTTGTCTCAGTCCGAAAACATGGACAAGATCATAGGAACAGAGGGCAAAATTACGTTCAGTCCCCGGAAACAGGAGCAATCCCACCATCCCTAATGAACCCACATACAGGCCGGTCACTCAGGCCCACCAATCGCTGCCTCCTGCTCTTCAGGCGGGGTACTTCTGCCAGATAGGTATGTGCCCTCCTGCAGTCTCGCTCTCCGGACGCGATTGCTCCTCGGGCCAGCCATCAAGCCAGTCCCATGCCTCCTCAGGGGTGGCAAAAAACCAAGCGTTCCACTTTGATTCCACCCTCAGCTTGGCGGGGAAGAGCAAGGCATACTTCAGTTCCTCCTCACAAATGGCCTTTTTCACATCCAGGAAACTGCGGTGCTGGCGCTGTACCTTGAGGGGTGAAGTCCGGGAAGAAGGTGATGCGCTGTTCTGCAACGCCACCGGCGCCGCTGACCGAGCACATTGCAGGATGACATCTCGGTTCCGGAAGTTGAAGATTCTAGCCAGCAAGGGCCTTGGGGAGGCCCAGGCCTCGGCCGGCCACCTGGCACGTGATGAGCTCTTTCAACAGAAAAGAAATTGGAAAGGCCAGTCGGCTTTAGGTAGGTCGTGATCAGTTCTTCCACAAAGAGGTCCGCTGATGGCCCCTCTGCCCGCTCTAACACCCCAAGTATACGAACGTTATTGCCCCGGGAGCGCCCCTCGTAATCATCCAGCTGTGCCTCCAATTTCGCGGCGTGGGCCTACATGGCCTCCATCTTGCTTTGCAGGAAAGACATGTCCGAAATCAGGGAACTCGTCTTTATCTCAACGTCTTTCTACCGTGAGTTCATCGAGCGCATGTCCACCCGGATAAGGGACACCACCGAGGACACAGCATCAATCCGTGACTCCAAAGACGGACGCACCGTAGTATTGGCCTCCTTTATCTTCTGCAGCATTGGTTCCTTCTTCTTCCCGCCGTATTGCAGCTTCTCAGGCGTAGCAAGTCCCTCCTTCAAGTTTGCGCCGGGCCACCATCCCAGGCATACTTGGTCAACTTGGCCTGTACCGCTGCTTTAGAGCTGCGACCCCCGCATTGGCTCCCCAGACGTGGAGTACAGAGAACTAAGGGCAGAGAACTGATTTGTGCAGGCGGCATGCAGACTGGCCTGTCCCTCGTACCGCAGCAGGCCAGACCCGATGGAGCAACTTGGGTCAGGGAACACAGGCACCGGCAGCACACGTTGCCACCCCCTGCCGGAGCTCTAGATCGGTGTTGTCCGCAAAGCTCACCTATTTCAGGGCCCAAGACCAGCCGGGCCCGGCAATCCCATGTGGTGCCCGACGATAAGAGGACCCAACACCCCCAACAGTATCCAGCTGCTTGAGGTGGCTGCCACACAGTGCGTTTCCCCCGCAGTCCCACAAAGTGAAATCAGACCCAGGCACCCAGGGATCGCACCCAGCTATTTCAGCGTCGTCGAAGATGGCGGGATCCAAGTGGAGGGACCAACAGAGCAGTACTGGGGGCCGGGGCCCCAGAAGAGAAGCTACGCCACATGGGCAAAGTCACTCCTTGGGTGTCGAGCCACGTTCGGGAGAAGCTGAGGCTGCATCGCCTCCACACACAACTGATGGCGCCAGGGCCCTGCCCCAGGCGAGGGACACCGGGATCGTCACTCACCAGCATCGCTGACAGGTGCAGGCAGGGCCTCTCCACTGCCGGCGGTGATCAAGAAGTTCGGCCAACTCCAGGATCACGCCTTCCCTGTGTCTCTGGGTGCCTGCCACAGCTGCAGGCGCCGGAGCACACGTTCCAACAGGCCCCAGCATCAGGGAGCGTCGCGCGGACGTCGGAGCCCCATAGGATAGCCAAATCAAGGCCGCAGGCCCCGGCGCTGCGTAGGCCACGTCATCTGAGAGGTGGTGCTTCCTCGGGCCAGATACGCTGCCGGAGAGTTGTCCGCGATCTCCGAATGGAAAATCATGGGGATAGTCTCTTTAGGTCCCCAGGGTCGTCAGCTGCATTCCGGTGACTCATCGCACCAGCTGCTGGATCAGTACATATCGGATATTCTTTGAAACTGGCGCGCTCGGACGGAGCCGTCTCAAGAAGCGGCCATTTCCCCTGGCGGTTGACCATGCCCCCCGCTGCAGTACATTTAATGGGAAAGTACTGGCATGTAGCAGCCCTGCTGTAGGACATTTATTGGGAGAGTACCAGCACGTATCAGTGCTGGTGCAGTACATTTAATGGGAGACTACCAGCACGTATCAGCGCTGCTGTAATTCACTTAATGGGAGATGACTGACATTTCTCGGTAGCAAACCGATTCTGTTAAGAGTGAGTATGTGCACTTCCATATTTCCATTTAAAGCACTGGCCATAGTAATATGCAAACAGTGCTGCATGTTGTCAGCCAGTTGTTTGTTTACTCTGCTTGCAGGACCCCTTGACCCAAGTGTCTGTTATCCGGCCAACAAAAGTACCACCCTTACCTGATACTTAAAGAGACATTTCACCCTTCATGTCCAAAAGGCATGCTGTCCTCCAGGGAGGCAGGAGAGTCAATGTGGAAGATCCTCTAGTGGGGGCACAGGAATGCAATCCATTTGACACATATCTCCTTCTATTCAGGAAGATGTTACCCCCCACACTCCCCATGTTTGGTCGCAGTACACCCTGCTGCTCTGTCTGGGCCAAAACCAAATGTTATGTTCAAAGAGAAAAGAAGTATAATAATGGATAACTAGTAAGATAGCTCAGTGAGTTAAACACTCGCTGATGAGATCTATATCCATCCTGGGTGTCTGCGCTTTAAATGTTATGTTATGTGTATTTGTAAAGTGCACTGTCACCAGCGAGTGTATCCAAGCCTATCAGGCTAGGGCCAATTCAACCTTTCATCCTTACAGATTTGTAACGGGGAGGACCCGGATCCGCCTGGCTTACCTGTCTCCCCTCTTTTAAAACAGCACACAGGGGCCTGGGGAGACACAGATGTTCTCGGCGACACAGAACCGGAAGAGAGAGTGGTGAGCCCTGTTTCTTTAATTGGGCGGAGTTGGAACAGGATGACGTCACTTGGCACACCCCCTCATCACAGGTAAAGGCCGCCCAGGAAATCACACAGGTGTGTATTACACCCGGAGGCGACGGAGGTGAGAGAGACGGAAGGCGAGGTGAAGAGCAGGACGAGAACGGAGTCGAGTGGAGGCTGGAGACTAAGGAAGAGGAGAGGCGGGAGCAGCGGAGAGGAGACGAAAGCGGAGCGGAGCTGAGTCAGGAGGCGGAGAGGAGAGAACATCGGAGGACGGAGGCGGAGTGGAGAGAACATCGGAGGACGGAGGCGGAGAGGAGACCGGAGGCGAGAGAACATCGGACGACGGAGGCAGAGCGGAGCTCTGAAAGCGGAAGGTCCAGAGGAGCAGAACCCAGCAAGCCAGGAGGCCAACAGGAAGGCGCTTCGCCCAGCCACGCTTCAAGGGAAGTGTGGCTACCAGAGTGACAAGACGCCACGACATTGTGGAGGAAGAGGTCCGGACCACCAGTCCCAGAAGACAGCGGGACGAGCGGCGGAAAGCGACAGAGAAACTCCAGCAAAGACACACTGAGGATTCTGAAAGCCCCCTGCCCTACTACAGGAAAACCATACACCGAAAAAGGACCTTTAAGTTAATAAAACCTGCGTTACCCAAACTACCGGTGTCAGTAAGTCTATTCGAGGGGGAGGTGTCCTCGCCTACACCAGTGCCAATCAGTAAGGGCGAACCCGAAGCGCCACAAGTGGTGGAGAATGCGGGCACCTCGGTAACCATCTGGGATACAAAGATGGAGGAACTGCTTCAAAGACTGGTCAAGGGGCAGGAGCAGTTGGGGTGGGCGGTGGAACAACAGATCGCCACCGCTCAAGCAGATCGGGATAACTTCAGAGACACCGTGGTGAAAAGACTGGGAGAGCTACAACCAATAACAATCGATCAGGCAGGCAACGCAGTACGAGAGGTGAAACAGCACCTACCCATCCCCTCCGGGATTTCATTACAGAAGTATATCGCGGGGGACGATCCGGACGCATTCCTCGTCAATTTCGAGAGGGTCGCACTTGCTTGTTGATGGCCCTTAGAGAAATGGCCATTCTTTCTCGCCCCGCTGTTAACCGGGGAAGCCCAGGCTGCCTACCAGGTGGCCAATGGCAGCGGGCAGACCCCGTACGGACAGATAAAGAACATAATCCTCGATCATTTAGGTTTGGACGCAGAAGCGTACCGCGTCCGTTTCCACAAGGAGAGAGGGACCCCTGGAGAGAACCCGAAGACCTTGTTTTTCCGCCTGAAATCAGCGGCCGACAAATGGCTAACTCCCTCGCAGAGCACGAAGGAGGCAATAATGGATAAGATCTACCTGGAACAGTATCTCGAGGCGTTGCCCTACGGGACACAGAGGTGGTTAAGGCAACACTCCAACCTAACCACTGCACAAGCAATGGAAATGGCCTCTACATTTTCACGGGCACAACCCAGACTACACCCTACGGAGCCCGAGAGAAACACCAGAGCTCCCGTTCGGATAGAACGTAAAACACGACCCCCCCCCCGGTCTTCCTGGTCCCAGACTTCCGAACCCTGATGTTGCTCCTTTTAAAGGCCCTCAATGCTTCGACTGCGGATCCTGGGGCCACATCGCTAGATTCTGCCCACGGAAGAGGAATCAGGAAGAGCCCATGGAGGTCGGATATCTACCACGAGCCGTCATGTACTCAGCAGAGCTTGGAGGGGCCTACCAAGTGAGTGTCCTGGTGAACGGGATGACGGTCAAGGCTCTGCTAGACTCTGGGTGCAAACAATCGGTGATTCAGGGACGGTTTGTGTGTGTTCCCCAGGTAATGCCAGAGACGCTCGTTTATATTAAATGTGTTCACGGGGACATAAAGAGCTACCAGGTCGCTTACGTCCCCTTGGAGCTGGAAGGGGGGCGGCACATAGTGGTTAAGGTAGGGATCTTAGACAACCTCCCTGAAGAGCTCATTATCGGAACCGATAATCCCCACTTCCTAGACCTCTTCTCCGAAACCCTTAAAAACGGGAGTACAGGCCCAAAGAAAGTGCTCACAGCCCCTGATCCATGGGAGGGCGACCGCAGTTTTCAGTTCGCTCAAAGCAATGACTCCACCTTATTTAACGCATGGGAACAGGCCCATGCCGACCAGGATAACCCCAGCCCCAGGTACCCGCGTTTTCTGATACAAGACGAACTCCTATACAGACAAGGGAAACAAGGCGAACCCAAGCAACTCCTCGTTCCGGTTTGTTTCAGGGACCAAGTAATGTTCTACGCCCACACCCACCTCCTCGCAGGACACACAGGCAGCGAAAAAACCACCCAGAACATTCTACGAAACTTCTATTGGCCGGGTGTCTATCAGGACATCAAGACCCACTGCCAGACCTGTGACGTATGTCAACGCAAAAACGTACATTTACAAACGTTGCCTATCATTGGGACCCCGTTTGAGAGGGTGGCAATGGACCTTATCGGCCCACTACCTAAGACAAGGAGGGGAAACCAATATGCCCTGGTTATTGTGGATTATGCCACCAGATTCCCCAAAGCGTTTCCCTTGAAATCCCCCACATCCAAGAACATTGCGGAGAAATTCCTGGAACTCTTCTCACGGGTAGGGTTCCCGAAGGAGGTCCTTACCGACCAAGGCACTCCCTTTATGTCCCGAGTGATGAAAGAAGTGTGCCTCCTCCTGGACCTACATCAGATCAGGACATCGATTTATCACCCTCAGACGGATGGCCTCGTTGAACGCTATAACGGGACACTAAAGAGCATATTAAAGAAAATGCTCACAGCCAACAGAGCAGACTGGGACATGTTGCTACCCCTGGCACTATATGTTATTAGAGGCCAAACCCAAAGTAGTCTTGGCTGCTCTTCCTTTGAAATGCTGTACGGAAGACAGCCCCGAAGTCTCCTAGAGATGACAAAAGAATACTGGGAGACCGAACCATCCCGAGATACGAAAACGTTGCTTGAGTACAGCCAAAATCTCAAAAACCAGTTGGGGAAAATACGGGAACTGGCCTACTCCCAGCTAGAAAAGAGTCAAGTGAAGCAAAGAACACAGTATGACAAGGGGAAAAAGTGGAGAAGACTCGAGGTGAACGACTGGGCCCTAGTGTTGTTACCATCAACCACCAAGAGGTTTCATACTGAATGGCAAGGCCCTTACCAGGTCCTCGAAACCATCGGAAAAACAACATATCGGCTACGATTAACCGGAAGGAAAACCCAGATCTTCCACATTAACGTACTCAAGAAATGGCTGGGAGCCACCCCTCTTTCTGCCTATATACCACCCCTGCTAAAGAAAACAAACGGGAGACCACGATAGACCATCTCGTCATCAACGAAGAACTGTACCAGGAGCAACAAGAAGGGCACAGGGAGTCCTTCGTCGTTGCGCGTCCATCTTTTCCGACCTACCAGGGTCAACGAACCTGGCAGAACATCGAATCGAGACACCTAACGGGACCATTGTGAAACAGCGACCGTACAGAATACCTGCAGCTAAAAGAGAAGCCATAAGCCGAGAGGTGAGAGAAATGCTTAAACTAGGAGTGATACGCCCTTCTAGAAGCGAATGGTCCTCACCGATCGTGATGGTGCCCAAACCCGACGGGAGCAGGAGGTTCTGTATGGACTTCAGGGCCCTGAATGCGGTCTCCTCGTTCGATGCGTATCCCATTCCGAGAATCGACGAATTGATCGAGAAGTTAGGAGAAGCCCGATACATCAGCACACTTGACCTCACAAAAGGGTACTGGCAGGTGCCTCTGCGAGAAGAAGATCGCAAGAAAACCGCGTTTGCCACCCCTGACGGACTGTATGAATTCACAGTACTTCCCTTCGGATTGCACGGAGTCCCCGCGACGTTCCAACGATTGATGAATGAGGTACTCCGGGAACACCAGCAATACAGTTCAGCCTACTTGGACGATATTATCATCTTCAGCCCCGACTGGGAGACCCACCTCAGACACTTGGAAACCATCCTGCAACAGCTAACCGAAGCGGGTCTACACATCAATGCCCAGAAATCGAGGATCGGCTTTCAAAAAGTGAAGTACCTGGGGTACGTATTGGGGTATGGAGTCATCGAACCCCAAATTGAAAAGGTCCGAGCCATTGCTGACACCCCGTTTCCCACTAACCTCAGGGACATGCGGGCCTTCTTGGGGTTGGTGGGGTATTATCGTAGGTTCATACCCTCCTTCTCGGACATAGCAGCCCCACTCACCGATACCCTTAAAAAGCAGACCCCGAAATCTGGGTTTCAGAAACCAACCCCTGAGATGAGAAGGGCCTTCAAGACCCTAAAAGAAGTCATCAGCACCAGCCCGGTGCTCTCCTCCCCCGATTTCAACAAACCCTTCATTCTTCACACAGACGCCTCAGATTTCGGGATAGGGGCAGTGCTATCTCAGGTATCCACAGAGGGGATAGAGCACCCAATTCTGTTTATAAGCCGAAAATTGTTTCCCAGAGAGATGAAGTACCCCACGATTGAAAAAGAATGCCTGGCTATCAAATGGGCGATTGACAAGCTACGGTATTACCTGGAGGGACACCCATTTAAACTGTATACCGATCATGCCCCGCTACAATGGATGAGTCGCAATGCATCCAACAACCCAAGAGTGATGAGGTGGTTCCTTTCATTGCAACCATTTTCCTTCCAAGTACTGCACAGAAAAGGGAAGGACAACGCTAGCGCTGACTACCTCTCCCGGTATCCTCTCCCCGATCGGGAGAATCCAAGGGGGGAGGGGTGTAACGGGGAGGACCCGGATCCGCCTGGCTTACCTGTCTCCCCTCTTTTTAAACAGCACACAGGGGCCTGGAGAGACACAGATGTTCTCGGCGACACAGAACCGGAAGAGAGTGGTGAGCCCTGTTTCTTTAGTTGGGCGGAGTTGGAACAGGACGACGTCACTTGGCACACCCCCTCATCACAGGTAAAGGCCGCCCAGGAAATCACACAGGTGTGTATTACACCCGGAGGCGACGGAGGTGAGAGAGACGGAAGGCGAGGTGAAGAGGAGGACGAGAACGGAGTCGAGTGGAGGCTGGAGACTAAGGAAGAGGAGAGGCGGGAGCAGCGGAGAGGAGACGAAAGCGGAGCGGAGCTGAGTCAGGAGGCGGAGAGGAGAGAACATCGGAGGACGGAGGCGGAGTGGAGAGAACATCGGAGGACGGAGGCGGAGAGGAGACCGGAGGCGAGAGAACATCGGACGACGGAGGCAGAGCGGAGCTCTGAAAGCGGAAGGTCCAGAGGAGCAGAACCCAGCAAGCCAGGAGGCCAACAGGAAGGCGCTTCGCCCAGCCACGCTTCAAGGGAAGTGTGGCTACCAGAGTGACGAGACGCCACGACATTGTGGAGGAAGAGGTCCGGACCACCAGTCCCAGAAGACACCGGGACGAGCGGCGGAAAGCGACAGAGAAACGCCAGCAAAGACACACTGAGGATTCTGAAAGCCCCCTGCCCTACTACAGGAAAACCATACACCGAAAAAGGACCTTTAAGTTAATAAAACCTGCGTTACCCAAACTACCGGTGTCAGTAAGTCTATTCGAGGGGGAGGTGTCCTCGCCTACACCAGTGCCAATCAGTAAGGGCGAACCCGAAGCGCCACAAGATTATATTTAGCAATTAAGTACCCTTGATATAGAAAATAGTAAAATATGTTGCTTTCAACATAGTACATGTGGAACTACAACAATTTCAAAGTTTTCTGGCTAAATAGCTCATCTTTGCATTTGACAGGAAACGTATTAAATTAAGGCTAAAATCACACTGAACTTTCAGTTATTGGTAGGGTAAGCTACCTGATGGTGGAAAGCAGTATCATGTGGTGGGAAACACTTGAAGGCAGTTATCGCTCGATTTAGGGGCCTGAAGATAAAGGGTTGAGCGGTGTATGAGGAGGAGAAGAAGGTGGGCAAAGAAGAGCCTCCTTAAGAGGGACGGTCCAGTCCACTGCAAGATGGTGCTTAACCTCAACTTAAACAGTGGAAGCTGGGAGGACAGGACAACGAGCGCGGTAAGGGTGATGCCACCTTTTTCAACCTAATTTCCTGTCAAGTGATATGACAGGCTTGGGTGGTGGGGGGCCTGGAGCATTCAGAAGCTCGGGACTCCATGGTCCCAAGCTCTGCTCATAGCTTTCTTTCGTCCTTGAGACACATCTTACATCGCCATAAGGTCTTGAAAAAGGCTTTCCAAGGTGCTGAAGGCGCATGCGTTGGCACCTCCAATAGTTGTGGCTTTTGCAAGCTTGAGTAATGCACAGGGGAGGTTGAAGAAGAGTAGCCGCAGCAGATGTTTTTCACACACCTCAGACATCCCGCAGTGCTACTTGTACTTGGTCCCTCCAAGTTGGACAGGTCATTAATAAATCAGTCTTGCTAATAATGGATCAGCTGGCTGCATTAAAGATTGGGGTCTTGTCCCCTGCTGGTGTAAGATTGTTTCACTGCAGGTGTTCGCATCCCTCCTTTCCAGAAGCAAACCTGCTTCTGAAGCGGTGCTGTGCAGTACCTCTCTCCAAGCCACAGTGTAAGCAGCTGATTCTCATAAGGGGTAGGGCTGCATCCTGCCACCGTGTAAGCAGCTTATTCTCATAAGGGGTGGGGCTGCATCCTGCCACTGTGTAAGCAGCTGATTCTCATAAGGGGTGGGGCTGCATCCTGCCACTGTGTAAGCAGCTGATTCTCATAATGTGCAAGGTTGCATGTTGAATGCCCCACCAGGCACCCGCGATCCACTCTTTAAGTATCTGATTCTCATAAGGGTCAGGGCTGCATGCTGAACGCCCCATCAGGCACCCTCTGAGCCACCGTGTAAGCAGCTTTGCTCCAGTTTGGAAAAGCATCGCCTGGTAAATCAATCCAATCAACGAGAGAGATAAATTACTCTCTTAATGTCCGTATATATATATACACGCTGAGTCTTGGTGTATATTTCAATGCTTATTTAATATTCCTTTTTAGACAAAGCCAGCCAACGCGTTTCGTTCTGAAACAGAAATTCTTCAGGGCTGTAATGTTAAAAACACATAAAAGGACAAAATTGGTAATATACATAACGTGACACAGGTATGTATAAGCAGCTGGTTATCATAAGGTGCAGGGCTGCGTGCTGGATGACACCCCAGGCACACGACGACACATAGTGTAAGCAGATTCCCATAAGGGGCAGTTCAGCATGCTGAACGCCCCGCCACGCCACTCCAGGCATATATACCTGCCTCCTGTTAGCTGCTCTGTGTGTGTATGTGACCTAGCACCCAGTACTGGGTCCTGTTTACAGATGCTGTCCTTTATGCACTTGTGTATTAGTAAGGCTTGGCGATCAACTTTTCACTATAAGAAAGCCTGAACGATTGGTGCTGTCAACCAGCGAAGGAGGCCTAAAATGTATGTGGTAATGCGGGTGCAGACCTCTGTTGCACACACAGAACAGGTGCAACAAAGAAGTTAGCAGTGCAAGCTTCAGACAACACACGGAATAGATCCCACATGAGCCTCAGCAGTGCAAGCTTCCCTCACACTTCCCTCTCTCACACACACTCACTGTCATTCTCACTTTCTCATGCTCTGCTCTGAAATGGACAGGCGCTCTCTGGTACTAAGTACCTGCACTTTAATTTGAAAGGGAAAGTACCTGGACTCCTCAGCAGGGGTAGAAATACATTTATTCTATTTTCAAGAGTAAACAGGTACTCTGGACAGTGAATACCAGTACTTCTACATTTTGTTTAAAGCACTGCTCATACAGCCTTTCTCAGTAGGACATAGTGGTACTCACTGCACTCTTAGTGGCCCCTGGTGGCAGTGTAGAGCCGAGGTGGTGACTTTAAGACTCGGAGGGACCATCTTGGCAGGTGCTGCGGAGGGCGGCCATATCCTGGGGTCTTGCAACTGCACATGAAGGGGGTAGGGCACAGGCAGTGAGTTTTGGTGCTTTGGGAGGTGGGGGCAGAGGCAGGAGAAATAAAGATTCCACTGGAAGTAAGGCACTTGTGATGCAGTAACAGGCCAGGTCTCTCTTCTGTGATTCACCCCAGAAGCTGCTGCAGCCACAGTTCTCTGGGTCCGCTTTCGAAATGAAACTGTCCACCAATCCTGGTGCCATTCCCACGGTCCGTGGGGTATTATTCTGGGTCAGTGGTGGTCACTGAGCTTCAGGCAGAAGCTGCCACCCATTAAAGAAGCAGAATTTGTTTTTAGATACTGGAGACTAGTGCAGAATGAACTCTGGTGGGGAGCAGGCCAAAGGCAGGGGACAAAGCACCATAAGGGGCAGAGGTGCCAATGGACGGTGCCAAAAGTGGTGATTTCTGTACCAGCCTTGCAGTCTGCATCTGCTGAAAGCAATTCACTGTGCTATACTGCTGTAACACAATGCTTGGAGGACAGTCTTGAAAGATGGGCACAGGTTTTGGAAATAGACAGGAAGGTAGGTCAGAAGGGTACAGCGCTTTGGCTCACCTCCATGCCTAGGACACTCTGTGTCACACAGAACTACAATATGCACTACATAAACAACAATAATGCATAAGCCACAAAGGGTTTTCTGAAACATGGCCACTGTAGCATATTGATGGTATACGCACTAGGAGGCTCATGGTTCAGGGGCAGACTCTGAACAGTAACTACGCCATATGCGGGGAGGTGTTAAGAGTGTGGTTAATGTTGAGTATGAGATAATGTGCAGTTATGCTGAAGAATAAAGGGGGGTTTGACTTCAGCTCACATGTGGCGTAATAAATCTGCATGCTCCAGGGTTGGGGTAGACACTACATCTCATGACAAGGGTGGGATATGTGCCCTAAAGAAAACAAGGCTGTTCTCCCTTAGAATTTGCAATAGTGGGGGAAACTGCTTATGCGTGCCACGTGTGCCTCAATTCAAGGCAAAGCAGTCTGCGACTGGTACTTGTGGAATCTGAAAGAAACAGGTTAGTATTAGATTCCTTACCTTAGAATATCCCCAGGTGTCAGACTGGATCCGGAACTTTTTGCGTGGCAGTACCCTTGCGCGTCGGTAGGCGTCGTCTGCGGCTCCGCGTCCGTCGTTGGCGCCGGGATGACGTCGCCGGAGTACTTAGACGCCGCCCTCACGCACTGACGTCAGTTCTTTTTTCCGCGCCAGCAAGCGCCGATCCGGAAAAAGTTGTACCCTAGTCAATTTTTGACTAACTTTTTCGATCCTTTTTGATCATCTTTCGAGTCTCTCGACTCTGATGGTGCCGGTGGGGATTCCCGGGTTCAAACCCAGCGTCGATTGCAACCGACTGATGTCGGTTACGGACCCCCATCACCAGTGTCTTCACTGTCTGGGCCCAGACCACGACACAAGTCCTGCTCCGACTGCCGGGCCCTGACGTCTAAAGGTAGACGGGAGCGGTCTCACAAACGACTTGAGCTCCGGCAGTCAGCCCCGTGCCGCTCGAGGTCCCGGTCCGGAAGGAGGTTGAGGGACCGGTCGCGGGGCCGTAGTCGCCACAGTTCCGGGAGTCGTCATCAGTCTTCGGGCTCGAAGTCCTCAGGTAAGAGGCACAAGAAGTCGAAGAGACGACATCGCTCTGGGCAGCACGCGACACCGGAGGAGATCGAGGCCTCCCTCTCGGCCATGAGGTCGCTCACTCCTCCATCGGGTTCCGCGGCGCCTTCGGGCCAAGCAGCCCCGACTGGGTCCCCCAGCGGGCCGGGTGCTTCGGCCCCGGCGCCGTCGGGTGCTTTGGCTCCGACGCCATTGGCGACTTCGGTCCCGACGCCGCAGGGCCCCGCCGGATCCGGGTTGCCCCTGGACAACCTCGCCGGCGCCGGCCCCCATGGTGTCGCCCCCGGTGCCGTCCCAGGACGATGCCGTCCCCGGTCCTACCATCGATTCTGGTCCGGCGCCAGAGCGGCGCCGCTCTCGACGCTGATGGGAGACTTTTACTTCTACGACCCGGCCCCGTCCTTTGAGCCCGAGTATCAGGCGATGGGTGACGAGGGGGACTGGGAGGGGTCCGAGGACCCCCTGACACGTGAGTGTCAGTCTTTTCAGGACTGGACAGTGGTTTTGTCTCCCCTCCTACCGTGGCTACGGAGGAGGGGGCTGTCTATAGGGTGGTGCTGACGCGGGCTGCCAAGGCCTTGGGCCTTGAGCTCCCAGTCCCGGCCGTGAGGACTAACCTCCTCACAGAGGTCCTTAAACCGCAGACAAGCTCGGCCGAGCCTCTGCTGCCTTTTAATGAGGCCTTGTTGGACGTTCTTCTGGGTACTTGGTCCAAGCCTGCTACAGGTCAGCCTGTAGATAGGAACGTGGCCGGGTGACCCTTGCTTCCTGTCCACCCACCCCACTCCCGAGAGCCTGGTTATCCAGGCCTCTAACTCCCAGACCGCATTCCCGTCGGCTCCCCCCGATCGGGAATCCAAGAGGTATGAGCAATACAGGAAGAAGGTATTCTCCTCCCTGAGTTTGGGATTGCGGTCAGTCAACACCGCATGCCTCTTGGGCCATTACACCCACTCTCTGTGGGACACGGTCGCGGACGTGCTACAACAATGTCCGGAGGTGGTCCGGGCTAAACTCGCCCAAGCCCTTGCGGAGGGTCGAGATGCGGCACGGTATTCCATCCGGTGTGGGTTGGATACCACGGACTCACTGGGCAGAGCGATGGCAACGATGGTGGCGATTCGTCGCCACGCCTGATTGAGGTCCGCCAACTTTTCGGCTGATGTCCAAAACACCCTTATGGACATGGCGACAAGGCAGACCATGTGCTTGAGCACTTTAAGGACTCCAGGGCTACGGCAAAGTCCTTGGGCCTCTCGGTCCCGCGCCAGCAAACGGCTGCCTTTTGCCCCTTTCGGGGCAAAGGAAGTGGCGCCCCCACCCGCCCTGCCAGCCACGGGCCGAAGACTACCATCCAGCGCGGTGGCGGATGTGAAACCGCTGTGGTGGCGGTCGGGGATAACAGCGAGGACAGTCCACACCTACCCCTGCAGCATCCTCCTCAAAACCCTCCTAGTCCGTGCTTTCAGGCCCATGTGACGCCAGTGGGGGGCAGGGTCTACCATCACTAACACCACTGGCGCACTGTCACATCGGACAGGTGGGTGCTGCAAATCGTCCGAAGGGGCTACTCCCTCCCCTTCGAGGCGTCCCCTCCAGCCATGCCACCGCAGTACCACAGCGTGTCGTCGGATCACTTGAAGCTTCTACAAGAGGAAGTTACGGCCCTCTTGGCCAAGGGGGCCATCGAGTGCGTTCCTGGGCCAGACGTAGGGTGTGGTTGTTACTCCCACTACTTTCTGGTATCCAAGAAGGGCAAAGGGGGCCTACGCCCTATCTTGGCCCATGAAGAACACCATGGTGTCTTAGCCCCCAAAAGAGCCCTACGAGGTCGATTGTGATTCCCTCAACTAAATTACCAAGTTGACAAGGAGCTGAAAATGTGCCACATTTGCAATTGCTAGTCTACTAAGGTGATGAAACACCCAGTGACAATGTATAACATTCCTGCTCATCTGGAAGAGAGTTGCAGTTGACTTCTTTGGACCTTTAGGAAATGGACACAATCTCATGGTAGTCATTGATGAATATTCACATTTACTTTTGGTGGAACACCTATCTTCGACAACCCATGACAAGGTCATAAAGCCACTTGATGACATCTTTGTAAGAAGGGCATTCCTGAAATTCTCAAATCTGATAGTGGCCCAGCATTTAACAGCAAAGAGTTTAACCGCTTCCGTGCGGCGCCGATTCCGCCCCTGTGCTGGACATTCCAAAACAGGGTGGGGTCATGACGGAACCATTCCATCATCAGCACAGCTCAGCCGTGACTGATGACGGAATGGTTCCGTCACAAGCATCGAAGGGGTTAAAGAGTTCCTTGTCCAACTCAATGTCAAACACCAAAAGAGTACACCTGTCTTGCCCCAAGCCAATGGTGTAGTTAAACGATTCATGGATAGCCTCAAAATATTCATCCAACGAGTGTTCATGAAAGAAATTGATCTTAACCAAGACTGAGTATTCGGTAGACCGAAATGAAGATGGAAAACTGACTCTTTTTGCCACTGATCCTCTGCAGGTTATGGCGTGCAAGGGACATATGATAACAGCACATTGTCCTGGAGAATCCATCACTCGGGTCACATCACATTTCAGACACCTACTGCAACACTTTTGAAGTCCTGAAACCATGCGTGAAGCACCCCTGCCACCAGGTCTAGCTCAAGCACCTGGACATATGTCACCATTGTCCGATCAGGGTGCGCCTGGGGGCAAACTTTGAACAAGAGCTACGTCATATGCGTGGGAGGTGCATGGGTGTGGTTAATGTTGAGTGTGAGATAATGTGTACTGTGTGATTGTATGCTGAAGAATAAAGAGGTGTTTGACTACAGCTTCTGTGTGGCCTAATTCATCTGCATGCTCCTGGGCTGAGGAAGATGCTAAAGCCTTGATGAAGCGGAGTGCCTGAAGCAGGGCCAACTCCTCCAGAGAAAACAAGTAACAGCAGGTTGGAAAGCCCCTGATCGTGATGGTAATGCTGACGATTAGGATGGTGGGTGCTAGTCACTTAAGGCTTTCACTTTACTAACTTTGATCTTTCAGTCTTCCGCCGAAACAGTGCCATTTACAGGGCATCAAACAGGTTATGTGGAATGTGAAAACACTGGCGTAACGAAAAGTGAGGGGGCCTCCCTGCACGGTACTTAGTGAGGTCCCCTCCGGGCTCAATCAGGAGCTCTCCGGCCACAGTGCAGTGCCGAGGGGGCCCCTTGGAGCTAGAGGCCCCCCGCATCGCGGGGGCTGCGTGGGCCTGTGTTACACCCCTGTGTGAATAGTTATGAAATCTTACCTTTCGAGATCCTTTCACTTTTTTCAGTTTATTCTTGTGAACATGCAGGCCACTAAAAGATAGTTTGTTTCTTTTGCTTTTCCCCAATTGTAGAAGATCAGTCCTGGACCCTATTAAAGTTTGACTCCCCATTGCCACGAGAGAGGTTAGACCACTCAATGTGCATCATTCCGTGGAGAGTCCGTACAGATCCTAC
Source organism: Lissotriton helveticus (assembly GCF_964261635.1). Lineage (NCBI taxonomy): Eukaryota > Metazoa > Chordata > Amphibia > Caudata > Salamandridae > Lissotriton > Lissotriton helveticus. The sequence continues at coordinate 2,086,033,383 of NC_136065.1, forward strand.
GCATACAACAGGGGACCACGATAAAGGCGAAGACGAGGGCTGCAAAACAGTCTATGTGAAAGATGGCGGTGACAATCAAAGCAAAGAAGGCCCTGGCCACAAGGAAGCAGCATCTGTACAGCTGTGCCTCATATTTGGTGGCATGAGCACTGAAGGAGAACTTTATAGTGATTGTTGTGTCGCCATGTTGGAGCTGTGAATATCAGTATTTCTGTAAATAAATGACATTTTGTTTAATAAAATATCAATATATTAAAAGAATATTTAAGATTTACAAGTAAAAATGTTTTAATATGCTGAATGCCTTACTCCTGCTAGTTACATTCGGTTTATTTGTGAACTCTCGTTTAAAATGTAATTGGTGGGGTGACTGTGGATAGATTGCCCTCATCGAAGGCACCTCCCCAAAGCATTCAAGATAGATCTGAAGAAAGCCGCCTGGATCCATCTCCCCATCATCTGCAATGTCAATGCAACAATCTGAATATGCACAATTACAAGATCATAATAATGACAATCATCTCCTGCTTGACTATCTGTACCTCAAGTCTTTATTATCCATTTAAAGTTTATTATACAGCACTATGTTTGCCTTCTCCTTCATGTAGACCGTCAATCTTATCACCTCCTCCAACAGACAGTACAAAGCAGACCTAAGGTTTATCGGTTTCTTTTTTGCATCTCTTTGACTAATATTCATGAACTTATGGTTCAGATGCTCCAAGAAAGTTCTCCCTTTGCAGTACTAAAGTTCTCTGACTGATCATTGAGTGCATATATAGTCTTTTCATATTTGTCCTTCTTCATCATTGCCATGTGTCATTCAGGACGATACAAAAGGGGATGATGGACGGAGCGTTTGAACAAATCAAACACTCACCCCCAGTCAACTGATCTGGGTTTAATCCATCACCATTCTTTAGTTCACTCAGCCACCCCAGTTCAGAGCCAATCAGTCTGACCCTGTGCCTTATGGGAACAGTCCAGCCCGAACTGCCAAGCCATGTCTTCCCTGGACCGGAAACAAGCATCCTGGGACCGGTTTCAGATTCATAATCCTCATCAGCCAGGCTATCTTGAATCCAGTGGCCAAGTGAACAAGGGACTCACGTCTGAGTATACCCTGCCACACTTAGGTCGAACAAAGTGATACAAAAGGGTATGATGGACGGAGCGTTTGAACAAATCAAACACTCACCCCCAGTCAACTGATCTGGGTTTAATCCATCACCATTCTTTAGTTCACTCAGCCACCCCAGTTCAGACATGGCTATATGCAAATCAGTCTGACCCTGTGCCTTATGGGAACAGTCCAGCCCGAACTGCCAAGCCATGTCTTCCCTGGACCGGAAACAAGCATCCTGGGACCGGTTTCGGATTCATAATCCTCATCAGCCAGGCTATCTTGAATCCAGTGGCCAAGTGAACCAGGGACTCACGTCTGAGTATACCCTGCCACACTTAGGGCGAACAAAGCGATACAAAAGGGGATGATGGATGGAGCGTTTGAACAAATCAAACACTCACCCCCAGTCAACTGATCTGGGTTTAATCCATCACCATTCTTTAGTTCACTCAGCCACCCCAGTTCAGACATGGCTATATGCAAATCAGTCTGACCCTGTGCCTTATGGGAACAGTCCAGCCCGAACTGCCAAGCCATGTCTTCCCTGGACCGGAAACAAGCATCCTGGGACCGGTTTCGGATTCATAATCCTCATCAGCCAGGCTATCTTGAATCCAGTGGCCAAGTGAACAAGGGACTCACGTCTGAGTATACCCTGCCACACTTAGGGCGAACAAAGCGATACAAAAGGGGATGATGGACGGAGCGTTTGAACAAATCAAACACTCACCCTCAGTCAACTGATCTGGGTTTAATCCATCACCATTCTTTAGTTCACTCAGCCACCCCAGTTCAGACATGGCTATATGCAAATCAGTCTGACCCTGTGCCTTATGGGAACAGTCCAGCCCGAACTGCCAAGCCATGTCTTCCCTGGACCGGAAACAAGCATCCTGGGACCGGTTTCGGATTCCCACTACGGCGCCTTAGTTTATTCCAAGAGATTCTTACAGACTTATTCCTCCATATAAATGAAGTAATGTCACTTTGCATCTTTGCTATCATTTTCTTCTCAAAGTAAAGTGGTAAACTGTTGAAAATAAAGGTCAATTTAGGCAGGATGGACATCTTGACCAGATTCGAGCGGCCTAAGAGCGTCAATGGGAGATGTCTCCAAGAATTCATTAAGTTCCTGCAGTCTTTGGCTACCTGGGTAAAATTTATGTGGGCAATCTGGTTGATATCATTTAAAATTTTAATACCTAAATATCTCATATTGTCACAGGGTTGTACTGGTAATGTCGTATTAGTAATGTTCCATACCATTACCTCGGTTTTTGTGGCGTTGATTTCATACCACGCAGGTTTTACAACGAAAGTCGTTACAACGACTTTCGCTGGAAGGTGCTCTAGGATAGAGAATAGTTTAGTTTACTATCCAACACCTTCTCTACTATCCACGGGGACTGGAGTTGGAATAGTAAATTAAACTATTCACTTTCCAGCGCCCCCCAACGCAAGTCGTTGTTACGACTTGTGTTGTAAAACCTGCGTTGTAACGGTACGCGTGGTAATACCACGCGTTGTACCGTCATACATCCCAGCACACCATCCTAAGCGCAGAGATACCCCTTTGGGGTGATTCACGCTATATAAATTAATAATAATAATAATTCAGCATCTTGCATGATTATCAATCTGGCCTCAGATCATGCTAAAGCACAGAAACAGCCACCGTACAAACCATAGATGAGGCCCTGCTGACCACAGATCTAGCTGGCCTCTGCATCCTGATACTTGTGATCCTATCAGCCGTTGTTTGTATTGTCAACCATCCTGCCTTCATCCACTCACAGAAGTCTCAAATGAGATTTAGTAGTAACGTCTTGCATTGGTTCACCGAACAATATAGCCTTCACCAATGTCTCCACAGGGACACAGGCTGGGGGAGAGTGAGCAGTGCATTGGAAGAGTTTGGGGAATTAAGAAAAGGCGAGCAGGAGAGCACCAGGACAAAGCAGAGGACAAGAAGGAGAACTAAGAAGAGACTAGAACTAGGAGCAGAATTAGGGAAAGGACTAAGAATTAAAAGAGAACAAGGAATATGTAAAGACTAGGAAGAGAACTGGGAATAGGACTTGGATTTTGAATATGAATACGACAAGTAAGAAGGCAGGATAAAGATAATGATAGTAAGTGATTGGCACTTGAAAGACTACTGGGTCTATTAAGAGGACTAGGGATAGGAGTAGAGATAGGATGAGACTAGGACTAGAAAGATACTAGGAATGGGAGACAATGGAAAAAGTCTAGAATGAAAACTCGAACAAGGTTTAGAAAAAGGACTAGGAAGAGGACAGGAAATAGTAAGAGGGCTAAGAGCCAGACTAAGAAGACTATGGTTAAAAAGACACTAGAATCTGGAAGAGGGCTTGGAAGAACACGAAGAGGAGAACTAGAACTATGCGTAGGACAGGTAATTTGAAGTGGACAAGGGTTGGAATACAAGAGGGGCTAGGGCTAGGATAAGGACTAGTAACAGCACCTGGAGGACCAGGGATGGAAATAGACCTTATTAAGAAGAGAACTTAGAATAGGGTAAGGAAGAGGAGTGAAATGAGGTAGAGGAGGAAGACCAGGAGTAAGGGCACCAGGACCACCAGCGGGACTAGGAAAATCATAAGCACCTATACTAGGATCATCGTGAGGCCCAGTCCTCCTTTTGGTTCCGATATTCCTGATTCTCTTCCTCCTGGTCCTCTTAATCTGGCTGTTCCTGGTCTAACACATTCACTGCGTCCTCACCCTTTTCTACCTTGCTAAAGTTCTTCCGGTCTCCTCCTCCAGCTCCTTTACTACATCTTACATGTCCTCCTCCTCCTATCAACTCCTCCCAACTGAAAACAGACAGATATAACCTTTTGCATCCTAGGAACACAGGCTTCTAAGTGTGTCTTCAAAAGGTAACCAGGAGGCTGGAGCAGCAACTCACAAAGTGCCCTGCACAGCACAGCTTAAGAGGAATGTTTCCATTTTAAGGGATGCTAAGAACAATATCCACACCTACAGTGAACAGGCCAGAACTGAGAGAGTAGCGACACCAAAACTGCATTATTGATGTTTAGTAATTATGTCCCTTCTAAGCCTATCAATAGTGTTCAGATTTTTAGGTCTCACCGACTACACAGCGCATGCATTGTCTGTTGCGAAACATATTGTTAGGTTACAGCGGGCTTAGAGCCTGCCCATTGCTTACCAGTGGTTGGCATCACACTCTCATTTGCTTGCTTGTGAAATAGTGGATGTGGGCTTCCATTCTTCTTGTCCCTCCCTTGGAGCAAGCGCACATGACTTGTGTCCTTCCACTGCTCCCTTTTAAGGTGCTGGTGTTTTTCTTTTGTTTAAGCACTCAACAGAGTGCCTGTGTTTTCCAGTTGCGTCCCTTGTGTGCCCGGAGACCCCTGGGGTGACAAGTGGTGCCTTACAAGACCCAATGATTGATTGATTGTGTACTCTATCCACCCTGCTGTGCTTGCTCGTGTTGCCCTTCTGCTGCCGCTGTGCTATTCTCACGCACTTCCACATGATGCCCTTGTGTGCTTTTACCACCAAGTTTTTGTAAGTCCTTGTGCTTCTCCGCCCTGCCTGTTTGCTGCCCCCTTGGTCCTTTCTCCACGTTCGCTACCCCCCACCTTTGCCCTCCGTGTTGCTTCCCAGCCTCTGTACTGCTTCCCTGCTCACCCGTGTTGCTTCCCCAGCCCTCCGTGGTTCCGCTCCCTCCTTCCTCCCGTCTTGCTTCCCCTCACCATGCTATTTATTTATTCTTCTTTAACAATCCAACTAGGATCGGAAAACAAAACAAAAAGTACATCCTCGGGTCAGTGTGTAGGCGCGTGCCCCTACATAGGCTTTTTAGGTCGAGCCTAGCACAGCGCGCATGCACTGCGGTAGGAGATGACCTTTAGGAATCAATAAGCCAAACCGGCCTGATTGAAACACCCCCTTCCTGATCTTGTAATCCATCCTCCCCAAAAAACAAGTGAAGCTGTTAATTGTGTTGCATATCGATTTTTCGGAAGCAATTTGCAGTGGTATGACAAGCTGGGCGAGCTCACATCGCCAGTTAGGATTATTGATAGAAAGTGCGATACTGTCAGCGTTCTATCTCAGGTGTGTTCTTTTGGTAATAGGTATTTGCATGTTTCTTCCATTAGGCAGGCGGAATCCTTAGGGTCTTAGATTCAGTCAGGAGTTACATTTTTCAACCTGAGAAAACTCCTGAGGCGGAAAGCCGGGAGCAGCTATTTTTAGAAACTTGTGTAATTTTTAAAGACTGTATACTGTGTTTTTAAAAACTCCTTTGCACATTATTCTGGGCATTACCTGTACTAGCGCTCAGCAGCAGAGTGCTTGTTGCTTTGACCTGGTCTCGCGTCTTGCCGCCATTTCCTGGTCGAGGGACCAGACACGCCCACCTCGGTTGGCCACGCCCCCCCCCCCCCCCAGGTACATATAAATGCGCGCTGAACGCTAGCGCTGCATTTTCAACCTGAGAAAACTCCTGAGGCGGAAAGCCGGGAGCAGCTATTTTTAGAAACTTGTGTAATTTTTAAAGACTGTATACTGTGTTTTTAAAAAACTCCTTTGCACATTATTCTGGGCATTACCTGTACTAGCGCTCAGCAGCAGAGTGCTTGTTGCTTTGACCTGGTCTCGCGTCTTGCCGCCATTTCCTGGTCGAGGGACCAGACACGCCCACCTCGGTTGGCCACGCCCCCCCTCCCAGGTACATATAAATGCGCGCTGAACGCTAGCGCTGCATTTTCAACCTGAGAAAACTCCTGAGGCGGAAAGCCGGGAGCAGCTATTTTTAGAAACTTGTGTAATTTTTAAAGACTGTACACTGTGTTTTTAAAAACTCCTTTGCACATTATTCTGGGCATTACCTGTACTAGCGCTCAGCAGCAGAGTGCTTGTTGCTTTGACCTGGTCTCGCGTCTTGCCGCCATTTCCTGGTCGAGGGACCAGACACGCCCACCTCGGTTGGCCACGCCCCCCCCCCCCCCTCCTAGGTACATATTAATGCGCGCTGAACGCTAGCGCTGCATTTTCAACCTGAGAAAACTCCTGAGGCGGAAAGCCGGGAGCAGCTATTTTTAGAAACTTGTGTAATTTTTAAAGACTGTATACTGTGTTTTTAAAAAACTCCTTTGCACATTATTCTGGGCATTACCTGTACTAGCGCTCAGCAGCAGAGTGCTTGTTGCTTTGACCTGGTCTCGCGTCTTGCCGCCATTTCCTGGTCGAGGGACCAGACACGCCCACCTCGGTTGGCCACGCCCCCCCCCCTCCCAGGTACATATAAATGCGCGCTGAACGCTAGCGCTGCATTTTCAACCTGAGAAAACTCCTGAGGCGGAAAGCCGGGAGCAGCTATTTTTAGAAACTTGTGTAATTTTTAAAGACTGTATACTGTGTTTTTAAAAAACTCCTTTGCACATTATTCTGGGCATTACCTGTACTAGCGCTCAGCAGCAGAGTGCTTGTTGCTTTGACCTGGTCTCGCGTCTTGCCGCCATTTCCTGGTCGAGGGACCAGACACGCCCACCTCAGTTGGCCACGCCCCCCCCTCCCAGGTACATATAAATGCGCGCTGAACGCTAGCGCTGCATTTTCAACCTGAGAAAACTGAGGCGGAAAGCCGGGAGCAGCTATTTTTAGAAACTTGTGTAATTTTTAAAGACTGTATACTGTGTTTTTAAAAAAACTCCTTTGCACATTATTCTGGGCATTACCTGTACTAGCGCTCAGCAGCAGAGTGCTTGTTGCTTTGACCTGGTCTCGCGTCTTGCCGCCATTTCCTGGTCGAGGGACCAGACACGCCCACCTCGGTTGGCCACGCCCCCCCCTCCTACGCACTGAGCTCCACTTTAAAACATGAGTCTCTGCCGGAAGCGCAGCGGACGAGCGCAGCGGGTGCGCATAAGGCAAGCTCGTCTGCGCTCGTCCGCGCCTCGGTCGCGACTGGAGTAGCCCTCCACGCCCAGGCCCCCCCGCTGTCCACCACCCTCCTTCCGCATCTAACTCGTGAGTCCCTACTCCGTCTCAGAGAATTTGCACATGAAGGTCACCTATTATTCTCCGACACTGCCTACCCTCTGCATGATTTTACCTGTAAAGGTCTGCTATCGGGTGGCCTGCTTAATGTCAGGTCATTGCCAAAACACGCCAATGAAATCCAACTGCTTATTGATAATCATCACCTTGATGCATTATTCCTTACTGAGACGTGGACCCACGCCGACTGTAACATTGAACTTGACTGGGCCTGCCCCCACGACTTCAAAATATTGCATCTTCCTAGACCCAAGGGCCGTGGTGGTGGAGTGGGCATTATCTATAGAGCCTCCTGGTCTATAAAAATCCTAGACATGGACCCAGTTGCCGGAACGGAACTCCTCGGCCTGTCCATAAACTGTCACTCCGGAGCCACATTCACGGCCATTATCTGCTATCGCCCCCCGGGAGCCTTCAATTCCCAACAGCAGCAATCGCTACTCACCATCCTCACCAATATGGCCACCTCCCACAACAAGTTGATCATTCTAGGCGACTTCAATCTCTGGCCAAACGGCAACCTGGACACTGCATTGAACAATCTCGTACTCTCCTGTGAAAGTGTGGGACTTTCCCAACTAGTTAACAAACCCACCCACACAGCAGGGCACCAACTCAACCTAATCTTTTCCTCCCCTCAGCTAGTACATCTGAGCGACATCCTGCCTATGTGCTGGACCGACCACTCGCTCATTAAATTCCACATAACTAGCAACAGAGCTAGAAGGCCGCCACATAACTCCTCTCCCGAATTTCTGTACAGAGACTGGAAAGCTCTGGACAAATTAAGATCGGCCGGCTCTGTATTCAAAGTGGAAAATAGTTTCTCCCCCACTAATTCGGTGGAGGACAACTACAAAGCCTTCTGTACAAAGATTTCCTCTGCCTCGGACTCCTTCGCCCCCCAGAAAAAATGCAAACCTAAGAGCAGAGCACCAGCCCCCTGGTTTGACGACTCTTTGAAAGTCCTCAAACTAGCCTGTAGACAATCGGAGAGGAAATGGAGGCAAGGCTACTCCGACACCAACAAATCTCTCTGGAAAAACAACCTTCGGGCATATAAAACTGCAATTGTTCAAAGTAAAGCCAACTACTTTTGCTCAACCATTGTCAATGCCACCAATAGCTCGAAAAGTATCTTTCAGATCATCAAAAACCTCACCCACCCCGATTGTGCCATAAAGACTATGCTACCCACACAAGCACTCTGCGACAATCTCGCATTATTTTTTAAAGACAAAATTGAGACCATTATCCACAACCTGAACACCTCCCCTCCGTTGGGCAGCTCCAACAACCCGGGGGCTAGCACCATCGATTCTGATCCGATGCATTCAGGTCACCTCCCCACGGAAAGGTTGCGGGAATTCCCCCCCATTTCAGAAACTGAGTTCGGAAGATTGGCGCTCGGGATCACTTCGGGCTCCCCTCTTGATCCTCTGCCTCCAAAAATTTGGAACAGTTTTGGAACCGAGCTTTTCGGCACCTTGCGTAGGATCTGCAACCAATCCTTGCATTGCGGAAGTGTTCCAACCCCATGGAAGCAAGCCCTTATCACCCCGCTGTTGAAAAAACCCTCCTTAAACCCTGAATGTCTGTCGAACTATCGGCCCATCTCCCTCCTGCCATTCCCGGCAAAGGTTGCCGAACGATGGGTGAGCTCCTGTCTCTCTACTCACCTGGAGCAGAATCACATCCTGGACGATTTCCAATTTGGCTTTCGTCCAGCCCATGGCACCGAAACAGCTGTCCTGACAGCCATGGAGGATCTTCGTATGCATGCAGACAGGGGCCAGGCAGTAGCCTTGATCTTGCTGGACCTGTCTGCCGCATTCGACACGGTTAACCATGGGATTCTGCTGGAGAGACTCGGTGAGGCTGGGGTGGATGGCACGGCTCTGCTATGGTTCCATTCTTACCTGCGGGGCAGGAAGCAGGCTGTGTCCCTCCCCCATTTCAATCCGCCTTTGCCTCTGTGCCCCATGGGGTGCCCCAGGGCTCGTCCATCAGCCCCATTCTTTTTAACGTGTACCTCAAGCCCCTGATCACGTTAATAAAGGCCCACAGGCTAAAAACTATCAACTATGCGGACGACACCCAGCTCATTCTCTCTTGGGAGGGAGAAGACTCTATCCCCCTAACATCATTTCACGATTGCCTAAGAGAGACGGCTGGTTGGTTGCACAAAAATTCCCTGCAATTCAACTCCTCCAAAACCGAGGTTCTGTTTTGTGCTGGAAGTCGAATACCACGCCTGTTCCCTAGCAACTTTTGGCCTCCGGAAACACCGGAAAAACCACAGCCAGTCACCTCGGTTCGTAACCTAGGGGCCATGCTGAACAACAAGCTGAGTACGGAAACCCAGGTTGCAAAAACAGTGGGGACGTGCTCGGCCCTACTGCGCTCTCTGCGCAAAATCATGCCACTCCTCCCCGTACAAGCTTGGGCGTTGATAGTCAGGTGCACTATCCTGAGTCGCCTTGACTACTGTAACGCACTGCTACTTGAGTCTCCAATTGTGCTGCTGGATCGACTCCAAAGAATTCAGTCGGCCGCCGCCAAGCTAGCTCTTGGCTGGACCAGGAGGTCCTCTGCCACAGCAGCCTTGGCAGAGCTACACTGGCTCCCTTTAGGCAACGAGTGGCCTTCAAGGCCCTTTGCCTTGTCTTTAAGGCTCTGCACGGAGTCGGGCCCAGACCTCTGCAAGCCTTGTTCTCCTGGTACACCCCCACCAGAACTCTTCGCTCTGCCTCAGCCTGCTTGGTAAAAGTTCCTAGATACAACAAAGTCAGGACTGGGGGTAGATCCTTCAGAGTCGCAGCGGCTAAACTGTGGAACAGTTTGCCCCTTGACATCCGCCAAATATCGCAACTCCTCCCCTTTCGGAAACGTATCAAAACATGGCTATTTCCTTAAACCTGAACCGCTTGCTTCCTGCTCTCAGTCTCCTCAGTTATAGAGTATTCTCCAGCGCCAGGAAACCTGCAAGGTGTCAGTCGCGCTATATAAATATTTTAAATAAAATAATAATAATTCCTGACTTTACTTTACAGCGACCTATAACATAATGCGATTCTAAAACTGATGAAGTACACTTTAATTTAAAGCGGCCAACAGGCTGTCAATGCGCTATGTAAGTAACTCTTTTAAATCAAGAGCCTCCACACATTGGAAGATCTACTATTCAGGAAAGAGGCCAACAATTGGTTGGCAGTATCTCTGATTCAAATATCCTTGAGCCTGTTGACCAATACAGCATGGTCTACTGTATCGAAGGCCGTGGTTAGATCCAGTAGCACGATCGCAGCGGCTCTTTCCTGGTCTAGGATGCTTTTTAGTTTTTCAGTGACAACAAGTAAGGCTGACTCAGTGCTGTGTTTTGGTCGAAATCCCATCTGGGTCTGGTGAATGGAACCATTGTCTTATAGAAATTGTGAGATAGTGCTATTCACGGGTTTCTCCGCGATCTTGCCCAAGATGGGTAACAGTGAGATCTGGCGATAGTTCGCCAGAGAGGCAGGGTTGAGTTGGGGGTTTTTCAGAAGAGGTTTTACAACAGCATGCTTCCACTCTTTGAGCACTGTGCCACTTTCGAGGGATAGGGAGATGAGGTGGGAGAGTCGAGTTAGGACACATTTCCCCCCTTGGGCGAGAATATGAGGTGGCCCTGGGTCTAGAGGGGACCCAGATTTAATGTTCTGTAACAGGGACCGAACCTGTTCCTCACTCAATTTGGGGAACGTGAGTAGAACAGGGGGGCGGGGGCGGGGTGCTGACTGTTCTGCATTCTTGGGCGGTTCAGGAGAGATGTTGGGGGCTTCGGTGGCTGCTGTGTTAAGCTTATTTTAGGGTGGAGTGAATTGTAAATATTTTCCACCTTTCTCTTGAAAAATGAGGCTAACTCATTACATCTCTCTTTAGAGCATTGGGAGACGTTAGCGCCTGAGTCAATTGCAGAGAGGGACTTTACCATTTTAAACAGCTCCTTGAAGAGTTGGAGGACTTCTCAATAAATTTCTTCGAAAAAGGCAGCTTGCACTTTCCTGATATTCTTATGATATTGCTGAATAGCTAATCTGTAGGCTATTTTAAGATCAGGGTTATACGTTTTCCCCCAGCTTCGTTCTAGCTTTTTGCAACTTTCCTTTTGAGCGACCAGATCAGGGCTGAACCAGGACGATCTATTGAGGTTTTTATAGGCCCTGGCTTCCTGAAGTTACGATCTATGGATCTGTTTAAATGTAAATGTAAATGTAGTTGAGCTTATATAGCGCACAGCTACCCGCAGTGGGTTTCCCGGCGCTTGCTTAGGGAACCCTTCCTGATATTCCCCTGTGAGATAGCAGGGTATCCACAAGGTGAAAGTCCGGCATCCCGCCGCGAGGGGCCGTTGTGGAGATTAAGCAAGCTATTGCCCAGAGTCGCAGAGTGTGAACCCGTGAGTCGAGGAGGCACCGGGGCGAGAATTATCGAGTCCGTGGAATTTTTAGCCCAAGACCCACCGAGGCGGGGAATTGAACCCTGGTCCAGGACCGATCTCAGCTTCCGGGTCTGCTGCCTCTAACCCCTGAGCCACACTTCTCCACTTTATCCAGGATAACCAATTATTATGGGCTTCTTCTAAATCTTTCGATTCAGGTGGGGTAGATGACTCACGGTCTGTAATCCAGGCTTAGGGGGGCCTGCCTTGGCCATTTACGTCCCAGTATAGGGCGTAAAATTTTGGGGTCTGTAATGTGGGGTTTAGAAACCGGATTGGAATGAAGAAGTGGTCTGTCCATGGCATACATATGGGGGCCAGTGGCTTCAGTCTGGGGTCATTTGAGAAAATGGGGTCCAGAGTGTGGCCCTTTTCGTGAGTGGGCAAATGCACCAGTTGCGTGGCTTTTTTGGGGCGCAGGAGCAAGTTATTCCTCTGGAGTTTGGGGAAGTGGGTGCTTGCCAGGGGAATTGGGTTGTTGGGAAAGGTGGAAGTTTTTGTACTTAGGAGTGAGATGGAGGGTTCAAGCTGGTAGATAGAGGAGATGAGAAGTCCTAGTTTGTTTTCTAAAGAGAGTAGGGCTGAGCACAGATGTTGGGAGGATCGATGGGTTCAGGAGAGAGTGCAATTGGCGAGGGAGGGCAGGGAGCCACACCTCCAAGCCACACTGGACTGACCACCACTGCCTCCACTTCTTTATCAAACCCACCACGCCCACCGCAATCCTCGAAGAAGCTGGAACAAGGTCACCGAAGACCGGCTCACTACCTCCCTCAGCAAGACCCCACCACAGAAATCCACGGGCACCAACACCTCAGCACGCAATCTCTGCCGTTGGATCTCCGACTGCGCCAACAGGAAACCCCCAGGTAAGTAACCCTCCAAGAAAGCGAGCTGGTTCTCCCCAGCCCTTCAAGAGTCCTGGCGCACCTGCAGATGGCTCGATCAAAGATGGAGGATCAGCAAGATCACCGCAGATCACGCGGCCTTCAAATCCGCCATCACCGCACAACACCACCTCATCAGAAGAACAAAGAAAGCAGCCATCAAGGAACCCATCAACGCCAATGCACACAACAGCAAAGAACTCTTCGATGTGGTCAAAGAATTTGCCACAGACAGCAGACATCTCCCCACACAAGACCTCTGTGACAAACGTGCCACCTTCTTCGACCACAAGATTAAGGAGATATACGACAGCTTCGCAGACTCGCCCACCCCACATGTAACCACTGCACCCAATGGCACCAGCCCACAAGCACACCTTGACCAACTGGACTACCCTCACCACTGACAACACCCTCGGGATCACGAAGAGCATCCACTTCGGCGCCCCCTTGGATCTCTGCCCTAGCCACATCTTCAACAGAGCCGGCACCTCCATCGCACCCGAACTCTCCCACACCATCAACTGTTCAATTGAGTCGGCAACCTCTACAGAACACTGGAAGCACGCAGCCATCAACTCCCTGCATAAGAAACCTTCTTGCGACCCAAAGGACACCAAGAACTACAGACCCATCTCTCTGCTCCCATTCCCAGCCGAAGTCATCGAGTAAGTCATCAACTCTCAAAGTTCAAACCAAACAACATCCTGAACCTTTCCCAATCGGGCTTCGGAAGCAACCACAGCATTGAGATCGCTCTCCTTGTCGCTACAGACAGCATTAGCACCTTCCTCGCACGAGGCGAGACTGCAGCCTTCATTCTCCTGGACATCTCAACCGCCTTTGATACGGTCTCCCACCACACCCTCTGCGCACATCTTCACAACGCCTGCATCCACGACAAGCCCTAGAATGGATCCACTTCTTCCTCACCGGCCGAACGCACAGTCAAGACTTCCACCGTTCAACTCAGAATCCACAGAGATCAACTGCGGGGTGCCTCAGAGATCCTCCCTGATCCTCACCCTCTTCAACATCTACATGGATGTAGAACATCAATATATTGTCTATACATCTTTCCCATAAAATAATCTATTCATGGAATAGGTGTTCTCTCCTTAAAGATAGTTTTCGGTCAAAGCTATGTACGTACAGAATGGCAACATTAAGGAGCATGCTTTGCTCCTTAGACATGCCCTTGATTTACAGACAATAGCTACCATCAAACTAAAAGGTTTCTTGTGAGTGCTACACATAGTAATAGCATGAAAATATCAGTTGGAACTTCCATAGGGATCTGATGGGCTTCAGAACAGGATTGAATTTTTGTTCTACTATATGCTTCTAAGAGACAGTATTTCAGTTTACAGAGTGACCCATTTGCCGGACATTGCACAAAAGCTCACATATTAAATATTCTATGTGTTTTGCATGTTCGAAAACCATTCTTTGCAAAGTTAGTTCCAGGCAAGAAAAGGCAAATTTAGGACAAAATGCTGCACATTTTGTAATAGTATTACTTTAGCATTATGACATCTTTACACTTGTTAACACCGTCTGGGCATTGGGTGTACCTCATTAGTACCAGTATAACATCTAAATATAAAAATAAGCAAAAGAAAGGTGACCGGTCAACCTTTGCAAAGGGCTTTTCACTGCACCGCAACAAAATGTTTTTGTTAAAATCTGCAAATTGTACAGCAGATGTTGGATTATGTGCCAAATACAGCAAATCTATAATTTTGCTACCTTTAACCCATAAACTGTCAACAAACTCACAAAAACAAGTTTGTTATAACTATATAAAATGCAGTTTGCCATCTTTTCATTTGGCTCTGCGGATAGCTATGGCCCCCTTTCTTGGTGGCTTACAAACTCCCATCTTTTCCATTGGTTCCTGTTGCGGTCTTTAGAAATGGTGACTTTTCATTGGTGAATACACTTAGAAGTCCCTCCTTTTAGAATTTTGTATCCTACCATGGGGACTGGCTCTCTTACATGTGTTCTTACTGTTCAGGTTATTTATACTTCGAGAGAACTCTTTTTAGCTGTCCTGACCAATCGTTAACGGTTTTACTTGTGCAATAAAACTTCAGTCGCATAATTTGCTTGTCATTGTTTTAGCTCTACATGCCTCTCCCTCGCCTCTCCCACAACACTACTTGCAGGCCCCCGCCAACCTTCTGAGGTCACTGCTATTTTTTTGGGTAACTTTACACATAATTTGCATTGCAGTGCCCGGTTTAATATTGTCAAGGCCATCCATCCCATCTCCCCTCGAACAACACTGCTTGCCCGCCATGAGATCACTGCATTGAATTCTTATATTATTTTACATTAAAGGCTATTATTTATATAATGCACCTAGCCATGGGCTCGGGGACATTTAATAATCTGTCCATTATCATAGGATGTTCAGCCAACAGCAGATTCACACACGGATCCCCAGCTCTCACCGCTGCGCCATATCCTTTGCCTAGCAATGTTGCAGCATGCAGTACTAAATGGAGCGAAAAGGAGGTCCCAAGGGACACCTAGTGACAACCTGTGGTACTGCACCCTAAGTCAGCATTTTTTTGGGGTTGGCAGTTGTAGCTCGAACTGGACCGGAAGGTATTGGAGCGCTTTAGTTGAGCACCCATTCTCCTGTTCCAACGTGGCAGCTGGCAGCAGTTTATAAAATGTGCAGGGAGGTGGCCTTTTTAAACCATACGGCTTACATTTTGTATGGATATAAGCATTGGACATTGATACAGGTCCCTTAAGGCCCATAAACTGTCAACGAGCTCACAAAAACAAGTTTGTTATAACTATATCCAGATTGACCAACATGTATAAAATGCAGTTTGCCATCTTTTCATTTGGCTCTGCGGATAGCTATGGCTACCTTTCTTGGCGGCTTACAAACGCCCATCTTTTCCATTGGTAACTGTTGCCGTCTTTAGAAATGCTGACTTTTCATTAGTGAATACACTTGGAAGTCCCTCCTTTTAGAATTTTGTATCCTACCATGATGACTGGCCCTCTTACATGTGTTGTTACTGTTCAGGTTATTTATACTTCGAACTCTTTTTTTAGCTGTCCTGACTCTGCAAATTAACGGTTTTGTTTACATGTGCAAGTGCAGGTTAAAGACTCCATGATTTCTGAATAATAAGTGTAAACATGTTAAGGTAACTATGTTGTTCCTGCTTACATTTCACATGCTTTACTTACTTTTGCAACCCCTATAAGTGTTCGCGATTTTCAGGCTGTTACCTTTGTTAAATTTTAACCCAGGATATTACTCGTCTCCCCTCCCTTGTAACCTATTTCTCATTTTCATGTTCTCCAGAACTGCAGCGACAAACGAATGGCAATAACGCAATCAAATATCACTCCACTGCATACATAATTTTTTTTTTTAAAACAGTCATTTTCAACGCCAAGAGCTCTAGCTTTCACAAATGCTAAACAGATTGCATTGCGAATGCTTGTCCACTCCTTTTCAAACCAAAACACATGAGTAAAAGACACTCCGGTAGATTCATCAAGCCGAAATCGGCTCGCAAAGGGCCAGATTCTGGGAATCTGGCCCTTTGCCAGCGCTATTTTTGCATTTGGGATTCATCATCCCAAATGCAAAAATCGCAATTCTATAAATCGCTAAATTGCGAAGAATTGCATTTAAGGAATCTCAATTAGAGATTCCTTAAATGCAATTCATGAACCTTTTTAAAATTGCGAATTCGCAATATGGGGTCACTATTTACCGCGAAGGCTAACTACGTGGTAAATAGCGAAAACTTAGAAAAATGCACTTTAGTGCATTTTTCTAAGTTGTATGTTACACACACACACACACATGTCCTTTGGACATGTGTGTGCGCAACACCAGTGTACATTACCATTTCAGGGGTGCTACAGGGTGTCCTTTGGACACCCTGGCACCCTTGAAATCGCTTCTTTATTTGCGATTCGCTAATTGCTAATCGCAAATAAGGAATGAATGGGAAAGCCATTCCTTATTTGCGATTAGCAATTAGCGAATCGCAAATAAGGAAACAGTAGAAATCGCAAAAAATATTGCGATTTCTACATGCATCCTGTTTTGCGAGTCTTTAATAGCGATTCCTTAATAATCGCTATTAAGGACTCGCAAAACAGGACTTTGATGAATCTGGGGGATTGTCATTTACGCCGCCAATAGCTCTAATTCTCACAAATGGGAGACCTATTGCATTGCAAATGCTGGTTGTTTAATGTAGGAGTGGAAAAAGTTGAAACGTTTGCACACCTTCTTACTTACTGGATTGCATTACTAAAAAAAGCATTTGCTTGAATAAAGCAGCATTTGGACAATGTAATTAAAGGGTAAGGAGGCTTTCATTCTACAAGTTGGAGTGCTCTTGTTATCGTTCTGGATTTTAGGGTCCGTTTGCTGGTGGTTCCAAAGTTCATGGCAGATTCACTGCACCAGTGTCTTTCTTGTGCGGGGGAGGTATTTGAGCGAGAAAGGTGCTGGTTCCAGGTTATATTCTGGACCCTTCTGGAAGGGTTGTCAGGCTATTTTCACAGGTTGTGGTTGGCCTTTATGGGCTGGCTTGGCGTGTATATGGTTGGAATGGTGGTACGGTCTGCCAGCACAATGGTGTGGGCATCAGACTGAATTGCTTCAGATTTATAGAACTAAGCAGGATCTCGAGACTTGAACATATTGCATAGTCAGACATAGGCAGCCCTTATGGTAGCTTGACAGGAGACAATGTATATTAAATGAACGTTGTTGCTTGATTTGCCACGAGACGTGTACAGCAGCCTCTGGTGATTGGTTTATTTCATTTGGCAAATTGCAAGATGATCTTAGGAAGAAGATAGTCAGTGGGATATTCAGGGGATGGGATAGTAGTTCAACCACAGGACTGGGAGAGCAGCATTCATAAGTACCTGAACTCCACCTAAAAGGAGTCAGCGGGAACATGCAGGTTTGTATATTTAGATTAGGTATTAAAGGCCGTATACATCAATATTACGCAAGCCATGAGTCAAGAGAAATCCTTGATTACTCGCCTTTGCAACTGCATGAGTTGAAGCATAAAAATGAGGCTTGACACTGAGCTCTGCTTCTTGAAGTGCCAGAACTGCTGAGCACCATGGTGTCCACTGCCTTGAGGGTAGATTCTTCTGGTGATTGTAACCTCCTAGCAGTAGGAGTTGTGAACCCTTGTTTTCTGGGCTCCAAGGAAGATGCCCATACAATAAACATACGCATTTCTAACGCAAACCTAGACAAACGGCAGCGGAGCTCTGTACATGGTCAAAGTCCAATATAAGGTTAACGAGTGAAAGGAGCAGCAGCTGATTTATGGACCGTTAATGCACTGTTCTTTAAAGAGCTACATCCACAACTCTTTCCTAAATTGGGGCAGTCCTAATGGATACAGGGCGGTTCTTGATCCACAGGGCATACACGGAAGAGGCCTACTGCCTTGTATTCATTTTGACGCTTCTTAGTATGCAATGAGATGGTGTACTTGCCGCAGCTGTGCACAGGTCTATTAGAGTGTGAGCTTCTCTGCAAGGTAAGTGGGGATGGGATGCTAGTTGGAAATCCTTTAGACAGGATGCAGCTGTGTTTGACAATGGTGTGGCCGGCAAGGGGAGCCAATGGAGTTCCGTCAGGATGTGATCATATTTCTTTAGGTCCTGCGCAGGATTGCACTAAGGGGTGCCATTGTGGAGTCTGGGAGGCCATGGAGTAGAACCAATCAGAGGAGCGGATACAAGGAGAGCGATTTTGCAGTTGCTTCTTAGAATAGTGCACTTTCTTTAGAAGAGGTAGTACAGGCCATCTTTGCTTTTAGGCAATGCTTCCGAGGGAGGTTGGTGTCCAGTGATTTCGGTCATTAAGGCAGGTTTGTATTGCTACTTGCTCATGGCAAATAAAAGGAATCCTTGGCTGTGCTGTGCTTCAGGCAGGTGATGAATATCCAGGTCTAGGTGATGTGCAGGCAGTGCTAGATGCATTGGATGGCTGAAGCAATAGAAACTTTAAGGCAGAGTTAAACATCTGTATATTGGTGAATATTTGTTCTGTTACCCATGAAAAAAGCAAAAATCTCCCTTCACGTACAAGTTGGAGAGGACAGAGAATGAAACTCTGGGGCACTCCACAGGTGATGGGCATCTCAAGGTCCCAACAGATCCCTATGTGAACAAACTGGTGTAAATTGGAAAGATAGGAGGCGAACCAGTGAAGTACATTTTTGGCTGATCCCATTCAGATTCCAGTGTAGGACGTTATACTGTGTCAAAGGCAGCTGAGCGGTTTAACAGTATCAGAAGGCAGGGGCCATCATCATCTAGTGAAGAGTAACTGGCCTACGATGACTAGGGCAGAACACTCCATGCTGCAGTTAATTAGTAGCTAGACTGGTAGAAGCACAGGAGATGGATCGCATAAAATGTAGTCATGAAATTGAACAGACAGCTTTTTAAAAAGATATTACAGATGAGAGAAACGAGTCGATAATTACATAGGACCTCAGAATAAAATGTAGGTTTCTTTAGGAGTGGGAGACATGTACAAACTTCTGTCCAATTTTAAGTTGGATGGATGTGCAAAATTAGCAACATGTTGGAGTCAAATATTGATTATAGCTGTAACACCTGGCATGATCAAACAAGCCCTGGGTAACATAGGCGATCCAGTCCACTCCGTGAGCTTACAATTACAGCAATTCTGTACAATATGTATGCTCCCTTTTACCCCTGAAAGGATAGCTAAATGGGCTGAAGGGAACAACTTTGGAGAAAAGACTAAATGCCTCAAATGTGGGACTTCTGGTGCTAATCTCATCCATATGTTTATAGAATGTCCGGAATTGAAGATTTACTGGCATAAGATAGGCCAGGTGCTCCACTTTAAATTAGGATTGGGTCCCTCACTAACTGTCTTAGAAATTACGTTAGGCTATAAGGTAGATAAACCAGCATTGGTACGACTTTATTCAATCATGACGGTTGCTGCTAGACTAGCTATCCCTCGGGCCTGGATTTCCCCGACGCCGCCATATATTGGCGAATGGTTGACCATTATCAGGGAAACACTTTATTTGGAAACTGCCTTGGCTAAAGCTAGGGGTATTCGTTCCATGGTTAAAATTGAAGCAATTTGGGGTCCCATGGATATGGCGACATTAGACTAATCAAATAAGGAGGCTAACTTAGGTTACTATGCCATACATTTTTATGCTAGGTTATAGTTTTGGTATGTCTGGGTTAAAGACGAATGCTTTTTCCTATTAGTTTCTTTTTTCGATCAATTTAACAGTCAAGCTGATATTAACTATTTATATTGACTTACCCTATGTATTTAAGTATTTACTGCCCTATTTGAGGTCAATAAAAAAAAAAAAAACACGTGGGCGACTATAGCCAGTCTTGAGATCTTCAGTGAAGAAGGGACTGACTATCAGGAGTAGGAAGGGTAGAAACAGAACCCTTAAAGAGCTTTGATGAAGGAAGAGGTAATATGCTTTCATAAGCAGCAGCAGCTCCTCCACTATGGCTGAGGAGTGCCGCCTGCACTGCAATTTGAGCAGTGGAAAAAGGAAGAATAAAAACACTTACCATTTTATTTTTCTGTTGTCGGTCAGGTTTACAGGGTGGTGCTTGGCTGTCAATGCCAGCAGGGAAGGAGTAGTTGGGGTACTTAAGTGCGCCTGTCGGTTTGGCTGGCAGTCTAGCATTTTCCCCGCCAGACTAATACACAGCATGGTGAGGAACATGCACAGGCTCAGTCCCCGTCTGGGTGCCGAACCCACGGCGCTCAGACCAATCACATTGCAGCGTTGTGTTTGGCTATGGGGAACTTGTGTGCTTCCTGCAAGAACAGAAGAGCACGCCGCAAGGAGACGGTCCAGCAACAAGGTAAGTAACTTTATTAACTTCCAGATAGCTAAAGAGTTGTTTATTCACGTTTTTCAAGTATTTTGGATAAAGCAGGCAACAAGGAGATCAGTCTATAGTCAGCTTGAATAGTTATATCTGCCAATGTTTTTTTCACTAGTGGTAGAATTTTTGTCGGCTTCCAAGACCTGAGAACCATGGCACTTTCTAAATATGCATTTAGTATAAAGTTAGCCACACGCTTAATAAGAGCAGCTTCTGAAGCAAATAAATTTGGGGGGGAAAGGATCTAGTGTAGAGCCAGGTTGAATGGCTTTTAAATCCCTCAAAGAGCTATCAGGTGGGTGAGCCTTTGTGACAATTTTCAGCAAGATGGTAAAGGAGCGCAGTTGTATCTAATTTGCAATCTTCTTCTGTCTTTGATGCAGCTGCTACCAGTAGATAATCAATATAAGGTACAAGTTAGCGCGGGGACACTCCCCAGGGAAAGCCATTTTCAGGCTAGTCAATTGGCACAAGAATGTTTACATTTCCCTGGCTCAATGTAAACATTCTTGTGCCAATTGACTAGCCTGAAAATAAACCACTCTTGCTACTTCCAAACCCCAGAATCCAGCTACAGACAATAACTTTGCTATACAACTGTGCTTACGAGAAAGGTGTTAATCTTCATATTTCGATGCAACCCTATTGGAAGGTACCTTTGAGGGTTTACTAATGGGCATTAAGGTCGATCATTTAACATTTACCTTCTAACATTATATTTTTGTACTGCCTCTCCACAGGAGCACGTGAGTTAAGTGTGTTTCCTTAGTCTAGAACCAAGTCTAGAATATAACAGCAATAGTTACTTACCTCACAGGGGAGGCCCTAACATACGATGGGATGGGTGCACAAGGACCACATGACCTTAAACCAGGCCACCATAAAACCGTATCTCTCTTGGAACTAGGCCTGTTAAAACTTCTTGAGCCCCTTTTGTGACTGGCAGGCTGGCGCCTCATTGAAGCAGTGGGCACTGGCAGCCATTGCAGGTGCAGAAAGGCTAGTGGTAATGGGAGCCCTGACCCACCTGGAAACCAAAAGCCAGTCTGCAGTTAAACCTCGGAGTACAGGGATTGGCAGGGAGTCCAAGAAACTAGAGGGTGCTCGACCTCTGGTAGCCTGCTGTACCCAAATTCTAACCAGAACCTCTATAAGGCCACTGCTCCCGCAAATCCCAGCACCAAGCAAACGACAATAGCAATACCTGAAACAAGGTCTACCCACACTGATCAAAAGATTTAAAGTAGTTAGGGGAGAGGTTTGCACAATTCTCATTGGAATTTGGGGGTGTGCTCACTTCACAATTAAAGTTTAAATCTAGCTCTTAAGCGGGCATAGCTAGACCAGCTACAAAAGCAACTAAACCTACCACAGTCTCACTACCACGTTGGGAAAGAGCCAACTAGCCTACACTTGGTTGCAGTTAACTGTCGAGTTCCTTCTATACCACCATCCAGAACCAGTCCAACACTTAACCTGTACACTATTCTATAGCTGAAGATGGGTGAGAATGGCATGGTCATAAATACATTCCCTATTCTTTACTACCCACAGCTTGTCTGTTTTTAATTCCCCCTCAGAATCCCTTTAAGAGATTCACAAGACATGGATGATCAGTGCCTACATGAAGTTAAAGTCAACCAAGACCGCATTAATGTTATTTGCCAACAAGAAAAACTGCTACCCTGGCTCAATAACAAAAGTAGACTACTTCACACCTAATCACTAAACGCAAAGACACTTCAATTCACCTGGACACCAACCTCACCCTCAAAAAACACTGCCAAACAACGATGACCCCTTGGGACCAACCTACCTCTTCTAAAGAAAGAGAAACTTTCTTGCAAACAGTGAGGATTTCATAACTGCTGATCAAAATCTTGTACTGTCCCCATCTGGGTGATGGCAATACCATACTCCAGGGCTTCACAGGCTCCACGCTGGCAACCCCTTGAGGGCATCCTACACAGCAGGTATCTTAAGGCAGACGAAATATGATCACTTAAGTTCCTTCCCGACTGAGCTCAATTGGCTCCCCCATTCCCTACTCACACCATCCTGAAACCTGCTATATCATTTATCAAGACCAGTACATCCTTATCTTGCACACAAACCCATCACCTCTGGTGGTTCTATGCACCCAGAATCGGAAGCAACAGGCCTATATCCACTAACTCCGCAGCTATTTAGGGAAGAGTTGAAGACACCCTTTAAAATGCACTAAATCACAACAAACAGTCCACAAAACAGCTTCTGCTCCCAGCATTCATTGCCTTTAAGGTGGTCTTTGACTCTGAAGTGGTTGGGTCTTATTTCTAGGTTCATGCTGTAGAAAGAACGCATACAAATCACTTTTCTGGAAATCATATGACTGAAGGGCTAATACACCCATAAACCCTTCTAACCAACGTCCATCCACCACACCACTTACGAGATTTGTAAAAACATTTTGCCAGAAACAGGTTAAATATCAAACATTTATTGTGGTCAAATATGGTAGAAAAAAAGTTCTACACAGAATGAACATGACCAATTCTCAAATAAATAGAAATGCTTTTGATGTGAACACAATGTTTCCAAAAACGGTCAGACACCTTTACCAATGCCACCCACCGCCCACCACCCTTCGGCACCCCGTCTCCCCAAAAAAATAAACCCAAGACTTTAGTGACAACTGCTAATGAAAAGCAGTAAACAGCCATTCCAGGCTAGCATTTTAACTCCACTCAGAGTGAAGATTACACACATTCGAGAAGTTTCTCCATTCGATATTCAACTGAAGTTCTTTAGTCCATATGTACAATGTTACAGCATTCAAACCAATCCAATAGACCTACAACTCATCCTTCTCTGCTTCCTCCTCACCACCAGGGGGAGGCGGTCCTGCACTGCCATACAGCTTGCTGACTATTGGTTGTACGATTTCCTCCAATTCCTTCTTTTTTGCTTTGAATTCTTCTATGTCAGCATCCTGGTGGCTCTCCAGCCATTCAATCTTCTCTTCAACTGCTTTTTCTATTGTTTCCTTGTCTTCAGAGGATAATTTACCACCTAGTTTTTCTTTGTCACCGATCTGATTTTTTAAAGAATACGCATAACTTTCCAGCTCGTTTCTTGTATCGATTCTCTCCTTTAATTTTTTATCTTCCTCTGCGAACTTCTCTGCATCATTTACCATCCTTTCGATTTCATCAGGAGTGAGGCGGTTCTGATCATTGGTAATGGTGATTCTGTTTTTGTTTCCAGTACCTTTGTCCTCAGCAGATACACGAAGAATACCGTTCACATCGATCTCAAAGGTAACTTCAATTTGTGGAACACCACGAGGAGCTGGGGGGATTCCAGTCAGATCAAAAGTACCCAACAAGTGGTTGTCCTTGGTCAGTGGACGTTCACCTGAAAGCAAAAAGTAGATTAACTCCAGAAAGAAAGTTCAAAGGCTGTTTACAAAACTCAGTCAAATCCAGAGACTAGTTATCTCAAAATGTGCGTCTTATTCTCTAAAACCCCTTCCTTTCTCAGGAAGTTATCACCTCACCTTATTCCGCATACTGTAATTGCATCAAAGCTGGACTTATGTACACCCGTCATAAGAAAGCTACTAATAGTGAAGAAGCGAGTGCCTAGTTGCAGTTTCACCTTGAGGGCAGACCAGAGTTCCATTCCATTACTGAAGTTATGTTTAACACAGCCATTTGCCAGGCATCACCAGTCATAGCAGATAAGTTAAGCTTTTCCCTTCAGAGATGAATGAACGTTAATTTATACCAAATTAGATCCAGATGGATTGTTAACACTAGACTCCTAATTCTTAATTAATATTCGAGACTAAACCGCTTTGATTCCAGAAGCCTACCAACTCCTCCATCAGTAATGCAAACGTACCCTTATAAATCATACCAAGCACCAATACTGATGAAGCAAACAGTTACAAATTACAGTGCGTGACTAGGTATCCAGGTCTTTACATGGAAGTAAAATCCTTTAGTTGAACATGGTGCAGTTTTTAAAAGGGGATCCAGACTACACAAAAATGGTAAGAGACCGCTACAAATGCCATTCAATTACAGAAGCATGTAATGTCAGCCATGGTTCCTTTAAAACTGCTAGAGGATTAGATAGATAATATGGTGTCATAAGTATTCGAAGCAACGACCTCTATCCTCTGTATCTTTTAGACCTAAACGTGTAGCAACATTTTACCCCAAAGAATTGGGAAAAGGAAATAAGTGGGAGGTAACCAGATAGTCCAGGATAAAAGATTTCATGGCTGTCATTTCAGACATTAACAAAACTGCAACAATCCTTCCACTATAGGGTTTAATACAAGTATCAACTCTTACCTTCGTAAACTTTGATGGTGACAGTGGGTTGGTTATCAGATGCAGTGGAGAAGATCTGAGATTTCTTTGTGGGCACAACAGTGTTTCTTGGGATCAATTTAGTCATGACACCTCCAACAGTCTCAATACCAAGTGTAAGCGGACACACATCAAGGAGAACAAGGTCACCTACAGAAGACAAGAGGCAACGTTATTAGATAAATCAGGTTAAAGACATTTTTAAAGATCTTTATTTTGCAAGGGGCTCGAAAATCAGTTTCCCCTTAAGATACTGTGGCAACATCCCAGACAGAAGAGTATTTGGAAGTACGTCCTAGCATTTGTTAACGGAGGACTAACAGTTAAAGTTAACATGGGCCAAATATTACAACCGGACGCAGGTATGCAGTAGGTTGGTAGTATAAAGTTCGGGTATTACAGATTAACACAAATTGTCCATCGATTATGTTTTGTTTCAGCTTCTATTCAATTAGATGGATAGCAGTGCCAAAATCTGTAAGAGAACGTCGGAAGAAGCGTGGCTCAATGGTTAGAGCGGCAGACCCTGATACAGAGGTCTGGCCCGGGGCCAGGGTTCAATTCCCGCCTCGGAGGGTCTTGGGCTCAATTTTCTCGGACCTGATAATTCTCGCCTCGGTGCCTATTCTAATCATGGGTCCCACTCTGCAACTCTGGGCAATAGCTTAGCTTGCTTAATCTCCACAACGGCCCCAACAGCGCTGGGATGCCTGGCTTCACCTTGGGGGTGCCCAGGAGTGGGCATTTCACAGGGAAAAGCCAGGATGGGTCCCACAGCGGTATGCGTACAGCGCCAAGACACCTCAGGGTATAAGTGCGCTATACAAGTACGAATTAACTTAATTTCACTACACTATAGATTGTTTTACGGTACAAATTAAGTTACGACTGCGTGTTCCTCAGCAGACATTGATGGCAAACGAGGGAAAAGCAGGAAGAGAAAGACGGTAAAAGCTTAGCAAAGCGAGAAAGCAGGTATCTGCAAGATTAAGATACGGTACAGTGAGTGTCCGAGAGCGAATAGAAGAGACATGAGGTTGATCCAAGACTACGCAGCACAGCATTCGGCGCACCGAAATTTAAAACCTTCAGCTGTGTTTTTTTCTTTTTTAAGTAGGGCTTTAGCCACCAGCACTCAATCCATTAGAAATTAAGGACTGATTGGTCATGACGTGCGATTAAATGAGCTTTCTAGAAGGCAGTAAGCCAAACAAGCACATCTATGTTTAACAGACAGTTAAGTCGGGAAAGTACATTTTGTTAATAAAGAATGGAGATGGAGAGAAGAGAAGGGGGGTGGAAAGAAACTACACAAACACTTACCGGTATCCTGATCTCCTGAAAGTACACCAGCCTGGACAGCAGCACCATAAGCTACAGCCTCATCTGGGTTTATACCACGTGAAGGCTCCTTCCCATTAAAAAACTCCTTCACCAACTGCTGAATTTTGGGGATTCGAGTGGAGCCACCTACAAGCACTATTTCATCAATGTCAGTCTTCTTCAAGTCAGAGTCTTCCAAAACTTTCTGTACAGGCTTCATGGTTGAACGGAAGAGATCCTGAAATGAAGTTAGTGAAATTTAGGGAACAAGAAGCAGTTTATGGACAAGATCAAAAAGCACTTTCATGGACAGCACTGATCGACACCCAATAATGGACAGCACGGTTTGACACCTATTAACTAAGCTGGGGACATGCCTTTAGGTTTGACCAATTGTTGTATAGCCTTTTGTTGTATAGCCTATTATTTCATTGTTATCTAGTCCCTTACTCCACCCAAGACAAAAATATAGTCACTGCTAAGTAAAATAATGAAATTCATGTTAATGAGCAAGGCAGACACTTTAAAAACTACGTGTATTCACAAACAGAATGTTCACACTCTGGACTGTTCAGCCTCAAAACACATACCATATTTAGTTCCTCAAACTTGGCGCGAGTTAGTGTTTCAGAGAAATCCTCTCCTTCAAAGAAGGACTCTATTTCAATTCTGGCCTGGTGCTGTGCCGACAGGGCCCTCTTGGCTTTCTCAACCTCGCGTCGCAGCTTCTGTACTGCTCGGTTGTCTTTACGGACATCTTTCCCAGTCTTTTTCTTGTATAGTTTGATGAAGTGCTCCATAACACGCTGGTCAAAGTCTTCTCCTCCTAAATGAGTATCTCCGTTTGTAGCCACAACTTCGAACACGCCATTGTCGATTGTAAGCAGAGATACATCAAAGGTGCCACCACCCAAATCAAACACAAGGATGTTCTTTTCACCGTCTTTCTTATCCAAACCATATGCAATAGCAGCAGCAGTTCTAGAAGAGGAAAGTGATCACATGATTTAGTCTACCTACAAACAGCCAACCAGCTACAAATGAAAAGCAGGGTAAAAATAGGTCTTGAGAACTTACGGTTCATTGATGATTCTCATCACATTCAATCCAGCAATGGTACCAGCATCTTTGGTAGCCTGACGTTGAGCATCATTAAAATAGGCGGGTACAGTCACAACTGCATGAGTAACCTAAAATAAGAACGCAAATACAAGTGACAACTTAGCTTGGTGTAATTTAATTAGCTAACAAAAAATCATTTTCTGAGAATACTGGCTAGTTAACTGACAACTAGGACTACCTTGAATACAAAGCGTTCTGAAATTTGTGTGGCCACGCGCGGCTGGGCTCGTCATGACTCAGCCCACTCCTGCAGAACGTCCGCACAGGTGTGGAATTCGCCACGCGGGGGAGTGGCGCTGCAGTTGTGACGAGCCCAGCTCGTCATGAGCACAGCTCCACTGTGCCCCATGACGAGCTGGGCTCATCATCGGTAGGCAAGGGGGGTTAAAGGGACCTTGGCATAAAGGGTTTAAATAAGAAACACCAAATTCTTCAATACTGGTTTAAAAAACTTTAACGTAAATGTATGCATTCGCTTGGATTACATCTTTCTTGTCAAATAGGAAGCAGGTGATCTTGCTGGGATCTTTATTTCACCAGCACGGACCATTTCCACTGGCGTGCCACATGGGGACTTCACTCAGTCCACTTCTATTTAACCGCTTCCGCGTTTTCCCGCTGTGCGCTGGAATTTCAAAAATGCGCGGTTTATGACAAAGCCACCTCGTCATTCGCGTAGCGCAGGTAACGCCCATGACGAGCTGGCTTTGTCATTAGCGCGGAAGGGGTTAATATATAGATGGCCCCTCTTATCTCGCCGATTTCAACCAATGGGGTCGAAATCACATCATACGCAGACGATACTCAGTTGATTCTGTCACTGGATAAGAATTCTACCGATGCTGATGAAAATGTTAAATCTTGTTTTGCAGCAGTTGTAAAATGGATGAAAGATAATCATCTTTGTTGCAACACTGATAAAACAGATTTTACCAATCGGTAAAAACAATCTCTTTCAACCAAAGGACTGGCGGCCAGACGACACTACAGCTCCCACAATCGACGGTGGAAGTAGAAAAAAATCTGGGCGTTTGGTTTTGATGCTTCCCTTTCGTATAAGCCCCCCCATGTCCTGAAAACATCCGGGACTTGCTTTGGTCTTATAAAAACCTCGAGAAAGTTCTTCAATTTGATTCCACTGGCTGCCAAGAAAACAGTGGCGGTGGCTCTTATACTATCGCGGCTGGACTACTGTAATAGCCTCCACGCAGGAATTTATAAAACCATCGAGGAGACTACCAGAAGTTCCGCACGATGCAGCCAGACTGGTCCTAGGGCTCCCGCATAGGGCGTCTGTCTCCGCTGCCCTGAAGACCCTCCACTGGCTTCCAGTTCATAAAAGAATTTTGTTCAAACTTATACTGACGACTTTCAGAGCACATAGTCATTTGGGCCAGATATATCTTTTAACAAGATTTAAGCCATATACTACTACAGCAAGAACACCAAGATCTGGTGCTGCAAGCTTGCTCAAAGTGCTGGTCTTCAAATTAGTAACTAGAGGTGGGAAATCAGCCACAGTACTGGGAGCAAATGCTTGGAACTGTATGCCAAAGGAACTTAAGAGTAATTGAACATGAGGGGCAGTTCAGAAAGGCATTAAAGACATGGATCTTTGTGACATCCGATGCCTGCTGTTTAGGCCTAATCTAGGTCTTATCATATAAAACTGATCCTTGTCAGGTACAGCGCCAGGAGACTCGGTTAGGAGTGACAGTTGCGCTATATAAAACTCACTTTATTTCATTTTCAAGCGGAGTGCATGTTGCTTTTTACTGGGTGACCTGGAGGGTGCTTTGAAACCCGGTCAAGTCTGCCAAATCTATTTACAATAACTGGTCAGTTACATAGTAAGGGGCACCACGGCATCTTGTTTCATAGATTAATAATAAAATAAGCCTGCAATAATTGAAGTTTAATATGCCCTGAGGCCTCTGGGATTGTAGTCCTGTTTGGTTCAATATAAAACAAGAACTATAAGTCTGAGAACGCAGATGAAAAACCTGGACTGGAGCCAGCCAGTTTTGCATGGACCTGTGAAACTTAGCATCTATGCCTTGAAAAAGGGGCACTCGCTATGGCTTAAAAAGAAAGTACTGGATAAGATTTTGCATT
Organism: Lissotriton helveticus; assembly: GCF_964261635.1. Classification (NCBI taxonomy): domain Eukaryota; kingdom Metazoa; phylum Chordata; class Amphibia; order Caudata; family Salamandridae; genus Lissotriton; species Lissotriton helveticus. Next base: position 2,086,062,789 of record NC_136065.1, read on the forward strand.
TGTAGGATATTTCAAGAGGGCATATAGATCAAGTTTTCAGGACTGGATGGGTATTTTTAAAAGGGGCACATGCATGTAAAAAGGGGAACTGAGCTGGTCTCCCAAGCATGGGACACGGGAAATCATTCAGGTACAGAATTCAGACAGTACAATAGGAAAAAAAAAAAACAACCTCAAAATACAACATTGTTATATGACAACATATATGTGTCCAACATCTATAGTCACAGGTGCTATGTGTTATAAAGAACTGAACATAAACTGTCCAACTGTGTAACGTAAGGATGGTTAATTGTTTCACTGGGCTGGGGGGGAATTTGTGTTGTCCCTCAGTGATGCAGTTGCAGAAATACTGCAACGCCCGCTCGGTGGTCATTGGCCATTCAGATAACCATGACAGAATAAATATTCTTATACATACAGTATAAACACAGGTACTGTGTGTTATGAAGTGTACATAAAAAAAGTGTCCAACAGTGTAACCTCAGATTGGTTACGTGTTTCACTGGGCTGCAGGATTTGCTTTGCTACTCAGTGATTAGATCACAGAAATACTGCAGAGCCGCTTTTGTGGTCTGAGGTCATTCAAATAGTCATAGCTGTATACTCTTTGCTTTTTTATTGATTACTTCATTCTTTACTTTTAGAAAAGTTATCTTCTGGCCAATATAATTTTATACACAGACGGTTTGCTGTATTTGACACTGCTTCAGGGACCCTGCAAAGCAGACTATACAAATACAGGCATTCGTTTATGGACCTGACCTATGTGTGTGAAACCACAGTTCTGAATAGAGACAATTCATTATTATGATCAGCAGCAATTGAATACCTCAGGCGTATGATTGACATACGCAGAGCCACACAAGGCTGAAAGCGGAGCCCATGGTTTCGACATCCCAAGATCTGTATGTGTCCCGTACAGATATAGTTCTCGACCTGAGGAAGGCCTTCAAAAAAATACACTTGCCCAACAATAAGGTCGAAACGCTTCCGGCATACAAAATATAGTGGCCAGGAGGTACTTATTCTACAGTAAAGAAGGAATTACTCTATGCACAAGGTAAATAATAATGTTTATACTATTATGATTATTATAATAATAAATCTGAATTTATAAAGCACCTGGTTACACTGGCTAGTGTTACTGCGCTACAGTATGGCTATAAGAGCACCAGAAACTCATATTTCATCCCACTCATCCGCTACCCAGTCCAGGCCTACTCTTTGGGAAAGAGGTAAGTTTTCAATTCTTTGCGGAACGCCAAATCTGACGTCTCCATCCGGAGTCAGAGGGAGGTCGGTTCCAATGTTGAGCTGCCAGAACGCGAAAGGAGCGCGCTCCCATCCTCGCTCTTCTAAATTTCGGAACCTGGACCTGCCCCGTCCCGCTGGATCTCAACTGCCGGGTAGGATTGTATAGGGTTAGCGGGTTGAGATAGATGGGCCCTTTCCCCTATGTGATTCGGTGACGAACACAAGGCTTTGAACAACACCTGTTCCCTGATCGGAAGCCAGTGTGGTGCTTTGAACGCCCTCCTAGAAGGGGCTCTCTTATGCAGCATCAGGACCAAGCGTGCCACCACATTCTGTATATGCTGCAGCCTCGGAGTACACTTGGCATTAGCTCCCAAATAGAGGACATTCCCATAGTCCAGCCTCGATGTTAAGGCATGGACCATGGGTTTCCTGGCTGTCGTTGGCAAGAGGTCCACTGTCTTCCTGAGACCCCTCAGGATGCCAAAACATGTGCCTGCCACCAGTCTTGTGTGGTGCTCAAACGAGATCTTAGTATCGAGCCATACCCCCAGATTCCTCACTTGTTCGCTAGGTGAGGGTAGAGGGCCCAGCGCTTAAGGCTTCCAAGCCGAGGTCCACACCGATTGAGCATTCCCAACAATCAGCACCTCCGTCTTATCTGAATGGCCTACTACCCCTAAGAGGGCCTTGCAGTATTTCTGTAACTCCATCACTGAGGGACAACATAAATGCCCCATATGGGTACAAAATATGGAAAAATTTAATATATATATTTTCTTTCTTCTCTATTTTTTACGATAGGTGCGTACATTTATTCAACTAGTGGGTGTTAGGTAGCCAACCGACCAAAAAATAAATAAAAAAATATAGAATATAGTAAATAACAATTCATAAATGACCATTTCAGATGCATCAAGACTGTATAAGCCTGTAAATTGTTTAATTGGATTTATGGTATAGAGGGGTACATTTTTTTTTGTTTGAAAAGTTTCTTGGTTCCAGTCCGCTAATTCTGCAACAGGATCATTCCTCAGTATGACAGATATGTAAAGTCTGAAGACCCCATCTTTAGGCAAACCTTAAACAAGGGTTACGCCATGAAAGGGCATTTCAAAACATACCTTCTTTCCGAGATAGGCTTCAGCTGTTTCCTTCATTTTTGTCAGGACCATTGCAGAAATCTCTTCAGGGGCAAATGACTTCATCTGATCAGCAATATCAACTTGAATATATGGCTTGGTTTTCTTTTCAATGACCTATGCAATAGAAGTGCACAATGAACCTCAAATCAATCATTGCAGTTAACAAAACGAAATTTTTGTTTGATTACGTTTTTATTAGGACCTTTCTACATGGAATGTTTTTCAGACTAATTACTACATGTACTTGGAAACTGTAGCACATTAAGTGGAAACAGACTGTCCATCTTCAAAGTCCAAAAGAAAAAAACGTTTGCAATTCTCTATTTCCAAACTCCTCGTCAACTTCCTTTGATAATGCATCACCTACCTTAAAGGGCAGATATTTGATGTCTTGCTGGACGGAGGGATCATTCCATGTGCGGCCTATCAGGCGTTTAGCATCAAACACTGTATTCTCAGGATTTGATGTCAACTGGTTCTTTGCCGCATCACCTATAAGTCGTTCACCTTCTGGAGTGAAAGCCACATAGGATGGAGTAATGCGATTACCCTGGTCATTGGCAATGATTTCCACACGTCCATTTTTGAAAACTCCAACACTGGATGGGAAAAAATACAAAAGTTAATGTGAAACCAAATAAATCAAATCATGTGGTTAATTCACATCTCTGGCAAATAGGTCTAACGGCCTAGATAAAGTCATTATGATATATATATACCTGAGGGAGGAGTTAAAGTACATAAACACTAATATTCACAACAATTACACTTCCAGTAACCGCCAAACAGTGTCCTTGAGAAGGGGTTGGGGTGCAGCGGCTACCAAGTACTCAAGAGCCTTTCATCAGTTTTTACAGCCTTTAATTAAAGAAATAAGCACTTCTTACAAGAAATAAATGGAACATACCATGAATATGTGGTACCAAGATCTATTCCAACCACAGTGCCAACTTCTTCCTTCTTGTCATCGTCATCCGCAAAGGCGCTGGTGACAACCAGCAGGGCTATAAAAAACTGCTTCATCCTGGTCATGTGCCCTCAACTCTGTAGGCGTAAACTAAAACAGATAAAAAAAAATAATAATTAGAAGGTCAACATTTGAAATAATTATGTCACAGAAAGGTTAGGGTAAGTGACAAGTTTACTTTTCAAATGCTCTGAGGCAGCACACACTGGCAACTAAACAACTATCAAGATATGCAAGCACGAGATGTTTGCGGGTAGGATGTTAAGTAACTTAATGCGAGTTTGCAAGATTCATAACCACTGACTGAGCTGCAATAGTGAGTTAAACACGATACATGAGAAAGACCAACACACGCAAATCTGCCTCGCATGCATATGAAGAGTACAAGCAAATACCAAGAAGCGGCCTCTCAAGACAAATTGCCCCCACCCCCTCTAGTTATGTTTGAACACATTCCTAAACCTACCTATGAATAGTGCTTACTGTTCAAGGTGCGTCTAGTGATCACTAATGCGCACTGCCAGTGGTTAGACGTAATGCAAGCAACCTGCCACATTGTGCATTTCATGACCAACGCGCATTGGCTAGTATGAGAAGGCTGCAGCAGGGAATTCAGTAAGAAGTGCTGCGCAAGCCCTTCGAGTACAGGATTACATTAAAGCAGCACTGGTGGGGCGTACCAAACAGTGCTGCACAAGGCAGACCGGTGATAGCTTATCAGCTGCATAAGGATGAGAAAGGGGATGGTCAGATACTACGAGGAGGGTGCCTCGGTGCAGCTCTACTCTCAAGTCCGACAGGCAGCGTAACTAGGCGCCTGAGCAAGGTCCGCAGCCACTCAAGTGGGCGATGGGGCCTAAGAGCGAACAAACACGGGCCACTGTGGGGCCCGGGGGCAATGGGCACACGATCAGAGCCATTAGACCAGTGAACGACCAGGGTTGGTGCATCTTGGTTTTATCAACAACATCTCTAAGACTCCATGTTCTTACAAGAAAACATAACATGCAACTCAAAGCATTATCATTTATTCCTCAATTCATTAGGTATTTTCATGCAGGTATACAATTAATGTAAGGATATGGAAAGCGTATCTTGTAGGCTGGATCAGCATAAACATTATGAAACAACCTTACACCCGTAACAAGTGAGATCTGAATGACAGTCACAGCTGGACACATCACATGTTCAGAGAAAGTTAAACCCTATTGATCGTAAACCAAGAGTGTAGCTCCTTGTCCGATACATGGGCCAACCGCTGATCACTCCAGCCCAACACAACCTCATCACAACTGGCACTCGATGAATGAAACCCAGGGCCGAGTGGACCCTCCTGTCAAACGGCTCCCGCAGAGGACAGGCCCAAGACCACGCCCTGGCAGCACGGCCAGAAGATGGGGGGCACCGAGCAGTCACAAGGAGCAATCCATCTCTCCACCCGTGCCCCCCCTCGAGCGGCCAAAGGGAGCACACTGCCCTCTCCCAGACACCACCTCCCCCGAAGAGAAACCTCGGTGCATAACGGAAGCCCTCATCAGGCACGCAGATGGGTAGGTGATGAACTCCCTCCCAGCGAAGGCCTCGCAGAGCCGGGACACATCACCCAGGACAACCGCCTCTGGGACACCACGGATCGCATTGCTGAGAGGAAGGCCCTGACCCACGAGAAGGTCCAGACTCCCCGGCCCCACGATGCCGACAGGGAGGCCTCGTCATCCACCTTCCTCATTCGATAACCTTGACAGGAAGGCCTCAACCGACTCCCCCCAGGCCCCTCCGATGAGCTCGACAGGAAGGCCTCCCTGCCCTCCACCCCAGGGGAGCACATGCCGGGTATGGCACTTCACCGTTCAAGAAGCCGGCTGACACGAGGCCTCCCGGGACCCACTGTCAGGGTGCCTGAGGGCCCGGCTGTCAGCCGCTGGACAGCGACCTCCTCCCTCCCTCTCCCCTCCTCGGAGCCCGGCTCACCTGGGGCGCTCGGTCTCTGGACGGCCGCTGTGCCGCGCTACGCAATCCACGGAGATCTCAGCCTGGGGCCCTGTCCGGGTGGGGGTGCTCCGAAACCACGCTGACAGGTAGATGGCGCTCGGGGGGTGGCAGGCTCTCGGTCACACTTTCTGTCAGGGCGGCGGCGGCTTCCAGATGCTTCTACCGATCTCTTTCTATCTCTGTCAGCCTGTCAGACGAATGATACCGGCGTCCGCGCGCCGCTCGCATATATATTCTTGCGCGGCCGTCCAGTCGTGGAGCACACTCATTGGCTGAACTGACTCGCGTTGGAAGCAGACTATTGGACAACTCCGATATGCTGGCCGTTCTGGATTCGCACACGTAACTGATTTCGGTGACGTAGGGCACTCTTCTCCGCCCAGTGTGCTCATCAGTCATTGTGTTGCTGTCGCGGTCCAATCAGTCTGGAGGTTTGCGTCAGCCTGGCTAACCTCATTGGTTAGTGCTCTTACCCGTGCCATTCATAGTTTGTGACGTGGGAACCTGCGGTGGCTTGTCGCTTCAGGCACCCAGTCGTCGTTATTTCCGGAGAGTTACGCCACATACCGCGAACAGTGCTCAAACAGCCCACGTAACTGTCACAGGAGCACGGCGGCCATCGTGGTACACTCAGTTTTGAGATACAATAACAGCAGATACTTAAGAAATATGACTATTCATGCGTTTTGACTATATCCCGATTACAAGGTTTATTGCAAAGCAATTTACGTCAATATCGGGTTTTAACGTTATAGAAATTTGGATATGCTACACTTTACAATATCTATTATAAAATATTGGATGACAACATTTAAACTGACAACAAGCCACTTCGCTTGTCCCATAGACGTTATCCTCATATTTCTTGGTTTGTTATCAACCACACTTGTATTTAGTTTCACTGTGTCTTCTTTTAACTCAACAGCGACGTAGCCATGTTTGACTAGTAATCTTCAACGGTGTAATGTAGGGAGTTGCAACACATTGTTAGTATTCTATACGATATTTTGAACAATACATCAAACAATGGGTGGTTGCATGCAAATATATTTCTCTTTTTTCGTTTTTGTCCAATCGAATATGCCAAATATAACAAAAAATATTATTTTACAGTGCATACTTAATATTGTATTTTTGAATATCTAAACTCAGTTGTCTACTTACTACTTGAGTATTTTTACTTAATTGTACAGTTTATACATTATCAATACTTCTTTCCCATTCTGAACGGGGTTCGATGCCATTCTAAGATGGGTGCACCGTTCGACTAAATACTTGCCGTTGTCCATCTTCTATCTTTCGCCTCTGATCTTTTAACCTGACTCTCGTGGTATGCGGTGCTGTGCAACCCCTTGCTAGTCCGTCTTCTGTGTTCACTAGGTCTAGAACTCTCCTGGCATTGCTCGTCCAACTCTCCTAGTGTCATCATTCTCGCACACTATTGCATCCTCTTCGGTGATCTGCAGGGCTATCGCTTCAGCTCTATCTCATTGGCCCACGTATTCTCTCACCTCTCTGCTCCCCCATGCGGTTTTATATCTGACAGATATGTCTTTACAGTCTAGCAGAGGCCGGGTTTCGTTATTGCACTGAATGGTTTATTTGCTTTTGAGCCTCAGCAACGAGTGCAATTTATTTGTGTGGTGTAGGGCTCACATTAGGAGTAGTGATCAATGTTACCCTAGCAATTCCTTTGCTAGCAATTTTATTTTTATATATTTTATTTTATTTAATGCATTTTTAATATTGATCGGACTTTACCCGAATGTGTCAAAGCGCTGATATATAATTATATATTTTCACCTTTTGCACCTCGCTGGTGCCAGTCTACCCAGGGCTGAGCCATGACCTAGTTAGTGCCTGTAGGCTGGCGCGCGACTCCGTTTGGGTGCTTACAGGAGCACCGGATAGTATGCGGAATGGGTAACTTTAAAGGGTTGGGGAATATTTTGTTCATGTTACCAATTCGGTTACTCTACCAGCGGTATTCTTATTTTTAAGCAATAGTCATGACGTATAACATAAAGCATCGCTGCTTTTGACAGGTTGTAAATGTTCTGCACGTCATCCTTCCTCTGGGGAATCTTGGATTATTTACTAGTTATTTCTAAACAAAGTAGTCTGTAGTTGAGCAAGTTAAGGGCATGGCTCCAGACTGCAGAAGTTGAACTATATGAGTCTGAGAGTTTGTCATTGAGGGGAAAAGACTAAAGGGAAGTTTTCAGGGTGACATTTTGTGAAATAAATTGTTAGGTTGTATATAAGTGGAAAGCAACTTTACAAGGATGGAAAATATGGCAGTAAATCACTTCTGCAGAGCGAGGTAGTGCTGAACTCTGATTTCTTCTAAGCTGTCTGCCCTCTAGTCAACTGCTGCGTTATCCTCTTATAATGAGCCAGTTTCCCAGGTTATGAGACTTATCACGCAGATAAGCAGCCACATGACCTTATGATTCATAGTTTTCTTGAAGAACTGAACATCATCTGGCTTTCTCCAGGGCAACAGTGATTCTCCCAAGGGATATGTATCAGAACAAGTTTATTAGAGGGATCAATGAGTCGCACCTCTACAAACGACTCTACAAAGACCCCTCAAGTGAAGTTTAAGAAGAAGCAGTTTACAAAGTTAATGAGGGCTTGGAGAATGAATGGATAACGAAATATGAGGCAGACTTTCTTATCCAAGAACAACCTTAATTTCCCTACTTCTACACTATTCCCAAAGTGTATAAAAATATGTGCCCCCCCCTTCCCTGGAGACCTATAGTCTCTGGGATTGGGTCCATTCTGGAGTCTCTCTCACAGTTTTGCGATGTTTTCCTGAGGCCATTGGTCAAATAAATCCGACTTATTTAAAAGAAGCAAAAGAGTGCTGAACATCATCCTACCATGTCCCCACGATCCCTGCTGGCCTGTGGTATCGTTGAACTACGCTCTCTGCTTTGCGCCTTCTGCTGGCCTAACACTCTCCATTACATCGTCCCAACTCCTCCCAGGCAGAACCACCATCACTATATACAACAACGGGATTGTCTTAATTCAAGCGACAGACAGGAACCTGGAACTACTTGACAACATGTTCCCCTCTCTCAAAGAGCACCTTTCCAATCCTCGGACTTACACGCATATCACCCCCTGTCCTACCTCTCCTAACGTCACAGCTCCCACCCTTAACTCTCCTAACCCAGTTCAGCAGCAAGAAGACACACACCGCACCTTCACACCCTGCTCCTCAATCAATAACCTGCCTGTCTCAGCTACCCCTCCCCGCCCCTCATACACAGACATAGACCTGGTCCCTCCACACACCATTCGCTTTCCCAGCCCCCCTACTAACCTGCGTACCTCCGCTCAGCTTCCTGTCTCCTCCCCCACACTTTGCACTCCCGTACCTTCCCCCGCACATTTTCTCTCAGAGCACCCCTCCTCCCCCAATGGCACCCCTCACAACATGACTCTCTCTCCGACTTCCGCCCCGCCCACACTTAGCACTCCCGCCACACCTAGACTGCATCCCTCCTTCAACCTCCCACCCCCCTCGCTCACTCCTCAATATTCCACCTGCTCCCCCACAACAGCCAGCCATCACATCGCCCCCTTATTCCCTTCCCCCCCTAGCACGGATGCGCTTCCCAATAACACCTATCCTCTCGTTAACGCCCCCAACACCCACATCAGCTCCGCCTCTCCACCCGGTCTGCCCCCTGTCAACGTAACCGCCGGTTCAGCGCCAGTACCCTCCCCCAACTCCGCGCCCATCATCACCTTGGACATTATTATGTCCACCCTCCTCCAATTGAAAGAAGAATTTCATTCCATTAAAGAGTTGCTCTTCACACAACCCATCAGACACCCGCCCCCCATCACCACCCCTACCATACCTAACACCACGTCCCTCTCACCTCCTACTCGCCCTACCACACAACACTCCACACACCGGACCTCTATCCCCCCTCGCAATACCAACAGTCGCAATAACAATTGCAATACCAACAATCGCAATAACAATTGCATTCTCATTACTACCAAGCGCAATACTCCTCCTTCTTCTACACCTAACAACACCTCCTCCACACCTCCTACTCGCCTCATCACACATCGTTCCCCACATTGGACCTCTACCCCCTCTTGCAATACCATCAATCGCCCCAGACGCACCACCAACACGATCTCTGACCTTGACGTACACACCCTTCTCCACTCTTACGACCCGGCTCCCCAAAAGCCACTAGCTACCAACAACATGTCCATCCCTACGATTATATCTAACCACCTCAGGCATCAAAAGGATAACAACAGGGGCGCTGTCCCCAACAACCTCACTAATGTACCCCTCGTTTTGGAATCATCCTCCACCCTTTGCACCCCTAGCCTTAAATGCATACTGCTCAACTGCAGATCGGCCCAAAGACATTCCACGCAGGTCGCTGACCTCATCATGTCCCTGGAACTGGACCTAGCCATTCTGACTGAAACATGGCTGTCTGATTCCTCTACACCTATACTGGATATCCTAGTCCCTCCTAACTACTGTATCATTAGACTTGACAGGGACAAAAAGATAGGTGGTGGAATTGCCTGCATCTACAGAAGCAACCTCTCAGTCTCCAAAGTGGCCGTCTCCTCACTTACTTCCTGTGAATACCTATGCCTTGATATCATCAGCGAAAGCAAACCGGTATGCTCACTACACATTATATACCACCCACCTGGGGACAATTTCTCCTTCGTCCAACAACTCATGGATACAATTACAGCCAACTCAGGACGGCAGCACACCCAAATTTTCCTTGGCGACTACAATCTCCACTGGAATGACAGCAGTGACGCAGTGGTAAACAGCCTCAAAAGCTTTCTCAACGCACTTGATCTCAACCAAATATGCAACAGCCCGACCCATAAGAGAGGCTCTACCCTTGACCTTATCATCTCCAAAGAGGGCGCTATTCAACTGGAGTCAATCCAACCCTGTGACTGGTCAGATCACCATATTGTCTCCTTCCTCATCAAGGAAAAAACCAGACTTAACTCAGTTCAACCCACTAAGCACAAAGTGTGGAAAAGAGACTTGAAGAAACTCAACCCAAACTCCCTACCACCCAACAGCTGCAATAGGCTACTTCCCCCTCCCGGCGTTACAGACGTTCAACTTCTGACTGACCACTATCTAAATACTATGTCCACAATAATCGATGAGGTGGCGCCCATGCAACTAAAAAGAGTCTCGTCCAAGAAGACTTCCAACCCATGGTATGACGGAAGCCTCAATGAGGATAGACGGGCGATGCGAATGGCAGAGCGCACCTGGAGGTCAGCCCCCTCTGCAGTGCACCTAAAAAGTCTAAAGAAACAGAGAAACGCCTACTTCAGGAAAATAAAACGCTCAAAAAGAGACTTCTTCAGCCTCCAGCTCGCCCAAGCTAAAAACCGTCCAAGAAAACTGTTTGAGTTAGTCAGAACACAATCCAAAGAGCAACCCCAGACAATCAGTTCCATGGACGTTACTCCTTCCTGCGAAGACTTCTCTGCCTTCTTTATCCAAAAAACTGAGAGAATAAGAAGCGATCTCCTCAATGACGCTATCCTGTACTCCAACCCCCGACACACAGCAGTGCCTCAACCTAAGAACAATGCTACTTGGTCATCCTTTGACACTTACTCCGTAGAAGAAATTGGCAGACTGCTCAGCGCCTTGAAACCCTCCAATCACCTCTCTGACCCCCTTCCTGCTAACGCTGTAAAAGACTTTTCCCCCTGGCTTCTCCCACTCTGGTCTAAGATTATCAATAGCTCTCTTCAACAAGGATCCATCCCCAACGCCCTCAAAGTAGGGCAAGTCACACCGCTACTAAAAAAACCAACAGCAGACCCCACTGATCTAAACAATTACCGACCTATTACAAACATCCCCACTCTCGCTAAACTGTTGGAAAAATGTGTACAACTACAATTGACTAAACACATAGATAAGTTTGATCTCCTAAACGCTCATCAGTCAGGCTTCCGAGCAGGGCACAGTACCGAAACTGCCATGACTCACATAGTGGACTATGCCCTCCAAATCCTAGACCAAAATGATACCTGTCTCCTCATCCTTCTGGATCTCTCCTCAGCATTCGATACAGTTAAACATGAGAACTTACTCGAACTGTTAAACACAAGAATGGGCATATCTGGGACTGTTCTAAAGTGGTTCACCTCATTTCTACACAACCGGACACAAAGAATCAAAAGCAACAACCTGCTGTCCTCTCCGGTACCTGTATCGCTAGGCGTCCCTCAAGGATCCTCCCTCTCCCCAACACTGTTCAACCTAGTTATGGAACCTCTCACTACGTTGTTACAGGCTTCTAATGTGCACTTTCACATGTATGCCGATGACACCCAACTTTATCTCAAAATACAATCTCCCAAGGACATCATGCTGCTGAACACCACGATCAGAAACACCCAATCCTGGCTTGCTGAGAATCACCTCAAACTCAATGCTCTGAAGACCGAGTTCCTCCTGATCTCACCTCCCGCTAAAATATCCACGGCTCAAACATGGCTTAAGCAATTAACGGCTCTAAATGTACAGCCCATCGTAGTAGACTCAGCAAAATCTTTAGGCATAACACTTGACACCAATCTCAACATGCAGCAGCACATCAGCAAGGCAACCAAAGGAGCGAACTTCCAAATCAATACCCTGAGAAAACTTAAACCTTTCCTTCCTGCCAAAGACTTCCAAACTGCAGTTCAATCTATAGTCATCCCGCACATAGAATACGGGAGCACCGCCCTCTGCGGGCTCCCCCTAACTACAACGGCACCCCTAAGAGCGTCCCTTAACGCCGCAGCGAGACTAGTCACAGGCTCAAAAAAACACTCGCATATCTCCCCGGACTTTAAATCACTGAACTGGCTACCTTTTGAAGCCAGAATTCAACTGAAAATCGCATGCATGACACACAAGGCTGTGCATCTGAATTCACCCGCCTACCTCACTCAAAAGTTGACAATTTCGGGTGGCTCCCGAACTACTAGGAGCACAAACAATCTTTTGCTGAAACCTCGAAGATTTCGGAAGGAAAAAACGTATAAACGTTCCTTTTCAGGAATGGCACCCAGGATCTGGAACTCACTCCCTCCTGAAACAAGACTCATCTCCTCCAATACAATCTTTAAGAAAGAAGTTAAAGCGATCCTCATGGCAAAATACACATGACCTATTAATTCCGTATCACTCATAAATCTGCTCTGTAAGGCCTGTCCGACCTTGGCCTATTGTACCACCCGTATTATCGAATTACGTAATTGTATACGCTCACTCTTTGTATTTTGTTATAATGCTCGTTGCACCTGGTTGATTATGTATATTGTTATAGTGTTGACGCACCTGGTTGACTTTGCACACTTTACCCTCTCCACCTCAACGATCTTTACATCCCTTCTACTGTCGCACCTGTGGGACTATACATCCTGCACACACCCACCTCAACTTGGCCCACCTTTAAACTCTAAATACTCTAAACACGCTTAAGCAAGTATATGCTCCTTGGTATCGCACTTTATGCTATTGACGCAATTGTTTGTCTACTCTCAGTGTACCTACACTACCACACCTGTAACCTACCTCATGTCCTTTGACCTACCTATGTAACTAGCACCTTGTACCTAACTACCTCATATATTACTTTGTATATACGCTTTATTACTTTGTATTTCTACTTTGTATTTTTACTTGTAAAGCGCTCTGATATCTGCAAAGATCTTGTTCGCGCTGTATAAAACTCTCAAAATAAATAAATAAATAAATATAACTGCTGCCTGATTTTTAATAGAGCGCTGTGCCTCTCCTAACTGCTGCCTGCTTCATATTATAGCGCTGTGCCTCTCCTATACATTGAGCCTGCTTCATATTATAGCGCTGTGCCTCTCCTATACATTGAGCCTGCTTCATATTATAGCGCTGTGCCTCTCCTTTACATTGATCGATTATTTGTGCAGTCCTAGTCTGTATCGCTCGCTTTTAGCTTAGACCTTTAATTATTGTTTGTACTGCTCGTTCCCCACAGCGTATCCCGACTTTGTGCCCCATCCTGTCCCGGTTTCGCTTTTGCTGCCATTTTGTTGTTGTTGTGTTTCGGAGCCCGTCCTCTCCACCCCGCTCCCGCCTCCCAGCTGCTCCTCCCTCGACCCACCCCCCTCCACTAGCCACTTATGACAGATGCTCCTGCGCGCAGCGGTCGCGCCCCATGCGCGCCAAAGGTGCGCCAAAGGTAAGCCCGTCTGCGCCCGTCCGCGCCTGGACCGCGCCCAGCACCAGACACCCTGGCCCCCGCAAAATCTATTCCACCCGCATTACTTACGGCGCCGCAACCCTCTCAGCTCTTAACCCCGGCCGCACACCACAATGCCACCAGGCTGCCCCAGGACCCACCCATGGACCCTTCACCTGCCACTCCTGCAAATTCGACTGCATCAGTACCCACACCAAATCCACAAACTCCAAACAGTGCTCCGACAACAACCACCTGAAGTGCATCCTGCTCAACACCCGCTCGATCCACAAACACTCCATTGAACTCTGGAACCTACTCGACACCACATCTCCGGACGTCGCCTTCCTTACAGAAACATGGATGAACGCCTCATCAGCTCCAGACATCGCCATAGCCATCCCGGACGGCTACAAGATCATCCGAAAGGACCGCACCAACCAAACAGGAGGAGGCATCGCCATCGTCCATAAGAACAGCATCCGCATCACGACCAGCTCCGACGATAACCTCGCTACCGCCGAACACCTTCACTTCCAGATCCACACCGACCCCAAGACCACACTCAGAGGCACCCTCGTCTACATACCACCAGGACCCCGTACACAATTCAGCGAAGACATCACTGAATTCATCAGCCCACATGCCCTCCCCTCCGAGAACTACATCCTACTGGGAGACCTCAACTTCCACCTGGAAAAGAAAAACGACAGCAACACCACCAACCTTCTGGACAATCTAGCCAATCTCGGACTCAAACAACTCGTCAACACCCCCACCCACCTTGCCGGACCCTATCTTCACCTCCAGCAAGTACATCTCCTTCAATCACACCACAGCTCTCCATTGGACGCTGCGTTCACTTCAACTACAAAAAGACCACGACCCACAACCCCCCACAACCTATTCCCCGAAGAAACTGGAACAAAATTACCACCGACCAGCTCCTCACATCGCTTCACCAAAACCCTCCTGCCAAATCATCGGACCCAAACCAAGCAACCACCAACATCTCACAATGGATCACCCACAGCGCAAACGAACTAGCACCCTTGAAAAACCATCAAATCAAGCCAGGTAGCAAAAAAGCCCCCTGGTTCAACGACGACCTTAAGATATCCAAGAAACTCGGTCGTACCCTCGAGAAAGCCTGGAGAAAAAACCCAACCACTGACAACCTGGCCTCCTTCAAGAACGCCACTCGCAAACACCACCAACTCATCCGATCTACCAAGAAATCAGCACTCAAGGATCGACTTGACAACAACGCCCAAAACAGCAAGGAACTATTCAACATCGTCAAAGAATTTACCAACCCCACCGCCGGCTCCAACAACATCACTCCCTCCCAAGACGTCTGCGACTCTCTATCCTCATTCTTCCACAACAAAATCGCCGACATACATAACAGCTTCAAAAACCAGCCCGAAGACCAGCCCACTTCACCCACCCCCGAACCAAAACCGCACTCTAACAACCTTTACGCCTGGAACGCAATTACCACCGAAGACACCATCCGCCTGATGAACTCCATCCACTCAGGTTCGCCTACCGACCCATGTCCCCACCACATTTTCAACAAAGCAGACTCGATCATCGCACCCCATCTCCGCGATGTCATCAACTGTTCCTTCAACTCCGCTACCTTCCCGGAAAGCTGGAAACATGCCGAACTCAGCGCCCATCTGAAGAAACCAGCAGACCCCACTGAACTTAAGAACTACCGCCCCATCTCGCTCCTCCCATTCCCTGCCAAAGTCATTGAGAAAGCCGTCAACAATCAGCTCGCCGCCTTCCTCGAATCCAACAATTCCCTCGACCCCTCAGAGTCCGGCTTCCGAGCCAAACACAGCACCGAAACCGCCCTCATCGCAGCAACAGACGACATTCGAACACTACTGGACAACGGAGAAACGGTTGCCCTCATCCTACTTGACCTCTCCGCAGCCTTCGACACAGTCTGTCACAGCACCCTCATACAACGTCTCAACAACGTCGGAATACAAGGAAAAGCACTGGACTGGATCATCTCGTTCCTCGCCGGAAGAACCCAGAGAGTCCGCCTTCCCCCTTTCAGATCAGAGGCCACCGAAGTCATCTGCGGCGTACCACAAGGATCATCACTCAGCCCCACCCTCTTCAACGTATACATGAGCCCCCTCGCATCCATCGCGCGCCAACACAACCTCAACATCATCTCCTACGCAGACGACACCCAGCTGATCCTCTCTCTCACCAAGGACCCAAACACCGCCAAAACCAACCTACACGAAGGAATGAAAGAAGTAGCCGAGTGGATGAAGAACAGCCGCTTAAAACTGAACTCGGACAAAACGGAAGTCCTCATCTTAGGTTCATCCCCCCCCGCCTGGGACAACTCTTGGTGGCCACCGGCCCTGGGAACCGCACCCATACCTACAGATCAAGCATGTAACCTGGGCTTCATCCTAGACTCCTCCCTCTCGATGACCAGACAAGCCAACGCCGTCTCATCATCCTGCTTCAACATCCTAGGCATGCTCAAAAAAGCCTTCCGTTGGATCCCCACTGAAACAAGAAAGACGGTCACCCACGCCCTGGTCACCAGCCGCCTGGATTACGGAAGCACCCTTTACGCCGGAACCACAGCCAAACTACAGAAAAAACTCCAACGCATCCAAAATGCCTCAGCCAGACTCATACTGGACATCCCTCGTCAAGCTCACATTTCCGGTCACCTGAAAGACCTCCACTGGCTCCCCGTCAACAAGAGAATAACGTTTCGTCTCCTCACCCACGCTCACAAAGCCCTCTACGACCTCGGTCCAGAATGCCTCAACACGCGACTGTCCTTCTACACCCCCACCCGCCAACTACGATCATCCAATCAAGCCCTCGCCGCAATCCCACGCATCCATAGATCCACCTTGGGAGGCAGATCCTTCTCCTACCTAGCGGCCAAGACCTGGAATTCTCTCCCCACCCACCTCCGCCTTACTCAGAACCACCTCTCCTTCAGAAAACAACAAAAAACTTGGATATTCGATAAGTAAACGCACCCCCCTCCCCCAAGCGCCTTGAGACCCTCTGGGTGAGTAGTGCGCTATATAAATTTTTGAACTTGAACTTATGTCATGAACGTAAGCACATGCAACAGAACTATCACAAATTGAAAAAACTTAAATCCAAACCTAGTGCATCCCTAATTGTATAAAAAAAAGCAAAACTGACAATGGACCACCAGTGAACTAGGCTTGAAAATACTAGGGTACTGAAAGGAAAATGAAACCTCGGAAGTCAAAGGTCCACCATTAAACGAAAACATAAACTATGCTGTGTCGAGGCAATGAGGTGTGGTATTCCGGGTAAGCGGGCGAGGCAGTTCTACTTGCACATTTTAAAAATGCATTTGAAGGGTTTGTGCATTAGAAGGGGGTGCATCCTAGATTCTGCCATTGTAAAGTGAGATTCGAAGCCTAATAACAGCATTAACTCAATTACTGTAGTGCAACAGTACCTCAACATCCAGTTTAACTAGTATCTAAATTGGGTGCTCGGCAATTGTTGTATTTAGACATTCCTGTCATCTCCCAGAGGAAGATAGTCACTGCCAAACCAGTTTTCAGTCAAGTGCTGTTGCAATACTTGTTGCTATAACAATGTTTAAATTATATTGTGTTGTGCTGCTCATTCAGTCAAACCTTAGTTTAAAGAACTTTGTTAGTTTCCACGTAGCGTGGTAAGCACCCAAACACTACCAGAAGTAATATAGCAGCCAATGATATAGCATTCATAACAGTCAGAAATGGTGTACTTCATCTCAATAGCACCTTTCACGAGACGCACATAAATACCATAACATTCGGAGGACACAGACAGACTATAATGGCTAGTGGGCGTTGTTGCTGATCTGGACTTCTCGATCAGCTCTGGAACAAACAAGGTAGCAGCATCAGGGGTCGTGTCATTTTTAAACAAAGATTGTGAAATCTTACAAGTATACCATAGGACTCTGCCCCTGCCCGTGCCCAATTACTTTTAAACTACTCACGCTTTAATGCTATTGTGCTATTCTATTAAATCTGAATGTGCTTTTAAAATCTTTTCCTCTTAACCCCTTCCACGTTAATGACAAAGCCAGCTTGTCGAGCTGGCTTTGTTATGTAAAGTGTGATTTATGAGTATTCAGCGCACAGCGGGAAAACCCGCTAGCGCTGTAGTGGTTAAACTTACCTTCATTTGTTGTTCCTATGACACTGAAAGTGCTGATTCACTGCCTTGTGAACGCTCATTAGGGGCCTCCAATCACAGAGGGTGGGGAGGAGCTGAGGCGGCAGCCAGCCATTTAATGCCGGTCGCAGCTCGGTAGCGGGCTATATAGGACTCTGCCGCTGCCCTGGGCGAATTACTGTTAAACTACTCACACTTTTATTCTATTGGGGCATCCAATCACAGTGGGTAGGGGAGGAGCTAAGGCTGCAGCCAGCTATTTAATGCTGGTCGCAGGACGGGAGCGCAGCAGACACGTGCAGCGGGAGCGTCTATGGCAAGCCCGTCTGCGCCCATCCGGCTTCAGCCATTTTGCCCAAATTTCAAACTACTCTCAGTCAGATAAGGACTAGAGCACACGCAAGAAGTTCTTTATGGAGTACACATAGGTGTTGCAAGCAATAAGATCGTTCACAAGAGTCAGTTTTTATTTTTGCTTTATAGATGAACGTGGTTCTCCTTGCAGAGGAGATCCAAAAACCATAACACCAGCCGACACGTGTTTCGTCACAAACGGGTGGTAACCCGTGACTCCTCAGGGCTGAAAAAAGGCTGTACTGGGCGATATCGTGGGACCGGTCATATTTCCAACCCGGTCCTAGTCGGGTGAGTATATCGTAGCAATAAGTAGGCCAAAAATCGCAATTAAAGCTACCAGTGACGGGCGGGTACTGCCGTCAAAGTATGGGTCCACGTGGCAAGAGCTGCAGCCAGCGTGGATCGGTGCAGAGTCGTCGACCTGTTTATCGTTTCCGCACCCGGTAAACAGGTCAACGACTCTGCACCGATCCACGCTGGCTGCAGCTCTTGCCACGTGGACCCATTTATTTATTTATTTATTTATTTGTTTATTCAAAGTTTTATATAGCGCAAACAAGATCCTTACAGATATCAGAGCGCTTCACAATGACAGGGTAGGGGCAGTAGGAATGAACAGAGGTAATGGGAGCAATGTAGTAGTCACTAACATGAAAGGATAATAATAAAATACATAAAACATATCAATATACAGTCAGGTAAACAGGTAATATAACGGCACAAGTCATTGATCCCATTACAGAGGTGTTCAGGTACACCTTGGGTGTGTGGAAGGCTTATACCAGTGTTTTAGTATAGAGAGCGCACTGAGTGAGGGCATCGGGAGGGTGAATCAGTGACCCAATGTGTCTCATATATTGGTCGGTAGGAAGAAAGTAGCGTAGTAGTGTCACCATCAGGTAGAGGTATAGTGCCAAAGGACAAGGTGAGCATTGATACAAGGCAATGCAGAGTCTCTGATCCAGCACCTATAAGGTTCAGGAGATCTTGGCCAGAAGGATGGTTTTCACCTCTTTCTTGAAGAGTGCAGCGGAGGAGATACGCCTAGTTTCAGGCGGGAGCGCATTCCAGATCCTGGGTGCCATTCCTGAGAAGGAGCGCTTGTAAGTTTTCTCTTTCCTGAATCTACGGGGTTTCAGGAGTAGATTTTTTGAGCTTCTATTGGATCTCGAACCTCCTGATATGGACAATTTTTGAGCGAGGTAGTTGGGTGCATTGTGGTGCACAGCCGCGTGTGTCATAACTGCAATTTTTAATTGTATTCTGGCTTCAAAAGGCAGCCATTTTAGGGACTTTAAATCTGGGGAAATATGCGAATGTTTTCTTGAGCCAGTAATGAGTCTTGCGGCAGCGTTCAGGGAGGCTCTTAAGGGTGCTGTTGTGGATAGCGGGAGTCCGCTGAGGGTCACAATTCCGTAGTCGATTCGAGGGATGACTAACGCTTGTACAGCAGTTTGGAAGTCTTCAGTCGGGAGGAAGGGTTTGATTTTCCTCAGTGTGTTGATTTGGAAATTAGCTGCTTTTGTGGCTTTGCTGATGTGTTGCTGCATGTTGAGCTTGGCGTCCAGTGTGATGCCTAGGGATTTCGCTGAGTCCACGATGGTGGGTTGGACATTGAGTGCTGTTAGGTTGTTGAGCCATGTTTGGGTGGTGGAAATTTTCGCCGGGGGTGAGATGAGAAGGAACTCAGTTTTCAGAGCATTTAGTTTGAGGTGATTATCGGCTAGCCAAGATTGAGTGTTAATAAGCGTGGAATTCAGATGTTTGATATCTTCCGGAGATTGAAGCTTTAGGTACAGTTGTGTGTCGTCGGCGTACATATGGAATTGGACATTAGAAGCTTGGAGCAAGGTGGCGAGCGGTTCCATGACGAGGTTGAACAAAGTGGGGGAGATACTTTGACGGCAGTACCCGCCCGTCACTGGTAGCTTTAATTGCGATTTTAAACCTACAGTTTGGCCTACTTATTGCTATGATATACTCACCCGACTAGGACCGGGTTGGAAATATCACCTGTCCCCCGATATCGCCCAGTACAGCCTTTTTTCAGCCCTGAGGAGTCACGGGTTACCACCCGTTTGTGACGAAACACGTGTCGGCTGGTGTTATGTTCTTTGGATCTCCTCTGCAAGGAGAACCACATTTATCTATAAAGCAAAAAGAAAAACTGACTCTTGTGAACGATCTTATTTCTTGCAACACCTATGTGTACTCCATAAAGAACTTCTTGCGTGTGCTCTAGTCCTTGTTTGTAAAAGATTTGTTGAGGGGGGTTCCCACCCCGCTCTTGTACAGGGGTTTTTGTTTTTCCCTTGTTCTAGCAGCACCGCTCTTGAAGTTGAAGTTAAAAATACTTAATAGAGCGCACTGTGACCAAGCGGCTTCCTGGTGCTAGAGTTATAACTAAGGACCACAGAAAACTACCGAGATGGAATTCAGCAGGAGTACGCTTGGGAGAACAGGAAAGTCTTAAGGGCCTTGCGGAATTGAAAATAAACTGGAGTAGATCTAATGGACAGCGGAAGGCTGTTCCAGAAGTGAGGAGCTAGTACAGAAAATCTAGTACCTCCAGTTTTAGACCTGCGGAAGCGGGGAACATTGAGAAGAGCTTGATTGGAGGAGCGGAGGGAACGACTGGGGGTGTAGGGACTAATAAGGGAATTGATGAAAACAGGGGCAGTGCGGGCACGGGCCATGAAGGCCAGGCATCCCATTTTGAATAGGGATCTCTGGCAGATGGGAAGCCAGTGAAGGGATTTCAAGACAGGAGTGATGTGATGGAACTTGGGAAGGTGAAGGATAAGACGGGCGGCCTGATTCTGAATAGCCTGAAGGCAGTGTAGTTCGTAGGCCGGGATGCCCACATAGAGGCTATTCCCGTAATCAAGACGGGAGAGAATCATTGCCAAAAAAATAAGTTTAGGGGCATCAGGAGAAAAAAAACTGGATATTTTCCGAATAATCCGGAGGGAAAGAAAACAAGAGGAGACAACTGAACTAATCTGGGCATGCATGGAGAGGTCCCGACTGACTTTAATGCCTAAGGTCCTTGCTGAGGCCACCGGACCTGGAGGGGGGCCGAAGATGGAGGGCCAAAAGGCGGCGGACCAAGGGGAGGGGGTAGGGCCAGTCAGGACCAGCTCCGTCTTGTCCAGATTAAGTTTCAGTTGAATGTGGTTCTTCCACTCAGAGATGAAAACTAGGGTGCAGTGGAATTTAGGCAGGGAATCCATGGGAGAGGAGAGATCAAATACTAGCTGGAGGTCATCCGCATAGTTGTACAAGGAGACCCCCATATCAAGAAGAGAAAGAATAAGGGGGTGAATGTAAAGATTAAAAAGAAGGGGGGACAGGGAGGAACCTTGGGGGACCCCGCAAGGAACCAGGCGGGTGGAGGCAGAAAAGCCCGAAAGGTGGACCGCCTGAGTCCGTTCCTTAAGAAATGAGGCGAGCCAGGCGAGGGCAGTGCCCGAACGCCCGCTGCGCTGACACGGCCGAGAAGGATGGAGTGGTCGACCGTGTCAAACGCAGCGGACAAATCAAGGAGCACCAAGGCTTGAGGAATCAGCCTTGCTCTTTAGCTCGTCTAGAACGGACAGGACCACTGACTCAGTGGAGTGGGCCGGGCGGGATCCCGCTTGGAGGGAGGCCAAGAGATGCTTGTCCTCAATGAAAGTAGAGAGACAAGTAGTGATGTAGCTCTCCAGGATCTTCCCTAGGTATGGAAGAAGGGAAATAGGTCTAAAATTAGACAGAAGAGAGGGGTCTAAACCAGGCTTTTTTAAAATAGGGAGAACGATGGCGATTTGAAGAATTTCGGGACTAGACCAGAAGAAATAGAGGCATTGAGGAGGGAAAGAGGGGGGTCAGGGCAGTAGCTAAAGAGCTCTCTCAGGATGTGAGCCGGAGCATAGTCAACCGGGGAGCCTGACTTCACTTTCTGGAGTAAAGCAAGAAAGGAGCCCATAGGGATCGGGGGAAACTGGTCGAGAAAAGAAGAGGGCAGAGGAAAAACAGGGGAAGGAGGTGGCGAAGATACTGAGGGGATGTTAGATTTAATCTTCACAAACTTCTCTATAAAGAAGTCATTAAGGGACGAACAGAGAGCTTGAGAAGGGATAAGATTGGGGTTGGCCCTATCAGGAGCAACTAAGTTGCGAACTATGGAGAAAATCTCTTTAGACTTATTAGTTGATGATGTGATTTTCTCCGAAAAGTATAGGGTTTTAGCTGAGAGGATAGCCCTCTTGTAGTTGGCTAGGAGAGACTTATATTTGGCCCGCAAGAGAGGACAGTAGTTGCGCCTCCAATGGCGCTCAGAACGCCTGAGGTCCAATTTGAGAGTTTTCAACTCGTCTGTAAACCACTTATGGGCATCATGAGGGCGGCAGGCCTTGACTTTCCTGAGCGGGGCAACCAGGTCACAAGAGGAAGACAACCAATAATTCACGGCGTCTGCTTGAGAGTCAAGGGGGAGGTTAAAAAGATCAGGGGGAGAGGAAGGGAGGGAAGCACAGAGAGAATTAAGATCGACCCGGTTCCAACTTCGAGCAGAGAGATTCTTGGGTAGGAGAAGTTTCTCTGATACACCAAGCTCGATAGAAAATGAGATCAAAGAATGATCGGACCAGGTACATGGGAGAATGGTAGGGGAAAGGATAGTGCGACTGGCTGACCATATTTGGTCTAAAATATGGCCATGAACATGGGTAGGGGAATGAACGTGGGGGAGAAAGTTGAGGCATTGGAGAGTGGCCGAAAAGTCCTTAGAAAACTGGTCTTCCCTGGGGTCGCCCGGCCAATAATTAAAGTCTCCCAAAAGGAGCACAGACGAGTTATTGACCACGAGCGTAGCCAGGAGTTCCTGCAGAGTAGGCACAAAGGAAGGCATGTTCTGAGGGGGACGGTACATAAGGACTATTGTAAGAGGGGCCAGAAGGTTAACTGAACGGGCGACTAAAAAATCAACACCAGGTATGGGAGGATGGGGAAGAAGCTGAAACTGAAAGTTGGAACGAGTGATCATCGCCACACCCCCACCGGCTTTACCGTCAGGGCGATCCGCCCGAAGGGCGTAGTAAGAGTCGGGGAGGGTGGACAGTAGATCAGGCAGGGAATCGGCCGAGAACCAAGTCTCAGTAAGAAACAAAAAAATCAGGGGCTTCAATGTCCAGTAGATTGAAGAGCTCCAGCTGGTGCCTGCCTGCCGAGCGAGTGTTTAAAAGGCAGGCAGAAGCCGTGATGGGTGGAGAGGGGGGGAAGGGGCAGGAGGGGGTGAAGGAACATATAGCAGGGGAGTGAGCAGAGTAGAGCCAGGCGAAGGGGCGGAAATGCCCAGTGCAGCAATACGCTGGAGCAGGGAAGGAGCAATGGATTGAATCACATTCAAAGAGAGCAATTGAGCTGAGGAATAAGCAAGGGCAGGAACAGGGTACGTGGCCCCTGGCCCCGACCGGTCGCGGACGGGCGCAGACGGGCTTAACTTAGGCGCAACTTCGGCGCGCCTTCGTCGCGTCCGCTGCACGGTCGGGAGGGTGGTATCATAAGTATGATAGTAGGGGGGCGTGGCAGGGAGGGGAGTGGCCAAAAGACTGCAGCGTCAACCCCAGAGCACCCAAAGATGGCGGCCAAACCTCGCCCGTCCCCGCTCCAGCAACCGACTCGGTAGAGGAGGGGAGCGATCAGCGAGGAGCCGCTCAGGAGTGCGTGCAGGTAGGGGAATTAAAATACAACAACAGGATGGGCACAATGTCCAAGTACAAGATTAAAAATGAGATGGGTAACGTTGCTCCCGGCAGAGCGCCGAGGGGTATCAGTGTTCCAGAGTGTAAATGGGCGCAGTAGCTGTCATGCGCCTGAAGTAGCTTGCCAGGGGGGAGTGGCCAAAAGACTGCAGCGTCAACCCCAGAGCACCCAAAGATGGCGGCCAAACCTCGCCTGTCCCCGCTCCAGCAACCAACTCGGTAGAGGAGGGGAGCGATCAGCGAGGAGCCGCTCAGGAGTGCGTGCAGGTAGGGGAATTAAAATACAACAACAGGATGTGCACAATGTCCAAGTACAAGATTAAAAATGAGCAGGGTAACGTTGCTCCCGGCAGAGCGCCTCGGGAGATCTGTGTTCCAGAGTGTAAACGCTTTAGTATTCATTCCCTCTACACCAACCGCAACTTGATGAGCACCAGATTTTTCTGAATACTCCAAAACCTTTTCGCTGAACTTGTACTCTCAGTCAGATCTCAAGTTATTAAACACAAAAACTACCCTCTCAATCCCTCTATTGACCCAAGACTGACTAGGTTGGGGATCATGGAAACTAGGGTTTCCTTCCCAGAACTCACTCCCAGAGACGGGATAACCTTGGGACACAACAATCATATATCTAAACACTCGCTCCCTGGCAAAACACAAACTAGACATATTTCAACTACTGAACTCAACTAAACCAGACATACTTTTATTAACTGAAACTTGACACTCACAGGAGTCCGCCCTCAATATTTTGGCCACCCTCCCCAACAACTAATAAATCCTCCAGGCGAACCGACTAGTTGGAAAAATTGGTGATGGGGTAGCCTCTATAATACATCAGGAATTGAATTCACTACACTCACCACGATAGACACTATCTGGGTAGACAACGTAGTCATTAAATTACATTCGACCCTAGTACCCCTAATTTGTGTACTGCTTTATAGGGCCCCTCAGAACATACCCCTTTTCCTCCAAATATTAGGTGAGCAGATGGCCCATCTCATAACCAACCATGCAAAAAGTTTGCTGACCGGTGACTTTAACTATTGGGCCAATGATGTGACGGGTGGACCACACTCTGCAGATCTGATCGATCTACCTTAGTGGGTTGGACTGTACTCAACACGTAATATCCTCCACACACATCAAATGACGCATACTGAACCAAATCTACTATATTCCAATATTCAAGCAATGTTAATTAATCTATATATATAAAAACGAATGTATGTCTGTCTGTCTGTCTGTTTGTCCTTTATGCATTACTACACCATTCATCCGATCGCCATGAAACTTTGGGAAGTTGTTGAGTACACTCCCGCGAAGGTTTCTGGCATAAATTTTTTTTAAATATCGAAGCAAGATTAGAAGCTGTTCGAATACAAACTGACCAAGCCCATTCTTCTCAAACGAACGACCATCGAGAATAGCTCCGAAGGTGAATTCCTCTAATGTAACCCGACCTTCCTTGAGCGCAGCTACGCGGGTTGAGGGGGCCCAAACATGTCGAATCAGTCTTCGTTGTGCCGAGACGGAGTGTTGGCGAGACGGTGCGGGATTGGGAATGAACCCGAGTCGTGATGGGGGCGCAAGGTATGAGCGTGTAAGCGCTGTGCTCTCGCGCTCGCATTCAAAAGTATAACAAATGCGATGAGGTCTAATCCGGTTTGAAATAGAACCGGAGGGGAAGTAGTCTAGGGTGAAAGACACAGGGGCCAATATCGAGTACGAGACACAAGTATCATTAGAAAGCGTACACAAACCAGAGAAAAAAGTTAAAATTTCACCTTAAAAGGCCATTCTGAGGTATTCAGAAGATATAGGCCAATCCCAGAAAACATAGGAAACTGAGATAATTATCTTTCTGAGCAGCAGCAACATTCCTTTCTTTTGAGATCGCAGCAACGCGCGACGGGTAAGCTAGTATTTCAATATAAGTTTGACATTGGAACCTAGGTAGTAGCAATTGGAGGTACAGCTGGGGGAGGTGTTTCCTAACTTGCTCCAACTTCTCCCATGACTTGAAATGTGGTTGGCGTGACCAGCCCACACCTGGTCATTGGTGAGTCGCTGTAATATATTCACTGATTTTTTACATTCCAAAGCTGCCATTGGCTGAAGTGTTCTACCATGCACTCCTAGCACTTCTTGGTATCATGTTATTCCGCTTCATCCCTTACAATGATGAGCTGTCAGAAGTAGGATCCCTCATGAACAGTCAAGTGGACCCCATGTGACATGCCAGGCCTCAATTTGCCTTATAATTCAACAGTACATATTCAGAGACTGTCTGGAAGAAGCGGAATGATGAAAGCAGAAAGTACAAAGACAGCTCCTCCTTAAGACGCGAAGATGTTGAGGACAATGGCCAGCTAAAAGGTTTGTTAGCACTGGAACATTATCAGAGTCACTCAGTCAGAATTGAAGTTGGGGAGCCTTTGTGCCCTCAACTATTGATTATGGGATAGAAAGAACAGGTCACCCAAAGTTTGTGCATTCCACTTTGATTTATAATACAGTATCTGTGGTTTTCTTTTAATCTACTAGGGAAGAAGTGTGAAAGTAAACTAAGAACCCTTGAGGCTCCTCCTCGATGTTGGACTGCGGATAGGATTCGTGGGGCAACCAGCGAGTCTCCAGGCTCCAAACAAGATGGTGCCCATGAGTGTGCCAAGGAGCAGTGGCAAAAAGTGTTCGCATTAAAGGGTGACAGACAGCAGGGGCGATAGCCACCATTTGGCCCTTGCTCAATCTCAAAAAAAGAAAATACACCCCAATAAGGAGAAAGCAGTGAGGTGGTGCGCCACCCGCATCAGCTCTGCCTAGCTGTGGAGCAGGGTGCAACACAGATTCCAGGAGCTGAATGCTGGGACTCTGGATGGTAGTCGAAGCAGGAGGTCTCTGCCCAGTTGTGGGTCACAGTGACTGCCCAACAAAGAACGTCACTTTTAAGATGGCGGGGTAGTAAGAAACAGGAATACATTACCAACTGCAAAACACCAATGAGTACAAGTCGAAAAGGTGAGAATGGGTGCTACGTAGGCAGTGCTGAGGCCTGGTAGAATGGGGGTTGTTCGGTGATGGTGAGGAGGCTGAGTAAAGAGCTCTTATGTATTATATAATACAACTCCAAAGGGAGATACCAACTGCAATGACAGTGTGCTACATGGCAAAATGGGTGTTAGCACTGTTGGAACCATCCTATATTGAGATTTGAAGACCACTATGCTTACGCTGGGTCCTGAGTCTAACAGCGCAAGATAGGAGGGAAGAGCACATTAAGCCATGAGTAAGACTGCTGAACTGTAACTGACACACTTGTAAGTAATTTTAACTTCCAGCAGGAAGCACCGAGCTGGGAGAGATGAGCTATGTGTGGAGAGACTTTTGCGGTGGCTTCCTCCTAGGGCAGACTTCTTCAAACTGTGGGGCGCAACCCCCAGGGGGGCCATGGAGCCCTGGGAAGGGGGTCGCGCATTCCCCAGCCTCGCTTTGCTTGATTTCAAAAACATTTGCTTTGGTTTTGGAAAAGGAGAGTGGTCCTGGGGCAACTAATTACGATTGTTTGAAATGCTTCTGCTGAGACTGTTGAATCTCCTGTTCCGTGAAAGGCTTTTGTGTCAGGGTGCCTGGCACCTGAAAGAAATGCAAATATGTCCCACAGGGCCGGCTCTAGGTCGGTGCGATCGGTGCCACCGCACCAGGCGCTGACTTGTGATGGGGGCGCCATGTTAATTGTTTAAAAAGCACCCGAGATCACCTTCCTTGTCCCAGCAATTTTAAAGCATCCATAAAAATGTCAAAGTGATCAATGTTCTTCCTGGAGAGAGCTTTGTCTGGTAGTAGAAGTTTTGACTCATTGTAATATGCCTACTGCAATGAAAGTGTTGCATTCAGATCACAAAGTGCATATACTATAAATAGGTCAATAGGTTATTGTTTTTGTCACAAAGATTCGTTTGTTGCTTCCAGTTTATAAACTAAAATCGTAATACAGAGCAGTAAGCTATTTACTGTCATCAAAGTGCCACATGCAAACTGCAAGGAAAATATTAAAGCTACGTTTTGTTTTGCCTAGTCTTTCCTTATTCTGATATTGCAAAAACATTTGGGTAGAAATCAATTCTTAATATTAAACAATGGTGTTACATTTTAAATTCTGAATTTATGATTTTCCAAACCAAAGTCCCTTAAAAATATACTACATACCTGTATGGATGACATGTGACTCCTACACCTTGCTGTCCTCTGTCTTATGTAACATTTCCTGTACACTGATTTACACATATATGGCTATCTCCATTCACTGTATGTGTGATGTTAAGTGTTCTGACACTTTAAACAGGTATGAGTGGCGCTATAAAACTAAACAAATCTAAGAGACAGTGGTTATGGAGACTTGGGGGGATTGTCAAATGATGGTAGTGAGGGAATCCGTGGCAGAGGTGGTCTTTGAGGGGGGCGCCAACTAACATTGTCGCACAGGGCGCCACCAGTGCTAAAGCCGGCCCGGATGCCCCATTATTTAATCTGGAACTGTAAAGGGTGCTTGAGACCGGTGAATCACTCCAACCTTTGTGATGACAAAGAGTTGTTTTTTTGAGTGGTAGTGCAAAGAGTAAACAACTAGGCTGTGAATTGTTTGCTTTTAATCATAACTGTATTTACACAGCCCTTGGTACCCCTAAGGAGGTGTTGAACGGACAGTTATTTATAAAAGAAATTGCATTACATAAGCCATGGGATTCCTAAAATCTAAATTTTGGAAGAACCATTTTATTTAAAACTATTTATACATTTTGTATCAGTCTATATTTTACTGTGTGCAATGCAATGCAAGTATAAAATAACGACTTATATACTCACAGTGCTTTCTGTCACAGGCTGTGATCATGTAGCACTAAAAATACACTAGTCGCCTTTGCACCAACCAAGATTTAATTCTGTGTCTCTCTGGTTACACACAGATCTATGCAATGCATTAACTAATAGAGGTTTTATAATGTACTGCAGTGCTTTTATAATGTACTGCAGTGCACTGAGCAACAACTTTTTACATTTATTTTTAATTTACACTGGCCATTATTGCATATGTAGGTACCTGATGGTGAAAGACCGTAAAAACATACAGAATATTTTGGGGCTTATTTATGAGAGGCTTGCGCCACCAGAGCACCCGTTTTTTATGCTCTGGGGGCGCGAGCGGCTTAACCATACCTATGAGCTGCGCAAAGTCACCCTGCATGGCTTTGCATGGCCTCATAGACATGGAATAAGACAAAGCAGGGCAAGTTGCTGCCTTGCCTAACTTTGCGTCAAGGAGGTGTTCCATGTGCGCTGCATGGGTGTTCCCACGCAACATCCATGTATTTTGATGCTGCCCCATATTATTAAAATCACTTAAACCTGGGGCAGCGCCAACAACGCACGTCTCCCCAGTGAAAACATTTCTCCTCGTGTTTTCCTCTTTCCATGTGTGCTGCATTCTGCTCCTCACATAGAAAGGGGAAAACTTCTCTTGGGATTATTTTTGTGAAGGAAGGTGCCCTTCCTGCACAAAAACAATCCTGCCTATATTGGTGCTAGGCAGCAATTTGTGCGCCAACGCAAGGGGAAAGGACAGGAATGCACCGTATTTTATAAATATGGTGCATTCCTGCCCTTCCGCATTGGCATAGGGCAGCGCAGCAAGAGGACTTGCAGAGCTGTCAGACCCCAATTCCTTATAAATGAGGCCCTTTATTTTCAGCTACACCTTTGACCACGCCCCCATGCTCCCTGACCTTTGGTTTGCCAAACACTGTTTAATATTATTTCCCCACTGTAAACATTATTTTGTGTGGGAATTGGCGGCGTTTACGGTTGTCGACGATGAGGAGGACCAGGTTCTTCAAATTGTTATCAGGAGGGGGTCCGTACTCCTAAAAAAGTTTGACAAGTGAGTCTCAGCATCAAAAAGTTTGAAGATCTCTGTCCTAGGGTGATGTTGGGAGATGTGAGTAGCCCTAAAAACAACTGGTAGGGTTAACACAAGAGATACCCTTATTTGAGCCGAACAACATGAAAGCCCAGAAGGACCACACAGAAGAGATTCACAAGTTTGTTTGCTATCACTGCTCACCACTTAGGAGATCTTTTGGTCCTGGCAACACAGCCCGTGAGTTAATGCAAACTGCAGTGCTTGGAAGCATTGCTTAAAGTAAAGGAAACCCCTCACCAGCCTACATCTCTTCAAGGCTTAACTAAGCAAAGAAATGTAAACCGACCTGTCTAAGAATCTTTTTGACATAAGTGGAGACCTAAGATCTAAAATTACAGCCCTCCCCTTTGTTGTAGACTGTAGGCAAAAGCGTTCTTGACATGGAATCCAATATTGCATAAGTAAAGTGAGCTGAGGGCACCCAGAAAGCATCTATAACCAGCTTTCAATCACAAGCTAAATTTGCAATCACCGGCTCAGAAGATGTAGAAAATCATCAGAGGAGCAAAAACATTTCAGTTCAAAGACTGAAGGAGGGTGTGAAAAGTGCAAATCTTGAGTTATCCTTGGTAGGTTTCTTCTCCACGATACTGGGAGATGACCACACAGCTCCCATCACCTTACTAAGACGCCACCAGTTCTGTTTGATCACAGGCAAATGGAGAAATTTAATCTTCTTCAAGCTCCAAAATTAGATTAAACCACTTCACAGACAAAAGTAAAGCTGTACGCCTGTTGGGCATCTCATTCACAAAAGAAAATGTAGAACCTTCGCAACCCCCGGTGAATTGGACAGTAGAGCAGGGAGGGTTCTACAGAATACATAAATCAACCCTAGGGGAGAGCACAGCAGGAATTAGAGATGCTGAACTAGGTTTGGAGTCATGCATGAAACTAGCTCTGTGTCTGTACCTCCCTCCCAGCCCAAGTGAGGAGGTTGGCCAGGTGGGCGGTGCTCCCACCTTTGGCTGGGGCTGGTGACTAATGGTGGTAGAAGACAGTACATAGCTGCAGGTTTTTCACATGCTCTTTTGACTCTTCTTGGACCCAAATTAATTCACATGTACCTGCAGCCCACTCCAATATTGCTTTCCCAGTTAGGGTTTATGCACTTGTGAAACAACTAAGGATTGGCCCTGGGGGCTCGTGGATCAGGGCACATCCTTGTGCAATAAATTGGTGCAAATATTCTTGGCCCACAGTGATTACCTCCTGACAGTCGCCTTGCTGGGGGTGGTACACATACTGCACTGACTCAGGTGCACCATGTTGTTAAGGGTTCTTATATGTACTAACATTTACTCAATGTTTTTATTGCGAGTAATGGGGTAGGTAAGCATATTGAAAGAGGAACTGGCCTGCGTGCACCCTGACAAGGTCCACAATTTGGAGAGACTCAAATAGCCTGTGGTTAATGAGGAGTTGTGCTACCAGGATATATTTTGAGCAAAGTATGAATACATATATCAATCAATCAATCATTTAATTTGTAAAGCGCACTACTCACCCGCGAGGGTTTCAAGGTGCTGGGAAGGGGTTGGGGGGGGGGGGGTGCTGCTGCTACTGGTCGAAGAGCCAGGTCTTGAGTTGTCTCCTGAAGGTCTTCGGTTTGTCGTAGGTAGAGGGGGAGGGTGTTCCAGGTCTTGGCGGTGGGGTGGGAGAAGGACCTGCCTCCGGAAGTGGTTCTACGGATGCTCGGGACCGTGGTCAGCAGAGCGGAGTTTCCTCTTGGGTACGTAGAAGGAGAGTCAACTGTTGAGATAGCCTGGTCCGGTCTTGTGGAGTGCCTTGTGTGCGTGGATCAGGAGCTTGAAGGAGATTCTCCTGTCGACGGGAAGCCAGTGCAGGTTCCTCAGGTGGGGGGGTCATGTGGTTGTGGCGCGGGACGTCGAGGATCAGGCGTGCAGAGGCGTTCTGGATTCTTTGCAGTCTGTTGGTGAGCTTGGACGGGGCCCCGGCGTAGAGGGCGTTCCCGTAGTCGAGTCTGCTGCTGACTAGGGCCTGGGTGACTGTTTTCCTTGTGTTTGTCAGGATCCATCTGTAGATCTTGTGGAGCATATGGAAGGTGTGGAAGCAGGTGGAAGAGACAGCGTTGACTTGTTTGGTCATGGTGAGTTTCGAGTCGAGGATGACTCCCAGTTGGCGTGTGTGGTTGGTGGGGGCCGGGAGGTCCCCAGTGATGCGGGCCACCATGAGTTGTCCCATGTTGAGGGGTTGGACCCGAGGATGAGGATCTCCGTTTTGTCTGAGTTCAGCATAAGTCGGCTTTCTTTCATCCAGTCGGAGACTGCCTTCATTCCGTTGGACGTTGGATTTGGCGGTGAGAGGATCCTTGGTGAGGGAGAGGATCAGCTGAGTATAGGAGATTATGTTGAGGTCATGCTGTCGGACGATGCGTGCTAGTGGTGCCATGTAGACGTTGAACAGCGTCGGCCTGAGGGAAGATCCTTGTGGGACGCCGCAGATGATCTCGGAGGCCTCAGACCAAAACTGTGGGAGGCGGACTCTCTGAGTTCTGCCGGAGAGGAAGGAGGTGGTCCAGTCAAGGGCCTTCTCCCGGATCCCTGCGTCTTGGAGTTGCGTGCGTAGTGTGCGGTGGCAGACGGTGTCGAAGGCGGCGGAGAGATCCAGGAGGATGAGGGCCGCTGTCTCGCCATTGTCAAGAAGGATCCTGATGTCGTCTGTGGCGGCGATGAAGGCGGTCTCGGTGCTGTGGTTGCTGCGGAATCCTGATTGGGAGGGGTCCAGGATGTTGTTTTCTTCGAGGTGACGGGTGAGCTGGGTGTTAACTATCTTCTCGATGACCTTTGCTGGGACCGGGAGCAGGGAGATGGGTCGGAAGTTCTTGAGGTCGCTCGGATCTGCCTTGGCTTTCTTCAGTAGGGCGTTGATCTCTGCGTGCTTCCAGTTCTCAGGGAAGGTAGCGGTCTCGAAGGAGAGGTTGATGATTTTGTGCAGGTGGGGTGCGATGGAATTGCTGGCTATGTTGAAGATGTGGTGTGCGAGAGGGTCGGATGGGGATCCGGAGTGGATTGTGCCCATGATCTTGATTGTGTCCTCGATGCTCACGTTGGCCCATGTTGTCAGGGTGTCGTGGGCAGTGGGGTGTGGTGGGTCCGGTGCGGAAAGGTCTG
Source organism: Lissotriton helveticus (assembly GCF_964261635.1). NCBI lineage: Eukaryota > Metazoa > Chordata > Amphibia > Caudata > Salamandridae > Lissotriton > Lissotriton helveticus. The sequence goes on from NC_136065.1 coordinate 2,086,095,844, forward strand.
CAGGGGTTGTCCGGGGCTTGAAGCTGTCATGGATGTTGGTGATTTTCCGGTGAAAGAAGGTGGCGAGGAAGTCGCACAGGGCTTATGATGGCGGGATGTCGTTGGCGCTGGAGCTGGGGTTGGAGAGTTCCTTCACTATGGTGAAGAGTTCCTTGCTGTTGTGTGCGTTGTGGTCGAGGCGGTCTGTGAAGGAGGTCTTTTTGGCGGTCCTGATGAGGTGGTGGTGGTTGCGGATGGCGTCTTTGTGGGCGGCGCGGCTGTCCGGCGTCTTGTCGTTGTGCCATATGTTCTCCAATTTCCGGCAGGTGCGCTTTGAGTCGAGGAGTTCCGGGGTGAACCAGTTGACTCTTTTGCTGGTGTCTCTGTTGGTGTTTTTTTTCAGCGGGGCTACGGTGTTGGCGCAGTCGTTCATCCAGCGTTCAAGGGTGAGTGCACCATCATCGGGGTTGGTGGGGTTGGTCGGGGGTTGAGTGCGAGGCTTGTCTGTAGTAGTTCTTCAGTGACTTTGCCCCAGCAGCGGCGGGAAGTCTGAAGGGCGCAGTGGTGTGTGAGGGGTTTTCAGAAGGAGAAGTGGATGCAGTGGTGGTCTGCCCAGGTGAGTTCGGAGGCGTGGCTGAAGGTGACGTGGGGGCTTGAGGAGAAGATGGCATCAAGTGTGTGACCGGCAATGTGGGTCGCGTCGTGACAAGCTGTTTCAGTCCGAAGTTGGCAAGGTTGTCGATCAGGGTGGAGGAGTAGTTGTCGATGTTGTTCTCCAGATGATAGTTCAGGTCTCCGAGGAGGATGTAGTCGGTGGAGGTCAGCACGTGCGTGCTGATGAGGTCGGCGATGGAGTCGCAGAACTGAGGCCGGGGTCCTGGTGGTCTGTAGACGAGGGTGCCTTTTAGGGTGGTCTTGGGGTCCGTGTGGATCTGGAAGTGCATGTGTTCGGAGGTGCTGAGGGTGTCGTTGGTGTTTGTTGAGACCCTGATGGTGTTTTTGTGGACGATAGCGATTCCTCCTCCGGCCCTGTTGGTGCGGTCTCTGCGGGTGATCTTGTACCCATCGCGGATGGCTATGGCGATGTCTGGCGAGGAGGCTTTGTTCATCCAGGTCTCGGTCAGGAAGGCGACGTCCGGTGATGCGGTGTCGAGTAGGTCCCAGAGTTCGACGGCTTGTTTGTGTGCGGAGCAGGTGTTGATCAGGATGCAACTAAGCTGGTTGGGTTCCGTCGTGGCAGGCGTCTTGGTGCTTCCGAGGCAGGAGAAGCTGCAGTTCAGGCAGGTGAATGGACCGTGGGTGCGCTTCGGGGCGGCCTTGCAGCAGGTGTGGGTCCTTCCTGGGTTGAGAGCGACGAGGGTGTTGGCGTCGTAACGGCGGCGGTCTTCGTGGCTGGTGCGGGGGGGCAGGGGTTCTGGCACTGGGCACGGTCCAGGCGCGGACGGGCGCAGACGGGGAGGAGGGGAGGGAGGAGCAGCTGCGAGGCGGAAAGGGTGGTAGCAGGGGCATATATCATAGTAGTTTAGTTGAGCAAACGGAGCAAAACTCGCTGTCAGATCATGTTCGATAAGGCACAAGCCTGATAGGGGCTTCTGGTCCCTAACCGTGGTGGTTGAGGTTGTTTTCCAAAGGTGTCCTGGGACCATGTTACTTTGGCTCTGTAAATTTGTACAAACCTTTCTCCTCTTAACTCTCTAGGAAGTCCGAGTGAGCAGTCACATGCTTCTTCGTGAGGTAGCTGGGGCTGGGGAAGCATGTTCTCAGACCTCAACAATCAACCAATGGTGACTAAAAGTTTAATGTCCAGCCCAAGGTTTCTCGTTTTGAAAAATAAATTACTTTTTAATTTCACAGCAGTATGCCATACTACACAATTCAATCATGCATACAGATTACTACCCCTGATCATGATTATCATGTGGGTGCTACACCCCTTACCACCCCTTTCGTGTTATCTCCCACCTAGCTGACCCTAGTTGGATCTGTCCCCCAGGAAATCTTTGGTAGAAACATGAATAAGGCTGAGGCACAGATGAAATTTCTCCCAGAAGTCAAATGTCAACTACCCACCATTTACTCAGGTTGTTATGTCAGGAGTTGTGTTGGGTAGGAAACAAGTCTTTAATTCTTCACTCTTCGCTCAGCACAAGCTCAGTGGCTCAGTCCTACTGTTGACAGAGGGCTACAGTCATTACATGCAGTTTCAGCAGTGGTCTCAGAGGAAGTCAGGCATGGCTTGCATCTTCTCTTAGGGTAGCTGCACTGGATGGCCCAGCATGGGTTTGCAGGCCCTGGCTTCAATGTGCAGATACACTTGGTATTTATAGCCTGCTGCTAGGCCTATGCAGACACTTGTCACAAAATACCGTGGCTTCCATCTTGGCCGATTCGGCAATTCAGATACTGCCCGAGCTGGGCTGATATCCAAGTAAGATGGATGCAGTCCACCTCAGTGTGGAATTATATAGACTTTTGCAGTTGTCTATACCCTACAGAGACTGGGAGAACCTCTGCAGCATGGTTCTCTCCTGGTTTCACTCACGCAGACAGTCTACTTTCTATTGGTGCTTCTCTAGCTCAGAAACATGCTGGGTGTCTCCTCTCCTGCTGCAGGCTCAAGCAGACTCTATTTTCAGGAAGTCAAGCAGGTATCTAGGCACTAAGGCACTAAGCCCTCCAGTAAAAGTAGATTTCAGGCGATGTGCCCTGACCTCTGGGAGACTGGCTATCAGACACATACCTGTCCTGGTCACACAACAGTGTATTTAATACTCTGTTTAGCATTCCTTTACTTTATATTGAGACCTTGGAAGAGATGCAAAGTGAGGTGCTTTGGGTCCCACCTTCATACACATTTTCTAGACAGAAAATGTGGAGCAACTGTCTCAACATACACAACGAGTAGGGTGGTTCTCTTTCAAGTGCTGTTCAGGCACAGCATTTGTGTAAAGTGATGCTTCTCAAACAAGGTAACATTGGGCTTGTCTTAAAACTGGAGCAACTCCAACATGGACAGAAGAAAGTGAGGTTTCTGCACCTGGCTGTCTTCAGCTTCTCAAAGGTAGTAATCAGGGATAGACAACAGAAAGGGCATGCCTTACTTAGAAACTTTCTCATCTTGCACAATAGAAACTGCAGTCCCACCCATCTCCCCTATAATCAACCGAACGGCAGTGCCCAAGAGGACCTAATGAGCAGCTCCTTTCTAGCAAAGTCTTCAGGTTATATCTAATGTCATAATGCTGTTCACTTTAGTGTCTCAATATCCACTCTTCAGCCACAAGAATGCAGCCAATGCCCTTCCATTGTCCAGGGAAGCTGCCCTCATCCTCCATCTTGTGCCATGGACTCAGGCTTATCCACAGAGCTGTACTACTATAACATGTGCTACATGCATACCACACAGTCACACTTGACATAAGAATAGGTTGTTATCAGAAGGGTCTAGGTTTTCACATGACAGCTGTGAGGACAGTGGATTATTATTTGGTGTGGTGTGCAACCTCACTGTGTAATAAATTCATCTTGGGGCCATTCAGGCTCATTTGCAAAACCTTAGTTTAACACGGGGTATTTGTGGCTTCGAGCAGTCCGGCTTTAACAAAGGAACATGTTATAATGTTATGTGTAGTTAATTTAACTTGTAGGGGCTTGAATCACCCAGCAAGAGGTAGCTCAGTGCCGGAGTGAACATGGGCAAAGCAGAGCTAGTATGGAAAGAGCTCGGTTTTGAGAAGCTTTCTGAAAAGTAGGTGACCTGTGCATTTCTGAATGTTAGTGGGTAGTTTATTTCAGTACCAAGGGGCCAAGTAAGAGAATGCTCTACCCTCTGCCTCTGTACATGTTTTTGTAAATCGAGCAATAGCTAGGAGAGCTATAACTGTAGATCTTAAAGGTCTGTTCGGCTGGTATGGAATACGTTTCTCAGCCAAGTATCTGGGACCCTTGCCGTTCAGTGATTTACGCACTAAACAGCAGATCTTGAAAATTATTCTAATGTGCACGGGCAGCCAATGAAGGGATTGTAGAAGAGGAGAGGAGGCTTATCTGGCCGGCATATTTTGAATCAGGCGAGCAGCTGTGTCTGGACTACCTGAATTTTGGCAAGTAGGGACTCATTTGTGGCAGCTAGGAGAGCATTGCAATAGTCCAAGCAGCTGATCACTAGTGCTCGCACTAGGGTTTTGCGAAATGGAAAGTGGAAGTAGAGGAAAGACTGTGCGTGGTAGACTCATCATGTGAAAGCAGGGCCAGTGGTAAGCACTCCCTGATGTTTTATAGTAAGAGTCTGGTCCAAGCGAACACCCACATGTTTTACTGAGGATTTGGGGGTAGGTGCTGTGTCTAAATCTGTTGCCTACCTATTCAGGGACCAGAGCAGTTGGGCTCTTCCAAAGAGCATGATCTTGGTTTTACTAGCATTTAATTGAAGAAAGTTCTCTGTCTTCCAAACCAAAGTAACAAAACAGTTGAATAAGGGAGAGAAACACGATACATAGCAAATCAGACGCCAATTTACAAAAATAGATCATGAATTTTTAGATACCAAAATGAGCTAAATCCACCAGAGGGTTCCAAAGAAATAAACTATTAAACAAATCGCAACTTACTGCTTTTCACTCAAATCGCAAACAAGCATTGGCAATTCCCACGGTTAACGGTGACTTTGAAACCTTTTGTAAACTTTTATGAAGTTGTGTTCAGCTATTCCGTCTTGATTTAGGTGACCAACTCCAGCAGGCAGCGAGTCACAGGGCTAATAGGGCTTGGCAGGACAGTTAACTTGCAGTCAAAGTAGTCTCCAGTCCAACTCCAGGCTCTATGGGTGAAGCTCCATATATTTAAATGGAGTGGTTCTTATGTAAGGGATACAGGGTGCTGAATATGCTGAAGGATGCTGATTCGGGGACGGGGATTATCCTAGGGCTACTCCTCTGTCCATTGTTAAGCAACTTTGGCCACTGGGGTCAATGTCCCTCAAAGTCCAGTTGGTGTCCAACCAAAAACCAGTTGCCACTGGTCTATTGGTCTCCGGTTACAGCGAAACCAGCGGTTCCCTGTAACTGAGGCTAGTGTCTGTCTTGGGCCACCAAACTTGACTCTGATGACTTACATAGGTCAGGCAGACCAGGGTGCAAGTTTTTAGGGTCGGGCACAGTCTCCTGATAGGCTGTGGTCAAGTGATTGTCGTTAATAACTCACCATGTCATGCTTCTTAAGGTTTTGTGGTCCTGTAGCTATAACAGTGTGACGAGGGGGACCCGGGACTCAGAGACATGTACCCCCCCTGTTGTGACCCGAACCCTGTTACTCTCGCCTTTTTCCTCGCAGCACCCTGATCATTGGACGGCAGCCGTGCCCAACCTTCCACCTGTGACTGACTCGACCGGGGAGCCTTGTTTCTTTAACTGGGCGGAACTTGCTCCAAGCCCCGCCCACGAGTCCGTCGTAAAGCCCTGCCGTGACCTGACACAGGTGTGTGTATCACCCGGAGGAGTGGACGGTTGGAAGGAAGCGGAAGATGGATTGTCGGGACTCACGGGAGCCGAGGACGGGAGAAGAACCGGAGGCGTAGCAGCCACGGAGAGCGGAGACAGCGGAGGAGCCCGGACTCCGGAAGCAGAGGCGGCGAGAGGAGAGTCCGGAGCGAGAGACGACCTCTACATCAGCAAGCCAGGAGGCCAAAGGGAAGGCGCTTCGCCCAGCCACACTTCAAGGGGAGTGTGGCTTGCACAGGTACGATCGCGCATTTCAGGCTGGGTTGGTCATAGGTGGAGCAAGCCGCCCTAGGAGAAACACACGGCATCCCTAGCACTGATCCCCTACCCCAGCTGCACTATACCGACACCTGGGACGTGGGTGAATTGTTTCTGCACGTGTGACCCTCACTACCCTCCCTATTCACTGTAAATCATTGCACGAGGACTGACTCTGCCCTTTCTCTCTGTTTTCCGAGCTGGAAGGCGTCAGTGACGAGGACCGGACTACATGTCCCAGAAGCCCGAGGGAGAGAAGGGGAACCGGACCAGAAAGGCGCAGAGAGCGGCGTTCCGCCATAGAAGCGGCAACAGAACTACCACTTCCATACTACCGCAAACAGATCCTAAGGAGGCGTATACTGAAAATAAAACCAGCTTTACCCTCAGTACCGGTCTCCGTGAGTCTGTTCCCATCCCCCTGCTCACAAGTGGTGGAGAATGCGGGCACTGCAGTGACCGTCCGGGACACGAGGATTGAAGAGTTACTACAGGCATTGGTAAAAGGGCAGGAACAGTTAGGATGGGCCGTGGAACAACAGCTAGCTGCCGCGCAGGCAGACAGGGACGCATATAGGAATACAGTCGCCACGCAGATCGAGGGACTCCAGAAGGTCATACATGAGCCTGCAAGCACTCAAGTCAGAGAAACCGGTAGAGCACACCCCACCACGCCCGGCATTTCCCTGCAGAAGTACATCGCCGGCGAAGTCCCCGACGCCTTCCTTGTCAATTTCAAGAGGGTGGCCCTAGCCTGCGGGTGGCCTCTCGAGAAATGGTCATTCTTTCTTGCACCACTGCTGACAGGGGAAGCTCAGGCGGCGTACCAGGTGGCCAACAGCACGGGCCAAACGCCATATGGACAAATCAAGACCATTATCCTTGACCACTTAGGCCTGGATGCCGAGGCCTACCGGGTCCGGTTACGGAAGGAAAGAGGGACCCGGGCGAAAACCCCAAAACCCTGTTCTTCAGGCTAAAGGCAGCTGCGGATAAATAGCTCACCCCCTCATGAAGCTCTAGTGTTAGAGGGGGGGAAGACCCTAGTAGTGAAAGTCGGGGTGCTTGATACTCTCCCTGAGGAACTAATCATAGGGACGGACAACCCTCACTTCCTTGACTTGTTCTCTGCGACCCTACAGAAGGAAAGGGGTCTGGGGACCCTACTTGTCTCTACCCTAACTGCCTCTGACCCCTGGGTGGGCGACCGTAGCTTCAGGTTTGCCCAAACCAATGACTCGAATCTGATCAACGCCTGGGAACAAGCTCACGCAGACAAGGACAACCCCACACCCCGATATCCCCGTTTTCTGATTAAAGAGGACCTTCTATATAGACAGGGAAGTCCGGATGATCCTCTCCAGCTTCTTGTACCAGTCTGTTTCAGAGAACAGATCATGTTCTATGCCCATACCCATCTGTTGGCTGGCCACACCGGCAGTGAGAAAACCACCCAAAACGTACTGCGGAGTTTCTTCTGGCCTGGTGTATACAAGGACATAAAAACCCATTGTCAGACCTGTGACATATGTCAGTGGAAAAACACCAAGAGACCTCCAGGGGTGCCCCTTCAACCTCTTCCCATTATAGGGACCCCTTTCGAGAGAGTAGCTATGGACCTCATCGGGCCCCTACCCAAAACACGACGAGGAAACCAGTATGCGCTGGTCATTGTGGACTACGCCACAAGATTTCCGGAAGCCTTTCCCCTAAAAGCGCCCACCTCCAAGAATATAGCAGACAAGTTCCTGGAGCTGTTTTCGAGGGTGGGTTTTCCCAAGGAGGTCCTCACAGACCAGGGTACCCCGTTCATGTCAAGAGTGATGAAGGAGGTGTGTCAACTCCTGAACCTCCACCAGATCCGGACCTCCATCTACCATCCACAGACGGACGGACTGGTGGAGCGGTACAACGGAACCCTGAAGTCGACTTTAAAGAAAATGCTCACTGTGAACGGGAGCGAGTGGGACCTACTTCTACCCTTGGCCCTCTACGTGATCCGAGGCCAGAGACAGAGCAGTCTGGGCTGCTCGTCGATTGAAATGTTGTACGGATGACAGCCACGGAGCCTCCTGGAAATGACAAAAGAGGCGTGGGAGACCGAACCCCAAGCAGAAACCAAGAGCCTGCTGGAATACAGCCAAAACCTGAAAAACAAGTTGGGGAAAATAAGAGACCTGGCGTATTCGCAGTTGGAGAACAGCCAGAAGAAACAAACTACCCACTACAACAAAGGGAAGAAGTGGAGACGCCTCTCAGTAGGCGATTGGGCTCTCGTGCTGCTGCCATCCCTCACTAAGAAGTTCCACAATGAATGGCAGGGACCCTTCCAGGTCCTGGAAACCATAGGAAATACCACCTACAAACTTCGATTGACCAGTAGAAAATCCCAGGTTTTTCATATAAACCTGTTAAAAAAATGGCTGGGACCTCCACCGGTAAGCCACCATCTGGCCATCCCTACTGGACACAAAGACGGCACCACCCTAGCCGAACTCGTGGTTAACGAAGACTTGTACCAGACCGATCAGGAAGGGCTGCAGAGGGTCCTGCGACCCTTCTCGTCCATCTTTTCCGACTTACCCGGAAAAACCAACCTGACCGAACATCGGATTGAAACACCAGTCGGAACCACGGTTAAACAACGACCTTATAGAATACCCGCGGCCAAAAGAGAGGCCATACGGAAAGAAGTCCAAGAGATGCTACGTCTAGGAGTAATACGGCCCTCACGCAGTGAATGGTCTTCACCCATTGTGATGGTGCCCAAGCCAGATGGGAGCAGCAGGTTCTGCATGGACTTCAGAGCCTTAAACACGGTATCGTCGTTTGACGCCTATCCCATCCCAAGAATCGACGAACTGATTGAAAAACTAGGCGAGGCCCAATACATCAGCACCCTGGACTTGACCAAGGGATATTGGCAGGTCCCATTAAGAGAGGAAGACAGGAAGAAAACTGCTTTTGCCACCCCAGATGGACTGTACGAGTTCAACGTCCTCCCTTTTGGTTTGCACGGGGCGCCCGCCACCTTTCAGAGGTTGATGAACGAAGTCCTCAGAGAACACCAAAGCTTCAGCTCCGCTTATTTGGACGACATCATAATATTCAGCCCGTCCTGGGAGAGCCATCTCATGCACCTACACACCATCTTACAGCAACTCAAAGGTGCTGGGCTACACATAAACTCCAAGAAATCCCGGATAGGATTCCAAAAAGTGAAATACCTGGGCTACATGCTCGGGCACGGAATCATAGAACCTCAAATTGAAAAGGTCAGAGCTATCGCCGACACCCCATTTCCCAAAAACGCAAAAGACATGAGGGCGTTCTTGGGGTTGATCGGTTATTACCGCCGATTTACACCCTCTTTTTTGGACATAGCTGCCCCTCTTTCGGACACCCTGAAAAAGCAATTCCCAACTGGCGGTTTCATGCATCCCACCCCGGAGATGTGGAAGGCCTTCAAAACCCTTAAACGGGTTATCACGACCAGCCCGGTGTTGTCCTCCCCTGACTTTTCCAAGCCATTCATCCTGCACACGGACGCGCCGGACTTCGTAATCGGGGCTGTGTTGTCCCAAGAATCGGAGACGGGGATGGAACATCCCATTCTCTATATTAGCCGTAAACTATTCCCCAGGGAGGTGAGGTACCCGACCATCGAGAAGGAATGTCTCGCCATCAAATGGGCAGTTGCGAAACTGAGATATTACCTGGAGGGGCACCCGTTCACACTCTATACGGACCACGCCCCCCTGCAGTGGATGAGTCGAAACGTGTCTAACAACCCGAGGGTCATGCGATGGTTCCTATCCCTCCAGCCCTTCTCCTTTCAGGTGTGCCATAGGAAGGGGAAGGACAATGCCACGCCGACTACTTGTCCCGATTTCCTCTCCCCGATCGGGAGAATCCTAGGGGGGAGGTGTGTGACGAGGGGGACCCGGGACTCAGAGACATGTACCCCCCTGTTGTGACCCGAACCCTGTTACTCTCGCCTTTTTCCTCGCAGCACCCTGATCATTGGACAGCAGCCGTGCCTAACCTTCCACCTGTGACTGACTCGACCGCGGAGCCTTGTTTCTTTAACTGGGCGGAACTTGCTCCAAGCCCCGCCCACGAGTCCGTCGTAAAGCCCTGCCGTGACCTGACACAGGTGTGTGTATCACCCGGAGGAGTGGACGGTTGGAAGGAAGCGGAAGACGGATTGTCGGGATTCACGCGAGCCGAGGACGGGAGAAGAACCAGAGGCGTAGCAGCCACGGAGAGCGGAGACAGCGGAGGAGCCCGGACTCCGGAAGCAGAGGCGGCGAGAGGAGAGCCCGGAGCGAGAGACGACCTCTACATCAGCAAGCCAGGAGGCCAACGGGAAGGCGCTTCGCCCAGCCACACTTCAAGGGGAGTGTGGCTTGCACAGGTACGATCGCGCATTTCAGGCTGGGTTGGTCATAGGTGGAGCAAGCCGCCCTAGGAGAAACACACGGCATCCCTAGCACTGATCCCCTACCCCAGCTGCACTATACCGACACCTGGGACGTGGGTGAATTGTTTCTGCACGTGTGACCCTCACTACCCTCCCTATTCACTGTAAATCATTGCACGAGGACTGACTCTGCCCTTTCTCTCTGTTTTCCGAGCTGGAAGGCGTCAGTGACGAGGACCGGACTACATGTCCCAGAAGCCCGAGGGAGAGAAGGGGAACCGGACCAGAAAGGCGCAGAGAGCGGCGTTCCGCCATAGAAGCGGCAACAGAACTACCACTTCCATACTACCGCAAACAGATCCTAAGGAGGCGTATACTGAAAATAAAACCAGCTTTACCCTCAGTACCGGTCTCCGTGAGTCTGTTCCCATCCCCCTGCTCACAAACAGGAATTCAGCAAAGCAACTCTTGGCAGCCGCAGCCTTTGATGGTAAAAGCTGTGGGGCCGTGAGCCGGGTGGGGTGTGGGGGGATTTTGACCGACGATGACAAGGGAATTAAATAAATAATTAATTTTCCCTCGTCATCGTCTGACAAAATACCCCCCACCGCTCCTACCTGCACGGGCCGTGGCTGACTCTTGGGGTCAATACGTCTGTCTATGACTCAGGGATGACATTTCCTTATGCAAGGTACCACAGGCACAGTTCTCTTTTTACTAGCCCCTAGAGCAGCAGATGCAGCCCAGTCTTGGTGCAGTCTCTCTTTGATGGGTCTAGGGAACAGCTGTTCAGTCCTTCTTTGGTCCTTTCTCCAGTACAGACATGATCTGGGGTTACCGCGCCTGGGGTGTCAATTTTATGCACAGAAACTTCCCTCGGGGGATACAGTGACTACTAGCCAATGGGCTTACAGGTCCCCTGCCGCCTCATGATGACTTCCTTTGAAGTGGGGACTCTAGCTATCCAGAGTGAAATATTCCTCCCATTCCCAAGATGGCAGAAGCTGTTCCTTGGTGTGAGGAGCTTGGTAGCCCACTCCAGATGTGTGGCTATCTGTGGGCTAAACATCCAGAAGGCTATCTTGTAGCCAGCAACCAGTAGTTACTTGTAAACATTGGGCAACAGAGTGCCAACTTTCTAAAGTTGCAGTTTACTTTAAAAAGTTACATTAAATTCGACTTGCTCATCAAGTCGAGTTTAATGCAGTGATCCCTTTGATACCTAAAAGTACCAACTATATTATTCCCATTCAGACGTTAGCATTTCTGAGTTGTCTGCATGTAAGCCTATACTCTCCAATGGGGCTACTAGGAATTCTACAGTATAAACACAATTATTGAGGTTTTACTGTTAGATCATGTAAAACAACATGTTCCACTTTTTATTACACAGCACCTTGACTTTGGGCTTGATAGGCCTGCCTTAGGAGTAACTTATATATATTAAAACAGATGGTCTGGACTTTGTAATTATTTTAAATGACAAAGTCAGGTTAGCAGTTTAAAAACTGCTCTGCCAGCCTGCAATAGCAGGCTTGAAGTCATGCTTTGCTTTGTCACACTCCTGGTGGCACAATACGTTCTGCAGTCCATGAGGGACGCTTAAACGTACAAGCCCTAGGTACCTCTTGTACCATATACTAGAAACATATACATAAGTTAACTGCAAAAAGAGACTTTTCCTTACTGCAACATAACCTTTCACAAGAGGGGCCAGTAGGTCACAACCATGGTACGCTGCAACCACCACCTTATGTGCTAAACCCACGACAGAGACAGCAGTCCTCTGTTGACTAGGGGGGGTACCCTTGGTGTGTCCCTCTAGGTCACTGGACAGATCCTGGACCTCATGTTGTCTGGGACAGGCCTAGGCCTCTGTGTAAACACCAGATATGCTGTTGAGTAGTGAGGGCAGGGTTAGATATTGACATAGCATGAAGGGGAGAACTTCGTCCCAGTACTCACTCAACAACAAAACAAAATCTGTCACTTTCTGTGGGGAGAAAAGTTGAATACAATAGCCTTGCAAAAACACACTTACAGAAATAGGATGAGCTCTTCCAACTTCATCACACGGTATACCCATTTGTATATATCGTTCCACACTCAAAACGGAACACAATGGGGTAGACATCTCATAAAGCTTTGGATTTTACTCCAATGCCTAGCAAAGAGAAGAGAGATAACCAATAGATTTTGAACTCAACAAGGCCAAAAGAACTGAAGTATCCTCAGTTTATGCTCCTAACGCAGGTCAAGATAGCTTTTAAGTATTATTTCTCAACACATTAGCTGAATTCACAGTTGGTGACATAATTTTAGTGGGAGAGTTTAACTTAGTCTGGGATGCAACGAGGTCCCAGATATCAGTAGTCATTGCCTGGCGCATTCTCCATAACCCTTAAAAGGAAATATAGATTTGAGGGGACAGAGTGTATGTAGAAGATGATAACACTTCTCCTAATGGAAAAAACTCTCTATTCAGAGAAACTTCTTCTCTCTTTGTGATTAAAGTTGGCTTTAGATAGTCAAGAATCTGAGCAGGTGGTGTATTCGACTTTTTATTGTTGACACGTTGTCTGAGGCGATGAAGTAAATGAACGGTGAAGTTGTTATCTCGAGGAACTTTCTTTTAGGAACTTGATTTTATGAGCCAACCATCGAGGAATGGGTGAATGTGGATTTTTCTCTTGCGTAAGAAAGCTGCCACTACCGCCATGTATTTGGAAAAGGTTCCTGGTAAAGATTTCCGACAGTGAATCTCAAGAATTTTCAGTTTTTCAGTTATTGGAAATAAAGATAAGTCTCTTGGAAATCCAGCTGAACACATCCAATCTCCTTTCATTCATTAATTGCGCATAAATCTTGTTAAAAATTAATCGTCTACATTTTTGTTTCTTTATGAGTTTGTTGGAATGTTGAAGGTCTAAAATTTGATGATGGGCCTTTTTTTGGGTGCCAAAAATATCTTGATATATACCTTTACCTCTTTGTGTAGGAGGAACCGGTTCTGGTGCTTGTGTTTGTAGGAGAGGTGAAACCTCTTTTTACATTGTGTGCTGCTGATGTTTCAGTGCACTTCTTGGTGGAAACGTGGGAAGAGGAGATTTGAATTGGATGCTAAAGTTATGTTGAATGATTTGCAATACCCATCTGTCCAATGTAGTTGGACCCATTCTATAAAATATTTCAATACATTCCCTCCCACTGGAGTGACGAACAGAGGCGAGGGATTGAGGTTCCCATTGGTTTGACTGGGTTCATGATTTGCTGGATGATGAGGAATGTTGTTGTTTCTGGTATTTTTCTACAGGGATGTCTTTGATAAGGTGTTTGAAGTTGTCCTTGAATGTTTTGCCTGTAGGCCCACTGAGTGAGTTAAACCCTCCGTCGTTACTGATATCTATAGTCACAACATCAGTTTTGGGATCTGTACATTTTCTTTAGTTCCTCAAGCCCCACTGATTTTAGGGAGTCTAGTTCTTTTTGTCATGTGTTTCATTTCCTTATCAGTACGAGGACCAAAAATAACAGATCCAGAAACAGGAAGATTTAGAATCTTCAGTTGCACATCTAGCTTGAGAGATGTGAGTCGTAATTGAAAAACACATACAGAGAGATACTGTGGTCGCTAAATCCATAGAACCAATAACTGTACTAATCACTTGATTCAAGTCTATCAGCCCTCTTGAATGACTTCTAAAAAGTCTTGCATGTGTTCTTTTGGTAGGATATCTTACAAAGTGACCTGTCGTAGCTTCCAAGTAAAGGTGGCTGTTTTAAATTAAACTGCAGTAGATCACCTACTTTGCGCCCTGCTGCATCATTAATTTTTTTCTCTAGGTCAGGGTGGACTGAGGTTTATGGTGCAGACACATATCTCTTTACCACAGCCAACATGGTGATAGAGTCATGCTTAGGTTCTTGCTGAAGAAATGTACGGCCCTGATCTGATGGTTTGTACTCCTTAAGAATTCTAGGAGTCATCATTTTGATGTTTGCCAGAAGTTTTCATTTGACAGTTCTGGGAATCGACCTAATATTGTTCTTAAAGTGCATCTTGGCTGTTAAGTTTCCACGATGGAGAAAAATAACGTGAGGAAATTAGCACTCACCCCCACTCTAGCATGGCCAGATAGTCTAGGTAAGACACCTATTCCAACAGATACTATCAAAGCCTAGGTTTCTGGCTGGAATCAGATCTTTCCATGCGGACACAGGCCACAAAGTTATCCGGAATTTGTTTTGGCCTATTAAGAAGTATTAGGAAAATTTTGGACAGAGTGCCAATTCACTTAAGGAAGACAGTAGTCCACTCTCTGGTCACCTCCCGACTAGATTACGGAAATTCTCTATTCCTAGGAGCTCCCAAAGATGTCACGCGTAAGCTGCAGACCGTGCAGAACACAGCTGTTAGACTGCTCTGTAACATCCCCACACGGGAACCGGTAAAAAACATCTAGTAAACTTGCACTGGCTCCCGATAGAGGCGAGAATAACATTTAAAACGTTAATTATCACACACAGAGCATGTCACAACAAAGGACCAGGGAAGATCAAGAAGCTTATCTCTCCATATACTCCACACAGGCAGCTGCGAACCAGCACAGCTGACCGATTAACACAAACAAAGGTCAAGAGAGAAAGATAGGGGAGGGAGAGCCTTCTCACATCTGGCCCCCAAACTTTGGAACGCTATTCCATCGGAATGTAGGAAACTAGACAATGAACTGCAATTTCGGAAGCAAATCAAAACGTGGCTGTTTTTCAAACAACATCTCTGAACCACCTGTACTGTATCAGTAACTAATCTCATAGCGCTGGGAAGCCTTAGGGTAGCTATGCTCTCTATAAATCCTTTATAATAATAATGTTGAGCTTAATATCAACTCTTTATTTTTGAAAAAGTAATTAGTGATTTATTAGATTCAGTTTCATGTAAATCTGTTTATTTTTTTATTTTTTTTATTTTCTTTATTGAGATTTGCAGTGTACAATCACACTCATAAGCACATGGTAAGATACAGCAACTCAAATCATTTGAAGTAGGTCAATAATAACAACGAGCATAACCCAACATTAAACAAGGCACAGAGTACTTCCTTCAAAATTGATGACAATCATACCCATAGTGGACTTAATCAAATACAATTGCTTTTACAACTCGTGCAGTGATTCAAGGCATGGACATATTCTAACAATCAATAATATTAAACAGCTATTCGCACTGTATCTCAGCCTTCCAGTGCAAAACACCATTCAGATATAGCTATGTGAGGGTTTCAGTTTCCGTCTAGGGGATATGCCAATAAGTAGTTCTTCAGTGGTTGCAAAATTTCTCCCGGGGATGAGGTTAGTGGCAACAGTGTGGCGTTTAAGTCGCTCATTGTGTCACAGTGAATCAGATCATGGAGCCAGGCCCTAACAGTCAGTGTTTGTGCTCTGCCCCAATGTAGAGAGATCTGACGATTCGCGATTAGCAAAGCGATTGCCGTAAAACGTCTTATACTTTTCTTCAAAGGTTGAACATACCCCAGCAATGTAAATGTACAGGAATTTATATAGCGCAAATCACCGAGCGGTTTCTAAGCGCTTGCTTAGGGAACCCGTCCTGGTATTCCCCTGTGAGATAGCCCCGGCAGGGTATCCGCAAGGTGAAAGTCAGGCATCCCACCGCGAGGGTCCGTTGTGGAGATTAAGCAAGCTATTGCCCAGAGTCGCAGAGTGTGAACCCGTGAATCAAGCAGGCACCGGAGCGAGAATTGTCGAGTACATGGACATTTTAGGACTCAAGACCCCACCGAGCCGGGAATTGAACCCTGGTCCCGGGCTGACCTCTGCTTCCAGGTCTGCCTCCTCTAACCAGTGAGCCACACTTCTCCACTGCTGCTGTCAATGGTGTAGGATGTATGGTCTGTTCCACCATGAGAGATAGGTGTCGGAAAATCTCCCCTCAATACGCCAGAACCGGCCCACAATTCCATACAAGGTTTTTAAAATCGACATTAGAAGCAGCGCATCTAGCACACACATGTGCGGTGCTGGGATCCATCTTGGCCAACAATTGTGGGGTTATATAAGCTTGGTGTATATATTTAAAGTGTAGTAGTTTATGGTGATGATTGTTCGAAATATAACGCGTCTGTGCCCAACAATATTGCCATATTTTGTCCGTTATTGATATACCCAGATCTCGTTCCCTGCTGCACGTGCCTTGGCGCCGACTGCTGGCCAGAGAGACAACGATAGATAATATAGACCAATGTGAAAGGATGGATGGATGAGTGAAAGGGCAAATTGATGGTAAATGAAAGTATGGAGTGTAAGGATGGATGGAGTGACGGGTTAAAAGAGTGGATGAATGGATGAGTGAAACAATAGATGTAGGGAGGGGTGAGTGAAAGAATGGATGAATGAGTGGAATGGAGGATAGATGGATGGCTCGATGAAAGAGTGGATGGTTGGATGAGTGAAAGGAGGGATGGATGATTGAGTGAAGGGATGAATGGGTGAATGAAAGTGTAAATGGATAGATGGATTTGTGAGTGACATGGTGGATGACTGAGTGAGAAAAAATGTGGATGGATAGATGCCTGGATGAATGAGTGAAAAGATTAATATAAGGATGGATGAGTGAAAGGGAGGAAAGATGAATGGATGGATGAGTGAACGGGTGGATGGATGGATCAGTGAAAGGATGGATGGATTAGTGAAAAGAAGGATGTAAGGATGTATGAGTGAAAGGGATGGTAGATGGCTGGCTGGATGAAAGGCTGGAAGGATGGATAAGTGAAAGGGTGAATGGATGGAAAGATGAGAGAAAGGGCGGATGGATGAGTTAGTTAAACTATGGATGAATGGATGGGTTGAAGGGTGAATGGATGAGTGAAAGGATGGATGGATGAATGAGTGAGTGAAAGGACGGATGGATGAGTGACAAGTGAAATGGAAGGATGAGTGGATGAATGAAATGGTGGGGGGATGGATGAGTGACGGGAGGATGGATAAATGGATGAAAAGGAGGACGGATAAGTGAAAGGATGGATGACTCAGTGAAAGGATGGTTATGTTTGAAGGGTAGATTGGGCTGGATGGATGGCATGGTGACAAGCTAAATGTTGGATGAAATACTGAAAGGATGACAGAATGTAAATGTGAAGCAGTAGATATCAGTAGGTGGATGGAAAAGTGAAAAGATTAATGGGTAGATGTTTGGATGGAAGAGACAAGCAAGCTCTTCTGAAGTGGGTTGCAATGACTTGCTTTGCTTGGGGACGTAAGAGCGTTAGTTTCAAGTAAGGGGTACTCTAATTTTCTGGATACTCCTATATACAAGAAGGGTGAGAGTGCCTTCAAGGGAATTTGTTCACAAAAATTTACGTTATTTAAACCAAAATTAGGGGGATAAATTAATGATCCCAGTGTGAATTCAATCTTTCTACGGACACAATAACTCACAGCACAACATAAAACAAATCAAACTACGTTAAACACGATAACAGACAAGGTGTATAGACAAAAGTTTTTATCAAAAAAATATAATTGAATCAATATATACAGTAAAACATAGGTCTGAAGGTATACAAATGATCTAAGGATATACCACACAACAGAACCTAAGAACACCTATCCAATACAGTACAATAAATGATACAAAAGGAAGAGGTGGAGGTCGACGTTTCGGTCTCTTTAGACAATACTTTTTGAGACCATCTTCAGGACTGGAGTCAATAAAAACTGTATAATGACCAAACGTAACCTGAAACACAAATGTTTTAAGTTACATACAGTTCATAAATCAGTTACTCTTATCAATATCACCTTGAACACTGAACACTTCATATGATACCAATACACATATAACATTCACATTACACCAAATACCCTAGAGTATTTACACAAAACTCAAACAGGAATCTAATCGTCATTGTGTTGAATCCTACACATTTTCACGGTTGTATTAATCACCGAGATTTACAATAGATGTGAACACCTTCTGTGTTATAACAGCATTAATCCAAAACTTTGCATGTTCTATGTACAGAAAATAACTAAAGATATCTAGAAAATCAATTAAGGGAATCAATGCATTAACACAACTACATAAGTTAACACACTCTCTGATCAAATAGACATTTCAGAGGGCCCACTGAAAGGTTTTACCTTGATTTAGGTCAGGAATAGTGGAGTTAATTCAAGAGGACGAACATCAAATCTGTAAAGGATCTCAGAGTCCTAAATGTAAACATAGTGAAATATTTTAGCCACTATTGCTGGGATTCTAAACGGTGTCTAGTGTTTTAATGTATGCAAAAACACTTACTTAGATAGACTAACGAAGCTAGGCCAAGTAGAATATCCTGCATCTATATATTTCTTAATCCAACGAATTGTAGGCTTGGCTGCACACGTTTTAAAGTGTACTTAGCTTCCTGTCGGACAAATCCGATCTAAAGAATGATTATTTGCGTTTAGTATCAGTGCGCTATCATGAGATACACAATTATATTAGTAACACGATCACTAAATTACCTAGCAAAGCTGGAAGGCAACAAGCTGCCAATAAACGCAGGTCTCAGTTTTTAGGCAGGCATTAGAAAGATTTATTTCTGTTTAAAAAGAAGAAATAACATTGTAACTAATTAGCAAAGGTCTATTTGCAGTGT
Source organism: Lissotriton helveticus (assembly GCF_964261635.1). Lineage (NCBI taxonomy): Eukaryota > Metazoa > Chordata > Amphibia > Caudata > Salamandridae > Lissotriton > Lissotriton helveticus. The sequence continues at coordinate 2,086,114,668 of NC_136065.1, forward strand.
TTTGGCAATTAAAAAATAGTTACGGTCCAAGCTTACCCAGAGCGAGTACTCACTACAAGCTTGTTAACGATTCGAAAAACTGTGGGCAAAAAGCAAAATAAACCACCGGTTAAAGTTCTATCGCACTGCAGTTATTTAAGACTGAAGGGGCAACACTGACAAAAAGCGCTTACCGTGATTAAATCAACGCATAGCCGCACCAAGGTCCTCTATGAGTCACAGGAGCAACAAGGTTACTTTTGCCCGATCATTTTATAGCCACCTCGTTTGGAGCTCAAAATAGGACTAAAGAATCGGCGCCATGTTAGAGTGGTAAAAGTTGCAATTGCCACGAAAACATGTGCACGGCCGCTTATTTCACGCATTTTGATAAGTATTTAGATCGTATCAAGGGGGCTATAGTTGGAACTCTAAAACATCTATCACGGAAACGCATTGCATTTTCATGTTAAACAGTAATGATATCGGACTGAAAATGGGCGCCATGTTTAAGTGATCAGAGTTACAATTACACCGACAACATGTCAACAGCTGTTTATTTAACCATTTAGACATTTATTTGTAGCATATCTAGGGAGCTGTAGTTGGACCTCTAGAATATCTATCATAAAGACACATTCAATTTTCATGTTACACATTAATGATCAAAAACTGAATCAAAGTTAAAAAAATTTGCACCATAAGGGTCAGCATATTGTGCACAAAAACATATAATCCAACATTAATATATGGAATACAAACCCTAACAATATTGTGATTTACATAGTCGTCCAGTCGATTGCATTTCAAGTCATCAGACATCAACACACACAATAATGTATTGTACACCTAAATATAAATACCAATATTAGCTTGTGGATTCTACTGACAGACCAATCTTGGCCCTAGCATCCATCCGATAGATTGAATCATACACATCAAAACATGACAGCAAAAAAGTTTCTAGACCGGATCGGTCAGAACCAAGAGCCACATTGCGTATGACATTATGTAGCCACATGGTGATTTAACCGCAAGGTGTGTTATATGTACAAACTGATAAGTCTTAGGGTGAAAATACAGTCTATGTCATACAGGCTAGCGAATGCCATTCGGTAGCTGAATTCAGACCTCTCTTCACAGTATCCGTGAGGCAGATTAACTTGCCCTCTCTTAATGACAGTATTTTGTCAATGTTGCTCTGTCTTTTGTTTGGTTTTATAACTTCCAACACCCACCATACCATGTCTGTTTCTTTATGGCCGAGTTGTAAATAGTGGTCAACCAGTGGAGCATTTTCCTTCCTACATCTGATTCGTGACTGGTGCTGCAGAATTCTTTTTTTAATTGGCTGAATGGTCTTTCCCAAATAATGCAACAGACATGGGCATTGGATGCAATAGACCACATTCGTGGTATTGCAGTTTGAAAAATTTCTTGCCTTAAATTCCATATCATTGATTTTACATGATTTGACAGTTTTAGTTGTGGAACAGGCCGCACAATTGTTGCATCTATGATGGCCCACTAAAGGAATAATTTGTCTCATGTTGTCAACTGTATTGGCTGGTGGAGCATTTTCATACGCGTGCACCAACCTATCACGTAAATTGGTCCCTCTCTTAAAGGCAAACAGTGTTTTTTTCTGTAATTCGGGAATAGATTGAAGCAGATTCCATTGTTTACACACAATCTTTTTGATTGCGTTGGAGTGAGTCCCAAAGGTGGATACACAAACGATATTCGGGGTGTTTTTTCGTTCTTTAACAGTTAAAAGAGCTTCTCTATCATTATACCATGCTCTTTTCATCGCTTTGCGTAACAGTCTGGACGGATATCCACGAGACTGCAGTTTGGTTTTAAGTTTTTGAGCTTCACAAAAATAATCAGTTTTAAAGGTGCAATTTCTTCGAAGACGAATGAATTGCCCAAACGGTAAACCATCCTTCAGTGCCTGCGGATGGTGACTGGAGAAATGTAAAAGTGTGTTTCTAGCTGTTTCTTTGGTGTAAAGGCTAGTGTAAAGTTTGTGGTCGGTGTCAATTTTTATGATAATATCTAGAAACGGCATCTCATTAGCACTGTGTTCCATAGTAAATTGTAAATTGGAATTCCTAGTATTCAACCAGCGGTGAAAGTCATGGAGTTGATCAACCGTGCCATGCCAAACCATGAACACGTCGTCGATGTAACGCAACCATTTTCTGATATTCTCAGAATAAGGATTCGAAGAATGCCAAAGATGTTGGTCCTCAAAACATGCCACATAAATGTTTGCTATGTCTGGGGCGAAAATAGCGCCCATGGCTACTCCTTTCTGTTGTTTAAAAAAGGAATTTTCGAAAAGAAAAAAGTTTTCACATAACGGAATTCTAATGCATTCTAAAATAAATGGTGTGGGTACAGTATGTGGTCTTACTCTGGAATCGAGAAGTTTACCCAGAATTTCAAGAACTTCTATCTGCGGGATGTTTGTATATAAACTCTCTATATCCATAGAGACTAATATATCGCAAGATGCATCAAAATCAAATGTCTCAACTTCATTGATAACTGCAGTGGTGTCTCTGATATATGTAGGACGATCCACCGCAAAAGGTCAGATCTGAACCAACTGGAAAGGCTGAAAAAGAAACTAGTACGTACTGAGTTGCATGCAAAATTTCTAACAGACTGCCTGAATTCTAATATCATCCCTGCAGGCTTGCAAATACGCAACATACCAATCATCTTCGTCGACGACGAAGAATTTAAAATCGGGTTTAGTTTCTCCGCCAACAGGTGTTCCCGCACCTGGATGGTGTTGAGTATCGAAACGGCGTCTCGCCAAATTAAAATTCTCACTAAGGAAATCGAATCCCTAGAGAATAAAATATCTGGAGATAGCACCATTACCAATAGTAAGTTACTCCTTGAAAAAATCCAACTAACGGTGAAAGAATTTGAGGAGTTCAACTCCCATAAGAAAACCGAGAAACTACAGAACGATATAAAAAGATATAATAAGGAAAGAACTTACCCTTATTTGAGAAAAGATTTTTATACCGCACAGGGTACTGACCAACAACCCCCTAAGCGGGCAACTTTCTCTGATACAGGATCAGAGTCAGGCAGTGAAAAATCTGTTAACACTAACTATCGTTATCAAGAACAACAACCATCAACGTCTCGCCAGTCGTCTTTTTTAGCTCAGGACACGCGGGGCTCCCGTCCACCAGGGAGACCTCAACAACAGAAGCGAGGATGGTACCGGAAGCAATACACCCCGGGGTTCCGTCAGACCAGGAACCAGTATTACGAATGGTAACAAATAACTTATCCATTCCCATCTTCAATTTGTCCACACATATCTTGTCTGAACAAGAAGTGGCAGTACTTGCTAATGGACTGAGCTTTGTTCCGACTTATAAGAATGACCTCTTTCAAACGAAGTTAGAACTCTATCGGTTCTTCCGTACTGTCAGATTAAAGAATTTCTTTGCGACTAATCCGTCAAATCCAAAAACAGGTTTTACTGGACTTAGAAATCCATCTTCATTCTATCCCACTAATACAATGGTTAACAAAGATATTGTTACTTTTGAGAATGCGACCTTGATAGAAATTGAAAACTTATTCAAGCGTCCACTCAAATATAAATCAAATCTACCTAAAGATCAACATCTAGCCTTACAAAATCTTCAGCACTTACCTCATGCCCTATTTAAGCCAGCAGATAAGGGAGGGGGTATTGTGTTATGGGAAAGATCCAAATACAACGAAGAAATGTTGAGACAGCTATCTGTACCAAGCCATTACATGAAATTGACTTCTAATCCTACCAAAAGATTGGTTGGTGAAATTACAGCATTGAGTAAATGCGGCCTTGAGGGAGGGTGGTTGAATGAAAAGGAGGCTTCTTTTTTATTAAACAAATCACCTACTACACCAGTGATCTACATGCTCCCCAAGGTGCACAAGAACCTGGATGCACCACCAGGTCGCCCAATCGTTAGCGGTTGCAATTCAATTTTAAAACCCCTTGCGCAATATTCTGATTATTTTATCAGACCTTTTGCGGTGGATCGTCCTACATATATCAGAGACACCACTGCAGTTATCAATGAAGTTGAGACATTTGATTTTGATGCATCTTGCGATATATTAGTCTCTATGGATATAGAGAGTTTATATACAAACATCCCGCAGATAGAAGTTCTTGAAATTCTGGGTAAACTTCTCGATTCCAGAGTAAGACCACATACTGTACCCACACCATTTATTTTAGAATGCATTAGAATTCCGTTATGTGAAAACTTTTTTCTTTTCGAAAATTCCTTTTTTAAACAACAGAAAGGAGTAGCCATGGGCGCTATTTTCGCCCCAGACATAGCAAACATTTATGTGGCATGTTTTGAGGACCAACATCTTTGGCATTCTTCGAATCCTTATTCTGAGAATATCAGAAAATGGTTGCGTTACATCGACGACGTGTTCATGGTTTGGCATGGCACGGTTGATCAACTCCATGACTTTCACCGCTGGTTGAATACTAGGAATTCCAATTTACAATTTACTATGGAACACAGTGCTAATGAGATGCCGTTTCTAGATATTATCATAAAAATTGACACCGACCACAAACTTTACACTAGCCTTTACACCAAAGAAACAGCTAGAAACACACTTTTACATTTCTCCAGTCACCATCCGCAGGCACTGAAGGATGGTTTACCGTTTGGGCAATTCATTCGTCTTCGAAGAAATTGCACCTTTAAAACTGATTATTTTTGTGAAGCTCAAAAACTTAAAACCAAACTGCAGTCTCGTGGATATCCGTCCAGACTGTTACGCAAAGCGATGAAAAGAGCATGGTATAATGATAGAGAAGCTCTTTTAACTGTTAAAGAACGAAAAAACACCCCGAATATCGTTTGTGTATCCACCTTTGGGACTCACTCCAACGCAATCAAAAAGATTGTGTGTAAACAATGGAATCTGCTTCAATCTATTCCCGAATTACAGAAAAAAACACTGTTTGCCTTTAAGAGAGGGACCAATTTACGTGATAGGTTGGTGCACGCGTATGAAAATGCTCCACCAGCCAATACAGTTGACAACATGAGACAAATTATTCCTTTAGTGGGCCATCATAGATGCAACAATTGTGCGGCCTGTTCCACAACTAAAACTGTCAAATCATGTAAAATCAATGATATGGAATTTAAGGCAAGAAATTTTTCAAACTGCAATACCACGAATGTGGTCTATTGCATCCAATGCCCATGTCTGTTGCATTATTTGGGAAAGACCATTCAGCCAATTAAAAAAAGAATTCTGCAGCACCAGTCACGAATCAGATGTAGGAAGGAAAATGCTCCACTGGTTGACCACTATTTACAACTCGGCCATAAAGAAACAGACATGGTATGGTGGGTGTTGGAAGTTATAAAACCAAACAAAAGACAGAGCAACATTGACAAAATACTGTCATTAAGAGAGGGCAAGTTAATCTGCCTCACGGATACTGTGAAGAGAGGTCTGAATTCAGCTACCGAATGGCATTCGCTAGCCTGTATGACATAGACTGTATTTTCACCCTAAGACTTATCAGTTTGTACATATAACACACCTTGCGGTTAAATCACCATGTGGCTACATAATGTCATACGCAATGTGGCTCTTGGTTCTGACCGATCCGGTCTAGAAACTTTTTTGCTGTCATGTTTTGATGTGTATGATTCAATCTATCGGATGGATGCTAGGGCCAAGATTGGTCTGTCAGTAGAATCCACAAGCTAATATTGGTATTTATATTTAGGTGTACAATACATTATTGTGTGTGTTGATGTCTGATGACTTGAAATGCAATCGACTGGAAGACTATGTAAATCACAATATTGTTAGGGTTTGTATTCCATATATTAATGTTGGATTATATGTTTTTGTGCACAATATGCTGACCCTTATGGTGCAAATTTTTTTAACTTTGATTCAGTTTTTGATCATTAATGTGTAACATGAAAATTGAATGTGTCTTTATGATAGATATTCTAGAGGTCCAACTACAGCTCCCTAGATATGCTACAAATAAATGTCTAAATGGTTAAATAAACAGCTGTTGACATGTTGTCGGTGTAATTGTAACTCTGATCACTTAAACATGGCGCCCATTTTCAGTCCGATATCATTACTGTTTAACATGAAAATGCAATGCGTTTCCGTGATAGATGTTTTAGAGTTCCAACTATAGCCCCCTTGATACGATCAAAATACTTATCAAAATGCGTGAAATAAGCGGCCGTGCACATGTTTTCGTGGCAATTGCAACTTTTACCACTCTAACATGGCGCCGATTCTTTAGTCCTATTTTGAGCTCCAAACGAGGTGGCTATAAAATGATCGGGCAAAAGTAACCTTGTTGCTCCTGTGACTCATAGAGGACCTTGGTGCGGCTATGCGTTGATTTAATCACGGTAAGCGCTTTTTGTCAGTGTTGCCCCTTCAGTCTTAAATAACTGCAGTGCGATAGAACTTTAACCGGTGGTTTATTTTGCTTTTTGCCCACAGTTTTTCGAATCGTTAACAAGCTTGTAGTGAGTACTCGCTCTGGGTAAGCTTGGACTGTAACTATTTTTTAATTGCCAAAACACTGCAAATAGACCTTTGCTAATTAGTTACAATGTTATTTCTTCTTTTTAAACAGAAATAAATCTTTCTAATGCCTGCCTAAAAACTGAGACCTGCGTTTATTGGCAGCTTGTTGCCTTCCAGCTTTGCTAGGTAATTTAGTGATCGTGTTACTAATATAATTGTGTATCTCATGATAGCGCACTGATACTAAACGCAAATAATCATTCTTTAGATCGGATTTGTCCGACAGGAAGCTAAGTACACTTTAAAACGTGTGCAGCCAAGCCTACAATTCGTTGGATTAAGAAATATATAGATGCAGGATATTCTACTTGGCCTAGCTTCGTTAGTCTATCTAAGTAAGTGTTTTTGCATACATTAAAACACTAGACACCGTTTAGAATCCCAGCAATAGTGGCTAAAATATTTCACTATGTTTACATTTAGGACTCTGAGATCCTTTACAGATTTGATGTTCGTCCTCTTGAATTAACTCCACTATTCCTGACCTAAATCAAGGTAAAACCTTTCAGTGGGCCCTCTGAAATGTCTATTTGATCAGAGAGTGTGTTAACTTATGTAGTTGTGTTAATGCATTGATTCCCTTAATTGATTTTCTAGATATCTTTAGTTATTTTCTGTACATAGAACATGCAAAGTTTTGGATTAATGCTGTTATAACACAGAAGGTGTTCACATCTATTGTAAATCTCGGTGATTAATACAACCGTGAAAATGTGTAGGATTCAACACAATGACGATTAGATTCCTGTTTGAGTTTTGTGTAAATACTCTAGGGTATTTGGTGTAATGTGAATGTTATATGTGTATTGGTATCATATGAAGTGTTCAGTGTTCAAGGTGATATTGATAAGAGTAACTGATTTATGAACTGTATGTAACTTAAAACATTTGTGTTTCAGGTTACGTTTGGTCATTATACAGTTTTTATTGACTCCAGTCCTGAAGATGGTCTCAAAAAGTATTGTCTAAAGAGACCGAAACGTCGACCTCCACCTCTTCCTTTTGTATCATTTATTGTACTGTATTGGATAGGTGTTCTTAGGTTCTGTTGTGTGGTATATCCTTAGATCATTTGTATACCTTCAGACCTATGTTTTACTGTATATATTGATTCAATTATATTTTTTTAATAAAAACTTTTGTCTATACACCTTGTCTGTTATCGTGTTTAACGTAGTTTGATTTGTTTTATGTTGTGCTGTGAGTTATTGTGTCCGTAGAAAGATTGAATTCACACTGGGATCATTAATTTATCCCCCTAATTTTGGTTTAAATAACGTAAATTTTTGTGAACAAATTCCCTTGAAGGCACTCTCACCCTTCTATCATAATCACCCAAGCCCTCAAGGTTATTCTGGGTCGCTCACTGTTTGTAACCACTCCTATATACATACACACAGACACACGCACACATGCACATGCAAACACACACACACACACACAGGCAGAAGTGTTCTGGGGTCCACGCACGCTGGCTGGAACAATTCCTGGTCCTTGCGCGCTGCAGGAATTATTTTATGTTTATGACTAACAGTGAGGATGCTACGATGCAGAAACAACCGTCACTCCTACTGTTTAAACATGTTCCTACCACCGTCCATGCACAGACAACAACTATGAGTCCATTTGAGACTTCCGGGTTTGGCGACCAAGCCACCAGTGTCGTGGGGGTGCTGGTGCAGAAGGCCTTTTCCCTCTGATGAAGCTCCGTCTTCATCCCACCGCATGAGAGAAGCTGCTGTGGAGGAGAACTCTGGCAGCTTTCACCCTCCCAAGCTCCTCAGCTTCCACTCCTGAACGTGCCCTCTGAACCTGTCCCCGCCCTGTGACGTGGGACTCCAACCTATGCCGTCTACATCAGGCCCATGCTCCATTCTCACCCTATCCTCCTTGCAAACTTTAGGCTGATTCAATCCTGTGGACGTGAACAGAAATACTACTAACAAAAATAACCCACTAGTAGCCGTACCACATTGGTGCAAAAAAACAGCACAAATCCATTTGCACAATTTTGCTATTTGTGTAATAGGAAAGGGATCAACAGTATTCGCACCAGAACAATCGTGTGACTAATTTCCCACTTCTCTTTCTGTGTTTATTGCAATATGTAATAAGTGGTGACCACGCACTTATCAAGTGGTAAACATGGGATTATGTTTGAGGCAAAGACTATTAGTTACATTTGTAATAGCATAAGTGCCGTATGTTAAAAACTGGATCTTCGTGAACTAGGATGTCTCTCTTACAATCTCTTTTGCCCATATTGAATAATTTATACGTAATACTTTTGTGCATGGATTTAAAATCTATAGCCCTATCTTCTCGCACTGGCACAAAAATCAGCCTGTACCTGGACCGCAAAAAAGGAAGCTGTTTTTGCATGAAGATTCAGCGAATTAACTTTAGCCTGTGACCTCTCCAGTGGTTTGATGAATGTTACGAGTTTGCATACTGGTAAGGCAGGCCGAGCCTTCCATCCTTCCAAGGTTGGTAAATTGACTCCTTTTACATTCTGTAATAGTAACAATTGTTATTTACAGCTCCTAGAAACGGCACAGGTGCGATATAAAAATTAAGTTGTTATTATCATAATATGGCCCTAAAATGATCGGATTCCCGCAGTTTAATGGCACTGGAAAGACTGTAATCTAAACACAAACCACGAGGTGGCAGACAAGCTTCTAGCAAAAACTATAAATGTGATCTATGTACAAGCAAGGCTTCCCTGAACCTCCGAGAGTGCTCGTAATTGAGCAGTGTTTGTTGAACGTGATTTTGTTTAAATTATTACTAGTTGTTTGATCCGCACAGGTTCATTGCAGACCGATTTTGCAATATTCAGATTTACCACAGGCCAACCCAGGAATTTGAAGGCCTCTGTCACAAGAGAGTCAATCCATTATGATTTCTCTTGACAGAGAGACCTCCTCATTAGTTCGAGCATTCGAGACCTAGTATATACTTAAATGTGTATGTACTTTGTGAGCTCCGGAGATCAGCCCTAGGACTTGTCTGCTTCCGCGAATGGACTTTTTTTCTGTTCAACTGCCTCTATTTAACTGTCTTGATGGAAAACGACCAGCTGAGGTCAGTAAAATACCAAAATTGCTTTCTGCCGAGGAACTTTTAGTTTTAATTTTTCTGGCAACTGCCTCTATTTAACTTTCTTGATAAAAAACGACCAGCAGAGGTCAGTAAACTACCAGAATCACTTTAGCATTCTCTAGATTCCAGTCCATAGAAATTATCTTTATCAAGCACCCGTCGACAATAATATTTTTTCAAATCCTGTATTTTCAGATATATGACCACCGAAGGCCTCTATATTAAAAACAGAGCTTTGGACTATCCCATTTCCAGCTCAAAGGCAATATTTCACTCCATGTGCTCCCTACCTGGTTCGGTCCTTTTCTCTGGGAGTTTGGTGCTTACTTTCCCTCAAGTTAAAGAACAGTAGATGTTTCAGCACCCAGGCTAATGCGCTGCATCGCTAAATACATATAAGGTCACAAATGTGAGAGCGATTGCATTGCAAATGCGTTTTTTTCTAAATGGCAAGCCTACTTAATGAGATCAACTAAGTAGGGACTCAAAGAAGTTTCCAACAAAACCGGTTCTCTTCACCCTGAATGGCCTCACATTGCTTAATGCCCCATGTGTCTGCCCCATGCATCGCAATGGGAATACACTGTGATGTATATAGCTGTAGCAGAGGGGCAAGAGAATAACACCCACTGGCTGCAGAAGACTACATAGGGAACCGACAGCCCTAACCAGCTTTAACCTACACTGCGTAATGTTTTGGGTCCATGACCCAGTGGCGGAAAAGGTGTCCCTTAGGAAAGGAAGAGTGCTTGTACTACTCAAGCAATTGGCACCAACGATACAATCGATAGCTGTTTACACTTTGGGCCCAGTGATATAATGTGTGATTTTGTGAAGTTTGCACAGAAATCTAATGCGGCCATAAACTTCACAAGGCGTCCTACGAGATGCTGTTTTTGAGTTTGTGTTAGACAGCAAATTTTTTTGGGGGGGAGGGCTAGATTTTCTTTGTTGCCCCCACCAGCGCTTGGCTCCAGTACTTTTTAGACTGAATTTCGTATTGGATGCTCTGTCAAATGTTGTTTGTTCTGATGATGACCAGCTCAATTTTATTTGGTCGAAACGCTGTCAATGCTCATCCATGGTGATTATTCAAGAGGATGCATTAACTGCCATTTCTGCTTTTGTGTTTTGTCCAATTAGTGTTGTTTTTTTGTGAATTTATATGCCTCTGTCATGTCTGCTTTTGTTTACACTTGTAAATATGTTTCCTGATTTTGTTTTCTGTGTAATTATATAAGCAACACCAATTTATGATTGTATTTTGTATTATGGTCTTAGTAAAAAGTGTATATACACTTTATTTGGGTATCATTGTTTTCTCTATGTTTCTTGGGACATGTGATTTCTTGTGGAATGAAAAAAAACGGCAATATTTAATTCTCCATTGTATTTTCTTGCTTTGTATAATTATATACCTTAACTTCTGTTATTATTATCTTAAAATCCACAAAGGCAAGCACAAGCAGACGCAGATCCTTTGGTGTACGTGCCATAAACACAGAGTCATCCGCACAAAGGAGTGTGGGTAACAGTTTGTCATTAATTTGCGGTTCGTCAGAAGTAATTTTTGTTAAGAAGGGGTGGAGCACATTGATGTGTAAAATAAACAAAAGGGGGGCTAACACGCACGCCTGTCACACACTGTGGCGATTGTATATATCACCGGAGACCTCACCCTGAAAGTCTAGCTTTCATGTTGCTGTACAAAAATGCAAGAAAGTGCACAAGTGATTCATCTAGGCCACCTACAAATAAACATTTGCCATGATTTAGATCGATTAACACAGTCAAATGCTGAGGTCAGGTCCAAGAAGGCCAAATAAAGAATGGTTTATTTGGCTATAGTATGTTTGCCAAATACCAAATTAAGATTCAAACAATGCTCAACCATCCAACTTTATTCCTGAACCCGTACTGACAGGGATATAAAATGGATTTGACATGACCCCAATCCCTGATTCTGTTGTAGATTACCCTCCCAAGGATGTTGGATGTAAATTCGATTTAGTGATATAGGCCTAAGACCTCCAGGGAGGGACCAATCCCATTTTTTAAATAAGGGTACTGTGATGGATGTAACAGGCACTGAGGCATGGGCTAATTTGTTAAAATCGTTTGTTAATTATGGGACCCAATATTCAATGTTACAATTTATTAAGTCAATTGAGACACCATCTGGGCCAGGTGCCTTACCACTAACACTTTGGCTTACAGCATCTACCACTTCACTTAGGGATGTCTGAAAGTCTAACAATTTACTGCTATCTGCTTCAAAAAATACTTCGGAGGAAGGGGAAGTATACATTTTTTTCAGAATGGGCCTCACAGGTCTTACTTGAGATATGACAAATAACCGATGACATAGACTGATTTTTGCATCTCACCTCTGAGACAGTTGACCAAAAGGATTTGCTATCTTTTATAAGGGATGCCTGCACTAGCGAGTCCCATTAATGCGCTATTGCCTCTCTCCACCTTAATAGCATGACTTCTGTACACTGCTTCCTTAACCCCTTGCATGCTGATGACGGCCCCCAGCCGTCATGCACTACAGTGCTCGTGTGCTGATGACGGCTGGGGGCCGTCATGACCACACCCACGCTTGGAATGTCCAGCACAGGAGCAGAATCGCGGCAGCATGGAAGGGGAAGCCACCATTGATTGATCACTGGGTTTAGAAGCAAGGGCCGTATGCAGTGCACGATTGGCCCCTGTGCAAGTGTGATTACACCATCTAGGTGAATTGGCTATGGGACGAATAGGCTTTAAAAGGGCTTTCCTGATGCTGTAACACAGGTAGGTAAAGGTCTCAACAACCTGGTTATCAAAGTCCTCCTCCGTTAAACGCACAGCGACCAACTCTGTATTCCCCCTAATTATTGCCCTGAAAATCTGTCTCCACACCAAAATCAAGTTATCCGTGGCTGGCTGGAGATTGCTTGCCCCTTTATCTATGCTAAAACCTTCTCTCAGTGGGGCTTGGAGCGCTGTCTCAATGGTGTTGTGGTCACTATGATTGCAGGGGACAACCATTCCGTACAATAGTGTTTCTTCCAAATTTATGGGTAAAAAAGACACAGGGGCACATGCATCAAGCATTTTACCGGTTGCAAACGGGCCGATTTGCAGAATCGGCCCATTTGTGACCGGTAACATGCTATTTCCGATGCATCAAGCCCAAAGGCATTTGCTGCTATTTTTTGCGATTTCCTTAATTGCAAATGCAGTTAGGGAATCGCAAATTGCGATTCCCTAAATGCGATGCATTATGCATTCGCAAATAGCATTTTCGCCATTTGGAATTACAAATTACCATCAACTTCAAGTTGATGGTAATTTGCAATTTCTTAGAAAAATGCATAAAATTGCATTTTCTAAGTGCCATGTGGTGCACACATATGCCCTAGGGCATATATGTGCGCAACATGTGCACACATGCCAATTTTTTGGGGGTGCAGCAGGGTGGCCTTTTGGCCCCCTAGCACCCTTCAAATTGCATTCGCAATTTGCGAGTACCTATCTGGTACTCGCAAATTGTGAATGACTTCCCATTCATTCCTATGTGCCTCTGGGCCCATAGGAATGAATGGAAAGGCATTCCTTAACAGTGAGTCGCAATTTGCGAGTCGCTATTAAGGAATCGCAAATTTTTTTTGCGATTCCTACATGCATAAGGAATGACAATTCCTAAATAGCGATTCCCTAAAAATCGCTGTTTAGGAATCGCAATTCCATTATTTGATGCATGTGACCTGTAGTCTATTGTGGATGGTCTACCTCTGCCCCTGAAGGTTGGAACTTCGGAATCGTTTATACCCACTACGTCCATCACATTTACTGAATCAAGAGGAGCAAGAAAGGATCAATAGGGACGGATGAACGCATATCAGCATTCAGTGCACTAAGTTTGGAGGGCAGTCTCACATTGGACTCCCCAGCCAAACACTGATACACCGGGGCTCCTTTAGAGGAAATGCCATGCAGCAACTTGGTGATGTAGTTAAACAACCCAGGAAATTTAGTTTACAGGATGTTAGTAAAATCGTTATTGTAAAATTTCACCAAGTACAAGCTCAGGTGACGCTTCAGCACTAAAACTTGGAAATTGCAATTTGCTGTTTCCATGATCATGACATAACCCCCAATAGCTATGCTTACCCAAATGACTGAGCCACCCGATGCTTGCCCTAACTTGAGGGAATGGCGGAGACACTGTGGCACTGATAGCCATTGAAAATGGAGGATAAAATGTCCCAAGTCTCCTGGAACATAACTATATCATAACCCTTAATAAAGGAAAGCCATTCAGGTAAACTAATTTTTGAGCAAAGCCCACCTGCGTTCCAAATAAGCATTCTTAGAGAGGCAGCTCTATGCTTCGCAAGGGCAGTAACCAAGGAAGTTGAGCGGGAACAAAACAAGGTCAATGTAAAATCCTGCAAATTAAGTGTCCCCTTGTGTAGTCATTCAACATCTTCGAGACCCTGCAAAGGAAAGAATCAGTTTGTACAAACAAGGAGGGGGCTCCTAATTTGGAACAGCACATATTCGTGGGAGGATAGAAGCAGCTTTATAAAAATATCCTTGGGGCAATGCAGCAATACGGGATTCAGTGGGATGGATGTGTTCTGTCACTCTCAGTACGTTCCTAACACAGAAAGGACTCCGGAGGTTTATCGCAATACAATCCCCTTCGATGTTTTTTTCTGAGTCTCCCACCCAGCCCATCCTTCTTACCATTATGATCTCATTAAGGCCCTGTACATCAAAATGTTTAAATTTGCTCAACCAATGAATAGTTTGATTACTGAGCTGAGCCCATGCCTCCTGTTGGCCAGATCATAGAGGAGGAAACCACATGAGAAATCACACAATATAACAACACACATGGGAGAGGTCTGCATTGAGACTGATCTAAAAGAGCAGACGTCAACAGCCTAAAGACAAAACCCAGAAAACAGAGGCCCAAAGAGAAGAGGGCTGAGCACAGATGCACCCTAGGGAACAGAGGCCCCAGAAGAAGACAGCACCCATAAGCCCCTTAGTGAAGGGAGGCCCCCCAGAGAAAAGGACAGGACCCAGACACAACCCATGGAGCAGAGGTCCCTAGAGAAGAGGACAGAATCCTGACATAGCCTAGGTAACAGAGGCTATGTCAGGTAACAGACTGGAAATTGGGTTTATAAGGCCTTCTCGCACCCCAGCGGCGTCTTCTCTTTTTTTATTTCAAAAGCCAATGGTGATTTGAGGACCTGTATAGATTACTGTTTGCTTAACAAAAACACCGCTAGGAATCGGTACCCTCTTTTACTGGTATCGGTGCTACTAGATCAGGTGAGGGAGGCGGCTATCTACACCAAGCTGGATTTACGGGGAGCTTACCATTTGGTCAGGATGAGAGAGGAGGATGAATGGAAGACAGCCTTCAAAACATGCTATGGGCTTTTTGAGTATACTGTCCTGCCGTTTGGGCTGTGCAATGCCCCGTCGACTTTTCAGTATTTCCTAAACAATGTGCTCAAGGAATATGTGGATAAGTTTGTGGTGGTTAACATCGATGATATTCTGGTGTACTCGGCGAATGAAGGAGTACATGAACCTCACGTAAAACTGGTCTTGCAGAAACTCAGAGAACATCAATTGTTCTGCAAATTGAGCAAATGTGAATTTCACATGTGTAAAGTGCAATATTTAGGGGATATGTTGAGCCCCTCTGGGTTGAGCATGGCTAAGAGAAAGGTGAAAGCAGTACAGGATTGGCCGGTACCCAACAACGTGCGAGAAGTGCAGTGTTTTTTGGGTTTCACCAGTTACTACCGCAGGTTCATCCTACACTTCTCACATGTGGTAGCACCAATCACTAGATTACTGAGGAAGAAAGAGTTGTTTCTCTGGACAAGTGATACAATGGAAGCATTTAACTTTCTTAAAACCACTTTTACCTCTGCTCCTGTCCTAAAACATCCCCAAACTAGCCTACTATTCATAGTGAAGGCCGATGCCTCTGATGCGGCCATAGGGCGGTGCTTTCACAAAGGGATGCACAGACAGATCAACTCCACCCAGTGGCATATATGTCAAAGAAGCTTAATGCTGCTGAGGTTAACCATCCCATATCTGAAAAGGAAATAGTGGCCACAAAGAGGGCATTCCAGGAATGGAGACAGCACATGTAGGGGTCACAGTACCAGATCGCAGTTTATACAGACCATAGGAACCTGCAATATTTCAAAACTGCTCAACAACTTTCTCAAAGACAATTGAAATGGATGTTATTTTTTGCTGAATATGACTTTATCATCACCTTCAGACCAGGAGTGGAAAACAGGAAAGCGGATACATTATCCCGACAAGGCACAGGCATTATTTCACGAAAAAGAAGAAAGAAACCATAATTTCTCCATCAAGGGTTTTGTGCGTGATCAGAATTGAAAACTCCCTAGAATAAGTGAGAAAACACCATTCAGTGGACGTTTGGGAGCGATGCGTTAAAGAACATGAACTGCGCAAACTTAAACACGGTTTGCCTTTCATGGATAACAAACTTTATCTGCCAACCAAGGCTATCCAACAAAAAGCTTTTTATTAGTGTCACAAATCAACCATCGCTGGACATCCTGGTTGTGTCAAAACCACTCATTTGTTACGGCGTAATTTCTGGTGGGCTTATTTAGCAATGGATGTTCAAGCATTGGTTTAACAGTGCGAGGTTTGTGCTCGAGCCAAGGGAAAACATACAAAAGCTAGAGGGAAACTGATGCCTTTGCCCACCCCATCTGTACCATGGCAAAACATAAGCATGGATTTTATCACAGGCCTGCCAAAAGACAAAGGCTTTTCAGCCATCCTAGTAGTGGTGGATAGCCTTACAAAGATGGGGCATTTCATACTTTGCAACAACCTGCCTACGGCGGGACAGACTGCCCAAATGCTCCTGGAAAATGTGGTAAAAATACATGGTCTACCACAGGTAATAATATCCGATAGGGACCCCAATTCATAGCACGTTTTTGGCATATGTGGTGCAAAGCCCTACAGGTATCAGCTGCCTTGTCCACCAGCTTCCACCCACAAACCAATAGACAAACAGAAAGATTGAATCAGACCCTCAAGAAATACCTGCGATGCTATGCAAAGGAAGCCGAAGAATCTTGTGTTTCATTGTTATGGTTAGCAGAACTTGCATACAACAACGCTTGGCACAGTTCCATAGGGGTGTCCCCTTTCTTTGCTAATCATGGCTTCCATGCCAAAGTTCTGCCTGTTACCATCCCCACAGGGATCGAGAACCAACCGGAGGTAAACTCCAGGATTAGACAGATTCGAGCTGTGCAGAGAAAATAGTGGGCAAACCTGCATTGTGTGGATGGTCCTCAGTATCAGACTGGGGATAAGGAGTGGCTGTCTACGAGGAATACCTTTTCCGGATGGGAAGTGTGTTCCACCCTAGATTCATCAGACCTTATACTGTGATTCATAGGGTGAATCCTATGGCGTATAGATTGCGCCTGCCCATACATCTTCGGATACATCCTGTGTTCCATTGCAACTTCAAAATCATCTTTATTCGGTTTTCGAAGAAAACCATAAAAGAACAATAAAAACATTTTTTCCGATTAAAATACAAAGAAAAATGTTAAAAGATTGATTTACACATTAGTTACGTTCATTTAGACATAATAATCACTCAGTATTGAGATTAGGACGATGATTAATACATAATTTTTAAAAGGAAGTAATCGATTTGGCATTTATTTCATTTTCCAGTATTTGCAAAGCTAGGGAAGGCTGGACGGCATGTTCGAAGTCCCATAATCTTTATTATTGGAATTATCCAATGAGTACGGGGAGCTGCAAAGAATTTGCAAAAAAATACTGTGTGACTATTACTTTAAATGGAAACAGAATCACAGGGACAGGGTGAAAGATGAGTCGACCAGTCATTTTGTTTTGGAAATGAGATAAGCCTGTAAAAATTGTCCAGTCTAAATCTAGTCAATAGGATCAAAATGGTTCAGATCGTATTTTAAATATGGCTGTAACGAGAAGGTGGTTTGAATAGACAGTAGGTGTTGTACTGAATTTTTACCAGCTTCTTGAACCAATCTGAGGTCTCTCATGTGTGACAAACATGACCTTTTTAATTCTTTTTTTGGAATTTTGGAAATCGTAATCGGGTCAGAAAAAAAGCTCGGGATGCCCAGATTGTTGAAAAACGATTTTACGTATTCCAGTCATCTTATTTTGTGCGATTTATCTAATGACATACAATCCTCAATGAGGGCTCTAGTTAGTAGGCATTGGTCGTTAGTCCAGATACGCCTCCACATCATTATAGGTTGGATTTGTAAGATGTCCGTGATGTAGTCCATGCCTAGTTCTAGGTGACACCCGTATGTCGTTGTACTTCTAGGGACTGAGAGGAGATAATGAAGAAAAGAGTTCTCGACTCTCTGTAAGTCATCTGTGTTAGACGGGGACCTGGAGGGTCGGCCGAGCACAAGGGAGAGGCCTCCAGTGAGGACCGTCTCTAGCGATCGTACAGACAGGTAACTTCCCCCCCACAGATGGACACCACACGAAGATCAGGGTAACACCTTTTATAGGCAATTCTTTGAGTAGGGTGGTACGATACAAGGCGATCAGGACACGATGATCCTCTCAATTCTAGTCTCTAGTAAGGGAAGGGGGTAGCGGGACAGTCTTGGTACCCACAGGTACTGAGGTGTAACGGTGGTAGCTCACAATCCTCGAGCTTGGTGTTCGGACGGGTCAGACCGCGGCAGCGCCAGCAGGTCCCGAAGAGGTCGTAGGTGGCAACGGGCCGCGGCAGCGCCAGCAGGTCCCAACGAGGATGAAGGTCACGACGGGCCGCGGCAGCGCCAGCAGGTCCCACGAGGATGAGGGTTACAACGGGCCGCGGCAGCGCCAGCAGGTCCCACGAGGATGAAGGTTGCTGAGGGCCGCGGCAGCGCCAGCAGGTCCCACGAGGTTGAAGGTTGCAGAGGGCCGCGGCAGCGCCAGCAGGTCCCACGAGGAAGAAGGTTGCAGAGGGCCGCGGCAGCGCCAGCAGGTCCCACGAGGTTGAAGGTTGCAGAGGGCCGCGGCAGCGCCAGCAGGTCCCACGAGGAAGAAGGTTGCAGAGGGCCGCGGCAGCGCCAGCAGGTCCCACGAGGTTGAAGGTTGCAGAGGGCCGCGGCAGCGCCAGCAGGTCCCACGAGGAAGAAGGTTGCAGAGGGCCGCGGCAGCGCCAGCAGGCAGGACAATAGTTCACAAGGCAGGGCTGTGGCAGCGCCAGCAGTCCGTCAAGGATGAGTTCGTCGCGGTGTCTCTCGACTCCAGGATACAACTGCCTTCCTGTCCTGGGGCTGCCTCAGTTATAGGTCTGGCGCCCTTTGATGTCCGGACCCTCGCTCTTGGAGGTCGGGAGGTCTGGGATGAGGGAGTCCAGACACCCAGCAGGGGGGTGGAGCCAGCGCCCGAGGAGGCTGGGGGTGATCGGCACCTGGCGGGGGAGAGCCATCGACACTTCTTACTCCCATTGGCCTGCCAAGTGGTCCGTTCACCTCCTGGGTGGATGGTGGTGCCGGGATGTCGGGGCCTGGCCAGGTTCAGGGTCGGGGTCGGGCTGAGGCCGCGCGGCCGCGTGGTGCCGTGTCCAAGATGGCGGCTGGGCCGGGCAATGGTGCTGACGGTGGCCCGGGCCCGTGACACAGGGACATCCGGGAGCAGGCGTCCCATGGGGGACGGGTTGCGGGTTTGTTCTGTGGGTAGTACCTGGAAGGCCGGGACCCGGGCCCTGTCCTGCGGGGAGGGAGCGAGCCCTTCATGGCGCCTGTCCAACATGCGTCCCCCCCAGCTGAAGGCGGGGAGAGTCACCCATCTTCTTGGGGACTTTCCTCGTCGAGGCGGAAAAAGCGGGACAGGCCGTCCGCGTTGGCGTGGTCTTGACCAGGGCGATGCTCCACAGTGAAGTCCATCCCCTGCAGGGAGATGGACCATCGCAATAGTTTGGGGTTCTCCCCCCGCATCTGCATGAGCCATTGTAGGGGCCGATGATCTGTCTGTACCCGGAAATGGGTTCCGAAGAGGTACGGCCGGAGCTTCTTGAGGGCCCATACCACTGCGAAGGCCTCTCGCTCAATGGTGCTCCAGCGCGGTTCTCGGGGCAGTAGGCGTCTGCTGATGAAGGCCACTGGTTGGTCCACTCCTTCGGGGTTCAGTTGGGAGAGGACGGCCCCAATACCATGGTCAGAGGCATCGGTCTGCACGATGAACTCGCGGCTGTAGTCGGGGGCCTGGAGCACAGGAGCGGTGCACATGGCGGCCTTCAGCGTCTCGAAGGCCGCTTGACAGTCGGGAGTCCAGTTGACTCTTTTTGGGTGGTTCTTAGACGTGAGTTCCGTGAGGGGCCCCACAATGCTTCCATAGTCCCTCACAAACCGCCGGTAGTATCCGGTGAGCCCCAGGAAGGCTCGGACCTCGGTTTGTGTTTCGGGGGGTTGCCAGGACTGGATGGCAGCTACCTTGAGTTGGAGGGGGGCCACCAGACCGCTCCCCACTTGGTGTCCGAGGTAGGTCACGGACCCCTGGCCGATTTGGCACTTGCTGGCCTTTATGGTGAGGCCGGCCTGTTGGAGGGCCTGCAGGACCTCTCTGAGGTGGTGGAGGTGGTCTGTCCAGTGGCGGCTGTATACTGCGATGTCGTCCAGGTAGGCGGCGCTGAATTCTTCGAGGCCCGCCAATACCTGGTTCACCAGTCTTTGAAAAGTGGCTGGAGCGTTCTTCATGCCGAAGGGCATCACTCTGAAATGGTAGTGCCCGTCCGGGCTGGAGAAGGCGGAACGTTCTTGGGCCCTGGGGGTGAGGCCGATCTGCCAGTAGCCCGCTGTCAGGTCGAAGATGCTTAGGTAGCGGGCTGCCCCCATGCGGTCGACTAGTTCATCTGCTCGGGGGATAGGGTGAGCGTCGGTTCGGGTGACCGCGTTCAGACCCCGATAGTCGATGCAGAATCGGAGCTCCGGTGTAGTGCCCGGGGCCGCGGCCTTGGGGACCAGGACGACCGGGCTGGCCCAGGGACTGTCCGAAGGTTCGATGACCCCGAGGGCGAGCATCTTGGAGACTTCTTCTTGGATGCATGTACGTACCCGATCCGGTACTCGGTACGCCCGGTGTCGGACAGGAGGAATGTCCCCCGTGTCCACGTCGTGCAGGCACCAGGAGGTGACTCCGGGTGCGAGGGAGAACAGGTTTGCGAACGGCAGCAGGAGGGCCCGGCAATCTTGACGCTGCTCTGGGGTCAGGGCCTCGGAGAGTCGGACCCCGTCCACCGAACCATCTCTCTCCCGGGTCCTCAGTAGGTCAGGGAGGGGCTCGGAGTCTCCTTCTGTGCCACTGTCGGTAGCCACAGCAGGCTGAGCTCTGAGCGCACGAAGTGGGGTTTGAGTCTGTTGGCGTGGAGGACCCGGAGGGGGTTCCGGGGGGACTCCAGGTCGATGAGATAGGTGACGGGACTCTTGCGCTCGATCACCTTGAAGGGCCCCGTCCATTTGTCCTGCAAGGCACACGGTTCGATGGGGGACATCACCCATACCTGCTGACCCGGTTCAAACTCGATGGAGGAGGCATGTTGGTCGTACCACTTCTTCATGTCCTCTTGACTGGCCTCCAGATTGGCTTTAGCGATCTCCCTGAATTTCCGGGTCTGATTGCGGAGGGTCAGGAGGTATTTGTAGACGTCTGGAGGGGTCTTTAGGGGGGCCATTTCCCATTCCTCCTTCACTAGGCTGAGAGGCCCGCGAACGGGGTGTCCGTACAGGAGTTCGAAGGGGCTGAAGCCGAGGGACTTCTGGGGGACTTCTCGGTAGGCGAAGAGGAGGCACGGTAGTAGCACGTCCCACTGGCGGCGTAGGGGTTCTTCCAGCCCCATGATCATCCCCTTGAGGGTGCGGTTGAACCGCTCGACCAGTCCGTTCCCCTGGGGGTGATAGGGTGTTGTGAATCGGTAAGTGACTCTGCACTGCTGCCAGAGGGATTTCATATACTTTGAAATAAAGTTCGTACCCCTGTCGCTGACGACTTCCCGGGGGAAGCCCACTCGAGAGAAGATCCCCATTAAGGCTCGACCCACTACTGGGGCTGTTATAGTACGAAGGGGGACCGCCTCAGGATAGCGGGTAGCGTGATCCACCAGGACCAGGATGAAGCGATGCCCCTGTGCTGTTCGGGGGTCCAGGGGCCCCACAATGTCTATTCCCACCCTTTCGAACGGGGTGGTCACCACGGGGAATGGTTGCAGGGGTGCCTTGAGTTTGCGGCCGCTCTTCCCGCTGGCCTGGCAGGTCGGGCAGGACCGGCAGCGGTTGGAGACGGCATTTCTCATTTTGGGCCAAAAAAAGTGAGTCACCAGGCGGTGGTAGGTCTTGTCTTGCCCCAGGTGCCCAGCCAGGGGGACATCATGGGCCAGGTTCAACAGGAAGTCTCTGAAGTGGAGGGGCACCACCAGCACTCGCCCGGCCCCCAGTTCTGCGATTCTCTGCTCGCTGTACAAGAGATCATTGTCCCAATAAACCCAGTGGGCCCCGGTGGTGTCTCCTTGGCCCTGGGCGAGCGCTTGCTGTCACAATCCCTCGAGGGAGGGGCAGGTCTTTTGCTCCTGCCGGAATTGTTCTTGGGTGGGCCCCCCTTCTTGACGCCACTGAGCCAGGTCGGGAAGCTCGGGGGGCTGTGTGGACCCCTCTGGGGTGGGGTCCGGGTGGTCGGTCTGGAGGAAGTCTTCTTCTGGAGCGATCGAGGGCGGAGGTGCTGCCCATTCGGGTTCTTCTGGTCTAGGGATGGTGCGGGTGGCCATGGACCGGGTGGTCACGCACGCCCAGTCCGGGAGACCCAACATCCCCAGATGCTCTCTTCTTTCAACAGCGGCCCACGGGGAGCTCTCGAGATCGTTCCCCAGGAGGCAGTCCACGGGGGCATCGTCGCGGACAGTTACTTTCAGCATGCCGGACACTCCTCCCCATTCGAAGGGGACGCAGGCCATCCGACACAGGCTCTCCGAGTTATCTGCCGATCGGACGGGGCAAAGCACGTTTGGCAGGATTTGTTCTGGAGTCACCAGGTGACAACGGGCGGCCGTCACACTGGCCCCGGTGTCACGCAGGGCCTCGGCCTTGCGCCCATTTATGCTCACCCATTGGCTGTACTTCCGAGTGTTGGCGGGCAGGGGAGTCCGCGGGACCATGCCTCTTCCTCCTAGGCATGCCAGGGTCATGGCGGCGGGTTCCCACTCGAACTGCTCCGACTCGTAGGCCTCAGAGTCTTCGGAGACTTGTTCTTCTCCTAGGGCGGCGGCCGCCACCTGGCGGGGCCCGGGAACCTGGTTCTTCGGGCAGGTCGGGTCACTGGCATAGTGGCCGACTCGCTGGCATCGATGACACGTCACGTTGGCTCGGAACCCCGGGCGCATCGGGGGGTTTCCCCGGCCCGCTGGGGGCGGGGTGGTGTTAGCGGGAGCGGCCGGGACGGCGTCTCTGCCCCGGCCCGGGCCTCCTCCTCCTCCTCGGGGACGATGATGACCTTGGTTGGTTCTGTTCTGCTCATTCGGCCCACTCCGGGCCACTCGGGTGCTCTCCCACCGGTCAGCCTCGGTGGCGAGCTGCCGTGGTTCCGTCAATTTACTGTCGAGGAGGTGCTGCCTGAGCTCGACGAAGCAGTTGTTGGAGAGGTGCTCCCACACAATGAGATTGAAGAGTTGTTCGTAAGTGGTTACGTTGTTACCCTTGATCCATCCCTCGAAGGCCCGGCTGAAATAGTTCACGTATTCCAACCACGTTGTACCTGGGATCCGGGTGCAGTTGCGGAACCTCTGGCGGTACATTTCGGGCGTAAGCCCATATCGACTGAGGAGGGCGGCCTTCATGTGGTCATAGGACGTCATTTGATGGTCCGGAAGCTGCAGCAGGGCATCACGGCCTTCGTTGACGAATCTCCCCCATAGACCGGCTCCCCAGTCACTTCGAGCGACCCGGTGGGCAGTCATGGCGATCTCATAGGCCTTGAACCACTGCTGTATGTCGTCGTTTTGGTGATATTCTCGGACCACATCCTTGGGGATGTGGACCTTCTGCTCGGTAGTACCCGGGGAGTGCGGTGGCTCGGGCACCCCTAGGTTTTTGTTCAGTTTGCGTATTTCTATCTCCGCTAGTTTGCACTCGTGCTCGTATGCCAGTCTTTTTTCTTCGAGATCCCTCTGTCTCTGTTTTTCCTCTCGCTCCTCTCTGAGCCGTAAGTGTTCTAAGTTTATTTTTTGTTCCGCCAGCTTCAATTCTCCGTCTAATTTGAGTCGTGCCAAGTCTAACTCGTGTAATCTATTTTTTTCCCGCTCCTGGATCTCTTCTCGGGAGGGGCCTGTTCTCCTTTCTTCCGTCAGGGTGGTGTTGACTTCCGGGGCTACGGGGTCCCGGGGGGTTGCGGTATTCGTCTCTGTCCAGGCCTCTAGGGCGTTTTTGAAGTCTTCTTTTGTGCTTAGCCCGGTGGTAGCAATGCCTAAGTCCATGCAAAATTGTTTGAGCTCTCGGTGGTTGTATTCTTCCAGCCTTTCCATCTGGAACTTCTCTGCCGATCCGCTCTCTTTGGTCGTCATTGTGGTTTTAGTCGTAGGGTGAGTTACTGTCTGTACGGTACGCGTTGGTTCGGATCCCACCGCTGCCACCAATGTTAGACGGGGACCTGGAGGGTCGGCCGAGCACAAGGGAGAGGCCTCCAGTGAGGACCGTCTCTAGCGATCGTACAGACAGGTAACTCCCCCCCCACAGATGGACACCACACGAAGATCAGGGTAACACCTTTTATAGGCAATTCTTTGAGTAGGGTGGTACGATACAAGGCGATCAGGACACGATGATCCTCTCAATTCTAGTCTCTAGTAAGGGAAGGGGGTAGCGGGACAGTCTTGGTACCCACAGGTACTGAGGTGTAACGGTGGTAGCTCACAATCCTCGAGCTTGGTGTTCGGACGGGTCAGACCGCGGCAGCGCCAGCAGGTCCCGAAGAGGTCGTAGGTGGCAACGGGCCGCGGCAGCGCCAGCAGGTCCCAACGAGGATGAAGGTCACGACGGGCCGCGGCAGCGCCAGCAGGTCCCACGAGGATGAGGGTTACAACGGGCCGCGGCAGCGCCAGCAGGTCCCACGAGGATGAAGGTTGCAGAGGGCCGCGGCAGCGCCAGCAGGTCCCACGAGGTTGAAGGTTGCAGAGGGCCGCGGCAGCGCCAGCAGGTCCCACGAGGAAGAAGGTTGCAGAGGGCCGCGGCAGCGCCAGCAGGTCCCACGAGGTTGAAGGTTGCAGAGGGCCGCGGCAGCGCCAGCAGGTCCCACGAGGAAGAAGGTTGCAGAGGGCCGCGGCAGCGCCAGCAGGTCCCACGAGGTTGAAGGTTGCAGAGGGCCGCGGCAGCGCCAGCAGGTCCCACGAGGAAGAAGGTTGCAGAGGGCCGCGGCAGCGCCAGCAGGCAGGACAATAGTTCACAAGGCAGGGCTGTGGCAGCGCCAGCAGTCCGTCAAGGATGAGTTCGTCGCGGTGTCTCTCGACTCCAGGATACAACTGCCTTCCTGTCCTGGGGCTGCCTCAGTTATAGGTCTGGCGCCCTTTGATGTCCGGACCCTCGCTCTTGGAGGTCGGGAGGTCTGGGATGAGGGAGTCCAGACACCCAGCAGGGGGGTGGAGCCAGCGCCCGAGGAGGCTGGGGGTGATCGGCACCTGGCGGGGGAGAGCCATCGACACTTCTTACTCCCATTGGCCTGCCAAGTGGTCCGTTCACCTCCTGGGTGGATGGTGGTGCCGGGATGTCGGGGCCAGGCCCAGGGTCGGGGTCGGGCTGAGGCCGCGCGGCCGCGTGGTGCCGTGTCCAAGATGGCGGCTGGGCCGGGCAATGGTGCTGACGATGGCCCGGGCCCGTGACACAGGGACATCAGGGAGCAGGCGTCCCATGGGGGACGGGTTGCGGGTTTGTTCTGTGAGTAGTACCTGGAAGGCCGGGACCCGGGCCCTGTCCTGCGGGGAGGGAGCGAGCCCTTCATGGGGCCTGTCCAACAATCTGTATTTGAATATCCCCATACACCCGCGCCGTAACCGGCAACGCTAATACATTTGGCCTGAAATATTTTTAACATTTCCTTGGGTGCTCTCTTCCCAAGTTTTTGGGCAAAAGCAGTTAGCGCTGCTGTAGCCCTAAGGAAGGATAGTTTCCTTGTGTCGATGGCTTTTGACCATGTTAATTTGCTATCAACCAGGATTCCTAGATAAGGATAAGAAGTCGTCGTATCTAGGACAGAATTATTAATATATATATATATTCTTTTTTTTCTCTTTTTCCTTAGCCCCACAGTCATGGTAAAACTTTTCTTTATATTTTCTTTTATGTTCAGAGAGGACATGTACTCACAGTATCTGTCCACCGATCGCTGAAGTTGGACAGGGGTTCTCGCCAAGATGACGGCGTCGTCGGCATACAATAA
Organism: Lissotriton helveticus; assembly: GCF_964261635.1. Taxonomy (NCBI): domain Eukaryota; kingdom Metazoa; phylum Chordata; class Amphibia; order Caudata; family Salamandridae; genus Lissotriton; species Lissotriton helveticus. The sequence goes on from NC_136065.1 coordinate 2,086,140,897, forward strand.
TGCTGGTATTGGACGAATGGCAGGCAGGTCTTTACTGTCTCTCACCATTTCTTGTTCAAGGCTGTTGGTATACAAAGTACATAGGAAGGGGGCCAGAACGCACCCTTGCCTGACCCCCCTCTGTACCTTGAATGACTTGGTGAGGTCTCCATCTAACCCAAATCTGACCCTTGCTGTTGCGTTGGAGTAAAGTTCTCTTAAAAAATTAACCAGTGCGGGTTCGACTCCCATATCCATAATTTTTGCCCAAGGTTTTGAGTGGCTTACGCAGTCGAATGCTGCACTAAGGTCTACATAGACCATGCACAGTGGCCCACCTTTTGACCGACACATATTTTTCCATTAACAGAGTAAGGTTTAATAGGAGTGCGTGGAATCTTTTACCCTGTTTGAGCCCCAGCTCTCCTGGTCTGACGAGTATTGAGCGGAGTCTTATGCTCGTTGCCTAGCACTGAAGTTCCGAACCTGGTGAGGAGAGTATGCAGTGTATGGGGACTTAATCTGATTATCCACTTTCGATGAGCATGGCAAGAAGGATCCCTAGTATTATCCTACCATTCGAGGGACTCTTCTTCATTCTTGGACATTCGTTCCCAGGTAGGAAGTAACTGGATATTTAATGTGTCTACGTTCTGTTCAAATTTGCTTTCTGCTTGGATTTGGCACCAATTGTGCGCACAAAGATTCTTCAGTTTATTATTGGACTAGTGAAAGGATCTCACTATAACTATTGTGCTCTCACCAAGAGTCGAAGGACTGCTCTTTCTATTCCCCCAATCTTTCTTTTATTTTTTACCTTAATTCCTTCTTGGTGGTGATATAAGGCACAAGCAGGAAACACATGGAAGTGTGTTTTATTGGAGTGAAGCTGGGGGGGAGGGAGCCAGCACTCTTTGTCTTTCAGGTATGCTTGTATTTAGCATGACACATATGAGACTAGGAAATTAATGCATTGTTCTAACTGGTGTGTTTCTTATTTTCTCCAGGTTCTGTTCCCTGCTGCTCCTTTCCCCCATCTCTTTCCCTCGCCTGATTGCCCTACTACACTGTGTGTATATGCTTTCAGAGTTTGGGGATGGCGGAAGGTGGAACACTTTGAGCATCATTCCAATTCCGAGGAGTTACGCCTTGTGGATTGGACGGATCCGACAAGTTGATGTAATTTTCACATATTATCTTTTTTGCGCTGTATAGTATTCTCAGTAAAACAGTACATCAGTGCAAATGTAATGGTTGTTTCAATTGAAAATGTGTTATCTGTATTGGCAGTCCTCTACCACCCCATCCATACTCCACACTACGCCACTACACTCTAGACCAATTAATCTACTTCCCTCCGCTCTATGATATTCCACGCCACACCAGTCTACAACATGCCAATCCACTCTACGGCATGCCACTCCACTTTAAGCCACTCTGCTCTATGCCCCTCCACTCTAAGCACCTCCACTATATGCCACAACACTCTACGCCACTCCACTCTATTATATGACACTCTACTACACTTTACTCCACTCTATCACTCTTTACTTCACTCTCTGCCACACCACTCCACTCTACGGCACTCCACTCTATTATATGACACTCTACTACACTTTACTCCACTCTATCACACTTTACTTCACTCTCTGCCACACCACTCCACTCTACGGCACTCCACTCTATTATATGACACTCTACTACACTTTACTCCACTCTATCACACTTTACTTCACTCTCTGCCACACCACTCCACTCTACGGCACTCCACTCTATTATATGACACTCTACTACACTTTACTCCACTCTATCACACTTTACTTCACTCTCTGCCACACCACTCCACTCTACGGCACTTTACTCTATTATATGACACTCTACTACACTTTACTCCACTCTATCACACTTTACTTCACTCTCTGCCACACCACTCCACTCTACGGCACTCCACTCTATTATATGACACTCTACTACACTTTACTCCACTCTATCACACTTTACTTCACTCTCTGCCACACCACTCCACTCTACGGCACTCCACTCTATTATATGACACTCTACTACACTTTACTCCACTCTATCACACTTTACTTCACTCTCTGCCACACCACTCCACTCTACGGCACTTTACTCTATTATATGACACTCTACTACACTTTACTCCACTCTATCACACTTTACTTCACTCTCTGCCACACCACTCCACTCTATGGCACTTTACTCTATTATATGACACTCTACTACACTTTACTCCACTCTATCACACTTTACTTCACTCTCTGCCACACCACTCCACTCTACGGCACTCCACTCTATTATATGACACTCTACTACACTTTACTCCACTCTATCACACTTTACTTCACTCTCTGCCACACCACTCCACTCTACGGCACTCCACTCTATTATATGACACTCTACTACACTTTACTCCACTCTATCACACTTTACTTCACTCTCTGCCACACCACTCCACTCTACGGCACTCCACTCTATTATATGACACTCTACTACACTTTACTCCACTCTATCACACTTTACTTCACTCTCTGCCACACCACTCCACTCTACGGCACTCCACTCTATTATATGACACTCTACTACACTTTACTCCACTCTATCACACTTGACTTCACTCTCTGCCACACCACTCCACTCTACGGCACTTTACTCTATTATATGACACTCTAATACACTTTACTCCACTCTATCACACTTTACTTCACTCTCTGCCACACCACTCCACTCTACGGCACTCCACTCTATTATATGACACTCTACTACACTTTACTCCACTCTATCACACTTTACTTCACTCTCTGCCACACCACTCCACTCTACGGCACTCCACTCTATTATATGACACTCTACTACACTTTACTCCACTCTATCACACTTTACTTCACTCTCTGCCACACCACTCCACTCTACGGCACTTTACTCTATTATATGACACTCTACTACACTTTACTCCACTCTATCACACTTTACTTCACTCTCTGCCACACCACTCCACTCTACGGCACTCCACTCTATTATATGACACTCTACTACACTTTACTCCACTCTATCACACTTTACTTCACTCTCTGCCACACCACTCCACTCTACGGCACTCCACTCTATTATATGACACTCTACTACACTTTACTCCACTCTATCACACTTTACTTCACTCTCTGCCACACCACTCCACTCTACGGCACTTTACTCTATTATATGACACTCTACTACACTTTACTCCACTCTATCACACTTTACTTCACTCTCTGCCACACCACTCCACTCTACGGCACTCCACTCTATTATATGACACTCTACTGCACTTTATTCCACTCTATCACACTTTACTTCACTCTCTGCCACACCACTCCACTCTACGGCACTCCACTCTATTATATGACACTCTACTGCACTTTACTCCACTCTATCACACTTTACTTCACTCTCTGCCACACCACTCCACTCTACGGCACTCCACTCTATTATATGACACTCTACTGCACTTTATTCCACTCTATCACACTTTACTTCACTCTCTGCCACACCACTCCACTCTACGGCACTCCACTCTATTATATGACACTCTACTACACTTTACTCCACTCTATCACACTTTACTTCACTCTCTGCCACACCACTCCACTCTACGGCACTTTACTCTATTATATGACACTCTACTACACTTTACTCCACTCTATCACACTTTACTTCACTCTCTGCCACACCACTCCACTCTACGGCACTCCACTCTAATCCACTCTACAGCACTTTACTCCTCTCTACACCACTTTGCGACACTCCGCTCTATGTCTCTCCCCTCTACGCCACTCCTCTCACTGCCACGCCAGTATATGACACTCTACAGCACGACATACTTCTTCAACATTCTATTCCACTCTATGCCTATTTACGACACTTTACTACACTCTACTACGCTCTACACAACTCCTCTATGGCACTCCACACCACTCTATGACACAGTACTCCTCTTTAGTCAATTCTACTCCACTACTCTACTCTCTGCCATCCCACTCCTCTCTATGACACTCTATGCCACTCCACTCTACGACACCCACTTTACTCCACTATATGCCACTCCACAACACTCCCCTCCACTCTACAACACTCTACTCCACTCTTCGCCTCTCCGCTCTACGCCACTGTATGCCACTCCACGCCACTCCACTCTACAACACTGTACTCCACTTTATGCCACTTTACAAAACTCTTCTCCATCCTACACCTTTCCACTCCCTTCCATTCTATTCCAATCTACGACACGCTACTCCCTACACGACACGCCATGACACTCCACACCCCTCCATGACACTCTTTGCCACTCCACTCCACTCTACGCCACTCAATTCCATGACACTCCAGGCCACTCAATGACACTCTACACCACTCCACTCCACTCCATGACACTCTAGGCCACTCTATGACACTCTACGCCACTCTACTTCTATCTACGCCACTCCACTCTATGACACTCCACTCCACTCTACGCCATTCCACTCTATGACACTCCACTCTATGCCACTCCACTCCACTCTACGCCACTCTATGCCACTCCACTCTATGACACTCCACTCTACGCCATTCCACTCTATGACACTCCACTCTATGCCACTCCACTCCACTCTACGCCACTCTATGCCACTCCACTCTATGACACTCCACTCTACGCCATTCCACTCTATGACACTCCACTCTATGCCACTCCACTCTACGCCATTCCACTCTATGACACTCCACTCTATGCCACTCCACTCCACTCTACGCCACTCTATGCCATTCCACTCTATGACACTCCACTCTATGCCACTCCACTCTACGCCATTCCACTCTATGACACTCCATTCTATGCCACTCCACTCCACTCTACGCCACTCTATGCCACTCCACTCTATGACACTCCACTCTACGCCATTCCACTCTATGACACTCCACTCTATGCCACTCCACTCTACGCCATTCCACTCTATGACACTCCACTCTATGCCACTCCACTCCACTCTACGCCACTCTATGCCACTCCACTCTATGACACTCCACTCTACGCCATTCCACTCTATGACACTCCACTCTACGCCATTCCACTCTATGACACTCCACTCTATGCCACTCCACTCCACTCTACGCCACTCTATGCCACTCCACTCTATGACACTCCACTCTACGCCATTCCACTCTATGACACTCCACTCTATGCCACTCCACTCCACTCTACGCCACTCTATGCCACTCCACTCTATGACACTCCACTCTACGCCATTCCACTCTATGACACTCCACTCTATGCCACTCCACTCCACTCTACGCCACTCTATGCCATTCCACTCTATGACACTCCACTCTATGACACTCCACTCCACTCTACGCCACTCTATGCCACTCCACTCTATGACACTCCACTCTACGCCATTCCACTCTATGACACTCCACTCTATGCCACTCCACTCCACTCTACGCCACTCTATGCCATTCCACTCTATGACACTCCACTCTATGACACTCCACTCCACTCTACGCCACTCTATGCCACTCCACTCTATGACACTCCACTCTACGCCATTCCACTCTATGACACTCCACTCTATGCCACTCCACTCCACTCTACGCCACTCTATGCCATTCCACTCTATGACACTCCACTCTATGACACTCCACTCCACTCTACGCCACTCTATGACACTCCATTCCACTCCATGCCTCTCTCCTCTACCCCACCAACGTTTGGCCATGCTGAACAGCAGCCACGCTAGTGTACAACATAGCTAAAACACATAGGCAAAGCCAGTAACGCTTACATAGGCGAGACCTATTGGCTTTACCAGTACCTGCTAATATTAGGGACAGGCAAAGCCCTCCAGCAGCGAGAGAGGATGTGGCGTAATGCTGACTTTAGAGCAGGGGATCCAGGTCCGAGTCTCGTCTTCGGCTCAACATCCTGTGATTCTGGGCAAATCTCCCCTGCCTTTAAAATCATGCTGACAGGACAAGCCTCTGTTTTACAAGGTGCGCGCCGACCACTGCAGCGCTCCTGTGCCCCACCCTTCACTCTCGGCCCCCAGCCCTCATGCATGGACCGTGAGCTCGTGCAGCGCTTTCATTCTGAGATCAGGAGAGACGTGAGTCACTTTCACTCAGAAGCGGATGTGAGAACTGATGGCCAGACTCATGTTTCCGGAAGTGTCTATAGTCAGGAACGCACCCCTCTCGGCGCGTGTGAAGGACGGGGGTTTTTACAGCGGGGCTGGGCTCAGGGGGTGAAGGTTTTGATGTCAAGAAGCCGGCGTGCGAGAGACAGAAAGAGAGGGGCTGTGAAGTGTTGGTTCTGCCCCAGAAAGGAGCCTGAAAGTTATCATGAACCGGGTGACCTAGAAAGCCCCAGCAAGGGCATAAGAAGGTTCCTCGTCTGCTCTGCTTCAAATGCCTTTCCAAAGGTGTCCGGTGATTCTCAGTAAAATCAGGGACATCTTAAGGATTTCGGGGGCCCTGGGACAAAAGTATTTTGGGGGGCCCTGTGCAGAACAGCTTTGAATTTATGATCCTATTTCATGCCCTCTTTGGCCAGGTCACTTGTCAGTGCACAGGCACACTCCTCCAAATTCAAATTTTTTCCAAGTCTAATAGTCAGGGATGGAGAGGCGTGTTTTCAATGTTGTAACAAAGCAGCAGCTCACTAACATTACCGCAAATAATCTCGGGCACACCCTCACATTTCTCATATGTCAGGTAGTTTTGATCTAAAAAACTTTTTTTTATAGATGATGCGTGAAACAGAAACTCAACATTTCTCTTCAAAATGTATGTAATAGATGCCCACATCAAAAATTAATTAACGTAAAACAGTATTTTAAACAATTAGGAATTATTCAAGGTAATCAGGGCAAGACTTTCTGCAGAACAGTGCAGACTCTGTCAGGAGGCCCCTCGAAAGTCTTGGGCCCTGGTCCAGAGCCCACTTTTACCATACCCCAAAACGTCTCTGAGTAAGAGGAGCCACTCTTTGGAAATCTCTGCCAAAAATTATCACAACAGACCTAATGCTATCTAGATTAGATATAATGTGAAACTGGACAATTCAAAAATTAAACTGCATGTCCACTACCTTAACTCAGGTCAGGGTGCACATCTCCCTGCACCTACATATAGATGGTCTCCATTAGAAGTTGGGCAGGTAAACCTTTGCTGAGACTGCGTGCCTCCTTTGTGTCCTGGTGTTGGCTGCGATATCAGTACTACCAGGTGGAATCAAAGGGTGTGGTAGTTTTCATGAATCAGATTCACCGACACATGCAAGAATTCATCATGCGGTATTATCACACATGCGTTAAAATGCAGAAGTTGTAGTTTTGCTCATACGCACCAGTTTAAAGTTTGACACCTGTATCAGAAGTGGTGCCAGTACCAAAAGCAGTCATCGTAACATCTCGGGCAAACCTCACAGCCTGCATCAGAGGCCAGTCAACAGCAAGTACCAGGAGGCGGCCATTTTGTGTTCACTAGCAGCAGCAGAAGGAACACTCCTCCTCTGTTGGCAAGGACCATCTGGCCAGCAGGACTTGCCAATCCTAACACCCTTGTCGCCAACAGATACAGAAGAGTGACATTCTCAACCAAGGCACTGAAGGTGGTTACAGAACAGCCCCACTGCAGCAGTGAAGACGAGGAGGTTCCCGATCGCCCCACAGCATCTAATCAGAGCAGAGTTAATTTTGCTCCTGAGAACAAATCGGACGAGGATTTGGGGGTGTTACTGAGGGCTTTTTTAGGTCAAACTCAACGAGGGGGAGGAGGAGGAGGACAGGCCCAGCGAGGACGAGGCAGGGGCAGAGCTCAAACAACATGGCAGACACACTCCCCCCGCGTCACACGCAGCAGGGGCCGAACCTTTCAGAACTGAGCAATGACAGGAACTCCCACTCTGTGGATGGAAATGACATTGTGGTCAACCTATCTTCATATGAATTAACTGTCACAGAAAGGGAAGTCCTCAATAAGGGACTCAGGTTTGTCCCTACTCCTAAACATGACTCTTTTTTGTGCAGAATTGAACTAGCTGAAATGATGAGAAAGATCAAACTTCACAAGTTCTTCGCTGAACAGGATAAAACCCCCCTATCCGTTTTTTATACCAATCTTCGTTGTCCATCGAACTTTTGTCCCCCCCTTACTTCTGTTGGACCAGAGGTTGCAGTCTTCGAACAACGAATACTGCGAGAGATTGAGAACCTGGAACAATGCAGCAACTCATACTCTACCCACAACATGACTAGGGCGGACTGGATGGCTGTTAAATCTTTACAAGACAACTCTGCCATCACAATAAAACAGGCCGATAAGGGCGGTGCGGTAGTCGTGCTCAATACTAGCGACTACAAGAGTGAGGTTATGAGATTGTTGGGAGTCCGCACTAATTACCATCCCCTCGTGCGAGACCCGACGCCCGCTCTGCAGGACACCATAAAGACCATGGTGGCGGACGCTTTGGCGAAGAAATGGATCACTCCAAAGGAAGCAGATTTTATCATCAATACCAAACCGCGGGTACCAGCATTCTACATCTTGACGAAGATTCACAAGCCACAGCCCCTGCCCCCGGGACGTCCCATCGTCTCGGGCATCCAGTCCATCTTAGAACCTTTGTCCCAGTTCGCTGATTTTTTCCTCAGGGAGGCTGTAGTTACCCAAGACTCTTATGTTCAGGACACCACCGACATACTTAACATCATTAAAGACATTGAGTACGAGCTAGAACACCAACTACTCGTTACTATTGACATTGAGTCGTTGTGTACAAGTATTCCCCAGGACGCGACGTTGGTGGCAGCAGCGCGCGCCCTGGGGTCCTTGGAGTGGTTCTATGATACCCCGCCGTCCTTTGTCATGCAGTGCATAGAATTGGCACTGACAAAAAATGTTGGGGAGTACAAAGGGCAACTGTACTTACAAACGTCCGGGACGTCTATGGGGGCCACATTCGCCCCAAGTCTGGCCTGCATTTATGTGGGCCAGTTTGAGGAGAATGTGGTCAACCATCCCACTAACCCATATTTGAGTAACATCTCATTATGGAAGAGATATATCGATGACGTCCTCTGTATCTGGACAGGTACAGAGGACCTATTGTCATCATTTTTACAGTGGCTCAACCAGGCTGATGATAGCCTGCGTTTCACCTGGACCATCAGTAACACCACCGCTGTGTATTTGGATGTTAACATCTCTGTGGTTGGCTGTAAACTGGCAACCAACGTGCACCACAAGAACACCGACAGAAACTCACTCCTCCACTATCGCTCTTTCCATCAGAGGGCATTAAGGGATAATCTCCCAGTGGGGCAGTTTTTGCGGTATAGGCGCAACTGCTCGACAACTGAATCCTTCTTAGAGCAGTCTGAGGGTTTGGTCACAACACTCAAGGAGACGGATTACCCTGTCAAAGTGATTAAGCAGGCCCGGAAAAGAGCGTTGAATATGCCCCGGGAGGCCTTACTTGAGAGGAATGTAAGGGAACGCCAGGTTAGTCTCCCCATAGTAACAACTTTTGATCCTCTGTCCACCAAGATGCGTCAAATCATCAGAAAGCATTGGTCCATTTTAGACACGGCATCGGGCAAAATGCCCATCCCGCGCTTTGCTTTTAAACGGGCATCTAATTTGCGAGATAATTTGGTCCACAGTCGTGCTCCCGTGAAACCCCAATCAGGTACTCTCCCCACAGGACATCACCCTTGTGGATGTTGTACGGTGTGTGATCTGACCATTGCTACTAAAAGTGTCGTTTTACATGATGGTAGAACGTGGCATTTGAATCACTTCAGCAATTGTAACACGTCCCATGTAATTTACAGGCTTACGTGTAGCTGCGGGCTGTATTACATCGGACTCACCTCACGTAAAGCCAAAATTCGCATTCAGGAACATAGCAGTACCCTCAAGGCCAAAAAACTCACCACTCGCCTTGTGCAACATTTCATTGAACAGGGTCATGGTCATAGGTATTTCAAGTGGACCATCGTGGAAAAAGTTGTCGGTGAAACACATAATATCTAAGCCATTCTGGCCCGGAAGGAAGCCAAATGGATTTTTTCTGAAAAAGCAGAGCGTGACGGGCTAAATGACAGCATTGAATGGAACAAAGTGAGTAGGCGTTGAGCTGTCATTTCATTTGATGTTTATTCATATATGAGGTGAATGATTTGGCACCACCATCATTGTGCTTTTCTCTTGAACAAGGGTTGTGATAATGGGCATTACCTATGATATAGAAATTGTCCTCCCCACTCACTTTATCCAGTTTGAGCTTATAAATGCCGCCCTAGTCCATTGGATATGTTAAAGATATCCAAGATTAACAAAGAGGCTTTTATATATGGGGTCCACCTGACAGATTAGTTGCCTCTGCACATATTGAGCTAAGTTACGTTTTATTGTGCTGTTATATTACACAGTTTGGCTTATTTCCCCATTGCCTGTGTGATTGGACACTTCAATTATAACTTTATACAAACTTGGCCGATGTGCTCTACAACACTACTCACAATGATGTATCTCTCCCCTGCCTGCGTTATTGGACATTTGAATCGAAACTTTATACAATCACTACCTCCCATTCCAAAATGGCCGCCTGGCGCTGGTTGACGCAGCGCGTTTTGCGTCACTGCGCATGTGAGATTCCAGCCCGTTGGTTTAAGTAGAGACGCCAGCCGGGATCTTGATCGGGAGTGTTTCCGAACGAGCACAGCCGGTAGCGGTAAGGCTTTTTGCGGGGAGGGCTCCCATGATGATGTCCTCACATTTAGGCTTCCAGTGGGAGTGGGGTGTAATGTTTTAGACCACAGAGCGTATGCCATATGGGTGTCGAGCTCAGCAAACCCAGGGAGTTTGGTCACTTTCTGGCTCCACTTTTCAGACGGTTGACTGAACAGCGTTTTTAATGGTCGCATTTTTGTCAGTAAGGCAAGGCAATGCACACCGCCATACCATTCTGGTATGTCAGGATGGACACTCTTGACATAAGGCAGGGCAACTTTTTAGACAATGCGACCTGCGCCCTCTTTTGCATTGATGTGCGTTTTATATGTTCCAGGTCGCATTGACTCAAATTGCGCCGCCAGTGAGCGCGTGATCTTGTGACACGCTGTTCAAAGCCACTGATGGTTGCTGGTATGCAGCAATCGGGCAGCCATCAGGTAATATTATATATATGTGTCTCACATGGGCTGGTGTGTGTGTACCGGTTGAAATTCTGGCAGGTATATACTGATGACTTACATTGTCTTTCCGCTGTGTTGTATGTGTTTTTTAATCTTACTACAGGTCGAGTGAACTGAGAAAAACAAAACTTGATTTCAGAACCCCTAATTTGCCCTGACGAATTTGCTGAAGTTAGAGCAATGAAACATGTCGGCATCATTCAAACATGGTATAATATGAACCATTTTTAAACCTGGACTACTTGCAGCAGCAGAATACAGTTATTACAGCCAGCAAGTGGTTCCACATTTTAGCAGCGGTGGGCATTTTTCGCCTTTTGGCCATTGCAGGGGTTTTAGGTGCACACACTTACTTCATTACTTTCAATATAGATGAGTGGATAGTTAGATTGTTTATATACACGGCACTTTGTATGAGTTGGGACTCCACCTTCATTATTACTTTGGTGTTTTTCTCTGTTCTTTTGTCACTACGAAGAGAAAGCGACCAATGATGAGAAGTGGGTAAACTGGCAATTTCATGCCAGGAATCCCCTCGGGTGTTACTACCGTGAGGCGCTTTTTCTTTGTTTTCACATTTTTTCACTCTTCTTTCACCAGCGGGAACTAGATGAGACCTTAGTAAACTTTGTAGTATATACACCATGACCTGCAGACTAGTGTTAAGTAAACACATCTAGAGTTGGAGTACGACTGATTGTGCAACTCTGCCCCGGGTCCTTTGACGTGTTGGTGTCTGTTGGAGGAGGTATTTATTGTTGAATACTGAGTGAGTGGGGGGCTGCCTCCTCCTTCTTATTGCTTTCCCCCTAGAGCTCCTTTTGTTTGTTACACCACAACAATGCAACCAAAGACTTTTCAAGTAGAAAAATGACAATGAAAGTAAAAATATTTAGAGACTAGGGGCCAGATGTAGGTGTCCAAATACCGGTCGGAAACGGCCGAAAATACCGATTTTCAGCCGTTTCCTACCGGTATTTGGACATTGGTATGTAGGGGCATGTAAAATTACAGAATCGGTAATTTTACCGATTCTGTAATTTTACCGATTCGGTAAAATACCGAATTGGTAAAATTACCGATTCTGTAATTTCAGATGTAGGTAGCACTGTTTTCAGTGCTACAAGGGTTTAAGAATTCTTCATTTACCACCAACTAGTAGTTGGTGGTAAATTAAGAAAAACATTTTAAAAGCATTTTTGTTGCTTTTTACACATTGCCATGTTGCAGACATACATGCCCTAAGGGCATGTATGTCAGCAACAAGTGCACCCATGCACAATTGAGCGGTGCAACAGGGTGTCAAAGTGACGCCCTGCCACCCTTCAATATTTCCCCCAATTACCGAATCGGTATTTACCGATTCGGTAATTGACATTGATTCCTATGGGCCTCAAGGCCCATAGGAAACAATGGCAGTTACAGACTTGGTAAATACCGATTCATTAATTACCGAATCATACCGATTCGGTAATTAATTCGGTAAATATACCTACATCCCGATTGCCAGTTCTTAAATACCGAATCGGTATGATTCGGTATTTAAGAATCGGTAATCGGGGATTACCTACATCTGGCCCTCAGTAATATCATTTCTAGGCATCGGTACCTGGGAAGGGTGAGAAAGGGAAAACAGTACAAGGACATACCACACGGATTTATATTTACCTAGAATGCTGCGAGGACCAACCCCGCCCAAGGGCTGGAAAAGAAAGGGTTCCCGACTATACAGGAGCCAACAGGACAGGACAGGTGCAGGACCGGACAGGTAACCTCCGCTAAGTGCAACACCAGGGTCACAGCCCTCTCTGCAGCTACTCTTGTTCCTCTCTGGGTAATCGATTCTTCTCCTTCAGCTCTTCCCCGATTCTTCTGTCAGAGTGCTCGACCAGCCCTCTGAGGTCTGCTGCATTCAAGATTCTTCTTCAGCAGACGTTGGGTCAGTGACAGGTCTGTGACAAGTCGGACAATCCAACTAACTAAGCCTACCTTAGTTATACCATTTCCAGGGAGATGTACCACCTCCAATGTTGCAAATTCGTGTATTTCCTTTATTTGATTGGCCAGAAAGACGGGGAGAGGTCATCACACCATACTGGTATGAAGTCATTTTCAATATTTTAATTTACCTAGGATTCCTGCCCATAATTTACATTCCCATGAATTTTATTCCACCCAACATTATTTAATTTCATTTCATATACAATGTATAACTTTTCATTCAGTTTCTACTTTTCCTCCAGGTCATGGAGGGAGGTTCCCATACACATTGCGGGTAAGACGGGACTTGGCTGCCGTTGAATGACAGAGCTTCAAGGTTTTCAGTGTTCGTACACGTACGTGCACAAAATTCAAGATGGCGATTTTCGGCACCCTTTAGGCCTAAATACAAGCTATCAACAAAGTCAAGGAGAGACACGTTAAAATACAAAAATAAATGAATGCACTGTATACCACTTATTCCTACTCTAATCTCATTATGTTATTTTAACTATAGCATTAATAGTTAAGCAGAACACACAAGGTTTAGTTCAAGCAGAAGCATGTGCATTAACATGTGAGGGTTGAAGCGGCCATCTTAGGCACTATTGCACAGCTGCAAAGAATTCCCACCAAAAGCAAGTACGTCATACTACGTAGATGCAGTAGACGCATGCGCAGAAAGGTTCCCGCGTTTTGGTGGCCATTTTAGGACACACAGGTTACTGGTTAGTAAAAGCACATAGGAAAACTTCCCCTAGATACTAAAATGTTGTGTAATGCAGTTATTAGTAAATACAAAACATGTTGGTTAATTTATTACATGTTATTTTGAGAGGACGGAATACAAGCAAGTTTCGTTATGTATGAAACCTTGCTCCATCAATCCCCTCTTTGATGGCATTCTATTCCATCACTACTTTCTAGAACCAGATGCCAACTTTAGCATCGTCCCAATTCAATCTCTTCTATTACTTTAGAGGTTCCTTTTTTTCGTTTCTTTTGGAAACCTTTTATTCTTTTGTAAATATCCCCTTCTAATTCTTCAAGTTGATTCTCATCAAAATGTCTCTTCTTTCCTTTTTCATTCACTGAATACCACTTTCTGTTTATGCAGCATTTGCACCAAATCATTACCATTAGTACTAACAGGGCTATTCCCAATATTGGCATCAGTATTCAACCTACCATACTTTTTCCAACATCAGATAACCAACTACCTACATTGGAGAGACCATCTGTCAGTCTTTTCCATGCACTATCAACCCCCAGTGGTTTCAGTTCTTCTTCCAAATTCGTAAAATTCCTGACATATCTTCCAATTTCAATACTTTTGTCAGAAATGTAAGTGCAACAATGTTGCGCCTTCAACATTTTACAGACCCCATCCACTTTTGCCAATAATATGTCAAGAGCAAGTCGATTTTGCAAAACCATAGATCTTACCGCAACTAGTTCGGTATTGATCAATAAGAATCCTCCAGCACTGTCAGTCGATAACTGATCAACCACTGTAGACAATTTACAAATTATTTGTGTATTCAGAATTACTCCCACTGAAGGTATCAATGCACTAAATATATCTCCTACAATTTCCGAAAAACTAGCTCTTTTCTGTTGTGTTAGTCCATTGTTTTCTTCATTGCTTCCAGTGATTCTTCTTACATGATATACTTTTGGGAATACTATTCTGAAATAGCACCTCCCATATCAATGATCAGGCAGCTTAAAGTAAGCTTTGTTCCCACAAATGTAATGGACTCCAGGAAATACTGGATCAGTTCCCCCTTTTAGTCCCTAACCCCCAATTATTAGGAAGTTGTGTTCACATTCAGTGGAACCAATGAATACATTGTTATACTCTGTTTTTAACCAATGGAGACAGATTTTCCCTTTATTTTCAAGGTCCAGGGACATTGCAGCATGCATGAGTCTTGCCAGTTGCAAATAAATCCTCCCTCTCAGCCCATTTGGGTATTTGAGGTTTCAGTTCAGTAGCCCTTCTGTGGAAATCCTATCTCCTCTTCTCTACTAAATTCAAAAATATATTTTCTTCTTTATGTAACTTGCATGTTAAGTTGTCTTTATGTGCTACAGCTATATCTATTGTTTTCATTGTTAGAAAATATTCACCCATGAATTGTGAATCTCTACTACTAAGGACAGGGTTCATGTTTCTACGCAGAGGTAATTCAGGAAAAATCACATCTATGTTAGAATAATATTATTGTAACTTTTCAGTTCTATAAAATAAACTAGCTAAAATACTACATGAGATACCATACGTCAATGGTTACTGATGACATGTCACTCCTTCTGCTACTGATGTCTGTAGTTTCATACATGCATAGCAATCACTAACTTCCATTGTCTCTACATAGTGCATTAACAAATAAGCGAAAACATTTAAATCTGTTTCATTTCAATTTATACTATGGTGTACATCTGTCTCATCTGGTGTTTCTAATTCTACTCTGCCTTCTTTAAGGTTAGCTACTTTTCCATGTGTGCTTGTTTTATTCTGTTTACTTGCAGTCATCAGGTAAGGTATAGCTATTGTTAGTCCTAATGGCGGGGGTGGGAGATGCACTGCTGATAATCTGATTTTTTCCAAAATGACGTGTTTATCTGTGATTGATACCAAGGGTGCGTACCCACTGCCTAAAGTGAAATGAAATGAAAAATTATATTTATATAGCGCCAGACTACCCGGAGGCCTCGCAACGCTTACACTGATTGCTAGGGCAGGCTACCAGAAGGAATCAACATGTTTTTGCGTACAAGTGTGTTTTCAGCGCTTTCCCGAAAGCCATCCTATTTGGGTTCCCTCTCAGGGCGAGGGGAAGGGAATTCCAGAGCCTCGCAGCCGTATGGGAAAAAGAGCGACCACCCCACCGTGCTTTGTTAATTTTTGTTGTGGTCGCTAGATGCAATGATCCGGAGCGAAGGGCCCTGGAGGGGATATAAGGCGCAGCTAAGGGGAGCAGGATGGCAGGGCCAGTTCGATGGAAAGATTTGTGCACAATGCACATGGCCTTGAACTGTGCTCTTGCAGCAACTGGAAGCCAATGCAGATCTTTTAAGGCATACTTGACTGACTGCCAACGAGGAATGTTGTACAGTAGTCGAGCGGCACAGTTTTGTGCAACCTGAAGCCTGTTGGTCACTGCTGCCGGGGCTCCTAGATATAAAGCATTTCCATAATCCAGGCGAGAGAGGATCAAGGCCTGAACCATGACCCTCTTCGCCTGGAGAGGAAGCAGAGGGAGCACTTTGCGGACCATCTTCATAAGCCCTACACAGGTAGCAGCTGTTTTGGTGGCTTGAACCGAGAAGTCGAGCGCTTTGTCGAGCCAGATGCCCGGGCTCTTTATCTGAGGTTTAGGGGGGGGGGGACACCGAGGCAGGTGGGCCAAATGAAGGCCAAAGAGGTAGGCGGGGAGTTGCCCAGAAGCATAATCTCCGTCTTCTCTTCGTTAAGTTTGAGACAGGCGAGTTGCATCCACTTAGCAACAGCCTCCAGACAGGGACCTAAGGTTTTGGACGATCCTTCCGTGTGGTCAAGAGAGACCACCAGTTGGGTGTCGTCCGCGTAGGTGACAATACGCACACCAAAGGGTTGGACTATCCCTGCTAGAGGTTGCATGTAAATGTTAAAAAGCGTGGGGCTCAGGGAGGAGCCCTGAGGCACCCCACAGCTAGGGGGATGTTTGGGGGAGACTACATCATCCTCAAACACCTGGAAGAAACGCTCATCCAGGAAGGAGGACAGCCACTCCAGTGCCGCGCCCGACACACCCAAACCCATTAGACGATGTATTAAAGTGGTATGGTTAACTGTGTCGAACGCCGCACTGAGATCAAGTAAGATGATGGCTGCCTTTCCTCCCCGGTCCAGCACGGCTCGGGTTTCCTCCGTCACCGCTATAATGGCAGTTTCGGTTCCGTGCTGGGGGCGGAACCCTGTCTGAGAGGCACATAGCAGACCCCCTGATTCCAAGTAGTCTACTAAGATGGTGTTGACGTGCCTCTCAAGCAGTTTACTCATCCAGGGGAGTAAGGAGATTGGGCGGAAGTTGGCCAAGTTGTTCTGGTCCAGAGAGGGCTTTTTTAATAGGGCCTTGACCATCGCACACTTCCAAGGGGCAGGGACAGAGTTAGTGGTGATGGACGCATTGAGAACATCCAGGATGGCCGGACGGATAGCATCCAGGGCCTTGATAAGAATCCACGGAGGTGCTGGGTCATTAGGGGATCCCGAAGTGACCTTGGAGATCATTTTATCTAGTGTAAAAGAGTCTAAGGGAGGGAATTTATCCAACGTGCAAAGAGCAGTGGGGACAGGCTCAGTGGTGTTAGTAGATGCCCCAGCGTCATTGCCACAAGTGAATGAGGAGTAGATGGTCTGAATCTTCTGAAAGAAGTAGGTGGCCAGGTTATTACAGCAGGATTCAGCGCCCACTGATGACAAATGCTCAGGAGCAGGAGAAATTAAAGATTTTGCTATTTTAAAAATTTCTTTGGGAGAGTTTGCGGCTGAAATAATTTTAGAGTCATAGAATAAAGCTTGTGCAGATTTCATTTCATGTTTATAGAGCTTTATTGCGGCTCTATAGTCAGCTTTTCTTGAGAGTGAACGATCACTTCTCCATACTCTCTCCAGTTTGCGACAGGATTGCTTCATGAGCCTGAGAGCAGGGGAGTACCAGGGGGCGACCTTAGATCTTTTTATCAAGTCCAAGGATTTCTTTGGGAGGACTTGGTCAAGAGAACAAGTAATCCAGTTGTCAAAATTGGCACTGGCTATGTTGGGATTGGTCACCTTCACAGGTGGATGTTCATTGAGAGCCAGTATCCACTTAGGAGACGGGAGCGAAGTCCATTTCCTGCCCCAGCGTTTATTATGGCTCTGTAAGATGGGGCGAGTGCTTAGGGACCATACAAGGGGTATTAAAAAATGATCGGTCCAGGGTAAGGGAATGGGTGCCTCGACCGTAAGGTTATCTAAGTTACTAAAAATGTGATCAAGGAGATGTCCCTTGATGTGCGTCGGGTGGAACCCTTTCTGTCGCAGGTCAATAGCCAGGAAGTTCGAGTGAAGGCTGTTGGCTACTGGGTCAGAGGGATCATCTAAATGTAAATTTAGATCGCCCAGCACGGTAAAATTTGCAGAGGTAAGTACTAAATTGGCGGCTGTGTCTGTAATGTTGGTGATGAAATTGCCAAGGGTCCCAGGTGGTCGGTAGGCTAGTACCCCAGAAAAGGTGGTGGTAGGGGAGAGTTCGAGAGTGAAGTGTAAGCTCTCGCAGCCTGATGTTGTGGAAGGGGTGGTGCGACAACCACCGATTTGTTGTGACATGGATCCTCCATGTGCGTCCGATAATTTCACTTCCTGTATAAGTGCATATATTTGCGTTGCTTCCACATTGTTGTAAGCCAAAGTGGTGGCGCGATGGTCCGTAATGTTCGAAATGGATTTGAATGACATATTGGCTTCTGGTGTATCGTAAATGAATGTGCGTGCTATCTCCTATTCACCACTTTCTCAGATTCTTCCTACAGTGGTGATAGTGACAGTGGTCAGTCAGCCACTGCTTCAGGATATAACTACCAGAACCAGTGGAACCAGCCACAGGAACTATTCAATCAACCCCCGCCTTTTTTAGGAGGGGGTCAATGGCGGCCGCCACGGGGCAGAGGGAACTGGCAGAGAGGACTCACAAGGGGCCAAAACAACAACTGGGACAAGGGTCGAGGGCAGACCCAGAAGCAGGTGCACTTCCCACAGGAGAGCCACGGGGAAATTTCGACCCGCCGCAAGGTCTACCGGTGGTGAACACGGAATCTAGTCCTGTTGTAAACCTATCATCTTATGAACTTAATGAGAACGAATACAGGATCCTTGAAAAGGGCCTGTCTTTTGTACCGACATCCCTCCCTAATTGCTTTACAATAAAGACAGAGTTGATGAAATTCTTCAGAAAAGTACGGCTACGCTATTTCTTTAGGAATAGTTCAACTTATAACAGCCCATCTGTTACAGGCCTTAGAGTACCATCAACATTTGTACCACCCAAGAGTGCAATGACGAACCAAATCTTAGCTTATGAAGATATGGTACTAAAGGAGGTAGAAAAAATGTTGTCAGTACATAAGTACACCAAGTTCAATATCAACCAAAGAGAACGGAGAGCATTAACCACCCTGAGAGACAATAGCAATATTGTAATTAAAGCAGCGGATAAAGGGGGAGCAATCGTCATTCAGGATGTAGGTAAATACAAGAACGAGATTCTACGACAATTGGACGACGGAGTGAGCTACCAGGTATTAAGAAGTGACCCAACCAAAGACCTAGCCTTGGAGATCCTGGCAGTGACAACAGAGGGTAGAGATCAAGGTTTCCTGAGTGAGCTTGAATTCAAGTACCTTAACCAAAAAGACCCCAGATTGCCAACTATTTACACCCTCCCCAAAATTCACAAGAGCATGCAAGAACCCCCAGGACGTCCTATTGTGTCCGGGTGTGGGTCAATTCTTGAGCCTTTATGTAAATATATTGACTTTTTTCTAAAACCGATTGCGGAACAAACAATCACATACCTGAGGGACACAATGCAAATTATAAACCTTGTGGATGGCATTGCCTTCGATAGTAGCGAACAGAGGTTGGTGACATGCGATATAGTCTCGCTGTACACTAGCATCCCGCAACTAGACGCACTAGAGGTGATACGTGTGGCCCTTGATGGACGGATTGCACCCGTGCTGGTGCCAACTGAATTTATCATCCAACTACTAACCATCGCAATGAGAAAGAATTTCTTCATGTTTCAAGGCAAATTTTATGTACAATCCAAGGGAGTCGCTATGGGGGCAGCCTTTGCGCCGGACCTGGCCATTATTTATATGGCAGACTTTGAGCAGAAATTTGTCCTGAATCAAGACAATCCTTACCGAGCACAATTAAAGATGTGGCGTCGCTACATAGATGACGTCTTAATGATTTGGACTGGCTCAGAAGAAACCTTGAATTCATTCCACCTCTGGCTGAATCAACGAAGTACTGATATTCAATTTACCATGCAGTCACATCGAGAAAAAGTTGACTTCCTTGATATCACTATCTTCCATGAAGAGGGTCAACTGTCCACAACACTGTATCGGAAACCTGCTGAACGCAATTCGCTCTTACTATATAATAGCTATCATCCTAGAGGCCTGAGGGACAACCTGCCGGTTGGTCAATTTTTCAGGATAAGACGAAATTGTTCCAAAAAAGATGATTATTTTTTGCAGTCTGATGTCCTAACGGTGAAATTGTTGGAAAGGGGATATCCGAAAAGACTCGTGAAGAGAGCACAGAAACGGGCATGGTATAGTCCCAGAGAAGAATTACTCACTCCGCACATCAGAAACGACAACATTAATGAGCGGATGATTTGTGTTACCACATATAACACACAAAGTAACAACATAAAGAAAATTGTCAATAAATATTGGCCTCTGGTGGCAGATGAGATTGGTCAACCACAGCAACCCATGCACTCGTTTAAGAAATCCAGGAATATCAAGGATCAAGTGGTTAGCTCCTACCTAGCGACGCCTGAGCCACCCACCCTGCAAACTTTGTGGAATTTGCCATCAGTGCTCGGCCATTATAGATGTGGCCAGTGTAAAGCTTGTCCAATGTGTGTACAAACAAAACAGTTCAAATACAAACAGCAATGTGTAGATTTAAAATCATTTACAAATTGCAATACAACCTGTGTGATTTACTGTATTAAATGCCCATGTGGCCTGGCCTACGTAGGCCAAACACAACAGAAAATTAAGGTCCGAATTTTGCAACATCAAAGCAGGATCAGATGTGAGGTAGTGGGGGCACCACTCGTAGACCACTACAGAAGGTTTGGCCATACAGTAGATGAGCTAGAGTGGGTGGTCCTTGAAAAGGTGACCCTGGGACCCCGCGGAGGGAGTATATCATCCATCCTCACTGTAAGAGAAAGCAAATGGATGCACTGTTTGGACACTATAGTGCATGGGCTCAATGAACAAGAGAATAATTATGCCCAATTGGCATGCTTATAGTGTCAGATCCAATGTAATGTCATGCCATGATTGTCTGATGTCACATATAATTGTCAGTGTTAAGATTGTAACACCAACTGTGATATGCCGGGATTTTTGTAATTCAACTGAGATAAGATGCTTTTTATTATTGTTTACATGTGTCTAATTATTACATGTCTGCAACTTCTGTAAGCTTCCACATTTTTGAAATGTAATAGGATTGGTGGGTAGAACATTGTCTTTAACATACTGAATTCCCTTGGGTGTTTTGTCCTGATAAACATCTCGTCACAATAATCCAGACGCGTTCAGGAGCAGATTTACTAAATATAAATAGTTGATGTCTGTGCGCCTTTTAGGACAATCTGTTTTTGTGCTAAAATATGGCTCGGAATCACTAACGCGGTAAAACGATAGATGAGCATCTCGTCACCTTAATCCAGAAGCGTTAGGAAGCAGACTTTTTAATAGAAGTAATAGATATCTGTGCACCATCGCAGTTATACTATATATATTGTTGTGCTAATAAAGAATCACCAACACGGTAAAAACGACAAACCATGTTTTTTCCCCGCTTAATTTCAACCGGGGTCGAGTCTGTTCACCATTGCAAGTGTGCGCCTATTGGCTGCATTAAAAGCACTGACATCTAGCTGCTGCCTGGTTTCCCATTACCGCTCCTGGCCTCGCGGTGAGTCACTCGAGTAAACGGAGTGATGGGCTGATGAGTAGCGAGGTTTCTTTCCCGCTTGCATTTCTCCATTCTTCGGGTAAGCCTCAGATGAATCATTAATCATCCCCCTGTCCATGCGGAGGTTGCTAGTGTTTATTTTAAAACGCTCCTCCTGTCTATTTTGTCCCACAGGGACGCAGGAAAAACCAGAGAGGAAATTTCGAGCGCCTTTGAAGAGGCAGCATTTCCAAGCAATAATTTTGAAGTGAAAAGCCATTGCGAGCGTAAACGCTTGTTTCACTCTTTAATGGTGAGTAAAATAACGAAATAGTGGCTTTAGATGCCATTGTGATATGAGAGATATGTTTTTTGTAAAAACAGTATTTTCTCGCTCTTTTGTTAATTGCAGATGAGACATTTTTCAGTAGAAGCTGTTTTCCATATAAAATAACATCTAGGAGCGCCGCAGCGTGAATAGGTGAGCCTTTGACTAGTGTTACATTGGTTGGTTTTGAATAAGGAATGTCAGGAATGATTAAGGCCAGCCCTGAGGTTGGTAGGTTTGGTTGGTTCTCCGGTGTGTGATTTGTCAATTTATGTGTTTTTAACCCGGCTGGGTAGTGTTTGATGTTCTATTAATTCAGACACTTGTGCTTATATTAATTAAGGTTTTGGGTGGATTATAGCCAAATACAGTCCACTGTCTTACAAATGCCTAATTTACTTTTAGGATCACGCTCTCTTGACATTAGGAGCCCTTGGCCCAACAACGGTATCAGACGGAGCCATTAGAATCATCGTGCTTCGTGTAGGTAATTTGGTTTGGCTTTAATGAGCCTCCATCTCTTCCTTTAAGAATATATTAATTCTAATTAAGTCTCTCCCTTATAAGTGCCCTTGTATACTACCCCCACACCCCACTATCACCCGTCCTGAGGAAGACCCCGCTGTAGGGCAATAGCGTCGCCTGCTCAACTGGGGTCGAAACGTCGACATACTGTTATCTGCTCTTACCTGTTGGCAAACTGTTCATTTGTGACTGTGCCAGCCATTAACAGGATAGGATTGTTTTATTTTATGAGTTGATACATGACAATGTGTAAATGTCTAATGTGGTACTACATGTGCAAATACTGATAAGACCGCATACTATGTTATTTCTCTATGACTAATTTGAACCTATGTTGCACAAATTTCCTTCCTTCACTCCCCCCTTCACGCTTTTCTCTGGGCTTATCATGAAATGCTTTAAATTATATTATTGTAAAAAACTTGGTAATTAGTTTTCAAAGAAGGATGTATATTAAATAACATTCTTTGAAATTCATATTGATGAAGTGAATTTTGTCAAACTGTTGATTTTTGTGTTTTAATTTGTTCCTTCTGGGACCCCTCCTCATATATCATTGATTACCCAGGTCCCAGTACTAGTGGGTGGACCCATTTATTATAACATCTCCTATTTGTGGTCAGCTGAATATCCAATGGTGGGGGTGGGAGTTGCACTGCTGATAATCTGAATTTTTCTAAAATGACGTGCTTATCTGTGATTGATACCAAGGGTGCGTACCCACTGCCTAAAGTGACCACTCAGGCTATGATCAGTAGTGATGAAAAAGGGTTCAGGCAGATCAGGTCGTTTTACCCCTTTTCTAGGTTTGCCCGGTGTTAGCCGCTTCTCACCCAACTCACGATTACCAAATGAAGAGGCAGGCGCTGGAGACTGGAAGGCAGGAAACAGGAGTTTATTTCCGACGGAGCAGAACACATCAGATCAGACAACGAGGTATCGTTTCGAGGTGCTCTCCCAACATCTCTGAGGCCTGGCCTCTTATACACTGGTTTATTACTTTATTACATGCAACACATTCTTGGTAATGTTTTGAAGTACGGAAAAGGCGTCTTTGGAATCCCCGGTTCAGGCCCGTTCCCACACATATCTACAGTAGGAGTCCCCACCCAAATCTCAGCATGATGGCTATCGCGCAGCTGGACATTCCACTGGGAACAGGAATGCGGGCGATCGATCGGATCTAGGGGTGTGAGGGCATTGATTAATCCCCGCTCCTTTGATGTGAGGCGAGGTCCTACTGTAGGGGCAATAAACCGCATCTGTTGGGCTAAGTGATGGCCTGGGGTCGGGTCGGACAATCGGGCAAGGAGGAAGAGGTTATCAAAGGGCCCGTTTTATGGATGAGATGAAAGAGTGTGGGGGTTTCGGCACGGGATGTGGCTCGGAGGCAGGGTCGCGCTGGAGGTGCGTTATGGCCAAGGCAGGAGAGATCGGGGGCTGTCCGAGCGCGGGGGATGCTTAAGAGGCGAGAGGGTGAGGGGGGGGAAGACGCGCTGGCTATCGATAGTGGGCAGGGAGATCATGGCATTCAAAATGGCTGCTGCTTACGCGCACGTATGGATCTGAAAAGAGACAAGATGGCGCCGATAATGTTTACGCCACGATCTAGATTTTAACAGTCCTCCCTTTTCAACATATCTAGCCAGCTTGTTAATTTACGTCAATCCCCATTATATTTCTTATTTCGAGGTCATACAATGCTTTCATGTGTTCAGTTTTGAAGTCCGAAGTCTTAGGGCAAATGCAGTTAGCAATGAGCGAACACAAAGGTGGCAAACATTGAATACCTAGGCAACACCCACACAGTATCACGACCGGTATCAATATAAATGTGAACAACCTCCATCCCCAGTCCTTCAAAGTGCCCCAAAACCAGCTTCCAAGCGACCATCCTTCCTGTTCCTGGTGAACCTCTGAGGAAAGTCTGTGGAGGTGTTCGATTGCTTTGTAGACTGAGGGCGAGTTATCTGGCACGTAGGTGCAACAGCTGGATCCGATGATGCAGCATGCTCCTCCACGGTCAGCTAGAACTACATCTAGAACAAGGCGGTTCTGAAGAGCCACCAGGCGGACTGCCTGAAGCTCGGCCGTATTTGTTAGTGAGGATGCCAGCCGTGATGTTCATGGTTGTTTCTACTGCCTGGGTCAGGTGTCGGATGGCGCGGCTGTTTGCCATTGGGCCCCACAGAGGAACAAGTCCCTTCACTGCATCCAGGAACTGTGCTCCAGTGGAGTCGGCTTGTTCAATGTCTCTTGCGCGCTTCTGCCGGTGATGGTTGGCTGGGGCCACGTACGTTGGAGGGAGAATGAAGGCGATGTAGCAGGTACCCCCCCAACTTTTTGGAAGCCAAGTGTAAGCTTTGGTGCTACAAACAAAGTACATATTCGGAGAAGCAACAAAGGAGGGGGGATCGATGGAGTCCAATGTTCTGGTGATGTGGCAGGAACTGTGACCCACCAGCTGTGTTCCCAAGCCTTGGAGGCACACGAGGCCTGTGACATTGATAACAGACAGAGCCACCGTCAGAGTGGCAGCAGTTCGTTTCCGTAGGTAGGAGAAGGTGGGTCTGGCTGGATTATGGAACACCTGCATTTCGACTCGTTCCTTGGCAGGGATGTCCATCTGGAAGGAGGAAATTATTCACAACAAGGGGTGGTGATGGACAGAGTCTCTGAATTAAGCAGAGTACTCTCACCCAGTCAAAAGATCAGGGCTAGATCCAACACCGTTTTTTAACTCATTGCACCATCCCAGTTTCAGAACCCGGCTGTATGCAAATTAGTCTGTCCCTGGCCCAGTGCATCATGGGAACAGGGCAGACCAGACTACAAAAGCCAATTCTTACACTGGGAAGGAAACAAGCTTCCGGGGACCGGTTTCTGGCATTTCAGCCGTCTTCGGCCCGGCTTGCTTGAATCCTGATGGTGCAATGAGCAAGGGACTCACATCTGAGTATACCCTTCCACGCTTAGGGTGGACAAAATTATTCACAACAAGGGGTGGTGATGGACAGAGTCTCTGAATTAAGCAGAGTACTCTCACCCAGTCAAAAGATCAAGGCTAGATCCAACACCGTTTTTTAACTCATTGCACCATCCCAGTTTCAGAACCCGGCTGTATGCAAATTAGTCTGTCCCTGGCCCAGTGCATCATGGGAACAGGGCAGACCACCCCCTTTTCTGAATCGTTTTTGGCCACTATAGGTGTGGCAGGGTATACTCAGACATGAGTCCCTTTCTCACTGCTCCATCAGGATTCAAGCAAGCCGGGCCGAAGAGGCTGAAATGCCAGAAACCGGTCCCCGGTAGCTTGTCTCCTTTCTGGTGAAGAATTGGCTTGGTAGTTTGGTCTGCCCTGTTCCCATGATGCACTGGGCCAGGGACAGACTAATTTGCATATAGCCAGGTTCTGAGCTGGGATGGGGCAGTGAGATAAATAACGGTGATGGATCAAGCCCTGATCTTTGGACTGGGTAAGAGTGGTCTGCTTAATTCAGACACTCTGTTCATCACCACCCCCTTTTCTGAATCGTTTTTGGCCACTATAGGTGTGGCAGGGTATACTCAGACATGAGTCCCTTTCTCACTGCTCCATCAGGATTCAAGCAAGCCGGGCCGAAGAGGCTGAAATGCCAGAAACCGGTCCCCGGTAGCTTGTCTCCTTTCTGGTGAAGAATTGGCTTGGTAGTTTGGTCTGCCCTGTTCCCATGATGCACTGGGCCAGGGACAGACTAATTTGCATATAGCCAGGTTCTGAGCTGGGATGGGGCAGTGAGATAAATAACGGTGATGGATCAAGCCCTGATCTTTGGACTGGGTAAGAGTGGTCTGCTTAATTCAGACACTCTGTTCATCACCACCCCCTTTTTCTGAATCATCTGGAAGGAGGAGCCAGAGGTCAAAGGACAAAAGGGAGCAGAAGTCCTTCCGTTTTTTTTCAGCCAGAACCCGTGGTAGAAGTGTGACACTGTTTGACCAGAAGTGGCGTTGTCCTTGTAGCTCTCTTGCAAGAGGATCAACCAGGCAAGGCAAGAACCGTGAACTGAGAAAGGGGAAGGGATGAAAGGGATGGAGTGTCCGGTGGCATGCGGGAGCAACCCGCAGATCCAGCAGTTTGTGGCGTTGGCGGCAAGGTTGTGTTGGTGCAACAGTTGCACGAAGGAATTGTTCCAGAACTCCTTACGCCTTTCTCGGAGCTGAGGCGAAAGGGAGATCAGGTGATGTTCTTTCATAGTGGTTGGCTGTGCAGTGGTCAGCAATATCTGATGAGCGGGTGCGCTCTCTTCCATGATCCAGAAGGAAGTCATGAGGAGGAGGCAAAAGAGGAGGACAATGAAAAGGGCAATTGTCTTCGATTTGTGTATACTGTCAGTCTTTGGGTTTCGATAACGGGTATTTCCTGTTGCTTCCATCATCTTCTTATCTGGCGCTTCCATCATCTTTGAGGTGCTCGGTAGTGGGCAGAACCGCAGACTTCGTTTAGCCTCTCTTCGGGTAACCCTTGGTTGTGTTTAGGCTACCGTTCTGAGGTTCAACTTAGTCTGTGGTCTACTTAGCCGAAGCTCCCTCCTTTCGACGCAGGAAATACCCTTCCCTGGATGGCACAGTGGGATCAGAGAATTTTGCAAGTTCGAGTGCCTCGGTATCAGGATAACAGTTCACTGATGGCCGGTCTTTGTTCAGCAGTTCTTCTTGGGTGCTGACGTTTTCTGTCGTGGTCAGGGTCGAGGAGACCTTCTTACAGTGGTGTGCGTGCAGCCAGTGTCGCTTCCCCTCCACTCGAAGAGCCGTTCGGGTAGTGATCAGTACTTGCCTGGGGCCCGTCCACCGGGGTTCCAGACTCTTCGTCCGTTGGAAATTCCGGATCAGCACATAATCTCCCGGTTGGATATCGTGACCCGGACCCCTGGAAGCATCGGGGATGGCCTGCTGCACCTGCTGATGGATGACAGACAATGTTTTAGTCAATTTGCACAAGTAATCAGACAGTAGGACGTCTGGGACGTCGTGAATGGAGGTCGGTTTAGGGGCAGTCCAGAGATTCATTGGTCGCCCAAATACAACCTCGTAGGGGGTCAAATGGTGCTTAGTGGAAGTGGAGCGCATCGATAGCAATGCCAGTGGGAGGGCATCTGGCCATTTAAGTCCTGTGGTGGCCACTATCTTCGACAGTTTTAGATTCAGTGTGGCGTTGTGTCGCTCAACTAAGCCAGCAGATTGGGGGTGAAAGACTGCATGAAACCTCTGTTTTACCCCCAGCCCTTTCAAGATTAGTTGGATAACTTCAGCTATGAAGTGGGGGCCGTTGTCGCTCCATAGAATTCAACATAGGCCGTAGCGAGGGAAAAACTCTTTCAGTAGTACTTTGGCAGTGGTCATGGCAGTGTTATCACGGGTTGGATAGGCTTCTACCCATTTGCTGAAGGCACACACAATGACTAATGCATACTTCAGGTTTTGGCATCTTTCTAGTTGGATGTAGTCCATCTGGAGGATCTAAAAGGGATGGTCGGGGACCCCAAACCCTCCCCGGGGTACCACAGTTCCTTTCCCAGGCAGATAAGGCATTGCTGGACCAGGCGTCTGGCTGAGTCGGGGATTTTGTCGTTGTGCCAAACCTTGGAGATGAGTTCGATCATGGGGGCAGATCCTATGTGCGCAGGGGAGTGAGCCATAGTCAGTATGGGGATCAGGTATGAATTGGGTAGCAACCATTTGTTAGTGTCCTTTGTCCGCCAGCAGCCTTCATCGTCTTTCAATCCCACCCGTGCCCATTCAGTCAATTCGTGTGGTGAGCTGGCCATCTGGATGTCCCTAATCGTTTCCCTAGCGTCAGTCCATTTTTCTGCTTGTGACCTGGTCACATACATGCGTGTCGTTGTCCTATTCTCAGCTGTGGTTCGGGCAGTGATGTCGGCCAGCGCGTTTCCCTGTCCGACTAAGTCTGTCACCTTCTTGTGTGCCTGACATTTGATTACCGCTAATCGTTTGGGGAGGAGAACTGCTTCAATCAGGGCGGAGACTAAATCTCCGTGGAGGATGGGCGTGCCGTCAAGAATCCCCTTTCCCTCCATAAGAGTCCAAAATGGTGAACCACTCCGAAGGCGTACTGGCTGTCCGTGTAAATGTTTGCAGTAGTCCCTGTCGCTATAATACATGCTCGTGTGAGGGCAATCAGTTCTGCCGCCTGTGCGGATCGCTGCGCGATGCGGGCAGTTTCAACTACGGTTTGGGCTGTGGTAACTGCATAGGCAGCTGAGGTGGTGCCGTCGGGGAGTTTTATGCAAGAACCGTCTACCCATAGCTCTCCGTCAGGGTCTGTGAAGGCGGTGTCCCGGAGGTCAACTCTACTCCTAGTCTGTTCGTCTGTGAGGGTCACACAGTCATGTATAGGGGGGACATTCGGGTCGTTTTCGGGCAGAGGCAACAAGGTGGCTGGGTTCAGTGTGGTGCATCTTTTCAGCGTAATGTGGGGTGCAAGCAGGGTTAGTTCGTATCCGGTCAGTCGTGCGCTAGTCAGGTGTTGCGTCTTAGTCTGGTTTAGGAGGGTGTCAACAGCATGGGGCACTAATACCGTGAGGGAATTCGAGAGTACGATCCCCTCACTTTGTCGGATAGAGACAGCAGCGGCAGCTACGGCTCGAAGGCAGGCAGGCAAGGCTCTTGCTACGGGGTCAAGGGTGGCAGAGAAATAGGCACATGGTCGTTGCTTGGGGCCAATGGTTTGAGTCAGGACAGACAAAGCGCACCCCTCCCTTTCGTGAGTGTAGAGAGAGAAGGGCTTTGTGTAGTCGGGGGTTCCTAGGACCGGTGCAGAACAAAGAGCGTCTCGAAGTTCTTTGAAGGACGATTGGCATTCGGGGGTCCAAGGGAGTGGGAAGGGGACATCTTTGGCTAGTAGGGAAAATAGTGGCTTTACAATAAGGCTGACATTTGGCAACCACTGCCGGCAGAAGGAGGTGAGGCCTACCAGGGAGCGGACTTGTTTCTGGGTCTTTGGGACAGGGGTGTCTAGAATGGCCTGAATTCGATCGGGTGTACGTTTTCTCCCGTCTTTGGACAAGAGGTGGCCTAGGTAGGTGACCTGGGGTTGGCAGAATTGCAACTTCTTCTTGGAGACCTCGTGGCCATTTTCCGCAAGGAAGTGCAAGAGTTGGATGGTGGCTGTGACCGCAATGTCAAGTCAAGTCAAGTCATAACATTTATATAGCGCACTACATACCCAGAGGGTTTCAAGGCGCTTAGGAAGGGGAGGAGGATTATTTGTCAAATATCCACGTTTTAAGCTGCTTTCTGAACGCTAGGTGATTCTGGGTGAGGCGAAGGTAAGCGGGGAGTGAGTTCCATGTTTTGGCAGCCAGGTATGAGAAGGATCTGCCTCCCATGGTGGTCTTGTTGATGCGAGGTACAGTGGCGAAGGCTTGGCTGGAAGAGCGAAGTTGTCGGGGGGGGGTGTAAAAGGACAGTCGAGAGTTGAGGCAATCTGGTCCGATGTCGTAGAGTGATTTGTGTGCGTGGGTAAGCAGTCAGAAAGTAATCCTCTTATTGACGGGTAGCCAGTGGAGGTCTTTAAGGTGACCAGAGATGTGTTCGTTGCGTGAGATGTCTAATATGAGCCTGGCTGAGGCGTTTTGGATTCGTTGTAGTTTCTTCTGGAGTTTAGCGGTGGTACCTGCGTAGAGGGTGTTTCCGTAGTCCAGTCGGCTCGTGACTAGAGCGTGGGTGACTGTTTTCCTTGTTTCGGAGGGGATCCAGCGAAATGTTTTTCTGAGCATGCGAAGAATGTTAAAGCAGGAAGAGGATACGGCGCTGACTTGTTTGTTCATTGAGAGTGAAGAATCCAGGATGACGCCAAGGTTCCGTGCGTGGTGTGTCGGGATGGGTGCCTTTCCGAGGGCTTCCGGCCACCAGGAGTCGTCCCATGCAGAGGGGGATTTACCTAAGATGAGGACTTCTGTTTTGTCTGAGTTCAGTTTCAGACGGCTTTGTTTCATCCATTCGGCGACTTCTTTCATTCCTTCGTGTAGGTTAGTTTTGGCGGTGCTGGGGTCCTTGGTGAGAGATAGGATCAGTTGAGTGTCATCCGCGTAAGAGATGATGTTGAGGTTGTGTTGGCGGGCGATGGCCGCGAGGGGGCTCATGTATACGTTGAAGAGGGTGGGACTGAGTGAGGATCCTTGTGGTACGCCACAGATGACTTCGGTGGCCTCGGACTTGAAAGGTGGGAGGCGGACTCTCTGGGTTCTTCCGGTGAGGAACGAAGTGATCCATTCCAGTGCCTTTCCTTGGATTCCGATGTTTCTGAGGCGTTGTAAAAGGGTGCTGTGGCAGACTGTGTCGAAGGCTGCAGAGAGGTCGAGGAGGATGAGGGCGACTGTGTCTCCATTGTCCAGTAGAGTTCGAATGTCGTCTGTTGCTGCGATGAGGGCGGTCTCAGTGCTGTGTTTGGCTCGGAAGCCAGATTGTGAGGGGTCGAGGGATTTGTTGGCTTCGAGGAAGGCGGCGAGTTGGTTGTTGACGGCTTTCTCGATGACTTTGGCCGGGAATGGAAGAAGCGAGATGGGGCGGTAGTTTTTGAGTTCGGTGGGGTCTGCTGTTGGTTTTTTCAGAAGGGCGGTGAGTTCAGCGTGTTTCCAGTCTTCTGGGAAGGTAGCGGAGTTGAAGGAGCAGTTGATGACGTCTCGGAAGTGCGGAGCTATGACGGAGTCTGCTTTGTTGAAGATGTGGTGAGGGCATGGGTCTGTGGGGGATCCAGAGTGGATGGAGTTCATCAGGCGGATGGTGTCCTCAGTGGAGATTGGCTTCCAGGCGTTGAGGGTGTTAACGGGGGGAAGATGGTCAGCTGATGGTAGGGTGGGTTGGCTTCCGGGTTGGTTGTCAAAGCTGTTGTGGATGTCAGCAATCTTGTTGTGGAAAAAAGAGGCTAGGGAATCGCAGAGGGTTTGAGAGGGGGTGATGTCGTTGGAGTTGGCCGAGGGGTTGGAAAATTCCTTGACGATGTTGAAAAGTTCCTTGCTGTTGTGGGCGTTGTTGTCAAGTCGATCTTTGAATGCTGTTTTCTTGGCTTTTCGGATCAGTTGGTGGTGAGTACGGATGGCGCTTTTGAAGGCGTCCTTGTTGCTGGTGGATGGGTCTTTTTTCCAGGCCTTTTCAAGGGAGCGGCATAGTTTCTTGGACTTCTTGAGGTCGTCGTTGAACCATGCGGCCTTCTTGATGCCAAGTTTGTGTTGACGTTTTTTCAGTGGTGCTAAGGTGTCGGCGGTGTTGGATAACCAAAGGGTGAGGTTGGAGGCGGCTTCGTTGGCGTTAGAGGAGAGGGCTGGGGAGGTTTGAAGGAGCGATGTGGAGATCTGTTCTGTGGTGATTTTGTTCCAGTTTCTTTGTAGAGTTGGTTGAAGGTGGATGATGGGTTTCGGCTTGTTGTAGGTGAAGTGAACGCAGCTGTGGTCAGTCCAGAGGAGATCCGTAGTGTGGCTGAAGGAGACATGGTTGCTGGAGGTGAAGATGGGGTCGAGAGTGTGACCTGCGATGTGGGTGGGGGAAGTGACCAGTTGTTTAAGTCCGAGGTTGTCGAGGTTGTCTAAGAGGGTGGCGGTGTTGCGGTCGTTGATCTTTTCAAGGTGAAAGTTGAGGTCTCCCAGAAGGATGTAGTCTTTGGAAGGGAGCGCGTGTGGGGTGATGAAGTCCGTGATGTCTTCACTGAATTTTGCGCGTGGTCCTGGTGGTCTGTAGAGGAGGGTGCCTCTGAGTGTGGTCTTGGGGTCGATGTGGATCTGGAAGTGAAGGTGTTCGGAGTTGGCGAGGTTGGCATCAGAGCTGGTTGAGATGCGGATTGTTTTCTTATGGACGATAGCGATTCCACCTCCTGTATGGTCGGTGCGGTCCTTGCGTGTGATCTTATAGTCATCAGGGATGGCGATGGCGATGTCAGGGGCGGAGGAAGCGTTCATCCATGTTTCCGTTAGGAAGGCGACGTCAGGAGAGATGGTGTCTAGTAGGTTCCAAAGGTCAATGGCGTGCCTGTGGACCGAGCGGGTGTTGAGAAGGATGCATTCTAGGTGGTTGGGGTCGGGAATCTGTGTTGTGGTCGTAGCGGAGTTGGTGACGGTGCTGCTGAATTTGCAGGAGTAGCAGGAGAAAGGTCCATGGGTGCGTCCAGGAGCGGCTTGGACGCAGGTGGGGGCGCGGCCGGGGTTAAGGGCTCGGAGGGTGGCGGCATCGTAGGTAATGCGGGGGGGGTGGGCGGCGAGAGGGGCAGGGGGTCTGGCGCTGGGCGCGGTCCAGGCGCGGACGGGCGTAGACGGGCTTACCTTTGGCGCACCTTCGGCGTGTCCGAAGCGCGTGGACGCTGCGCGTGGAGGCATTGGCCATAAATGGAGGGTGGAGGGGGCGGAGTGTGGGAGGGTCAGCTGGGGGGCGGGATCAAGGTGTGGGAGGTGGTGTGGGACGTCACAGCAGACAAAATGGCAGCAACAATAACAACAAATGCTGCGAGGGGCACGTCGAAATTGGCCAAGATGGAGCGTTCAGGGGACGGATAATGCATAAGTTTCTAGTGGTACAAAGCGCTAAGGTAACGATGGGGGCGCTATGGATTGTGCAAGCAGATAATACACAGAGCCCAGAGCGAGGGAATTAAAAACGGCAGGAAGCGAGGTAAAGCCCACAGCAATTAATAAACAGACTGTAAGGTGAGCCAAAGCCCCGCAGTGCGCTACGTAGTTGAAAGAGCGCCAATTACACTCAGCAGTTTTCAATAGCAAAGCAAAGCGCCAAATACACTCAGCTGTTTTCAAAGGCAAAGCAAAGCGCCAAAATGGAGTGGTGTCGGCCGCCAAAAGGATGTCATCGACGTACTGTACCAACACCACTCCCTCCGGTAGCTGAACGGCGTCCAGCTGCCTCTTGAGGGCCTGGCTATAGATGCTGGGGCTTTCTGTGTAACCTTGGGGAGCTCTACAAAATCTATATGAGCGGGATTTTAACGTGAAGCCGAAAAGGTAGCGGCTGTCCGGGTGGATGGGGATGGAGAAGAAAGCGTTTTTGAGGTCTATTACAGTGAAGGTGGTGGCTGTGGAAGGAATCAGGGTCAGAATGGTGGCGATATCTGAGACTACGGGGTACTGAGGTACAACTACCTTGTTGACCTCTCGAAGGTCGATGATGAAGCGGTACGCTTTCTCATCTCCCTCGCCCTGCTTCTTCACAATGGGTAGGATAGGGCTGTTGCAAATATTGCTGACTACTTCCTCTACCACTCCTGCCTCTACCAGGGACTGGATTATCATTACCAATGCCTTCTCACCTTCGGGCGATATCCGATACTGTGGGAGTTTTGGGAGTATCGCATCTTGGCGGACAGTTATGCGCACGGGGTCGATCATCATTCGTCCTACATCAGCGTCAGTTTTAGCCCAAAGATACAGAGGTAGAGAGTCAAGTTAGGTTGCGTCAGTGTCAGAGATGGAGAGCATGTGTCGTGCATGATGAGGTCTGAGCAGAGTCGGGTTATCGTACAGAATGACTCGAACCCCGTCCTGTGAACACCTGATAGTAGCTCGGAAATGCTTCAGTAAGTCAAGTCCCATAATGGCATCGGGGGTGTTGGAGGAAAGCAGAAACGTCGTGTCAGTGGGGTTACTGTCCAAGTCGAAGGAAACCGGTGCGGATAAAGGGTTAGTGGAGGGCGTTCCATCAAAGCCTATTGATGTTATGTGTGAGCCAGACAAGGGTGCCCTTGGAATCAGTCGTTTAGATAACGCACTACGTGTCGCGTCAGTGTCTACCAGAAATGGAGACTTCGTACCTAGGACCTTAGTGGTGACGTAAGGACCTTGCTGGTCAACATAGAGCTCGACTGGATCCCTTCCTTGCCCTTGGCAGTCCTATGCAAAGTCGTGAGCGTTGTCGCAGTCAAACTGTTGGCACTGATTCTGTCGGGGGCGGTCAAATGTGTTCGGTCTGCCAGGTCTGTCATTGTTGGTGTCGTGGGTGTGCCCTCGTCCCTGCCCTCTAGTCCTGGGGCCATTTGCCATGTCCCTTGTCTCTTTATTTTTAATCATTTCCAGGAGGACCGGGCATTGAGACTTCCAATGGCCAAATCCTTTGCAAAACGCACACTGGTTCTCATCGAGGTCTGTTCGTGGAGCGCCGGGTGTGGGTGTGCGGTCTCTAGGGGGTGAATTTCTAGGGGCATTCTGCTGGTAGTTTCCTCTATACCGTTCCCTTCCTGTCGTCACTCCTTGCAATTGAGCAATCATCACTCGTTCTTTCAAGTCCTTTTTCTTTTTCTCAGTCGCCCTCTCGTTCTCGTTCTTTTGGTGTTCGTATTACTGAGTCATCTGAAGGATAGCTGCAGGTTTGGAGGCCCCCCAACTACTCTCGCTCGTCTGTAACTTTGGAAGACCTCTTGCGATAGACCCTTTACATAGTTTTGCACGAATAGGTGTTGTCCGGTTGCAGTGGTCATGTCTTGGCCACTGTAGTCGGAGAACACCGTCTCTAATCGGGAGAAGTATTCTGATACGTCTTCCTGGGGTTTCTGACGGCAAACCGTGACTACCGACCAGTCTACCTTCTTCTCTGGGATCAATGTCTTTAGATTCTGAACTATTTTGTCCGGGAGTTCCAGTATGTCTTTTACAGGTTTCTTTCCGGGCTCCCGCTGCCTATCTAGTTCACTGAGTTGATTCCAGGTATGTCCGAACAGATCTGTGTGGTCGACTTTTCGGATTTGCTTCCACACATCAGCCGGCAGACATAACCCGAAAAACAAGTCAATGTCCGCTAGAGTCATTATGGTTGAGCCCAAGGCTGTACCTAGTTCGGTATAAAATGCTGTCGGGTTCTTTCTTAAATCGGGCAGGGTTTGCCTAAAAGTTAAAATATCTTGCCGATCCCATGGTTGATAAACCCAGTTGTACACAACCCTCCCCTTTGCATCTGCATGGTTGATATCGTCGTTCGTTCCCTGACCTCGTGGGGGAACCCAGTAGGGGGCGGCTTCTCTGATAGGCATCATAGTGTTGCCTACTTCTGATGAGGACCCAGTCGTTTCGGGAACTGTAATCTTAACTTCCGGTTTCTGTTCCGTGAGGTGGCGGAAAACCTCAAGCGTTTGCATGAAGAGGTCCGCCGCGTCACGCTCGGCCTCGTCTCCAATATCGACTTTTCTATATAACGCTGTCAGTTTAGCAGGACCCCGATTCTGATACCTATCCTCATATGCGTTCAGGGTGTGGTAACTAAACCGTAAAATGAAATGCCGTCTGTGGCTACCGGCATGTGAATTGTGCATATCCATCGTGTATTCTTCGCTCTCCTTCCGTTCTACCAGTGCCTTTACTATCTTGTCAATTCCCTCCCGCTCATCTTTGCTCAATCTATTCAGTCTAGCCGGTGGCTGCTTGCTAGTCTCGGGTTCATCTGATGTCGTTACTAATGCGGCCGGAGCGGAGGCCGTGAGGGCTGGGGCACTAGCTCCAAGGTTATTCTCATTTGCACTCAGAGCTGGCAAGTGCTGTACTAGGGGTTGGGAGGGGGCATATAGATGATCGGAGGACCTAGCAGCAACTCATCGTTCGCCCGTTGTTTGGAGGGCAGCTCAGGGTAGAGCGTAGAGGGGGTCCTAACAGGGCACTGGCCTGTCGACTCAGATTCCTGCTTTTGTCTGGCTTCCTCTCTTTCTTTTATCTCTTCTTCTAGTTTCTTAGCGGCCAGGTGGGCTGCCTTTCGTAACTCTTTTCCTATTCTTGCTTCTTCTCTTTTCTTTCGTTGCTCTGCTTCTTTGCGCCACATGCCGAAACTATCAAGCATAGTGGGCGTGGTTTTATTGTT
Source organism: Lissotriton helveticus (assembly GCF_964261635.1). Lineage (NCBI taxonomy): Eukaryota > Metazoa > Chordata > Amphibia > Caudata > Salamandridae > Lissotriton > Lissotriton helveticus. Next base: position 2,086,177,522 of record NC_136065.1, read on the forward strand.
ACAAAGGGCTGTTTCCAGCACGCTTATTCTTGCGTCATCGAAGGATCCTATCAGTGGCCACTGACTTTCCTGATCCTTTTTAGTATATTTATTCCATAACTTACTATAAGCTACGGCGACTAGTCCATTGTGATCGTGGGCGGTCAGCGGACTGGTAAAGCAGGCGAGGAGGCCGGATATAGTGGGCGATAGCGGTTTATTGGGGTTTGTTTGTACAAGGTTTTTCGGGGACAGTAGGAGAGTCCGGTCCAAATCCCGGGAAGAGGTGTCCGTCTTCTTCTTCCTTGTCTGGGCGGGATGAGGGTCCAAGGAAAGGCTGGGTCTTTGGTGTAGCTGCCTCGTTGTGGTCGGAGAACACCTCGGAGGGCAAACAAGAGAAAAGAGGGAGCCGTTAGCTGTGCTTGGACTCGAGATCCGGTACCTTCACCGTTAACCCGGGAGTGTGTGGATACGAAGGGGAAGTGAGGGCGGTACAGGTATGGATCAAGGAAAGGAAAGGAATGGAAGTGCTCAGGGATGTGGGGAGAGGGGTGCTCTTTATACAGTGTGAAGTGCGTATTTACAACTTGCTTAGTGCTTACTTGTGACGTGCCTAGGATAGCGGGAACAATTTACACTGGGAGGGGTTTCTAACTATATACACGGGCACCTAGCGTGCTCAAGGGAGTAACTGGTACTCACGCGCTCCGCCGTAACTCTCCTCCGAGTTACGGCCGCTCTCCAGCCACCTCCGTGGGACTCCACCACTCTTCGGACCACTCCTCGCGTTCTCCGTTCCCGTCTTCTCCGTCCGTCACCGGTCCAGCCGAAATCTCCTGCCACAATCCTTCGACCCCGCTCGTGTCTTCTCTTCCGGCTTTTCTGTATCCGACAGTCGGTGGAGAGGCGGGACTTCCGGGGTCACGGTGTATCCCTTCCGGTCCTTCGGCACCTCTGATTGGTTCCTGCACAGGAGAGAGGGGCGGGATGCCTGTCGTCAGGGACGCTGTTGTTGGGGGCTCTACGCGTCTGCCTGGACGGGCTATGGTGCGAGGCGGTAATAGAGGGGTTAGATAGTCTCGGATATGGGGATCTCGGGATCCGAGATCACATTCCCTTCCCCTAGCTGTCTTTCTTGTACCCTCTGTGGACACAGGGTAACGAGAAAGGTAGTCTGCGTTACCTTGTTCTAAGCCCTTCCTGTGTACAGTGGTGAAGTGATACGGTTGGAGGGATAGGAACCAGCGGAGGATTCTATCGTTGTGGCCCTTGTTCCGCGCCATCCACTCCAGGGGAGCATGGTCAGTGTAGATGGTGAATTGTCTCCCCTCCAGATAATACCGTAGGCTGTCTACTGCCCACTTAATGGCCAGGGCTTCCTTCTCCACCACGGCGTAGTTTTTCTCTCGGGGAAACAGTTTTCTGCTAAGAAAGAGGATAGGTTTCTCGTTCCCTTGGGGGTCTTTCTGGGAGAGGACCGCCCCGAGTCCCTGTTCGGAGGCGTCAGTTTGTAAAATAAACGGCCGTGTATAGTCTGGGCTTACTAACACGGGATGGGAGGTCAGGGCATTCTTTAGATCCGTGAATGCCTGCATCAGTTCAACCGTAGGGGATTTGAGGAGGGTGTCTGTTCTCATAGATTTTTTTAGGAGGTCAGTGAGGGGGGCTGCTCTTTGTGAGAAGTTGGGGACGAACCGTCGGTAGTAACCCAGGAGCCCCAGGAAAGCACAAAGGTCTCTTTTGCTCTGGGGGAAGGGGAGGGACTGTATGGCTTCGATTTTGCTCTCCTGGGGTCTGATTAAGCCTTCCCCTAGGAGATAACCTAGGTACTTCACGGTCTGTGCTGCTAGGGTAGTTTTGGAGGGATTAATGGTAAAACCATATGCCCCTATGGAGGAGATGACCTGGTACAGGTGTTCTAAATGCTGGGTCCAGTTGTCACTATAAATCACGATATCATCAAGATATGCACCAGCATAGAGAGAGTGAGGTTGCAGGATGTTATTCATGGCCCGTTGGAACGTGGCTGGGGCGCCATGAAGCCCAAAAGGAAGGACCAGGAATTGGTATAACCCGTCAGGTGTGGAGAAGGCCGTCTTTTTTCTATCTTCTTCCCGTAGGGGAATCTGCCAATACCCCTTACAGAGGTCTAGCGTGGAGATGTATTGGGCCTTCCCTATGCGTTCGACCATCTCGTCGACGCGGGGTAAGGGGTATGTATCAAAGGAGGATATCTTATTTACCCCCCGGAAATCAATACAAAACCGGACAGACCCGTCCGGTTTGGGTACGAGTACTATCGGGGAATTCCACTCGCTTACCGAGGGCTCGATGATACCCATCTGTAGCATCTGTTCCGTTTCACGTCGGATTACTTCCCTGCGGGCCTCGGGGACTCTGTACGGCCTTTGTCGCACTACCTGCCCGGGAATGGTTTGTATCGTGTGCTCAGTGATAGAGGTGTGTCCCGGGGAGGAGGAGAACACCTGTCGCAATGGAAATAGTACTGTTTCGAGTTCCTGTCTCTGTCGTGGGGTGATATCGGGATCGATACAAGGGCTGAAGGAGAGGGGTTCTATGTGTGCTGACCCACTTAAGACGGGGCGGGGGCCTTCCCATTTTTTTAGAAGATTAACGTGGTAGATCTGAGTGACTCCACGACCGGGATCTATGTCTAGCTCGTATGTGACTGGGGTCACCTGACGTAGGATGCTATATGGACCTTGCCACTGTCCCAGGAGTTTTTGATCGGAGGATGGCATCATAAGTAACACAAGATCCCCTGCCAGGAAGGTTCTGGGTTTGGTGCCTTTATCGTATTGTCCTTTTTGTCTGTTCTGGGCACTCTCGAGGTTCTGGCTTACTATATCTCTCATAAGGGATAGGTGGGTTTTCAGGTTCTCCATGTATTCGGGAAGGGGCCGGGTACGGTCTGGTTCTGCTTCCCATGCTTCTTGGGCCATATCAAGAAAGGTGCGGGGGGGTCGGCCGTATAACAATTCATAGGGGGAATACCCGGTGCTACTTTGGGTGGCACAACGGATAGCAAACAGGGCAAGGGGTAGCATATCTTCCCACCTCTTGGCTTCTAAGCCTAGCAGTTTCTTAAGGGTCTGTTTTAGGGTGGCATTATACCGCTCGACTAAACCGTCGGTTTGCGGGTGGTATGCCGAGGTTCTGATTTGTTTGATCCCCAGGCTGGCGCATACCTGTTTCATCAGAGAGGAGACAAAAGGAGTACCCTGATCGGTTAGTATTTCCCTGGGAAAACCCACCCGAGTGAATACAGTAATGAGGGCCTTCGCAATGTTCTGGGTGGTGGGTTGTCTCAGGGGCAGGGCTTCAGGGAAGCGGGTGGCATAGTCCACAATTACCAGGGCGTAACGACACCCACTCCGGGACGGTAATAGGGGTCCGATTATGTCCATCCCTACTCTGCTGAATGGGACGTCTATGATGGGAAGGGGTTGCAGCGGGGCCCTAGGGGGTCGGTATCTACTATGCTTTTGGCAGACCGGACATTCTTTGCAAAACTTTTTGATATGCTGGTGAATTCCAGGCCAATAAAACTTGTCCAGGATTGTTTGGCTGGTCTTTTCTTCACCGAAATGCCCTCCCAGAAGATGACTATGTGCTAGGAAGAGTACTTTCTCCTGAAAGGGGCCGGGGACCAGGAGTTGGGGTTTCTGTTGGATCCCCCCTTTTCGGTATAAAAGGCAGTTTTTCTTAAAGAAGTAGGGACCTACGTTAAGGGGGTCCTCTTGATCCACTGCCCTTCCCCAGGCTTCCTGTAACAGAGGGTCTTCCTGCTGTGCGGCCCGGAATTCACGGTCCGTTTGCCAGGGGTGTTCATCCGGAAGCACTGGATAGGCGCCCGTATATTCCCTTTTTTCCTTTTTCTTCTGTGCTTTGGTTTTAGCTGGTTTACGGGTTTGCAGGGGGGAGGACAATCCCTTAGGGAAGGGAGCTTCTTCCCACCAGTGTGTCAGGGACTCTGTGGTGTCATGCAACATTCCGGGCAATCCGGGGTAATCACTTCCTAGGATCGCCTGTTCTGGTAGGGCGGGGATCAGTCCCATTGTAAGAGCCGTGCCGGGATCCTTTTCATGCTGCACCAGTACTTGGGCGGTGGGGTAACTCTTCGTGTCCCCGTGCACACATTGAATGGCAACCATGCCGGACGAAGGTTGCACCGGGTAGGATAGGTCTTGAGGCCTGATAACACTCTGTCGACACCCTGTGTCCGTAAGGGCCATGAGGGGTTGTCCATCAAAGTTCACTGGACGTCGGAAAGGGGGCGGAGGGGCCCCTGGTACGGAGCACACATAGTTCCGTGCCAGACCCACTTCCATCGGCTCTTCCTTGTGTGGACAGTTCCTGGCAATGTGACCGAATCCGCCACAGCTATAGCATTGTGGTCCGGGATTAACAGGACGATGCATCACCGGTGTGGGGAAAAAGATAGGAGGATCAGGTCTTCTTGGTACTGGGGGTCGTGGAGGTCGTAGTCCTGTGGGGGGATGAGGTTTGTGGGGGTGATCGTCCTTTCCCCTCTGGACCTCCTGGGCCCTGCTATAAGCGCTTGCAATTTCTATTGCTGTGTCCAGGGTCAGGTGAGCATGCTGGCGTACCCATCTTTGCGTGCCTGGATGCAAAGACGATAGGAATTGTTCCAGGTAAATTTTTTCCAGGATATTCTCTTTAGTGGAGTTGTCGGGTTTCAGCCAGCGGTTGGCGAGGTCTTTGATTCGGAAGGAGAGGGCCCTGGGAGTCTCTTGGGGTCCTTCTTTTACTTGGCGCAGACGTACGCGGTAGGTTTCCTCATCTATACCTAGCCGCTCAAGAATGCATTTCTTTACGTCGTCATAGGGGGTATTGCCTTGTATATTCGCTTGCTGGTAGGCAGCTTGTAGATCCCCCGTTAGCAGGGGCCCTAGATAGTGAGCCCATCGGTCTAACGGCCAGGCGGCGGCCTGGGCCAGCCGTTCAAAGTTGGTAAAGAAAAAGTCAGGGTCCTCCCCCGGTACGTATTTCTGCAGTACCACTGACGGGAGGGAGGACATCGGGCGCGGTTGACCCAGGACATCGGTCAGTTTCCCCATAGCCTGGTCGTGGGAGGATCCTTGTCCCTTCAAGACATCATGGAGCTGCCCCCGATCGTCCTCGGCAGTTTTGAGGAACTGTTCCATTAACTTTCCCAGTTGTTCTTGAGATTCCGCCATCCTTTTCATCACGGCCTCCATTCCTCCAGTTAATCCCACTTCTGACACCAGATGTGATCGTGGGCGGTCAGCGGACTGGTAAAGCAGGCGAGGAGGCCGGATATAGTGGGCGATAGCGGTTTATTGGGGTTTGTTTGTACAAGGTTTTTCGGGGACAGTAGGAGAGTCCGGTCCAAATCCCGGGAAGAGGTGTCCGTCTTCTTCTTCCTTGTCTGGGCGGGATGAGGGTCCAAGGAAAGGCTGGGTCTTTGGTGTAGCTGCCTCGTTGTGGTCGGAGAACACCTCGGAGGGCAAACAAGAGAAAAGAGGGAGCCGTTAGCTGTGCTTGGACTCGAGATCCGGTACCTTCACCGTTAACCCGGGAGTGTGTGGATACGAAGGGGAAGTGAGGGCGGTACGGGTATGGATCAAGGAAAGGAAAGGAATGGAAGTGCTCAGGGATGTGGGGAGAGGGGTGCTCTTTATACAGTGTGAAGTGCGTATTTACAACTTGCTTAGTGCTTACTTGTGACGTGCCTAGGATAGCGGGAACAATTTACACTGGGAGGGGTTTCTAACTATATACACGGGCACCTAGCGTGCTCAAGGGAGTAACTGGTACTCGCGCGCTCCGCCGTAACTCTCCTCCGAGTTACGGCCGCTCTCCAGCCACCTCCGTGGGACTCCACCACTCTTCGGACCACTCCTCGCGTTCTCCGTTCCCGTCTTCTCCGTCCGTCACCGGTCCAGCCGAAATCTCCTGCCACAATCCTTCGACCCCGCTCGTGTCTTCTCTTCCGGCTTTTCTGTATCCGACAGTCGGTGGAGAGGCGGGACTTCCGGGGTCACGGTGTATCCCTTCCGGTCCTTCGGCACCTCTGATTGGTTCCTGCACAGGAGAGAGGGGCGGGATGCCTGTCGTCAGGGACGCTGTTGTTGGGGGCTCTACGCGTCTGCCTGGACGGGCTATGGTGCGAGGCGGTAATAGAGGGGTTAGATAGTCTCGGATATGGGGATCTCGGGATCCGAGATCACATCCATATTTTAAAAACATATCCTTATTAGGGGTGCCCTCCAGAGGAGCCGGATGATCCACCTCTAATAAGCGGTCCGGGCTGAACCAACTACTGACCAATGGGGAGAAGATAGGCATGACGGGTTACAATGGGGACAAAAGTCTGCACTACCTATCCTTCACTACTTTGCGAAGATTGGACAGAATATTTCTATTCTGCAGTATTCGCAAATAGGGAATACCCAAAGAGAGAACCAATATCGAACAATTAATGTCCGTTCAATCAAACAATCAGTGGCGAGAAAGGAATAGGCACGACGGGTTACAATGGGGGCAAAAGCCTGCGTTACCTATTCTTCACTATCTGCAAAGGAGGACAGAATACTTTTATCCTTCCCCGTTTGTAGACAGAGAATTCTCGAGAAAACAATCCTCGAACAAACAATGTTCGGGCAAACAATCAATCAGTGGGGGAGAAAGATAGGCACGACGGATTACAACGGGGGCAAAGGCCTGCGTTACCTACCCTTCACTACCTGCAAAGGAAGAGAGAATACTTTTATTCCTCTCCGTTTGCAGACAGAGAATCTCCAAGAGGACCAACAATTCGGAGAGTAATACTAGTATTTTCCAATCAAACAATCAAATATTTCCCAGTTTGTCCTGTTACACGACCTTACCCGGACCGTATGGACAGTTTCTTGTCTTCCGCTTCCAGCGCCCGATCGTCCTCTATTCTCCGTAATTGCTGTGGCACTCCTGATGGTTCCCAGTCAGGACCGTAGATCACTCGAGAGAGGTCTGCTCGGAACCAGTGAAGTTCGGATGATCGGCTGCCAGACGAGGGTCTATCGGGCAGGTGCACTTCCCGATCGTTGCAGTCGTTCACTCCGTCATCGGGACCTCTCCCACTGGATCCACGTGTCGCTGATGGGCCCCACGTTTGGGACGCCAATTGATGATAAAGGGTTCAGGCAGATCAGGTCGTTTTACCCCTTTTCTAGGTTTGCCCGGCGTTAGCCGCTTCTCACCCAACTCACGATTACCAAATGAAGAGGCAGGCGCTGGAGACTGGAAGGCAGGAAACAGGAGTTTATTTCCGACGGAGCAGAACACATCAGATCAGACAACGAGGTATCGTTTCGAGGTGCTCTCCCAACATCTCTGAGGCCTGGCCTCTTATACACTGGTTTATTACGGTATACACCTGTTACAACGCATTTTTTACTCCGCACTACCATTACAACGCGACTTTTACTCCGCATACCATTACAACGCATTGCGCTGGGGGGCGCTCTAGGATAGGGAATAAGTATAATTTACTATCCAACACCTTCCCTAGGGTCCACGGGGACTGGAGTTAGAATAGTAAATTATACTTACCACTATCCAGCACCTCTAAGCGCTATGCGTTGTAACGGTATGCGGTGTAAAAGTCGCGTTGTAACGGTCTGCGGAGTAAAAGTATGCGATGTAACGTCATACATCCGTTTATTACTTTATTACATGCAACACATTCTTGGTAATGCTTTGAAGTACGGAAAAGGCGTCTTTGGAATCCCCGGTTCAGGCCCGTTCCCACACATATCTACAGTAGGAGTCCCCACCCCAATCTCAGCATGATGGCTATCGCACAGCTGGACATTCCGCTGGGAACAGGAATGCGGGCGATCGATCGGATCTAGGGGTGTGAGGGCATTGATTAATCCCCGCTCCTTTGATGTGAGGCGAGGTCCTACTGTAGGGGCAATAAACCGCATCTGTTGGGCTAAGTGATGGCCTGGGGTCGGGTCGGACAATCGGGCAAGGAGGAAGAGGTTATCAAAGGGCCCGTTTTATGGATGAGATGAAAGAGTGTGGGGGTTTCGGCACGGGATGTGGCTCGGAGGCAGGGTCGCGCTGGAGGTGCGTTATGGCCCAGGCAGGAGAGATCGGGGGCTGTCCGAGCGCGGGGGATGCTTAAGAGGCGAGAGGGTGAGGGGGGGGAAGACACGCTGGCTATCGATAGTGATACAGAAAAGGGGGTGGTGATGAACAGAGTGTCTGAATTAAGCAGACCACTCTTACCCAGTCCAAAGATCAGGGCTTGATCCATCACCGTTATTTATCTCACTGCCCCATCCCAGCTCAGAACCTGGCTATATGCAAATTAGTCTGTCCCTGGCCCAGTGCATCATGGGAACAGGGCAGACCAAACTACCAAGCCAATTCTTCACCAGAAAGGAGACAAGCTACCGGGGACCGGTTTCTGGCATTTCAGCCTCTTCGGCCCGGCTTGCTTGAATCCTGATGGAGCAGTGAGAAAGGGACTCATGTCTGAGTATACCCTGCCACACCTATAGTGGCCAAAAACGATTCAGAAAAGGGGGTGGTGATGAACAGAGTGTCTGAATTAAGCAGACCACTCTTACCCAGTCCAAAGATCAGGGCTTGATCTATCACCGTTATTTATCTCACTGCCCCATCCCAGCTCAGAACCTGGCTATATGCAAATTAGTCTGTCCCTGGCCCAGTGCATCATGGGAACAGGGCAGACCAAACTACCAAGCCAATTCTTCACCAGAAAGGAGACAAGCTACCGGGGACCGGTTTCTGGCATTTCAGCCTCTTCGGCCCGGCTTGCTTGAATCCTGATGGAGCAGTGAGAAAGGGACTCATGTCTGAGTATACCCTGCCACACCTATAGTGGCCAAAAACGATTCAGAAAAGGGGGTGGTGATGAACAGAGTGTCTGAATTAAGCAGACCACTCTTACCCAGTCCAAAGATCAGGGCTTGATCCATCACATTTATTTATCTCACTGCCCCATCCCAGCTCAGAACCTGGCTATATGCAAATTAGTCTGTCCCTGGCCCAGTGCATCATGGGAACAGGGCAGACCAAACTACCAAGCCAATTCTTCACCAGAAAGGAGAAAAGCTACCGGGGACCGGTTTCTGGCATTTCAGCCTCTTCGGCCCGGCTTGCTTGAATCCTGATGGAGCAGTGAGAAAGGGACTCATGTCTGAGTATACCCTGCCACACCTATAGTGGCCAAAAACGATTCAGAAAAGGGGGTGGTGATGAACAGAGTGTCTGAATTAAGCAGACCACTCTTACCCAGTCCAAAGATCAGGGCTTGATCCATCACCGTTATTTATCTCACTGCCCCATCCCAGCTCAGAACCTGGCTATATGCAAATTAGTCTGTCCCTGGCCCAGTGCATCATGGGAACAGGGCAGACCAAACTACCAAGCCAATTCTTCACCAGAAAGGAGACAAGCTACCGGGGACCGGTTTCTGGCATTTCAGCCTCTTCGGCCCGGCTTGCTTGAATCCTGATGGAGCAGTGAGAAAGGGACTCATGTCTGAGTATACCCTGCCACACATATAGTGGCCAAAAACGATTCAGAAAAGGGGGTGGTGATGAACAGAGTGTCTGAATTAAGCAGACCACTCTTACCCAGTCCAAAGATCAGGGCTTGATCCATCACCGTTATTTATCTCACTGCCCCATCCCATCTCAGAACCTGGCTATATGCAAATTAGTCTGTCCCTGGCCCAGTGCATCATGGGAACAGGGCAGACCAAACTACCAAGCCAATTCTTCACCAGAAAGGAGACAAGCTACCGGGGACCGGTTTCTGGCATTTCAGCCTCTTCGGCCCGGCTTGCTTGAATCCTGATGGAGCTGTGAGAAAGGGACTCATGTCTGAGTATACCCTGCCACACCTATAGTGGCCAAAAACGATTCAGAAAAGGGGGTGGTGATGAACAGAGTGTCTGAATTAAGCAGACCACTCTTACCCAGTCCAAAGATCAGGGCTTGATCCATCACCGTTATTTATCTCACTGCCCCATCCCAGCTCAGAACCTGGCTATATGCAAATTAGTCTGTCCCTGGCCCAGTGCATCATGGGAACAGGGCAGACCAAACTACCAAGCCAATTCTTCACCAGAAAGGAGACAAGCTACCGGGGACCGGTTTCTGGCATTTCAGCCTCTTCGGCCCGGCTTGCTTGAATCCTGATGGAGCAGTGAGAAAGGGACTCATGTCTGAGTATACCCTGCCACACATATAGTGGCCAAAAACGATTCAGAAAAAGGGGGTGGTCTGCCCTGTTCCCATGATGCACTGGGCCAGGGACAGACTAATTTGCATACAGCCGGGTTCTGAAACTGGGATGGTGCAATGAGTTAAAAAACGGTGTTGGATCTAGCCTTGATCTTTTGACTGGGTGAGAGTACTCTGCTTAATTCAGAGACTCAATAAACCGCATCTGTTGGGCTAAGTGATGGCCTGGGGTCGGGTCGGACAATCGGGCAAGGAGGAAGAGGTTATCAAAGGGCCCGTTTTATGGATGAGATGAAAGAGTGTGGGGGTTTCGGCACGGGATGTGGCTCGGAGGCAGGGTCGCGCTGGAGGTGCGTTATGGCCCAGGCAGGAGAGATCGGGGGCTGTCCGAGCGCGGGGGATGCTTAAGAGGCGAGAGGGTGAGGGGGGGAAGACACGCTGGCTATCGATAGTGGGCAGGGAGATCATGGCATTCAAAATGGCTGCTGCTTACGCGCACGTATGGATCTGAAAAGAGACAAGATGGCGCCGATAATGTTTACGCCACGATCTAGATTTTAACAGTAGTGTTGAAACAGGAAAAGAATACCTGCTTGTGAGTAGCACTGTTCCTAATGCAATTAATGCCACAACATTATACTAAATACACTGTACAGTCAAAAGACTTTATAATGAACTTAAACCAACAATTGTTCTGTTGCTAATGTCTGTATTAACCTCACAGCATTAGAAATGTTGTTCATACATGGATTTATAATGCAAACCATATGTAAACATTATACTTTAGTGGATTACTGCTCCACGCATAATTTCAAAAAAGCTATTTCAAGATACAGCATCTGTCTTTGATTACAAACATGACAATTTCCTTTACAAAATTAACAGACATGTGAAGAATTAGCTCAAAACATTTCGGGACATGGGTGGTCCCTTCGTCAGGGGCACGCTGTTAAAAAAACAAATGAACAACCTTTTGTTATATGCATGTATGAGGAGGAAACTAACTCAACACTCAACAACAAAAGATTACTTGTGAATGTCACATACACGTTGTTTCATGGTCATGCTGGTGTACCCACATATAATGAAAAGCATCAATGAGACCCCTGTTGTCGATACCTTACAAAGAGAAGTGCCTGTGTGCAAATGATACCATTATTAAATCGTAAGACGATGTGCAAATCGGTGGACTTCCCGATATCGTGTGGTGCTGTTAGTAGAAACATAGTGCCAAACAATTACACTGATGTAAGGTGACATAAGGCTCACCTGCTGAAAAATGGAACAGTATACTCTGTCTTAATTGAGCCGCTATATGAAAATTAACCCAAATATTCTGAAAGTCAAAAATGCCAGTTGTAACCGGTATATACATTCCTAAAAAACGCGTGTGCATGTGGTAGTTTGTTAAAGGTTCTTACCCGAGGGGTATTGTTCCCCTGTCACGTAAACCAGTATCGTCTAGAAACTCCTGTGAAAGGAGTGCAAAGAAACAAGAAGTGTGCGTGGCGTGCCGTGACAGATATATCCGTGTGAAACAAACCGTTGCTTACCGGATTATATAGGTGCGTGTCCTCAAGGTTTTCTAAAATTATTCACCTTGCGCTGTGGGAGCAACAATACGTGCTGTTTTAAAAAAACGAATCGCAAACTATATCGTGGACTGCAAATTCAAAGATGTACCACTGTTCATGCTTACCCCAAAAGGCCGTGAAGGTACCGTAGTGCTCGATGCAATTCCAGTGTGGAGTGTTTCAGTGGATGCGCGACGCGAACTAGAAATTAAAATAGGACCAGTGGTAGTGAATATAGAAAGAGGACCGAACCGGCGTACACGGTATTTAAAGCCTATGTGCCATACTGATGTGAAAACAGGTAAAGAAAAAGAAAATACCCTGAAATATTACATGACGACTTCTACTAAATATGAGAAAACTGCATAAAGATCCTAAACACATAATGTACTGATTGCATCGGAATAATAATCCCATGGTACTCAATGTTAAAAAACACATTTTCATGACCTGTAGCTTAACAGTGAAAAAAGAATGACATGTAAAACAATGAGAGATGAATAATATCCTCTAAGCACTTAAATAATCACATTGCAAAATTATTATTAAAAAGCAACTATAGTCCACCCGATCATTCAGCCCTTTGGGAAATGATGTGCCAAGTTACTCTATCCAATAAATTTCCCTCTGCAATAGTCTCTTGTGGTTATCCACTCCTTCTAAAAGTTTAACCACCTCAACTACCTGACACCTTATTTGAGAGATAGTGTGCTTGGCGTCATGCCAGTGTGTGGCTATACTGGAAGTTGTATTGTGGGTGCGAATAGTGCTCTTGTGCTCTGTCAACCTTAATTTAAATTTACGTTCAGTTTTCCCGACGTAGGCCAAGCCACACGGGCATTTTAAACAATAAATTATGTTTGACGTTTTGCAATCGGAGTTTAATGCTCTTCCCTGAGTGAGGATGTATTAGATATTGGCCGACTATAATGTTGTTACAATGAATACAATTTTGGCAACGGCCAGTTCCTTTGTGTTGTTCTTGGTTCGTTACTTTAGGGATGAAATAAGTTCCTGAAGATTTCTTCCTCGAGTGTATCCGAAGGTTGGCTTATCATGAAATAACCCCTTGAAATCTGGTTCCTCATCAAGTAATTCCCATCTTTTCCTTATAATCTGTTGTATCTGTTTTGAGCTTGTGGAATATCTTGAGACGTATGTAGGTGTTTTGGATTGAGTTTGTTGGCGTTTTATGAATAACTAGAAGCCCGTCCAGACGTTGTCCGGGCATGAATTGCTGCCGGCCAGTAGTATATTGTTTTGTAGGATCTCGTTTAGATAGCATTTCCTATCTGTGACAGGCCTGTGAAAAGCTCCGATTCACAGTGCACTGCTGATGCACTTAAGAGTGTGCGTTCAGTAGTGTGTGAACTCGAGTTTCCCTACTTTATTTTTCCTTGCAATATTATATAGCGCGAACTCGACAACATGGCATGAGCACAATTTACATTACAGAAGAACACATTCATTTGTGGTAGGCACGGGGAGACAAAGCGATTTGCTTGGAATCACAGGATGTTGAGCTGATGCTGAGATTCAAACGTAGCTCCCCAGCTCTAAAGTTCGCAATTCTAGAACTTGTGGCGGGAGGTGTGTCTAAAAGTGTATGTCAGTGCTGGCCATCAATGAGAGAGACCTGTGCATTTTTCAAATGGATGGTGAAAAAATATGAGTATGTTGCTGGAGATGTGGGCCGCCGTGCCACCAATGTACTTACCGGGGGATGGTAAACACCCATTATTCGCAACTTTCTTTCCGCATACCATCACTCCGCTGTAAGCGTGGAGTGGGAGCGGACCGGAATAACAGGCGTGGAGGCCGTATGTAGTGGGCTATCTCGTAGCCGGTTTTATTAGAGTACAGTGCTCAAGGGATGAGGTACAAGAGAGAAGAGGGTTCTGGATTGCGGCTGTTCCGGCTCTGTGGTGATGGTTCCTCGCGTGGGGATGGTCACAGGTCGTAAGCTGGTTTGGCTGGTCTGCAGAGGCAATGTTCGGTTCAGTCGCGGGACGGTGGCTCCTCGGAGGTGTGTGAAAGGAGAGAGAAAAAGTGGCCGTTAGTTCTTCCGGTCAGAACTACTATTATGACCTTTACCTTCACCGGGCGTGTGGGGAAGAAAGCGAAAGTGAGGCAGGGTGGGGAGAGGTACGAGACGGGAAGAGGCAGCACGGGTAAGGAGGAGGGTGACTCTGTGCCGGTAGGTGAGGGGTATTATACACAATCGTGATAGTGACACACACGGATATATACACTACTTTACAGTGCGAGGTGTAAGGTGAGGGAGGAGCTACTATACAGTCACTATATTTACAGGCGGTACTATTTATACAAAGGGGGAACAGGTACTCACTTGGCCCGCCGCAACTCTGTCCTCGAGTTGCGGCCGCTCTCCAGCTTCCTCCTCTGGCCTCCACCAGTCCTCCGTCCAGACGTCGTCTCCTGCTTCTGGTTCCTCGCTCTGCTCCCGGGGTTCGTCGCACGCCGTCTCCTGCCACGAGTCTTCCTGCTTGAACGCCTTGTTGTCCGCTATTCCGGCTTTTCTGTGGTCCGCCTCTGGACAGGGGGAGGGACTTCCGGGGTTACGGGGAAGCACTTCCGGTCTCTCCCTCGTCGGGACTGGTTCCTGTAGGGAAGAAGAAAGGGGTGGAGTCCTGGTTGTTATGGACGCCCGTGTACCGGAGGACTGCCGCCAGGACCTGGAGGGGAGGCGTGGCATCGGCGAGGTAGGGATCGCGGTCCCATCACATCCCCTTCCCCTAGCTGTCTTTCTTGATCGGGTAGGAGGGCATGGGTATCGAGACAGATAATCTGCGTTCCCTTGATCCGCGCCTTTCCGATGTAAGGTCCTGAACCTGAAGGGCTGTAGGGACAGGAACCAACGACGAACCCGTTCGTTGTGTCCTTTGTTACGGGCCATCCATTCCAACGGGGCATGGTCTGTGTAAAGGAGAAAATCTCGTCCTTCGAGATAGTAGCGGAGGCTCTCTACTGCCCATTTGATGGCTAGTGCCTCTTTTTCTACTACGGCGTAGTGTCTCTCCCGGGGAAATAGTTTTCGGCTTAGAAAGAGAATGGGCCGCTCGTCTCCGTTGTGGTCCTTCTGCGATAGGACAGCCCCTAGACCCTGTTCTGAGGCGTCGGTTTGGAGTATAAAGGGCTGGGAATAGTCGGGGCTGATGAGTACGGGACTAGACATCAAGGTGTGTTTAAGGTTCTCGAAGGCCTGTAGCAAGGAGGGATGAGGCTGTCTTAAAGCCTCTTCTGTCTTTGTGGACTTCTTTAGGAGGTCTGTTAGGGGGGCTGCGCCCTGTGAGAAGTTAGGGATGAACCTTCTATAATACCCTAAAAGGCCTAAGAAAGCGCGCAGTTCTTTCCGGGTTTGGGGAAAGGGAATGGAGTGGATGGCGGTGATCTTATTATTTTGAGGGCAAATCAGTCCTTCCCCCAACAGATATCCCAAGTACTTCACTGTCTGAGTGGCCAAGGTGGTTTTTGAGGGGTTGATGGTGAACCCATAGGAACCCAGGGAGGAGATGACGTTGTGTAAGTGGCATAAGTGTTGGTCCCAGTCATCACTGTAGATGATTATGTCATCCAAATACGCCCCTGCATATAGGGAATGAGGGCGTAGCACCAGGTTCATGGCTCTCTGGAAAGTGGCAGGGGCCCCATGAAGCCCGAAGGGCATCACGGTGAACTGGTACAGTCCTTCGGGGGTGGAGAAGGCCGTCTTCTTTTTGTCTTCTGGTCTTAAGGGGATCTGCCAATAGCCTTTGCAAAGGTCGAGCGTGCTGATATATTTAGCCTTTCCTATGCGTTCAATCATTTCATCAACACGTGGTAAAGGGTAAGTATCAAAGGACGAGATCTTATTAATTTCCCGAAAATCGATGCAAAATCTGACCGATCCGTCGGGCTTTGGTACCAGTACAATTGGCGAATTCCAATTGCTAATGGAGGGTTCGATGATCCCCATATGGAGCATCTGCGCTATCTCCTCCTTTACAATGAGTCTTCGGGCCTCAGGGAGCCGATAGGGTCGCTGGCGTACTGTTTTTCCAGGTTCAGTTAGAATGACATGCTCGATAACAGACGTAGGAAGAGAACACCTGCTGCAGTGGCTGCAAGGTGGTGCGGAGTTCCTGTTTCTGTCCGTCTCTTAGATCTGCGTCCATACAGACCTCATAGGGGAGCTCCTTGTCTTGGATTCTGTTAGCGAGAACAGGACGGGGTCCCACCCATTCCTTCAGTAGGTTCACGTGGAATATCTGAGTAACTCGTCGGATAGGGTCAAGTTCTATTTCATAGGTCACTGGTGTCACCTGCCTCATGACTGGGAAGGGCCCTTGCCATTGGCCCAGCAACTTGTGGTCCGAGGAGGGCATTAGGAGGAGTACTAGATTGCCAGGTAGAAAGGACCGGGGTTTCGTTCCTTTATCGTATTGCTGTTTTTGCTTTGCTTGGGCTGTCACCAGGTTCTGTCGCACAATGTCTCTTATCTGTCCCAGATGGGTTCTAAGGTTTTCTACGTACTCGGGGAGGGGTCTGGTGCGGTCGGGTTCGGCCTCCCAGGCCTCTTTGGCCATATCTAGCAGGGTCCGAGGGGGTCTGCCATACAGAAGCTCGTAGGGTGAAAAACCTGTGCTACTCTGGACCTTGCAGCGGATGGCAAAGAGAGCCAAGGGTAGCATCTCCTCCCACCTCTTGCTCTCCAGTGCTAGGAGTTTCTTTAAGGTGGTTTTTAGATTGGCGTTGTAACGCTCCACCAGCCCGTCGGTTTGGGGATGATAGGCGGAAGTCCTTATTTGTTTAACGCCTAATTGGGAGCATACCTGCTTCATGAGTGCCGATACAAAGGGTGTCCCTTGATCCGTGAGTATTTCCCTAGGGAAGCCTACCCTGGAAAAGATGGAAATCAATGCCTTAGCTATGTTCTGGCTAGTGGGTTGTCTGAGGGGTACGGCTTCCGGGAATCGGGTTGCGTAGTCCACCAGGACTAAACCATACCGACACCCGCTTCTGGATGGTAGCATGGGACCTATTATATCCATCCCTACCCTACTGAAGGGAATGTCTATCAGAGGTAAGGGCTGAAGAGGAACTCTGGGGGGCCGATATCTGCTATTTTTCTGGCAAACGGGGCAGGCGCGGCAGTACAGTTTTACTTGTTGGTGGATGCCGGGCCAATAGAACTTTTCAAGGATCGCCTGTCCGGTCTTCTCATCGCTGAAGTGGCCCCCGAGAAGGTGACTGTGGGCGAGAAACAATACCTTATCGCGGAAGGGTCCAGGTACTATTAACTGAGGCGTTTGTTGGGGTCCCCCTTTTCTATATAAAAGGCCGTTCTTCTTATAGAAGTATGGACCTACGTGCAACGGGTCTTCATTGTCCAGGGCCCGTCCCCATGCTTCCTGCAAGACGGGGTCTTCCTGTTGTGCAGCGCGGAATTCCCAGTCGGTTTCCCAGGGATGGTCCTCCACCCTAACCGGCAAGGCCATAGAAAAGTTCCTTTTCTCCTTTTTCTTTTGTGTTTTGGTTTTCTGTAGTCTGGCAGTTGTGGGATCTGAGGGAGGAGGGCCGTTGGAAAAAGGGGCTTCTGATCACCATGTTTCTAAGCTGGCGGTGGTGTCGTGTAGGAGGCGAGGAAGTCCGGGATAATCACTTCCCAATATTACTTGCTCGGGCAGAGAAGGTACGAGACCTACAGTCAGCGTGCTTCCGTGGTCCAGGGGGTGTTGAACTCTGATCCTGGCGGTAGTATACACCTTCGTATCTCCGTGCACACACTGGATGGCTACGGTACCGGTCATAGGTCCCACAGGGTGAGGTAGCTCCTGGGGTCGGAGCACGCTCTGTCTACAACCTGTGTCGGCAAGGGCCAATACCGGGTGTCCATCTATCCGCACTGGGCGGTGGAAAACAGGAGGGGTGGAATCCGCAGAGAGGCACACATAGTTCCGGGCGAGTCCTACCTCCATCGGTTCTTCTTTCTGGGGACATACGCGGGCGATGTGTCCATAACCCCCACAATTGTAGCATTGAGGACCGGGTGGAGGTGGTCGGGGCATCACCGGGTAAGGAAAAAGAGGGGGAGGATCGGGTTTCCTGGCCAAGAAAGGTCTCGGGGCTCGGCTGTGTCCATGCGCTTGGGGTCTGTGGCTGTGTTCTTCTTTGGGTTTCTGATAGTCCTGGGCCCGGCTGTAAGCGCTGGCGATCTCTATCGCATTGTCCAGTGTCAGACGGGCATGCTGACGAACCCATTTGTGAGTGGCAGGATGGAGAGAGGCTAGGAACTGCTCCAGATATATTTTGGAGAGAATTTCTTCTTTGGTGGCCGTGGAGGATTTCAGCCAACGATCAGCCAGGTCTTTGATCCTGAAAGAGAGAGCTCGTGGAGTCTCTTGTGGTCCCTCTTTGGCTTGGCGTAGACGTACCCCATAGGTTTCATCGTCGATACCTAGTCTTTCAAGGATACAGGTCTTGATGTCCTCATATGGGGTCTGTCCCTGTAGGTTGGCCTGTTGGTATGCTGCTTGCAACTCGCCAGTCAGTAGGGGACCAAGATAATGACCCCAACGGTCAGGGGGCCAGGCAGCGGCTTGGGCCAGCCTTTCAAAATTAGTGAAAAAAAAGTCCGGGTCTTCTCCCGGTACGTACTTTTGAAGAACCACCGAGGGAAGAGTGGTGGTGGGTCTTTGCTGTCCCAGGACATCGGTGAGTTTGCCCAAGGCTTGATCTTGGGCCGTGCCCTGGCCCTTCAGGACGTCGTGTAACTGTCCTCTGTCCTCCTCGGCCGTTTTTAGGAACTGCTCCATCATCTTACCCAGTTGTTCCTGGGAGTCCGCTAACTTTTTCACCGCGGCCTCCATGCTTCCGGGGGATCCCACTTCTGACACCACCTGTAAGCGTGGAGTGGGAGCGGACCGGAATAACAGGCGTGGAGGCCGTATGTAGTGGGCTATCTCGTAGCCGGTTTTATTAGAGTACAGTGCTCAAGGGATGAGGTACAAGAGAGAAGAGGGTTCTGGATTGCGGCTGTTCTGGCTCTGTGGTGATGGTTCCTCGCGTGGGGATGGTCACAGGTCGTAAGCTGGGTTGGCTGGTCTGCAGAGGCAATATTCGGTTCAGTCGCGGGACGGTGGCTCCTCGGAGGTGTGTGAAAGGAGAGAGAAAAAGTGGCCGTTAGTTCTTCCGGTCAGAACTACTATTATGACCTTTACCTTCACCGGGCGTGTGGGGAAGAAAGCGAACGTGAGGCAGGGTGGGGAGAGGTACGAGACGGGAAGAGGCAGCACGGGTAAGGAGGAGGGTGACTCTGTGCCGGTAGGTGAGGGGTATTATACACAATCGTGATAGTGACACACACGGATATATACACTACTTTACAGTGCGAGGTGTAAGGTGAGGGAGGAGCTACTATACAGTCACTATATTTACAGGCGGTACTATTTATACAAAGGGGGAACAGGTACTCACTTGGCCCGCCGCAACTCTGTCCTCGAGTTGCGGCCGCTCTCCAGCTTCCTCCTCTGGCCTCCACCAGTCCTCCATCCAGACGTCGTCTCCTGCTTCTGGTTCCTCGCTCTGCTCCCGGGGTTCGTCGCACGCCGTCTCCTGCCACGAGTCTTCCTGCTTGAACGCCTTGTTGTCCGCTGTTCCGGCTTTTCTGTGGTCCGCCTCTGGACAGGGGGAGGGACTTCCGGGGTTACGGGGAAGCACTTCCGGTCTCTCCCTCGTCGGGACTGGTTCCTGTAGGGAAGAAGAAAGGGGTGGAGTCCTGGTTGTTATGGACGCCCGTGTACCGGAGGACTGCCGCCAGGACCTGGAGGGGAGGCGTGGCATCGGCGAGGTAGGGATCGCGGTCCCATCACATCCGCATACTTTCATTACGAAAGTACCATGACAATGCCATTATAACGAAATTCGTTGTAAATGCATGAATGGTAAAAGCATGTTTTTTTTAATGTTTGGATAAGGTAAGTATGAGTATAGGAGTATATGTTTTGGGGTTCTGAGGTATATGTTTTGGGGTGTTTGGGTATTTTAAGGGTTCAGATATAGTTTTAGGTTATGGGGTACAGGGGTAGTTTTAGGGTTTAGGGATAGGTATGGGTTTTGGGGTACAGGGGTAATTCGTTGTAAATGCATGAATAGTAAAAGCATGTTTTTTTAATGTTTGGATAAAGTAAGTATGGGTATAGGGGTATATGTTTTGGGGTACTGAGGTATATGTTTTGGGGTGTTTGGGTATTTTAAGGGTTCAGATATAGTTTTGGGTTATGGGGTACAGGGTTAGTTTTAGGGTTTAGGGGTAGGTTTGGGTTACAGGGGTATTTTAAGGGTTCAGGGCCAGGTTTGGGTTTTGGGGTACAGGGGTATTTTTAGGGTTCAGGGCTAGGTTTGGGTTTTGCGGTACAGGGGTATTTTAGGGTTCAGGGGTAGGTTTGGGTTTTGGGGTACAGGGTTATTTTTAGGGTTCAGGGCTAGGTTTGGGTTTTGGGGTACAGGGGTAATTCGTTGTAAATGCATGAATGGTAAAAGCAGTTTTTTTGTAAATGTTTGGATAAGGTAAGTATGGGTATAGGGGTATATGTTTTGGGGTACTGAGGTATATGTGTTGGGGTGTTTGGGTATTTTAAGGGTTCAGATAGAGTTTTGGGTTATGGGGTACAGGGGTATTTTTAGGGTTCAGGGCTAGCTTTGGGTTTTGGGGTACAGGGGTATTTTAGGGTACAGGGGTAGGTTTGCGTTTTGGGGTACTGGGTTATTTTTAGGGTTCAGAGCTAGGTTTGGGTTTTGGGGTACAGGGGTATTTTTAGGGTTCAGGGGTAGGTTTGGGTTGTGTGGTACAGGCGTGTTTTAAGGGTTCAGGGCTAGGTTTGGGTTTTGGGGTACAGGGGTATTTTAGGGTTCAGGGGTAGATTTGGGTTTTGGGGTACAGTGGTATATTTAGGGTTCAGGGCTAGGTTTGGGTTTTGGGGTACAGGGGTATTTTTAGGGTTCAGGGGTAGGTTTGGGTTTTGAGGTACAGGGGTATTAACAGGGTTCAGGGCTAGGTTTGGGTTTTGGGGTACAGGGGTATTTTTAGGGTTTAGGGATAGGTTTGGGGGTACAGGGTATATTTATAGGGTTAAGATGGGTTAGTGTTTAAGGGTGTTGGGGTATTTTAAGGAGTAAGGGGGGTTTATGATTATGGGGTGCAGGGGTATTTAAAGGGAGCAGGGTGGGATTAGTGTCACGATCGCGGTTGACCGCGAACCACAATTCCCGGCATACTCCGGGAAAGAACTACCGCTCCCGGCATCCTTTGCGGCGCAATGTGCTCCCGCGAGACTGTTGAAAAGGTGAATGGCGGCCGGGGAGTGGTGTCGGTGATTCCGGACCTGATGTGAAAATCGGCCCCTGTGTTCCTTGTACTTGGTGCGGTAAGAGTGTTGTTACCGCGACGCTGAGAGGCTTACTCAGCGGCGGTCTGGATCTTGCCCGTTTCTTGCTATATTTTGACATTGTGGAGGCCGTGCTTAGTGCCTATTCTTGCCTTACGTTTTGTTACTTGGATTTGTCCCGGTTGGTATTTTCGACCAACGTTGTTGTGACTAAAGTAGCTATCGAACATTGGATAGTTACTCTTTTGAGGTGCTTCTTTTCTGGTTGTAAATACGACATTCCGGAAACCCAGCTAAGAGGTATTAGTTGTGGGTTTCATCAATGGATTTTCCAGAGGAGCTTTGTGTGGAATATTAACACTGTGTGTAGAAAATGATATATATATATATGTGTAACATGATATGTGACCTTTCTATTAACAGGGGATTAGGAGGTGTGGGACACACTCTACCCCTGTGATGTTTAGTGGAGTCATTTCTAGGTAGGTGAACAGAGCAGGAGTTAAGAGGGGGGGTTATGTAGAGCACTGAGCATATGTTCCTGTAGATTGCTGATGTTCATGTCCGTTCTGTCTCTTTATAGTTGCATCATATCTCACCCTACGTTGCCTCTACACATCCACAAGGCTTTGTCTTTTCTTTTACAGGTATGATCCTCATCGTAGCTTTGATAGAATAGTGTTATTTATGGTATAGGAACCCAGTCTTATGTATGTGTTCTGTTTATGTCTTTCAGATCTCCCTCCCTGCAGTCCCCTTCCTTTCCTTCCTTGCTCTTTCATATTTTCCCCTCACTTAATCCTGTCAACACTCTGTGCCATAAAGGCTATCCAGGTGTTGGCTAGATTTAGAGGTGGGCTTACCTTTCAACAAACCGATCCTGAGGATTAAACATAACAATTAGCACACGATATGAGACATGGCATGAAGGGCGGAACGTACCACACGCCCCCAGCATTTGTCACACCCCCAGCACACGCCCACAGCACAACGCAGACACGCCCACAAGGGACTACTTTGCTGGCACGGTTCTTTTACCTTTTAAATGTATATGGTGGGCGTCTGCATAGCCTATGTCCTTCTGCTGCAACCGCCCTTTCCAACGCTGTATTGGGTGTTGTGATTGGTGCTGTGGTTCCTGAGATTACCCGCCTCAAAGGTTTGGGCTCTCTCTTTATTATATTAGTATGGATGATATGCGGTCTTTGTCCGCCATTCACTCCAGATTCTTTTGAACGATTTCTTCCGGGTAGCCACAATCTATAAACCTTTGTTTGAATTCGAATGACTTGGCAATAGCAGTTGCTGGATTTGAACAGATTCTTTTGATCCTGGTGAATTGAGAATATGGTAAATTGCATATCAGGCTTCTAGGATGGAAACTGGTGAAGTGTAATGAACTGTTTCTGTCAGTTGGCTTGGTATAAACTTCAGTTTGGAAACCCGTCTGGTCAAGATCTCTTTTTACTAAAACATACAGGTAGTTGAGCTGTGAATGATTGTTTGTGTAGGTAAACTTGATCCTTGGATCCCTGGTATTGAGTTGATCAATGAGAACCTCAAGTTGCTGTTGTGATCTTGTCAAAAGCACGGATATATCATCAATATACCGTGTATACTGAGCGATACCCGCGTTCCAATCAGGGTTGTGAAGTATATGGTCGTATTCAAATTTGGCCATAAAAATGTTGGCATAGGCCGGGGCTCCCGAAAAACCCATCGAAGTACCGGTCAGTTGGGCATAATAATCGGATTGCCATCAAAAGTAGCTGTGGTGCAAACAAAAATGTAAAAGTTGTAACAGAAAAACTTTGTCCACATCAACATCCTCCATTGAGAGGAGTGCCCATTCCACGGATTCAAGACCTGCTTCATGAGGAATTGAGGTGTACAATGCAGTAACATCAATGGTGCACATGCACCAAGGCTTTTGTACGTAAGGTTGGATGAGTTCTCATTTTGTAGGAAATCCATGGTGTCCCGTGTGTAAGTGCACCATTTTTGGACAAACTTTTGAATATAGTAATCAAGAAATCTGCTCACTGGGTCAAAAAAGTGACCCGCATCCGGATATTATCGGTCGAAACAGTGGATCAACCGGATTTTTATGAATCTTTGGGATCATGTGAATTCGCGGTCGCCTTGGGTTATTCGTTGTTAAAAATAGGTTGCATGATGTATCGATGTGACCCATCTTTTCAGCCTGATTGAAAAGTTCTTGTAGCGTAGTTTGTAATTGTGCCGTTGGCTCATTTGCCAATTTCATATAGGTTGCTTCATCCGAAACGTGTTGATTGACCTTGTCTATGTAATATGTCATGTCCATCATAATCAAAGCACCACCCTTATCAGCTGGTTTAAACGTAAGAGTTGTGTTGTCAGCAATAGATTTGATGAGTTTTCTTTCATGCTCATTCATGTTATGATGACATGGCTTCTTGTAGTTTATTTTGGGCAGATCCTTCTTTACCAAATCCTCAAATGCGTCCAGCATTTTGTGCGAAATTGGTGGCTGAAAATTACTTTGTGGTTTAAACTTTGGTATTTTATCATCAGACCCTTCAGTCTGAGATTCCATGATATTAGTGAAATAAGTCGGAACTTGCGCATTAACCTATAGAATTCCACTTCAGTATCCAGTTTTGTTGTGTCAGTAGTTCGTACAAATGACATACCTTTTGATAATAACTTTGATTGTTGAGTCGTGAGAGTAGCTAAGGATATGTTGATGATTAGGGTTTGTTCTTGCTCCGCAGATTTTTTCCTCCCTTTTCCTCGCCTGGTTTTGTAGTTGGTTCTGTTGTTTTTGTTTGGCTGAGTAACGGAGATTGGCTTGAGTCCAGGGCCTGTGACAAAAAAGCTGTTGATGAAGGTAACGATTTATGTGGTAAAATGGTCTCTCCAGATTGGGGGGATGGTCTTGGGGCAGATGTAACGGTGTCAATGACTGGTGAACGATTGGTGGCTGCATCCTGTTCCGTGACTACACTTTCCTCGGAAGATGTGTTAGCTTTTGGTTGATTGAATCTACGCCGGGCATAAATCTCTGCTCACGTGTACACCTCATTTAATTTATAGTCGATGGTGTCTCGACGAAATTTCCGTATTTTCCCCTTCTGCAATTCCTTGTTGTATTTGTCAAGTTTTTGTTAATGTCCTCTAGGGTTATTTGCCAAGTGTCCTTTTCAACCCGTCTCTCCGACTCTTTCTTGAGTTCGAAGATTTCTTCATCCAATTCACGTATTGTTTTGGACAGTTGTTCGATGATTAACAAAATCAAATCTAGCGAGCACTTATTTAGGATCGAAAACTACTTTTCCATGAAGACCGGATTGAGGTGTAATCTAAATAACATAGGTCTGATTGATAGCCTTAGTCCCCTAGGAATGCGCTTAGCATGGTGATATTGCACGAGGGTTGATGCTTACAATCTTTGATTTAATTGTCTGCTGGTCAAGTATTCCAGTTGTCTGATTTGTTGTGAGATGGATCCTCCGTTTGCGTCCGATAATTTCACTTCCTGTATAAGTGCATATATTTGCGTTGCTTCCACATTGATGTAAGCCAAAGTGGTGGCGCGATTGTCCGTAATGTTCGAAATGGAATCGAATGACATATTGGCTTCTGGTATATCGTGAATTAATGTGCGTGCTATCTCCTATTTGTGGTCAGCTGAATAACCAATGGTGGGGGTGGGAGATGCACTGCTCATAATCAGAATTTTTCTAAAATGACGTGTTTATCTGTGATTGATACCTAGGGTGCGTACCCACTGCCTAAAGTGACCACTCAGGCTATGAACAGTAGTGTTAAAACAGGAAAATAATCCCGGCTTGTGAGTAGCACTGTTCATATGGCAATTAATGCCACAACATTATACTAAATACACGGTACAGTCAAAAAACTTTATAATTAACTTAAACCAACAATTGTTCTGTTGCTAATGTCTGTATTAACCTCACAGCATTAGAAATTGTGTTCATACATGGATTTATAATGCAAACCATATGTAAACATTATACTTTAGTGGATTTCTGCTCCACGCATAATTTCAAAAAAGCAATTTCAGAATACAGCATCTGTCTTTGATTACAAACATGACAATTTCCTTTACAAAATTAACAGACATGTGAAGAATTAGCCCAATGCATTTTGGGACATGGGTGGTCCCTTCGTCAGGGGCACGTCTGTAAACAAACAAATGAACAACCCCAACCATGATATGAGTACTATCAATATACCACATATGCATATTCTACAACATGTCTTTATACAATTTCTTTCCGAGTTTCCAGCAGCTCTATTATCAGCCATCTCTATCTAAGGCCACTTTTTCCCCTCTTTGTAACTTGTATGGACTACAAATTATTTAATTATTTCAAGTAGGCCTCACTTCTTCGTCAATTCGATCAGCACTTAATTCTTCATCACTGTCTCCACTTATCTCTAGATTCTCAAAGTCCTCAAGAATCACATATGTCCATTCAGGACGCCTGTATTTATTATTCAGTCTTTGCAATCGTGGACTTCTCCTTCTTGGTTTTTCAGTAGATGGTCCAGATTGGTTTTTCACCTCATTTACTTGTTCTGGTTCTTCATTTATGGAGTGGAGAAGTGTGGCTCAATGGTTAGAGCGGCAGACCCTGATGCAGAGGTCTGGCCCGGGACCAGGGTTCAATACCCGCCTTGGCGGGTCTTGGGCTCAATTTCCTCGGACCTGATAATTCTCGCCTCGGTGCCTATTCTAATCATGGGTCCCACTCTGCGACTCTGGCCAATAGCTTGCTTAATCTCCACAACGGCCCCAAAAGCGCTGGGATGCCTGGTTTCACCCTGGGGGTGCCCAGGAGTGGACACTCACAGGGAAAACCAGGAAGGGTTCCTAAGTGGTATACGGACAGCGCCGGGACACTACCTCAGGGAAGTAGCTGTGCGCTCTATAAATACCGGTACATTTACATTTACATTTATTGTCTTGAGGCGATATTTCAATCGTTTGACAAGTCTAGGCGAAACATCACCTTTTCTGAGTCTCTTAGCTGGCACTGTGCTTTCAGTATCTTCAGATGTTCTTTTGTTTTCATTGATTTGTGGCACAATTTGGTTATTTTCGTCTTCTGAACTCCTCTCTCTATCTTACCTGGTCCAGGGCTTCTTATATCTGCCGTTTCTACCTGGATGCGTTTTTCTACTCTATTCTTACCCTGTTCAGGAGTTTGTTTGCTTTGACTTTGTTCTCCTTCTTCTTCCTGAACTTGTTTTTCTAGTCCTAACTGATCCTGCTCAGGTCTTTCAAATTCTTGATTATCTTCTGCCTGAGCGTTTTCTCTAATACCTATCTGTCCCTCCTCAGACTCGTGAATGTTGCTTCTATTTTCGTCTGTCTGAGTAGGTTGCTCTTTCCTTATCTGGTCCTCCTCAGATTTGATGTTAGCTTTGATTTCTGTAATCTGAGTGCGTTCTTCAATTCCTGTCTCGTCTTCACTATCACTCTGTCGGTCTAAATATGTTTGGCTTCTTGTTGTCACTGTTATTTCAGGTATGTCTACTATTGGAATCCATTCATCCTGACTTGTGCTCGGTCATTCATCATCAGCTACTTCAGGATCCAATTCTTGCGACCCTTCAGCTGTGCAAATTTCAGCTCCTGTTCCATCAGGCTCTGTTACTCTTTTGGTATGGCTTGCATGAATCCAATTAGGTATACCTGCACACTTTACAGCTGTGGTGGTAGCCAGTATGACTTGATGAGTTTTAAATGCTTCACAAATTAATCAAATTATTTCATTATTAAAATGAGACCCTCGGTCTGATTCAATCGTTACTGGAAAACCGGATCAGGGAATGAGTTCTCTCAACAGGAGCTTGGCCACAGTTATACTGTCATTTCTCCTTGTAGGGTACGCTTCCACCCACTTGGAAAATAAACAGACAATTACAAGGACATATTTCAATCCTCGACAAGCGGTCAACTGTATGAAATCAATCTGGAGTCGTATGAATGGACCCTCTGCTTTCCCAATCTTTCCAGGACAGACTAAGGGTTTTCTGCCTGTATTCATTTGTTGGCAAATTAAGCATCTCTGGCAAAGGATCTCTGCTACATTCCTGAACCTTGCGTTAAACCAATCTTGTCTGAAAAGTTGAATCATTGCATCTCTGCCTATATGTGTGTCTCCATGGTACATCCTAGCCATAGGTGCAAGCATGCAGTCAGGTAAACAGGTCTTCCATCTAGGTAAATTATTACACCACCAGTCCTTCTTTGACACCCTATTTTCTCTCATTCTTCCTTTTCTTTGAATTCTGCTTTATTTTATAAATCTCTTACTTCCTCCCATGTTCTCACACCCCCTAGCAGCATACAATGGCAGCTGATTCCACATCCATCAATTTTCTTATTTACTGCATTTTGCATTTAGCACAATGTTGGGCAACTTAGCCAGCCTAACGATTACCAGCTGTCACTTTGTCGTTTCCAGATTGGTGAGCAGCACACTTGACCACAGCCACTTCTTTTGGTAACTGAATTGCTTCAATGAATTCTTTTACAAAATGTCCACTTTTAATAGGGGTTCCTGAAGAAGTCATGATATCCCTTTGCATCCAAAGTTGGCCAAAGTCGTGCACAACTCCGTAACCATACTGACTGTCAGTGTAAATGGTCACTCTCCAATTTTTCCCAATTTTACAAGCTTTGATTAAAGCTACCAATTTGGCTAATTGGTCAGACTTGACACTGGTAAGTAAGATGCTTCGACTATTTCAGCCAATGTACACACAGCATATGCAGCACTTAAACCTCCTTCCTCATGTCGCATGCACAAGCCATCTACAAACAGTTCATGTTCTGGATTCTTTAAAGGTTCTTCTTGTATATCTGGGTGTGGTTTAGTACTGTATTCAGTGAGGTCGATACCATCATGTTCGTCTTCATTTTTCACTTCTTAATAGTGTGAATTTGGTAACAGAGTGGCAGGATTTAAAACAGTACATCTGACTATGGTCAAATTTTCTGCACCTAGTATAACTCACTCATACTTAGTCAGCCAACTAGGAGCGAGATACTGTGTGCGAGTAAGTGTCAACAAAATCACAACTGCATGTGGGACATACATTGTTACAGGGTGTCCCATTACAATGGATTCACTTTGTTCCAAACTCATGCACGTTGCAGCTACAGAATTTAGGCATCCCGGTAATGCAGATGCCACTGGGTCCAAAGTGGCAGAGAAATATGCCACAGGATGTCGCATCAGGCCATGCATCTGCGTTAGAACTGAGAGAGCACAATTTTCTCTTGTGTTACAGAATAATGTGAATTCTTTAGAATAATCTGGCATACCTAATGCAAGTGCTTCACACAGAGAGTTGCGTAATTTCACAAAAGCTGTCATGCTTTCATCATCCCATTCGACTGGATCTTTTGCTCTTTTCTTTGTTAATTGTATTAGTGGTTTTGCCAGTACTGCAAATCCCACTATCCACTGTCTGGAATACCCTATCACTCCGAGGAACATCCTGATTTCTTTCTGAGTCTGAGGTCATTTCATATTTCTGATTATTTTTATTCTTTCTGAGGTCACTCTTCTGACCCCTCTCTCTATTTGGTGTCCCAAATATTTGACCGAAGTGGTACAAAACTGTAATTTTTCAGGTGACACTTTATGTCCGCCTTCAGCCAAGTGATTTAACAATGCAATTGAGTCAATGACACAGTCATCTCAGGTCTTAGAGGCGACTAGTAAGTTTTGGGCAGCACTAGAGATTCAAGACACTTTTTCAAAATCTGATTAAAGATCAATGGACTCTCAGTGTACCTTTGAGGAACACGATTCCACACATAAACATGCTCGTGAAATTTAAATGAAAATAAAAACTGACTGTCTGGATGCAATGGAATGGAGAAAAAGGCATGGCACAAATCAATTACAGTGAACCATCCTGCACTCCATG
Organism: Lissotriton helveticus; assembly: GCF_964261635.1. Classification (NCBI taxonomy): domain Eukaryota; kingdom Metazoa; phylum Chordata; class Amphibia; order Caudata; family Salamandridae; genus Lissotriton; species Lissotriton helveticus. Next base: position 2,086,206,688 of record NC_136065.1, read on the forward strand.
GTATCTGATATAAAATCACTGCAGGATTTGGTACTATTGGACAACATGGTACAACTATTTTATTTATTTTCCGCAAATCTTGGACCACCCTATATTTGCCATTTTAGTTTCTTTATGCCAATTACAGGTGAATTACAGGGACTACTCATTATTTCTTTTAATATGCCTTTGTTCAACCAAACGTTCAATTTCAGTTGCAACACCTGCTTTTATTTCTTTTTTTTGGAAAACATTTTTATTGGCATTTATTATCAACAAACCAAACATAAAGCAATTCATTGTCGACCTGCTTTTATTTCTTGGCTCAATTTGTATTGTCGAGTATTTGGGTAAACTGCACTTTCCTTTACAGTTACTTTTACCGGGTCTACATTTGCCATTAATCCTACCTCTGTTCCGGTAAAATCCCACACATCAGGATTTACCGTATCTTGAACCTCTTCTGGTAAGTCTTTTGGGGTCATCTTTGTAACTGGGTCATTTACTGCAGTTCCTTGTCTGGCTAACATGATTTTGTATTTTCCATCTTCATCTGGAGTCTGAATTGCAACACCATCCGGCAAGCAGAATATTGTGCAGTTCATTTTGCACAACATATCCCTTCATAACAAGTTTACAGGACTCCAGTGGCAGACTACAAACGTATGCATTTCTTTAAAAGTGCCAATACATACCTCCATTGGTTCGGTAATTGTGGTCCTAATCTGTTTATTAGAAACGCCCACTACTTGGATCGCTTCTCCCGAGAGGGGTAGGTTTGGGATAAATGCTGTTCTCACAGTAGAAAGGGTAGCACCAGTATCTAGCACGAAGGTGACATCATTTCCTTCTACTTTACCTTCAATGTAAGGTCCTGACTGATCTACCGGCAAGGATACACCAAGTACGCTTTCCTCTTCCGCACCTCTCAGGCACCGCCAGTAAGTCTCCTCTTCGAAAAATGTGTCTTGGAAAAGAAACTGTGGAGTTACCGTGTTGAATACCTTAATACAACAGGTTAACAATGCTTTATAAACTTTGCTTTCTCACTAAATTAATTTGCTTCAAAATGCACCATTTGCCAATCTTTGTTTAGTTTTTTTTCAGGGGGAGGACTCCCCATGGACGCCAATTTGTCCATTAAGCTTGTTTGCTTCACTTACTACATAAACGTCATGTCCAACTTTTACGCCCCACCACTTACCACTTTCAAATGACACCAGCCACTGGTAAGTGACTGTAATTGCGGTGGTACTTCACAGGAATATCACTGATAACCAGCATCTAAAGTCTGTCGATGAACAGTTGTGGAATTGTCCCCAGTTCTACTAAAAATATAGTTGCCTATGTAAGATAGTAAGTTATGAGTTGGAAGCAATATGAGTCTTTCTACAGTAATATATCTGCCACCTTCTGTCTACTGAGGAACCAAGTACCACTCTGTAGAACATTGAGTGGTTAGGGCTAATACCCCAGTCCAAAGGCACTCATTGAAGAACACCCATACAATCATTGTCTAGTCAGTGCTCTTACATATAAAATATAAAAGTACATTATCATTATTGTGCACATACTATTTATTTAGGAGTTTTATATAGCGCTAGCCAGACCCGAAGATATCGGAGCGCTTTACAACATAAGTAGCTGGGAAATAAAAAAAATAACAGTAGTAAACATATTGACTCAAGGCAAATCGAAAGTCTCAGAACACAAGATAACACAGGAAATCGCAGAGTATAGGAGTAATATGCACATTGACTCGTGGGGAGACCCTTTCCGGGCGGGGGCACAGGAACGAGTCGGGAGGTGGGTGAGGTAGAAGTCTTAATGTTAAGGTGGCTGAGTGCTGCAATGGGCAAGAGTCTGCGTTTGGGCAGCAGCTATCCATTCGGAAGGGATCAGATGAGGAAGCGATCTTTGAGTTGCCTTTTGAATTTTACAAAGGAGGGGGTGGTCCGGATATGGACTGGGATGGTGTTCCAGATTTTGGGCGCATTTCCAGAGAAGGATTGAGATGAGGTTTTTTGTTTACGAGTTGTCGGCGTGATGAGGAGTAGAGTGTTGGTACTCCTGAGGCTCCTTGTCTGACCGGCTTTTTTGAGTTTGGCGGCGAGGTAGGCGGGTTTCCCAGTGTGCAAAGCTTTGTGCGTGAGACAGGCAGTTCTGCAGTTAGCACGCATTTTGATTGGGAGCCATTTTAGTTCTCTGAGTGCAGGCAAGATGTGTTCAAATTTCATTACTCCGGTGACCATTCTGGCTGCTGCGTTAAGAGCTATCTGAGGGGAGCTAAGTTGGATTTTGCTGTTCCTGTGAGGGTTGCATTCCCATAGTCCAGTCTGGACAGCACTAGGGATTGAGTAACTTGTTTAAGGTAATTGGGAGGGATGAACGTTTTTTTTTGTTGAGCAGTTTAAGGTTGAAGAAGGCGCTCTTAGCGGAGTTTTTGATGTGTTTGGTCCAAGTCTAATTTTGGGTCCAGAGTGATTCCCAGTGATTTTATAGAGTCGGCTAGGGTGAGATTGCAGTTAAACCATTCTACTCAATAGTATACATTAATGTACAATTATATGCATGATGGATGGTGGAAATACCTATGGTGACACCCTTCAAATAGTTCAAAACCCTAATAAGCTCTCAACCCTAAGACCATGATACCCCCAACATGCATTGGACCCCAGTATAACTGAATCTATTTATCATGGCTTTGTCAATGTGTCCTATGTTGATAAAAGCCGAACTATATCATAATAAACAAACACAACACTGTTAAAATCACTAAGGATTGTACCACCTTACAATGACATTCATTAGGGCAGGATTCTCCAATGAGTAGCTCGAAAGCTACTGGTAGCCTCCATTTACCTGTTGCCCTCCTGTGTGCAGCCCAGCCTACTAAATTAGAAACTTTGTTTGGTTGGAATAATATTAACCCCTGGCGGAGTTCGCGGAGTTGTACTACGCGGAACTCCGCGAAGTGAATAAAACCCTCTGCTGCAATACGCGGAGCTCTGCGAGCGGCGGAGTACAATAGAAAAATGCGGTTTGCGGTGATTGCACAGTGCCGGATGCTTGTCCGCACTGTGCAATCATTGCAAACGGCACCATGCACAGTGAAAGTGGTCCCTGCTTTTCTTTTCTGCTGCTTGAGATTTTTACTCGAGTTGCAGCTTTCTCAACGCGAACAGGCAGTTTCTCAACGCGAGCTGTCGTGAGCATACGTGACCACTCGCAATGAGAAACCTGAACCGCCCCCACGTTGAGAAATCTTTCCGGGATGTTGATTTTCCATGCTCAAGCTCGGCAACTTTGATGTTGACAATCGTGAACGAGGAACAGTCTCACCAGGAGGTTGATTTTCCTCACTCACGGTCGCCAACTTGATGTTGACGAATGCGAGCGAGGAAAAAAACTACGCTATGCAACGCTAAGTGGAGTTTTTTGGAACTCCGCGATCTCCGCGTGACGTGGAGTGCAGAAATCTCTGCAAACTCCGCCAGCGGAGCGGAGTTCACCACTCAAGGTTAAATTATGTATATATATATATATATATTTCTTCAAATCTTCACATTCTCGTGTTTGTCGACGGAAGTCACGGCACCACAACAGTAAATTAATTTAAATTTTGTTTATTTTAAATACACCATGTGCAAAGAGTGCAAAATGAACGGCCTACGCGTTTCGACTGCAATCAGTCTTCAACTGGACCAATATATATATCCAATTACCGCTCCGGTTGCTTGAAGCCACCAACAGAGAAACAGACTCTTCAATTGATTTTCATCACTGCCGACTACAGAGACCTTTTATTTAATCCATGAAAGTGCAAAATATACGGACAGATGACGCGTTTCGGCCAGCAGGGTGGCCTTGCTCACATATCCGCGTTACTTGATTGTCAAACTTATATACAAAACATGATATAATCACGTGACTGTGAAAACTACTACTTCGATGGACATTGAAAAAATACTATCTGGTGCAAAAACTACCAAAGAGAGACTCACTTGCATAGGCAAAATCTGTATACATCAGATACTATTTACAATGCGTTAATGCGATTGAATTTGAATTTAAAATAGAATAGACGGCACAAAACAACAAATAATGATGATGATGACACATTCACAATCCGTCATTGCGCAAATGAATATAAAAATATATATATATATATATATATGTATATTACCTACTGGCGGTCGCCAGTAGGTATATATAGTTAGGATTTTTTCTCTATGGGATTTTTGAAAATTCTATGTCTAATAACTTTGGCGTTTGTGGACGGAATTGGCTGAAATTTTCAGGAAAATGGAACATTTTGTTTCTGAGCAGCCCCTGGAAATTTGGGGGGGGGTTTGTCAAGGGGGGGCCGAGAAAAAAGGGGGGTCCCAAAACGTGTTTTTAACATTGAGTTTTCCATAGGGCGGTTGGCCTCACTTTTAGCCCGAACGGCTGAATGGATTTGCACGAAACTTGGCAAAATTGTAGGGACTGGTAACCCGATGTGCCTTTGCTAGGTCTCAATATATGTGCTCCAGTGGATTTTGAGAAATTAACGTTAAAAAAAAGATATATATCTGTAACAGCGGACCGTGCAGCGTTCCAGTTCGCGTACTTTTCGCGTTACGGAGCTTTGTGAAGCGAAGCTGATTGGTTCTTCGGCGTCTGTAAACATTCCAAACAGTCCGTAGCGGCCGCCATCTTGTCTCTCGGTAGGATCGAGAGACAAGAGGAGGCCAAAGCGAAGGGGCAAATGACCATAAGGGGGCATAGTAGATCCTCGCTGACCCCCTAGGTTTGATGTGGAGGTTTTAAAAGGGCCCCGCGGGGCAAAAAAAAAAAATTATAATAATCGAACGGCTGAATGGATTTGCACAAAACTTGGCAAAATATTAATGACTGGTAGCCCGATGTGCCTTTGCTAGGTCTCAATATATGTGCTCCAGTGGATTTTGAGAAATTAACGTTCAAAAAAAGATATATATCTGTAACAGCGCTCCGCTTCGCGTATTTTTCGCGTTACGTAGCTTTGCGAAGCTGATTAGTTCTACGGCGTCTGTAAACATTCCAAACAGTCCGTAGCGGCCGCCATCTTGTCTCTCGGTAGGATCGAGAGACAAGAGGAGGCCAAAGCGAAGGGGCAAATGACCATAAGGGGACATAGTAGATCCTCCCTGACCTCTTAGGTTTGATATACCATTTTGCCAAGTTTGGTGTAATTCCGTTCAGCCATTCAGGCTGTAGACGTATCTAAATGTCCTATGGAAAATTGCATGGGGAAAACACATTTGAAAGTGTTGAAATTTAGAACCAATTAAAATGTTACTTTGGTTTTGTATTTGTGTGTGATGAAAGTTAATTGGTTATGTATATATCTAAAATGAGAGGAAACCACAGCCATTTTGTGATACTACTGTCTGAGGTACATTTGTGAGGAATTTTTGGTGGTCAATTTCTGGTGTTTGATTTACACAGTACTAACACTTCTCCTACTTTTAAAAAGGTGAGTTGTTAATTTGTAAAGGGAACTATGTTGTACACTTGAAGATAATTTGAAAAATGTTTTCTGTTATTTATTTACAGTCCTTCTGTTATACTAAATACTTGATAAAGTTAGTTTTATATTATGTATTACTAAAAACGATAAATGAAAGTGATTATTTTTTTCTGCAATTTACAGCAAGCAATTTCAAAATAAAATGGCTCACAATGAAGAGACCGTGGCAATTTCTTTTGAATTATCCACTACATTTATTGAAATTGACAGCACCAATAATGAAATATTCTCACAAGGAGGAGATGACTTGAATGATTTTTTTGATCAATCTCTTGATGGCGAATTTATCGAATGTTTGGAGACCATAGAGTTACAAGAATCATCATTGCAGACTTTTCATGAGGAGATTCCAGATGAGATGATTGAAGAGGAAATTCCTGATGAGGACATGTTACTAGTTCTTTCAAATTTTGAAAATTCAGAAGAATAAATTTATATTTAGAAATCAAAAATTGTTTGAGACATTATTCATTTTTATTTTTAATTTATGAAGTTGTAGCGAAGTGATTGTAGTATAAAATGAGACTTATAGTATAGAGTGCAACATTTTTATGTTACATGGTAAGTTTACTCATATTTACTTCCCTTCTCCCACTATATTATCTCCAATGTGTATTTGACATCTCTTCTTCATCTCCGGCCTCCTTTCTCTCACTGTCAGTCTCTGATGCATCTTATCGCTGCCATTTTGTGTAATTACAGAAGAGAGTAAAATAAAATAGTTCGGAACGTGAAAAGGGGGCAAAGTAGAGTAACCCTCACCCCCTAGGCCTTCTCAGGCGGTCCCAAAAGGATCAGTTTCTGCTTTCCTGAGAGATTATGGTATGAGTTCCATATACCACAATAACTTGCATTACAACATGCAAGATATCTATCTCCTATTACCAACTTTTGGAGATATTCGCGCTAAGCGCGAATATCTCCAAAAACTAACACCTGCCCTGAGCAGTTCTTAGCCATGTTATCCAATGGGAGGTGGATAACATGGCTAAGAGCATTAGCTCGGTAATGCATGAATATCGCTGACTTTTTAGCGATATTCATGCATTGCGGCCGTTTTTTATCGCATTTGCGATAAACCTTGATAATAGCAAGGTTTATCTTCGATAATTTCTGACGATGCTTAGCGGTAAAAAATTCGTTGCTAAGCATCGTTAGCGATAAATATCGCTTAACTTTGGTAATATGCACCAACGTCTGTTAACGTTCGATTCGAAGGAAATGAGGAAGTGTTGAAAAACATTGTCTGCGCCATCTTGCCTTTTTTGAAATGCCACACTTTTGTCGTGGACGGCAGCCATTTTAGATGTCTTGACCAGACCCACTCTCTGCACGCTGTCGATTCGTAGCATGGCTCCCCACCCTCGCAAGCATCTTCCCCAGGCACTGGTCACCCCCGCTCTCTGTCTTATGCATGGGCAATAAACCTCCCCCCATCTGCGCTGCTCTTCCCTGAGAATCACACTCTGTGCCCGCCCGACACCTCCCTTTCGCCCTATTCACTACCGCACCCTCTGACACTCCTCTTCCTCTGTGTCCGATTGTCCAGGCTATCAGCTAGCCCTGCAGATGTAGTTTATGGCCCAGCTGTAAAGAATCACCCCTCTTCAAAGGAGTTATAGTAGATCAAGGCCCACACCCGATGAGATCCGTCACACCACACGTGTTCCTACTATCTGAAAACCATCCTGTATTGTGATTGGGGAGGGGACCGAGCCTGAAGCGGAAGATTCCAGGGATGACTCTTTGTACATCAAAGTTTTTACAATTATGTGTCACATAAAAAATATATAGCACTCCAACAAAGTAGTAGGAATATAAAACTTTAATAACTTATAAATATATACAACAAAACAAAAACAGTAAAAACATTTAAACAACGAAGAGACCGTGGCAATTTCTTTTGAATTATCCACTACATTTATTGAAATTGACAGCACCAATAATGAAATATTCTCACAAGGAGGAGATCACTTGAATGATTTTTTTGATCAATCTCTTGATGGCGAATTTATCGAATGTTTGGAGACCATAGAGTTACAAGAATCATCATTGCAGACTTTTCATGAGGAAATTCCTGATGAGATGATTGAAGAGGAAATTCCTGATGAGGACATGTTACTAGTTCTTTCAAATTATGAAAATTCAGAAGATGTTGCCTGGGTGCCGCACTGATTTGGGTATCCGGCGTGGGGCGTCCCGGGGGGTGGGTTGTCAGTAGCGGTCTGTTGTGCGAATAGTTCCAAGGCAGCAGAACGCGCTGAAATCTGGATGTCACGAAGGTGATGTCTAGTAAGTTGCCGCCCAGCAAATAACGGCGTGGGGCGCCACGGGGGGTGGGGGGGAGGCAGTCCAAAGTTCCGTTAAAAGGGCAAAGGAAAGGATCGGTGGTTTGAACCATCAGTCAAAAAGGGGAGGGGGTGCAACAATTTTTCCTACCGGGTCACACTGTGCTTTCACCGGAACTGAGGTCTGCAGGATTCTAGTCATTCAAACTGAGGCTGGCGCCAGCATGGGAGCGCCGACGTCCCGCGGCTACAGTTTCGTCACTCCACGGGCGATCATGGCAGTCATTCCCCATCGGGGGTGTCTGCGGGGGTCGGGGACTCCCGCGGCTCCTCTAGAATCTTCAAGGTCGTGGGGGACTACGGTGGTGGAGTCAACCAGTGACCGGGCCATTTCTTTATGCTGGGCCCGCTCTTGCCAGGTCGACCGCCATTTTGAGAGTTCGGTAGCTACTGGCGATCGCGGGTCAAATGAGCGGACGGGCTCCACCCTGCCGGGCGAGACGTTGCAGCATCGCCACAGTGGAAGAACCCTTTTCCGGGCGCCTGGAGCGCTGAGGGTGCAGCTGGGAAGCCTCCACCTGGGGAGGCGGGAGAGGCCTGTTCGCACCGTCTCTCCCTCCCAGTGCACCCCACGGCGTCTCGCTTGACATTTGTTATGGCCGGACCAGGCGATGAGGACGAGAGGGGGGGGGGTCGCAGGCATGTGCAAGACATCCCCCCCCCCAGGGTTGTTGCAGCAATTATAGAAGAAAGAAGAAATGTCCCGTCCATCTTCGGGCCGGGCTTCCGGCGGTTGGCGGCCGGGCGCCCTTTGCTCTGGCCCCATGAATGGGTTCCTTGGCTCATCGGCTGCAGCCGGATCCCGTCGGCCCCAGCCCCCGGCCGTTGGTGGCCGGACCGGGAGAGAGTGTGGGGGGACAACCTGCAACTCTCAAGGGCCACCGCGGCCGGACTGGGAGAGAGAGGGGAGGGTCGAGGACACGGACATTCCCCCGCTGAAACTCTCCAGTGTTGTCAATCCCCCTGGCCGGGTCCCGCTGGCCTCGGCCTCTCCTCCGGCTACACCCTACGTGATGATCTCCTGGCCGACGGTTGGCAGCAGGACCCGCCTTATATGTGTTGCTTCCGGCTGGGCGTAGCCGAAAACCTGTTGCACTTTGGAAGTTTCTAGAATGGGGCGGATGTCTGCTGACTTGTATCTTTCCCAGTTTGCCGTTATTTGGCCGTGGCAGGCGGTGGGACAGACACGTTTTGGGGCAGTGAGGGGCGATGTTTTCAGGTTTCCTATTACGGGCTTACTTCTAACGTTTCTTGTTTCTAGGACAATAATAGGTTTTATCATTACGTATTGTTATCGTTTCTTTGTTTGTTATTTAATAAAAAGTTCATCAGTGGCCTACTGATTTTCGTTTTCCTATTCTTTTCTTTCCAGGTTGTTTCATGCTAAAGTTTCTGTTAACAGGATACAGTGATCACTTCGTTATTATTGCATATGTCCTTTTCACTAGGGGTGCTCTCTGGTCGGGCCAGATGACCTATCTCTAGTAAAGGGTCCGGGTGAAACAGGTGCATCAATCAGTGGGGAGTAGATAGGCATGACAGATTACAACGGGGGAGAAAGGTCCGCATTACGTACCCTTTCACTACTTGCAAAGATTTTCCTACGTTTATTTGCAAACAGGGAATACCTCCAAAAAGAACCAATTCCCAAACAGTCAATGTTCGGGCAAACAATCAATCAATGAGGAACGAAATAGGCACGACGTGTTAAAGGTTTGCGTTACCTACCCTTCACTATCTGCAAAGGGAGAGAGAATATTCCTATTCTTCCTCGTTTGCAGGCAGAGAAGATCCTTAAGAGAACCAACTTCGAACAATTCAATGCTCGATTCAAACAATCAACAAGGGGTACTGTGAACACAAATGAACGCCGCTTATGTACATACACATTGCTATTTTCAACAGGTTGTTCCTAATGTTTCTATTTTAGCGAGGTCAAAAAGAGATCCCATTAGTGGCCTACTGATTTTGCTCGATTCCTTTTGTTTTTTTACACGATTTTTCGCTATCTGCAAAGACTAAACAGAGTATTGCGACTCTGTGCTTGTTTGTAAATAGAGAATGAACCAAAGAGAACAATCAATCAAATGGAGAGAGAAGCAGGCACGACGGATTACAACGGGGGCAAAGGCCTGCGTTAACTACCCTTCACTATCTGCAAAGAGAGAGTACTCCTAATAGAAATGAGGGGGGGGGGCAGCATTCAAAGCAGATCAGTGTGCATAAACACGAAAATGTTTTTACTTACCACGTACTTGACATTCGACAGCTTATGATATTTGCTATTAAAAAACCATTGAAATTCACTGTGAAAACCATAGGTTATAGACCATATATAGTTAGGAATTAGCATTTACAAAACCTTGAAAATTCACTGAAAAAACCATAGGTTATAGACCATATATAGTTAGGAATTAGCATTTACAAAACCTTGAAAATTCACTGAAAAAACCATAGGTTATAGACCATATATCGTTAGGAATTAGCATTTAAAAAACCTTATTTTACTCACACAAAACCATTGAAATTCCATATATAGTTAGTTGCACTAACTATATATCGCGCACCCGCAATCCACTGCTGATGATGTCACATATTACATCATTCATGACATGGTCAGTGACATCACTGATGACATCACTGATGACATCTCAAATGACATCACTGATGACATCACTGATGACATCTCATTTGACATCAATGACCACATCACTGATGATATCATTCATGTGACAATACAATGCATCTCCTCACATTTTAATATAACCTCTGTTTCACCCAGTGTTAAATACAGAGTATAATTTTTGAAACCATTGACACACCAATACTAGTTACTACATACGCACTCACTGATTCCTACGTCTACACACACCTTCACTCATTCACCCATACAATCATTCATACATACAATCACTCATCTTTACAACACTATCATATGCACTCATACACCTATACAGACACTCACAGTCTGCCACTCATCCATGGAGTTACTCACACACCTAGTCAGTCCTGTAAAGAATCAATGACACTTCCATTTTCTTGTCTATACAGTTAAACATAGAGCACCTTACATTTTCAAACATATACTAACACATACTTACCTTCTTATACAATCATTGATACAAGTACACATTGATCTGCACAGAGTCACACACCTCCCAGCCAGCCACACACACACTCAGTCTCCCATACAAATACTTGGACAATCAATCAGTAACCCATATAGTTAATCATATAGCTACTGATCAACACATGCAGCAGTTTACAGAACGACAGACATAATGATGCACAAATTAAGACAGTTTAGTCACTAACCCATGCACTCAGTGAGACACATTTAATCACTCACTCATACATTCAGTCATGCACCTACTAAATCCTTTGTCCAGACACTTATACTTCCACTCATTCTTCAATATGTAAGACACATTTTAACTTTACATAAACATACAGTCACTGGATGTTGTCATCAGTGATGTCATCAGTGATGTCATTTGAGATGTCATCAGTGATGTCATCAGTGATGTCACTGACCATGTCATGAATGATGTAATATGTGACATCATCAGCAGTGGATTGCGGGTGCGCGATATATAGTTAGTGCAACTAACTATATATGGAATTTCAATGGTTTTGTGTGAGTAAAATAAGGTTTTTTAAATGCTAATTCCTAACGATATATGGTCTATAACCTATGGTTTTTTCAGTGAATTTTCAAGGTTTTGTAAATGCTAATTCCTAACTATATATGGTCTATAACCTATGGTTTTTTCAGTGAATTTTCAAGGTTTTGTAAATGCTAATTCCTAACTATATATGGTCTATAACCTATGGTTTTTTCAGTGAATATATATATATATACATATATATATATATATATATTACCTACTGGCGGTCGCCAGTAGGTATATATAGTTAGGATTTTTTCTCTATGGGTTTTTTGAAAATTCTATGTCTAATAACTTTGGCGTTTGTGGACGGAATTGGCTGAAATTTTCAGGAAAATGGCACATTTTGTTTCTGAGCAGCCCCTGAAAATTTTGGGGGGGTTCGTCAAGGGGGGGCCGAGAAAAAAGGGGGGTCCCAAAACGCGTTTTTCCCATGTTAATTTCCATAGGGCGGTTGGCCTCACTTTTAGCCCGAACGGCTGAATGGATTTGCACGAAACTTGGCAAAATTGTAGGGACTGGTAGCCCGATGTGCCTTTTGTAGGTCTCAATATATGTGCTCCAGTGGATTTTGAGAAATTAACGTTTAAAAAAAGATATATATCTGTAACAGCGGACCGGGCAGCGCCCCAGGACGCGTACTTTTCGCGCAACGGAGCTTTGTGAAGCGATGCTGATTGGTTCTCCGGCGTCTGTCAACATTCCAAACAGTCCGTAGCGGCCGCCATCTTGTCTCTCGGTAGGATCGAGAGACAAGAGGAGGCCAAAGCGAAGGGGCAAATGACCATAAGGGGGAATAGTAGATCCTCGGTGACCCCCTACGTTTGATGTGGAGGTTTTAAAAGGGCCCCGCGGGGCAAAAAAAAAATAATAATAATCGAACGGCTGAATGGATTTGCACGAAACTTGGCAAAATTGTAGGGACTGGTAGCCCGATGTGCCTTTGCTAGGTCTCAATATATGTGCTCTAGTGGATTTTGAGAAATTAACGTTCAAAAAAAGATATATATCTGTAACAGCGCTCCGCTTCGCGTACTTTTCGCGTTACGGAGGTTTGCGAAGCTGATTGGTTTTTCGGCGTCTGTAAACATTCCAAACAGTCCGTAGCGGCCGCCATCTTGTCTCTCGGTAGGATCGAGAGACAAGAGGAGGCCAAAGCGAAGGGGCAAATGACCATAAGGGGGCATAGTAGATCCTCCCTGACCCCCTAGGTTTGATGTGGAGGCTTTGAAAGGGTCTCGCAGGGCAAAAAAAAAATATACCGTTTTTTTAGTATTTTTGCGTGGAGTGCGCCCGGTTCGCGAACCGGGAAGCGGTCTGGGGAGCGTACTTTCTTGAAAATTAGTGAAAAAAGTTAGAGTAAAATAATAATTGTGAGTGATCAGATGTAGGGTAGCTCTGAGAAGAGCTTTTGGGTTTATGGTACATTCAGGTACTTATAAGTAGGTACCAATGCACAGTCTTAAATTCAGAGTGAAAACTCTGTTGCCCTCATCTGAGAAGTGCACTCCATCTGCTCTGTAGATATCTTGCATGTAGTAACGCAAGTTATTGTTGTACAGGGAGCCCATTCCATGGTCTCTCATGTAAGCTGAAACACATTTGTTTACATACTTCCTCGATTTCTCAATTTGTGGACAAAATTGGTGCGACCACCTCCATTTCTGTCTTTGGCATATATTTGAATATACCAAGGCAGTCTGAGGAAAAAGTGCCATCAATTGCTCAAAGGTGTCCTTTAAAAGCATTTCCAGACCTACCCCAGTCAAAGTGCCCAAATCATTACCTCCACAGTGCACAATTAACAGGTCAGGTTTTGGCAAATGCATAAAGGTTTTCACCAATGGTATCAATTGGTGACATTTTAATCCTCTGTGGCCAAACCACTTAATTTCCACATCTTGTAAATTGAGGTTAGGTAAATTCCTGTTTTCAGCGTACCTTTGAGCCCAATAGATGTAGCTATGTCCAACAATCCAGACAGAAAACATGGCGAGAGAAGGTTCTCCTGCAGTCAGATGAAGTGTGGCAATGAAATGGCAGTTGAAAAAATGAGAGTGTAAAATGAAAAAAACTGAGGAGTTTCTGTGTTAATGAAGCAGTAAGAGTGATTGGTGGATTTTGATTGCTGAAAACAGAAAGTTAGTGTGCATGGATGAGTTCGTTGAAAGATGTATTTTGAGTGGCGAAGAAAAAATCATTAAATGAAAGAATGCTCTGGATATGCAGGTGCACTGAGAGTTCAGAGTTCAATTGCAACATTGTTGTGTGAGAGGTCTTGCAAGAGGTGGTTGCTATGCAGAAAAAGCAGAGAGGGGGCAGAGGGGGGAAGGGTTTTGCTTTGAAAAAAAGTGAGGGAAGAGTTTTGATTGGGTGACATGAGAGATATGTGTGAGGAATTACAGCATTTCTGTGCTTTTGATAGCTGCAGACTCTGGAGTGCATACCTTTTGCTCTGCTGAAGACAAATTGGTGTGTTTCTGAGACTGTTTTGAAACTCAAAGTATTTGCTAAGGTGAGAACAAATTTCTTTAATTTAGATAGAAAATAGTGTGCTTTAAGGAGAAAATTATGAAGAAAGTTGTGTTTTTCAAATGTTGCTTTGTCTCAAGTGTTTCACAAATAGATTTTGTTTCTTTGAGAAATTGTAATTGGAGAAAATGTGAAGTATTAGTACTGACAGGGCTTTTATGTGCATAGGAGCTGTGGAGTGTTTTCAAATTATGACTTGTAAATCGTTTTTGAGAAAAAGCAATGGTTTTAATATTGATGAGAAGGACATAATGGTGTCTGCTTCTTTATAAGGTAATTGAGAGTCTCTGATGTTATTTTTCCCATTTCAATGTAAGAAGTTTGTCTGTGGAGCAAATTGCTTGTAAATATGCTCCCACCTGTGCATGGCAAATTTAGATTTTGAATGTTTCCGTTACATAGGCATGTTAAAGGTGACTGAAACATGCTGCAAAGGCAATCAAAAAATGCTTTTATGTGTCTTAAGGACATTTTAAGTAATTTCCCCATGTGCAGTGTTTTCAAATTATGAGTTGAAAATCGTTTTTGAGGTAAAGGAATGTTTTCAAAATTTATGTGCGCCATATGACCCCAAATTTCTTTTTCAGGGGTGCAGCAGGGTGTTCTTGAGACACCCCTGCACCGTCGGAAAAATTCGTAATTTGCGATGAGGTAATTGCTAATCGCAAATTGCACCTTCATTCCTATGGGCCTCCTGCTGCATGGAAATGAATGGGTAATCTTGCTGAAATGCAAAGTCGAATCTGTATTTAAAAGGGTCTGCACCTCTGTACGGGTGTTCGCTATGTGAAGCACGAAAGTTTCACGGGCCGAACTCAAGGCCACCTCTCTCTGAGACAAAAGAGCTCTTATTCTTGCCATGCCGTTGAAATGTGCTCCCAAGGTTGGTATTTGTGGCCAGATTGAAAACTCCCTATGTTCATGTGTGGGAGGAAATAGAACATTTCTGCAGCAAATAACCCGTTCATTTACTGTTACGATAAAATGAATACTTTTAATTAACCCAGAACAATCTTCATTATTGAGCATCAAATAACTACCATTTTCCAAGAACTTGAACGTGGGGATGATAGCAGGAACTGGTGTGCCTTGCAACACGCAAGCCATATTTGGTCGGTGTTTGTTGCATGAACCGTGTAACTGTATGTGCCTACACATTAGTGAATGATCTGGCGTCTCAGTGCATTCCTCTCCATTCAGATAAAGTTCTTGATCATCTTTGAAAATCTGTATGTGTATGGAAGCGACCAGACCTCATGAAGAAAACCACTACCTAAAGGTTAATAACGACCTATTGGTATATATTTCATACAATTTGAAAACTTATATAAAGCAAAAGGCAGCGTTATTAAACCGTGGATAAGGCACGTTGCCAAAGCAGTCAACCTTTTGGATTTATACTGGAAATGTTAAAGGAAGAATTACGGAGTAGGGCCTGTAAATCTTTAATGGACAACGAGTAAAATTACTCCAACCATCATATTCCTCTAACTCCGGGATAGTAGGGGTGTTTAATTTTTTAGAAGTAGCCAATCCAAAGCATTTGGTCTGGGAAATTGTTTCATTCACAAACAACATATGATTTGGGATGAGACATGCACGGTGGAAAGCCTCAGTGCCTTGTACCTGCCAGGTTCGTGAACCCCAAACTGATGTAGATCCTGGATATTTTTACTCTGTGTTACGTTAGCATGGGCTCATTACTGGTTTAAACGCCATTTTTCCTTTTTTGTAACTTCTGCACACGATACTTAGTTGTTGCTTTAGCTTTCAGCCTACCTGCGTCAAGATCTATGCCTGCTTCAAGCAGGCGCAGGGTTTTGATGTAGCTTTGTCCTATCTGATTGTAAATGCGGCACACCGTGGGTGGCAGAGCAGCGGTGCACGTTAACTGGTGCATCCCTGGGGATGTGCTAGTTAATATAAATCTGCCCCTTTACATTTAATTATGTGCAGGGGACACAGAGTAGGTGAGGTTTATCCAAGGTTAAGAAGAGATGAGTCCTGTTCAGTGAAAAATTGGAGATAGGCTTCAGTATATTATATACTTAAGTAGTGTGTTAAGTTTTTGATGACTGTTATTAATTTACTGTTGGGTAATAGTGGTTAATAACATTTTTTATTATATTTTACCACAGATTCAACTGCAGATTATTTCAAGATTTTAGGATGCCTAGCAAAGAAAGAGTAAGAAAGGCTGCAAAACGTCAAAGACAGCAGGACCATGGAATAATGCAGCAGTCCTCTAACAAAAAGATTTGTCAAGTCACCAAGAAAGCACCGGGTAAGAGTCGAAAAACAGTCATAAGAAATATGTGTAGTAAAAAAAATATTACTACAGAAAATGTTTCAGTCCAGAAAAGGAGAAAGAATTCAAATGGTAAGGAAAGGCCAATGAGAAATGTTACTGCTAGAGTAAGAGATAACTCTATGCAAGAAAGTAGAAGGAAACAAGAGTTTAGGGATATTCGTAAACGAATGTTCCGCAACAGGATAATTGGGAATTTGTTAAAAAATATTAAGAAAGGTCAGCAGAAAGTGGTTTTTTATAAGAGAAAAAAAATAGTTGAGAAAGTTATTGATCAGGCATTTGAAATTAAACGTAAGTTATTTATTTTGACAATCAATAGAATTAGGAAGCTAAACAAGGTAATTTATGATTTCAAAAGAAATAGTAGATGGAAGAGAATAGTTAATCGTAGTAATTTTTGTGAAGTTTTTTCTGGAGAATGGATGCATAGTTCAAGCTCTGAGGCATTTTTTAATGAGGAGAGTTATTTCCAGGATAATGATTTGGTGCATGCAGTTGACACCAGTGGTCGAGCTTATGAAGTGAAAGATGGTTGTCCAGTTGAACAAGAAAAACTTGTGAGAACAGAGATAGAAGAGGTGTTAGGTAATGAGGTTTTAGGGAGACGTCCTAAGGGTCCTGTGTACACCTGGAAGTGTAGTAGTATTTGCAGTGTACGACAGGATTCCATCAATTTGCTTTGTGATTTTATACGGTCATTTAGTAAGAACAGTTTGAAGCAGAAAATGAAGTTGTTGCAAGAATTAGATCCTTGCAGAGTGAGAGAAGTGATAGGTTTGCATGGTCATTCACTGGCTTGTCTTTCCAGGAGAGTATGCCAGAGTGTTTTTCATCATTTCAGGATGCTAGCAGTGCATCATAATAAAGTGAGGAAATTAGTTAGAATGTTGTATTATGCTAAGAGTCCAGCAATTATGCTTAAACAATTATGCGCTGCTCTTTTGCATGGTTCTGAAATAGATGTGAAGAATATATGTGAAGAAATTGAGTTTTGTTACTTTGGAAGTAAAGAGGAGAATGTTGAAATTGACCAAGAAGAAGAGAGTAATGTGGAAGATAGTGTACAGGTTTCCAGTACAGATAATTTCCAGAGGGAAATTGCGACGTTTGAGGTGAAATCAAGTGAGAGGCCAAATTTCACTTGTGTGTGTTGTCGACGCACTTATTATAAGAATCAGACTAAGTTAGTGGATTTATATGGAAAAAGTGAAAGGGAAAATAATAGTGAATGGAAGGATTTTACAACATACTTGATGGTAGAAAATTGTTTTGATTTGGGATTGGATCAACGTGTGTGTACTTATTGTTGTAACAAATTAAATCAAAACCAGATGCCTGCTAGAGCAGTTCATAATAATCTGGAATTGGTTGAGATTCCTTCTGAATTGAAGGATTTAAATACTTATGAATCTATTTTGATTCAAAGTATCCATCCCTTTCAGGCTATTGTAAGAATGGAGCCAAAGACAGGGAAATTGCCTCCATCAGATTTACAGAGAGGATTAAAGGGAAGAGTTGTTTATTTGCCTCTAGATTTGAAGAAAAACATTAACACAATTGGAGTAGAAAAAGTGGAAGAGGAACCTCTTGTTATCTTAGTTAATGGGGTTCCGACAAAGAATAAGAAAATATGGCAAGATTTAGTAGATGTTAGGAAAGTCAAAAGGGCAACATTGTATTTGAAAAAATATAATAAGTACTATAAAAATGTATATGTTGCAGAAGAGGAAGTAAGTGAGGAAGAGGATAACGATTTGTGTGCTGGTCAAATTGAGAAAGTAGAACCCTGTACTAGTGAAGAAATATATGAACATTATAGTGTTCATCCTTTGCATTCCAAGGAAGTCATGGGGAATGCTATTGAGTTGTTTCAAATGAAACAAGCGAAAGGGAGTCCCATTAGTGTTTGGGAGGAAAGTTTGGAAGCTCGGTGTTTCCCACAGCTTTTTCCAACAGGTCAGGGAGGAAGATATGATGAGCGACCTCATCAAATTCCTGCTTCTGAATACCGGACTTTGCGATTGTATGCAGGAGATCCTAGGTTTCGACAATGCATTCCTTATTTGTTTCATCTCCTGTTTGAAAGCGATCTGTCTGGACTGTCATATGCAGTGAACCACATCTTGAAAAGTGGTATACACATGCAAAACATCTCGGCAAGTGACTTTATGGATAAAGTCAATGTCCAAGACAGTATTTTGGATTCTCACCTGATTAATCTCATGGCGTGTCAGCGTGGTACTAATGAGTACTGGTACCGTCGTCATGGTGATTTAAAATGTATGCTAAGGAACTTAGGAACTCCCACATGGTTCCTCACTTTGAGCTGTGCTGAGTATGGCTGGGAAGACTTACTTGAATTTCTACGAGAGGCAAATGCTAACGTAGAAAACATCGAATTCAAGACACCCGGAGAACTGTGCTCTTTGGATCCAGTCAATGTATGTAGGTACTTCAATCATAGATTTGAAGGTATGATGTCTTTCATCATGAATAAGAAGAATCCACCTCTTGGAGAGGTGTTGGATTTCTTCTGGAGGAAGGAGTACCAAGCAAGAGGTGCTCCTCATATACATATGTTGCTGTGGATCAAGGATGCACCTAAATTTGGAACGGATGCAGAAGACTCAGTGATGAGTTTCATAGAACAGTATTCTACGTGTGCTGTTCCAAACGCAAAGGAGAAAAAAAGCCTACGAGAAAAAGTTCTACGTTTCCAAAGCCATCGATGTGGAAAGTACTGTCGTCGTAAATTCCGGAACAAAGACAAGTTCTACACCAAATGTCGTTTCGGCTTTCCACGACCGGTGATTTCTAAAGGAAGAGTGAACAGTTTGATGTCTTCGCTGCGACATAATGTGATGAAGAAATCACCTAAAAACACATACAATTTGAAGAGGAACGAAGAGTCTAAGTACATCAACGACTACAACCCGGTGATTTTGTCCATGTGGAATGCTAACATGGATATACAGTTTGTGGCTGATAACTGTATGGCTGTGGCTCGGTATGTGACATCTTACATCACCAAAAAAGAGAAGACAGAATTGAAGGATATGTGGGAGGACATTTCCCATGAAAAGAGCCTCAGCAAGAAGTTGTACAGTTTCAGTCTGAAGATGTTGTCGCATCGAGAAATCGGAGCTTACGAATGTTCTGACCGGTTGTCTTCAGCAAGCCTCTATGCCAAGTCCAAGAGTATCGTTTGGGTGAGTGTTGGTCTTGCTGCAACGCGTAATCGAGTTCTGAAACCTGTGCGGGAAATTGAGTATTTGGCGGAAAAGGAGCCAAACAGTACCGACATTTTGAAGAGCAACATGTTGGATACATATTATCCAAATCGAAGCAGTCATCTCGAGAATGTTTGTCTGTATGAGGTTCTGCAAAATTACATATTCAAGAGGAACATCAAAGAAGATACTGAGAAAGGAGTGTATGCTGTAATAGGAAGTGAGGGATGTCTGGTCAAGCAAAGAAAATGCCACTTGATAAACCATCGAAAATTGAGTGGCGAATCTCCTGAAAAAAAGGAGTTTTTCTATTTAGCACTTTTGCAACTTTTTAAGCCTTGGCATGCAGAAGAGGAACTGCTTGGAGATTTCCTTTGTTATGAAGACTCATTCAATGGTGCCAAGGAGACCATAGAATGTCCTGCTTTTCCTAAATATGTAGAAATGTTGAATGTGGAAATTGAGCAGGAAGCAACGATTGCAGCCGAGATTGCCAGAGACAGTTCTCAGGACAGTCAGAGTTCTGCTTCATTGAGTCAGGATCCACTAGGAGGACCTCTTATCGAAAATGAAGCTGCCACTGCTATGAATGAAGTGGAAAGAGCCATGGCACATGCTCAGGAGGATGCGGTTAACTTAGAAGAGTTGGAAAGACAACTCAACGTTGAGCAGAGGAAAATATATGACGAACTTACCATGCAAATTGATCATGGATTACGTCATGACAAGAAAGAGTGCTCATGTACGTCGTTGAAGCCTGTCCGACTGTACGTGAGTGGAGAAGCGGGAACTGGAAAAAGTTTCCTTATTAAAGCAATTTCGTGTTATTTGCAGGAAAGGACAGAGTCATCGCTGTCTTGTGTTGTCACTGCTCCAACTGGACTGGCAGCACATAACATTAAAGGGATTACTTTACATCGTTTACTGATGCTGCCAGTGGAGCATGACAACAAATTAGAATATCACAAGCTATCTGGAGATGCTTGTTTTGAAGTTTCAAGAGTCTTGAGGAAAATGAAACTTCTTATCATTGATGAAGTAAGCATGGTTTCCAATGTCATGCTTGCCTTTGTGCATTTGAGAAAGCAAGAAGTTCTCAAAACAGAGTATGATGTGTTATTTGGTGGCAAACACATCATTGTTTTCGGAGATCTTCTGCAGCTGACACCAGTGAAAGGGCAACCTGTGTTCAAAATGCTCACGCATGAAGATACCAGGAAGTGCTTAGGGAGCATTGGCAACGTCAATATATGGTTAAACTTCAATTATGCTGAACTGCATGAAAATATGCGTCAGGCAAAGGATGAAGTTTACAAGACTATTCTACAAGATGTTAGAATTGGAAAAGTGACCGAGCATGGGAAAGAAGCTTTACATGCACGATTACTGACAAATTTATATCCAGACGAAGATGTTGTGCCTGAGAATATTTTTCAGAAACTTACTGAGAAAAAATCTGGAATATGTTTGATGCCAACTCTTGCAGAATGTGCCAAATTCAACAACAAAATGTTGCATTTAGAAAAGCAAGAGATTGTGAAACTGGAAGCTATTGACAGAGTAGAGCATATGGGATCAACAATTATTTTGTCTGAGAATCTGAAAACAAAATTGGATTTATTAGAGAAGAGTATATCTAAAACTGCGGGTTTTGAAAAGACTCTGAATGTGTGCTTGAACTGCCGTATAATTTTAAGAAGGAATTTACATGTTGAAAGAGGTCTGGTAAATGGATCAATGGGTAATGTTGTTGATTTTGTGAAATACAGAAATAGAGATGGAATTGAATTTTTAAAAATTAAATTTGATGGCAATGAGGAAGTACAGCTAATTGCTCGTTGTTCTGCTAGATTTTTGCTTGTAAAAGACTTATATGTTCGTCGTAAGCAGTTTCCTGTTTGCTTGGCATATGCGGTGACAATCCATAAATCGCAAGGTTTAAGTGTAGACTGTGCATTGGTGAATATTGGCAGTTCTGTGTTCAAGGAGGGTATGGCATATGTGGCATTGTCACGAGTTAGGACTTTATCGGGATTGTACTTGATTGAGTGTGATGTCACAAACATTTGTGCGGATCTAGATTGTGTTAAGGAATACAATAGGTTGAGAAGAGAGTATGCGCCACATTTGCCTCAGTATCCTTTGTTTGAGAAACGTGTGGTAGGCCGGAAACGAAGAAATGTGACCAATACTGGGGAGGTTGTAGCAAAAAGACGAAAAGTCGATGAACCTGAAATTATAAGCAGAAACAAAAAGGATTCTGTTGAAGATGTTGTTGGTTTTCAATTTGAAAACAGTTCTGGTGTCAACTGCTATGCTAATGTAGTGGTTAATGTTTTGTTTTCTCTAGAAAATGTAAAAGAAGAGATTGTGGTCAATTCTGATCAAAGATTTTGCAGTTTGTTAAATTCTGTGTTAGAGAAATGTAGCACTGATAGAACAAACATAGAAAGTGTGTCTGAAATTCGAAATCTGTTAGACAGATGTTCAGGCCAAACACAATTCTCTCAAAATAGTCAGCAAGATTGTCAGGAGTTTTTAATGTACATGCTTGATGTATTGCATGATGAAGGTGTAGATGTAGATCACCTGTTTGGGCTTTCTTATCAATGGCAGCATGACTGCGAGAACTGTAGGGTATCAAGTACTACTAGTGTAGACTCAGAAAGATTTATATATTTAACTTTGCCAGACAGTAAATCAGTCTCTTTTAATAAGCTAGTAAAAGCAGCTGATCACAACATGGAGTGTAGCCAATGTAAATCTGAAATGATGTCCACATTATTTATACGAACATATGGCCAGTATGTCATTTTAATGTTCCAACGATGTAGGCCTGATGGAACAAAATTGACAACTTTAATTAAAAATTTTGTGGCTTCACAGTTGTCAATATCAGGAAGGACTTTTGTAACTGTAGCAATTATATATCATGATGGTCCTTCAATAACATCAGGACATTAAACAGCTTATTTAAAGTGTAGAAATGGCTGGTCATTCTGCAATGATTCTGTTTTAATTTTTAAAAAAAAATTGCCGTATGACCTTAAAAACTCTTACCTGGTGTTTTTAAAACCAAAATTTTAGGGAAAGAATCTCGGGATGTGCTCTGAGGAATTTCAAGAAGTTCTCATGGCTCCTACACGATTTGGCCTTGAGGATAAGTGTAGTACAGAGACATAACTTCTTACCATAACACTGGACTTTATGGAGAAATACGTGCACTTTGAATGAGTTCAGAAAAACTGTTTCTTTTTATAAGCTAATTGAAGCAGCCAATCAAAACATGGAGTAGAGGGAATGTAAGTCTGCAATGCTGTCTACTGTTTTACATTGCTTTGTGATTAAAAGTGATGTAGAGAATTAAATAATTGTACTAGTCATAAAGGTAGTGTAAGTCTGCTTCATAGTAAGCAGTATCAGTGTGATAGGAAATGTAGAACATGATTGAGCAAGAAGGGGAAGATATTACTAGTCCAGGATTGTGTAAATGATCTTCAACATTTTAATTCTGAAAGTTGCGGAAATGCGAAAAGACGGGATTGGCTAACAAGAAATCCAAGAGTTATACATGGCTCTGACAAGATTTGGCCTTGTGGAAAATTGTGGTAGAGAGCAAGAAGTCATTTATTGTATGTAACATGTTTTTGAAAACGATGGAGGTTTTCTTTCAGAAAGTGGCGGGTTGAAAGTAATAACAGCACAACAGAGTGTAAGCTGTTCATAGGACATCCTTGGCCGTCATGGAAAGTAAGTTAACTTTAAGGAGTTCTGAATTCTGATTTGTAATGTTGTATGGGTTTTTTAAACACAATCATTTTGATTGTGTTTTTTTTTCCCCGCTGTTATATGATGAATACCTTCAAGTCACTGTTTTAGTGAAATTTGATACATTCTGAGAACAGCAAAAATAAACCATTTAACATGTATAATTAATTCTGTTCTGTTTGCATTTATGATGTACATGTAGAACTGTGTAGGAGGCATGGAGAAGGTGAGGCTTCTGTAAGTGTCAAAGTTGTTGCATACAGTGCTCATATTCTACGTAGTCTTTTATATTTCATTACTTTCACTGTTTCTGACTGATCTAAAAAATTTTTTTTAAAAAGAACAGTAAGTATAAGGGAAGGAAACAGACAGTTATGTTAAAAGAAACACAGCTATAGGGAATAAACTAGGGATACTGTTACCCGCAATCCTCTGCTGATGATATCACTGAGCATGTCATGAATGATGTAATATGTGACATCATCAGCAGTGGATTACGGGTAATAGTATCTCTAGTTTACTCCCCTATAGCTGTCTTTCTTTTAACATAACTGTCTGTTTCCTTCCCTTATACTTACTGTTCTTTTTAAAAAAAAAAAATTTGGTTCGCTTCCGGTTCGCGTACCGGGGAGCGAACTGGGAAGTGAACTAAGAGAAATAGAGGTTGGCACAGTTGAAAATATTGTACCAATTTTTTAATAACGGGGAGGTAGTTCTGAAAAGAACTTTTTTTTTAATTGTTTTTGTTGTTTTATATTTTTTTTATTATTTTTCTGAATTTTTTTTTACTTTTTTTGAATTTTTCTGAACAGTTTTATATTTTTTTTGTTTTTTTTTCGGAGGGGGCAACGAAAACGATTCATTGTAAAGGGCTCAACAGGAGCAAGAAAACAAAAAAAAAGAATTTATTGTTTGGGGAGTTTCGGACAAACATGAGCATGATTGTCAATAGCTCTGTTGATCAGAGTGATGCTACTTTCTCCGTAGCAAATGAATCCACTGCAATGTACGCAGACTTGTTTTACTTCACGAAATCTCGTTTGTATATTTGGCACCATCTCCCTGCCCTCTGGTCCCGTTACTTCCGGTACAACAGATCTTCTGGCCATAATAGGGAGATTATCTAGGTCGTCCTGTTCCTCTTCTTCCTCTTCTTGCTGAATTATAACTTTAGCAGGTGGTCCACTCTTCCTTGGATGTGGTGGAGGTGGTGGGGAAGCACCAGCTGAAGCTAGTAAAGAAGCCATTGCTCACTGGTAACAAAGGGTCTTTCTCTCACAATGATGAAAGTCAGAGTGAGGAAAGAAGGAGGGATTTTCACCATTTGGGAAAAAAAATAGTTCTCAACCAATGAAAAGTGTTCATTTTAGATCATATGACCTAGTCTTACATCATTAGGAAACCGAAAGTGAAATGAACCAATGAAAAGTGTTATTACCAAGTCACATGACCTGCTGTGTTTTCGTTACGCGCTTTGCAGGGCCTCCCGGTTTGCTTCCAGAAACCTGTGCTTTGCGACTCGGTAAGCGTACGAGTTCGCTAACGTAGCACGTCATATGACGTATCACGCGACAACGCGAAACGTCATGCGGACGGGAGGCGTCACGATGTTGTTTTCTAACGCGGCAGTTGCGGTAAAGAAACGTTTACCGGCTCGCGGTCTATTTCGCGGCATCAAGGTCAGCTAACGGGAAGCTTCCCGATTCGCGAAGCGGGAACGAAGAAAAAAAAATATTTTAAAAAAAAGTTATTAATAAACATATAAAATATATTTTTGGATTTAAAGAAGAATACATTTTACAGCTACAGATATTAGCTGTTAAAAAACCAATGAAATTCACTGAAAAAACCATAGGTTATAGACCATATATAGTTAGGAATTAGCATTTACAAAACCTTGAAAATTCACTGAAAAAACCATAGGTTATAGACCATATATAGTTAGGAATTAGCATTTAAAAAACCTTATTTTACTCACACAAAACCATTGAAATTCCATATATAGTTAGTTGCACTAACTATATATCGCGCACCCGCAATCCACTGCTGATGATGTCACATATTACATCATTCATGACATGGTCAGTGACATCACTGATGACATCACTGATGACATCTCAAATGACATCACTGATGACATCACTGATGACATCTCATTTGACATCAATGACCACATCACTGATGATATCATTCATGTGACAATACAATGCATCTCCTCACATTTTAATATAACCTCTGTTTCACCCAGTGTTAAATACAGAGTATAATTTTTGAAACCATTGACACACCAATAGTAGTTACTACATACGCACTCACTGATTCGTACGTCTACACACACCTTCACTCATTCACCCATACAATCATTCATACATACAATCACTCATCTTTACAACACTATCATATGCACTCATACACCTATACAGACACTCACACTCTGCCACTCATCCATGGAGTTACTCACACACCTAGTCAGTCCTGTAAAGAATCAATCACACTTCCATTTTCTTGTCTATACAGTTAAACATAGAGCACCTTACATTTTCAAACATATACTAACACATACTTACTTTCTTATACAATCATTGATACAAGTACACATTGATCTGCACAGAGTCACACACCTCCCAGCCAGCCACACACACACTCAGTCTCCCATACAAATACTTGGACAATTAATCAATAACCCATATAGTTAATCATATAGCTACTGATCAACACATGCAGCAGTTTACAGAACAACAGACATAATGATGCACAAATTAAGACAGTTTAGTCACTAACCCATGCACTCAGTGAGACACATTTAATCACTCACTCATACATTCAGTCATGCACCTACTAAATCCTTCGTCCAGACACTTATACATCTACTCATTCTTCAATATGTAAAACATATTTAAACTTTACAGAAACACACAGTCACTGGATGATGTCATCAGTGATGTCATCAGTGATGTCATTTGAGATGTCATCAGTGATGTCATCAGTGATGTCACTGACCATGTCATGAATGATGTAATATGTGACATCATCAGCAGTGGATTGCGGGTGCGCGATATATAGTTAGTGCAACTAACTATATATGGAATTTCAATGGTTTTGTGTGAGTAAAATAAGGTTTTTTAAATGCTAATTCCTAACTATATATGGTCTATAACCTATGGTTTTTTCAGTGAATATATATATAACTAGGCGGTAGGAAGGATAAATAACTAACCAAAGTCTATTGAGGCGACCGAAGGTCCTAAGCCTGCTCCATCATCCATAACATGTTTGAGATAACAGAAAAAAATATATGCATATCCAATTCAATTGATATTGGCTCTGGGACAGCAATGTGATGCGGCTACCAAATCTTATTTCACACTCTCTATAGTATATACAAACATTTATTATATATATACACATATATACAATGATTCACAACATAAAAGTACCTCATGAGCACCTGATATCTCGCATCAATCAATTGGATACTTTGAGAATGCATCATATCGTGTGATATCAGTCTCATAAAATTACTGCACAAATGCGCAAAAACCCGAAGGGCTCAATTAGCATGTGAATATGTATATATAAATTCATATGTACATGAAAGAAAATATAATTTTTTAATTAAAACAAGAAAGTATGCTCGCTCCAATGCTCGCACCTCTGTTAGGTATTTATAACAAAACAAGTGGACGAAATTGAAAAAATACCATGATTCTAGCAATCCTAAGGCGGTAAGGGCGGACAGTGGCAGTGTCTCCCGACCCCGCTTGGTAC
This sequence comes from Lissotriton helveticus, assembly GCF_964261635.1. NCBI lineage: Eukaryota > Metazoa > Chordata > Amphibia > Caudata > Salamandridae > Lissotriton > Lissotriton helveticus. The sequence continues at coordinate 2,086,233,846 of NC_136065.1, forward strand.
CAGGTAACGAACCTTCAGAGCAGAGCACGCTGAACAACTAGCGGACGAATCTGTGTTTTGGAATTGAGATAATAATTTTAAAGTCACTTGCGCCGCTTTTAATTTGACAGAACTCTTATAGTTGCACATATTATGTTATATTGGAATTGAATGCTAATTTTAATATAATTTTATCAGAGTGCACTAACGATCTTCCCCGAAGTGTAAGGGGCTCTGGGGGCCAAGTCTTTGTCTTCGCTCGGTGATCCAGCCTACCCGCCCTGGTCCGACTCGGTATCCTATACCGTTGAGCGGAGGGCGGAGTAGACAAGAGCAAGACACGCCCAGCAACCCCGAGACTTCCGAGCGGTTAGCGCTCTAGCAGCACTCCTCACAGGGCTACTTAAGCTGCGAGGAGGCTTGGCCATTTGCGGAAAGGGCGGACAGTGGCAGTGTCTCCCGACCCCGCTTGGTACCAGGTAACGAACCTTCAGAGCAGAGCACTCTGAACAACTAGCAGACGAATCTGTGTTTTAGAATTGAGATAATAATTTTAAAGTCACTTGCGCCGCTTTTAATTTGACAGAACTCTTAAAGTTGCACATATTATGTTATATTGGAATTGAATGCTAATTTTAATATAATTTTATCAGAGTGCACTTACGATCTTCCCCGAAGTGTAAGGGGCTCTGGGGGCCAAGTCTTTGTCTTCGCTCGGTGATCCAGCCTACCCGCCCTGGTCCGACTCGGTATCCTATACCGTTGAGCGGAGGGCGGGGTAGACAAGAGCATGACACCCCCAGCAACCCCGAGACTTCCGAGCGGTTAGCGCTCTAGCAGCACTCCTCACAGGGCTACTTAAGCTGCGAGGAGGCTTGGCTATTTGCGGTAAGGGCGGACAGTGGCAGTGTCTCCCGACCCCGCTTGGTACCAGGTAACGAACCTTCAGAGCAGAGCACTCTGAACAACTAGCGGACGAATCTGTGTTTTGGAATTGAGATAATAATTTTAAAGTCACTTGCGCCGCTTTTAATTTGACAGAACTCTTATAGTTGCACATATTATGTTATATTGGAATTGAATGCTAATTTTAATATAATTTTATCAGAGTGCACTTACGATCTTCCCCGAAGTGTAAGGGGCTCTGGGGGCCAAGTCTTTGTCTTCGCTCGGTGATCCAGCCTACCCGCCCTGGTCCGACTCGGTATCCTATACCGTTGAGCGGAGGGCGGGGTAGACAAGAGCAAGACACGCCCAGCAACCCCGAGACTTCCGAGCGGTTAGCGCTCTAGCAGCACTCCTCACAGGGCTACTTAACCACTCGGCGGCTAAAGCGCGCAGCGGTTGCGCGCAGAGGGGTGCCATTGACGGCGCCGAAGACAAGCCAAAGACCTGCCCGTCTGCGCCCGTCCGCGACTGGACGCGGCCAAGGGCCATGGTTGCTGCTATACCTGACCCACTAGCTGTCCCCTCCAAAAGGATAACGTACACTTCACAGGTATTACTGGGATTAAAAACCGACTCGTTAGTGGGCTGTAGAAGTGGCGACTTTCCTGACCTTGAAGGACCTTTCTCCTGCTTCCATTGCCATGCTCAATTTCCCATACATAAGAGGGACACTTACAATATAAGATGTCCCAACCACATGATTCCTATGCGTACTGTTATTACTAAAACTCAATGTTCTCCCTTAGGGAGGAAAAATATTCTCTGTAATATCAGGTCACTCTCCAAACATTCTTCGGAGGTTTGGGACCTAATCTCGTCACAACATCCAGACATGTGTTACCTCACAGAGACGTGGCTTAAACCACACTGTACCCCGGCTATAACTCTGGGAATCCCGAGCAATTACAAAATAGTTAGACTAGACCGTCCCACTAAAATTGGTGGTGGAATCGCCAATGTACATAAGCAGGAAATCACTATCTCGGTCTTAGAAGAACTAAGTACCACGGATATTGAACTCCTAGTTTTTAAAATATCATCGTCCCCCAAAGTAAGTCATAAAGGCGCCCAAGTATATCGGCCGCCTGGTCCCTACAACAACTTTTCAAACATGCTGATAGAGCTATTAGCCCCACATATCAATGATGACAGTAACTTTGTGTTAGTTGGTGATTTTAATGTACATAGCGATAGATCAGACTGCAGTGAGGCACAAACCCTATAAACTGACCTGTCTTCCCTAGGACTAATACAAAGGAACAGTGGGCCAACACATCAGGCAGGTCATACTCTAGACCTTGTATTTTCTAATGTCCCGCTAATCTCCTGTCCACCTGCTACACAGGTCAATTGGACGGACCACTTTGTTGTACAATTTGTCACTCCCTACTGTGTTTCCACCCCCTCACGCACAACTTTATTGCCAAGTGTCCGCAGACAGTGGCATAAAGTCACTGATACCACCTTTAAGGGGTGCCTACATAGACTCTCTGCGAGTGCTTCGTGAACTCTAGCCTCACCTTCCAGGGAGCCCTCGTTGACCCGCCGGTACTGCTGCCTTCTGCCACTGCTCCCGCTGCCTGTCACCTCCCCCCGCCGCAGCCTCTCTCCACCTGTGCTGCTGTAGTGTGGGGGAGTGTGGGACTTCAACTCCCAGCGGCCTCCGCGACCGGAAGTCGCGTCGAGGCGGAGCGCGCCAGGAGGCGCTCAAATACGACCATCACCTGCTGAGGAGCGGGTGCCTACATAGACTCTCTGCGAGTGCTTCGTGAACTCTAGCCTCACCTACCAGGGAGCCCTCGTTGACCTGCCGGTACTGCTGCCTTCTGCCACTGCTCCCGCTGCCTGTCACCTCCCCCCGCCGCAGCCTCTCTCCACCTGTGCTGCTGTAGTGTGGGGGAGTGTGGGATTTCAACTCCCAGCGGCCTCCGCGACCGGAAGTCGAGGCGGAGCGCGCCAGGAGGCGCTCAAACACGACCATCACCTGCTGAGGAGCGGGTGCCTACATAGACTCTCTGCGAGTGCTTCGTGAACTCTAGCCTCACCTTCCAGGGAGCCCTCGTTGACCCGCCGGTACTGCTGCCTTCTGCCACTGCTCCCGCTGCCTGTCACCTCCCCCCACCGCAGCCTCTCTCCACCTGTGCTGCTGTAGTGTGGGGGAGTGTGGGACTTCAACTCCCAGCGGCCTCCGCGACCGGAAGTCGCGTTGAGGCGGAGCGCGCCAGGAGGCGCTCAAATACGACCATCACCTCCCGCGTCGCGGGAGCGCGCCGGGCCGCACCGGGCTAAGCCCGGGCAAAGGGCGGGCCCTCTGTGGCCCTCAGAGGCCAGAAGAGACTGGACTGGGCTACACCCCCTGGTCGTGGAATCATTCTGAAGTAAGTTGTGTAAACCTTTTGTTTCTTGGCATTTGTAGCCAATGTCTACTACCGGCCAAAATCCTCCTTCTGCTATTGCCCCAGATAAAGCAGGGGGCCGGGTGAACGGCACCCTTGATAACTATTTTTCCAAATCCTCCTTCGAAGGTACAAAAGACATATCACTAGCAGAACGCCGGGCCGACCGTCGTCGTTCCATTGAACGTATCAAGAACAGGACACTTTCAGAGCCCATCCCCAATGTCTCAGCTGATAATGACTCTAGCGTCGATCCCATGGATGTTATATCAACGGGGGACAGTGTACCCTTATTGTTAAGGGAATGTTTAGTACCCCCTACTGATTCAATTCAAACTGAACCAGCCATTATCTCTCTTGATCCCTCTGGCACTCTCAATGTATCAAAGATAATAATTTCACCAACATCTAGGCCAGGGAAGATTGTAAGAGGGAAAACAATGAGACCCTTGCCACATATAACCCATGGTCCTCCACCTACTAAAAAGAGACGCCACAGACTGGATCCAACTAAGCCAAAGTTGAGTCATTCTGAGTTTGGAAAGAAATCTAATTCTATCTGTATTGAAGCTACAGGATCTATCATTGCCAAGGAAGCTGTAGAAACAATGTTAAACCTCACAGCACCTCTATTACCAATTCCTCATTTGGTCTCTGAGTGCAGCACTGAACATGCTCCATTTGTAGAAGGGTTTTCATCTATCCCCTCCAGTAACCTACTAGACAGTATAGAACTTATTGTGAGGAGTTACACGCTAGCTATAGTTGAAAGATTAAAAGGAGTGGAATCAAGACTGGGGAGAATAGAGGCAGATTTGGCCAAGCAAAATACCTCCTCCAGGACCATAGGAATCAAAGGTCCAACAGCAGCAGCAATCCCCAGCAAAGCACCCACATCGGCGTTTACCCTATCATCGGACGCCGTTGTGTTAACACCTCCTACAACCACCCCTTGTAATGATCCGAATACAGCCGTACTAGCTGTAAATAAAAACAAGCCTACAAGTTCTTCATCTGTACCCGTACTCAAACATCACCCTAATCCCAAATCAATCCAGTCTAAAATATCAACATCATTATTAGCCACAACTTTGAATCATATTTCGGACACTGTTGTTGATAATAATTTAGCAAGGGAACTGGGTAACCCATCTAATGGGCTGGCACGATTGGAGGTGGATGAAGCTAGTCATATAAGAGGAGCCCAAGGCAGGAGACCACCTATAGAACTCCCGCCAGAAGCCGCACCCTATGTGGTGGTACTCACTGGGGTACCTGAACTATCAGGAAACAAGCGGGAAGGCTTCTACCAACTTAAGAATAAAATCATGCACTGGCTAACTTCATATAGACCAAAAGCCAGTAATATTAATGGCGAGATAGTTCATGTCAGACGTTTGCCTTGGTTAGGTGGAAGACCAAAGGACATGGGGGAGATGTGGTTGTGGTGAATTTTAGAGACAAAAATGCAGTCCAATACATTCTGTCCTGGCCACATGGCAATGAGAATAACTGCATTATACCACGACCACTAACCTATTTCTATCCAAGTTCCATAGTATTCCCACACCAATCGGTAACTAGCAAAGCCCTGTTTGATAATTATTTTTCCATCATGGAGCATGTTAGAAATCCTGTTCATGTGTACCAACCAGCACTTGCCCCTGTTTCATCCGGGTGGAATACAATACCCCCGAGACACATCACAAGTGAATACAGAGGAAGGGCTCACCCATTACCATTCACGCCACTGGAAACATCGAACAGGTTTGATGTATTCAGTGGTCTAGATGAATGTGATTGATGTTTAACGGACAGGGAGGGAGGCAGTGGAGGTGAAATTAATGGCAATATTAACGGAGTCACGGAGGAAGAAGGAAGCAGATTTTTGAGGGCCGAAAATATTGTTAATACAAGTGGGGCTGGGGTTGATAGCAGCCGGTTTCTATCATTACCAGGGGGCAATTGTGGGGTAAACGCTACATTAGTTTTATTAGTTTCATGGAATGTAGCGGGAGTGCGTGCAAAAATATGTGATCCTGATTGGAATAATTATGACATTTGTATGTTACAGGAGACATGGGCCACGGACCAGGTCCATAGAGTGGGATACAAAACGTATCAAATAGAGGCTGTCCCTTCAACTAGAGGACGAGCCTCAGGAGGCCTACTAATATGGATCAGTGTATTAATCAATATCGGTATAAAAATTTTAAACACCGATTCTTTAGATATACTCGCTCTGGAAATAACTACTGAGGACAAAAGGGTGATTAACCTTATAAATGTGTATAATAGTCCTCTTCCCTCTCATAAGGTGTCGCCATGTATTGAAAAACTGGAGATTTTCTTGGACACCCTAGAGCCAGATGCAAGTGTAATCCTATGTGGGGACATGAACTGTAATTATGAACCGATTACGGGTATGGTCAATTTGTATGAAGATGAGGATATGGCCAATAAGATACCCCTCCTGACAGATAACGGAACTGTAGCTGGGACTACATTAGCCCTTCAGATCACTAGGCTGTTAACAAGCCATGGTCTGAGGGCTTGCAACGGGCGTATGCCATCAGATAGCCCAAAAGCACCCACTTTCAGGAGGCGCGATTACAAAAGTAATCTAGATTATGTTATCATTTCTTTTGATCTGTGGCCATATACAACTGATCTAAAAGTTAAGGAGAGGTTTGACAGCGACCATTATCCCCTTGAAACCAGCTTTCTTATAAGTTTATTAGGGGGGCTGGGAAACATAGAGGGAGGTGGCATACAAGTACAGTTACCAACACTAGATAACATCATAGTTAGTAATAATCGAAGGGCTGTCAAGTGGGCATATATTTTGGAAAGAGAGGATCTCTTATCCAATATATATCACACTCTCGTAAATACATTTGAAGCGTACTGTCCACTAAGATGTGAATCAGGGGAATTTATTAAGTTACACGAGCTCCTTTTTACTCAATTGCTAGACCTTTTAACAAAAAGACTAAAAAAAGGGACTGGTACAGCAAATGCAAAACCAGTCGGGAAACCCTGGTATAATAAGGAATGCCGGGCTGCTAAAGCAGCCTTGATTGAGGCAATAAAAAGGAAAAGTCCTGAGGAAATTAAAGATAAAAGGAAATTACATAACAAAATATTGGTACAAGCAAAATCCTCTTGGGACGAGGAGTTATGGTCCAGTATGCTACATGCAGCGAAAACTAAGGACCAGAGGCATTTCTGGGAACTAGCAGCTAAGGGGAACAAACGTGAGAAGGGATCGAGAGAGTTTTTTTTAGATGAGGCCATATGGGTAAAACATTTTACAATGTTGTACGCAGCTAAAACCACTGAGGTCACATTGCTGGGTGAATCGACTTTAATCCAGCCAGCAAATCCAAACCCACCGATAGTCTTCGATTTATACGAAACAGAGCAAGCACTTGCTTCAGTTAAACATGGGAAGGCACCTGGACTGGATAAAGTTCCAGGTGATCTTTTTTTCCATTGTACTGATGTCTGGGCACCATATTTAAACCATTTAGTCAATGCTATTGCGGCTGGTGACCAAATCCCAGAAACCTGGGAAGGAGCAGAAATTATCACTATTTTTAAAAAGGGTGATAGAGGCGATCCAGCTAACTATCGCCCCATTAGTCTTTTAGATATAACTCAAAAGATATATGCCAGGCATATATTAAATCGTATAAACACGTGGTTAGATGATGAACTAGTTTTATCGAAATATCAGGCGGGGTTAGGGACAAAACTGGGACCATAGACCAGGTATTAAGGCTATGCTGCTTGTATTGGAAATATGTCATCATCCGCAAAGGTCACTTGTATGTGACCTTTGTGGATCTACGAGCAGCATTTGACCTGATACCCCGTGATTTACTGTGGAAATCCTTGGAAAGCCAGGGATTACCTGGGGGACTCCTAAAGCTGGTGATTGGCCTGCATCAGGAGAACTTTGCTAAGGTTAGGTGGGGCCCAAATGGGGAACTTACAGACCCAATCCCAATAAAAAGAGGAGTACGCAAGGGATGCGTACTGGCTCCCACACTTATCTCCCTTTTTGTCAATGACATTGCGGCTTACACGGAGAATTGTGATAATGATTCGCCTCGACTGGGAGGGGAACGGGTACCGTCCCTCCTTTTTGCGGATGATACGATTCTTATATCACAAACTCCTCGGGCCTTCAAATTTTATTAGATAGGTTCCAGCAATATTGTACCCTAAAAGGGTTGGAAATTAACATTAAAAAACCCAAATATATGGCACTAAACCCCCATAAAAGCTTTAATTTTTTTTTATGTTAAACGGTCATAAGCTTGACTATGAACAGAGCTTTACATATTTAGGGGTTTTATTAGATTCGTCAATGGGATGGAGACCACAGCTAGAAAAATCAAAAATAGTGTTCAAACAAAATTGTCTTCCAATATTAAAAAGACATGATAAATGTGTGAACAAGGCAGTTACCCCAGCAATAGAGATTTTCAGATATAAGGTTCAATCAGCTGTTCTGTATGGAGCTGAACTATGGGGACCAGTATGTAGGAAAACTTTTGAAACACTGGAGAATAAGTTTATTAGGGGATTACTAAAACTACCTATTAACACCCCATTGGTTCCATTATTTTTAGATTTAAACATTAAGCACACTGACCATCATGCTATGTTGAGACCATTATTACTATGGGTTAGATTATGGACAACCCCTGAACTGTCTGACTACAAAAGTGGGTTGAAAGAAGTATTGGACCTAGACAGTGGTAATCAAATTTTTTGGTTTAAACATGTAAGAGTTTGGTTATCCAAACTAGGTCTAACCCACTTCTGGAGTGAGCCGGAGTCCCTAAATATGGCCTCTAAGAAAATTGTTAAATTATCTTTTTGGTCCTATGTGAGCCACAACTCTGTGTACGTTCGAATGCATGGCCCTTTGACCGAAAAAATTTTAATGGTCAAAAACGTGGCTTGTTTTGAATCATTTCTTGATGAGATTCAGCCGCCATTGGCCAAAACTTTGTACTTAAAATATAGATACGGAACACTGAGAACTAAGGTAATAGAGAAAAGCTGGGGGAAGACAAATAGTGATTACTGCACTTTATGTTCTAACAATATGAGGGAAGACGTCGTACACATATTGTTTTTTTGTCCCAGTTATGGTAAAGCCAGGAAAAAATGGATAGTGCCCGTATGTTGCATTATTGGCTTTAGATCCCATAAGGAAGCTGGTAGAATTTTAAAAACAGATACTAGCCAAGTAATTGTGTTTGTAATTAGTAGATTTCTTCTGGCTGTATATTTTATTAGACTGAAAATGCCCCTCCCATTTTAAACAGTATACCACATGTATTGATCAAACCACGGATTAAGTTTTTTCTTATATTTTTTTTGTTAATTTTAAATAATATGCCTTGGCTGTTATAAACTTATTTAATGTTTTTTTAACTCTGCAATAATGTTTTTAACTATTTATTCTCTGTGATAATTTTATATTATTGTTCCAAAGTGATGACGCGCAGTATTGATTACTGGTTTTTGTGTGTAATGTTTTTATGATTGTATTATTGTATATCTTTTATGTTGCAATGCAACGAAATAAAGATTTTTGAATTGAATTGACCTTTAAGGGAACATTTAATTCCCCCCTCTTCTTACCGCAAGAAAATATTGTAACCATCCTTAATAAATTTGAAAGGGCAACTAAGGAAGCCATAGATAAAATTGCCCCTATGAAACAGTTTAAATCAAGACCAGCTAACAAGCAAGAAATCTGGTTTTCTGACCATCTAAGGACACTTAAACTGAGTGCCAGGAAGCTAGAAAAAAGGTGGAGAACTTCCCACCTACAAGAGGATAAGAAAAAATATTGGGATGCACTCTCCTTTTATCACAAAGCTATCCGCATAGCACGCAAGACATATATTGCATCACATATAAAAGATGCAGGGAACTCGCCTAGGGTTCTCTACCAAATCTTGCAAACATTTGTCAAGCCTGTTGCATGTGAATCCTCTGAGATGGCATCTCAGCAACTATGCGACGAAATCTCTTGCTATTTTACCAATAAAATTGATAAAATTTATGACAAAATAATATGTGCTAACAAAACAATTACCACTGATTTGGCACTTCCCCAGGTGGACACAGAATTAAAACTGGACACATACTCTTTAGATACCTTCCCTCCCATTTCCTCACAAGAGACCGCCTCTCTAATACTACAGATTAAGAGTGGAAGCCCTGATGATATCATCCCTGCCAGGATAATGCCTGTCCTAGCAGAACAACTTTGCCCCATGATTGTAAATTTGGTGAACCTTTCACTCAGTTCAGGTATCGTTCCCACAGAATGGAAACGCGCCCTTGTTAGACCCATCAGGAAAAATACTGCCACCCCCTGGACTGACCTAACCAACCTCAGACCCATCTCCTTATTACCATTCCTAGGGAAAGTAATCGAAAAATATGTAAACCTTCAATTGCCTGGATACATTGAACGTGCTGGCGCCCTAGACTACTCTCAGTCAGGGTTCCGGCCAAAACATAGCACGGAGTCCACCCTCCTGTCTGTCACTGATGATCTGCAGATGTACCAAGACAAGGGCTTTTCAGTCATCTTGGTTCTTTTAGATCTGTCGGCAGCATTCGACACCGTGTCTCACACCATCTTGACTGATCGGTTGTCGAACGCTGGCATTAAGAACAACGCCCTTGACTGGTTGAAGAGCTTCCTATCTGGTTGCACCCAGAGAGTCACCATGGGGACGTATCGTTCAGCGGAAGTTGAGATCTCAAAGGGGGTGCCACAGGGCTCCTGTCTGAGCCCAACCATTTTTAACATCTATGTGGCACCCCTGGCAAGAGTGATGCGTAGGTATGGTTTCATCCCCGTATCTTACGCGGATGATACGCAGCTCCTCTTCCCTTTTAAGACTCTCTCCGCTGATGTTAGGAGCTCCTTTTCATCAGGCATGAAAGCAGTAGCAGACTGGATGTCCTCCAACTGCCTCCAGTGTAATGTCAACAAAACGGAGGTAATGTTGTTTGGAGAGGCTAAAATGCTATGGACTCCAGAGTGGTGGCCACTAGACCTAGGAACAGTTCCTGAGCCCAAACAGGTCGTAAAGAACCTGGGGATTCGATTCGACCAAGATCTATCTATGAAACAACACACCAACTACATTTCAGGAATTTGTTTCCACACCATCAGCTTGCTACGTAAGGTCTTCCCACTACTGCCTGACTCTGTTAGGAAAACTCTCGTACAGACATTGATTCTTAGTCGGATCGACTACTGCAATGGCCTGCTGCTTTCTGTCAATGAAGGAGTGCTGGCCAAACTCCAGGTCATTCAGAACACAGCAGCTCGCCTTGTTCTTAATCTCCCCCCGAGAACTGCTTCTAAACCTCTCCTTGAGCAGCTACATTGGCTGTCAATCCGGCAGAGAGCCAAATTCAAGATATGCTGTCTTATCCATAAATGTCTAGATGGGAAAGGGCCAGCCTATCTAGAAAGGAAATTTGTTCCATATATTCGAACTCGCTCTCTCAGGTCCAGCAATAATCTTCTTTTAGTAGTCCCCGTGCTAAAAAAAACAGACACGGGTGTAAAGCTCTTTCCATCTCTGGACCTACTCTATGGAACAGACTCCCACTGTCTTTAAGACAGTGTAAAGAACATCTCACTTTCCGAAAACTCCTGAAGACCGCTCTGTTCAGAAATGAAATCTAAGCAAAACAAATAGGAGGTACCCCTGATATTTTACAACAGGGAGGGGGGTTAGAACAGTAGAGAAATTTGGAAATCCCTGTCTCGCAAGACAGCAGATCGCTGGTTTTGGTGCTTGTGGAGGTGGTCTGGTTTAAGAGGGATAGTATTGTATACCATTCTCTATAGGGGCAGGTATACCTACTAGGTGGAACACTATATTACAACTTCATGAACTTACAAACGCATTCAAGTATACCAAACGAGAAAAGTTTTTTTGTCATTAAAAAATTATGAGGATTTATTACCTCCCAATTGGGTTACAATCTAACACATTATCACAATTTTAAGAAAAATTAAAAAAACACATAACATGGTTATACAATCTCATATATTGACTTTTTTTATATGAGATTGTATAACCATGTTATGTGGTTTTTTAATTTTTCTTAAAATTGTGATAATGTGTTAGATTGTAACCCAATTGGGAGGTAATAAATCCTCATCATTTTTAAATGACAAAAAAACCTTTTCTCGTTTGGTATACTTGAGTGCGTTTGTAAGTTCATGAAGTTGTAATATAGTGTTCCACCTAGTAGGTATACCTGCCCATATAGAGAATGGTATAGAATACTATCCCTCTTAAACCAGACCACCTCCACAAGCACCAAAACCAGCGATCTGCTGTCTTGCGAGACAGGGATTTCCAAATTTCTCTACAGAAATGAAATCTAGACTTTACTCATTCATCTTTTCCGTTACTACTGGCTCCAAAAGCGCAGAGATACTCCTGCCGGAGTTGATTCAAGCGCTATACAAACCAACAAATAAATAAATAAATAAATCCTCCCTACCAGCTATATAGTATCTCGTTCTAGCTTTTGTTACAAGCAAAAAAAGAACAACTGCGAATGAAGAGTTGCCACCTTGAGCCTATGATGTAATGAAAAGTGGGTTCTTTAATGTTAATGTTCATCATGGTGTGTAGTTGAAAATAAATGTGCTCAAAAAGTGTATATATATGTGTGTATATATATATATATATATATATTCCTCCAAGGCAGTTCCTTTGCGGGAGATTATGCAGCGCTCACGCATGTGCGGTATCCTGCGGCAGAACCACGCCGCTGTTATCCTCAAAACTATCTCCCAGATGGGAAAAACGGGTCGCACAGCCAACTTTGGATTTTAAACAGTAATCCTTTTTATTTCACTCATTTCCAAGGGCAACAGGCACAGAGATCTACGCGTTTCGGTGTCACTCCACCTTGTTCACGATCACTGGGTTTGCCCCACCCACAAACATTTAACCACAACCAATTTTTTTCATTTTTTCAAAAAAACTGTGTTTCCTGTCACATGGTATGCTAAGAATTGTGGTTATTGTAGTTTTTACAAACTTTTGACAAAAGACTGTTTTTGAAAAAGGTGCATCTAAATTAATAATTAATACTGATTCCCAAAATTAAATGCATTTTGGTCATGTGCCTTCCAATAGGCTTCGAATAACTTTCTTTGATATGCCTTCCAATAGGCTAACTCAACCTTATTATTGAGACATGTTCTTGCAGAAATTGATTTAATGTCAGTTCAAAGGTGCACATACAACTCCTCCGATTGGTTCAACCTATTCGGGTGCAGGGTCCTCAGGTTAATGATGAATTTCGATTCAACTTGTCTCAGTTTTTTCTCTCGATCACCCCCCCGCTCACCTTTAAAAATAGTTTGAATGCCATAAAATTTCAGTTTTTGCCAGTCACCCTGGTGTACTAGTTCCATATGTTTGGCTATGGCATTAGAGCGGTCTTTATGAATTGTGGCCCTCATATGTTGCAAGATTCGGTTCTTCAATTCCACAGTTGTGCTTCCAACATATTGCATGGGGCAAGGGCACTCCACCACATATACAGTGAATGGTGTTTTGCACGTGATACACTGTCTGATTTTCCATTTCTTTTTGTTGGCTAGAAGTATTTCTTTTGTTGGCTTGGCTATCTGGCACATTTTACACCCATGGCATTTCATAAATCCTTTGGTTTTCAGCCAATCATCCTGTCTCTTTTTCTGGAAGTGGCTGTGTATCAAGTAGTCCTTTAGATTTTTAGCACGCCTATAGGTTATTATAGGATGTGTTCCCACAATCTCTTTGACAGTGTTGTCTAATTGTAACAATTTCCAATTTCTTCGGAGAATTTTGCCAATTTTTTCACTCTCTTGTGAATAGTCTGTTATTAGACGAATTTTGTTTGCCTCGGGATCTGCTCCTTTGTTTTTTCTCTTCAAACAAACCTCGCGTGTTTTTACAGCGCTTTTTACGAGACAATCTTTCACTGTTTGTTGTGGGTATTTCCTTTGTATGAATCTTTCCATTGTACGTTTACTGTTCCTTTTCCATTCATCATCTTCACTGCATATCCTCCGGATTCTTAGAAATTCCCCGTAAGGGATGCTATTTAATAATGTTATGTGGTTTTTTAATTTTGTCTTTAAGACAGTGTAAAGAACATCTCACTTTCCGAAAACTCCTGAAGACCGCTCTGTTCAGAAATGAAATCTAAGCAAAACAAATAGGAGGTACCCCTGATATTTTACAACAGGGAGGGGGGTTAGAACAGTAGAGAAATTTGGAAATCCCTGTCTCGCAAGACAGCAGATCGCTGGTTTTGGTGCTTGTGGAGGTGGTCTGGTTTAAGAGGGATAGTATTGTATACCATTCTCTATAGGGGCAGGTATACCTACTAGGTGGAACACTATATTACAACTTCATGAACTTACAAACGCACTCAAGTATACCAAACGAGAAAAGGTTTTTTTGTCATTAAAAAATTATGAGGATTTATTACCTCCCAATTGGGTTACAATCTAACACATTATCACAATTTTAAGAAAAATTAAAAAAACACATAACATGGTTATACAATCTCATATATTGACTTTTTTTATATGAGATTGTATAACCATGTTATGTGGTTTTTTAATTTTTCTTAAAATTGTGATAATGTGTTAGATTGTAACCCAATTGGGAGGTAATAAATCCTCATCATTTTTAAATGACAAAAAAACCTTTTCTCGTTTGGTATACTTGAGTGCGTTTGTAAGTTCATGAAGTTGTAATATAGTGTTCCACCTAGTAGGTATACCTGCCCCTATAGAGAATGGTATAGAATACTATCCCTCTTAAACCAGACCACCTCCACAAGCACCAAAACCAGCGATCTGCTGTCTTGCGAGACAGGGATTTCCAAATTTCTCTACAGAAATGAAATCTAGACTTTACTCATTCATCTTTTCCGTTACTACTGGCTCCAAAAGCGCAGAGATACTCCTGCCGGAGTTGATTCAAGCGCTATACAAACCAACAAATAAATAAATAAATAAATCCTCCCTACCAGCTATATAGTATCTCGTTCTAGTTTTTGTTACAAGCAAAAAAAGAACAACTGCGAATGAAGAGTTGCCACCTTGAGCCTATGATGTAATGAAAAGTGGGTTCTTTAATGTTAATGTTCATCATGGTGTGTAGTTGAAAATAAATGTGCTCAACAAGTGTATATATATGTGTGTATATATATATATATATATATATATATATATATATATATATATATATATATATATATATATATATATATATATGTACCAAAATTGAAAAGAGTGTATACAAGATGGAACTGTGTGTATTTACAGAACTCATATGCTGATGTTTGGATAAAAATGGTTCAATTTGCAAAAAATATTTAAAGCTGATATTTGAGTTATGAATTTTGAGGCACTCGAGGCTCTTTGCTTATATTATTACCTTGGTGCCTAGGGCATTTCAGCTGTTGTTTTCAAGTATTACCCGTATAGGAAATTTCAAATTGACAAAGCATTTTTGACATTAGAACTGGTAACCCTCCCTAACGCGGTGGCCACTAATGTTGACTTATGCAATCACTAATAATAGTACCTCAGGATGCTTTTCATGGGAGACATCCTTTACAACGCAACTTTTACCACGCAGTGCCATTACGACGCAACTTTTACAACGCAAACCATTACAACGCATTGCGCTGGGGGCGCTCTAGGATAGGGAATAGGTTTAATTTACTATCCAACACCTTCCCTACTATCCACGGGGACTGGGGTTGGAATAGTAAATTAAACAATTCACTTTCCAGCGCCCCAAAGCACTATGCGTTGTAAAGGCATGCATTGTGAAAACCGCGTTGTAAAGGCATGCGCTGTGAAAGCATGCGTTGTAATGTCATACATCCCTTTTCATTGAGCATAAGTAACTTTGAGGGGCTGCAGAACTTCTGGCAGCCTCCACAACACTTAGTGGAACATTGGTGGTACCCCTATCCTCTCTGTGGCACCACAAAAACCCCAAAAGTGTGTGTACCTATTCAGTGGCATCATGCCACAATGCCTTTTCTTTTATTTTATACCATGGGTACTCATGCTGCACCTTTGCTTTTTCAAGACCAGGTGGCCCTGCCCCTTCCATAGATCAGATGGCATGTACTGGTGTCAGCGGCTCGCATAGCGCCCCTGGCTCGTGCAGCCCACAAGGCTGTTGAGGTATGGTATCATACATTAACATGGATTATATTAATGTGATACTGAGAGGACTGTCGTAAAGACTAGATTAACTGTCCTTCATCTTGAATTAGAGGTAGGTGGTATCATTGCCACTGTTTACTGTATCTGTGAAGTGTAGGAAGTGCTTTGGTTAAAGTCTTGTATATCATTAGGTACAGAGTTGCTGTCAGTATTAATAGTATTGGTTGGACAGTCATATTTTATGTTTGGGATGCCATAGTTGTAATACTCTTCTGTGGAGGTAATTATGAGGTTATGTTGGTTAAAGCTCCTCATATGGAATAACGTAGCAGGCCTATCCTCTTGGTATGGTGTGCTAGTCTGCACTGTTCCATAGCTGGTTGATGTTCTTGTACTGGTAGAAGGGTTATCAATCAGGACTTTATCCTAGGGTCAGCGGTTGATGTCAGTATCTTGGGAACAGCCATGTTTTTATTGCTTTTCTGAACTTTAAATGCTACTAGATGCTTTGATTCTTTGCTGGCAATGAGTTTCATAGTCAGGTGGCTTTTGCCACGAAAGAGGTGCCTCCTACAATTGTTTTTATTGTAATACGGTATGACGATTCATGATGTTACACTGAAGAGAAGTGTCCTATTCTGTTTGTATTGTTTAAACTTAACTTGTAGGCATAGCAGTTCTCCTTGCATCATTGTTACCAGTGACACATCCATTCCAGCTTCACGTACCAATTTATCCTGAGTACAAAACTGAAGCATAAATGTTACCACGGAGATGTGCCTGGTCACCTACAACAACATCAGGTTTAGCAAAAAACACACACTCTACCACTGTTTGTTCTCCAATAGGAGAGTTGTGCCTTTCACTCTGACTACATAAAGTGGCCCACTGCACCTGCCCTCACTAGGTTTCTTATCAGCACACCAAGACAGTTTTACATAACTTTGCCTTATCCATTCTAGAAGATCAATTGTAGAGGTCACATGCCGTATTCAACTAATAGGAGTTAACATACCCCTCACAGCACCAAATACGCTTAAACTGTGGAAAAATATATCATCTTCCAAACACTTCCTACCAGCGAGTAACTATATTGTCGATAACTAAAAGGCCCTGAAGAAGTGACATTTTGTAAAATATTTAGTTGCAAAACAAGAGTTACCAAATAAAGGCACGGATATCTCTTTTTGAATACAATACAGAACCGTATAATCTTGAGAATAACATAATTATTTCAAGTATGACCACAACAAGTATTCTTCTAGGATTTAAATTTCGAAGTTTTGAGAAGGTGAGTGTAACGTGGTGGGTGCGCCTGCCATACATGACTGGTGGGACCCTCGCAATGCTGACCATCCACCGACTCCTTCTTTTCAGCCAGGTCAGCGGAACGAAGGACGGTGCTATCCGGAAGAAGAAGATAACATCAGCGGCTCCTTTAACTGGGCGTATGCTGAGAGTAAGGAGGACCTGCCCCAGAGTGACGTATGGGCGACGGGATTGGAGAAAAGCCGGGAAGTCCTGTATGTCGGGTGTGCAAGCACCCCGGAGGAGGAGGAGAGAAAGGCGGAAGCGAGCGGAACGGAGTACGGAGGCGGCGAGGAGAAGAGTGAGGAGAAGAGCGTGAAGAAGCCCAGCCCAGACGAACAACCCGGAAGGAACGGAGAGAAGCCAGGAGGCCAACGACCCTGCGGACCGCCGTGCCACGCTCCAGAGGGAGGAGTGTGGCTGTCACAGGTACGGCGGCGTTGGGCGGCTTGGTTGGGGAGGCGAAGTGAGAACGTGTAGATCGTGTACAGCCCCAGTTCGTACCTACCCTGTGTTGTGTTCCTTCCCCTTCCGCGCATCCCTACCCACCCCTACTTCTACCTAATTTTCCCCTCCCCTTCACGAGCACCGAGAGCACTGTAGAGTGAAGCGGCACTGTACACTGGGTTTCCCTCACATCCCCCGGACCCCCCTGGTGCGACCCCATTGAGGACTGAACCCTAACGGCTCCCTTTTCTGTTGGTTCCCTTACATGCACCGGAGCCTGAAGCCACGGAGAGCCGTCCATCTTCCGAAGCCACGGCAGAACCACCGTAACTCCTTCCACGACCAAGGAAAGGAGAAAACAGACCACCGCCACGGACCCCAGTGCGTTTGCCCGTGAAAGACTGACTCTGAGGAACAGAAGGACTTTAATGTCTAAACCTACCAGGGTGATAAAAATAAAGCCATCGTTAACCCCTCAACTTGGTGTCACGGTCGTCCCTAATCCCACGCCTACAGTGAGACACTGCTTTTTTAAGTTTTTTGGGGTTCAGACCGAGCTTATGCCACTCACCTTTTGTAGCCAATCTTAGAGATCTGCGTTTATGCACAGAGGCAGGCAAACGAACAAATACTCACCTACTGATGGTACAAACCTCTCCTGGTATTCAGTTGTATTTGTCTTTCTTTTTGTCTAATTATGAAAAATTTGTTTTAACCAGGTTTCGTTTTGACTCCTTTTTCCGTCTTGTTTCTTTTCCTGAGATTTCAAATTGGTCTCGCGAACTGATTAAATGTCCCTGTGATGGAATCGCACACCAGTCAACTTTGCATGTAACATTGTTTTGCAATTACTATGTGATCCCCCGCAAACGTTGGATTATCCCTCTCCTCCGACAAATGGGCTTGAGAAGATGTAGACCTGCGCTTTTGGCGTTACAGTCTCTAGAAACCCAATTTGCTGCTAAAAGCATAGCCTGCTTTTTAAAAGCGTGTTTGAAAATCCGCTCACAAATAATATAGTTGTATACCAGAGATTTTCCCCGATTTTTGCTAGCAGACACTAATTGTCTTCTTAAACTGAAATGTTATTAACTGATTTTTAAGAAATTTGTATGTGACAATCTTTTTTTAGAAGTTGATGTGTTTTCTTATATGTACTTTAACGATTGTGAAAATTTCAATCGAAATAAAGACTTTTTGATTTGATTTCACTCACCTTTTCTTGTCTTATCACTTACTAGAGTGTCATGTTCTCACTTTTTTCAGAACAATGAGCAATAAGGTTGCAGTCTGGTATTTGCTAATCTACCCCAGTGCAACTCAAATAGGGTCTTTCCTAAGGTACTGTGCAGGCTTGTGAAGTAAAGCATAATCTGGTGCTTAGTACTGCTTTCACGACTACGTGGTATTTTTTAGCTATTTGTATTGTCTCTTTTGTGAGTCAATTAGCTCTATTGACGTGGCCATTGCTCTGGGGATGAAAAGAAAAGGTCTTGTTGTGCTCAATACCATTCATATCTAGAAATCAGAACAAGCACTGGGTCTCAAAATGAACCCAATCATCATTTACTAAATTATAGGGTGATATGTGCTTTGCAATTTCTGCTAAGGTACTCACACCCCATTGCATTTCAGATGTTCATATAGTCAAGTGCACATTTTTCATTTAGAAATATGCTTCCTTTAGTATTAAGTGCATTACATCTAATGTGTGCTATCCTATAGGATGAAAGCGTATCAATTGTTCACATATATATTAATGTGAATTTTATTTATTTATATTCTTTATTGACCTTTCTAAGGACATATAACACATTTGTACATTAAGGTCATACCAGGTTCTCACAATATGTGCAGTGTCCCGCTATCAACAAAAACATTTCCCCAACAACCTCCCTCCCCACCCCTCTGCTCTTGCAGTTAATTTTAGCGGCAATTAGACAATGGCACCTCGTGAAAGCTGCACCGTCCTAATTTCAATCATGCAGCCTCTTCCTCCTTCATAAGTAGGTCAACCCTCTCAGTAAGCCCTGCGCACTTAGCAACACCAGGAAGACAAAGTCAGATCCATAATCCACACTCCCCATACCCTGGGTTCCTTCACAGCAGCCTGGCATCCAGAGGATGCCTCAAGTCTGCCGGCATGGCTGCCCACACCCGCAGGTCAGCCTCAACTTTTTTATCTCTTCTCTTGTGTTATATGCATATTTCCTCCACCATCATCCATCCAGACATGTCCCTAAAACCCGGGGGCTCTGCTGCCAACCCCTTTATAGGAATGCTGTGTTTTGCTAACAATAGGCAAAGGAGCATACATTTCCTGCTCAGTTCTTTGTTTTGGGGGCATGGGAGCAGACCCAAAAGTACCGTCCTAATAGTGGGTTGGACTGCCCAGCAAGTGCCCGTGTTAAGTTGCTCTATCACCTCCCGGCAAGAAGGTGCCAGAGATAGGCAAAACCACACAACATGCAGGAGGTCCACCTCCGGCGCCCCGCATCGGTAGCATCAATCGTCATGGGTGCCATATAAGATGCGGATGAGGGTGGACTGTCATCGTCGTTAAAATTGACCAGGTCATTGGCTGATAAACTCGCCACCCGAAATATGGGACGCTGAATGATTTATTACAATTCCCTACCATGTTACAGTTGATGTTGAGGACTTGGGCTACTACAATGAACCTATGATTTTGGACTGTTGAGCCATAATACTGAATCTACAAGCATGTTATAATTTTTGCTTGAGGATTCCCTTTCACTTATATTACCTTGGAATACAGTGGCGCAGGTATAAAGGCAGATTTGGCCTACATTATAATAAACAAGCCCTGATGAAGTTCCAGCCGTGGAACAAAACACGTTGGCTGATGTCAAATTATTAACTTCAACAACAATAAAGATAGTTTGGATATACTTGAGAGTTTATTGACTTTGTTCTGGTGCACCTTCCTTCTTACACAAATGGGTGCCGTATAAGATGCGTAATGTTTTGAAGGAAAGGTAGGGCTGGTGCATGTAATTATACTCTATCAGTTTAAACCAGGTATTAGAAGTAACCATCTTCACCCCCTCGTGCACCTTTCCGCAGTCTCTGGCAGTCATGGGTTCCACACCACCCCTTCCCATTTATCTTGTATTCCGAGTGGCAGTACCAAGCGATCATCTCCCAATGCCCAATATACATTGGATATCAATCGTCACCCCCTACCCTTCCATGGCAAGGATCACCGTCAACGTCTCGGAGTGTGGCGGCGCCTCCGGAAAGCACAGCCACAACTCACTTGGCATGGCAGAAATCTTCGCATATTGTAGGTATTGTCCTGTCGCAAGTGCAAAATACATAATAGCCTCTTCTCTCGCAATGAGTTTATTGTCGGGGTAGAGATCATCCAGGGTGTCACAGCCTCCATCCATCTATCGACCGACATAACTCCAGCTATCTTAACAAATGGTTTCAAGGCCCATAGAGGCTTATCCGGTGCAAATGGGCTTGCGTTACCACTCTCTTCACTGCCAATTTCCATATCCTGAAACCTGCCACACTACATATAGTGTGTTCTGTAGCACCCTCACTCCCCTTGTCAACAGGATGTGATGTGATTTTGCGTCATAGCAGCCCCATAGTAACCCTTGTTCCCAGTGGATGGCGTGCTGTAAATTCACCACCAGGTAATACAACTCCATATTTGGGCATTCTAGGTCCCCTTTACCCATGTCCTCTTGAGAGTGGGCAGTTGAATACGCTTCCGTTTATTCACCCACAGCAAGTCTATATATATATTAAGTTTATCAATTTCAGTGAAGTAACAGTAGGGGTTCTCATAAAGCATGCCTTGCAAGTTGTACAGACACACCGAGGCAGTACAAGCATTTTAACTAGTGCGATTCTGCCCATCAAGGACAGGGGTAGGTCCCTCCAGAACCAAACTGATGATCTCAGCCCCTCTACCATTCTGCGGACATTAAGATCCAAAAACTCCTGTTCCGGGTGGGCAACCTTCATCCCTAGGTATCTCAAGTTGTGTGTCTCCCGGGGTCGTCCCATTTCCGGTAACCTTTCAGCCGTAATCCCAGCCGATGCCACCAGAAGTAAAATTCTAGACGTACTCCAATCAACATAGAGTCCTTAGACCTCCCCGAATTCGAGCATTGTGTTCAATAAAATGGGTACCGAATACTTTGGTTGCCTCAGGTAGACCAGAGCATCATCAGCATATAATGAAACCACATGGGTGGTCTCCCCAGCTGTCTTTCCCCAGGGACCAATCACCTGGCACAAAACGCCTGCCACCGGCTCCATTGCCAGGGCAAAGAGCGACAGTGGGCACCCCTGCCGCGTGCCTCTGTACAGCTGGAAACTGTCCGAGACCATTCCTTCCATCTGTACTCTTGCGTCTGTATACAGTACTTTAACCCACTGTATGTATTTGTGACCGAGACCCAATTTTTCAAGCACCAACCAGAGGTAGTTCGAGTCCACCGAGTCGAACGCTTGTTCGATATCTAGAAATGCTATGGCATAGTCATCGCTCAGCAGTTGCTGAGCATGATAGACATGTGAATGGCATTGCAAATTACAAAGGATATTCCGTTTCGGGATAAACCTCCACTGGTCCGCTTGTATTAATGTCTTGGGGTGACCCAGCAGGCGCGCCACCAGTATGCCACTAAGGCTATTTACATCCACGTTTAACATGGAAAGGGGCCTATATGAGGAGGCCTCCGTGGGTCTTTGCCTGGTTTTGGTATCATCACTACCATTGCTTCCTGCATTGTAAACAGAACTCCCCCCATTCATTGCCTCATTATATATCTCTAGGAGCTTGTCCACTAGAGTGCCCACGTATCAGTGATAAAACTCTACCGGCAGTCTGTCACCCCGAGGGGTTTTTGCCATCTTCAATCCTCTTATAGCCACTCCCTTTCTGGAGATGAGTGTCTCTATGGTTGTATGATGTTACAACACGATCTTTTAGATCGCGGTACATCACAACGCTGGTTTTACAACGCAAGTTGTTACCACGACTTGCGCTGTAGGGTGCTGGACTTAGGAATAGTAAGATTTACTATTCCAGCGCCAGCCTACGTACAGTAGGGAAGGTGTTGGAATAGTAAATCTAGTATTCCTTAGTCTAGAGCGCCCTCCAGCGCAAGTCGTGGTAACGACTTGCACTGTAAAAGACGCGTGGTAATGGCAGCGTGGTGTTTTGACCGCGTTGTCATGGATGTTCCCCGTCTCTATTGACTAGCGATCACCCCTAACAAGTCTCTGCAGCGTGACCATGGCCAAGTACTCCCCTTCCCCACCACCATCCCGCTTGTTTGGGCCCTGTATGTCTTGCGCAAGTGGGACTCATTAATGGCTAGCTGCATACCTAAAAGCATTCCCCTGTCATCTCTAGTCGCCAAGACTGGGGCTTGCTGATTGTTTTGTTTCACCAGCCTGGCGAGGAGTGCCCCTGCCCTGTCTCCCTCTGCATGCAATCATTGGTGGTGTGCTGTGTGAGTACATTTCTCTAACCCGTGCCAGTCTTCCAATATTTCCTTTGGGTACTGTTGCAGTCTGGGAGCCTGTAAGGGTTAGTAGGTATGCCCCTCTCTGCGGGGCCCAAATCCACCTTGTTCCTACTCAAGCTATGTTCCAGTTGTCTCGTGACCCCATAAGTGGTCTTGAGGTACTCTCCACAAAGGACCACCTTCCTGGTGTTCCAGTCTATGGACCTGCTCCCCGTGCAACCCCGGTTTTCCTCAAAGCGGTGTGTCAGCGTCTCATCCACTGTCGCCGCAAACATGGTATCCATCAATGCCCCCTGCCTGAGTCTCCACAGCGGGACCACCAGATGCCTACCTTCCCTCCCAAAGCCCACCAACACAGGGGAATGGTCAGATAGGTATCGGGCCAGGTATGAAATCACTATCACCCCCTGTGCCATTGCAGGAGATACAAAACAATAGTCTAAGGGGCTGTATGTCACTGCGGTGTGCGTGCAGCATGAGTAGACCCTCTCTGCCGGGTGTCTCTCCTTCAAGACGTCCACCAACCTCAGTCCATTCAAAGTATGTAAGGCACCTGTCATTGCCAGCTTTGTGTTGAGTCTGGGGGACTCACAGTTAGTCGCCCCATTCATAAAACAGTTACAGTATACCGCCAATATAATGTCCGCTGCTAGATATTCCTTGGCTGCTGCCAAAAGTCTTTAAAAATCTGGGCAGTCATTATTAGGTGATTACATCTTCAACAGGCAAACCTCTTTTCCATCCAGGCCCACAAACAGGATCAAGTACCACTCCTCCACATCTATCGCGTGCCCCTTATGGTTGAATGGGACCCTGGGGGCCACCCAATTCATTGCTCCTCGTGCACATCCTGAGTAGGAAGTGGCGTAAAGCTGTATTCTCCACCTCTTCTGGAGTCTGGGCACGCAATTTCACCAAAAATGGGTTTCCTGCAGAAAAGCTATGGAGACTCCGTATCGTTTTAGGTAGGCGTACAACAGACGCAGTTTTTCGAGGTTGCCCAGTCCCCTAACATTCCGTGTCATTAGTTTCATCGATTTACCTGCCATTCCCCATCGTGTTTCGTACAGTGCAGCACCCTCCCCTACCGGTCCCACCAGTGATGTGTCGTCTACAGATCGGAAGCGGGAGCGAAAACCAGTGTGTTGTTGTACAAGAGCAGTTCAACATTCCCCAAAACTGTAAACAATTTGCAACGTAAATCCCCCAGAATTTCACCCCCCACATCCCTTAGGCAGCCCATCCAAACCACCCAGGCCTGCAAGAGGCGTATACCAGAAAGATTAAACTACTCCTTCAACTAGAACTTGTGCTTTGCAAGAGGGGACTGTCTGGTGAAAGTCGCGAGGCCGATGACACTCAAGCTCCCTCCCCAAAAATACACACCTTTCTCCCCCTCCCTCCAGCATAGTAGTCAAACCACAAATCATGATCACAGTACACATCAGGGCTCTATCATGAACTTCAGTGACATGAGTTCAAGCACGATACACATCACCAGAAAGTCCTTGGTCATTCAGCACAGACATATATTCACAGTATGGTGTCCCCACATCCGTACTGTCGCTACCACTCCCAGAATCACTTCTTCGCCTATGGAACGATTCCCTGGAGTCCAGCACCATGTCTGTGTCCATTAGGGGGCCATCTGGGCAGACCACAGTCCACCCCGTCCGTTGCAAATCATCGGGGCTGTTTGAGTGGACAGTTTGTCCGAGCAGTTGGACAGATTGCTTTGTTTGTGCAGCGTTGTCGTCCATTACCCCTCAGCACTGCGGCGCAGAGTCTCCACAAGAGTGTCCACCTAGTCGATTGCCTCATCCAGGGTGAAAATAAACAGCCCCGTCCCACCATGCAGTACACACAGCTTTGCATAGTACATCTAACGGTACTTCAGGTTAAGGTTCCTCATCCGTTTCTTAACAAACAAAAAAGTTTTGCATTGATCACTACCTTTTATGTATAATCTCGAAATATGGAGATAGGTTTCCCTTGAACTTGCAGTGGGCCCAGCAACAGGACATGCTTTAGGAGTGCATCACAATCTCGAAAATTGAACAGGTGTGCTATTAGGTTCTGGGGGGCGCCGCAGGTCTTGGCGGTGGAGCTAACGCTCAATGAGCTTGTTTAGTGGTGAAAACTTTCAACAGTCTTTTAGGGCATATTGTATAGCAATCCAGTCTTCCAAAAACAATTGTCCCTCTTCCTTCTCTGGAAACCCAATGAACCTCAGGTTAGTTCATACAGACCGGGCCTCCGAGTCTCCAGCCTGACTGTTAAAATCAGTGGCGGCAACCTTCAATAAAAAATTATGGGGTGCAAGGGTGCTACTCACCATAAACATGGCGCTGGAGCACGACAGCAGCAGCACTTCACCTTTCCATGAGCAGGACACGGAAGAACTGCCTTCCTGCTTGTGGAACGGAACTGCAACCAATCCTCGAGCTGCTTTCATGCTGTGAAAGCAGCTCCACGATTGGTAGAAGCAGGCTCCCCCAGCGCTAATTTCAAGGCTGGGGGCCTGTGACAGCAATCCCCAGGCTGTTTCACAGCCTTTGGATTCCTGAGTCTACAGTGCACGTCAGGCTGGCCGTCTTGCGATGGCCGGCCATTCCGA
Organism: Lissotriton helveticus; assembly: GCF_964261635.1. NCBI lineage: Eukaryota > Metazoa > Chordata > Amphibia > Caudata > Salamandridae > Lissotriton > Lissotriton helveticus. The sequence continues at coordinate 2,086,259,319 of NC_136065.1, forward strand.
CATGTGCACTTGAGACCAGTGCTGGCATCCTACATTTGCAGGGTTCAGCCCTGCCCCCACCCTCACGCTGTAGAAACAGCTGGTGTTGTGTTTTCTTCCCTCATAATGATGTGTGGTCTCGAGCCGTGGACCTCTCCATCAACAAAGGCCTCTGCGCCTCCCTGTCAGCAACCATGTCATACTGTCTTTCCCTAGCCTTAAAGGGAACTCCGGTTCACACAGAGATTGTGACGGAGGCCCCTACCATCTCAAACACATAGGTTGTCTAACCTCAGTGGCCTCTCTTTTGGTCCAATACTGCTCCTCCAGGGGTGATGTCCATTCATTAAAGTCTTTCTAAGGAAAAGGGATCCCCTCAAGCCCTGCTCTTTCACCCTCCTAGTGCCACCGCTACTCACTCATGCGTCTGGCCCAGAGGGGCATCAGTCTATGTTTGAAGGCACCGCTTCCAGTCCACTCTTGGGTGCTGGAGCTGGACAACGTGTCACTCGCCGTTCATTAGGCCGTGCCCCGGCCTTTCCCGGGGAGTGTGTGCAGGTGCCATATGGGACCGGGGCCTCTCATCCCTCTGCCACTCGGCCCTGCCTCCAAGAAGAAGCCCAGGCTACAGCGCCTATCATGACCGGAGCCACCGCACTCGTGGCCAGCCCTTAGTTCCAGATCTGAGTCCAGTCTCCCTCACCACAGGACGAGGCCTGCAGCACGGACACCTACATCTTCCCGTGGGCACCGTACAGCAGATCTTGGCCCTTGCTGTCTCTCCTTTGGCCACCCGGGCCATCAGGAACTGCCACCGGGGCCCGCAGTACGTCAAGCACTCTGAGTGGCACCGGGGTCCTCTTGCACCACTACACCCCTGTCTTGGGCAGCCTCCCTCCACAGTTTCCCACGGCCTGCCAGGCGCACTGTGAACGCAGCTCAGTGGGCTCTCCCGGTGCTTCTCTGCGGCCCTATCTTGGGCCTGAGCTTCAATCCACACCGGTACAGGATTTGGGGGATGGTGCCGGGCTCAGTACCCCTCGATGGCTCTGGATACCATCAGGATTATGTTTATGCTGGTGGGAGCGGGAAACATCCATTACAACACAGTCATTACAATGCACTACCTTTACAACACGACTGTTACAATGCAACAGCCTTTGCATTGCATGCCATTACAACATAGCCATTACAACGCATGTCACTACAACGCATGTCATTACAAAGCATGTCACTACAACACATGTCATTTTAATGCATTATAAGGTAAGTAATGGGTATTTTTTAAGTTTTTGGGTGGGTATGGGTTTTGGGGTACATGGGAATAGTAATATTTACCCCTACACTATCCAACACTTACCCTACTGTTGCTCTCACTGGAGTGGGAATAGTGATTTTTAAACCTACACAATCCAACACTTACCCTACTGTTCCCTAAAAGTATTATATGTTGTAATGGTATGCGTTGTAATGGAATGTGTTGTAAATGTAGTTTCTAAAAATGCGTTGTGATGGCATGCGTTGTAAAATCACGTGTTGTAATGGATGTTGCGATGTAAAAACTGCGTTGTAAAAGCACGCGTTGTAAATGTTTGCGTTGTAACATGTCATATTCGGTGGGAGCTCCGCAGGGAGCATCTAGTTGGCCATTTTGCTTGGCCACGCCCCCATATATGAATTTGATTCGTAATGAGTAGCATAGTTAAGTAGATATGCCATATAATTCACATGCTAGTTCTTGCATTTTACATTAAAAGGTCTTGCCTTTTTATAATAATCAGAGAAGTTTATTTAAGCCTCGTACAAACGTATATCGGGGAGAAAAACATCTTCTGCATTTTCTCTGAGATTGTATGTGAACTGTACTACAAACATCCTTAGTAAATGTGATTAGCTTCTCAGTCAGACCTTGGGAGCCACCATTTCTGAGACAGTCAATAGACCTTCTCCAAATACAGAAGCTAACTGATAACATATCTGTTGTTCAGCTAAGGTATGCTGGTCAGAGGCCACTTACAACTCTCCAGTGGGCCCTTTGATGCCAAAAAGGTTTAGCGAGGGGCTTTCATGTTTGAATTAAATGAATGCTACCAATGCAATTGTTTTTAATACATTGTTTATCACTTTTATTGCCACTGTTTTATTTTATAGTTACATTTTTTTCATATAATCTGGACATGATATGGACATTAATTTTTAATAAAGACTTTTAAATATATTGTGTGGATTTCTTGTGTTTGTCCATACATGCTTAAAGGAGTTTCAGAACTCACTAATACAACAAATAATCCTGTAGTCTCACAGAAGTAATCGCTGCCCTGTGGGTGCAATACTCAAGTAATGAGCAAGAGGTTTGTGGGTTTCAGTCAGTAAGATTCTCTGGCTCGGGTTGGTAAATTGGCTAAGCTTGCACTATGACAAAGGGCTTAAGGTTCCTAAAACTGAGTTGTATTTTAGTGAATCAAACTTCACTTCTGTCAATTTGCCATCATAGCATGTGTTCAATAAAGTCTCATCCTTGCTTCTTCCATGGATCTTATGGTAACTCAGCTGATGCCATGGGGCATGTAGGAACCTTCAAGATTTTATCACAGCATTGTACACAATACACATTTACAAGCTGAAAGTGGTATGTTCCTTTCTTTCTGTATTGTCACTCATACATTGTTTTTAAGGGTGATCTGGAGTTTGAAGTTGTTCAGGCAACCCAAAGTTGGACTAAAACCCTGTTATACTCCTGGCTTATTGTTGTTTTGTCTGTTTCTTGAATGCTAAACATGTACAGCGGTTTACAAGGATTTATAACTTTTGTACTTTCACCCAAACCACACTGTTTACACAGTAATCTCCTGCATACACTTTGGTTTTGACCTCTCTGAGGATAATTTGGCTTGAAAAAACACCTTCTAGTTTGATTTTGTGTCTGATACAGGTATGATGCTACTGGACTTCAAAGGTTTCTCCACAAGATTCTCATGTTTCCAATGACAATTTTAGACCCAATGTCTCTAAGAACTATTGCATCACATCCTGCAACCTTAATGATCGAAAATGGTTGATTCTCATCTTCATCCTTCCTTCTGATGGCCAATCTGCTTGTCAGTTCCCAGCAGGTCACCCTTTTCACTTACAGTGTAAACTTTCTTTTTGTCAGTTGTCTGTCTTGCACACTTCTAGACACTGCATTTGTTTCCACTACTCCTTGCTTTTTAACTCAGGACTGGACAGGACTTGGACGACACCAAGTGATGTATTGATCCACACCTATAGCAATCAGCTTTTTGATGGACTCCCTCTTTTTCTCTTACACCTTTTCTATAAAAACTCCTGCTACCTTCACCATCCTTGCGATCATATTCACTTTAGTATGTTGCAGTTGTTTCCGTAACAGTTTAATGTCTTTCGTTTATCTTTCAACACTTTTCATTGTGAATACCACCTTGTCCAAACTCGGCATCTTCTTTTGATATAGGAGCTTTTATTGTGCCTTTGCACATGTACAGATAACTACTTGATCGTGTATCATGTCATCCATATCCTTAAAGGAACATATATTGGCCACATTCTCAGTATCGTAACGTTGACTTCTATAAATTTGCTTGGAGCCTGGTAATAGTAGTAAGTATTGCCGCTTTTCACGATGATACCCATAGTTATATATAAGTGTGCCTGTGTTCTTCTATTGACCTTATTGGAAACATTCCATTCTGCTTTGCCTTTGTCCTACTAAATTGGCGCTATGTGGTCAAATAACCTTATTCTTTCCACACCCATGAAATTATACAATAAGGCTTGCAACCTTGAAGGGCTAAAACTTGTCCCACCAATACCTTACAAGGTGTTTTGTCAAAGCACATAATTATTTAGGACCTACTTTCACTCTACTCTGGCTACATCAAGAAGAGGAGAAGGCAATAAGACAGAATTCATCACAACATCCATTATGGGAACCTTCTACTAGAACTCAGCACTCCAAAGTCCTACCAGAAGGTCAAGAAAGATGGCAGTTATTAAGTGAGGTAGAAAAAGGAACTGCTTGGATGTATTTCATAGCCACTTGAACCTATTTGGAAACACCACAGATATTTAAGAGATTTGGGGCCAGATGTAGGTCACCAAATACCAGTCGGTAACGGCCAATTTCGCCCGTTACCGACCGGTATTTGGTGATTGAGATATAGGGGGGCCAGATGTAGGTAGGCTTTTACAGGTCGGTAACGGCCGAAATCGGCCGTTACCGACCGGTAATAGCCTTTTCCTATGTAGGTGGTATATTTACCGATTCGGTACATAACGAATCGGTATTTACCGATTCGGTATTTACCGAATCATCATTTATCGATTCGGTATTTACCGAATCGGTAAATGAGATGTAGGAGTCACTTTAGAAAGTGCTTTTGTGCTTTAAGGATTCGTAATTTACCACCAACTATTGGTTGGTGGTAAATAAGGAATTCCTGTGTAAATGCAAATGTGTGCATTTACACCTGTGCCATGTGACAGACATACATGGCCTTAGGGCATGTATGTATGCCACATGTGCACACCAGCACTATTGAGCGGTGCAACAGGGTGTTAAAGTGATACCCTGCCACCCTTGACTATTTTCCTATTTTACCAAATCGGTATTTACTGATTCGGTAATTGACATTCATTTCTATGGGCCTCGAGGCCCATAGGAATGAATGGCAATTACTGAATCGGTAAATACCGATTCGGTAATTACCGAATCTTAACGATTCGGTAATTTTTACCGAATAATTACCTACATAGCATTTACCGATTCGTAAATACCGAATCTGTAAAATTTGGTATTTACGAATCGGTAAATACTATTTACCTACATCTAGCCCTAACAGTCTGTCTAATTCTTGGAAAATCAAGAGCAGGATCGGATGCAGCATGTTTAGAAGGCATCTGGGAAGGAGGACAATTTCAGTGAGCACCACTCGCCCCATTATGGAGAGGACTCACTCAGCTTTTCCTGCTTTCCAGGTCGATTAAAGGAGTATCACTAGTTAGGCAACAATGGCACTTACAAGTCAAGCAATATACACTACGAAACTTAACAGAGGGTCAGTAGAGGATATAAATATTTAAAGACCTAGTTGCAACCTATCCTCCCATCCATCTATTACAAAACATATATGGGTAGCACCCATATATGTTTTTTAAAACTTACAAGTCAAGCGCCTAGAAACATTGCAATGTTAATGAATGCTGTGTTCGATCCTGAGACCCTTGCATAATAAACGGCATACAAGGATTCTGGATTTTTTTCCCAAACTAACCCAAAGCAAAACGAGACAACCGTGGAATCTAAAGACAAAGACGCGAGGGTGTGAAAAAAAAAGACTAAGATAGGACGGGATAAACTGCATTGCCAAAGCAATAGGTCACCTCTGCTAAATGGTGTCTTTTGAAGAAGCAGCACAGCGGCATCCACAAAAAACAAAACAAATTTGCGCAAAAGGGAAATTTAAAACCGCATTGGGGGTGAGAGCGATAACGGAGGGAGTACTGCAGGGGGCAAGAATGGGAAAAGCATCACACAAGAGAGAAAGCCCCACAGGGCCGGCTTTAGCACTGGTGGTGCCCTGTGCAACAATGTTTGTTGGCAACCCCCCCACACTGACTACCTCGCAACGGATTCCCTCACTACCCCCATTTGACAATGCCCCTCCCCCAAGTCTCCATAACTACTTTTCTCTGATTCATTTAGTTTTATAGCGCCACTCATACCAGTTTAAGGGGTCCGAACACTTTACATCACACATAAGTTGCACGGAGACAATCATAAGTGTGTAAATCAGTGTATAGGAAATGTTGCATATGAAAGAGCCCTACAAGGTGTAGGATCCACATGTCATCCATACTTGTAGGCAGTATAATTTAAGAGTCCTTGGTCTGTAAAAGTACCAATTCAGAATTAAAAATATATCACCATTGTTAGGGGTTTTCTTTAATATTAAGAATTGATTTCTACCCAAATGAACACTTTTTGCAATATAAGGATAAGGAAAGACTAGGCAAAAACATGTAGCTGCAATATATTCCTTGCAGTTTCCATGCAGCTTTTTGACGACAGTTAAGAGCTCACTGCTCTATATTAGGATTTTAACTTTTGAACTGCAAGTAAAACAAGCATTGGCATAGCCGATAGGTCTCGCCTTTGGTACCTTATAAGTGTTTAGCCATGCAACACTTGATGTTGTTGCACCAAGAATATTGTGCTGGATAACTAAACACTTATAACATTGGGTTTCTCTATAGACTCGATATTGTAACCCAACAAAGTCTCCAAAACCCAAGGATACCTTGTTATCCAAACCCAACTGTGATAAAACTGAGCAAGTTGGTGTCCCATTTTTTTCAAAAAGGGTCTAGACTTACCTGAAGTCTGTGACCAACTGTCATCATGGTTCCCTCTGATCCTGAATCTCTGTCTCTTTGGAAAAAATCCAGACAACTAGGCTTAACCATGAGACTAATAAAAGGGCCTGATTCCATGTGAGAAATAACTAGTGAATCCTTGTCCATGGCCAGGAAACCTACCCCTCGTTTGCCTGGCCCAGCCAAAATACGATCATCAAAACCCTTTTTAATATCACTTCGTGACTTTTTAATTGAATAATAAGGCTGCGATGAAGCTGGATCCTGACACCAGTTAAACAGAAACGGTTTATTCAGGATCAACACGAAGGTAGTACAGAACCAACCGATCATCAGTCGCCCAGCCTCTAGAATAGATGATTCATGGCCGCGCATGTATCACTCTATTCCATGACATGGCAGGTTTCTATAGAGAATTTACAGATTACAACACATCCCTCTCCCAATAAGGCAAAGAAACAAAACAGGAGAGAACAAAAGGAAACATGCCCAAAAACGAGGCAATACAAATAACAATTAAGCATAGCAACCTGAGAAAGAAAACATAGTACAAGTTAAAAAAGAAAACAATGCATTACATTAATACTTTTTTTTAAACTGTGGAAGAAACAGCAAAAAAAAACCGACCATCAATATAGTACATTATCTCGTAACTTAACAGGCACATTCCTAAACCTTCCAGAGGAACTGGCAGTTTCCCTGTCATGAACATCCTCACCACAGGAGCCACCGCCATCAGAGGAGAAAGATGGAGAAGTGTCACAGGTTCCACCAGTGTAACTTACTAGTTAGACATACTCCACCAGCAGTCAGTGTCAACCTTCACCACGTTCTTCCTGATTGCAACAATGGTAAAGGAGCCCATAAAACCAGATCTGCCTTTAAAAGAATGTTTAGGGTTTTTTACCAGCACCTGGTCACCAACACACCACTTCTTGTTTCTCACACCGTTCCTGGAGTCATAACTTGACTTATATTTATTCTGATAATCAGAAATTCTGGAACGTCTCATAGCCGTGGACATACCCTCCTCTCCACATGGAGGCAGCCAGCAGGGATTCAACTTGGAAGAAGCTTTTCTTCCCCTCAAAGCCTCAAAAGGAGATTTAAGCGTAACTGCATTTGGTGTAGTACGGTGTGCCCACCACATATCTCTCAAAACACTACTGAAGGGTAACCTCGATTCAAGAGCACGCTGGGCACAACTTTTGACCACTCTGTTCATCCTTTCGGATAAACCATTGGCCTGCGCCGCATATAAAGCTGTTTTTGGTGAGTTATATTAAGGTCCTTAAGAAATCCACACATCTCTTGGGAGACAAATTGCACCCCATTAGCTGTGTCTAAAAACACTGGGACCCCTTCGGACACAAATACATCTTTTAGAAAATTGATCACAGACTTGGTGTTAGCCACCGACACACACTTTGTGATTACCCACTTGGAGGTATAATCCACAAGTAACAGGCGAACCCTTGCAGATGAAAATTGTCGCTGTCTGGACCCTTGGTTGCTTGTGAGCTGACCTGTTGCCGCTGAGTTTGGTGCCTTCGCCCTCCCGCCTCCCGCCGCCGACCCCTGCTTCACTTCTGGGTCTGGAAGCCGAGTGGAGCGCGGTGGAGGGTGTAAAAACTACACATCCCAGCATCCCTAGCGGCGCTAATCGCGCCAAACGCGCGCCAGGAGGCACTCAAATACAGAGTCACCCCGGTCGAGGGGGCGAACCCTTGCAGATGAAAATTGTCGCTGTCTGGACCCTTGGTTGCTTGTGAGCTGACCTGTTGCCGCTGAGTTTGGTGCCTTCGCCCTCCCGCCTCCCGCCGCCGACCCCTGCTTCACTTCTGGGTGCTGGAAGCCGAGTGGAGCGCGGTGGAGGGTGTAAAAACTACACATCCCAGCATCCCTAGCGGCGCTAATCGCGCCAAACGCGCGCCAGGAGGCGCTCAAATACAGAGTCACCCCCGTCTCGCGGGACGCCGGGCGAAGCCCGGGCAAAGGGCGGGCCCTCTGTGGCCGAGGTAGGCTGGGCTGGGCCCGGTTATTTTTCAGTGATATTGTACTATATGTGGCTAACACTGATACGCCTGACAGTTGGAGGAAGAACTATCTTCTGATTCTTACTGATCGCTCCCTCCACTTATTTGACTATCGGTCAGTCACTCCTTCACCCAGGACTATAATTATTATTTATTATTTTAAAAGTATTATAGTTATCCTAATTTCTGCTGTTTTAGTCATCACTCTTCTGGACGTAAGGTCCTTTTTTACATTTAACAACTGTTGAATCACCTCACAGAAGATGTCAAAAAAATTGCGTTCTGGAAGGGAAGTAGGAGGCACTCCTGGGGTTAAAAAGGATATAATTCGTACGAGAAATAAATCTGTAAATAATCCCCCGTTGAAGGGTCAATGCCAGCTTTTTGAGCTTTGGGACATGTCTTCTACTAAGAAAAATAATACTGCTGCGAAAAAATCACCCGGAGTTAAGGATCAAGAGCATCACACTCAAGTCATCATAGATCCTCTGTCTCCTCTTGTACAGCCTATATTCTTGCAGCCTGCGGCAGCGGTGTCCCCTCCCTGTGTCTTTTCTAAAGGGAAGGAGGATAATATTCCTGACCCGATGGTAGACGAAAGGGAATGCTTGAACCAACCATCTTCGCCTCAAGCTGTGCTGATGGATAGGCAGGGGGGTGATCAGTCATCTTTATCTATTGATCTTGAACTTTGTGGCCGATATATTAATACAGCTAAATTAGAGACTCTAGACCCTATTAAGCCCTCGGGGGGCGCTACCCCATCTGGGCTAATGATGTATAGCAGTACCCCCTCATTAAACGGACAGGATATGTCCGATCTGTTAGATGTTTCTGGGAGTCCGGGTCTTATCCTCTCTGGGATATGCCGTCCTGTGGAAGCATGTGAAAAGCCAATCTCCGAATCTATGATTGCTTTGGAACAATTATTAGCTTCCATTTTAGCCCTTTTAGGGAAATTTGTAGGCAACTCGGACTGTATCTTAGAGTCAGTTACTCAAATATTAAAGGCACTGTTACAAAAGCCGTCTGATGTAAGGAGTGTACCATCCTCCACGATGGAACCCAGCTTGCCTAAGGGGAAAATAAATGAGCAATTAGTGGATTCCTCCATGAAGGCTGCACCGACAGTCCTGAAAACTCATATCACAACTATCCCCTTAACTGCAGCGCCTAACTGTATCAAGAACTCAGTTCTAGAGATTGAGGAGGATATCAAATCCACTCCCGGCCCAAAAGTGGTTCAAGATCTTTTCCCTATCTTCATGTCTGAAAATAAACAAGAATCTCTGGACAATAAACATGAGGTAAAGGTAAAAAATGGTAAACTTAGAAACAATAAAGGGAATAAAAGGAAAATAATCCGTAAATACAGGAAGAAAAGACAGCGCCGGATAATCTTTCAAAATTCTCTGGCTGTTCTGGAGAATGAAGAAAACGACTTGGACCTGAACTCTACATCCTTAAAGGCGGAAATTGAACTGAATTTGTTTAACTCTACATCCTTAAAGGTTGAAAATGATCTGTGTCCGCTTATGCCCTTGGAAGCTGTGTCACAAATGGGGGGCCCTCCACCAGGTCCTTCACCATCGATCACGGCTGGAGCTTCAATTCAATATCCAATTGGGGCTCTTAACCCTTTGGCCCCCCCGTTTCTTGCAGCCTTAGAGACTGGTGACCGCCCCTTTTCGGATCGTCGTTCAACATCTTTAAAAACTCCAGTGGACACTCTTGTGCTAGAATTCTTACCTTTATTTGATGTTGATTTACCCTTAAATAGAGCCTGGCTTCTTAAGTGTTTTAGCGAGATTGAAAGTCTTCGCCATATCCAAACTAGGGACATTGAGTTAGTGTCCCTGATGGGTGAAGTTAGGGTCTCAAGCATAAGGGTGAAATTTTATTCTCAAATTATTGTAAATTTGATTCTGCAGCAAGCGGAAAAGTTCCAACGTATAGGCATTGATATTCTCCCGATGTATAACCTTTGTAATACAAAACCTTTACTTGGGGAGGTGTGTAGTAGGGATGAGCAAAATGGGATCTCCGTCCCCCTTACAGATCTGAAGATTTGGGTCTCTAAGGGAAAACGCTCGGTCTCGCAAGTGAGGCCTCTCCCGCTGATTCAGAATTCGACCCTAGAGGATAACAATCAGTGGAATTGGCTCCACAGCGCCCTAGTCACTAAAACTAGGGATAACCCCAGATTGTTTCATCATCTTTAACACATCATTTAAAATCATTTCTTGGAATGCGGCAGGGATTCACAGTAGTCCGGAAAAATTTGAGCTCCTATTTTCATTAGGAGCGAATGTGATCTGTTTACAGGAAACTTGGTGTACTAGTATGCTGGATGTTTCTAAGGATTTCTATGTCCTGGAAGTGCCTGCTGCCCCTTCTAAGAAAGGCCATGCTAGGGGGGGAATCGCTTGTTTATTATCTAACAAATTGCAATGGAGATTCGCCCATTATATTGATCCTAGTAAACTTTTCCAGGCGATAACCATTGAAAACCTGTTTAACAATGGCATCAAATCTCCTATCGTAATTTTAAATGTATATATCCCTCCAGAAGAGCGTTTTAATGTGATATTGAAGCAGTTATTTAGTTATATTGATCAAATCAAAAACGTTTCATCGCCCCCGGAAATTATGCTTGTGGGAGATTTGAATTGTAAAATTTCCAACGCTAGCTTAAAACTCTTTAGGAATAAATCTAAAGAAGAGGCGCATTTTGTTCCTCAATCCCTCTTCCCTGACAAGTTAATGACAAACAAAAGAGGGAAGATTTTGTTAAAAGAATTAGCGGCCGTAGATGGTCTTATATTAAATGGGCGATTTCCTTCCGACGTGCCCGCTAAATTTACTCACAAATCTCCTTTTGGGTCTTCCATTTTGGACTATGCAATCGCCGACTATGGTTTGTTTCCTTTTATTCAGGATCTTAAGATCATATCTACCTCTATGAGTGACCACAGCATAATGTGTATAACTATTTCTTTAAATCCCATGTCCACTGTACCCTGGTCTCTTAGTGGCAGTGATGTTGCCTTCCATATTTCTTCGGGAAGGTGTGTTTGGAATCCCTCTGCCATTAATGGGATACAGGAGTTTTTATCTGATACTTTATTGGTTTTAAATGAGTGGCGCGGGAATGAACTAGAATACTTTGAAAAATTCATGCGAAATATTATATCTTATGCTAAAAAAAAACCCCGACCTAGTAAAAGAGTAGTGGTCCCTAATTCATTGCGTATCCTGAACAAGGAAATAAATAAACTAGTCCGTCAACAATATGTAGATAGAGTCATGGAACGCGAAAATGAAATTTCCAGGCTAAAAAGAAAGAGATGCAGACTCAAGTTAAAAATAAAAAAGGCAAGTGAGGACGATGCTTGGATTAATTTGAGGGAAGCTGTTATTCAGGGTAGGACTAGAGAATTTTGGGCAATAATCGGTAAAGGATGTGGCTCCAGACTAAGTCCCTCCCCCATTCCTATAGCAGAAGAGGTATGGATTTCTCATATTCGGGATCTGTATGCTGGTAACGGGATCTCAGGTGATGACATCGTTTTAGATGCCACTTGCGAAGGACTCATTCACTACCCCACAGTAGTAGAAATTGAGATGGCAATAAAAAAGATGCGTGTCTCTGGGGCAATGGGTCCCGACGAACTCCCCATGACGGTCCTGAAACAGGACCCCGCAAGGTGGAGTAAAATTCTGTATCCCCTATATAGAGCTTGCTTTTTGTCTAAAATGGTACCCGCCTCTTGGAGGGGTAGTATCCTGGTCCCTATCTTTAAGAAGGGAACTAGGGATAGCCCTAGCAATTATCGGTTGATTGCTCTCCTCGACTCTATCGGAAAGGTCTTTGCGAAATGTCTTTTGCAATCCCTTTCCGCATGGGTAGAGGAGCATAATATCCTGCCTCTTGAGCAGACGGGCTTCCGTAGGGATCACGGTACGTTGGATAATCTTACCTCTCTGCATGTAGTGACAGATAAATATGTTCAGGTGAGAGGAGGGGTTGTGTACGCCGCCTTTATTGATTTCTCCACAGCGTTCGACAAAGTCGATCGTAGAACGCTGTGGAGAAAATTGGCTGCGCTTGGTCTCCCATCCTATCTGTTGGAGCTGGTGCGGGCTCTGCATACAGAGACCTGGTGCAGGGTTCTGATGGGGGGCGAGAGGGGAATCTCTTCTGTAATTCCATCTATGAATGGCCTTAAGCAAGGCTGTTTACTGGCTCCCCTCTTGTTCTCCTTGTACACGGCAGACTTACCTGCCGTTGTGTCCGCCAGCGAAGGCATCGCTCCGGTGGTGGGGGGGACCTCTATATCTTGTTTGATGTATGCTGATGATGTCCTTATCTTTGATCTGACCCCTAAAGGACTTCTAAATCGGTTACATGCTCTTCATGCTTTTGCTGTAGCCCATTGCATGAGGATCAATATTTCCAAAAGTAAGGTGATGTGCTTAGCTGGTAAAAAGAAGTGCCGCTCCGTAGATTATGGTTGGCACATCGGGGGCCAAAAATTGGAGGTTGTGAAGTCCTATACCTTTCTGGGAAAAATCATTATGGCTAATTTAAGTGAGAGGCTCCATATTGAGCATTGCACACGCAAAGCTCTAGCCCATGGTAAAGGTTTAAAGTCTCTATATTTGACAACGGGGAAGCGACACTTCCGGAGTTTATTAGAAGTGTATAGATCAAAAATCCCCCCAACAATACTGTATGGTATTGAACTTATAGAAGTGAAAAACTGGGACTTTTGCCATAAGATCGAGGGGAAACTTCTTAGAGCTCTCTCCACTCTTAACACTGCATGTTCTCTGGCCGCTTGCAGGCTTGATTTTGGTATTAGGAGTACTTGGGTACAGGGATTATGTGCCCTTGTAAGATGGGTGGCCTGCCTTGCAAGAGCAAAAGAAGGGACAATAAGAGCTCTTCTCCGTAGTGAACTATTGGGGAATTTTAATGAGTTCTCCCAACTTGTACGTAATTTTAGAAAAGCTGTAGCCCTCCTAAAATTAGATGAAAACGTTTTGTTTTCGTACTCTCCTCCACAGTTAAAACTTGTTCTAAAAGCAGCCTCGTGGGACTTAAGTTTTCAGTCTGACAAAAAGTTAATCTGTGGTAAGAGGAAGGTAGATTTTCTTCTTGATTCATATGTGATGAAGCAACCTCAAACCTATGTCACATGGAACCTACCGCATGGTATTCGTAGATTTTGGTTTCTTTTACGTTATGATTTGATACCTTTAAATCTACTGTTATCCAAATGGTATGGTTCCCCTGCTTTGTGCAATTTATGTAAATTAAATATACAGGACTGTACGCATGTCTTATTGATTTGCCCTGTGCTTCGCAAATTGCGCGCAAGATGGTTAAAAGCTATTTGTCTCCGCCTTGGCATTGTCACCTTAAATGGCTTTTTTCATGCACTTTACTGCCCTCCTAATGAAATGTTCTGCTTCTATATTTTTAACTTTTTTAAAGGTTTTTTAGCTATTTATTAATATGTCCTTGGTGATGTTTTGACTTTCCGATCTTTTGTTGTAGTGTGTTGCATGTAAGCTTAGTATCTAATTCTTGTTGTTGCAAGTGGTATATCCTCTCTGTTTCTATGCAAATGTATTTGTCTTGATTTCGTTTTTATTTTGTATATTGTATGTGGCCCTCTTTTGAGAGCCAAAACATAAATAAATAAATAAATAAATAAATAACAGAACAAATCTTTCACAGGAAGGTAAGAGTTCAAATGGACCAATAATGTCCAGACCCAATTTTGACCACACCGCAATCAGGACTTCAACAGGAGACAGGGGCGCATTGTTGGAAATGTGAGATTTATCGTTGGATTCACAAGACATACAATCTTTAACAACACTCTCGGTCATGTGGTCCATACTGGGCCACCAGTATCTCTCCCTCAGTCAGGCTTTAGTTAGGCTTCTGCCCAATTGACCCTCATGAGCAAGGTTAACTATCCTCTCATTGAAAACACTGGGAGGAATCACTCTGTCTCCTCTCATGAGATTGTCACAGTAGAATGACAACTCATCCTTCACGGCCCAATAGGATCTCATCTCCTGATCCAGGATTTTATAATCAGGCCATCCGTGGCTTATCCACTCTATGAGAAGAGAAAACCCCTTGTCTTTCTTCACACCGTCCAGCCACTCCTCACTGGAAAAAGCAGATTCAGCAACCCAACTCATACTCTCATCATCATCTTGGATACAACCAATAGCCAAACGGGAAAGACAATTTGCAGATTTATTGCTCAAGCCAGGTATATATTGCACACAAAAATTAAACTCCTGGAGATCCTCATTCCAGCGCTTGAGCCTGGGTGTAATCTGCTCACTGTGACGGCACGAGAAGATCTGTACTAAGGGGCGATGATCTGTCCTAACTAAAAATGGAATCCCCCAGAGATAGAATTGAAAATGCTGCACCGCCCAAAACACACTTAAGGCTTCTCTCTCAATACATGAGTAATTGACTTCCGCATCCTTAAGAGCCCTGGAGGCAAAAGTGATAGAGCGCGCAGGTCCCCCGACTCACAAATTTTACCATATACGCACTGGGCCCACAAATTCAATCTTCCATATTTATCAATCGGGTAACCTTACACTCTACTACCAGTATCCCTGTTCCTTCCTATTGTATTTCCAATGTACCCGACTTACCACTCCACTGTTACGGGTACCTATGATCACAATGGATCAGGGAGCTAGCTGTGAAAATAAGTAAGCAAAACAAAAATACCATATACAGTTGAATAATGTTTTTGTACTCGTAAATAACCACAAACTCGGGAAGTTTTCAAGACCTTTATCTAATCATCATTATCTGCTAGTGTCATGAGCCAAAGGTTAACCCCAATCAAACTATCTATCACGAGAATCATAACAATTGTATAACTATGTATGAGAGTAAGAAACATTTAGAATCATGAGAAATAAAGGAAGGGAAAAATAAGGAACACGCTATTTTAGATAAACAGAACTTCACAACTTCACTAAAGGCGGGTAAAGAAAGGGAGCATACTAATCAAAGTAGACTTTCGAAACTCAATACCAATTCAGAAGAGATGAGACTCAGACTATTTTATTTATCCAGATATGCTTATTCCCTATAGGAAGGGTAAGAAATGGAACAACCTTATACGCAAACAGTTTTAGCATTTACTAAAGGTAGGTGAAAAGTGGAATATGCTAATAAACAATAAAACATGAAAAATCTTTATTTAAGGAGAAAAGGTTAAATTACATATGTAAATGTATACTTCATTCAAGACAATAGGTATGAGTTTAGAATGACGGACACCCCCATGGATTATATTTACCTAGGACAGATTGAAGAACTAACCCTGGCCACGGGTCAGTTTGGAAAGACGGGGACAGGACCCTCAAGGACTTAGGTTGCCGGTAGGCGAATAGGTACGGCTCATGGACAGTCAGGACAGGATAACCCCAGGATTTGGATCAGGACCGGATTCGTCTAAGGGTATGACCAACACCTGCAGCTTCGGATGCAACGCCTGCGCTACTCCCTCTCTGCAAGAATCTGTCAATAACCCCGATTGGGTTCTCGAATCTCCCAGCAAAGTGCTTCGTCAGCACTTAAGGTTTCCAAACCCCGATTGAGTTTGTGGAAATTACGGACAGAGTGCTCCGCAGCCCTCTGTATCAATCACCTATAGAGTTCGTAGGGTCAGTGACAGGTCAGCTATTCGGACAAGTCGGACAAATTCTCTAGCTAAACCTAGGCTAGTTATACTGTTTTCAGGTCAGTGTACCACCCACTAATGTTGCAAGTGAAAGGGTCCCCAAGTTCTGATTAGACAAAGGAGAGGATTAGGTCACCATTTACCTAAGATTTTGACTTTCCCAGACTTAATATTCAGTTCTTGTACCCACCCCTTAAGTTCTAGCTTCTCATGACACTAGTTTTACAGAATACAATAGAGCATACAGTAGTGAAATACAATTGTAACAGTTTTAGGTACAAGTCGGCTTCTGCAGCTGGGTCACAGTTCAGGCTCCCAGGAGCATCTTGGCTTTGGCTGCCAGCTGGCGGGGCTCCACTGCATCATGAGGTTCTTTCCCTCATCACGTGACGAGTACCAGAAAGGCTTTTCAAGATGGAGTCACGAGTGTTCCTCAGGCCCCAAAGAATGCAGTACATGAAAAGTAAGCGAAACCAATTTAGAAATACAGAAAAATTGAATACACTGTATACCATGAATAGCTACACTATACCCCTTACTTTATAATAACTATAGCATTAGGATAAGTGCGGAACGAACAATTTTGCGAAAGCAGCTTTGCAAGCACGGAGCATATGAGAAAACAAAGCGGCCATTTTAGCAGTATTGCGCATGAGCAAACATTTCCCACCAGAACTGCAAGTGCGTCACGTCACGTGATTATGACCGACGCATGCGCAGACTAAATTCCCGTGAAGCAGCGGCCATTTTAGTAGCAAGTGTTATTACGGTTTAGTACACATAGGCAAGCGCCACTGGGACACCCCGTGTAGTGTAAAATGTGCAATATTAGTAACGCACTAGTAAAACACTAATTCATTAGTGTTTTCATTGCTTCTAGCAATTTCATTCACATGGTATATTTTTGGGAAGACAATTCCAAAATAGCAGCTTCCATACCCGTGATCCGGCAATTTGAACTAAGCCTTGTTTCCACATATGTAATAAATTCCGGGAAACACAGGTTCTGACCCATTTTTTAAACCCCAACCTCCCATTACCTTGTAATTGTGTTCACATTGACTGGAACCAATGAAAATGTTATTATAATAACTAGTCTTTTCTCTGTGAAGACAGAGTTTCCCCTTTCTTTCGAAATCCAGCAACAAAGCAGGATTAGCTCCACCATTTGAGGTGCTTCCCATGTTTTCAGCCCACTTAGGAGTTTTCTGTCTTTTATCATTCGCCTTTCTTTGGAAACGTTCTCTTCTTTTCTCTGCCATGTTTAGGAACATTTTCTCTTGTTCATGTAATGAACAGGTCAAGTTATCTCTATGTGCTTCACCTAAATCTATGGTACCTATAGTCAGAAAATATTCTCCCATATAACGTGTTACGTCACTTTTTGTATGTACAGGGTTCAGATTTCCACGTATAGGAAGTTCAGAAAATATCACGTCTGAGTTAGAGTAATAATACTGTAACGGTCCTCTTTTATAGAATAAGCTAGCTAAAATACTACAGGAAATTCCATATGTTAGTGGCAAGTGATGGTAGGTCACTCCCTCAGCTACAGAAGTAGGTAGCTTCATGCAAACATAACAGTCTTCTATTTCCATGGCTTCTACATAATGTACTAAAAGGTTTGCAAATACGTTTAAATGAGTCCTGTTCTTGATACTATGATAATGTAGTCCTTCCTCATCTGGTGCTTCTCAGTCCATTTTAGTTTGTCTAATGCTAAGTGCTTTCTCATGTCCTTCTACATTTTGCGGTGTATTTTTCATTTGCAGCTCTTCTGTGTCCTTTGTCACAGTCTTTGTAGAGTCAACATTAGTATCTTTCCTCATCATATAAGGAATAGTAATTGTTAATCCTATCCATAATATTAGTACTAAAGCTACACTACATAACATACTTTGCAGCTTGTTTTACAACAATTGCGTCTAGGTCTTCCATTCACATTGGAATCAGACATTTTCGCTCAAAAGAAGCTTTCCAACCCCTCTTTGTAACTTTGCACAGGTTGCTTACACAGGGCAACTTCAGGTTGGTTCTCCTTCTTCGGTAGACTGGTCAGCAGTCAATTCTTCATCACTTTCGTCACTTATATCAAGATCCTCGAATTCCTCTAACACCAGGTAAGTCCATTCAGGATCCTGATACTTTTCGTTCAGTCTTTTTATTCGGGCACTTCTTCGCTTAGAGTTTTCTCCAGTTTGCTCTGTTTTACTGGAACCTTGTTTCCTTTGCTCAAGCTTCTCTTCTACTGTTTTTAGTCTCAGTCTTAGTCTTTTGATGTATCTTGGTTCTCTATTCTTTTTCTTGAATCTTTTAACTGGCACTGTTGTTTGGCTTTCTTCTAATGCTCTTTTATTTTCGTTCAGTTGTGGCACTTCTGCTTCAACGTCTTCTTCTTCCCTTTCTGTCTGACTAGTCCCAGGTCTTGTTTCAGTTTCTTCTGCCTGGTTGCTAAGCTGGCCTTGTTCAGGTGTATGCTGGATTTGACTTTTGGACGTTTCAATTTCTGTGTCCTGAACACATTCGTCTATTTCTATCTTATCCTGTTCAAGCACTTCGAACCTTTGATTTTCTTCCGCTTGAACTTTCGCCCTAATTTCTATCTGTCCCTTTTCAGTCTCAGGAGTTCTTGGAGGTGTGTCGATATCCTGTTCTGTCCCTATATGGCCTTCCTCCTCATCAGATTTGACATGGATTTCGATAATCTGATTATCTCCTTCTATTCTTGTCTCCTCCTCACTATCCCACTCTCTATCTGAGTAAGTTTGGCTTCTGGTTCTTATGGGATCGAATGTCAGGTCGATTACTGGGATCCATTCATCTTGACTGGTGCTCGGTTGTTTGTCATCAGCTACTTCAGGACCAACATCTGGAGACCCCTCAGCTGGACAACCTTCAGCATCAGTTTCTTCGTCTTCGGTTACCTTTTTCGTATGGCTGGCATGGATCCACTTTGGCACACCTGCGCACTTCACCGCTGTTGTGGTTACCAGAATTACTTGTCTTGGTTTTCCCCACTTCGGTGCAAGGCAACTTGATCGGGTGTGTTTCTTTAGTACCACCCAATCACCCGGATTCAGATTATGGACTGGAGTTGCTGGCCTGGTGTAATGACAAATTTCTCCTTATGTTTTGGTGCTTCTGTCAGTCACCAGGTCATTACTTACCACATCCTTTCTCAGGTTACAGAAAGACACCACATTTCACAATACTTACCCAAGAAAGGAATAAACACTGACAACATATAAGACCATTGCTGAGGAGCTCGCAAATAACAACAAGTCACAACACCTCCCAATCCAAGAGGGTACGCAGAAATTCACAACACCTCCTAATCTAAGAGGGTACACAACGCATGCTCCTCCTGGCAATGTAATTTAGACATCCCTGATGGGAGGCACTTTCCCTTCCGTATCAACAATTACCCATTAGAGGGGAATCGCCCATCCCTCTGTAAGTACTTGGTAAAAGGGTCCCAACCTTCCCTCACAAGGAATACCAACAAATGATATGCTCTAGGGTTTCTTTATTACATGATAATAGGATGACAAAAGAAAGAAATAACTAAACATCACAGTAAACATTAGCAGCAATCATCAGCACATAGATATACATAGAGCCTGAAAATAAAAGCATAGTTAGATAAAGTTAGATATACATCGAACACCTCACCATAATCTTAGGCGTCTTGTCATCTGAAGAAGGGTCCGTCTCTCTTTCCCTCACTGGTTGGTTCCGGACTCTCTGTGGCACACACACGTCTGCACCATGATGTATCATCAGACCGCCAAAACACCAGACCAGCATCTCAGCATCTCTCCAGCTCTCAGCATCTCAGCTCTCTGCCTCTCAGAAACTCTCTCTCTCTCTCTGCCGCTCAGAAAACTCTCAATCTCTCACGGACCCCCTTTCTCTAATATAGAACTCTATCCTCTATCGAAGCTTCTGGAAGAACCCGCCTACCTTTCTCACAAGATTCCTGTACTTTTCCACACCAAGCACCCAACAGCAGCTGGCCAAGCTTTTGTTCTGGCGCCAATGCGAAGAAGGCACATTCCTCCTGATAAGAACTGGTCTGCTCTGGTTCACTGCCGGTGAACAACACATGTAATCTCAAATATCACCTCTCACCTACAGAGGCTCAGAAGATGGCTGCAGTTTAGAATATGGAGTTGCTCAAGCATAGGCCTCTACTACTTGGAAAGCAGAATAATATTAGACCACATCAAAGCCAATAGGCAAAAGTCATAATTCACCTAACTCAAATAACACTATGCACTTAATCCCTCAGTATCCACTATGGAGCACATGTGTGCACCATCACCAACAACTCTGCACCTCGACATCCCATACCTTCTATTCTTTGGCAAGATTATTGTAATGCAAGACCATCCTACATTAAGGCTAAAGTAACATAGCACACTAAAATCAGTACACAATGGTGGTGATCGAGGGTCATCAAAGATCATCAGACCACTAAAGTGGCTCATGCACTACACCTGGCGACGGCGTCTTCCCCAATCTGGTGAGAGATAGAATGCACTTGGTCACCCAGTTGCTTGCAGTACTCTAGTACCAAATCATCAGAAATGCTTATCAGTTTGTGTCCTGGTACCCATGCTTGTCGCATTACTCTTCCCATCAGGATCTCATGGGGACTCAGGCCTGTCTTTCGGTCTGGAATACTTCTGATTCCCATTAGGACAAGTGGTAAAGCGTCTATCCAGTTCATGCCAGTAGATTCACACATCTTTCCTAATCATGACTTGATAGTGCCATTCAGTTGTTCCACCACTCCAGAAGCCTCTGGGCGATAGGCACAGTGCAGTTTTTGAGTAATTTTGAATGCTTCACAGATCTGACTTATTATTTAATTCTGAAAATTCCCACCTCTGTCTGATTCAATTGTGACCCGGAAAACCGTACCTAGGTATTAGTTCTCGTAATAACAATTTGGCTACAGTGATAGCATCATTTTTCTTTGCAGGATAAGCCTCTACCCATTTTGAAAATAGGCAAAGAATGACAAGGACGTACTTCATTCCTTTACAAGGGGTAACTGGATAAAGTCAATTTGTAACCTTATGAAAGGACCTTCTGCTTTCCCAATTTTGCCCAGTGAAACTACTGTTTTCTTGCCGGAATTGTATTGCTGACATGTCAAGCACCTCCGGCAGAGTGTCTCTGCTATTTTCCTGAACTTTGAATTGAATCATGTCTGTTTGAAGACACGAACCATGGCATCCCTACCAATGTGCGCATCTCCATGTATTAGCCGGGCCATAGGAGCAAGCAAGCTATCAGGCAATACAGGCATACCATTAGAGCAAACAATGACACCATCCTCGTTCCTCTGTTGACAACCAAACTTTCTCCATCTTCTCTTTTCCTTTGGTCCTGCTGCATTCTGTAAACCTCTCAGTTCCTCCCATGTTTGTACATTCTCAAACACCATAAGTTGGTAGCTGTTTCCGCTTCCCCCCACTTTGATATTGACTGACATTCTATGTCTAGCACAATGTTGCGCCAGTTGTTCAGCATATCGATTACCTGCTGTCACATTGTCATCACCAGATTTGTGAGCAGCACACTTGACCACTGCCAATTCTTTTGGTAACTGGATTGCTTCCAGTAATTCCTGTACCACTTTCCCATTTCTGATAGGAGTACCTGAAGAAGTCAGGAACTCTCTTTGCAGCCATAATTGGCCGAAGTCATGCACAACCCCATAACCATACTGGCTATCAGTATATATGGTTACTCTTTTATTTTTCCCACATTTACAGGCTTTTGCCAATGCAATCAATTCGGCTACTTGTGCAGACTTTACTCCAAATAGATAGGATGCTTCTACGGCATGTGATATTGTAACTACAGCATAGGCAGCACTTAGGCCTCCATCCTCATGTCTCAGACATGAGCCATCTACAAACAGCTCGAAATCTTCTACAGGCAGGGGTATTTCCTTGATATCTGGGCGTGGTTTGGTACTAAACTCAGTCAGGTAAATGCAGTCATGCTCGACCTCTCCCTGTGCTTCTGCAATCAGCGAATTCGGTAATAAGGTAGCTGGATTCAGTATGTTACACCGAGTAATGGTTACATTTGCTGCACCCACAAGGATTCTCTCATACTTAGTCAGCCGACTAGGTGTGAGATACTGGGTTTTAGTTCTGGTCAGTAGGATTACAACTGCATGTGGAACATACACAGTTACAGGATGCCCCATAATGATGGATTCACTCTGTTCAAGACTCATGCAAGTTGCAGCTACTGCTTTCAGACATCCAGGTAATCCAGCAGCCACTGGATCCAAAGTAGCAGAGAAATATGCTACTGGACGTCTAGTCAAACTATGCTCTTGAGTTAGGACTGACAGTGCACAATTGTCTTGTGTATCACAAAACAGTGCAAATTCTTTCGAGTAATCCGGCATTCCTAATGCGGGAGCGGTACACAGACATTCTCGTAATTTTGTAAAAGCTGTCATGCTTTCCTCATTCCATTCCACTGGGTCTTTTGCTCCTTTCTTTGTCATTTTTATCAAAGGTTTTGCTAGGACTGCAAATCCCACAATCCACTGTTTGCAGTATCCTACTACTCCAAGGAACATTCTGATCTCTTTCTGAGTATTGGGTAAATGCATGTTTCGAATTATTCTAATTCTTTCTGAAGTAACTTTCCTGATACCCTTCTCTATCTGGTGCCCCAGATATTTTACTGAAGAGGTACAGAACTGTAGTTTGTCAGGTGATACTTTATGTCCTCCTTCACCTAAGTGGTTCAGTAAGGCAAAGGTGTCAACAACACATTCTTTCTGACTTCTAGACGCCACCAGGAGGTCGTCTATATATTGCACCAAAACTGATTCTCCAGGTAAAACTAAGGATTCAAGGCACTTTTTCAGAATCCGATTGAAAATTGAGGGGCTTTCTGTATACCCCTGAGGGACGCGATTCCAGACGTACACGTGACTGTCGAATTCAAATGAGAAAAGAAATTTGCTGTCTGGATGCAATGGGATTGAAAAGAATGCGTGACATAAGTCAATAACGGTGAACCATTCAGCATTCCATGGAATTTGATATAAAATCACTGCAGGGTTTGGAACAATAGGACAGCAAGGAATAACGATTTTATTTACCTTGCGCAGGTCCTGCACTACCCTGTACTTACCACTAGGTTTCTTGATGCCAATTATCGGGGAGTTACAAGGACTGCTCAACACTTCTTGTATGATGTTTGCTTCTAGCAATCTTTTTATCTCAATGGCAACTCCTGCTTTCACTTCTGCACTCATTTTGTATGGTTTAGTATTTGGGTAAACTGCATCTTCTTTTATGGCTATTTTAATTGGATCATCATTTGCCATTAATCCTACATCTTTTCCAGTAGAATCCCATACTTCTGGTTTCACTGTCTGTTGGAGTTCTTCAGGTAAGTCTTGTATTGTCAGTCTTTTAATTTCAGGTCTTAATAGCATTCGAACAAAGATGAAAACCCACAAATAGTGGAATGGCTCAAAGCCTTAAATGCCCTCAATGTCTCTCTTACTCCAACGGACTCAGCAAAATCACTAGGAATCACTCTCGACCCCAAACTGGACATGAAGAAGCACATCTCTAAAACAGCCAAAAGCGCGTTCATGAACTTGAAACTTCTCTACAAAATTAAACCCTTCCTCCCCCCCCAAAGATCTGAAACATGCCACCCAGGCACTTGTGCTCTCAAGAATTGACTATGGCATTGCTGTACTGACTGGAACAGCCAAGTCACACCTGGGACCCCTCAACTCCACCCTCAACGCTGCCGCAAGAATGATCACAGGAACAAAGAAATTTGACCACATCTCACCGGCGCTCAAAGAACTCAAATGGCTTCCGATTAACCAACGAGCCAACTTCCGCACAGCCTGCCTCACACATAAAGCCTTACATACAGGCAAACCAGAATACCTGGCCTCTAAACTCAAAAGGGCTGGACAATCCAGGAACCTCAGAAGCTCCAACACACTCCTCCTCATCCCGCTGAAATCACAGAAACGCAAGACCTCTAATAAATCCTTTGCGGGGAACGCTCCCAGGATTTGGAACTCCATCCCCCCACATATCAGAACGACCACCTCCTTCCCACAATTCAAAACGCTACTCAAAGCCCTCTTCCTTGAACGCTCCGGTGCTTAGCGAGAAGCCCATCTCCCTACAGCGGAAATCTGATATCCTTTTCGGAACTCAAATCTAACCGATTCGCCCCCGAACTCAGTCTCTTATTGCGTTATTATTGCTGTTGTTTTGTTGGTGTACAGGCTTTATTCCCCTCCTATCGTTTCCGATTCTTGTATTCTATGCTTATTGCCTTGGTTGCATTTCTCTATTTGCTGTGAAGCGCTCTGATACCCCCCGGGTCTAGCTAGCGCTATACAAAACTTCAATAAATAAATAAATAAAAAAGTATATTCCATCTTCGTCTGGGGTTTGAATTTCGACGCCTTTTGGTGTGCAAAAGATGGTACAGTTCATTTTACACAGCAAATCACGTCCCAATAGGTTTACAGGACTGGAATCACAGACAACAAATCTATGCATTTCTTAGAAATTCCCTATTGTAATCTCCATGGGCTCGGTAACTGGGGTACTAATCAATTGATTAGATACGCCCACTACTTGGATCGCTTCTCCCGAGAGGGGTAGGTTTGGAACGTCTGCTGTTCTCACAGTAGAACGGGTAGCCCCAGTGTCCAACAGAAAGGTGACATCATTTACTTCAATCCTTCAATGTATGGCCCTGACTGGTCCACCGGCAAGGAGGCGCCAAGTACGCACTCCTCGTCCTCCCCCCTCAGGCACCGTCAGTAAGGTTCATCACAGAGGAAGGTATCATTCAACAAAAATTGCGAAGTTGCTGCATTTCTATCCTCCTTTCCTACCCAAACCTCGATGTCTTCACCCTGCTGTGCTTTGCTCCTAAAATTCTGTCTAGGTGCACGGGGCAACTGATTCTGTTTTACCTGTTGCTGGGTCTTTCTTGGTTTCTCATTCTGCGTCTGTGGATTTAAATCATTAATTTGGATGTTACCATTCTGTGCATGTGGACACTCGTCTCTCCAGTGCCCTATCTGTCCGCACCCGTGACAGGGGAACTTCTTTTTGGCCTCCTCTCGGCTCATTTTTACTCTGGGCTTCCCTCCACCCCCAGAACCTTTATTTTGGGTATTACTATTCATTTTACTCAACTGCTTTTCTTGTTGTTCTGCTAATTTTACTTGTGCCCACATGACCTTTTCCTTCAATGCTTTTCGTTTGTTAGCCATCTCATCATCACAGTATTTGGCATACCTTAAAACCTCATCAATTTTCTTAGACTGCCAACAGATTTTATTGTCTTTGATCCATTGGGAAATTTCAGGTCTTAAACCTGATACAAACCTGTAAATGAAATGAGTCATGTCCTTCATCTCTATGTTATCTATGCCGCTGTACGTTTTGAACACCTGTAACAGTCGTTCATAAAAAGAATGCACAGTTTCATCTCTATCCTGGGTAGTTCTATCTATCCGGGTCCAATCAGTTTCTTTTGCAGGCACTTTTCCCTTCAGATGCAACATTACTTGATTGTATTTTTTCATTACCTCATCGAAGGAGCCCCTGTAATAGGGTCCCTCGGGAATTCCTGACTAGGCCAATCAATAGCAATTTTACATTCTATCCACAAATCTCCGGGAACTACGATATCGAAAAAACCATCCAGATCTTTCCAAAGGCATTTTTGTACCTTCACAAACCTTTCTACCTGTCTGTACCAATCTACAGGTTTTTCTCGTAATTTCGGGAAGTCATTGGTAAAGGACACAATATCCTGTCGGGACCATGGAACATGCACATATTTTGCACCTGGCACTTCTCGCATAGGATATAATTTTTCTGCCTTGTCTGCTTCTTTTAAGACATACTCGGAAGCCATCTGTTTTGATCTAATTTCCTCCTTTTTCTTTGCCCATCTGGCTTTCCATTTTTCTAATTCTCCCCATTTTTGCAACAGGTTCAATAATTCTCTG
This sequence comes from Lissotriton helveticus, assembly GCF_964261635.1. Lineage (NCBI taxonomy): Eukaryota > Metazoa > Chordata > Amphibia > Caudata > Salamandridae > Lissotriton > Lissotriton helveticus. Next base: position 2,086,285,520 of record NC_136065.1, read on the forward strand.
ATCTGTACCTTTTTCCCTGACACATTCATATTTTCTAAATCTTTGTCTGAGAATTCTCTTCTGTAGGGTTTTTGCAACGCTTTAGATTTCCCAATATCTATTCCCATACTAGCCGCGGTGTCCATCAATTTCTCATGGAACACCCTGGTATTACGGGTGATACTCTTGCAGATAAACAGCAACTCTTCCTCGGAAAAGGTATTTAGTCTGTCTAACCCCACATTTCCAGCCATCAATTCTTCCAATTCTATTCTTAATTTGTAAATATCTAATGGTTTCGATTGAGGATTTGGTTTCTCTAATTCTCGACTCCATCTCTCGATTTCTTCAGGAGTCACTACGGTGGCACTTCTAGTACCAGAAGCTGACTCAACCTGTATTTCTCCTGAACTGAAAGGAGTGTTCTTCTTTCTTGAACCCCTTTCTGGTTCCCTTATCGGTAAATCCATTAAGGAAATCACAGACCCACATTCACTTTCTTGGTCATCTACAATCAAGGCCTCTTTTCTCGGCTGCACTACAGCTGGGGTAATAATTGGAGTCTTTGGACACCCCTGTTTATCCCCATACAAAGGAACAACTGGTCCAATAGTTACTGGAATTGTCAAGGCTTCAGGACCTGTATTTAGTTGGGAAATTTTCTGAATTAATTCTGTTCTCAATTTAGCTATAGCCTCTCGCTCTCTTTCCTGCAGTACTCTTTCCAGGTTTGTTTCATGTACTATTTGTGGAGTCAGGGTTGGGGCATAAGTCGGGGCAGTTGGATGCATCATACTGGGTCCCTCACCATAGTTAGGTTTCAGGAATGGATTCCCTGTGGTTAAAGGTCTCGGCATCTCCTGATAAGGAGGTATTTGACAGCCGTCTCTTACACTTACTGGTCTTGTTCCCTCCTGGTAAGGGGGCCTTTGGCAAGCATCCCCTACACTTGAGGATCTGGGTCCTTCATTTTAAGGAGGTGGATTCTTCATGAACAAGTCCTCCAAATAATCGTCATCTGAATCCCCACTGGTCACCCAATGTTTGGTCTTTTCTGTCTTTTTCCCTCCCACAGGTTCTTCTAGTGCCATCATAGGGTACAGTCCTTCTACTATCATATTCTGTCTCCATTGTTTCATTCTTTTCTCTTGGGTTTCTTGTTTCACTTTAGGATACCATTTGGTTAACCCTTTATCCATTCGGGGTTTGTCTCTCTCAAAAGCCTCTATCTCCCATTCCTCTAAGGCTTCATACTGTGTCAATCTGGGTCTGGGATGCAAATCATTCATTCGAGTTCTCAAATTGAATAGAATCCTGCTATTAAATGTTCCATCTAACGGGAATGCCAAAATTCCGTCATTCTTTGTGTATTCCACCCAATTTTCCAACCATACACAGGAGTGGTACCCTTTATCAAACATCATGAAAGATGCGGGAGTATTAGGCGGTGAGATGACAACTCCTTCTCTAGTTTTGATAGGCTTGTCTCTCTTAAAATAATTTTCCACTTTGCTTACTAAGGTAATTTTCCTCTTGTTTCCGTACATAATGTCGTATGTACGACCTTTCCACTGATCTTTTCCAAACCCTAGATATCTTGGATCCGGTCTAGTCTCCGGAGTATACGAATGCCACATATACTTTCCCAATAGCGACCTTCTTTACAAACTCACTCCCAATCCAAATACGTCTTTTATTCCTCAACAACCAATCAACACGGTGGTTGCAAAATTTTCTGACCAATGGGTGCGCGGCCTTTTCGTGAGATAAGTTCTCACGCTTCTGCGCTCACCCCTCCTTTACAATACCAGGTCCGTTACACACCCGCTGTCTCTACCAATACCAGCGCGGCACAGAGTGACGTCAGAGCAGCTCCGCAACTGACTCCCTCCTTCTTTCTTAAAGTGCAAGTGCTTTATTTAATTTACAACGTAAAACATTCGCCACTGTACTCGAGTGTCTAGAAAGGAAAGATTTGTTTTACTGCAAGTAAACGTCTTTTGTCTACTTTTCATACACTACGGATAGATCTCTTCTGCCTACCCTTCACTCAAGCATTAGAGAACCTGCTACTTCTTCGACTCATCCACTCTTTCCGGGATATATACTAAGTCTAAAGTTTCACTAGCGAACTCTTTTGCTATCACTTAAGCTCCGATGAACCTACTACTCCTTTCTCGTGTGACCCTTACTAGGTTATATCACAACTGAAGTTTCATTAGCGAACTCGTTGCTATCATTTATTCAACTATTCATACAGAACCCCTAATTAGCGCTTCCAGTTCTGCCTAACCATGCACTCATTTTCCTCGAGCCACTGACCTCAGAGCGAAGTGGATTCTCCTCACCACTCGCTATTCTATTCCCCAGGGATTCCAGACAAACATATAACAATCACTAACGAAGTTTGTTAGAACATATATCAATATAGCAGCAAGAAAACCAACTTAAAACATTTCATAATTTTCAAAGTATCCCTGTTCCTTCCTATTGTATTTCCAATGTACCCGACTTACCACTCCACTGTTACGGGTACCTATGATCACAATGGATCAGGGAGCTAGCTGTGAAAATAAGTAAGCAAAACAAAAATACCATATACAGTTGAATAATGTTTTTGTACTCGTAAATAACCACAAACTCTGGAAGTTTTCAAGACCTTTATCTAATCATCATTATCTTCTAGTGTCATGAGCCAAAGGTTAACCCCAATCAAACTATCTATCACGAGAATCATAACAATTGTATAACTATGTACAAGAGTAAGAAACATTTAGAATCATGAGAAATAAAGGAAGGGAAAAATAAGGAACACGCTATTTTAGATAAACAGAACTTCACAACTTCACTAAAGGCGGGTAAAGAAAGGGAACATACTAATCAAAGTAGACTTTCGAAACTCAATACCAATTCAGAAGAGATGAGACTCAGGCTATTTTATTTATCCAGATATGCTTATTCCCTATAGGAAGGGTAAGAAATGGAACAACCTGATACGCAAACAGTTTTAGCATTTACTAAAGGTAGGTGAAAAGTGGAACATGCTAATAAACAATAAAACATGAAAAATCTTTATTTAAGGAGAAAAGGTTAAATGACATATGTAAATGTATACTTCATTCAAGACAATAGGAAAAAGTTTAGAATGACGGACACCCCCAAGGATTATATTTACCTAGGACAGATTGAAGAACTAACCCTGGCCACGGGTCAGTTTGGAAAGACGGGGACAGGACCCTCAAGGACTTAGGTTGCCGGTAGGCGAACAGGTACGGCTCATGGACAGTCAGGACAGGATAACCCCAGGATTTGGATCAGGACCGGATTCGTCTAAGGGTACGACCAACACCTTCGGATGCAACGCCTGTGCTACTCCCTCTCTGCAAGAATCTGTCAATAACCCCGATTGGGTTCTCGAATCTCCCAGCAAAGTGCTTCGTCAGCACTTAAGGTTTCCAAACCCCGATTGAGTTTGTGGAAATTACGGACAGAGTGCTCCGCAGCCCTCTGTATCAATCACCTATAGAGTTCGTAGGGTCAGTGACAGGTCAGCTATTCGGACAAGTCGGACAAATTCTCTAGCTAAACCTAGGCTAGTTATACTGTTTTTGGGTCAGTGTACCACCCACTAATGTTGCAAGTGAAAGGGTCCCCAAGTTCTGATTGGACAAAGGAGAGGATTAGGTCACCATTTACCTAAGATTTTGACTTTCCCAGACTTAATATTCAGTTCTTGTACCCACCCCTTAAGTTCTAGCTTCTCATGACACTAGTTTTACAGAATACAATAGAGCATACAGTAGTGTAATACAATTGTAACAGTTTTAGGTACAAGTCGGCTTCTGCAGCTGGGTCACAGTTTAGGCTCCCAGGAGCATCTTGGCTTTGGCTGCCAGCTGGCGGGGCTCCACTGCATCATGAGGTTCTTTCCCTCATCACGTGACGAGTACCAGAAAGGCTTTTCAAGATGGAGTCACGAGTGTTCCTCAGGCCCCAAAGAATGCAGTACATGAAAAGTAAGCGAAAACAATTTAGAAATACAAAAAATTGAATACACTGTATACCATGAATAGCTACACTATACCCCTTACTTTATAATAACTATAGCATTAGGATAAGTGCGGAACGAACAATTTTGCGAAAGCAGCTTTGCAAGCACAGAGCATATGAGAAAACAAAGCGGCCATTTTAGCAGTATTGCGCTTGAGCAAACATTTCCCACCAGAACTGCAAGTGCGCCACGTCACGTGATTATGACCGACGCATGCGCAGACTAAATTCCCGCGAAGCAGCGGCCATTTTAGTAGCGAGCGTTATTACGGTTTAGTACACATAGGCAAGCGTCACTGGAACACCCCGTGTAGTGTAAAATTTGCAATATTAGTAAGACAAACAATTTGATTAGACTATTAACATTATACGAGGTTCATGAGTACAAGCAAGTCGCGTAACGTGCGAATCCTTGCTCCATCAAAAGCAATAGCTCTGTCTTCGCCATCCACAACTTGGGAGAGCACAGTCCCCAACCCCTTGAGACTGGCATCTGTTGTCAAGATGGTTTTGCAATTAACATCAAAATGTCCTAAAGTGGGCATTTTTCCAATTTCACATTTAATACAGTCAAAGGCTTTCTGACAATCGTCAGACCAGAGGAACTGCATCCCCTTTTTGAGTAAAGCCCTGATGGGTTCAGCTACACTTGCAAACCCCTGTATAAATTTAGAATAAAACTCGGCGAGTCCCAAAAATGACCTCACCTGTTCTTTGTCTTTGGGAGTAGGAGCTTTTATGACACTTTCTGCGAGTTCTAACTTGGGTTGAATCCCCTCTCCCGAGAATACATGACCCGAATATGTTACAGAACTCAATCCAACACGACACTTCTGTCTCTTTACTGTGAGTCCTGCATCTCTCAACTCTTCCAACACACTATTGAGGGTGGCACTATGTTCAGTCTCATCCTTCCCATGTACCAGAATGTCATCCTGGAAAAACAAGATGTTGGGTATTCTTCCTAGAACCATCTTCATGACCCTCTGGAAACATGCCGCTGCAGATGCTAACCCGAAAGGTATCCTCAAGAAGCGATAAGCTCCCAGAGGTGTTACAAAAGATGTAAGGTGTCTTGAGTCTCTGTGCAGAACAATCTGGTGGTAGGCCGATGATAAATCTAATACACTGAAAATCCGAGCTCCCTTGAGAATACTAAGGGACTCAGAGATATGGGGTAGAGGCTGACGATCTACCCAAATCCACTCATTCAGCCCCCTCAAGTCCACACACATTCTAACGCTGGCACCCCCATCCTTAGGGTCAAGAACAATGGGGGCAAGCCACTCCGAGGCCTCAATTTCCTCAATGATCCCTAGATTAAGCAGTCTCTGAAGTTCAGCTTTAAGTGGTCCCATCATCATATTAGGCACCTTTCTTACTTTGTGCACACAGGGGATGGCCTTTTCCTTGAGGATAATACGGTGTTCAAACTCCTTAAGGCATCCCAGTGTGTCGAGAAAACTTCAGGGAATTTGTCAAAATACTCACAATTCGGATCAACAGGGTCCACTAACATGACTTCGTCTTTGGGATCTTTAGCACCAGGGTTAAGCATGATACCTAGGTCACGCTGATGTCTCCACCCCAGTAAATTGTCCCCTCTTTCAGCCACATAAACTTTACTCACAGTAGATCTGTCCTTGAATTGAATTTTGGCTTGAACATAACCAAGAACATTGATCTTAGTACCCCCATAACTAACAGGGTTAATATCTGGCGGCAAAAGAGTCTTACTGTCCAAACCCATGCATTAGTCCCACTGTCGGTTACCGATCATGTTAAAGGGCGAACCTGAGTCTGCCAGGACCACAAAGTCATAATCGTCAACTGTGATACTGCATTCTGGCATTATTACCTTGCCTGCATCAACTTCACCATCATCGGCCATGACACTCAAAACAACAGTGCGTACAATTTCAGAACTTTCCTGCGGGTTACGAGTCTTTGCAGAGGCCTTGCAAACTCGCGAGTAATGTCCTTTGACACCACATTTGTTACACTCTGCATCCATGGCAAAGCAGTGTGGATAGTTGGAAAAATGTGAAAAACTGCCACACCTCATACATCTAGGTTTGGGAAACGTCGTTGAAGTCTTATCATTGGTACTACCACCTATGTCTGGAGAGCGGATCTCACGCTCCGCCTTGCCCTGAAATACTTTGGAAAAAACACGCATGCGTATGTCCCTCTCTACAGTCTTGGTTTTGTCAGTGGATCAAACTCTAGCTAAACTGTCGCAAGTCTCTCGACAGTCGCCATCCTCTACAGCATGTACTTCACTGTGCTTCTCGCTCTTATCCTCTCTATTCTTCCTGATCTCTTTCACCCATGTGGAAGTGTTCTCCATCCCTTCCACAATGGCCACCACTTCAACTAAGGATGGATTCTTTGACAACAGCTTCTCTTGAACACGAACACTGTTAGTGCACCTCACTAACTGATCTCTAATCAGCGAGTCAGCAAAATCACCAAATTCACAAGTACGTGCAAGAGTTTTCAAGGAAGCAACATAGCTCCCCACTCATTCAACAGGACCTTGAGTTCTGGTAAAGAACTTGTGCCGCTCAAGGACCACGTTGATGGGAGGACAAAAATACTTTTCTAGCAAAGTCATGGACATCTCGTACACATCAGCAGGTTCACCATCACCATTACCAACCGGGATGAGATCCATGCTATCGTATATATTTCTTCCCTCGACACCTAGATTGTGTAGGAGAATGGCTTGTTTCCTAAATGCCGAAAATTTCTCTCCACCTATGGCAACAATATAAGAGTCAAAAAAAATTCTCCACTTTTTCCATGGGAGAATGGGATCACATTTTTCTGATAAAAAAGCAGGCGGTTGTGACATGCTTGTTGTTGAAGCCAATAAATAAATGGTGGAAGAAATTAATAGGCAACCTGTGAAAATCTAAACATTCAAGTTCAATTTGTGGTGAAGGTAGTTTCTGGGCAAAAAAAACAACACAGGACAGCCAAAATTGTCAATATGCCAATTTACATTGAGTATGAGGCAAATCTCACCTTGCAGTAGGAGTCCTTGAAGATCAATACCCTTAAAATGTTCATCTTTCAGTCTAAGGTGAAGCATTGTGTAAAGCTTCTTGAAAAAAACAAACCGCCGCCCTATGTGTCGTGTTGTCTAGGTAACTGACAACAAAATGGCTGCTGGGATGACAAGCTAGGCGTGTGGATGTGCGGATGTGCGTTCCAAGAGTTGTGGGTCAGGAAAGAAGCACGCAGAAAGAACTTGGAAGCACTTGGAAGCAGAAAAGAGGAACCTTGTGGAAAGCAGCTCGAGGGAAGGCGGTTAACAGTGAGGCTCGCGCATGTTAATATGTAATGCGCGGTAAACTCACAGTTTTCACGATCCCAAATGTGTCCAAATCAACCACAATAGCAGGCATCTATGAGGCGTCTAATAGCAGGAGTCCAAAGTGCCGTTCTGATGCAATACAATATTCGAGCAGGGGAGTCTGGTCGTCGTCAGTGTAATGAAGCTGGATCCTGACACCAGTTAAACAGAAATGGTTTATTCAGGATTAACACGAAGGTAGTACAGCACCAACCGATCAGCAGTCGCCCAGCCTCTGGAATGGAAGATTCATGGCCGCGCATGCATCACTCCATTCCATGACATGGCAGGGTTCCATAAAGAATTTACAGATTACAACAAAGGCTCAACAAACAGACGTCCTTTATAGAGTCATCGCCAAAAAAAGAGACCATTTGCCACAGGCCCCATCTCATTAATTGCCAGATCTACCTATTCTGGATAATGTTGAGCAAAATGTTCTACCTCCGCTCTACTGACAAAGCAGCATTAGTATTCCCTAAGGGGCAAACAGCTTGGTGGACCCACTGTCTGAGTTCCTCCACGTCCATTTTTTTCTGACTTATATAAGCCTCTTCTGCCATATCAAGTACCTTGGTAAAGGGTATAATTATATCAAGTAATCAGTCCTAATACATCCTCAGACTATTATGAAGCCCTTTACGGGGATCACGTCCCCCGTTTTCAATAAAGGCCAAAATGTTGGCATCCAACTCTGGAATCACTGTCGCCTTATTAGACAGCAAAGGTCTTGGACACTCCGACCTTACCCTAACATTCTTAGGGATCTGCCTCCTTACCAACATTCTATGTACTCTGTCACATGAGGTGAAGGTTCCCACTCAGTAGACAAAGGAAGTTGTATTAACAAAAGATCAAACATGCAGTCCCCTAGAGGTTCAGTCAGGACATCAGTATCCTTGTCTTTCTCACCTCCATACACTTCTTTCCCTTTTTGTTCTTAAAATCCTGATCCTCTAAATCAAAATCTGAAAAGCAGCTCAACTCCACTTCTGCACTGCCAGAGGAATCATCACTGGGTACTACTGAATGTTTGTGCCTTCCCTTTGTGCTCTCTTTTCCTTTGCCTGGGCCTTTAAACTGCTCACCTTCAGTATCGTCGATAAAACATTGCCAGAGTGCTCAACCACACTTTATTCTCCCATAGGGGACTTTTTTCACTTAATTTGGCCAAAGGTTATCTCAATATTCTTTCTATTTCCAGAGACCTTACCCTTTCCTTCATTCCTGGAGGCTGATTCTCCTGTGGACCAAAACTGCGGCTTCTTAGACAGCCAGCCTAACCAAACAGGCAGCCTAATCTTTCCTACAATCTGTTTCCTACCTCCAAAATTATCTTCTCAGTTACACCTTTTATCCTTTCCTTCACATCCCCTTCCTGCCAAATCTGCTCTCTTTCATCATTCATCTTCCCAAATATATTTCCTTATATAATCTGCCAAAGTTTAAACCCCTTCTTCTATTGGTCAATGTGTTTCAGCGCACAAACTTCTCATTTAAAAGTACCGTAACGTTCTAAATTGGGCACTGGCTAGCGACCCAATCTGTCAAGACCATGTTCTCCACTACTTAAATGAGACTAAGCCCAAATGCCCTACATGGTTGCCAACATATGACGCAGTCCATCCGTCATGCTCAAGTCCTCTTTTTCTGTCAAGCCTCTTGTCTAAGCTGCATCTCACCCCGAATGCCAACAAAGAACCGCTTGCACCACACTACAAATCAAACATTGCACAATGGTTAAAAGGTTAGCAAGGCATTCAAATAAAAAAATGTACATATGTCAAGCACAACTTTCAAGTGAAAGGATAAATTCAAGCGTATAGGTGATCTCATTATATTCACCTATAACAAACATAGCCATCCACAGCTTATTCAGTTCAAACCCATTAACAATGTAAAATGCCTCTCAACCACACCAGACTTACTTAACCGTAAAACACTGAAATACAAACCTTCCTTATTATTTTTATAATTGCATCCAATCTTAAAGACAGCAAGACACACACACTACTTATCTGTATGAGCAGCAGCAGAAAAGAGGGAAATTGTTGGGGGCTCTAGTCTTTTATGTACTTTGGAATTTGGTTGTGTTCTATGGTCTTTAAAGGGGCTGCTGAGAGTGGAGGCAATAAAGGAGACTGCATTATGTTAGCCTCTGGGTCTTGCCAAACAATCACCCTTATATTCCAAGTTTGTATTGCGATCTCAAGAGAAAATTCCAAATTCCAAGAGTCAGATTATCTCGTATGGGAGGGCGTTCTTTTTCTCACCTTGGCCCCACTTTGTGGAATGCGCTTCCATTGCCCCTCCGTCTACACTCTGACCTTCTGTCTTTCCGCAGATCCCTTAAAACGTGGCTTTTCAGCCAATAGTTCCATCCTCCCTCTGTTGTTCTCTGTCGGCGCCGGGAAACCCTTTGGGGTAGCTGTGTGCTGTTATATGAATTTAAATAAATAAAATAAATAAATCTCAAAGGTAAAGGGCATAACACTACATGCAGATGTCTGGTTCTGATTTTGGGGGCTTATGGGGTAATTGGAGGGTCGATGAAATCAAGCAGATGTCAAGTGCCTGTGGGTAGGTTACCACCTTTCCAAAATGTCTTTGGCCTGTCAATTCTTGAGATCAAAACTTGCCATTATGCCTTTTTTTTTACTGGTTTTAGGTTGAGCTTAGCAGCACGCATGAACTGCTCTGCAAAGCATGCTGTAGCCAGTGTATGGGCATTCAGCACGCTCATCGCTTTTGATTGGCTCTTCATTTGCTTTTCAAAAATCCTTTGTTTTCATTGGTTTATAGCTTACATTTGTCCCTCCTTTTGCTGGTTTGGTCTCGACCCGGAGCCACACCACCATTTTTTCACATTACATGGTCCTGAAGAAAGCCTCTAAATTGTTTCATGAGGCTGAAACGTGTCGACCAGTACCTGATGGATAATGAAGACCAATTGCCAGTCTTCACTTTATCCCCCTGTTTTCTTTTAATCATGTCCTGGGCTGCTGGGAATAAGAAAATGTGTCAGCAAGGAGTCCCAGAGGCATTTTTAACCTCACTACTATTTTTTTTAGCACCATTCACACAAAAAACAAAACCCGCTCCACTGTAATTCAGGCGTCGAAGCACAGCTGGGCTGCATTCGGCTGCCCAGCTGGTAACTCGATGACGAAGTATGCCACCAACTAGGTTGGTGGGTGAGGGTTCCTCTTAAAAACCCTAGTATTCTCAACCACTGTAAGGATAACAGGACTCTTGTTCAGACGAGAGTAAAAAAAGTATGACGGGCAGAACAGGAAACTTGGTATCTGTAAATACTTCCTCTCAGAGACTGATCAAACTGCTCCGTGGTTAGAAGCCTGTTCCAATTAAGTTCCGTAGTGATATAATGCCTCCAGTTCTGCCCAGCCGCAAATTCGGCATCCGTTTTCAATGGCGTTCGAACGCTGTGTGCATAGAAATTGGTTGCAAATTTTGAAGTTGTGCGAGCAATATCCTTAAAGGGGTTGGGAGGGTCACCCCTTTCCTGTGGCACCACTACCCAGAATCCTTAGTCATACAGACAGCATTCAGAAACATAGCTGAGCGCAAGTAGTCCCTGAGAACAAGAACCCTGCCCTTTGTGTATACTCCTCTTAAAAACCCTATTGGTTCCTGGCACTCCAATATTTATAGCAGAGTCATCCTTGTTTAAGGGATCACCAGTGGGTCTGTCCACGTTGTTTTTGAGTATTAATCAGGGGAATGGGACGTACCCAGTTTATAGTTCTCACTCTCTCTTTTGTTTCATGCTTATTTAACGATGGGGCATAAAGGTTAATGTTTACCTGTTTTGTTAATTTTCTGCTCTGCAGCATACACTCCCTGCAGCCTTCCTGTGAAGCGCGTCCGTGCCTCAGACAAACTGTTTACTACCAAAAAGCTGAATGTAAACACCATTAAACAGCCTTGCAATGAAACGCGTCCGTGCCTCAGACCAGCTTAAAAAAACAGAGGCAACATTGCGGCACACTCCCTGCAGCTGATCTTTCTCCTGATGCAGGCTTATGCGTTGAAGGTGGAGGAGGGTTATGTATTGCAGCTGATGTTCTTTTCTGTTCTCAAAGCTCTACTATCCTTAATCTTGTCCAGGGCGCCCAGTACATTGCAGCTGCTAGGACAAGGGAAGCCTCTATTGTCTCTACCTGCTGGACTCGGATAACGTCAGCAGTCAGCCGCTCGTCCTTGCCTCTTCTGCCTCGTTTCTTCTTGGTTTGGGTCCTGGAACTGTCTAATATCGGCCAATGTTGCTGGCCGTCCTTGGTCCTAGCTTTTCCAGTTCCTCTAGGTCTTCTTGCTGGACCTGGATTGCATCGCCTACCATAGCTGGCTGTTTCCAGGCCTGGCTTCAACGACTGCTCCCTTCGTTATGGTACATTTTTGTGCAGTGCTGCTGGCTGCTTCTCTGGTCCTGTTGGTAATTCCTTGTTCTAAGTCTTCTAGGCAGTGCTGATAGCTGCTTCTGTGGTCCCAGTTGTAATTCCTCATTCTAAGTCCCTAGGCAGTGCTGCAGTTGTGTTTTTTGTCAAAGTGGTAATTCCCCATTCTCAGTCCTCTAGGCAGCGCTGCAGCTGCATCTCTGTTCCCAGGGTTAATTCCTCATTCCTTGTCCTCTAGACAGTGCTGCTAGCTGCTTATCTGGTCCCATGGTAATTCCTCATTTTAAGTCCTCTAGAGAATGCTGCTTCTCTGGTGCCAGTAGTAATTCCTCATTCTAAATCCTCCAGACAGTGCTGCTTCTCTGGTCTCATCTGAAATTCCCTCATTCTAAGTCCTCTATACAGTGCTGCTAGCTGTTACTCTGGTCCCAGAGGTAATTCCCCATTCTAAGTCCTCCAGACAGTGCTGCAGCTCTGCTCCATGTGGTAATTCCTCCTTTTTTGTCTTCTTGACAGTGCTGCTAACTGCTTCTCTGGTCCTGTCAGTAACTCTCCCATTCGAAGTCCCCTAGACAGTGCTGCAGTTGCTTTTCTCATCCTGCCGGTAACTCCTCCATTCTAAGTCCTCTGGGCAGTGCTGTAGCGGTGTCTCTGATCCCAGTGGTAATTCCCCATTCTTAATCCTCTAGACAGTGGTGAAACTTTGCGCTGGACACTCTCAGCAGACATAGATAGTAAAAAATTAGGGCCTACTTGGACCCGGAGGACTACCTGATTTAAATAATTACTGTTGCGTAACTGCCACAGGATATCGGTTGAATTTACTGATTTTAACATTGGATTGTGGACACACTGAATGACTAAACGGTTCATTTCGAAGTGTCTATCTGAATTAGATAGAGTGAACCAGTGGCTTCTAACAATAGCATGACCATGCTGCTAATATGAATCTACTCAGAATATAAGGGCATACTTGGACCCGGAGGACTACCTGATTTAAATACTTACCATTGCGTAACTGCCACGAGATAGCAGTTGAATTTACTGATTTTAACATTAGATTGTGGACACACTGAATGACTAGATGGTTCATTTTGAAGTGTCTCTGAACAAGATAGGGTGAACCAGTGGTATCTAACAATAGCAGGTCTATGCTTCTAATACGAATTTACTCATAATATAAGCCCTGACGAAGTCTAAATTCTCGACAAAACACTTGTTGGCTACTGTAAGGAATCAACCTTTTTGAACAAGCAAAATAAATGACTTGTGGAGTCCAAGACTTGGAATAATATACTGACGTGACGAGTCCAAATTCAGAAGTAACACATCAACTGAAGAGTTGAATATTTTAACTGCACAATTATGCACATGTACTGATTAGTGTGTGCCAATTGGGTTTATAAAATTAGTACAGGACCCCTTTTGAATTCTGATATACTGTGTTAAAATATTGGATGAGCGCCGAGAAATCCCCCTACCTTCACACGTCTTTCTGTTGTAAAGTTCTTTGTCTCTGTTCATACATACACTAAACGCCAAACCAAAACACATAAGTAAAAGACATTGTCGTTTACAGCTCCACTAACTCTAACTCTGAAAAACGCGAGACCGATTGCATTGCAAATGCTTGTTGCCCATAGTTACGAAAACGTGGCCCCTTGAGTGCATCCAGGTACTAGGAGCTTGTCTTTATGAGTACGGAGTATTGTATTATAATTGAATTTATATAGCGCTTACTACCCCAGACGAGGCGTTGAAGCAATTTTAGGTGAATAGCACGCTACTCAGGAACCAAAAAAGAATTAGTGGTGAATTAGACTGGGAAAATAAAAAAAATAATTTGAGCAGTGGACTCTTATTTGGCTTGAAAGGGATAGTGGATGGTTAGAAGAGGGAAGGGTCTAGAAAGTTGTTTTTTTTTTACATCTAACCACACCTTTACCACTTTAACAAAATCTGCTGATAAACGCTGCATTAAAATGTTGGAAACTGTGGAACCAGGGGGAATGAACCCTGGTCCAATCGCTGGTTCTCTTCAGACTGGACTACTGCAACTCTCTTCTTACTGGCCTCCCCAAATCCCACCTTAAATCTCTTCTCCACTCAGAAGCTCGTTTTATATATGGGGCCAAAAGAAACAACCACGTCACACCAATTTTATCCACCCTCCGTTGGCTTCCCATCGAGGCAAGATCAATCTAGAAGACTGCCTGTATCACCCACAAAGCCTTGCACTCCTCCTCTCCTCGCTACCTGGCGAATACACGGAAACTCTCTGGAGGCTCTAGACCATCAGTAATGCGGAAAATGTATTGCTTGAAGCTCCCACTTTCAAGAAGGAAAGATCGATGGCCCAATCTTTTTCAGGCAACGTGGTGAGAATCTGAAACTCACTTCCACCTCAGCTCCGGACCACCACCTCTTCCTAGGCCTTCAAAACGGACCTCAAAGCTCTCCTCCTTCAAAGACACTTCCAAATTTAATTCACGCCCTATTATCTGAAGGAAATCCTTCCATTATAGGAAATTCTGTCCTACATGACTATAGAAGAGCCTTCCCAGTGTGTTCTTGTGGTTTGAGTGTCTGTCATTTATTTCAGTATTATACTTCTACTAGTATTGTGTACTCTTTCGTAACATGTACACAACACTTTTCCTCTTGTAATGTATCGTTTGCTACCTCTTGTATTTTGTTTGCCCTTGATACATGCACAATTGTCACTTTTGCCTCATGTAACGTAACGTTTGCTTTTGTAACATGCTCACTTGTAATTTTCTCCTCATGTATCACTACTGTTTCTATTGTGAAGCACTCCGACACCTTCGGGTAAAGCCTGCGCAATATAAAAACGCATAAAATAAATAAATAAATAAATAAAATAAATGGCATCTTCCTTCCTTCCTTCTCAGACCCCCACCAGGAAGTTCTTTAGTCATTATAAATTTGTTATATTTATTTATATTTTTGTCTGTACATTCTTTGCTTGCTGTGTTTGATATTGTATTCCTTTTACCTGCGGTGTTTTGATTCTGTGGCCTGCTATTTTTGTATGTTCCATTTTTGTAACATTTCTCTCATGTAACATAACTGATTCTATTGTACAGTGCTCTGACACCTTCGGATAAAGTCCGCGCTTTATAAAACTGCATTAAATAAATAAATAAAATAAAATAAATCTAATCCTAGTCTCCGCATGGGACTAAATTGTGTAATCTTAGACATTCGTTTCCTGTCTTTGAGTATTTTTACAAGATTGTAGTGGCTGGAGCTGTTAAAGGCTGGAAGTGGTACCTTGGTCAGTTCTCTCTTTACGCAGCCCGTGGTACCCACAGCCGCAGTGTGGCTTGCTAACGGCTAATTAAACGCGGCAGCTATTGACTGGAGCAAGTTACACGTGCTCAAGGTAGAGTGCGCTCCTGCTGCACTTTTATTTCGTCGCTGGGCGGGCTTAGCACATGTCAGCAGAGATGCTGGCAGTTGGTTGGTTCGTAGACCTGTCCGACTCATTGACTCGGTGACTGCCCTGAGGGAACCGGAAGATCCGGATGTTGTACCAATGTTTGTGCGTCGCCTCTTCCCACGAGGCGGGACCAGAGTGACTGGGCCCCGCCCACCAGCAGTCTGTGCGACGCCTCTGTCCGCCGAGAGCCACTCGGTCAGTACGTGCGGAACGAGCGGCGTCACCTCCCTTGGGCCGAGTCCGTGCCTCCCTCTCCCCCTGTTGCTCCGGAGCGCCGCGGTCCCTTCCTGGGCTCAAGCTCCACCCTGTGCCGCCGCCGCAGGAGAGTGAGTGCCGCTTGTGTTCGCAGGGCTCAGGCCGATCTGCGCGGCTCCCGGACGGCCTTCTCCTGCCTCTGTCGCCAGCCTGCCGGGACTGCGGTAAGTGAGGCGGCGTGACTGTCCCCTTCAGAGGGGCTGCCCTGGGCTCCTTCCCATCGCGCTGGTGCCTGACGTGGGGCCGCGGGGAAGGCTTAGCTGCTGTCTGTATCCACCACAGCATCACAGTCTGACCCTTGAACCCACCTCACCCCTGGGGCTCAGACTCCTCACCCCCTGGGGCTCAGACTCCTCACCCCCCTGGGGCTCAGGCTCCCCACCCCTGGGGCTCAGACTCCTCACCCCCTGGGGCTCAGACTCCTCACCCCCCTGGGGCTCAGGCTCCCCACCCCTGGGGCTCAAACTCCTCACCCCCTGGGGCTCAGGCTCCCCACCCCTGGGGCTCAGACTCCTCACCCCTAAGCATAGCTGCCAAGGTTTCAGATTGCTATGTGTGACATTTTCATAATTTCAGTGTAACTATGAGTGACATTTCAACGACTATGAGTGACACTTTCTCACAAGCAAAATGAAGCAATGAAGACGAGGGAAACATATAAATATGAGAAATTACACCCATTGGTCTTTAGGATCATGTGTTCAAACTTGCGTAGTTAAGCTAAACGGGCGTGGACCAGACTAGTGACGAAAAACTCTAAAAAAATTATTTAACAGGCAAGTGACTTTCTCCATCTATGCATCAAGGATCTGGAAAAAAACATCCATGTATCCATCAGGACTGCCTCAACACTGCTCCAATTTAGGAAAGAGTTGTAGACGCACCTTTTTAAAGAACACGAAAGCACAATGCAGTAATATTACACATCTCACAGAACCAGGTACCTCTCCGATCACTCGCTGACTGTATTCCTACCTTTGACCCGGTACAGCGCTCCACTTGCCTTGGTTTGTGCTATTATAATAGCATATACTTAGACTAATCTCCCTTCACAGACATTGCACTTTAGAGTACACTACATGCACAGGTGCAAGAATGCAAACGTTTTGCTTAGTCATGAATGGCAACTACTAACTAGAATGATACAAGCAGAGAAGCGATGTTAAATACAATAATCAAAGAAAACGTTATCTTTTTATTTAAAAAGTTCTACTGCAGATCTGCATAACAATGTTGAAGTTATTTTAATGTAGTAATGTATCTAATCATGGCAGCATTGTCAACGCACGCAGAAATGAAAAAATGTAAGTTCTCTTGTGCCTTAAGGAATATCTGCTACTCTACGGGTGAGAATCGAACCACTGCAGATACACCCCTGCCTGTGATTGTTTCTCTTAGCTTTCTCTGTTTCTATTATTCTTGTACCCGAGCTCGGTCCTAACAGTGCACCTGCCTAGAGGCCCTCGCTCCCTTAGCTCCAGAAGTGCCTAAAGGCCCTCGCTCTCTGTGCCATGATTCGGGTGTAAATGTCAGAAAATACTCCGTTTCTCTGCAGTCAGAACACTGCTGAGATGTTGAAAGGTTGCTGGTTTCCCCTGCGGTGCTCTAGCGTGCCCTCTAACAGATGGATAGCGCCTTGTTGACAGGAGATGATGGGCTGACGTCCCAGTAACGGAGATTTTGGTACGGGAGTGAGGGGGAAGAAGGAGGGAATACAAGATTTATTTATTTACGTAAATGTTTATATAGCGAGAACATTTATGTAATTAAATGGATGGTTACAGACAGTTACAAAGCGCTACAATAAAAAAATTACCAAAAGAAGTAGGTTATACCTCAGGAATGTACATTAGTGAAACAATTGCTAATTACAACAGTGAGCTAGTGTCTTTCAATGCCAAGGGCGAGTGAGACCGTAATACAAGTAACTATTATCTGAAACAACCTATCTGGTACTTTAAAGGTAGTTAGTGTGACACTCTTACTTGTGGAACATTGCAGCGCAGTCGCGGTACGGGCTAGCCAGCCGCGGCGACTTCCCCCTGCGCCATGAGCAGAGGCCGCGGTCCAGTGCTCGAGTCAAGCACTGGAGCAGGCCTCACGTTTTATCACGGCCTTGGTTCTGCTCAGCTGCACTCTCTGCTGCGCTACAGGCATCAGTGCCTGTTGCAGCACCATCACTGACTCTGGCGGCGGACGGGTGATGCCGTTGTAATTCAGGACACAAGTCACCATCATGTCTGCTTCAGGCCGAATCCCGAGCTGACAGGGCGCCATTGAGGACACAGAGAAAAAAAGGCCTTACCAGAAAGAACTTCCTAGTCTGGGAGACTGAGGATGTGGCTCACGGCTAGACTGTCGACTTAGGAGCCAGGCGATGCTGTCCGACGGTGTCTGCTCTCAGCTCAGTTGGGGAGTACGAACACGGAAGACAGCACAACACCATTCAAGTCCCCCGCCGCTTCTCTGTGACCGACCAACTTCCTTCATGTTCAGGACGTGAGGTCACACCCATCCCCTCCCCCTAGCACCTGACAGCCAGTACAGCTGTGAGTGACGCACTCAGCCGACGCTGCGGGCGGGAATCAATTGCAATGAAGGCAGGAAGCAGGGCAGAGATTGTAACCTTGTAGCAAGCCCTCACACTCTCTGAGCACGATCTTTAACTGTTTACTCTCTGTCTGAGCCTGCTAGCAAGTCTGCGGAGGAGCAGCAGCCGGCTCACACAATCAGAGGCGCCGGCGAGCGTGCTAGTGTCAGTGCGGTCAGCTGCATTAGAATGCGTGACAATGCATTTCAGTGCGGTGTTGCGGAACACCACACTGAAATGCGTTAGAGTCACGCCTGTTGCGTGATACTTGGCAGGGCTGCCTAAGGGGCTCAGACACCTCACCCCTAAGGGGCTCAGACACCTCACCCCTAAGGGGCTCAGACACCTCACCCCTAAGGGGCTCAGACACCTCACCCCTAAGGGGCTCAGACACCTCACCCCTAAGGGGCTCAGACACCTCACCCCTAAGGGGCTCAGACACCTCACCCCTAAGGGGCTCAGACACCTCACCCCTAAGGGGCTCAGACACCTCACCCCTAAGGGGCTCAGACACCTCACCCCTAAGGGGCTCAGACACCTCACCCCTAAGGCGCTCAGACACCTCACCCCTAAGGCGCTCAGACACCTCACCCCTAAGGCGCTCAGACACCTCACCCCTAAGGCGCTCAGACACCTCACCCCTAAGGCGCTCAGACACCTCACCCCTAAGGCGCTCAGACACCTCACCCCTAAGGGGCTCAGACACCTCACCCCTAAGGGGCTCAGACACCTCACCCCTAAGGGGCTCAGACACCTCACCCCTAAGGGGCTCAGACACCTCACCCCTAAGGGGCTCCGACACCTCACCCCTAAGGGGCTCCGACACCTCACCCCTAAGGGGCTCCGACACCTCACCCCTAAGGGGCTCCGACACCTCACCCCTAAGGGGCTCCGACACCTCACCCCTAAGGGGCTCCGACACCTCACCCCTAAGGGGCTCCGACACCTCACCCCTAAGGGGCTCCGACACCTCACCCCTAAGGGGCTCCGACACCTCGCCCCTAAGGGGCTCCGACACCTCGCCCCTAAGGGGCTCCGACACCTCGCCCCCTGGGGCTCAGTCACCTCGCCCCCAAGGGGCTCAGACACCTCGCCCCCAAGGGGCTCAGACACCTCTCCCCCACACCATCACAGTGTGACCCTTGCACCCACCTCACCCCAGGGGCTCAGACTCCTCACCCCCACACCATCACAGTGTGACCCTTGCACCCACCTCACCCCTGGGGCTCAGACTCCTCACCCCTAAGGGGCTCAGACTCCTCACCCCTAAGGGGCTCAGACTCCTCACCACTAAGGGGCTCAGACTCCTCACCCCCAAGGGGCTCAGACTCCTCACCCCCAAGGGGCTCAGACTCCTCACCCCCAAGGGGCTCAGACTCCTCACCCCCGAGGGGCTCAGACTCCTCACCCCCGAGGGGCTCAGACTCCTCACCCCCGAGGGGCTCAGACTCCTCACCCCCGAGGGGCTCAGACTCCTCACCCCCGAGGGGCTCAGACTCCTCACCCCCGAGGGGCTCAGACTCCTCACCCCCGAGGGGCTCAGACACCTCACCCCCGAGGGGCTCAGACACCTCACCCCCGAGGGGCTCAGACACCTCACCCCCGAGGGGCTCAGACACCTCACCCCCGAGGGGCTCAGACACCTCACCCCCGAGGGGCTCAGACACCTCACCCCCGAGGGGCTCAGACACCTCACCCCCGAGGGGCTCAGACACCTCACCCCCGAGGGGCTCAGACACCTCACCCCCAAGGGGCTCAGACACCTCACCCCCAAGGGGCTCAGACACCTCCTGAAAACACGAGACCTTTGTCATCAAGCGTGGGCATGTGACTTGGCTCATCACTGGGCTTTATTTACACTTACCACAACCCCCCATTGGGCCTTGGCAATGCGCTAAGCCACAGTAACTCTGGGATAAAACATGACGAGGGCACCAGATCTCTGCAACCACAGAACTTGGTGATGGGAAATTACCGATTGTGGGCTCTACCCTAACCACAGCTTCCATGTCGTATTTATTATTCAATGTCGTCTCTCAATAGCACACAAGCCAAGTGGACGTTAGAATGCATTGCAGTGTAATTGGCAATGTTACATTTACAGGTGATTGTTTATAGTGCTTCTATAAAGATAATATACATGCATTTGAGATTGAAGCAAAAGGATACAGCTTAAACAATACATTAATATGAGGTTCAAGGAAGTGGCTATATTTTACCTCTGCAGAATAGAAAAATACATTTCACGGTGTGAAATTTGTATAAAATACCAATTTGTCCAGAGACTTAAGATATCTACTTATCATGTAAACCCTCCTCCAACACCCCCCCCAAAAAACGTGTTCCTTGTTTGGTATTTTGAAGGTATACAATCAAAACATTTGCTTTAGGGCTCCTCCATATATTTGTGTATAATCTGGGAGTATTATAAGTAGACTCGAAAAGTAACATGTTGTGTATATGTGTACATTTATTGTGGAACCCCTGTCAGTAATGTAAGCTTAGCTCCCTGCATTTCCATAGTGCACTCGCCTTATAATGCTTTGTGTTAATGAATCATATACAAAACTTTGAACAGCTTATAAATATGGATTGGAATCTTGCTTTAGAGGAAGACAGTCCTGTTTCACAGATCCATACTGTAACCGGCATCCAAAGGGTTTGTGTTGCTGCGGGTTGGACTGCCTTGTCCCGTTGAAAAAATACACCCGAAAAATGTCCTTTACCCCAACACTATGTCCTGGACGTAGAACTATAGGAATTCACACTTACAGAGACCTCTGTAGTCCAATTATGAGTCTCTGAAGTATCGATGTTGCATATAGTCTTCACAAGTAACTATTCTTATGCTGACTGACTGAAAGCAGTAGTCACTCAGTAAGTCATAATCTGTTAAGAAGTGATTTTCAAGTGTTTTTTTTAGGTGTGTGAAAGACTAGCTCTGCATGATTCTGAAAGGAATACTGGTACATATCATCAGAGTGAAACCTAAAAAGGAGCATGTTAATGTTGAGGTTTTGTTTCAATAAACTGTTCCTAAGTGATGATTGTTGGTGCTGCTGAGGCAGTGCTTTCATTAGGCTGGTAGTCACCGGCACGGAGTACCAGCAATTCTCAGTGTACTCCCTTGAGTACCAGAACTTCTCATTGTGGTAGGTGAGTGCAGTACTCCTAGAGGCAGCTGGGGCAGGCTCTGAGGTACGTGCCCCGCAGGTGCTACTTAATAGGAGGTTTTGAGAGAGAGCGTGATCTCTTACTGCTGGGCTAAGGACTGTATTGAATGGCGCTGCCTTACTGCTGGGCTAAGGACTGTATTGAATGGAGCTGCCTTACTGCTGGGCTAAGGACTGTATTGAATGGAGCTGTCTTACTGCTCGGCTAAGGACTGTATTGAATGGAGCTGTCTTACTGCTGGGCTAAGGACTGTATTGAATGGCGCTGCCTTACTGCTGGGCTAAGGACTGTATTGAATGGAGCTGTCTTACTGCTGGGCTAAGGACTGTATTGAATGGAGCTGCCTTACTGCTGGGCTAAGGACTGTATTGAATGGAGCTGTCTTACTGCTGGGCTAAGGACTGTATTTAATGGAGCTGCCTTACTGCTGGGCTAAGGACTGTATTGAATGGAGCTGTCTTACTGCTGGGCTAAGGACTGTATTGAATGGAGCTGTCTTACTGCTGGTCTAAGGACTGTATTGAATGGAGCTGCCTTACTGCTGGGCTAAGGACTGTATTGAATGGCGCTGCCTTACTGCTGGGCTAAGGACTGTATTGAATGGCGCTGCCTTACTGCTGGGCTAAGGACTGTATTGAATGGCGCTGCCTTACTGCTGGGCTAAGGACTGTATTGAATGGAGCTGTCTTACTGCTGGGCTAAGGACTGTATTGAATGGAGCTGTCTTACTGCTGGGCTAAGGACTGTATTGAATGGCGCTGCCTTACTGCTGGGCTAAGGACTGTATTGAATGGAGCTGTCTTACTGCTGGGCTAAGGACTGTATTTAATGGAGCTGCCTTACTGCTGGGCTAAGGACTGTATTGAATGGAGCTGTCTTACTGCTGGGCTAAGGACTGTATTGAATGGAGCTGTCTTACTGCTGGGCTAAGGACTGTATTGAATGGAGCTGCCTTACTGCTGGGCTAAGGACTGTATTGAATGGAGCTGTCTTACTGCTGGGCTAAGGACTGTATTTAATGGAGCTGCCTTACTGCTGGGCTAAGGACTGTATTGAATGGAGCTGTCTTACTGCTGGGCTAAGGACTGTATTGAATGGAGCTGTCTTACTGCTGGGCTAAGGACTGTATTGAATGGAGCTGCCTTACTGCTGGGCTAAGGACTGTATTGAATGGAGCTGCCTTACTGCTGGGCTAAGGACTGTATTGGATGGAGCTGCCTTACTGCTGGGCTAAGGACTGTATTGAATGGAGCTGTCTTACTGCTGGGCTAAGGATTGTATTGAATGGAGCTGTCTTACTGCTGGGCTAAGGACTGTATTGAATGGAGCTGCCTTACTGCTGGGCTAAGGACTGTATTGAATGGAGCCGTCTTACTGCTGGGCTGAGGACTGTATTGAATGGAGCTGTCTTACTGCTGGGCTAAGGACTGTATTTAAAGGAGCTGTGTTACTGCTGGGCTAAGGACTGTATTTAATGTAGCTGTCTTGGTAGCGCCGGCCAGTAACAAAGAAATCCCACTCTTGATATGACCAGCACATAAATTACCTGTTTTAGTTCATCTGTGGGTATACAGCTTTTAATTAATTTTGGTTTTATTATCTGACATTGTGCATCATTCGCCAATGATCTTGTGTTTTAGTTTGTCTAATATGAAAACGGGGATTGGCCGTTGTGTATTCCCATAGAATATAGACTGCCTCCTTTGAGGTTATGAGCCATATTCTTGCTACATACTGCTTTTGGGTTCAGAAATTATACCCGGGCCACGGAAATGACTTCCGTGCGTCCATCATGGTACAGAATAGGGCTTCTGTATTAGCATTCCAACATGACTCTGTTCCGTCACAACACCTTGTTTCCAGGGCTTGCATTTTTTTGCCATTGCAACATGTACTGTTGTGTAATCAAGCTTTACTTTGAGCCAAATGGTTTGATGCCCCTCATACCAATTGTAGCAAAATAACTGCTCTGCATCAAGCTCAGATTTGCATGTGTCTTGGCTACTCATAGGATACTACATCCAGCTTACCTTCTGGCACGTGACCTGGCTCCTATTGTCACTCTATGTGCACCACAGCTCTGGGGTTGGGCTAACTGTCTGGGCTCTGATACCCTACACTACACCTTTTGGAGGGAGTTGGCTCTACCCAGCATAAGCTTTATGCTCTGCATCCATACCCATCCGGGTTGGGGCTTGGCTGCCCGTAGGGATGTATTCACCAAACTCTGAGGTAGTGCTTGATTGCTGGACAATTAGGCCAGACCCATGTGGCCTCTGTTAACAGTTTGACCCATTCATCCACCACTCTTGCGAGGATAATTTTATTGGGTAGTTTTAACTATGTCTCTGATTGTGGAATGTGTACTCCATCCACAGCGACCCAAATTCGATTTCACTTGTCTGGTGCCCCTGATCCATAGACAAGTAAAAGTAAACAAATGTCGGGAGACCCGAGAGGCCCACTTCTCTTTTGAGTAACACTAGCTGTAAGGATTAGTATTTAAAAGATTATACATTGTCGTTTAAGTTTTGTTAAACTTTTTCCTATAGATCACCTATTCATTAACCTTTTGTACCACCTGTAAATGCCACATGCTTCTTAGAAGTTATCAAATGGAACTTATCATTCAGTTTTTGTGTGTCTGATGTTTGCTTCTTTTTGCTGTGACGAATTGTATTGCTTACCCCGATCACCCCTCCGCCCCCGCACACATACACAAAGTAAGCCGTTGCTGGTCTGGTCTACTTTGCAAACACTGGTATTCCAAGTGCCCAAAGGAAGTTGTTTGGTTACCAGTCATCCTCTGGCACCTATAAATGGCATTGCCATCCATTGATACTACCCAGTAACCACGTGTTGCCGCAGGACCCCTGGAAAAGGACACACACTGCTTCTAACATCCGGTGGGGAAGTCAGGAGTGTGAACCTTCACTAGTGACTGCCTGCCTCCTGGCTCTGGTAGCGGGGTGGACCAGTTGATCCCTACATGTCCACAATGCCTTTTCCTCGTTCCAAGGTGGATACAATGAATACTGTTGAGTCGGGTATTAATAAACATCTGTTATTCAGTGCCAAGATAGCATATGAGGTGAGTGAGCATGTGCTTTACAAATAAACCTTTTAACTTGATTTAGAAGGGATGCCCGCAGAAGGCATTCCATGATTATCCTCTGATGGTAAAAGGTGATACTTGAGGTTCGTGGCAGTGGTGGCTTTCTCTCTTTTGCTATTTTGCACATCAGACAACTTCTGAAAATGACTTTAATAGTGCTAAATCCATGCAGTGCACCGAGCAGTTAGTTTCCCTGTCAAATAAAAAAAAAAAAAAAAAGTGCAGTGTGAAGTTGAAAAGAAGGTCCTGTCGTTTCCATGTAATCTAAATGAACAGTTTTTTTGGGTGGGATTGTTGCGCCTGCTGAAGACAACGGCAGCCTGAATAGACACATACAGATGGGGAAGGGCAAGGAGCATCTTCATTTGTGATGATTTTACAAAGTGTTCCATTTGGCACATTTCCCACTTGGGGTGCATTGAGCAGCTCCCACCAACCTCCAGTCACCCCACAATCTTTTACAGGAGCTACACGTGCTCTGCCATTCAAACATCTCTCAAATCGAGGGGCATCTCCAATCACTTACATATTGAGTGCACTGAGAGGGAACATACAGCTGAGGTAGACCGAAGACCATTCTAAGTAGGGCATCAAAGATTTCTGTTCATGCCGAAGACTCCTGTTTACACTCCCAGGCACATCTCCCACTTCATTTTATTTCTTCAACTACTTCTTCAGAAAACTTGAATTTGTCAATTTGGGAGAAAGGCATTTCTGTTTGGTGTAAATAAAGTTATTTTTTTAAAGTCCCAGTGCAGTGTTGAGTGCAGCTTTCTTGTCCCAGATGTTTGGGGCTAAAGCTGGTGTCCCCCATCTAAATTTTCTAAATTGGTTGATAGCCATTGTTTTGTATTTCCCATTTGACTTTTTTATTTTTTTTTTATTTTTTTACCAAGCCGGTGTCGGGAATTAGAACATAAATCAACCTAGCAATGTTTGCACACTTTACAAAAAGGCGTTGAATACTCCCAATTGCAAGTCTGTCTCCTAACCCCCAAATCTCTGCGGTTGACGCCCTCCTCGCGCCCTGGCTTGCTTCTGGTGAAGGTATGTCTCCCGCACCTTTCATGGGCTTCGATCTTCCCTGTTGAGGCCAGCCAAGCAGACTGGTAGCACGTGCATGGCTTTTGGCACGGCAGTCTGCTAAGTGACTCAATGCAACACTTGTTTGAAATCCGCAGGAACTTGGCACCAAGAGTGTTGTTTATGTGCACGATTTGCTCGACTTGAGGAATCGAGCGGCTGAGCTCTCACTGTTTCACTTGTGTCCTGTGGAAAGCAAGAACGGTTATATAATTCAGCAGATGGTTTAAACTCTCATAACGCTTCTTCCTCTTGGTTTTTCCATGCCCCCCTTTCTCTAATGAGAACAGATAGGAAAAAAATGCTTCTTGCTATTCGGCTGGTTTCCCCTTGCCAGTGTTTTGAAATGTATTGCACGTATGCTTTCTGAAGAGATTTCAGGAGGCCATGGGGTTCCATTATGAAGCAACAATTTCTCAATTGTTAGAAAACTACACATAACAAGAGCAGCCCTTATGCCAGTAGGAACTGGGGCATATCATATATAAAACAATAGTTTGCCTGGAACTGACTGTGAACAAATATATATTGCGAAATAAATGTTACTGCATACATTCAGTGCAGAAGGACGTCAGTTCAGTCTAGCCTTCAATTTGTTTAAATTTGCACACGGCAACTAAACAAAGAACAAACATTAGTTATTCAATGAACGCACAGTTTATGTACAATGACAAAATAAATGCAAAACAGTCATACTATATACATGAAGTAGAGACTTTAGTAGGTGTTTCTGAATAGCACACAACCCTAGTCCTTTATGATGACTCTAGACTATTAACATTGGCCAATCAGCAAGTTTGTGTGCAGCAAGCCGTGTCCACAGCGTTTCAACTTCTTTTTTAAAATATTGAAGTCTAATTAGAACTGGTGATAATTGGGGCCACTAAGTGAAGAATAGTGGGAGACTGGAGTTAGATAAGGAATGGTATGAGGTTCAATATGGAATAGACTTTCAATTTTTATATTGATGTTTGAAGTGGCCATAGCCCTGAATTGGTGGTCCTGTGCGTTTTTATAAAGTGGGTGTAGCAATGTTAGAATAATTGACACACAGGGGATCACTTCAGATGCAGCTAACGGTCAGCAACTGACCAATGTTGAGTGAACTGAGTGGCACTTTAAGTGAATATAATATTGCAACTATTTACTTAATAAGTCAAGCTTGACCTGATATGTACGAGTTTTATTACAATCATTAATGGGTTACATAGAGACTCGCCCATCAAGTAGTGCCCAACTTAAACTCGAGTCCAAGAGTCAGAGTAATAACAGTACAATGACAGTCAATCCATTAACTGATGAAGCCGTGGACTAGCAGTGTCTCACAACCAGGGAAGTCCCTAAGTTAGTGTGAAGCTGGTCCAATAAACCCTGCTCGGGGCTAGCAGGGAAACCTGTTCAAAGCATCTCGGGATGCAAAGGAGAACAGTGCAGTCGCCACAGTCTCAATGTGAAGCTAGCCTACCCGCGAGGAAGCGGAAAAAATGTCTGCCTCTCCTCGCAATGCTTTTTTGTAACCAGTATTATCCATATTGATAGTAACTATATACTTGTTTTAAAATAATGAGGGTTGCACTACAGCCACCACATTAATGGCAAGTTAAATTTAGTGTTCGGTGGCAATGTAAAATAAGAAGAGACTGGGTCATGCGAGAGGTGAAAGAGACTTAATGCAGGCGCATGGCGATTACCTAGGATTATAGAAGATACAACTCTGTGCATACGTATGTCAAAAAAGAATCAGAGGAATATCATACCATTATGAAATAAGTATTGAAATTAGACACATTTTACAGATCACATCAGTATGTTAGATGATTTATCACATAGTCCTAATTAGAGTACCATATTTAACAATATTGCCTGATTTGAGTCCTTTATTTCATTCAGTAATCGCATCGCACATGGACACTGTTAAACAATAATGCCTTTTTAGGAAACCTCATGTGTCGCGAGGAATTGTAGCCTCTCCACTCCTCCATTGTAATCCGGCCCTTTGCTATAGAGTTGCGTCCCTCAATCAGTTGGGACTCCATGCTTTGCAAAATCGCTCTCAAGTTGTCTCCTCTTTCAGGGGGTGAGCAGCTACAATGACTTGACATTTTATTTCATCAGCATTGTGGTTAAACGCCATGAAATGCGTCACAAGCAGTGCTTTTGGGGCTTTACTTTTAATCCTGCTCCTGTGTTGCTGTCTTCACAACCGGTTGAGTAGTCTGCTCGATCTCAATGAAGTCACGGGGGCATTAACAAAACATACCACATTTGTGAAGTTACGGTTTATGAATGATTTGACAGCTGGTTGAATAGAGCAGTGAATACCTTTCATTTTCATAGTAATCGGTGTGGATTGACGGGCAATGCAACTGGAACACTATTGTTGGCAGTCTTCAGTTCTTATTATAAACTTAGAAGATTTCAGGAGACCACGGTTCAATTTGGATCCAATTGTGACTCCGTTTTTAAAGCCCTTTTTGAAAATCCTGATATTCCATTTGTGCCTCTTCTCATCTCTAATATACTCCTTTTTTTTCTGTGCTTTTTAGGTCTCGCCTATTACACAGCTCATGTCCTGGCTGTTGAGACATATTGTTTGCTTCTAGGGGGCTTAGAGCCCTCCCATTGCTTACCATTGGTTGCCTTAGTTTTCACTCATTTGCTGCTTCTTATTTATGAGCTTGTGCAGGATTTACTTTTCTTGTATTTCTCCATCCCCTGGACGATGGGCGCATTATTTGTGCCCTTTCACTGTTCGCTCTCCAAGCACTATTTTCTTTTGTTTAAGCACTCCACAAGAGTATATGTGTCTTCCTTCGGCCTCTCTCATGTACTGCTCTACCACCACCATGCTCAGTGTTCCTCTCTTGCCCATGAGATTCTCTCCACCAGCAACACGTTGCTCTCTTGCCCATTTCATTTTCTGCCACTCTTGACCTCTGTTGTTTCCCTGCATCTCTACCTGTGCCCTTGCCCCCGTATTGCTTTCCCCACTACCACGTTTAAAATATTGTTATTGTATAATGTTAGTTACACATCCAATTTGGATCGGTAACTAAAAATAAATAAAAGCAGCCATGACACTTTATACGGATGTGTACTTGTACTGCACACCGGTCTAAAAAAATGACGCGACCAGTCACACCAAAACCCTTTTTGTATTCTTTAGCCTTACTACATAGCTTTCGGATGCTGTACAGTTTAGCTAAAAAACATTGGCAATGTCAATAACTTTCATAGGCAAGACCAGTTGGCGTTGCCAGTGTTTATTTGAAGACGTGCCATAGCAAAATGAACGCCTGCTTGAAGATGGATATACAGCTGAGATCCTTGAGCAATGTTAGTGTCATAATAACGTCTTTGAGGACACCAGGGATGAAAAGACATGTTGAAGTCAGTTGCTTTGGGTAAATCGTCCCTCGCTTAGTTTACCTGCTTGTTGTCCTGTACAGTGGGCAATCTATCAACTTCCCATTGATTCATTAAACGGTTGTTTCTGTTCGGATAAATGTCATGTGTTCACACCCTGACTTATTTTGAAACACCGGTCCTACACAGAACACCTGATACAAACGAGTTAATAGCTGTCAACGCTTTTGTCGATCTTCAGATGCGTTGCTCATTGACCACCAGGGGCAAGATTAGTAAAGTTTCCCATTATTGTGTCTTGCAGCTTTAGGCGCAGTGCAGTATTCATCTGCTTCTTGATGAATGGCGCAAAAAATAGACATTATCTATGATTAATGTTTAAAATCAAACCCTGCTAATTTATGGTACATTAGTGCAAAAAGCTCTTAGCCTGTATGTGGGTCTTAACACACTATACCAAGAACATAGACAGATGCATTAAACAAATTGGACATTCCGGGATCTAAGTGACTATCTTTTTTCATTTCACTTTTAAGTGTAAGAGTATTCACATACTAATGCAATGCTAAGCTCACTTGAAAACGACGGATGAACACATTTTATCTGCACATTTGGGATCTTAAGCATTTTATTAGTGCAAGGTCTAATAACATCCGTCTCCACGCTGCCAGGTTGTCTTTCAGTCGCTCATCCCGCCTCACATGTTTCATTCTAATCACTTCGACCACTGCCCACTCCGACACATGCCACAACCCTTTGACATATCTAGGTGGGTGGGCGTTCCTTCATTCAATAGCGATCTGCCTTTTAGCCAGCACCAGCCCTAACATCAAGAAGTTGCAGCAGTTTTTTTGTTGAAAGGGCTGGGATTAAGCACAGCAATATTTCACGTGGGGTTCCTGTGACCGCACATCTCGTTGCTACTTTCAAACTTTGCATAACGTCCCTCTAGTCGATAGGACTGCACAACTCCACACTACATGCACAAAGTCCGCCGGGATAAATGGCGTGTAAGATTGTAGGAGAGCTGTATGCCTGGTGTACATAATTATACTGTAAGAGCTTAATGCGTGCCTTTGAGCTCACCGTGCGCATCTCCATGTGCACCCTGTGCCAATTCCGTGGCGTCAACACCTCACTGAGCATCTCTTCTCATCTACTGCGTGCTTTCGGGGCTGTTTCTTGTAAGTCATCTCGTAGGGCCCTATAGATATGTGCTATGAGTCTTCGTCCCCCAGTCAGATTTAGCAACCTGTTAAGTTTGTGAGGGCAATGGTTCCTAAGGAAAGAAAACCGGGGCAAATCTTATGCGCTGTGGTTGATATCTTGGGGTATTGTGGATATTGTCCAGAACCCAAAGTGAATGAGTCAATAGCGTCGTCCCGTGTGATAAACTGGCCTCCAAGATACAGGTCTCCCAGTATGTCACAACCCCCCTCCTGCCATTTCTGTATCACCATGATTTTCAATATGTCCGCAAACTGTTTTAAAACCCAGATAAGCATGTTATGTTCATATGGCGCGTGACAAAGGACCCTCGTAACCACCTGTTCCCAGATGTCTCACCTGAAGGATCAAAATAGGTGTGTTTTCAGAACCAGTGCAATTCGCATAAGCAGCTCCGGAAAGCTGCATTTCCCACACAAGCCTCCCAGCAGCCTTTTCTCCCAATTACCTTCCTCATTGAGCCAACGGACCACATGTTAAAGGTGGGCCGCCATGTAATAAAGCTCAAGATTAGGAAGTTCAATGCCTCCCACCACCCATGTTTGTTTCAGCATGGTCAGTCCTATTCTCTTCCGTTTTGTGGCCCAGAGGAGATCTATTATTAGTCTATCCAGCTCTTTGAAGTAAAGTCTAGGGATATCAGATAGCATGCCATGTAGGACACCATGGCAGCACCACCATTTTTAGGTCTCGCGACCTATCAATGCGCGCAAGAGCATTGAGCGGAGCGAGAATTCAAGTGCTCGAAATCCTCGTCAAACCAAGGGCTTCTTGCGCTGCGGTTTTCATTAAGTTCACGTGAATCACGTGATCAAACAAGCACGCGCATTCACGGCCGCACAGCACATCAAAGGGCTTCGCCCAGCGTGCGCTCTGCGGCATCTCCTCCCCTAATTACCAGCTTCCCCCATGTCTCCCTTGTGTGCTTCTCTCGTAGGCTCTCCCGCCCCCATCCGGCTTCCCTCCGGCCATTTGCCACACTCCTTGCCTCTGTCCTGCCTCCCCCTCCATTCTCCTCCCCTCGCTCGCATTCCCGCCCCCCACCAGGCTCTCATGCCCCCATCGGCCTTTGCTTTCACCTTCCGCCCGTGACTGTTTATCATTTAGCCGGGTGCAGTTTACTTTCATTTACACGTCCCGCTTGCTGCTTTTTATTAGATTTTTACTCAGTCCCATGAATGTTTGCTGCCCGTGTCATAAATGCGAACACATACAACAGGAGACGCTTTACTTTCCAGGACAAAAACTGCGTTATTTTAGCTTTCTTAAAAATTCCAGTCTATTTTTCAATATCTGGCCCGCCCCCCACCAGGCTCTCACGCCCCCATCCGGCCTTGCTTTCACCTTCCGCCCGTGACTGTTTATCATTTAGCCGGGTGCAGTTTACTTTAATTTACACGTCCCGCTTGCTGCTTTTGATGACATTTTTACTCAGTCCCATGAATGTTTGCTGCCCGTGTCATAAATGCGAACACATACAACAGGAGACGCTTTACTTTCCAGGACAAAAACTGCGTTATTTTAGCTTTCTTAAAAATTCCAGTCTATTTTTCAATATCTGGCCCGCCCCCCACCAGGCTCTCACGCCCCCATCCGGCCTTGCTTTCACCTTCCGCCCGTGACTGTTTATCATTTAGCCGGGTGCAGTTTACTTTAATTTACACGTCCCGCTTGCTGCTTTTTATTACATTTTTACTCAGTCCCATGAATGTTTGCTGCCCGTGTCATAAATGCGAACACATACAACAGGAGACGCTTTACTTTCCAGGACAAAAACTGCGTTATTTTACCTTTCTTAAAAATTCCAGTCTATTTTTCAATATCTGGCATGTGTAACGCCAGTCCCACGACCATTAGAAACACCAATGTGTTCCTCGGTTTTGAGAGTTTGCAGCAGGCGGTGTTGTTGGTACCATTTAAAACTGTTAGATCGTATCCCAAGTGTTTCATTCTTTCCACTCCGCCGCATTCCTTGTGTAGTGTTTTCGTGGTGCGTGTGCCTCCGCATTCGTGCTCCCTTCTTCCAACCCCACACCACAATGACTATATGCTGCAGCTGGATTGAGGCTAACCCAAAATCAAAACAACTGTCCGGTTTTACATTTGCAACTCGTTGCCTATCATTTTTGCATCGAACAAGTATGTCTATTTTCTTAAGCTGTAACCATCGCCCGAGGTTTCTGTTAAACCAAGGTAGACTTATCGCCCGAGGCAGGTTGGGAGGGGCTAGTACTTGCAGTAAACAACTTGCCCATCCTTCTTACGAGGCTGGTCTCGAAGGCTCTCTTGTAGGCGTGGGCAGGAAGGCGAGCGATCTAGTTGCATTGAAATACAAAACATCCATTGGCATAGCCAATAGGTCTCGCTTGTGGGACCTTATAAGTATTTAGTTTTGCAGCACAATATCCTTGGTGCAACAACATCAGCTGTTGCACGGCTAAACCTTGTACCTTATAAGTGTTTAGGCATGCAACAGTTGATGTTGTTGCACTAAGGATATTGTGCTGCATAACTAAATACTTATAAGGTCCCACAAGCGAGACCTATTGGCAATGCCAATGCTTGTTACTATGGCCGCCCTCCCCATCAGTGAAAGGGGGGGAAAAACAGTAGAGGAAGCATATAAAACTGGGTAATCCGTGGCAATAAAGTCAGTGGTAATCAAGAGTGCTCATAGACAACTATAAGTTCACAATAAGTCTTTCACGACCAGACCGTTTTAGCCTGCCGAGACCTAAGAACGTAGCCCTTTCTAGGGTACTAGCCCTGGCCAACCTGGGCTTCTTCGAGATTGCAACACTTTCACCTTTCTCCTGTAGTTCATCCTAGAATTCAAAGCGGACATAAAGAATCACCTGCTGTACTAGAAGACCAAGGTCTCTTACATAGCTTTTGCCCCCTGCAAAGGTGTTGATTGCAGTAATTATTTGCTTTCATGTGTAAGTTTGGCTTTATTTATATTTGAAGATGTCCGTCCTTTTGTACCCTTCTATTTATCTGTGTGCATTGTCAACTAAGCAACTTTACAGCTCCATAACATATAAAACCTAGTTTCTATTAACCACCCACTTCGTAAAAAGTGCTATATACCGCTAATGTTCTATTAAACCTTTCTTGTCAAAATGTTATGCTAGTAAATAAAGAAAATGTTCAAGCGATGGTGCCGGAGGACTACAGCCCTGCTCATGGGTACCTTGTATAGCCACTACCATTACTCTGGCTCCTGTCCAGTTCTTATTCTCCCTTTTCTGTTGAAGGCCTTTTGAAATTCAGATTATTAGTATCCAGCTCCTTTTCATACTTTCTGCTGAACCAGTTTCCTTCGTTGACATATGGATTTTTTTTCTCCTGCTATGGCCTGTAAGACATTTTGGAAATCGATGTCATTCTTTCAGGATCTAGTTCATTTTTTGAATTTCATCTACATCTGGGTGTACATCTTTCAAGCCCTGCATTTTCAGGGTCCCTGGTCCTTTCCTTATCTGGCTTGCCACAACAGAGATGTATAAGTGATGTTGTAGACCCCTTTCAGAACATCTGTCCCGGATGAAACAGACAAAGTCAGGAATTCTCATAGCTATTACTAGAAAAGGACAGTCTTAAATTAGACAGCTCTTGGTGGAAGTTTATGAATAGATAGTGCCACTGACATTGCATCTCAAAGAAGATTTGTAATAAAGGTTAGGCACCCCATATGAATCGATTGATCTGGGATTGGATGTTTATTCAGTTAGACCAACCATTCTTCATATGATTTACAGTGTACAGCTTCATAATTTATAGCTGTATTTCTTGGTATCGAACAGTTTGGCTGTTATTACTGTTTCATGTATTTAACATCTTGAAAGGTTTGTTTGTCTGTGTCCTCATTTTATTATGGTTTGTATTTTGTATACCACATAAAGATACTAATAAAAATAATGAGCTAAAGGGCATGACTGGCAAATGTGGAATAACTATTTACAGATCTCTATGTAAGTTTGGCATTCTAATGAGGCTTTCCTCTATCAGTTTAAACTGCAGATACATACACCAGTGTCCTTCGTAAAGTGCTTTCCGAAAGCACTACATAAATACGTTTAATACTATTTTGATCAACGTCTGCAGGAGAAACCTTGAATGCACCCAATGGAGTCCCCCCTTCTTCCCCTCATGTTCCAACATTAATCGTCAGAGCTGTAACTTCTCTTTATTGCTGAAGCTAAACCGCCTGCCCTTGAATTTATTTTTTAATCAGGCAGCAACAAACTAATTAAGCCCGTAGTGCTGGGCTGGGTAATTGATTTGTGTCATAGGTGACAGATAACATCTACTGCTGTGATGTGCTGTCAGGAAAGGCCATTGTAGAGGTTGAAAACTTAAGTGATTACAAACAGCACCGAGAATCTCTGTGACACAAAATGTTCAACGCAAAGTTCGGCTTCACTAGGGATAATACGGTACCGAAAACCTTTGAACGGTCATGAAAAAAACTGCAGGAGTTTATCTTTGAGCTAATCTTACTCTAGGGTTGACAGGCGCTTTCTAAATTTATTTTTAGAACTACTCCCGAGTGTATTTGTTAGTTACTGGATGGTTATTCGTAGAAATGCCCCAATGTGCAACTCCTAAAAACGTCCTCTCATTAACGCCTCCTAACTGGCAGCAAGGACACAGGTTTAGGGTTATCTTTTGAAAGCCACCTTCTTGTTCCTAAAAGACTAAATACATGTCATACTGTCACTTAGGAACAGGAACTGTTCACTCTTGAATAACTCGTTGAACAAAGTAATTCTGTTGATTGTTTATTACTGTTCTCCTGTCCATTTGAACTTGTGTAGCACTGTGGTCCAGTTACAAACAACAAACACAGAACCCAGCAGTTCTGCGGATAACTGGATACACTTCTAGAACAAATCTGATTTCCGAGGCCTTGCCTCTAGTTATGGAGAGACAGGTCTTGTCCGTTTTTAACATGGGCGCATTACTTCAAGTGCCCAAGTTAAAGGATTTAACAACATATTTGAAAATGCATAGTAAATAAATTATGCAGCCAGTAGAATGGCAAGGGGGCTCTACCAATTGTACCTTTTCCACGAGGTACTGTTCCTATTGGATTTGCAATTTTTTTCCATAGATGACTGTTGAGCATGCACGCTTGGCAACACTTCATGGAAAACAAAAACAATTGGCAAAGCCAATAGGTTAGCTCTCTGTAACAAAGTCAACGTCATAGAATGTGAAATGTTATGCGAAAAGAAGTGGAGATAGGTGTAGGAGAAATGGAAAAGTTGCATGGGTATATTATTGGGGGTCGCTAATGGGAGAAAGGAAGGAAAGCGATACACTTCTCTGGAGTGCTGAAGCAGAAATTACAAAACATAGTCCTTCACACCAGAAGTGGAAAGATGCAAGTCAAATTGTTTTAAAGACGTTATGCTCGAGGGGTGGGTCAAATACTAGAATTGGGAAGAAAACCAATAAAGAAGAAGCAGGGATAAGAGCTAGACAAGAAATCCATCCACTCATGAGTAAGGTACTGATCCAAAGCCCACTCTGTATATTGTAGAGAATAGGTCTTCAATGATAGGCAGCCAAAGCTGTCCTTGGGTGAGCCTGGAAAAAAAGAAAAGCGATTCCCTAAAGGTCTGAAACACATCCTCTTTTCAAGGATGCTTCCTTAAGGTGGAGCACATATGTACTTGCAAGAGTTCCGTTTGTGGGCTGTAGCAGCATGCAAAACTCCATATCATAGCACTTAGCCTGTTTTTTATTGAGACTGTAACAGGTAGAAAGAAGCAATATAGAAATTTCTCAACTTGAGTTCTGCTCCAGTATAAATATTGGTGTTTCTTCTAGTCAAGCAGATCATTTCTGTGCCCGGTGCTTTCCCATTAGCCTGTTCTGCACACAACAGCAGTGCTTCATAGAGCGTATTGAATTTAGGCATCAGCAGAGTGCTGCCTAAAGCTGTATTAGGCAAAACAGGTTGTCTGTGTAATCCAGAATGTTCCACTGTCTCTCTTGCTTCTTTCCCAAGCCCCACCTCTAGTTTTGAGCTCCTGAGTTGTATTCTTCTACAAGAGAGCGGCTTAGTGAACCAAGGAGGACACATTCACGTAGATCTGCTGGCCGAGAGGCTTGAAAGTTGCCAGGGCAGGAATGATCATATCATTTGTCTTATCTATGTGCTATCATCATCCAAGTGTGTTTTTCTTTCTCCTAAAATGGTTCTTGTACTGTCCATACCACATCCTTATCAGCTATTATCAAAGACCAGGACTTAACCTCGTCTAGCTGAGACAACTGAAAAGTGGTGGATGGAATCCCCTGAGGCAGTGTTGTTCTTTTATCTGTGTATCATTTTATATAATCTATTTTATGTAGCCTGTATGTGCCTCCTATGATATGATCAACTGTGTACAAACTAGTTTGGAGACCTGCCCGCAAAATTGGTGCAGCGAGATTTATTTTTCTTTTCTTTCTGTTCACTAATGAGGAAAACAAGGCATGTCTCTGGATTATTTGGTCACATCAGTGTCGTTTGAGTCCTTTGGCAGAATGAGTTCTGGACCTAATTCCGAGAATCAGCCTCTTTGGTTAGTGGACTCTAAATCTGTATTAATAGCCTGCTCCTAAGTGTTCTTTGTGAGTTAAACTAGGAGAGGGTGTGGGCCTAGCTCTTGTGTACATTGGTATGAGACCTAGCTGTGATTAAAGTCATATTGGGCCTTTTTTATAATCCTCACCTCTTGTACCCGGCTGTGCTTGGGGCACATAGTAGTGGCTTTATCTTTTTGTTATTCGTGTTATGTAAAAATCGGCTGAGGTGTAAAATAAAAGCCAAAATGAAAATGTATATATTGAGTCTTTGCCTCACCACAACTGCCTGTTTACTTGGTAGATTATAATTACTGTTATTGCCCCTATCAAAAAAATATTGCACACAGAAAGGTCTCCTGTTAGTGGACTTATTAGAGGAAAATTAATAAAAGTACATCTAAAACTTGAGCTTTTATCAATGTGGGCATTGATCGAGCTTTATTAGAGTGTTGAAAGATAAATGATCACGCAAACCTCTGATTATATCAATACATTTTTTTTTTGTAATCTATTTTTTAGGGTCACAGGCGGACTTTTATTTTACATGGGCTGCAATTGCCAAGAGTTCCCTCTTTGTAACCCACTTCTCTGTTCTGTTGCCAAAGATGCGCCTTTCTTACAATCCTTGCAGTAAAGGTTGCTTACTGATAACATGTGTAGGTCTCACTTACAGACAGCTTATCTGTTGTCAAAGACCCGTAGTGGACAATACCAATTCTTTCAGTAGACTTTGAGATGAACTATTGGTTGTCTTTCTTGTTAATCTAATTTGCTAACATCCAACCCTGTATCCTTATTGTTTCTTTTTAGGTAGAACTGAAGTTGCAGTCTGCCTCTGGGCTTCTGCTTTCTTTAAAAAAAGAAAAATGAACATGCGTACACTTTTTAAACATTTTAATCTTCTTCTTCAAGATAAGCACCCACCATTTTCGACTTACGTGCACATATTCATCTTCACGGTGGGCCTAGCCTTTTCTGTACAATTCTAAACAATGTTTCCTTTGCCGATGCTGAACAGCATTGGTAAAACGCATTTGGCAATGCCAAAAGGCCAGACCTATTGGTTTTGGCAATACGTGTTGTCAGTGTTAATTGTGAATATTCCCACATTTAGTAAATCCGAAGTCTGCTTGCTGATTAGTGCATGTTTAACTCATGAGGTCATTTGGCACCGTTAGGCTATTAGGTCTTTAGTCTAAGCTAGTGTTTTATAACAAGGTAGGTTTCTCTTTGAAGATAGCTAATTATAGGTAGCAGCCCAGCCGAGTTGCTGCATTGTTGTTTGTGTTTGCAGAATATAAAGTTCCATGGGAACAAACCATTATTGCTTGTATGTTTCAAAACCGCTTTCATGTTACCGTACCCACCAACGCTATGGGCGCACATCATAATGTCTTATTTTCCCGCTATGCTACTACACTTTCTTTGTCCTTGAAACAATATAAGTAAACCATAAACCTTGAATTATCTGCAAACTTTACAATTGAGCTTTCTTACATCAATCCAAGCAGACTATATCGATATTGGATTAGCAAGATTTACCTTAACTAGTAAATGGGATCGATTTTTATATTTAATAGATCTACAATTTTCTTGAGATGCTATCCTGCAAATTTCGCATGGATCTGACCTAATTGGATCAATTTAAGGTACCCTGTTTAAAAAAAACGGGTATGTTTGCTCATTGAGATGATTTTCAGTTCAAAGCAGACTACCTTACTGCAGGACATCATAATACATTTGGGAGACAGATCAGCACAGTGACACCCATATACGAAATTAACAAACAGTGTGGTATGCAGTGATCCACAAATGTTCTCCAAGAAGTTGTATGCGAGTGTGAAAAGCTCATTAACAGTTGTTTGTTAACTGATGGATACCATGGAACAATAAAGCTGGTGTAATTAGTACATTCAGAATAATATTTTTTAAGACACTTCATTTCATATAAATATTCAAAACGTGTCCTTGCATAGAGCTAGAATATTGTAAATATTGGGATTTAATAATAAAAAGTTCTGTGGTGTTATACAATCTGAAAGAACCTATTAGTTATGTATTCTTCACCTTAGAATTTTCCCCCGGCGTCAGACTGGATCTGGAGAATTTTTTCTTCAGCAGGTACCCCTGCACGTCGGTAGGTGGTGTCGGTCGACTCCGCCTTAGTTGTTGGCGTCCTGATCGACAGAATGACGTTGCGGTATCTACTTGGAAGCCAGCGCAGATCCGGAGAGAGCGGTACCTCGAGTCACTTCTTAACCTCTTTGATATGTCGGACGGACCCCAGCCGTCGGACGAAACAGTGGGAGTGTGCGTCGGACGGCCAGGGGCCGTCCGATGTGCGCAAATGCCAAATTCCGCTGTACCGTGGCGGAATTTGCGCCGCGGCGAAGCGGTTAACTCTCTTTTTTTCAACTTTTTGTTGACATCTTTTTGAGTCGTTCGACTCCTGGTGCACAGGGATGTCATCTCGGGGGACCGGCTTCAAGCCTTGTGGCTCCTGCCACAAGCTGATGTCGGTGACGGATCCCCATCTCGTGTGTCTCTGGTGTCTGGAGCGTGTCTATGACCCGAAGTCGTGCTCCGACTGCCCGGTCATGGTCCTAAAGTCTTTGCGGGAACGGTCCCGAAAGCTTCTGGAGGCCCCAGCAGTTGGCTCTGCGAGGCTCAAGGTCCCGATCGAGAGGGAGGTCGTGAGGCCGGTTTCAGAGCCATCACCACCATTCCTCGTTAAAGTCTTCCTCTTCGGGTACGTCGAAGCACAAAAAGGAGAAGATGCACCATCGCGATTCGCGTTCTCCCCGTCCATTGGCTGACGCGACGCGGGATGCGGAAGGTAGTCTTCCGGCTCCGCCCGCGGAGCCTGTTGGGTTGGCTCTGATCATACCTCCCTTTCCTGCCGCCGGAGCGACCCCTGCCCAACTTCGTATCTTTTACGAAGCCCTCCACTCTGCCCACGTGCCTTCAACCCCGCAGACTCGGCTGGGGGTTCTAGGCCTTTGATGCTGGCTGCTTCGGCTCCAGCGCAGCACGGCCCCCAGGGATCAATGCCTGGATCCGGATTGGTGCTGGTTGACCTTATGGCACCTCCTCCTGTGCCGAATCAATTGGCGACACCTCTGCCCCCTCCGATGCCGGTTGTGTCCCCAGCCGACGTTGACCCCAGTCCCCCCCTCGACGTGGACTCTGATCTGGACCAGCATCGACCGGCTTCGGTACTGATGCCGACGGGTACTTTTCTACCCCTGTTCTCCCCGGTGTTCCCTATCGCCCTGAGTGCCTTCTAGAGGAGGTGGAGGAGGACTGGTCTGTGGACCCTCTGGCAGACCAGTTAGAAGGACGAGACTGGAGAGAGGAGTTGGGTGAGGCCAGTTTTCTGGACACCTCTCCAGATCTTGGCATGCAATATCCCCCTAACGTGGCTACGGAGGAGGGTGCATCATACACAGAGATGTTGCGTAGGGCAGTTGAGGCCTTAAACTTTGAGCTTCCTACGTTGCAGTCCGGACTAACCTCCTGACCGAGGTGCTTCAACCGGCGGTGGCCTCTTCGGAGCCCCTGCTGCCGTTCAATGAGGCCCTCACGGACATCCTTCTGGGCACTTGGTCCAAGCCCAACACGGGGGCACTTGTGGATAGGATGATTGCCTGACGCCACCACCTGGTCCCGGGTGAATCCATTTTCCTCTCCCAACACCCTACCCCTGAGAGCTTGGTGGTCCAAGCCTCGACTTCCAAGGGCACATTCCCCACCGCTCCACCTGATAGGAAATGCAAGAAGCTGGACCATCTTGGGAAAAAAATGTTTTCTTTCTCCAGCTTAGGACTGCGGTCGTTGAACACCGCATGTCTCTTGGGCCATTACTCCCATTTTGTGTGGGACACGGTCGGGCAGGTGTTGCCACAATATCCGGAGGAGGACCGGGCTGGGCTGTCCCGTGCAGTTGCCAAAGGAAGAGACGCAGCGAAGTTCGCCATACGATGTGGACTGGACACCGTCGACTCGCTGGGCAGGACGATTTAATGTCAGTAGCCCTGAGACTAAGCCTGGCTGAGGTCCACTGGCTTTAGGGGTGATGTCCAAGCTACACTTTTGGACATGCCCTTTGATGGCCGTCGCTTGTTTGGCGCTCATGCACTTTAAGGACTCCAGGGCTACAGCCAGGTCCTTGGGCCGCACTTCCACCAGCAGCAGCCTGAAAGCTTTCCTAGTCCGACCTTTCAGGGCCACCATTCGCCAGTGGGCAGCAGGATTTGCCATCACCTCCCCCACTGGCTCAACATCACATTGGACAGGTGGGTTTTGCAGATAGTCGAGAAGGGGCTACTCCCTCCCCTTCGAGACTACCCCTCCATCCATGCCACCTCAATTTCATTGCATGTCGGAGGATCACTTGGCCCTTCCCCACCAGGAAGTTACTGCTCTCTTGGCCAAGGGAGCCATCGTGCTATTTCCTGCCCCAGAAGTAGGTCGTGATTGCTATTCCCACTATTTTCTGGTGCCCAAGAAGGACAAGGGCTTGCATCCTATCTTGGATCTCCGGAACGTCAACCGCTTCCTCCGGGAGGAGAAGTTGACATTGGCACAGGTCCCGTCTGCCCTCGACCCTGGCGACTGGATGGTAGTGTTGGACTTGCAGGACGCTTATTTTCACATCCCCGTCCTGCCTGCCCACAGGCGTTACCTACGGTTCACGGTAGGCAATGAGTACTTTCAGTTTACCGTGCTTCCCTTTGGCCTTACCAGCGCCCCTCGCATGTTCACGAAAGAGATGGCGGTGGTCGCAGCTCATCTGCGCAGATCAGCGGTTCCAGTCTTCCCCATCTCAACGACTGGGTGGCAGGCTCCACCCAGGCTGTCGTCTCCCACCTCCAGACTACGGCGGACCTCCTGTTTTCTCTGGGGTTCACTATCAACGTGCCGAAGTCACACCTGATTGCCTCTCAGAAGCTCCTTTTCATCGGAGCGGTTCTGGACATGGCGCAGTTTCGGGCTTATCCTCCCGAGCAACAAGTCTGTGATATTCGGGCTATGATTCCGATCGTACAGCCTCTATCCCGGGTTTCGATCAGGCTGACCTGGAGGCTACTGGACCTCATGGCCTCCTGCATCATGCTGGTGGACTATGCCAGGTGGCATATGCAAGCTCTGCAGTGGGACCTGAAGTCCCAGTGGGCACAGCATCAGGTTAATCTTTCCGGTTGCGCTCAGATCTCGGAGGGCACTGCACACCAATTGCAGTGGTGGCTAATGAACCAGGATTGGGTCAACGGCAGGTCCCTCTCCTTTCCCCAACAAGAGTTCACAGTGGTGACGGGTGCATCACTTCTGGGGCGGCCACATGGGGAGGCAGAGAACAGAGGCCGCTGGTCTCCTGTGGAGTCCGGGCTCCATATCAACCTTCTGGAGCTCCGGGCGATTCATCTTGCACTGAAGGCATTCCTTCCCTCTGTGAAAGGAGGAGTAGTGCAGGCATTCAGACAACACCGCCGTCATGTGGTACTGCAACAAACTGGGCGGGTTGGGGTCGTGGACCCTATATCAAGAGGCTCTTCGTCTTTAGACATGGCTGGAACATCAGGGCATTTCCCTGGTGGTTCAACACCTGGCAGGTTCCCTGAACACCAGGGCGGACGAACATGGCCGCCGGTGCATGATGGATTAAGAATGGCGTCTTCACTCGGATTTGGCGCAAGGTCTCTTTCAGCAGTGGAGAGAACCTTGGTTAGTTCTATCTGCCACCGAAGAGAACGCACAGTGTCAGCAGTTCTACATGTTGGAATTTCCAAGGCGGCACTCGCTAGGCGATGCTTTTCGTCTCGAGTGGGGTTGCAGTCTTGTATACTCCTTTCCTCCGAAACCACTTCTGCCCAGAGTGCTGAAGAAGATCGAGCGAGACCTGGCCCAAGTCTTTCTTGTGGCTCTGGACTGGGCACGAAGAGTCTGGTATCCCGAACTCTTGATCATGGCCATCGATCCTCCGATCAGACTGCCCCAATAGGAGGATCTTCTGCCGCAGGAGCAGGGGACGGTCCTCCACCTGAACCTGTCCAGCCTTGACCTCCTTGCGTGGCGACGGCAGCCACTACTACTTTGGGACATGGTGACCCTCTTCCTGACATCTGCCAGGCTGTCACGTGGGCTTCATTGCACACGTTCACCAAACATTACTGCCTGTACAGCCAAGTCCGGAGAGACCACTTCTTTGGCCGTTCCGTATTCCAGGACTCTATGGTGTGAACTTAGTTCGCAGACCCACCTCTGGGGTAGGTATTGCTGAGGTATCTATTTTAAGGTGAGGAATCCATAACTAATAGTCTCTTTCAGATTAGCAAGTTACTTACCTTCAGTAACGATATAGCTGTTAGGGACATATATTAGTTATGGATTCCACACCGCCCACCCATCCTACCTGTTCTGTGAACTGACTTCTAATGTTAGGGACCCCCTTTCAGGGCCCTAGTTTTGTGCACTAGTGATCAGTGTCTTGCATGGCTCTGCGCTTCTGGAGTGGAATGTCGTGTAAAGAACTGACATCAATGCGCAGGGACGGCATCGAAGTAGATACCGCAACGCTATTGGAGAAGCGTGGCTCAGTGAGTGGAGAAGCGTGGCTCAGTGATTAGAGGCGGCAGACCCGGAAGCTGAGATCGACCGTGTACCAGGGTTCGATTCCCCGCCTCGGCGGGTCTCGGGCTCAAAAAATTCCACGGACTCGACAATTCTCACTCTGGTGCCTACTCAACTCACGGGGTCACACTCTGCGACTCTGGGCAATAGCTTGCTTAATCTCCACTACGGCCCCTCGCGACGGGATGCCTGGCTTTCACCTTGTGGACACCCTGCCGGGGTTTCTCACAGGGGAATACCAGGAGGGGTTCCCTAAGCAAGCGCCGGGACGCTCACGGGCAGCCGTGCGCTTTACAAATCCAGCACATTTACATTCCAATGATCACCACACCTATGACAAACACAGAGTCAACCAACTCCACCTAACAACGTGTAGGGCTACTGCTGAAAAAAAAAATTTCCGGATCCAGTCTGACGCCTGGGGGTAATTCTAAGATGAGGAATCCATAACTAATATATGTCTCTTACTGATATATTGTTACCGAATGTAAGTAACTTGTTCTTCTAATCATTTGCTGTTACTGCTAGAGAGCAGCCATTACCATTTTTCAAATGTAAGGAATTTATAGTGCTAGTTTATGGGTGCATAAGTATGACATGCATTATTGTTAGTTTTAAATTGAAGAGACTACATTCTGTGAAGGTTCTTCTTAAATATAATTTTTAAGATTCCGTAATGCATTCCTATGTTATCAGTATTTGACACAATTAAACTCAAGCTGCTACCCGAATACAATAAGACACTTGGGTACAAGGAACAGCCTTGAACTGGATAAAATCCTTCCTTAAGGATAGGCCTCTTGTTGTCTCAATACCTCCATTGAATTCTTCACCATAGACAGTAGGTGTCTCGCAGGGTTTTGTAATCGCACCACACTTTTTGGCCTTGCCCACAATTGCAGTGCTTAACACTTACACACTACACCTCACCCTACATGCTTTATCTTTCATGCACCTCAACCTACATGCTTTATCTTACATGCACTTCAGAAGAATGATTTTAACACCTGCTTGTTTGTAAATTGTTTTTAAGACTCTACAAGAGGTAGGAA
This sequence comes from Lissotriton helveticus, assembly GCF_964261635.1. NCBI lineage: Eukaryota > Metazoa > Chordata > Amphibia > Caudata > Salamandridae > Lissotriton > Lissotriton helveticus. The sequence goes on from NC_136065.1 coordinate 2,086,329,862, forward strand.
TACACTTAATGATTATCTTTTTTTACAAATGTTATAGTTAAACAGCCTGTGTGTAGCAGATAGTAGTGTTCAAGTATAGAGTTCGTGGGGCTTTTCTTACATATTTTCACTGTTGATTGGTTGAGTAGGTATATACACAGCCCCTTTCTTGCATGCTTCTTACTGTTCACCCCTCCCAGGAGCCTTTATGAAGTAACATACGAGAGTGTATTCTTCCCTTTTAACCCACCATTCAAACTGTCATTTTGCTCTGCCTTAAGGTTGTTACATTTGTGCACATTTTTGCTCCTCCTGTAGTTTTGTAGATGTGGTCTTCTTGCTAGGTCCCAGCTTCCGGTTTTGAAAACAGATGTAATTTTAAGATATTTATATTTTCCAGAGTGTGCTGTTAGAAATGGGGTTTCTGGTTGGCTAGGGTATGCACCTAGCCAGGCAGAACCCACCACTCTAGTCAGGCCAAGTAAGCTACACATTAAAGTTAACCTGTGCTCAACCTCTCGTAGCTTGGCGCAGAGCAGGCAGGCTTATCAAAGGCAATGTGTAAAGCGTTTGTGTGACACACCCACAAAGCAACACAATGAATACACCATAAAAGAGACTCTACCTACACTAGATTATGTAAAAATAGATTTTTATATTGTACATCAAACAAGACCAAAACAACATAAATACATTCTATGCTTTTCAAAATATACCTATTTTCAGAGAGTACTTGTTATTCAGATCAAACCCAGTTAAAATTACGGTGAAGATAACATCAGTACAGCTTCAGTATGCCAGTTCAAAGTATCCCACCAACAAGCGATTACAAGCCATGCAGTGTGAAGCTTTAGAACAAAAATACACTACTTAACCAGCCCTCGAGCAGTTGCAGAACAGAAATACTTGCGTGACTACTCAAGGATTTATAGTAACCTGGTGAGCTCGTACTGATCTGATTGCCTTCCAACTTGAGTTATAGGCCACAGGAGCACCTGCGCACCTATTAGATGTTGTACGGTTACCCTGAAGTCAAGTCCACAAGAGAACTCTCTCGGGGTGGCTCGGGAACCAGGGTGGTATGCCCGTTCCCTTAAAGATCCCTTGTGGAGACTCCTACTCAGGCCACTGGACCAGAGATGTAACACAGGACCGCTATGCAATTCTATAAAGCAATCATTCCCCTCCTTGCTCCTTTATGTAGGGAAGACCTACTTCGGGGAGTCCAGTACCCCCAGCAGGTCTTAGGTCGTCACAAGAATGTTGACCGTCCTCCCAAGGGGGCCCATGTTGCTGAACTCCGGATTTCCCTGCGGGCGGGGCTTAGGGTTGCTGACATCCGTGGCATCTCCCGCATTGCCTAGGCAACGTGTCTTCAAACGAGGGCCGCGCTGAGAAGCGTTACGGCGGTCCTGAAATGCTTGGATTCCCAAAGGTGGGGCTACCGTTGCTCGCAACTCACAGGCTCAGCGAGCTCAGCCTGGGCAGCATGAGTCACGGGTGGATTCCAGAAGGCTCGGCTCAGACGATACACACCACTCCTTAGCAAATTTCCAGTGGGCATGGCAGTTGTCTTTCAGCATTGCGGCAATAGCCTTTCCCTGGGACAATGTGTACGGTTGAGGCAGCACTCACTCCTTGTTGTAGCCCGTGCTCGGTCTTGCGCAGCACTGAGCGTGGGGCTGAGAGAGCTTCCTTTGGTCAGCCTCATGCTTTCTTCTCCAAGAGAAACCAGGAGGAATAGACCGCCCTCACCACATGCTGATTTTGTCAAAAGTCATGTGCCAGACTCCTCAGTTGTTTAGTCCCATGGCAGGGGCAGATGGGGGGATCATTAATGGCCCTGGGATTCCGTGATCAGGGGGAAGCCAAAAAGCCCTTGAAAAACACTTGAGCGGCAGGCAGGCCAGCACATCCAGTCGCTTTTGCAGAGTGCCACTTCCCCCAGCACAACAAAGCAAGTAGTCCAAATGTCTGCTTCTCCTGGCAGCACAGCAGTCCTCTGGCAATGTGCAGTTCGTAGAGCCAGTACCGTCTGGTTAGAAGTCCTCGCAGTGTCTAAAAACATGGGGTCAGAGCCTCAGTAGTTATTCTCAAAAATGTCTGTTGTAGGGGGTGACTTCACAAGAACCTTTAGAAGTGCACAACAATTCTTTTCAGCCCAGCCCTGCCTCCAGACATTCAGTAGGGGGTAAATCAGCCCTTTTGGTGAGGGTAGGACACAAGCTGTTCAAAGTTAAGTGTGAACCACCTCTTTCTCTCCTAGCCCAGGAAGACCGTCAGTATGCAGATGAATACAAATGGATCCCGGCCACACCCAGCCCTTCCTGTGTTGTGACTGTCTGGAAAGTATGCACCAAGTGAATCTGTCACACTAGCTCAGACGTGTATTGGAGTCTGGCTGCAAACAACAAAGAGTCATTAGCACTTTCTAAGAGTGGCATTTCTAAAATGGTTATGTAAATTCCAATTACACCAATAAGCAGGATTATCACCACTATTCTAAACGTACCAAACATGGCAATGCCACTTCTTTCTGGTCAGGAATTACCCCTTAAAAGTATACAAGGGAATTCCCAATGCTAGCCTATGAGAGGGGTAGGCCTCACAGCAGTGAAACACCAAACAGGGTTTTATCACTGCCAGGACATGCCACACATAAAGGCCCATGTCCTACCTTTTATTTTCAAAGCACCCTGCCCATAGGGATACCTAGGGCCTACCTTAGGGCTGACCTATGTGTATTGAAAGGGGAGTTTAAGGTGTGACAAGTATTTTTCAATGCCAAGTTGAAGTGTCAGTAAACTGCGCACACATGCCCTGTGGTGGCAGGCCTGAGACAGGTTTGAAAGGCTACTTCTGTGGGTGGCACAAGCAGTCATTCAGGACCACTGGTAGCATTTAATTTACTGGCCCTGGGGATATGGGATACCACTTTACTAGGGACTTGCAAGTAAATCAAATATGCTGAACTGTTGTAAACCAATCATACCATGTTTAGAGTAGAGAGCACATGCACTTTAGCACTGATTAGCAGTGGTAAAGTGCCCAGAGTCCTAAAGCCATCAAAAAGAAGGTCAGAAAAATAGGTGGAGGAAGGCAGAAAGTTTTGGGATCACCCTGCACAAAGGGCCTTGTCTAACAGTGCCTATTTTGAAAATGTTTCCTCCTTTTTTTTATATTGACTGTCTCGTTAGCTAAAGTGTACTGTGCCTATAGTGAGTGTAGTTGAAAGAAGTATTCCTCTTTTTTAAAGTGTAGAGTGATCAGTAAGGAGCTATAATGTTTTTAAGAGGCACTCTGTATCGATGTGGAGATTTTCCATAAAACATGGACAAAAGCAGCAAGGGTTTAGGCTAATTCAGTGGTTTAAAGTCAACCATTTGATACATTTTGCACGGAGCATACTTGCGTTTCTGATTCAAAGGGACAACACGTCCTTTCAGCCCTTTTGTAAAGGTGCATCGTTATTCTAATCACTTTATCAACGGCTTAAGCTCAAGATTTGTTAAGCACCATTAAGGCTGTGTATAGTTTCTTAAGGCATGTATGTCTCATCTATAGCCAATCTTCCATACTACCAGGTGAATTCTCAGTTGTATGGCACTATAATAGCTATAACAAGGCCTCTTGAGTTGTCGGGCTGTATCTGACATTCTTTTTCCATAGTTCAGTCTCCTTCACATAGTTTTTTTTTTTTTTGAAGACCTTTATTAAAGTTGCAGAGTGAGAACACAGCCTTGTGCCTACAACCTGTTAGATCAGGCCGGCAGCATTAGCATATAGAACAATCATGCTCCACGGCCCTGGGCGGGGAGTTAGAAGTGAACACAGCATGTCGCCTACAACCCATTTGGGCCGGCCGCGATGTATATTATTTGAAGTCGTGAAAAGGAGGCATAATTCCGCAGGCATTTGATCAGGTAATGTCAATTCTTAAGCATTTGATGTCTCATTATTTACTTTTTGTTGAACTCTAAACTTTAACAATAACTCAATACAGAACTGAGGTTGTCAATCCCCCTCCCATGTGGGGTCCCCAGTCAGGGGGGGGGGGGGTGCGGTAGGTGGTGTCCCTCAACTCCGAGTCCATCGGAGTGTGTTGAGAGGCCTTGGTCTGAATGCATACGGTCTGGCGGAGGAGTCAGTCGCGCATTCCTTCATGGGGAGGGGAGGGGGGGGCGAGGGAGGGGACGTGTGCAGTGCATGCGCCAGACTGTGGGTGTGGGGGATATTACCTACCGCGGCGTACCCCGATATGTGCAGTGTGCCAGAGAAAGTAGGAGGGGGGGAGGGAGGAAAAAAAAAAAAGCGGGGGGGGGGGGAGAGGGTAGAAGGGGGAGGGGAGGAGGAAAGTAGTAAGTAGTGTCCAACTCCGACACCTAGGGATGCAGAAGTCAGTCTCCTGCCCTGCCCGGTACGAGGCGGTTAATACTCGTATGTATTCGTATGCAGGCTTCCAGGCTCACGCTTGAGGGGGCAGTGATGTCACGTATTCCCTGCTCAGGGCGTTCCTGGCAGGCTGGTGCGTGGGTGTTGTAGCGTCACGCGGCGATTGAGGGGAGGCGCTGTGCAATTCACAGGGTTGCCTGACCATCCCATCAACCTCCCGATCTTCAGCGTCCGATTCAGCCATAGACTGGGCCCGCAGTAGGTAGGCGGAAAGCGGGCCCCACAGGTCTTTGGGTCGTGATATATGTGGTAGCATGTCGGCATAATTGTGCAGTTGGTCTTGCCAGGTTGACATAGTGGCCAGCCATATTTTAAATTTGGGGGCGCGTCGCCGGCCCCATCTGCACGCCACATGGCGTTTCGCAAGCAGGAAGCCCAGGGCAGTGAATTTCCGGTATTTGTTAGTCGCTCGGGTGGGGAGCCCTAATAGTGCAATTTTAGGACAGAGTTCTATTTCCACCCCTATCATTATGGATATGGCCTCGTGTACCTGCGCCCAGTACTGCGCAACAGCAGGGCACGACCACGCTAAGTGCATAAAGTCCGCTCTTTCTTGTTTGCATCTAACGCAGCGGTCATCCTCGCGAAGGCCAAAGCGGCACAACTTGGCGGGAGTGTAATAGAGGCGGTGTAAGAACTTATAGTGGATCAGTCGAAGGCGAGCATTTCCCGTCACTGAGACCGTGTGGGAGCAGCTGTGCTCCCATTGTTCATCTGAGAGGGGTGGATCCAGGTCCGAGTCCCAGTCCAGCCTAGCTCGCAGCCCTGGGGGCGCGGGGGACACATATGCGTGCTTGTAGAGCACGGAGACTACGTGTTTCGGGGTGTCTTGTTGAAGCAGTGCATGTAAGGGCGCAAAGACTTCTGGTTCACCCGGGAACTCTGGCGTGACAGCTTTGATATTCTGTCGTAGACGCGTGTAGAGGAATGTGTCCATTACAGATGGTGAGTGCTCCCCGAAAAATTGGTCCCGCGTGCGAAACCGACCATGTACATATAAATCTCCCCAGGTGTGAAGGGCTAGTTTGGAGAGTAGTCGACGGCCTATTTCCTCCCGTGCAACACTAACTCTAGGGTCATTCGCTAGGGTCATGTGAGGGGAATACATAAGGGTCACCCCCATACGATCCGCGATTCTACGCCAGGCACGTACGGTGCAATCCACCGTGGAGGGGTCCCGATCCGTTGTACTGACGCCCGTATAGAGGTATCCCGACGGTTTTTCTGGTCTCATATACCCGTCTTCCACCGCGAGGTGCGCCATAAAGGGAGGTGGGTGAAGCCAGTAGGATGCAAAGTGGCCTTGTGCGCAGTCATAGTACAGCCGAAAGTTCGGCACTTCATATCCACCCTGATGGTAGGGCAACATGAGCGTTGCGAGGTTTAGCCGCGCTTGTTTCCCCCCCATACAAGGCGGGAGATCTGGGACTCTAGAGCTCGAAAGAAAAACGAGCCTGGATTATAGGGAATGTTGGTGAAGAGGTACAGCAGCTTAGGAAGAATGACCATTTTAATCATGGAAATGCGCCCTGCCATGGACAGCGGTAGATGAATCCATTTCGTAATGCTGTCTGTCAACTTATCTAGGACCGTACCATAGTTTGCCCTGATAAGAGCTTCACGGTTCCTGGTCACGTTGATACCCAAGTACTTTATCTCATCATTCTCCCATAATAACGGGTAGTCAAGGGGGAATTGGGGAGTATTATCTGTGAGGGGGAACAGGGCTGATTTGGACCAGTTGATCTGTATCCCCGCTATCGCTCCAAATTTGGTAATCTCGCGTAGCAGGGGATTGAGGTGTTCCTGCGGTTTATGCATATATAAAGTCATATCGTCAGCATATAATGAAATAAGCAGCTAGCGTTCCGGATAAATCAGGGACCTGTGGTTATGGTGCTGGCGAAGTTTGGCTGCAAGGGGTTCAACAGCTATAGCGAATAAAACTGGGGATAATGGGCAACCCTGTTGGGTTCCTCTACATATCTCGAAGGGGGCCGAGCGTGACCCATTCAATAGGACCGAGGCCCTAGGTTTAGTGTACAAAAGCTTGATCCAATCTAGGAAACTAAACGGAGTTCCCATCCGTTCCAGCAACGACAAGAGGTAATCCCATTCCAGGGAGTCAAATGCTTTGGTGGCATCGAGGAAGACGGCCGCTGCTTCGCATTTAGGGTCAATATCTTGTATGACCGCCAGCAAAGTGCGGAGGTTGTGCGAGGTCGCGCGATTCGGGACAAAACCCGCCTGATCCGGAAGGACCAGCCTCTCCATCAGAAGGTTCAGACGCGTCGCCAGTACTTTTGCCAGTATTTTAACGTCAGTGTTTAATAACGACAGGGGTCGGTAGGAGTCACAAAGCTCCGGAGGCTTACTCGGCTTAAGCAGTGACGATATCAGCGCCTCTCTCATACTAGGTGGCAGTGAGCCCTCTTCGAGAGCTGAGTAGTACACCATCTTCAGGATGGGGGCGAGCAGGTGAATGTATGCTTTATAGAAATCTATCGGCAGACCATCCGACCCTGGAGATTTGCCAGATTTCATGGACATAATGGCGTCCTTTATTTCGTCTAATTCCAGCTCATGGTGTAAGAACTTCTGCTGTGTCGGGCCCAGCCATGCAATCGCTGTGTCGTCAAGGTATGTATTAAGGTCTAGGGGCATACGTCTCTGAGAAGTGTACAGCTTCTTGTAGTGGTCCGTGAGTACACGAAGCTGTCCAGGCAGGTCTCTCTGTGGCACCTGTTGGTCATCAAGCAGAGTGGTGACGTAATTGCTGTGCCTAGGGGGCCTCACAGCCGAGGCTAGAGCTCTTCCCGGTCTGTCTCCCTCACCATATATACGCGCTACATAGGGCTTCCCCAGGAACTGACCTTCCTTATCAGCCGCCTCAGAGTACTCATTGATCTTTTCTCTGAGCCGAGCACGCGCTCCGTGTTCTCGTGTACCACTCACAGTATCTCTCTCTAGCGTGCGTATCTCGGCTTCTAATTTACGCAGCTCCCCCCGAAGGGATTTGAGCACTCCCCCTCCCTTGGAGATACACCAGCCTTGTACGGTGACTTTGAAGGCCTCCCATACGGTAGTAAGGCTGTCAACTGAGTCAATGTTGCGGTCAAAGAAGTCCTGTATGTCCTGCTCCAACTCCGTCTTGAAGGCAGAGTCAGTAAGGTGCGCGGGGTTGAGGCGCCAGCTTAAATAAGGTGAAACTGCGTGGGGGACGCGCAGGGAAAGTATGACAGGCAGATGTATAGTATTAACTACCCAGGGAATGAGACCTGCCGTAAGGAATATGTAGTCTAAGCGAGCCCAGGTGGAGTGGACTGCCGAGTAGTGGGTACCTTGCCGCAATGTGGGGTGTGAGTATCTCCATGTGTCTGTCAGATGATGGTCTTCCATGATGCCGAGTAGGGAGCGTTGGGTATGCGTATAGTGTAGCGATTGTGGATGTGACCTGTCAAGAACAGGTTGTGCCGCTGTGTTGAAGTCCCCCCCGAGCATCACATGAGCTATACCTAACGTCTGAATCTTGCCCCACATAGTGAGAAGTGCAGACGGGTCATCCGTATTTGGGCCGTAGTAGCAAGCAATAAGCACCGTGTGCGAGTACAGCCTTCCCCAGACCATGCAATATCTCCCCCCCCTTATCAACGTCCGTGCCTGCAGGGGTAAAGCCCAACCCTCTACGTACGAGGACCGTGACTCCTCTGGCATAGCTGGAGTAAGACGAAAAGACTTTGCACGTCGCCCATCTAGATGCGAAGAGCGGGGACCCAGTTGGCGCTAAATGTGTCTCCTGTAGGAGAGCTATAGACACTCCATGTCTGTCTAGGTATCCCAATACATGTCGCTTCTTTCGAGGGTCATTAAGCCCACGTACATTCCATGACAACACCTGGACTTGTAGTAGTGGCGGTGAATTTGTTACGTTACCCATCTCCGCAGTGGAAAATAAGTATGACATGTATGTGTAACAGTTAACAGCAGACCAGCCATGGCGTAGTTACAGTTGGGGACATTGTACAGCCCCACTTTATAGGACCCCCCCCTCTCTGGACACACCTCCAAACAGTAGAAAACATTGCAATGCACGAGCCAATTTCCCCCCACCTCCACTCCAACAACCTCATCAAACCGAAGCATCTCCCATCCCGCAACCCCTAAATACCCCCCCCCCCAACCATTGTGTCTAGCACATGAATGCTCGCATAGGCAGCATATACAGTCCACCCACCCACGCCGGCATCCCCAACTTGCCGGGAACTCGGAGCCCACCCACCCTCCCTCAACTCAAGTGTAACCAAAATTAATACAATAACTACAGTCACCCTAACCCCAGAGGGGGGAGAGGTGTTGTGGGGATCGCCCATTGGAGGCGTAACCTAAGGAGCGCCAGACCTGCCCTCCACCTCCTTACTTGCACCCACATGCACCCAGGACCAAGGTCCAGGCTGCGGGCGTGGGACGGAGGCGGGTGATCCGGCACTCGCTAATGTCGTAGATCGATGAGAGAAAACGTCAGGAGTGGTACCTCACCAGGAAGAGTTACTTCTAGTCCAGATGAGGACAGTTACCAGTGGCGATACTGTTGGGAAGTCTGGTCTCCTATTCAGTCCTGTTGGGATAGCGGAGAGTGTGATCTGGACCGATGTTCCTCCCTCTCATCTCGGAGCCGTTCCTTCCTTTGTTGCTTAAGAAAATCCTCCACTTGTTGTGGGTTCTGAAAGAAATGATGTGTGCCACGATGAGTGACCTTTAACTTCGCGGGATAAAGCATGGCATAGGGGATTTCCTGGGCTTGGAGTTTCTTTTTCACAACCGCGAATTTGCGTCGCGCGTCTTGTACTGAGGGGGTAAAATCAGGAAAGAAGGAGAGTGTCGTGTTGCCATATGTCACAGTGCCAAGCTCTCTTGCGCGACGGAGTACAGCATCCCTGTCTCTGTAGTTCAGAAAGCGGGCGATGATGGGACGCGGGGGCATCCCAGGAGGAGGAGGTGCAGCAAGAGATCTATGTGCCCTTTCCACTATTAGATGGGGGGAGAAGGATTCCACTCCAAACAATTCCACCACCAGCTTTTCCATGAAGACCTCCATTTTTCCAGTGTTTGTGGACTCCGCAAGGCCCAGGACGCGGATGTTGTTGCGCCTGGACCTTGCTTCTAAATCTTCATTTTCAACCCTCAGCCGCTGTCCGTAAGCCCCGCCGCATAGGCCACGGATCCCCGGATTATCCCAGAGCACCGGTCCGGCAGTGATCAGCCCTCGCTTCGGTGTCTCCTCATGCTCCAGAGATAGCGGCTCCTCCCAAGACTGCTGGGCGCACAGATTCTACAAATGACACACCGTTGCGTGCAGGATACTGCAGTGAAGCCGGTGGTGAGGGTTTTATGTCGTTTTTTTGCGATCAGGATAATGCAGGATCTTGTAGAGTGCCAGGTCTGGCGGGAGCCTCACTCCAGTGCGGCCATCTTGGTTTGGCGCCACCTAGCGCCTCCCAGTCTCCTTCACATAGTTTGATGGAATTGAAAGGATTTAAACAAGCGTCTAGAGTGAATCCTTTACCTGTAAATTTGAGAATGGCACAAAGGAGAATCAACATATTACCCTCATGGAATAAACCCTGAGCTTTTGCTATTTATATTAGTTTTGGCTTGAATGGTAACCTTCAACCCCAAAGTGGGCAAAAGAGAACCGTTCTTAAAGGGTACACTGAGGGTGAGTTTAAAGCAGGTACTTGCGTTCTACCCTCGCTGGTATAAGAGGTTTATCGGATGAAGACTTGTTGGACCACTCAACTGTCCCTGCCTCCTCCAAACCCCCATTTTCCCCTCCAAAACGGATAAAATCCTGGGTTGTTCTGTTTTGAGCACCCTTCTTCATCCACTATGTTATCCATTTCTCAAGTGATTTTATGTGTACTATTCAACAGCAAGACTGGGCCTTCTCACACTGTCCCTCAAGCCCCATAATGTGAATGCTGTTTAATTGAACTATAGTTTAAAGCTATACAAAATGTAAAAAGTGCACTCCTTAAAATCAACATATCAATGGGAGGCTTACATTGTGGTGCAGTGGGTACAGATGCCACCAAGTCGGGGAGTAGATGTGGCCTTACTGGTCGGCCAGCTGACTTTGGAGCTTCCAAATCAGGTTTGAATCCCTGCCTTTCCTCCACATTGTGTGATTCTTAAATTACTTATTTTCTGCAATTTCTGTTAAAAAAAAAGTATGACATCTGGTTCTCATGTAAAGTGCTTTAATTCCATTGGTCCAAGTTTGCGTTATAAATATGCAACAATAAATCGCCCACAAACTGCACAACTATTGGTCCAACAGTAGCATACTCTAATTCCCTCATTAAAATGTGCAGACCCATAGTAGCTGCTTGTGCTTTGCTTTTGGTGTGAATTATTGCGATCAAGGGCTGGTCCGTTTAGTATATGGTGTTTTAGAGGGCTTCGTTCATGTTGCGCTTCAATGTTTCAGGATTTCCTATTCCTATTTTTAGTTATGACTTTTTGAGTGGCTGATGTTACATAATGTGATTATATGCATCATTACTAGCTCTAGACGCATGCCATTGCAGTAATACCCCATTTAAATTCCTGATAGCCACTGACCTTGCAAAGTCAATATTGTGAGAAGTTGGCCTGGTTTACGATGCTCACTAGTTCTAGTGATCACCTTGTACCATGCCAAGCAACCCTTATGGTGCAGGTTGTAAAGTCAACCTTATAGACTAGCTATCCTAGGGGTAGCATGGACTAAGCAGTCTTAGGCTAAACTCTGTAAAGGCATGTGAAGCAAGCTGTTTTACCATACACAATCCCTTGAATACCAAATGAAAGGACACCACACAGATATATATTGAAAATATATATAGATTTATTTCTACAAATAACCCTGATACTCTTTATGAGCACAGAAGCAAATGCGTTAAAACAAAACACAGTTTAAATACACAAAAGTTGCACAATTATGGATGAGCCCTAGGGGCCACCTAAACCATATACTAAAGTAGTGGTATAAGAACCACTATGGGGAAAGTGAAGAGGCCTAGGGCCTGGGGAATCGCTGGAGCTTATCGGGACTCGCAGTGAAGAAGTCGGGAAAGGCCCGCGGGACTCGGGTGCAGTGCGGAAAGTGCACGCATTACCAATGCAATGTCAATGGTGCGTAAAAGTTACAAAGTTAGTTATTAAGGAACCTTCCGAGTGACCTAGAAGGATGAAACTTTAGACACAGACACTAGAGGTGTATACCAGTGTGGGAACACCGGCGTTGCTGAGTTACCTCACCCACAGGAAGCGGGTGCACAGGGTCGAAGTAGTGTCGGGTTTCGTCACGCAGGTCAATGGTGCTTGGAGCTGAAGATGCTGCAGGCGGCTCGATGTGAAGAGTTCCGGTGGATCCAAGGGTGGATCTGAAGAGGTGAAGACCTGAAAGCAGAGGGGACAATGTTGAAAGTCACTAGCCAGTGACTACCGTGGAACCAGGCGATGTCGGGTGCAAACAGGCGTCGAGGTGTAGCTTCTCTCTGCAGCCACGTGGACACGAGGGGTCGAGGACGTCCAGGAGTCGATCACGAGCTGTCCCACGCAGGCTTCTCGCTGTTGGCGGTGTCGGCAACTTGATTGGAGCAAACAGGCCTTGGCTAATGCAAGCCACGCAGGAATCGAAAAAGGCTTGTTACTCGGACCAGCAAGGTCAGAGCAGGTGCTCCCTTTTACAGGAGCGAGGGCAAGTCTGGAGCAACCAGACCCGCAGTGTAAGTTGAAGGTTTCGTCGCCAAGAAGGCCGCTAGCCACGTGGCAAGTGGACGGGATGGCGCGTCGAGTGGCACAGTGCAAAAGGGCCCCACGCAGATCGTGGATTTGCTGGGGGGCTGATCTTCGGTGCAAGGGCTGCTCGAGGTTGGGGCTTCTCAAACCCCAAAGCACAGCGTCGAGGGTGCCTCGGGTGCTGCGCAGTCAGCTTCTCGGGGGTCTTCCAAGAGGTCCGGTCCCACGTCTCTCGATGCCTCCACGGGTCCCTTCTTTGCAGGGACTGTGGATCGGGCTGTGAGATGTCTGGGAGTCTGGGTCTTGTCGGGCTCTGGGCTCGGTCTCCGGCGGGAGGCGGCGGCATAGCAGACGTCGAGTTGCTGGTTGGTGCCTGTGTTCACAGGGTGGTCACTCCTTGGCCACAAGGGAGATTCTCTTCCGTCTTCTGTGCAGCAGAATGTCGAAGTCCAGTCTTCTTCTGTATTTCAAGTTGATTCAGGATGATCTGAAGTCTCAGGACACAGCTCCCACTCTTATTCGAATCTGGGGGGCCGGATCACCTACCAGGTCCCTCCTCTGGGTGGAACCAGGAAGGGGGGTGGTTACACCCCCTTTCCTTTGTCCAGTTTCGCGCCAGGACTGGGTCTGGAAAGCCCCAGCACCGGTTTGAACTGGCCTATGCACAGGGACACCTTGTGTGCCCCAGGCATGTCTGATTCTATTCAGCCCTGTCCTACCCAATACACAAAATCCTGTCTGGGGTGGTGCTAGCACCTCCCCAGGCAGGAAACCCTTTGTCCAAGCTGCCCTCGCTGGAAGGACTCCCCACAGCAGGAGGTCAGACTTGTGTCTGTGGTGGCAGCGTCCATTTTGTGATGCTGAGGCTCTGTTTAACTTTAACCGGGTTCATGCTAGGTACATGTCGTGTCCCTCTAGAAGGGTGGAATGCTACCCCCGTCGCCAGAACTGGCGAGGGGGTAGTATTCCAATTCGTATGACACCTTACTCGACATGTTTTGATAAAGCCAAACCCAAGATAGCATTTAACCGTGAGGTTCATAAGGCACTTAAGAGTATATGGTATGGCAGTATCATGAAACAGCTAAAGGACATGGTTCCGAAAGCTGCAGACAGGCTCAGCTCATGCCAGAGCACCATCTCACATATTCCCAAGCACTCTGCCTCCAGGATTGATGAGGCCTTCCATAGGAGTGGCTGATAGGGATATATGTGTCCATTTTAGGTTAGGTATAGGCATACTACACCTAAGTAAGGGGTGATTACACCGACTTACCCCAGCTGAGTGATCAGCCAGTTGTGTCAAATATGGAGGCCAGGCCAGGGGTGGCACAATACATGCTGCAGCCCCTGGTAGGCCTTGGAAGCACCTATGCCCTGGGTACCTGGGTACACTGTTACAGGGGCCAATAAGGTGTGCCAATTCCAATTGTGTATGTACCTAAGGTACATGGAGTCCATTTTAAGGAGAGAGCAATTAGCCTGGGGCCCTGGATAGCAGGATCCCAGGCCAACTAAAGTCAAAAACCAGCTAAACACCAGGCAAAAATGTTGGGGGTAACCATAGTCAGATATCCACCTTCCTACAAATATGAAGTCTTGGAATACTTATTTATACACTGTCTTTCCAAACCGGATAAACCTCAATGCAGGCCAGAGCTTGAAGGCTAATTAATTGCTTTTTGTGAATAACTGGTATTTGTCTGCTGCATCAATAAGATATGCTCCATTTGTAAGAGTCGGGCCTACCGTTGTGGATGCAGAGGGCACATTGTAGTAGTTTGGTTTTTTGTTGAACAGATTTACTTAAATCTGCACTTAAGGTATTTCAAGGTAGCCTGATTTGTAGGCGTGTAAGTGAGATATCATAATCTTGTCGAATCTCTTGCTTACTACATGTGTTTTTATGCTTAATGCAGAGTCATTCATTTTTAGAACAGAAGACTATTAATGTATTCAAAAGATTGTCCCTCCTTCTTGATTTAATACTTAACGCTTTTCGCCCTCTACCACTTATTTACCAGACAAAAGCCTAGATATTGCATGCATGAGAGTCTTATTTTTATGGCCACCCAACATTAGCCAGCTATTTAGAGTTCTTGAACCTTCAAAACGGATTCCTTGAGCCAGATTTATAGCTTTCCCCAAATACCATATGTTCTTGTTGAGTGGAAGTGGGTTAATTCTCCATTGAGTCTCTTCATCTCTGAACTTGAGTGTGTTTCCTAAAAATAATTGCCTTATGTGCAGCTAAACATTGTGGACAGAAAGTTGATTTTGTGTACTGCCAGGAAAAACCTTACCAGAACACCACACAAAAGCAAATGGTGGCCTTTGAATGTTAGAGAGAGATTCATGGGATTCTGCTCTTCAAAGGGTACAGAGCAAGAATATCAATGTATTAATGTCGACCTACAGAAATATCGAGGTAAAAATATCGTGGGCAAGTAATATCGATGTAAAAAATATCGAGGTAAAGAATATCGATTGCAAAAATATCGAAGTGTTAAATTTCGTTAACAAAAATATAGTTGTCAAAAATATTGATTCATTATTAATGTTACGTATTTTGTATGAGAATTGTTAGTATTTTTATTATGTTACATTTTTTATAGTTAATATTTTTTTTTACTTAAATTTTGCGTTTTTAGTTCCGTAGCGGGGAGTGGGTTTATTGGGGAATAGGGTGGGATGTATTTTAATTATATAGATTTTAATAATTAATTGTAGTATTTCATTACTTTTAAATAGAATTTTGCGTTTTTAGTTCCCAACGGGTTGTGGGATTATAGTGGAATAGCGTGGTGAGTAATTTAATTATGACATATATTTAATTTATATTTATTTATAATTGTGATGTTATAGAGTTATAAAGTGTAAATTAATTTATTAATAATTGTTTGATAATTAGTTTTTAATTTCAAATTAATTATATTAATTGTTTAATTTGAGGTGTGTGCTGTTTTTATAGGTGTAAATGGTCGGAAGTAATTTGTTTTTTATTCATTTATTAATTGTTGATTTTGCAATAATTAATTTAATTTGAGTTAATTATTTACCAATTATTGTAATTGTGTAATTAATTTTAGATGTGTGTTGTGGATATTATAGTGTCAAACAATGTGTAATTAATGAATATTTATTTTTTAGTAATACTATATTTACATTTCAATATTAATTATGTTAATAAAGGAAATAAAATGTAATACAAATGTTTGTTTTTTATTGGTGTGGTATTCAGCACGTTCCCTACTGTTGCACTCACTGGAGTGGGTATAGTAATTTTTACCCCTCCGCTATCCAACACTTTCCCTCCCATTCCACTTACTGGAGCGGGAATAGTCCTTTTTACCCCTCCGCTATCCAGCACTTTCCCTACTGCTGCACTCACTGGAGTAAGAATAGTAAGTTTTACGCATCCGCTATCCAGCACTTTTCCTGCTATTGCACTCACTGGAGTGGGAATAGTTATTTTTACCCCTCCTGCTATCCAACGTTTTCCCTACTGCTGCACTCACTGAGGGGGGAATAGCAAGTTTGACCCATCCACTATTAAACCCTTTCCCTACTGTTGCACTCACTGGAGTGGGAATTGTAATTTTTACCCCTCCGCTGTCCAGCACTTTCCCTCCTTTTGCACTCACTGAAGTCGGAATAGTAATTTTTACCCCTCACTGAAGTCTGAATAGTAATGTTCACCCCTCTGCTATCCAACATTTTCCCTACTGTTGTATTTGTGTTGCAAAACGTATTTTTAATATTTCCTCTAATATTTTAATGTGTTAATTAATTATAGAATGTTTTATTTTATTTTAAATTATTCATACATGTATATATTTTATTTTATATAATTTAAAAAGTTTATAAATTAAGTAAAGATAATAGTTAATAAAATGTTTTTAAGTAAATATATGTATTTGTACACATTTTTGTATGTTTATACTTTATTTAATTAAGTTTATTTGTTTAGTTAAAATAAATATTACATGTAATTTTATTTTGTTAAAAATATTCATATTTAATATATTTAATTTATAGATCTTTATTAAGTCAATATTTTTTACATCTATATTTTTTACTTAAATATTGTATTGATATTATTGTACTTACCTGTTTGAGTATAGGGAGTCGATATTTTTGTATTAGATATTTTTACCGTAATACTTTTGTAAACTATATTTTTTACATCGATATTTAATCATGGAACCCTTCAAAGACTTACACCACAGATTTTCAGTAGGTGTAGCTTGGTTTCAGTGGCACAGTGAACAAGGGACCCATGCCTGGGCATACCCCTGGCCACAAAGGACAACAATAAGGTGGGATGGTGGGCAAAAGAGGGATGGGTTGAGTGCTACCCCGAGCGATTGGCAGTGGATATACTTATTGGAAGCATTCCTCACATCACCTTTTGTGCAGTTGATGTAACACCCTAATTGCCCAGACATGGGTCCCTTGCTCTTTGTGCCACTGGAACCAAGCTACATCTGACTGAAGAGCCTCAATCAGAGGAAAACCAGTCCTAGGTTGCTTGGTTCGGGCTAACCTGTCCCTATGGGAGCACGGTCAAGACTGATTTGCATATGGCTGTGTTCAATTTAAGGTGACATGGTGAGCAAAAGAACAATTTGTTGAAGTGCTGCGCCAAGCGATTGCCATTTGTTAGCCTTATTTTAGGCATCCTCCCATCACTTTTTTTCATAAAGATTTTATTGGATTTTTACCTGTTCAAGTTCCGTCAGTCGAACAAACATACACATTTACGAACTGTTATATACTTGCACCTTTTGTGTGTTTAATGCTGGTCTTAGAAAATTAATCATCACACCTGACAAGCTCATCCTTGCAGGCCCATCTTTGATATAATTATTTACCAATGAACCCTCCCCAGTGTGTGAAAATAAACAGTGTAAACTCCCTGTTAGCAAAACGTTATGTTTGCACTTTAATTTCTTTCTTTATATATGCCTTGTTAAACCTACTCTATAGTGTCAATGCACGACAAAAGAAAGCACCTTCTAGAGTGCATGTTTAATTTCCTTGAAATATGATTTGCGTTTATAATAAAAAAACATAACAAGTAACATGGTCCTATATTGCCAGCTCCGTGTTCAGGTGTCATTTATAAACCACTTGACCTCGACTGTGTGGTTTGTAAATGTCAACAGAACCCCTATTGGCCAATAATGGTACACCTCTGTATTGCCATTGAAGGGTTCTGGTGACATCATACACCCCTCCCTCCCCCCCCCCCCCCATCATGTTGCTAGCAGAACACCCACGGGGCAATATAGGTCAAAGTTACACATTACCTGTGTTGCATTTTCACTATTACAAGTTTATTTTGCAGTAGGTAGCTTGAGAAAGTGTTTTTTCATCAATATAGTGTTGATAAACCAAGGACAGTGCGATTCTGCTGTGGCAGCATTTAGCACATAATCCGGGATCTAGTGAATTTGCCACAAATGTCACATATTATGCAATTCTGAAAACTTTGCTGCGTTTATTTGGTCCACTATGCCACAGAATCCTCATATACCTGACAATGGGAAAGCTCTGCAGAGTGTTGTGGGATCTGCCATTATAATGATGAAATGCGCATGTCACAGTAGCTGAGAAATATTTCTCGTATTTCATGGTTTACTGTAAAATTTGTGTTTTATTCTAGTGCGTTTTTGTGCACTTAAACCGCCCAAACGTGTGTGTCTACTGAGACACATGACTCACTGTCAAAGGTTAGTGATTACAGTTAGGAAATCTAATTTTTCAAAAACCTAAAAAATTCACTTAAAACCAAAGGTTACTGGGATGTTATAGTTAGTAAAAGGACTTTAAAAAGCCTTAGAAATTCACTGAAAAAAAGGTTACAGGAACGTTATAGTTAGACACACATTTCACTCGTGCAAAACCAGTGAAAATCAGCAGTTCTGGTTACCTGAGCTAACTAACTTAGGCACCCACAATTATTTATTTATTTATGAAATATATACAGCACATAGCTGCCCCCGTGACGAGGCGTCCCAGCGCTTCCCAAACAAATGACACTGGACCACTCTAACCCAAGGGGGTAGCCTACGCAGGGAAAAGCCAGGTCTTTATGGCCTTTCGAAATGCTAAATGGTTCTGAAGTCCTCTAATTGAGATCGGAAGGGAATTCCAGAGGTGCGCTGCTTGGACCTTGGAAGAACGGCCACCAGCTCTGGCTCTTTGGAAACGAGGAATACAAACTGAGCCAGAGTTGGCAGAGCGCAGGGGGCTCTGCTTATGACCGCACATGTTACATCACTCATGACCTGGTCAGTGGCCTCACTGACGACATCTCAAATGCCAGTCGGGCTCTGCAGTTCTCTGCACATGCTTATTATTATTCGCTTAGACTTGGATATCGCAGATAAAATGGGAATTTCCTTAATTTTCTGAACCACTTCTGAGCGGATTTACACCAAATAACTGAAAGCGTGATCTGAAAACCAAATTTGTGGTTTTCCGTCATTTTTATGCCCCGGGGACCACCACCTCACTGGGGCTTTAAATGAAATGAATAGGTGGGGGGAACACGCCCACCACCCGAACCCCGGGGACGACCACCACCTCCACTGGGTTTTTGTTAAATTTAATACGTGGGCCCTCACAGACCACCACGCATCCGGGGCCAAATGCAATAAAGGGGCTCCTGGAGCCATTAATGGCCCGCAGACCGCCACCAACCCTGGGATATAGCTGTTTGCTGTTGTTTGCTATTGCTTGGCATGAGCTAACCGGTTCTGCCAATCCAAAACAAACACTCTTGTTCCAGCTTGTGGGAGCTGTCAAAGTGCTCCAGCCCGTTGGACTTGGAGGTTTCATCTCTTTCCCTGACCGCAGACATGGGAATGGACAGAAGGGAGCAGAAACCAGCAGAAAGAGGCAAGATAAAGGTGAAAAACAATGTGAAAGAGGCAGAAAAATGGTCAACAAGTAAAACAAGCATTTACAATGCAACGGTTTCGCCTTTGTAAAAGTTAGAGCTTTTAACTCTATCTATAGTGCACCTGCTGCACCGTTCAAATCATGACCCTATTGCCAGCTAGATAAATGTATTTGTGCCAGTCTTGTTTAGTAGTACAATTTAGCAATAGTGTGAGTTTAGTGGGATCCCTAGAGCTTTTGGCCTCAGAGCCACTGCACCTGCTGCACCATTCAAATAAAGCCTCTTAACTGCAATTGTGACTGCCTGTTTAGTAGATAAATATAGAAATATGTTTTAGTGGAGTTCTGACTTTGAGGCATGGTGCTACTGCACCAGCTGCACCATTCAAATAATGACCCTGTTGTCTGCAAGGTAACTACACTTGTGGTTGCCTGTTTAGGAATAAAATATAGTATTATTAGGTGTTTAGTGGGAGTGCATGGAGCTTTTGGTGCCGGTGCCACTGCACCTGCTGCACTATTGAAACCATGACCCTAGTGCTTGCTAAGAGAACTGCACTTATGACTGCCTGTTCATTTGTAAAATATAGCAATATTAGGTGTTTAGAGGAGTTCGGACAACTTTTGGGCCCAGTGGCACTGCACCTTCTGCATCATTCATATAATTACCCTGTTGCCTACAAGATGACTGCACTAGTGACTACCTATTTAGTAGTAAAATATAATATAGCAATATTTGGTGTTTAGTGGCGTTATGACAACTTTTGGCTCTGGTGCCACTGCACCTACTGCACCATTTAAATCCTGCCCCTTTAAACTGCAAGTAACTGCAATTATCACTCCCTGTTTAGTGGTAAAATATATCAATAGTTGGTGTTTATTGGAGTCATGACAACTTTTGTCCTCTGTGCCACTGCACCATTCAAACCAAGTTGCTTTTAACTGCAAGGTAAACTGCAATTTTAGACTGCCTGTTTAGTAGTCAAATATAGCAATATTATGGGTTTAGAGTAGTTCTGACAACTTTTGGGCCTGGTGCTACTGCACCTGCTGCACCATTCAGATCATGACCCTATTCCCCGCTAGATAAATGCTCTTGTGACTGTCTTTAGTAGTACAATTTAGCAATAATCTGGGTTGAGAAGGATCCCTAGAGCGTTGGCCCCGGTGCCACTGCACCTGCTGCACCATTCAAATAAAGTCTATTAACAGCAAGGTAGCTGCAATTGTGACTGCCTGTTTAGTAGTCAAATATAGCAATATTACATGTATAGAGGAGTTCTGACAACTTCTGGGCCAAGTGCCACTGCACCATTCAAATGATGACCCTGTTGTCTGCAAGGTAACTGCACATGTGGCTGCCTGGTTAGTAGCAAAATATGGCTTAGCTCTTGTACATAAACTTTATTTTTAACATGTAATGTTTATTTCAACATTTACTATGTTATCATAATGACCAAATAGATTAATTTGAAAAAAATTCATCCAGTAAGGCCTACAAAGTAAAGTACTGAGGTATGAGTAGGAAATGCCACCAACATTCTAAAGCTAAAGCCTTAAATAGGTAATAAAAAGCAAGCATTACAACATGCTTTTAGAAGCTGTTTGCCTTTTCCATGGGAAGAGATCTTATCTTGACATTGAATGAGGCTTAAACAGTGTGAGCAGCTTTAGTAGAAGAATCATAAATGAAAAAGTTCCACACAAAAGTGAACGAACACAGTAATAGCGCAAGCACTGTGAAGGCGAAACATACAAATGATATCTTGACATGGATGTAACAGTGCTATTTCACTCACAATAAAGTGTCACTCATAAGACTGGAAATATCACACACAAAACACACTACACACATGGGAATTTCACACATACGAAAACTAAAACCTTGGCAGCTATGACACGTTGCTCTTGATCAAACGGTCTTAGAGGACCACATGTGATTTACAAATGAAATCTCAAGTATTCATTTCACATTTCGAGGTGCAATGATATTTGTCATTTATTTTGGTGCATGTCCATGAAGTTAGAAAGTCCCTGCAGAGCACTAACATACATGAGGATTCATCTTCACATAGCAGTAAGTGTATAAGCTGACTAACTCACCAAAAACATAACTTGGTCACAATTATAAGAATAACATGACACTTTTTTTTTATTGGATCCCAAGTAGTTGTTTTTCACTTCATATGCATCCAACAAATCAAATAGCAAACAGCCAAGGAATGCAGTTTTCTGTTAAATAAAATCTGCTCTCAAGTCTATTTAAAGTCGGAACATTTTTATTAAGCAAGAATACGTAAAGTACAAAATCCCTAGGCAAAGTGCCAGAGACTCCCTCTCAAAGCAGTTGAGCATCTAATGCTGCTCAAACACCTTTTACGTGGCCATCTTATAGATATTTTGCACTATAACATCAAAAGAAAATATATGGCACTAAAACTTGGATCGCACCACAAGTACACAGCTTCCTCATGTGAAGAAAGCCGAAGACCCTGAAAAGAGACGCATGCACAATTACTTTAGACACTGAGAACTTTTAGGCAAGGAAATGCAAAATACTTGCTTATGTCTCAAGTATGAGAGTGGGGCTAATACATCAGAGGTGAAGCAGCCTAGGCAGCGGCGTTTAATATCGGCATACAAAATAGTAGCTATTAAATCAACATGCTGTCAACAATTACGATCTTTCTGAAGCAAATGTACGCAATTTCTCACTTATTTAAAACAGGATATGCTTTCTTCAATTTAGACTTAACTACATAGCTGGAGGTTTCACATGGGCATTGCTTTATGCCACGCGAATAGTTAAAAGTGTATAAATGCATGTTTGCATCTCTGAACAAATTATATGCAAGTTATCTTGCAAAAGTAAAATAATAGACTTTACTGCCTAGAGCATCTGTGCATTAGTCACAAAAAGTAAATAGACATGCATGTCAGATTCAGAGAGGAATATCTCAATTCTATATCATGCATTACAATATTTTATCTTTCTCCCACTGAGAACTTCCTCTGCCCAATGAAAGTTAATGTGAACATGTAGTCATTCCTGTGTTCATTACATATCTCCCACATTGTTGTGCCAAGATACATGTATGCCTTTTACAGGTAGAAGGTCATACACTGCTCATGTGCGCGTTTTTGTCATGTAAATCTTGGTTCCTTCCCATTAAAGAGACGCATTAACCCCATATAGACTTTCAATGTCCCTCTCTGTGGCATGACTGCACACTGCCTATGCCAAATTTCAGCCCCGCTCCATTAATGGCATTCTAGTAGCTGTGGTTTTGCTGTTTTCAGTATATGTATAGACTTATATATCCCAAATCGTGTTTGCTAAAAGCCTTAAAATAATGAGCACGTTACAACGTGTGGCTTAAGTGAGGACAGAGGGGCAGAAGACTGACTAGTAAAGTGGTCATGCAATACGCCAGTCCCGGTGCACTCACAGTTCATCGAAGGCTTGTTCAGGGTCCAGCACAGTCCTTCTCACACGCTCCATCTCTGAAAGGAAACCCACCGTGGCGAGTCCGGAAGCCTCTAAAATTGGCACTCGACTCCGACTCCTCGGTCAGCATTTCGAACAACGACGCCACTAGCCTGAGCAGACACCACTGGCGCGCTCCGATGTGACGACCTCGGTTTCCCATTGGCTCGAACAGAGACGGCAAGCAAATGAAACAGCCCCATTACCTCCTCTCGTTTAAGGCACACTAGAACTGGAAGAAACACTACCGTAGCCGAAGCATTCACTAACAAAACAGAATGAGCGTTTCACGGTCCGTGCATTTCTAGGACTTGGTGTGCCGGATTGAAAACTGGGAGCCATTCACTCCAGTTAGCCGTAGTCGTGTTTTAATTATTCGTTGTGTGCATGTATCTCTGAAAAGATGGCAATAGCGACCAAGTCATCCCATTATATTAATTCCACATCAGATCAGATTGAAGGACATTTTAAATAGACCTGGGGATTTCTCTCTCCACCACTTTTTCATTCAAAAACCTGTCTAACCCCTCTCGCCCCATATCTTGAAAGTTCTTGAAAGGGGAGAGGTAGAGCTACAGTCTTGGGCGCTGGGGAACTGAGTTCGAACCTCGGCATCCTGTTGAGTCAACCTACCCAATAATGTGTCTTTGTGTAACATAACTGGCCTCGTGTAAAGTGCTCCCATACCTTCGAGTCGAGCTCGCGGCTTTATAATTCTGCAACAACAAAAAATAGTTTGCTCCGAGGTGATAAAGGCAAACCAGGCACTCATGTGATGGTTCTTGTAGAACCTTTACTGTTTTAAAGAAGAGCACTGGGTTCTGTTCGGCTTCTTCAGTGTCATACGTATCTGTGCTCAGTGTAACTGTCCTGCCAGCACCAACTGAAATTCAATTCAACAACTAAAACAAGTCGGGTCCCGGGCCGGCCAGCCAATCACAGCGCGGCCCGGGGAATGACGTCACGGGGGTGTCCCGGGCTGGCAGCCAATCACAGCGCGGCCCAGGACAAAGGGGCGGGACTTAAAAAAAGACCGAGAAACGCCCCCGAATCGCGTTTTCACGGGGAAAGCGTGATTGACGCTGATGTCTTCCAATGGCTAGCCTCCATTTATGGAGCTAGCCAATGGAAGACAAGAGGCGGAACCAAAGCCCCATATGTAGGATCATAAGATTTCGCCCTGGGCTGAGCAACTGCTACGCAGTTGCAACTGCCAGGGCGAAACCTAAAGAGCAAAATAATTGCGAGAAATGAGCAGAAACGGGTAGAATAAAGGTCTGCAACAAGCAGAAATAGGCAAAATAAAGATCATAAATGAGCAGAAAAAGGCAAAATAAAAGTGAGTAACCAGCAGCAAGAGTCAGGCTAAAGGTGAGAAACAAGCCGAAATAGGCAGAATAAATGTGAGAAAAGAGCAGAAAGAGTCCGAATATTGGCCATAAGGGAACCGAAAGAGGCTGAATAAAGGTAAAAAAAGAGCCGAAAGAGACAGAATAAAGGCCAGAAACACGAAGGAAGAGGCAAAATAGGGGTGAGAAACCAGCAGAAAGAGGCAGAACAGAGGTAACAAACTAGCAGAAAGAAGCAGAATAGAGGTTACAAACTAACAAAAATGCCAAATAGAGGTCAGAAATGAGGAGCAAGATGCAGAACTGAGGTGAGAAACGAGCAGAAAGAGGCAAACTAAAGGTCCACAACCAGCACAAAAGAGGCAGAATTAAGGTCAGGAGTGAGCAGAAAGAGGCAAAATAAGCAGAATAAGCAGAAAGAGGCAAAATGGAAAGAGAAACGAGCAGAAAGAGGCTGAATAAAGGTCAGAATGGAGCAGAAAGAGGCAGAATAAAGGTCAGAAGGGAGCAGAAAGAGTCCGCATGAAGGTCAGAATGAGGCAGAATGAAAGCCTGAAATGAGCAGGAAGAGGAAAATAAAGGCCAGGAGCAAGCAGGAGGAGGCAAAATAATGGGCAGAATGAGCAGAAAGAGGTAAAATAGAGGTGTGAAACGAGCAAAAAGAGGCAGAAAAAAGGTCCGTAGGAAGTAAAATAATGGACACAACGAGCAGAAAGAGGCAATATGGAGGGCAGGAACAAGCAGAGAAGAGGCAGAAAAATTAGCAGAGGAGGGGCAAAAGCTGGACAATAGGACCATCACAGGTGGAGCTTGCACAAGGGCCTGCTCCTCTGTGCCCCTACTTTTTTTTTATTTCCTACACACCCACTGAAGGACCCAGTCATACGCTTGCACACCCACTCAGACTCATGCAGTCGCTGACTGAAACACTCATGTACCCACAGGGCAGTTCTCTCTCTCTCTCTCGTCATCTTTCAGCTTTTAACTGTTAATTACATTTTAGAAGTAATACAAATTAAGCTTGGATTAGGCTCAGTCAGCATAAAACCTTTGTATTAAATGTATTAATATGGGAGTTCAGGGTTATAAAAACACCGCAAAATAATGTACCTGTTCTTGCCGCACAGTGTATCAAACCATGGCACGTAATTTTGCCCTCTGCTGCCACATAATGCCAGTGCCCTGTGTATACTGATACATACTTGCAAAAGGAAATGAACCATTAATATTATTTCACATTAAATTACATTGGAAATCCGGAATGGCCATTTTAAAAAAAAATGTATGCTTATACATACCCTCACTGAGTAGCTCACGGGTCGAACGGAGAGCCCTCATCCCCTACTGGTTCCTCGGAATGGATTTTCTCTCTGAATATTCCTTATGCCCCCAAATTCTTAAGCATTATCGGAACACTAGATGTAGTGCAGGTGGCATTACTTACAATGCTGAAAGGTAGTTCCGACCAAAAGAACAAAATGCCTGTTTAGAGGGGGCACAGCTGATTACTGTGCTGGTGATAGAGGCATCACATTGGAAGATGCTGATCTCGTACCATTAAACAATTTGACGAAATTAACTAAATCCATCATAAATATCCTCGAGGTGTTGGGGTCCATAGTAGTAGTTTCTACTAATTAGACAGTGAACATCCTGTGATTCTGGGCAAAGTACTTAATCTCCCCATGCCTAACAAACATGAATGTCTCGTGCATGTAATGCAACTGGTGCTATGTAAAGCGCTCTGATACCCAATTCGAGTCAAGTTCTCACTATATAAAACTCTGTAAAGTAAAATAAAAATAGACCCTCCTGAGCCCTTGTTTGGGGGTCGTAGTCTTTTGGTCTATCTGGCTGTTCCATCGAGGAGGGAGAGGATTGAGATGATACACTATTTTGCAATGAGAAACCTTCCTAGCTCTTCAGGAATGTATGCTTCTGTTAGAACCCGAGCAGAAGCCACTCACAAAGATACCACAGACGAGTGCCTCTATATGTGATGTTCTACTGGAATTTGGCTTCTTCCAAAAAATGAATGGGTTGTGGTACTGGATGAATTCTCTTGGCCCTACCACTGCACTATAAGGCCAATCCTACATGATCCATTCCTACTCTCTGGCAGGCTTCAAATGCAACCCTCATGTATTTGACTTAATCAGTCCAGGATCCTAGCAGAGGGGACGGGGTGAATGGAGGGAGCGCAACAGTCCTGGTGCTTAAACTGCTGCAGTTAGACCCCAGTCTTTCTCATAAGCAAACTCCCTTACATTGCTCTTAATCTTCTATAAGGATTGCTTCTTTTGGCCAAGATTTTCGCAAATGGTTTACTCAAATCCTAGTTTGCATATGTTGTTCAAGGACTTTTAGCTGTTTAGTTGTTTTCCAACCAGGTTGGAATTCGAGAGAGCTGGTGTAATGGTTAGGGAAAACTAGCTCTTCCATCTTTACCATGCTTTGTAGAATATGCTGCACTCAAACAGTTTGTAGGATCCGGACATGTACAGTTGCTGAAACATGAAGACTAGCTAGGCTTGCACACAGCCCTAATTCTTTTTGTTGAGGTGTCTTTTGGAGCACAGTTCCCACCAGATGTGAAAGAGGAAGGGTTTGTATCATGATCAAAACTACAGAATTGCTTTTAATGTATAATCCGTTTTCACCTTGAATAACACTTGGGGTTTAGCACATCAGATTTTGTCTGTTCATTAGTGAGGGATATGTAGATGGTGAGTTGCGTCAACAATACATACATACAAAAGCTCTTTTGCATTGGTGGTATAATAGCCATCATCTGTTAAGAGAGGGTGACTAATGAATAGGGAAGTTTACCTTGCAGCACCTAGAGTTCCAGCCTTTTTCCAGACTTGGCTCTTACCACTGTTTTGTAAAACAGAGAGTTTATTGATGTGTCTAACATACGTTTATATTTCCCACTTCTTTGCCTGCTTGCCAAAGGTTATACCAGGAGAGCTCATTAAAGCAAGAGAGTATGAAGGGAAGAAAAATATTCTGTTGGCTTGCTTCCTAGTGAGATGGAAAATTTGCCATTTCTTACAGAACTCTTTCAAGACGGCTAATGTTATTTGTAGAGTGAAAGCTTTCTACTGACCAGATGTTTTCCATCTAAAAAAGTACATGCCTTGGCTCAGTGCTGTGCATAGCAGCACACAGTTGATGGCTATTATGAGAGTGTCTTGGAAGGCCAACGATATACAGTCTCTTTTTCAGGTAATTCTGAATGATATTGCTCAGTTGCTAGATTTTGAGTAGTAGCAGAACTGTGAGCAAGGGAGTCCCCCCTTTTTAGCTTCACGTTGGGATGACTGATCCAGTCAGTCCAGTCAGGTCGGGTCACGTGGGGAGAGTAAAAACAAAAAGGTGTTTGCTTAAGTGCTCCATAGGGAGTTTGCATAGAGGCTCAAATCCAAGATGTTGCTCACACCTTCTGTGGTGGCATTAAAATAGTGTATGGAGGTAGGAGGCAACCGGAAACAAAGATCCAGGTAAATCCACTGTACCATAAACCGACTTGTTTGATAGATTAACCATATAACAAGATAATTGAAACAAGCACCCATTCATTCACTAACCTTGGGAGAAAGGCAAAGTATAGTGATTACCTGTTTTCAATAACTATACTTACCCATTGTTGAACTCTGTAAACCTGTTTCATTCAGGAGTACAGTCCTACTCCAATAGGTTAGGCTTGTTGATACACAAGTGGTAAATTCTGTGAATGAGCGGCATCCTCGGAGCTGAGCAAAGGTAGTGTTTGATACTTTTGTATTGGTGAGAGTCTGGGACAGTGCAGTTATTAATAATGGTCGGGTCTGAGATGGAAAGGATGAGCAGGCTGGCAACAAGTAGATTGGTTTCCCTGTTGCTGGCTGGAACCGGAAGGTGAAAGCCAATGCAGTAAAACAATCCGAAAAGGTTGTGGCTCTCCAAATAATTGAAGTCTTTAGGGAAATCCCTCAAAGGCATGATGGCATTGCACCTTCGATCCCTCTTACCCTGCCTCCTAGTTAGTATGTGGAAAGAGTAGGGAGTCCTGACTATACTGCTGAGTGAGTTTAACGGAAATCCCATGTACCAGCGGTGTTTCTAATTCTGGCAATTGGTGGTCCTTCCCCTCACCTTCGATGCACAGTGAGATAGCCTCCCCTCATCCCCACTTCCTGATAGCTGGCTTTTTTCCCTATTTTAGGTCGTGCCTCATACAGCACTGGCGATATGTCTTGGCAGTGTAAAGAGGGCTTAGAGCCTGCCTGTTCCCTTTAATTGGTTTGCTTGATTCTTACTATTATTTCTGTGCTTTTCTTTGGTTGGCACGTTTGTTCCTCATGTGGCGCATGGACAAAGTACACATTCGTCCACACTGAGTGTCATTTTGCTACATATGGTTTGAGTCACTTTATCACAAATGGCCTCATCTCAATAATAAACAGCTAAAGTGCATGCTCCTCAACTGCAGATCAGCAAATAAACACGCAGCAGATATCTACGACCTCATTCTCACACAAGTTCGATATATATTTATCCTCTTGGAAACATGGTCAAACAACTCATCTCCTCATAGATCTACTAGTCCCACCTTGTTTAAATGACTATGGTCATAATAAACTTACCTTTGACTGACTACTAGTCCCACCTAGTCACAAGATCATACGACTAGATAGACCACAGAAAACGAGTGGTGGAATAGCATGCATCTACCACAATACTTTATCATTACGTCAATTGGAAACAATAGATGTAACTACATGTGAATATTTTAGCATCAATAACTCTTGCAACAGCAAAGCCATTTGTAATTTACATGCCTTCTATCACCTTCCAGTTCATCAAACAAATCATGGAAATCTTAACAATAAATGAAAATCTTCAAGGACCCCAGATCTTCCTGGGTGATTTTAATCTGCACCGGAATGACCTAAATGACCCCTCAGTGAATAGCTTAAAATCCTTCCTATTAAACTATGAAATGTCCCAAATCTGCGACAGTCCCACACACAGCAAGGGAGAGACTTTGGACCTTATCATCTCTAAGTCGGCCACTATCCCAAAGAATGGCCAACCGAAGAAAACCAAACAATGGAAAAGGGATCTTAGTAATATAAACCACAATAATCTAACCTCTCTATGCAACAACACCTTGATCCCACAGACCAGCATGGAGGATGTCTACGACCTCACAGCCTACTACAATACTTTGATACGGGAAATCATGGACTCTATCGCACCCTTACACCAGAAAAACATCTCCAATAAAAACTCAATTCGACCAGGCCAGAAATGGGGCCAAACAATTATTGAAAATGATCAAACAGAGTCTGTCTCGGCTGGATTATTTCCTGATGCCTGCGGCTCAGTCCCCAGCGGTGCGTGAGATTGTGCACCTGCCCAGGGGTATCTCTGACCACTCTCCGCTCTGGCTTCGTTTTGAGGTTGGGGTGGAGGCAGTGGGCCGGGTGGCCCCCATTAATCCGTGGTACCTCACCTCCCCCGAGACCCGCACCCTTTTGCTTAAGACTTTGGACTCGTATTTTCTGGATAACGAGGGGTCGGTTTCCTCTGCTGTGTCCCTATGGGAGGCCTTTAAGACCGTGATTCGTGGGCAGGCCCTCTCCCTTATTGTTGAGGCTAAGAGAGCGAGAAATAGAGAGGTGGTTGATCTTGAGGGGGAGATTTCTGCATTGGAGGGGGGTTTGGAATCTGGTGTCACACCTGAGAAGCTCCATGCCCTGGGTCTGAAACAATTTGCTTATAAGTCCATGGTCACAGATGCCGCCAAAGTGATGTTTCGGGAGCAACAGGGCCGTTTGTATGATGTGGGTGACAAAGCGGGTAAGTTGCTGGCATGGCTGGATAAGAAGGAGAGAGCTAATCGTGTGGTACCCGTGATTCAGTCTGCGAGTGGTGTGAGTGTAACGGACCCGATTGGAATAGTTGACCGGTTTGCCGATTACTTCCGTGTGGTGTATACCCCTGTGTCTGTGAGGGATGTGGTTGACTCTCGCCTTTTGTTGCGTGATATAGCCCTGCCCATTGTTTCCGATTTAGACCGTGTGGCGTTGGATTCCCCCTTTACGGTTGATGAGATAGCTACTGCCATCCGTTCCCTCCGGTCGGGCAAAGCATTGGGCCCGAACGGGTTGCCAATCGAATTGTACAAGTTGCGTCCCGATAGGGTGGCTCCATATCTTCGCGCCATGTTTCTGGAGTCCCGGGAACGGGGTATTCTCCCTTATGATCAGAGACTGGCCACAATAGTTGTCATCCCCAAGGAGGGTAAACCACGTGATCTTTGTTCCTCCTATAGGCCCATATCCCTGCTAAATGTTGAACCCAAGGTATTGGCGAAACTCCTGGCATCCCGTCTCTTGACGGTCATTAGTGACTTGGTCCATCCGGATCAATCTGGATTTATCCCGCATCGCAACACGGCTCTGAACCTGCGTCGTCTTCACGGCGCGGTCGCGGGGGCGGGGCTTCTGACGGAGCCGGCCATTTTGGCATCGTTGGATGCTTCCATGGCCTTCGACACGGTGGAGTGGCCTTATCTCTGGGCGGCTCTTGAGAAATTTGGTTTTGGGCCTGAGTTTATTGGTTGGGTCCGGTTACTGTACGCGGAACCTCTGGCGCAAGTAGTGGTGAATGGTAGGGTCTCGGCTCCTTTCACCCTTGGTAGGGGTACCCGTCAGGGATGCCCCTTGTCTCCGTTACTGTTTGCGCTCGCCATGGAACCATTGGCTGCTTGGCTTCGGTGGGAACCTTCCCTCAAGGGGATCCGCTGGTCTCCGGACTTTGAGGACCGCGTTTCGCTTTACGCGGACGATATCCTTTTATATCTCACCTCCCCGCGTAAATCTCTGTCTGTTCTGTTTGACGTTCTTGCTTCCTTTGGAGCCAATTCGGGCCTTGTTATTAACTGGACCAAGTCCTGTGTATATGTTCTTTCCGGGGTTTTGCCCCCCTTACCGAGCAGACTTCCTATTCAGGTGGTCCACTCGGGTTTCAAGTATTTAGGGATTTTTATTACGTTGGACCCGACGCTCCGCTTTGAGCGTAATCTCCTCCCACCGTTGCTTAGATTGCGCCTGGATGTGGCCCGTTGGCGTAAGCTTCCTTTGTCTCCTCTGGGCAGGGCGGCTCTGTTTAAAACGATGTCCTTGCCGCGATTCCTTTACGCGCTCCAAAACTCCTATGACGCTATTCCTAAGACCTATTTCCAAGAGATTGAGAGTCTTCAACGGCAATTGATATGGGATGGGCGTCCGCGTATTGCGCTCGCAAAGCTCACCATCCCTTGGTATGACGGGGGCATGGCGCTCCCCGATATCAAGCGATATTACTGGGCTTCCCAGTTGTCTGCCTGTAGCGGGGTGGTGGGGACAGAGGAAAATAAAGACTGGTGGAAACATACCGACGATAATTCTTCTGTTTCATCGCCCCAGGAGTCATGGGAAACCGAGTCCAATGCGTGGTGGAACCAAGTATACGCGTCTAGGGATGACTGTACCTTTAAGGAAGGCGAGGCTGACGAGGAAAGCACTCCCCCTTATGACGCCATGTATGGTCAAGGCCACGGATTGGCAGAGAGAAACCCGCCCTCACAGGAAGGCGGACACAAAAGCACGGAAGTAAACAGGAAGGTGTGTCTCGACACCTGGAGGGAGTACGGAGGTCGGAGCGGATATACTGCAGAGCCGGAGGAGCCGAGGAAGAACGTCCCCGAGGAGCCAGGACCAAGAGCGTCTACGCCTGGAGGCCAACGTTCCCATGCACCGCCCAGCCACACCCACGGAGGAGTGTGGCTAACACAGGTGCGTGACCGGGTATCGGGGTGGCTGGGGCGGCGTCAGTAGTGTACATAGCCGTGTACATAGACCTGCTTGTTTGTTCACTTTTCTCCCGTACTCCTCACCGCCCTTCTCCCTTGCCTATTCCCTCTCCTCACCTGACCCTCACGAGACGTGCACCGACTGTAGCAAGCCACTGGTGTCCTCACTTGCACTTGGTTCCCTCCCCGGGGTACGCTCTACGCGAACAGAACGCTAATAGCCTTGTCTTCTCTTCCGCATGTGGCGTTGGGACCCGGCACGAGACCGAAGCGGAGAAGAGCACGAAGAGGAAGAAAGGCGGCGTACCAGCCCGCGCAGATTCCGGGCCCTAGCCGACACGTTGGACCCCGCTACCCTAGCGAGAGAAAGACAGTCCCTGAGAAGGAAAAAGACCTTTATCAAAATAAAACCGCGTTTACCCAATCCAGTTGTCTCAGTCCCTCCTTCTGATCCGCCACACTGCCATTAATCACGTGATGTTTTCCCCGGGTCGTAATCCTGCATTCGAGATGGACAGATTTCAACTCCCGGGTGGGGACTTTACTAGAGCACTTTATTCTCGATCGGCCGGGCGCCATCTTGTGGGCCCATCCAAGATCGCAGTAACTGTATGGCGAGCTGCGAATGTGAGTTTGGGGTGGGAGGATCGCTTGACGTTGGCGACGCCGCTTTATGCCTCGGAACGTTTGGGCGGACTTTGGTCTACCAAGGGTTTCGACCGCTGGGATATGATTGGGATTTGTAAGGTGGGTGATGTGTGCTCGAACGGTTGTGTGAAGTCGTTCCAGGCCCTCCAGGCGGAATATGGTTTGAGTGGTAGAGAATTTTTTCGCTACCTGCAGTTCCGGCACGCCCTTGCCTCAGTTTTGGTTCCTGATGAGGCCCTGCCTGAATCTTCCCCCCTCGAGGACCGTGTCCTTGATGGGCATCTTCCCGATAGTACTATTTCTCTGATTTACAAGAAATTGATCAATAATCGGGCGGACTTATTGGTCCGACTTCGGGAGGCTTGGGTTGGCGATGGGTTGGAACTGGACGACGAGGATTGGCAGTCGGCACTCTCTTCTCCCAAGGAGGTGGCCATTCCTGCCCATCTCCGTTTGGTTCAACTCAAGATTCTTCATCGAGTTTATGTCACGGGTCCGCGTCTGGTGACGATGGGCTTTTCTTCTGATGGGCTATGTAAGCGTGGTTGTGGTTTGAGTGCGACCTTTTTACATCTCCTTTGGGAGTGCCCGGTTGTAGCGGCTTACTGGACTGCTGTGCTTGAGGTGATGACTGCTGTGACTGGTGTTGCCCTGCGGCCGGAGCCACGACGATGTCTGTTGAATGTGTGGGAGCCCACTGACTACTCTGTGGCCCAGACCAGGTGGGCTACCCTGGGATACATGATTGCGAAGCGGGATGTTGCGCAACTCTGGGGCGCTTCCAGGTCCCCTGAGGTCTCGAAGTGGGAAGACAACATGGACTGGTCCATGTTTCGTGAGAAGACGGTTTATGTGGCCAGGGGCAGACCCAGGGCGTGGACGAAGGTTTGGGGCCAGTGGAATGATTATCGTGGGGATATTTGCACCCCTCCCCTTGTGGGCACTGCTGAGATTGGCCTATCTCCCTAGACGTGCGTTCCCGGAACCTTCCCATACGGGTTTTTTCTATATTTCCGGTTCTCCCCGCTGCTCCCCTCCCCGACTTGATTGGAGCCTCCGGGCTCTGGGTGTGTTCTCCTGATCGTGGACCGTCCCCTCCGCTCTTTGGGCTGACCTTAATTATCGTGCATTCGCCTTTTAGTGTTTGTTTTTCTTTTATACAATAAAAATTCAAGTTGCTTTGTGATATATGTAGAGTAATGCTTTGTGCTCGAGCTGTACCTGACCACGGGTGTACATTTCTATTTCATGCATTGTGCCTTGTTATTAGCGGCCAGCCCGTGCGGTTGTAGGCCCATTCTTGTACTTCTCTATGCTTGCTCCAATAAAGGTTTTTATTAAAAAAAAAAAAAAAAAAAAAGAAAAAGAAAATGATCAAACAGTAATCACGTAACACATCAAACCCCTTAGACTCCGGACCCAGAACTCTGTCAAATTGCGAAGAACTAGCCACCTTTTTCAAGGATAAAACAATAAAGATAGAGATCGAACTTCAACTAGCAAAGGGACTGCTACCGGCTTCCCCAGACAAACTATCTTACAAGTCCCAATCTATGAAAGAGTTCTGGGTCCGGAGTCTAAGGGGTTTGATGTGTTACGTGATTACTGTTTGACCATTTTCAATAATTGTTTGGGCCCATTTCTGGCCTGGTCGAGTTTAGTTCTGATAAAATTAGCTTTTGCCTGTCTTATTCTTCGATTGTATGTGTTCCTCATCGATCTTAAACATTTTAGCGATTCCACTGATGGCAAGTATTTCCGTGCTCTTTCTGCCATTCTTAGATTGTGTCTTTCTGTGTTCAAATGGTCATTGAACCATGGTTCAAAATGAATGTCTTCTGCATGTATTGCAACTGGTGCTATGTAAAGCGCTCTGGTACTCAATTCGAGTCAAGTTCCTACTATATAAAACTCTGTAAAGTAAAATAAAAATAGACCCTCCTGAGCCCTGCTTGGGTGTCGTAGTCTTTTGGTCTATCTGGCTGTTCCATCGAGGAGGGAGAGGATTTAGGTGATACACTATCACCGGTCATTGAACCATGGTTCAGTGACCACTTGAACACAGAAAGACGCAATCTAAGAATGGCAGAAAGAGCACTGAAATACTTTCCATCAGTGGAATCGCTACAATGTTTAAGATCAAGGATAAAACAAACTACTTCAACTAGCGAAGGAACTGCTACCGGCTTCCCCAGGCAGACTATCTTACAACTCCCAATCTACAGAAGGGAAGGAACCACCCTGGCCCCCCTCCAAAAATAATGCCACTTGGAACACCTTCTCCCCAATCAGCGAACAGGAAATCTACAACATTCTCTCGTCTTTAAAACCATCTAACCACTTCACGGACCCTCTACCTCCAGCATATTCAAAGAGATCAAAACCTGTATCCTCCCACTATGGTCAAAGATTGTAAACGCCTCTCTATGACAAGGCACTATCCCAGACTGCCTAAAGACCCGTCAAGTAACACCCATTCTAAAAAAAACCTATGGCAGACTGTTCTCTTCTTTCCTCCAAAACAGATCCTTAAGAGTCAAAATTAATCAATCTTTATCTAAGACACATGCAATAACTCTTGGTGTTTACTCAAGGATCCGCTCTCTCCCTCATTCTCTTTAACTTATTCCTGGAACCACTAGCAAACCTCCTAAAATCCGCTAACATACACTACCATATGAATGCGGGAGACACCCAGTTATATCTCAAAATTGCCTCTCCAGGTGACATTATATCCCTCAATTCCATCCTACAAAATGCACACCTCTGGCTCACGGTTAACCACGTCAAACTCCACGCTGTTAGAACGGAATTTCTTCTCATCTCTCCGCCTGATAACCCCACGATTGATCTGTGCCTGAATCATCTTAAAGCCCTTAAATGCTCGCCCCACATCATAGACTCTGCCAGATCCTTGGGTATTAGACCATGGGTACTCACAAACTTTCTCTCGGGGGCCAAATTTACAGTGTGGTTTGTGGCCGAGGGCCGCACTGGTGGGGGCGAGGTCAGTGGGGGCGGGGCTAGAAGGGGGGAAATCGCTACTATTTCAAAACATTACTAGACAATGCTGGGGTTAGGTGTTGGGTTGTATTGGCAAGACATGGTGTGCGGAAGAGTGTTTTGTGGCGTGAAAGCAGGGGGAAGGAGCATGGTTTTCCTTGAATTCTGACCCCTAGGGGTAGCAGTGATTCTCTGAGGGCAGGAGCGGGCACACAAGAAGGTTTTGTTTCAGAGTGGAAATATGGCACTAGTACATGTGGCTAATGTACAGCCCGCTAGGGATCAGCAGATGCCCAAGCTGCTGCGCATCTTCCTGATTGGTTGTTTGACAAGAGGTAGCTTTCAAGGTGAGACATGTGCCAAGGGTAGAAGGTGGCATTACACATGATCTGTTCCATTCACAGTGGGTAAAGACTCCATGGGCTGCCGCAGGGCCGGACTAGGACAAGACAACTGTGCCGGCGGACATGGGGACCATAGGAGAGAAGGGATGCTTCCGTTGGTGGTAGCATCTTTTGGCGGCAAACATCAGGAGATTGTATTTGCCGGCTTGCCAGGATTGTTTATAGTGGAGGGGCAAAACTGAAGTCAGGTTTGAAGTAGGGAGGAAAACAGTACGGTTCATCATGCTCTGTCCAGCATTGTACCTTTCGCACTTAGTAAATTTGCCCCCAGAGTTTGAATCCCAGCCTTCCCTCAGCATCCTATAATTATGAATAAATCACTTAATCTCTCTATGCATAAAAACAAAACAAAAATTGTAACGTAATCTGCCTCTGTTGTAAAGAGCTCTAATGTCCAAACTCCAGGTTTGCACAGTAATAAGGTGCAAAACAATAGTGCGTTTTTTGGGTTATTGTACTTTTTTTAAGGATAATAATTTTTGGGTGTCATTTCCCCTATATATCGCTCGCTCCTCGTTTTCCTTCACCCTTGTAAACCATTTTGTAATCATGCTGACAAACGCCAACCCTGAGCTAGAAAATACCCATTTTCTTAGATGCAGAGGGCTTGGCCTACAGCTCCCGCCTCACCATGCAGCTGGAGCATGTAGCAGCACTTGCTGACACATGCACACAGCAGCATCACCAGTCAGATAACCCGCATGACAAAAGAGGCAGGGCATATCTCCTGCAGTGGTGTATTCCCCAGACAAGGCTGTGTGGCTCACTAAAATAATGATAAAAGAAACAGATGCTATGTATATAGAGGCAGGGTACCTCCTGGACCACACAAATACACGGATGCTAAAGTCTTATCAAAGATGTGCTAAAGGTAAATAAAAAGAGTGCATTGCCTGTACAGGTACCGAGGATAGAAACTGCAGCACAAACAGAAATCTATCGGAAGAATTACCAGTTCTGTTCTCTGAACGAAAGATGAAAATGGCTGGCTTTTGTGTAGCAGTATGGACTCACTTACATAATCACGAAGTGAAGAGGCTCCGGCGGAGAGGAACGTCACCAAAAGACCCTTTAAAAGTCAGCTGCCTGTGAAAGCGCTTACAGCTGACTTTTAAAGGGCTTGTGCTTCCCGCCGGTGCTGTGCATGACATCAGAGGCGGGCAAAATCAGAGGTCAACAGTAAACAGGGAAGATGGCCGCAGGAGCATACTTAGTGAATACACATTGAAAACGTAATCACTACGTATGCTCCTGCGGCCATCTTCTCTCTTTACTCGTAGGAAATGCAAGGCAAGGTCCGCGGGCCGCCAGTGATGGCTTGCCGGGCCGTACTATGAGTACCCCTGCATTAGACAGACAAACACCTAAATATGCAGGGTCACATTAGTGCAGCCACCAAGGGAACAAACTACCAACTGAGCATTCTGCGGAAACTGAAACCATACCTACCTCTTAAGATCTAAAACAAGTGGTCCAAGCCCTAGTATTACCCAGATTGGATTACGGTAGCGCCACACTATGTGGCCTACCTAAATACAAACTCGCCCCACTAAGAGCTTCTCTCAATGCAGCAGCAAGACTTGTTCTCGGACCTAAAAGAAATGCACACATCTCACCAGCCCTAAAAACGTCAAACTGGCTACCATACTAAGCAAGAATCCAACTGTAAACACTTGCATGATGCCCAAAGCGTTACACTTCAAAACCCCCAGTTACCTGGCCCAAAAGCTAGAAAAATCAGGGGGCAGCAGAGCCTCACAAAGTGCGCTCACCTTGTTGCTGAAACCCCAACGAACCAACAAAAAGAAAACTGGGGCTAGAACATTCTCGGCTATCGCACCTAAGATATGGGACTCTTTACCACCGGACCTTTGCCTAATTTCCTCTACCTACACCTTCAAAAGAGAAGCCAAATCTTATCTACTAAGTTCTCACTCTAAGTCAACATATCAATGACATTGAATATATTCAGATGTCAAACTCTTATGTAGACTATCCTTCCTAGAACTGGCTTTATTCTGGTCCAACCACTGCTAGCCGATTTTTAATTGTTGCTTTGTTCGTCTCTCACGCATATCTTTGCATGTTGATCAGACTAAGTGCTAATCGTGTTCTCTCCATGTAAAGCGCTCTGATACCCTTGAGGGTCACGCTCGCGCTATACAAAACTTTCTAAATAAATAAATAAATTGAGTGGTTTGAGAGCAACCCCATTTTTTTTTCTTTTGAAGGAAGCACTCCTAATGCTGCATCTGTGAGCAAAAACTCCATAATACTGCATCCGTTTGCAGGGCTTCTATTTCAGTCTCTCTCCCTGCCCTGCTTGAAACTCACTTCATTTTGGAAGAGAATTTCTTTTCTGACCACGCGTGTTCATATATTTTTCTGAATGTAATTGTTTTTGTTATATGACAGACATAATATTACGTGCTGCCTTTGCATCTTCCCTCTGTCTGCGTTGCCGTTCCCCTCCTCGCTACTACCCCCCCCATCCTTGTGGCTTTCGACCCCGCTCTTTCATTGTCAGAAGCATGCCTAAGCCTTTGCTTTCGTGCTAGGGGGGCATGACACTAAGGCCACAAGAACAGTCAGGATTTCAGACTTTAAATGTCATTGAATGCAACAAACCAGCCTGTTTACCATGGTCAAGACTTTGCCATCCCAAGAGATGTATTTTACTGTCTTTTTTTGTTTGTTTTGTTCCGCATTCTATAAACCTATTAAGTTTGTACTTTTTGTTCATCACAGAGCAGAGTTTATAGTGATGTCTTCTTTGACACACACCCAACCTAGCCAAGGTTGATACACTTGGATCATAAGTAGGGCTCTTGTGTTATGGAATTTATCTTTTTGACATTTCCGTCTGTATTTATCCATATTTCATTTTTACAAATTTTATCTGTGCTAATCCATATGTATATTGGGTTTTGTGAAAAAATAAAGCAGAAACTAGTAAATTGATGAATGTATTTAACCAATAAATGTATTTAACCAATAAATGTATTTAACCAATAAATGTACACTCATGCCTATCATGTTTCAATGATAGGAACACACACCGATAATAAATTAATTCAATGATATGAAAACATGCACATTTTAGTATTAACCTTGTGCATATTTATTGTTGTTTAAGCCCCTGTCCTAAAATTCCTTTTTTAAAGCGCTTTACCTGTCAATCTACACATCTATTGACATGACAGTCACGTATAACAGTATATAAAATCACTCATTCAAAAACCCCAATTTCCTTTTTATCCACATTTAATAATAAATCGAGGCAGGAAAATAAATGGTTTTCTGTCTTTATTTATTTGTAAAATTCACTTTAGATGAAAAACTCCCTGTTAAGGCTCCCAGCATTAATTCTAAGAAATTATACTTGTCCGTATCGTTTGACCTGTTTGATATATATGTGTAGCACAAATATAGTCAAACGGCAGCGTGTTATCATGTCTATTTAATTAATTGCTTCATTGACTGCTGTTTGGTCTATATAAAATCACACATGACATCTGTCAGGGTACGATAGTACTCTGGAGAAAGGAATATGCTTTTCTTTTGGCATAGCCTTTTGCCACAAAGTATTTGTTGCACAAACTAACATCCCCATTGTCAAATTGGCACAGTAAGCACGGACCCACATCTGGACTTACCCATCCCACATAGGGCATAACACTGATGTATACAAAAAAGTGATAGATGGAATGTCTGCATTAATCTGAGCCCCTGGAAATCACATCCATCACCTTTAGTGTGTTTGAAGTAATGACCCAAGTTGCCCAGACAAAGGCCTGTGCCACTGAACCAGTTTACACCCTCCTGAAAAAACCCAATCAGGGCAAAATCTGTCTCGGGTTGCTTGTGTTCTGGTTCAGAGAGGACCTGGCTTGACTGTTCAGTCTGGACTTTTCCTATTGGAGGAGGGTCAAGGCTAATTTGTATGTTGTTGGGTCTAATCTGAGGTGGCATGGTGGGCAAAAGAACCATGGATTTGAATGCTATCCCGAGGGATTGCCAGTGGTTAGACTTTTTTCAAGCATCCTCCCATCACCCTTTGTGTGTTTAAATGTAATACTGAGGAGTGAATTTTCTTATTCTACATGTACTTCTCCATTCTCATCATTCTGCTCCTTCTGAGAAATTGCTGTTTCCTGTAAAGCCGCCCTGACCAGCCGAAAGCACCGCTTTGCTCCTATTGGCTGCAGGTTCTGCCCTTTCCTACAGATAGCTGGGCTTGTGGCCACCTTTGGAAGCACAGTTCTGGAAAGAGGGCGAGAGAGGGAGTGAAGTTGGATATGTATGCAGCAGTAATGCACAGCCAGGCACCTGAAAGTGAATAATAATCCTTACTGCTTAAAGATTCCTGTGCCTGTCCTCTCACCATTTGCAGTATGTTAGTATGGACCTCATGTTTGTATACATTGAAACAGCTGAGGGCCACCACAGGTTGCATAATTCATGATTTGAAATCTGGTGAGTTTCAGAATAATGGAGGGGGGGTTTAACCCTGCAAGCAGTATTTGGGGATAGGCAGGTATTACCAAGAGTGCGGTCCTACAAACTAAAATGTAATTTGTAAATATTAAGTCATGGTGCACGTTTCGCAAGTGTTTAAAGTGGTTGTGCCATCCTTTGTCGTAAACATACCGGACTGTGACTCTAAAATGCATTTTCACATTCTCCTCTAAAGACCTTAACACAGATTTCACAAATCCGTGCTACCAAAACAGTGAAACAAACAATTGTTGAGTGTTTTATGTAATACAATGGAGCCTTTGTTTTTCATTATGCTGCAGCAGCCTTAAACTCATTTGCTTCTGTGACGTTATAAGTCTTTGGACTGATTGTTCCATAAAGCCTAAAGATCCCCAGGAATGTAAGCAGAAACCAATGCTTTATCGGTAGGTGTACACGAGTAAATGTAGTTGCTGCTTCCTTAAAAGAGGTCACTGAGTTTATTTCCGAAAGGGGTTTGTACAATGAGACGTTTTCAGTGTCCAAATGTAACCTTAAAAAAAAAAAGTCCACATTTGAATGTGCTCCTAAAGGGCTCTGGGACAACCCTAGGACACATTCTCCTTTCTGTAGTACTTCACTTGGTTTCTCACCAGTAGCGCCCCATATTTGAACATGTTCCATAATTATTTATTATGTGATTTAAAATTGAATGTTGAACACGTCCATAGTCTTTTTTTATTATGATTATGATTTGTGACTGATTGCCCATCTCAGTCTTAAAGATCATATTCTGAAGTCAGGATAGTGGGTTGCAGCTTATAAATTTGCATTTTTATGGAAGCATGCCAGATTCAACCTAGGCCTCTCCTTCTGATGCTTGTCATTACTCCAGGCAGCATGTTTTTTTATTCTGCTCTCTGCTGGGCTTGACTTTTATTATTAATGCACATCTGATTTAGAAAAATATTTGTTAGCAAGGAAGTCAAACAAAAAATATTGTAATCTATAAGCTCAAGGTGTTGTTAAACTATTAATATATTGTTTACCATTTTATCAACTCCTGAAGGATGAAAACCGATGTATACCCTGCAGGGATTCGAACATATTATTGCAGGTGACACCCATTCCTCAGCAGCAGATAATTTAACTGCTGAGCTATTTTTCGAGCCCTTCTTCCTTATTATTTAACACATGGAAACAAATGCTGAAATGTGCGCACAAACCTCCTTTCTAACGTGTTCACCATACCCCATTCTGTTCATGTATACCACAGATGAGTTCCTGCCCCCTTCCCTTAAGTGTGTTGGGTTACATCTGTTGCATTACGTAGACGGAATTAGAACCAGTGAGTCCACAAAGTTTGCCCGTTAATGCCTAGAAACAAAACAAATGGTTGAGTGTGCTAGATAAGTGTGGTAATTAATAACCCTCATTATATAACATTTTAATAGAGATTCTCTTCTCCATTCTTGTAACCGAATGGAAGTACACTGTTTGGTCATGAATGGTTGGTGCTTCTTCGATATCTTTCTAGGCATCCATTGCTACTTAGTCCTTTCTTTCAACCTTCTATACTATTATTGTGTTTATCCACATTTTTTTTTAAACTAGATAATCGGTTGTTTGACGAGTTCTAAATTCACCTTTCATATATATCCCATCAAGTAGTTTTTTTGTAGAAAGCTAACTTGTTTTAGGTTTTGACCTTGGCTGCGTCTCAAACTAGACTCCTCGTGGGTGTTGGTTGCTTACCTTTGCTGTGTTGTTTGGGCTCATCCCCATAATTTCTTCTGTCATTGGTGATTAGTCAGTCACACCTGTAGGTGCAGCCTGGTCTGCATAAAGAACAGTAACTAACCAGATCTCACAGGATATTGTGGCATAGATTTGCAAATTCTGAAGAACAGCATTTCCTTTTCAGCCATAAATCAATGAAAACTGTTTTAGCAGTGTATTGCACTTTAAATGGGCATGTCTAAAGTGCTTGGTAGTGTTTGTTTGCAATATTCTCCTTTGTGGGAACATTCTGGATCATAGGTTAAGCCAAGGACAATAGCACAGGGTTGCTAGCCATCCTATTTGTACTGGCACTATGCTGACTTGGGGCTGCTTATTGCGCTTGTTTGTACTGCATTTAAATACAGTTGATTTAAATAATTATTTGATATAAGTTAATTCTGTTGGTCATACCCCTTTCTTTATCTTTGTCTCTCAATTGACCTGTATCATTGTGGAAGACATTGATTGTATCAATTATAAGTATGTATCTAAATGAAACCTAGTGGGACATTGCTGTATTTTACTAAAGTCCAGCATGTGAAATGTCCTCATGAAACAAAACAGTAACGTTTCAGTGTGCCCATCCCAGTGAAGGTGTAAAAACGCAAGCACCCCAGTTTGACCACGAGAGCCATTGTAGACCGTGTCTTCCACTGCACAGGCGGGCATGAGTCTTCTGTGGCATTGAGCTGCCAGAACAACTGCTATCAGGGAGACTATCTGCATAACCAAACACACCTGCAAAATATAAACTTGCACAAAGCTCCTGTGGGCCGACTCAAAATGTGAAAGGCAAGCATTGACTGGGGCCTGACCCAAAAGAAATCTAGGTGATGGCGGCCTCTCTATTCGTGTTCATAGCTGCGAGGGATGCCAGTTGGCTCTCCCAAAGTGAAACAAAGTGAAGGGCAGTAAGTCATGCACCACACACTGCCTTTACATGAAAATCAAGTTGGGGCAGTCAGCAGCTACCCCTTTGTCAGCACTAACGCTGCCCTGCTACTCCGGTCACAGTCATGAAGGGAGCAGGAACACAAAGAGAACAGGAGCACTGTTGCCCTTCTTAGTTATAGGTTTTGAGAGCAAAGGTGCCAAGCAGATTTATTGGTAACAAAATACTTAAATTGGGCTCTGGGTCCGACTCTTTCTTAGACCAACTTCTTTCGGCCATTTTATTTCACTAACCTCTTTGCTAAGCCTAGTGGGATATCCATCCCTCAACTAATACCATTGGCTGTCTGGGTGGTTTCTTTCCACCGTCACTTGAATGCTTGAATTTGAACCACATGAGAGACTATTTTACAACTATCGCCCTCTCTGTCTGCCTTGCTAAAATGTAATTACAAAGGGGAGGTTTCAAACCTCGTAATAAACATTGTCTGTGCTGGGCCTCTAAACACGACGTTGAACCCCACTCAGTGAAGCTGTTTCTAGCTCATCTCTCCTGTTCCAGTGTGTGATCTTGGCTCTTCCACAGATGACCGTGTGAAAGGAGCTGACATCATGGAACACACAGTAACACCCTGGGAGTTGGAGGTCTGACTATTGGCTTTCATATTTGTTGTTTGAGCGTAATCTTCCACCTCCACTTGGGTGCTTGGATTGAAATACATGAGGGACTACTTTGCAGTAATAAAGTCCATACCTGGTGGCTCTCCTGTTTGCTGCTCATATAGTTTAACACTGCCCGGTGTTACCATAACGCCAGACCTATTGGGTTTGCCAGTGCTTATTACTTTATATACTTTTCAGCCCTTCCCATAACCTCCCAGCTAATAGCCAGTTTCTGAGTGGCCAATGATGCGAT
The DNA here is from genome assembly GCF_964261635.1 of Lissotriton helveticus. Lineage (NCBI taxonomy): Eukaryota > Metazoa > Chordata > Amphibia > Caudata > Salamandridae > Lissotriton > Lissotriton helveticus. The sequence goes on from NC_136065.1 coordinate 2,086,373,765, forward strand.
TCAGGGTCAATCCTGTGATGACTTTGGGATGTCAAAGGATTCATGGTGTCTTTCCACTGTCGTGACATTTTGGTGAAAGACGTCCTATGCTTTTGTACGTAGATCCTCTGCTCTTTAATAGCACAGAGTGGTGCACCTGCATATTTCAAGCACAGATTCCCCAGAGTTGTAGCTATACATCAACTATTTATTTAATTAAATAAAGATGCAGCTTTATGCAGCACATAGTGGTGGGCGCTGGTTTATTTCTAAGTGCTCAAGTTCTAGGCAGGTTCGTGGCGGATCAGAAGAGAGGTTCCTTTACACCTTCCTATCCTCTCGGCTCTCTGAGACAAGTTTTGGAAGCCCCTTCTCTCTCCGGAGGAAGCACCGCAGAGCCTCCCAGACTTGAAGCCCCTCTTTCCACGACTCCCAGTGAAAGGACACCATCTTTGACATTTGAAGCCTCACAGCCCCGTAACACGGGATTTCACCCCAGAATCGTGGAGTAGAGAAGTGTGGCTCAATAGTTAGAGCGGCAGACCCTAATGCACTAGTCTGGCCGGGACCAGGGTTCAATTCCTGCCTCGGCGGGTCTCGGGCTCAATTTCCTCGGACCTGATAATTCTCGCCTCGGTGCCTATTCTAATCATGAGTCCCACTCTGCACCTCTGGGCAATAGCTTGCTTAATCTCTACGACGGCCCCAACAACGCTGAGGATGCCTGACTTCACCTTGGGGGTGCCCAGGAGTGGGCTCCTCACAGGGAAAGGCCAGGAAGGGTTCCTCGGCGGTATTCGTACAAGCGCCGAGATGCCTACGGGTAGTCGTGCGCTATACAAGTGCGTAATCATTTCATTTCATTTCACTAGCAGGCGCTGCGAGCAGAGCGTTCTAACACAGGAATTATATCTTTTATGTCAAATGATTGTAATGATGAACTCCGCATCTGCCACAGTCTCTCTCAAATGTGTTCAGTTATCAAAGACTGGTAATTTGGGAAGAATTTAACCAAGGCACAAGTTTGGTCTCATGCCGCTGCATTAATTCAAATTTTGCATGCACTTTTGTAAAACAAAATGCAGCCTTTTTTACAAAAGTGCTGATTTTGCGATTATTTAGCAAATCGCGAAATCCTGGAGAGTCTGATTAACTTACAATACCATCACACTTAGACAGCTGTTTAATTTGCCAATATTGGCAGTCAAAACCTAAAATGTGATTCAAAACAAAGCAATCTGGATTTTGTGTCCAAGATAGTTCTTAACTTTGTGCTCTATCAAATAAGAGTGACAGTAGTGACCGGTATCTAATTAAATATAGAATAATTGTTCAGTCTAGGGAGAAACGGCTCTACCATCCTTTTTAGGTTTTGCCTAGCAAAATGCGTACGAAGTACGCATGCGCTAGCAAAATCTTATGTCTTACAGTGGTGAACAGGGACTCGCCCCCTGCTCCCATTGACTAGCTCCATAAATGGAGGCTAGCCATTGGGAGACGGCTCTGTCCGTCAATCCCGGACCAGATTCGGGGGCGTTCCCGAGAATTTTTCCCTTTTGGTGACGTCACGCTACGGTGGGCGGGTTTTTTTTTTTTTTCTTCTCAAGCCGTGTTTTGTTTACTTTCGTCCTGCCTTTTGCAGGAGTGGGCTGCGCGATTTATGTTGCCGAGCAGGTAAGTGTGTACCCGTTCCCGCCCCCCCTCCCGCTGTCTAACTTGTTCGTGTTTCCGTTAATCTGCCCCCCTCCGCCGTTCCCGCCGGCCCCCCCCTCTCGCCTTGTTAACTTTGTTAGTGTTTCCGTTAACCCGCCCCCCACCCCCGTTCCCGCCGGCCCCTCCCCAGGAGTGCTGTATCATTGACTTGCTAATTATTTAAATGAGATTGCATACTATTCTTAGCAAGACTCTAGTGTCTTTCACTGTGCAGCACTGCTGCGCCTCCTCTGAGACAGAGTACCTGCATTTCTGTTTCTCATGTAAACGCACGCGCACCGTCTGATGTTTTTTGCTATGGGAGGGGCAGGTGAAAGGAAGTACGGAATGTGAACCTGCATTTTTGCCCACATGACAGCAGCAAGCAAATGTTTAATCCCAAACACAGGGAAGAGGACCCAGGCGCGAAATAGCTGGGTTCGTTCGGTGTACCCTTGGCAAGTCTAAACCGGTCAAAGTCAGTGCCTCGCACCATCCGCCCGCCCCTCCGCCCTTTTAGCAACAAGTAACGGCATCAACACCTCGCAGCCAGAAGGTGCAGCTGCCGGCGGGTGCCTGTGAGAGGCAGGCACAGGGGAGGAAGAAGAACAAGAGGGCAGGAGCGCGCGTGGGAGGGGACCCGTGAGTGGGGACCCGTGAGTGGGGACCCGTGAGTGTGCTGCACCCCCGGGGAGGGACCTCTCAGACTACAACACAGAATCCCGGCCGGCGCCCCGATGGGGAGTAAGTGAGTCCGTCAGAGATGGGGCACGGGGGCAGCTCGCTGGGCGCTGCACCGGGTCCCCGCGGAGCTCGGTGGGGGGCTTGAAGTACTCTTTTGGAAGTACAAGTGACTTGTGAAGGTACATTTAGCTGTACGCCTACTGCCACCCTGATGGGCTTAGAATTTGTAGTTTCTCGGGCATACACAGAGCTCCACAGTCGGCGCGTTAACCCACCCTACACTTCTACTGGAACCTTTGACCTCGTCGGCTCGCACAGAGCTCTGCAGCCGGCGCATTAACCTACCGAGATTGGAACAGATGGTCCGCAGAGTACACATGCTAGAACTACATTGCCTCACCGCGCGCTTTTAGAGGGGCCCAGAGCCCCACGCTCGCGTTCCTGCAGAGCCTGAAGTAACTGTTAAGGGGAGGGGCAGGATCCCCAAACGTAGCCTCCAGGGATGAAGTCTTTTGCCCCCGGGCTCCCCGGCTGAACCGCTGCGGTCTCTTTTGGATGGCCATTGTCACCCTCTCCACCCTCCTCCTGGGGCACTATTACACCGCAGAAGACCGCCGAGTGACCTTCACGAGTGGATCCAGGTAAGGCTTGTACAGAATAGAGACCAAGCGCCTTTTCGGAACACGGGGCAGTTATAAGTACTTTGCTAACATTGTTACTGCGTTCATTTGTTTGGCAAGTGAATGGGGTTGCTATTGCAAGGATGTGGTCTAACGGCCAGAGCAATCGACCTCGAAGCTGGGGAACAGGGATCGAGTCTTGGCAGGGAATCTCAACATCCTGTGATTCTGGGCAAATCAATGATGCCCGTGCCTAGCATAATGAATGTGTCCGCCTGTAAGCGCAAGGCATATATATATATATATATATATATATATATAGATATATATATATATGTACTTGATGTGAGTACACAAATGTAGCCAGCATTTCTCAAACATTGATTGCCAAGTGGCTAGGTCCTGCAAACGCTGTGTGATTGATGTACAGCCTTAGGGACAAATGTTAATGTTTGTGTTATAACAGCCTTTTTTATTAGTCTTGCACAATGCAGTTGTATACTTGGTTTCTCAGCATTGCAATTTTTGATTGATTGAAGGTGGTAGAGAGCACTTGTTCCATGTCACACTAGTCTGTAGGCTGATGGTTACCAACCGTTGTTTTTGTTGTTGTGAGAAGTTATGTTGCAAGTATTGTTGATGCTTTTTGATAACACTGCTTACTCAAGACCTTCAGCAAGAATCATCTTGTCATCTCATTTGCGAGTTTCAGGCACCTGATATCATTCACGTAAAGCAGATTGATGATGTGCTAGAATGCTCCAATCCAAAACTATACAGGCTTGTGCAATTCTAAATCAGATTTAATGTGCTCGATATTTAGTAGGAAGTATTCTTGATTTCCAGTGCTTCAGCTTGCTGATTTAGACCGGAATGTATGGACTTGCCTCTGCAAACGCTTTGATAGTTTTAAATAGGTGAACTCCATAGGTCTATCTCAGAATCTAAGGTTCCTGCTGAAGCATATTTTAAATTCTAAAGTTTGTGTTTAGTAGCAAAGGTTAGTCAATAATCCATATCATTCTGGGACACCATGCGAATAGATTCTGGAACTTTGCGTTCAGTTAATTCCAATAGAATACATTAGACTAAGACCAGGTCGCGCCTGCATTAGCCCAGCCGGAGCTCTCTGATGGCCGCAGAAATCAGCCAAGGAAAGCGTTTTCCTTTAGAGCCACGGTCCCTGGTTCGATCCGGGGTATTTGCTAACAGATAACACCTCCGTGGCATCTTTCTGGAAGGGGGGGGGGGACTTGGTGTTGTTTACTCATTGCACAGGCCCTATGTATTTTACTCTCTAGGGGCTCGCAGTGTGTGGATGGGGGCTCGCAGTGTGTGGATGGGGGCTCGCAGTGTGTGGGGGGGCTCTGTGTGTGGGGGGGGCTCGCAGTGTGTGGGGGGGCTCTGTGTGGGTGTGTGTGGGGGGGCTCTGTGTGGGTGTGTGTGGGGGGGCTCTGTGTGGGTGTGTGTGGGGGGGGGCCCTGTGTGTGTGTGTGGGGAGGCTCTGTGTGGAGGGGCTCTGTGTGGGGGGCTCTCTGTGGGTGTGTGTGTGTGTGGCATTTGCGAGAGATTAGGCTATTGCCATTGTAAATGACAATGCCATTTATTTATCTGTTTTCAAAACGAACACATAAATAAAAAAATTGTCATTTACAATGCCAATAGCTCTAACTTTTACAAAGGCAAAACCGTTGCATTGTAAATGCTTGTTACGTCCTTCTTTTGGATTTTCATACGTTGTCATGTTGTGAATGATTCTCACGTTGCTTCTCTGTATTCTCTTCGACCTCTAGGAACAATGAATAGATTTGCTTAATATGTTGACATTTCATCTTCTAAGCAATGGTCCTTCTATTTAACTTAAATGTTTTGAAAACCCCTTCATCTTCTGAGCAATATTCCGCATTTCTCTGTCAGATGTTTCCATTCCCCTAATGTACTCGTGCAAGTACAGTAAGTACTGGTACTTTATACAAGCTGAAACATTGCATCAAAACATTGTACAGCAGTACAGAGGTTTAGGAGATTATACAAGATAATGTACATCAAGCAAAGGATTTAAAAATGTGCTTTACATTTCACATGTTAAGATCACAGTGATTTAGTGAGAACTGCGCTGTTTCAGTCGGATGCAAAAAGCTAAGATTGGAACCAGGTTCCAAATTCAGTGGCCTGTATCTCCTTCGCAATTATTAGACATTGAAGCTAATTTACAGGTTTTGTTTTGTGGCTCAGTTCTCAAATTCCTTTTCTTTGTTTCATTTGGTATCCAGAGGACGGTTCAGTATTTAAATAGGAAACCGCTTGTTTACTTGGAGTTCTGAACTGTACTATGATTAGCCTATGGCTTTGTTCACTGGCAGTGGGGGAGGTCCAGCTAGGAGTCTGCATGTTAGTTTATAACCGTACTCCAGTTTTCCACTGAGGATTTCTCCCACATACACTTGCTTCTCAGCCCTTGCAATAACAGATTGTGAAAATATGAAATTGAGGTAATATTTTAGATCTCAGAGATTTCTACCAATATTGTTTTCACTAATCTAATTTGAAGCTGGTCAAGTGAGGACCCTTTACTCCTGAGTTTTAATCCCATAAAACTGCAGATCTGTTCCAGATTTTAGCGCTAAGAGTTTCCGCTAAAGAGGCTTTCTCTTCTTGCTCACCAGGAGTTGAGAGGAAGACACAGCAGCTCTTTAATTTGTAACCCCGCCCCATATTTTGTTTTGAGAAACTCCTTCTGTAGGTTTTAATAGTCATTTATTTTTTCTCTCAGTACATGCTCAGTGACTTTGCTAAGCTTCTTCACAAAATAACTTCGTTTTGTTTCAAAGGCTTTGCAGAGCTGTTGGGACAAAAAGCATTTGAATAAAAAAAATGTAGGCATTCATTTACATATTCCACATCTACTTGGAGCTACAAAATAGCTGTTGGCATGGTCTACAGCCGGAGGTCAAGCTGCATATCGCAAGAACTCCTTGCAGCCATTGTAAAGTTGGATGGAATGGCTTTATAATCTTTTTAAACTTAATATGAATAGTTTGAATAATAAAGGAAAGCATAAAACGTTAATACAATATTTAGAAAAATTAATTTCATATTTCTTATGGGAACCTCACATACATACATCAATAAGTAACTTTAAATAAATTAGTACGTAAAGTCTAGCGGTATTGCAGATAAATATACCAGAAGGTTGATTAAACACTTGACGTAGACATATACAGTAGATGGATCCTGACAGTTGTGCATGCCTGCTTAAAGTGTGACATCTGGTTAAACCAAAGCAATTTGAAGCAGCTGCCAGAGCCTTGAGCACTTTATAAAAACCTTAAATAAGCAGACCGGAGTCCACCGCATGCTTTGCACATCATCAAATGCTTTCATGTTTGCTAATTCAGTACTACGCCAAGCCCTGAAGCAAGACTTGTATTTACACATAATTCTTTTTTCTGCCGTTGCAAACGTTTTTCATTTTCCTTCCGTATGAAGTGAGCTTGGTGATCAAACACAAGTTGTTTAATTTGCTGGTGTTCAAATGTTTTTTTTTTCCCTTGAGTGGCTGCACTTTGCTCCATTCAACAAGAGGATAATATTGTAATAATTTATCAGACACAGTGTCATGCAAACTAAAACCACAAATTACTTCATTGCAGAAATAAAAAAACATACAGTTTACTGCTGCAGGAAGCCACTTTTTGAAACTTCACATTTCTATCAAACGTTAACAAGTTTACAATGATTGCTGATCCAAATTTTTATTGTACTAAAAAAAAAGTTCTTCAGTCAAATTTTATGTAGCGGTCTAAATCAGTTTAGTTTGATTTCACTGTATCAAAGAGCATCTGTTTTTAGTATGTCATCAAGTCCCCTGCCCTAGCCAACAAAGGAAAACCAGGAATAGCCAGAACAAAATAGAAATGCGTGTTGCTTTTCCTGGACAGCAAAGGGGCTAGTAACTGAGGGATGTGAACCCCTCAAAGAAGTTCTTCTTTTAATGGAGTAGTGTTATGTCTCCATAGAGTAGCCATTAAAGTGGTTTAAGGTGATTATGAAGGGATTAATTGTAACTTCTTGGACAACCTGACACACCAAGTATCCTACTTGCCACTGCTTGCATAGATTTTGTTTACTATGCTTAAATTTCCTTCAAACTCTAAGTTTGCTTGGCTTATTTTGTGTAGTGTGTCTTTTAGAAGTTTAGAGACTAGAATAGACCTTTGTATGTTTTAAAAGAGTAGACAAATGGATCTAGAAAAATATTGTGTGTTCTCACTAGCCTTATCTTTGGTTTGTTGAGCTATTTTTTCTAAGCTGGCATGAGGGCAAAGTTTATACTTGCCACAGCTGTCTGAATTAATCTGAAGGTCACAAGTTATGGTATACTCCGCCAACCATACTTCCAAGGTAGGCAAACTTTTTTTTTTTTTTTTAAACAAACTTTGAGTCTTGGTCAGAGTACTTTACATAGTACCAGGTATTCATGGCTTTTTCACTTTTGTGTATCAATCTCTCAACTTATTCCGAAAGCCAGTTTACAGACTTCGATCGATTTATTCTGTGTTTACATAACATAAATAATTTATAATGCAAATATGCAAATGAATGAAACATGTAATTGCTACTGTCTCCAAGGTACCTTGTCAGGAATTTGTACTTTTAATCCCTAAACTAAATTGAAATACCCCTCTCTCGCCCTCCCCCCTCTTCCTAGTCCATCTGTGTTCTACCATCCATTCTGTCTTGTAACTCTGTGATATCATTGATTCCAACCTATACCTTTGGTGCACCATGGACCGTTTCACATAGTTTAGTCTAGTTGTCGCTGGTTATGTGGTAATTGGTGAAGGTAATCAGGAGATTGGGTTGAGAAATGTAAGTGGGATATCCAATTGTGTGAGTTCCTCTAACATAACGTCCCATTCCATTGAGATGGGACGTTTCCTCAACCCTCTCGTCTAAGTGCTGTGCTTTTAGCGCTGCCCCATCTAATTACCTCTTCCCTCCATATATGTAGTGGGGAGCTCCGTGGGGACTTCCATCGCATAGTAATTGCCCTGATCGCCAATATAAGCGCTAGACCCAGGAAACGCAGGTGGACTTTTCTGGGCTTTGGTGTGCTTGCATAGTCCCAGTATACTCTAATATGTTGTCTGTCAACGTGAGATGTGTAATTTACCCCAGCATGCTACGGATATGTCCCCAGAAGTCCTTAGGATGTGGACAGGCCGCTAACATATGAACAAATCCTGCCCCTTCTCTTTGCATCTCGGGCAGCAGTTCTGTGCTTCCGGGAACATGCATTCTATCCGCTTCGGGGTTAAATAAGATCTATGGAGAACCATAGTTTGTATGAACATGAGTTTGGCATTCCGGGAGATTCTCTTGGTGATGTTCCAGAATGCTGTCCCAGGCTTTATCTTTTATCACCATGTCTGTAGTTTCTGCCCATTTGCCACGAAGTTCCATAAGGCAAATGGAGGCCTGTGCTCGGATGCCAGTATAGAGCCACTTAACTAGGTGTCCACCCTTTCCCATGTAATAAAGCAAGTGTACTAAATCATGTTGTGGGCGCTCGCTACATTGAGGTGCCCATGTCGTCCTGATGTAATGCGCTATCGTGACATGAAGCAAATAAAGACGGTCCGGAGCCCCGGTGTTCCTCTCGAATGTAGCATGATCGAGGAGTACACCATCACCGAAGAAGGAACCCACTTCTGTCACTCCCACAACTGCCCAAACCTGCAACCTGGTCATCGTAAGTTTACCACCCAGTACTGGCAGCCCCAGCAGTGGGATGTTGGTTGCATAGGGGATCGTGGCCGAGGTGTACTGTATGGCCTTTTTCCAGTAGTGCTGTCTTTAACAGTGGTGGGCTGTATGAGGGTAGTGTCATCTTCGGGAGCAGCATATGGTACCCCTTTCCAAATCTTGTGTATTATAGCTAGGCTTTCCTGTTTTCAGTTTCTATTTTTGGTAAATTCTGGTGTGGTTTTTTCAGTTATCAGTGGTTACACATTTACGTGCCATTAAAAACAACAGAAAATGTGTTTTTCCAGTGTTTATGGAATTTTAATTTAATGTAAATTATTGCTTGCTTTCTGCACTGATAGTGCATGTGTATAGGTAGTGTGGGCACAGGGTATATGAGGACCAAATACATGTTTACTGCACCAAAATTGAGTACAAAGTCAATAGCATTCTTCATTAACTCTGAAGATTGTAAAGATGCCTTCAGCATACCATCTAGTAAGTGACAATGATCTCTTAAAGGGAAGCACTTTAGCTCAGGTATTGATTTTGACAGGCCATCATACAACTTTTTCATATTCGTAGCTGCTTTACTGGAAATACAAACATTATCACTCCAATCTTTATTAAACTTGGTAGGAACTATTTTCACCAGCATTCCAAGTGACACTGTTCCATGTTTACCAAATGCCTGGTGTCATGTTTTCACCACTATCTCAGATACTTGGTAACAACATTCTTTTCACATATACATGTCACTACATCTTGCATTGACTGTTTAAAGACTGGGGTGTTTGGCAATTCACTTAAAATCAATACTGACTCACTAGAAAAGTGGTCTGATGTATCAAAGGATTTCACCCATTTTCTGTCTGTGAGTAAATGTGATGCTACATATTAGGAAAGATTCTTATAAAACCAGCCATTTTACCTATCAGTGAAATCAAATGTAGCCAACATTTTAAATATGATTTTGATATTTCCTGATTCTCTACAGTTTATAAAATAAATAAATAAGACCTAAAACATGCTTCCAACCACTGCATCTTTAGACCAAAGACCACAAAACTGAAAAAAGCAGAAGGAAGAATTGACAGTGTTTTAGTGACATACCTAAACAACAAGCCTCAAGTAGAATAATGTTAGCCCAGTCTTTCTTGATGCTACCTTGTATGACAAAGTTAATTGTACTGGCCTTTTCAAAAAGAAATAGAATTGACTTTCACTCATCTTTTCCTTTCTTTGAATGGCACTTAGTTTGTGGTTGCAAAGGTGTTTTTTCAGTGTTTATATGTTTACACCAGTGATGGCTAGTTTCCTTTCGGTGGGGTTTCATCAGTTATTATAGGTTTAAACCTAAAACCAGATAGCCTAGGCTATTTCCTGTAAATGCCTGCCTGCCGTCCAGAAGGACAGCCATTGTAATTGGCATGCATAGTAATATGCTCGGAAATCAGGGACTCCCAGCCCTCCCCTATTCAATGCTAATTGTAATTTCTTGAGGTTTACTCTGCGCCTGCCATTGCCCCATATAAGTTCCAATAATAGTGTGTCTAGAGTGCGAAATGTGGACTGAGGCACCATCAGAGGCAAATTAACAACGAAGTATAATAGGTGGGGAAGCATCACCATCTTGGAGATGGCTATCCTCTCAATCACGGACAGCGGCAGGGATATCCAGAAGGAAATGCTGGGGCACAGTGAAACAATGACCTTCATTAAGTTACCTTCTAGTTGATCCAGAGGAGTCCTGTAGATGTGGATACCAAGGTACTTAAATGTATCCTCTGCTACAGGTATCTGATAGGTACCGAATTGGATTATGTCTGGGCGTAAACCTTCTTGGAAATAAAAGGCATGTGACTTGCCTGCATTACTAGCCAACCTAGATATGGCCTCAAATGCGGAGAAGACATCAGGGAGTGGGCTCGCCTCGCCCTCTAGGTCTCGCAAATATGAGGAGATCATCTGCATATATGGAAATAAGATGTATGGTACCCTGAGGTGGTATCCCCAAAGCCTCAGGCGACTGCCTCAAAGCTATGGCCAGTGGTTCCGGTGCGAGCACAAACGGGAGAAGAGAAAGCGGGCATCCCCGCCTAGTACCTCTGTGAACCGCGTATTCTGGGGAGATATACCCTCCAGTGCGTGCTCTTGCAGTGGGTTCAGTATATAGCAAACGCACCCATCGCAGAAAATCCGGGGGGAGGCCAAAAACGCAGGAGGGCTGCAAACATGTACTCCCACGTTATGGAGTCAAATGCCTGGCGTAGATCTAACGCCAGACATCCCGCCCTGTTATTCTCACTGGGAATGGCCCTCATTATATGGTGAAGTCTCCTTGTATTGAGGGAGGTGCTACGTGCAGGAAGAAACCCGCATTGTTCACAGTGTATAAGGGTAGGAAGAGCAGGTACCAGGCGGCTGGCAAGGGCCTTACTAAGGATTTTAAATTCTGTAGCCAGTAAAGACAACGGTCTGTAGTTGTACATCACAGTGCTGTCCCGCCCCGGCTTGGGGACGGGTCACCATAGCTTGCATAGTGGATTTCTGTAGTTTACCAGGCAGTCCTATATAGTTGCTGTAGTTTAGGTACTAAGATATCAGAGTATGTCGCATAAAATTCAAGGGGCAGGCCATCAAGGCCTAGGGCCTTACTACGATTAAGGCCTTTGATTGCTGCTCTTATTTCATGTTGTGTGATGGGGCCCAAAAGATCCTTCCGTGTAGCCTCCGTGATCTTGGGGAACTGCAAGCTGTGTAAGAAGGCATCTATGAGGCCACCGTCCGTATTCGCTGGTGCCGCATACAGGGTGCTAAGATAATTACAGAATGCTTCATTAATCTCTATTTGTTTGTGGACCAGGCCCTTCAGTGGTGAGCGGATGCAAGCGACTAGAGGCGTTTCTGGGTTATCCCTCAGTAACCGATCTAGTAATGTACCCGATTTATCTGCGTCCATGTGTTTCAGTTGTGTGTACGCCCGGTAGTCTATGAGCCTAATTGTTTCCAGAGTGTCTGCGTGTCTAATCCGAGCATCTTGAAGGGATGCCCATTTGTCATCGTCTGTTACCGCGTCTGGTTCTAGCTCTGTCATCAGCGTTTTTGTATCCATAAGTCTTTTGTGTGCTTCCTGTCGAGCCCCTGAAGTAGCACTAATTGCTGAGCCACGAAGTACCGCTTTGAACGCATCCAAGTCCATGAGTTTGGAGGAGGCTGTGTTCCAGTGTTCTGTGAAGTAATTGGTAATGGTGTCTAATAATGTGGTCCGAAATGGCGCATCCTCTAGGAATTGGGGCCATGGTTTCCAGGTCGGCAACAGGGTCGGGACTCTAGGGGGTTATGGGCCGAGAATGTTTTGGCTAGATATGTCGATTGGTGTAGGAGTGCGGCTATTGTGTGGGAGCAAAGAAATGTCAGGCCTGGTATAAAGCTGAGGGAATAAAAAGAATATTCCTTGTGTGTAGGGTGCAACATTCGCCATGCATCTGAGTCTCCAGCCCTGCATCCAAGTATTCAAAAGTTCAGCCTGTTTGTGTGTTCTAGCCCCGTGCAGTGGAGGATGAGATCTGTCCAACTCTATGTCAAAATAGCATTAAAGTCTCCCCCTAGAATCCAAGGAATAGTATTCCACCCCGCCATGGCTCTGCCCAGAGCAGAGAAAAATTTGTCTTGGTCAAAATTCAGCACATATATACTACCCTGGACTACGGGTAGGCCATCTAGGGTGCCTCTTAGAAGTATATACCGTCCCTGATCATCTGTACGCCAGTCTACTTCCATTAACGGGACTCCATGGTGAATCCAGATGGTTACCCCTCTAGCACAGGCCGAATAGTTAGTGGTGTAAACTCGGCCTCTCCATTTTTCCGAGTCTTCACCACCTCTGCCTCCATCAGGTGGGACTCCTGTAGGAACACAATCTGTGCCCTGAGGAGGTAGGCATGCACCCTGTGGCGCTTATGTACAGCTCCTAACCCCTGTACATTCCAGGTTAATAGGTTGTATGAGCCTACGTTGGTGTGTCTACGAGACATATGTTTACTACATGTGTCGTTCTCCTTGCAATACGGAGTCCGTGAATATGTACAGACCAGGAATCCCCCATCCCTTGCAAACTAAACATAGATGGCACAGCCAATAAACAATGCTGAGCCAAACAAATAACTACAGCATACGAGAACCATAGAATGGTGTATGCGCTTTGTGGGGGGCAAGCGCCTCAACCATACCACTGACTGCGTAGGTGTAAAGCTCTGGTGGCTCTACTGGGCCCGGGGGGGTGGGGTTGTTTACTTCTTATAAGTTACTCTTCTGTGTGCTTTATAGTAAGGGTCACCAAATGTGGGACCGAGGGTACCTGAAATTTTCTAACCACAATTATCAGGCATTTCAAGTGAACTCTTGGAACCCTACTGGGCCATATTATCGATCTGTGTACAATAATAGGGAAAACGTAGCAAAACGGTTCAAGACACAAGTATTACACACATTAGTTTGTATATAGTCCAATCATCTCAATAAATAAAGGATACCATCCAACGTTTGCTATTGTGTCAGGGTGTAGTGGTTATCACTCTGTGGGCCTAGTGTGTAAAGGTTTTATTTCAGTCAGTCAGTTGTCAAGCAGGCCATCCCCCCGTTTGGGGCATTGCAGAGGGAAAAAGAGTAATGCTTTGCTCTGAGACTGATTGTATGGTACTGTCCTCAGAGTCCGTCGTGATCTTAGTATTATCCTCACGGAACCATTCAGCGACTGCCAGCGCCTCCGCCCTGTCCGCCATCTTCTGAGCCGGGGTCGGACCAGTTCCTCGAGCCTCCTCCTCGGGTGGCTATTGTTGTGACTGCATAGCACCATGTCTCACCGAGCCCGATGATCTCTCCTGACTGTGTTCTATGTCCATTACCTCCTGCCATTCTTCCACATCACTGGGGCTGTCAAAGACATAGGATTTCTTATTGTGCATGATTTTGAGTCTGGCTGGGAATAGAAGGGCATACTTAAGTTGAGCCTCCTGTAGCTTTTTCTTCACTGCTTGGAAAGAGGTCCTTTGACGCTGTACCATGATAGTGTTGTCTGGGTACAGGGAGATCCGCTGGTTCGCGAATTGAATGTTTGTCTATTCCCTTGCTTTTTGGAATAGCATATCTCTGTCCCTGGAGGGCGTGGGGCGGCTCCCACTTTTGATGTGCCAGTTGGAATCTGGTGTGCTCTCTCCACGCAAAAATATGGGGATAGACCGTCAGGGGCAACATGCTCTCGGAACCATGCTTCCATAAAATCTGCCGGTCTCGTACCTTCGCTTCGTTCTGGCAGTCCAATGACTCTGACGTTATTTCGTCTATTGAGACCCTCCGCGTCCTCAATGATCACGAACCTGCTGACATTGTCTTCTCCCTCTGCTCCTTCACCGCCGCTGACTGACGGCTCCCAAGTTCCTACAGCAGTACAAGGGGCTCTTCCCAGGGCAGACCGCCATCTGCGCCACTGTGTTGGAAGCCTGTACAGCAGTTGGCCTCTCCGCGCTCTCTGATCGCGTCCCGGACGGCTCCTGTGTAGCGCCGCAGAAGTCGGGTAGATCGTGCTTTGCGCCTCTGAATCAGTAGAGTGGGGGGGGGGCTCACTCCGCCCAGCCGGGTGCCACCGTCTAGAAGCCGCCTGGCATCGTGGATGCTGCCCAGATCAGCTCTCACACTCAGGTCTGTCACCGCATAGCCTCGCAGGGGGGCAGCAGACGTCGGAGGGGAGAGAAAGGTGGAAGGGGGCCACTCGTTCCCAGCTCCATTCACAGCGTTAGTCTCTCTTCTTCCTGCGATGTCACGTTGTTTCCCGGCTCTCTCCGATCCGCTGGCAATCTCCGATCCTCTCCCCAGCAACTTCCCACAAGCAGACAATCCGGGACATTCAACCTTTGCCTCTCCGGTGCAGGAACCACGGCCGATGAGGCCTGGCTAGGAACGCAGGTTGCTACGCAGTGCCAGTAGAGCTCCACAACTGGGCCACGCGCTCCGCGCCCGACCCTCAGCGCCAGTAGCCTTCCACCACAGCTACTGCGTCGGAACAGGGCTGAATTCCTCGGTAGGGCAGCAACAAGCAAGTATCTGGAACCTCCAGGCACCGTTCAAATGCCGCAGGGGAATGAGAATGTATATCTGCTGTGAAATCCGGGGGGCTGCCACAGCATGAAAAGGTATGCATGACAGCCCTTGAAGTTGTAAATAAATGTTCAGAGATTTAAAGGGGGTAGTTCTGGAGCACATACAGAAATGTGGAAAACATAATACCTTTAAGGAGGAGGCATTCCAGGCCTCAGTATCGCCTTGAAGGTTAGTGAGTAGTGGGGTCCTCTCACCCTGACCTTACCACCCCAAATCGGTACAGGTATACATTTGTCCCAATTGATCACCTGGCAGGAGACCTCCCGGTTGAAACCCTGGATTGTTGCTAACCCCTTCGCAAGTCCAATGTGAGAGGTAGTGCAGAAGTAGCATGTCATCTATTTATTTAGAGATACTGGGTCCTATTGGGAATCCTGGACTAGGCTATCGCATCTTCCCAGTGACTGAATCGCCAGTGCAAGTAACAGTGTGGTGATAATGGGCGTCCCAGACAGATGCCTCTTTAAATGAGGAAGTGATTGAATAAGTGCCCATTAACTCAAACCTGAGTCCATGGTTGGGAGTATAGTAGAGGGACCAGCATGAGAAATTTGGGTCCGTAATTCCTTTTTTGTTGTATTTGCAGAGGACATTGCATTTTAGTAATAAACGCATTCCACTAGCATTGAGTTGCATGAACCTGCGAATCCCTAATGTTTGACATCTTTGCGAAGTGTTGTATGATTTGTGAGTTGAGTGGTGTGTATGCTGGTATGTCTGTGTGACGTGGAGTGTGGGCCTTGAGTAGTAGCTGAATGGGTTATTAATGTATCTATACTTTTAACCAGTTTGGTTTATTGATTTTGTGTATCACTTAAATGCAAATGAGAGAAAAATGAATTTTTCAGTGAAATTTTGTTTTTATACATTTGTGATCACTCTTGTCTGAGAGGTTCCTATGTGGTTCAGAGTTTAATGTAAAGTTTGTTCGGACCTCTCTGAGGCCTAGTTGCAGATCCTACAGGGCAGGTTCTTTCTCTGTGCCTATATTACATATGTCATCAGATACTAGAAAGACATGTAAAGTGGTTTTCCAGGTGCTGAGGTCAATCTTTTCAGTAATGAAGGTCGAGCGAGCTTTCCATAGTTACTGCAGGATCAAGGGAACTTTGTGCCATGATGTTCCCAATATGGTTTTTCTACCAAATTCTTCCTGGTTCTCTTCCATCTTAGATTCACTGCCTGCTTGCTTAGGCTATTGTGAGCAACACTCCTGCTCCGCTACCTCTCCAGCGGTCATGGTTACTTCCTTTGGGACTTTGCAGTTCTGTACTGAGGACATATTTACTATCCTTGTAGGTTTGGCTGGTTCTCTGGAGGCTCTTTACATCCTCCATGCCACCTCTGGTATATCAAAGAAATGAACTTTACCTCCAAGGTTAACTATTAACTTGGCGGGGAACATCAAAATGTATTCCAACTGCATGGCCTTGAGTTTTCACTTTACCGCTTGAAAGGAGTGCCGTTGCTCCTACACAAATCGAGTGTAGTCCTGAAATATTATTTTGTGGATTTCAAAGGAGTTTGACAGGCCTCAGAATAGCATCTCTGTCAGCATAAGGTAGCAGACGATCTATGCTAGGTCTAGCAAGGGCTTTAGAGAGAGGACTTTGATATTAGAGCGCAGTGTGCTCTTTCCATAGGACAGCATCAGGTGATATCCAGGTCTTACATCAGGGGCTGAGAAAATATTCCAGTTGTGATCCTTTTGCTCCTTTACAAAAATCGACAGTTTTAGGAATGTTCTCTCTTGCTCTTCCGTCCATATATTCAGCTCTGTCTTTAGTTCCTGATCGTATCCTTGAGACAAGTGAGCGTGTCTTGCATCGATTGGATTTGGTCTTTTGTCAATATTCGTCCTTCAGCTTCAGTGGCCCTCTCAGCTGTCTGATGAAGTTCTTGCTTTAGAAGACAGATATCAAATCCGGTTTCCTCAATTTACCCTTCCATGGACATTCTAAACTCTGATGGCTTGGAGGAAGGGGTCTGCTGAAATGTGAGAGCAGCTTTTTCCCTGTCTAGCCTCACCGAAAGGGAGTCCATCTGTTTGCTCTGGGTCACATTGGTGTACCTCTCCAGTTTTGTCAGTTTGGTTTGGTTAACTTTGCCTTTCACCGTTGGATTGTTCAGCATGTCTGTGTCCTAATCATAGAAGAAAGGTTTTCACAGTCCTATTATAGTCAGCTGAGTGAGTGGATCATGAGTGGTTCAACAGACATCCCTTAATTGATTTATGAGCCTTGTATGTCCTAGGTTTTAGATACTTCAACATCTCGCAAATCACTCAGAATTTGAGCCACCAGTTTGGATTTGTGCGTCTCTGCAATTGTTATAGTGGCAAGTGTGATATGTCTGTGCCTCTCTTCACCTTGGCAGTCACCTCTTGTTCCTGTTGTACACATCCTTACAGCAGCTACTCAGAACAGAGACTATTGAAGTGTGCATTTCACAGCCACCCGTTGAAATCTGCAACTTGCATGTTTGTAACTGATTTTGTGTCACTCTTTCTTCTGCCCCCAGTAAGGAGTCATTGAGGGTTTTTGTGTGTCTCCCCTGGCTCCGAGGTTTCATGCACAGGCATCGTTAAAGCACCAACCATCTCCACAGTATACACTTTCACCTATTAAGCTGTTGAGATAGTATATTTTCTTGACTGGCAGAATTTTCACATTGGGGAAGCTTTTATTATATGTGAGGTACTGCCCCTCTGTATTCGAATGGTAGTTAAATTTTTGACATTTGATGCACAGCTGGAAATCCTCTAGGCTCGATTGGCAGCTGTTGGAATCGCTTGGACCTCTTCTACTCCACTTAAGACCACCAATCTTGCTTCCTCTGCTACGCATGATAACGTACAAAGAGTGCTCCAACTGACTGGTGAAATATAATGAAATAATCACAAGATCACAATTTCAATGGCTGCTCCAAAATTGCGATCTTATGATTATTTCATTTTATAAATCTTCTTGGTAACCAAGTTGACCTGGTCATTGTTCAATTCAGTTGTTGTAGGTTGATTTCTAAATTTGTTTTCCTCCTCGAAGTTCATCGGTCACTCTTCGCACGTATCCTTATTGGCCAAGGTCCAGTTCTATACTGGGTATACCCTAATGTTACATAACAATCCTCTGCTACACAGGCAAAAGAGAAGTGCACAGCTCTCCATCTGACGTTCTTTCTTCAAGTTCACCCCTGGTTACTAGACCGCGCTCCAGTGTGTGCCAATGACACCCTGCTCGTCCGTGTCCTACACAGGAACCTTAGGTTCTGCTCTCTCATCCCCATTCCCTGGCAGCCCAACTCAGAACATCTGCTGTTAAGGTTCCCACTCCATGCAGGGGCTCCCGCCTCCATTCCCTCTGCTAACAGCAACTGCTACCTGGGTCCTCTAGGTCTTTCGCTGGTAGTGTGTGTTATCTATTGCGTTCAGGGCAAGGGCTCATTTTGTTTACATGATCATACGCCTTACTGTTTAGCTGTACTGAGCCTGGTAGCTTCTTTTAAGGTTCCAGTTGCAAATTATGTTGGATGTGTGTGGTGTAAATCACTGGCTTTATAGAATTACACCAGATGGGCCTGGTGTTGAACGAGAGGCACGTTAATTTGCATTTTCCATCTTGGTTGGCTAACCATACCCCCTGAAAAGAGAAGAATTTAGATTTTTTTTCTCCATATGTTGACATCTCCTGGTGAATCTGGGTAATACATTTTGTTGAGATTCATGCAGTGCACATCAACATTCATTACCTTTTGCCTCTAGTTTTCACAAGTGTTTGAGGTTGGTAGGATTCTTTAGGTGCTGATCGACCTAGGGCCGAATACTGTAGATATCCCCCTTGCAATCGTCCCCATCAACAACCTTCCCTAGTGTCTGGTATGTAAATCTCTTTGGCCCATGGAACATTAACACACATCTGATAACCCCAACCTCAGAAGGCCTAGGAAACACAGATTTGGGCCAACCCTTGGGAGGAACATGTTTCTGCTTGAGTAATACTGAAAATAATTAGCAAGTTGTGGGGGAAATTGTGTGCATATTAAAATGTTTGATTATTCCATACATTCCAGGGGTGATATCTCTGACCAGAAGACCAGTATTCCAAACTAGCATTTCACTTTAAGCTGCTTGGAATTTTTCAAACACCATATTCACCTTAATCTAGCCAGCCAGTCAGAGCAGAAGATGGCTGACTTGCACCAATAGTTTGGTCATGCAGAATTAGCATATATATTATTAAATTTGTATGCTTTCCATGTAGTTCTGTGCTTGATGTGTCATCAAATACAAACACCATTAACATGATTCTGCCACAATTTCAGCATCTGCACTAACATTTAATCATTGATGTCTCAGATTTTAAACCCCAGGAAATCCCACACATATTTGGCAGTGCCAGGCTCCAGACATTCAGGGCAACATTTCCCTGGTTAGTGTTTCAGGATTTCTTTCTCCATTTGAGAAATACAACAAAATATTGACCTTATTTATTTGTTATTTATTTTTCGAGTTTTATATAGCGTAAACTTGACCGGAGGGTATCAAAGCCCTTTACATAATATGCCTATCAGCATTTACAGACCGTATACAAGGACTAGAATAAAAACAATGGGCATACATGATAATAGTATGTAAACGAAGTCGGAGTAGAAAGGTTATCAGCAGCATTTATAGGTACTAAACAAGGAAAGTGGTATAAACAATGGGTATACATTGTAATAATATGTAAAGGATGATTGAATAGACCTATAATATAGATCAGAGGTATCATAGGTAGGTTATTAAAAAAGGTAGGGAATGCACTGTTAAATTTAGATGTAGAATTGTTCAGGCTCTATGCTGATTGGAGGAGGAAGATCATCAGTGAAGTTGGTTATCTTAGGAGGGTGGGCTATGTGTTTAAAAAAAAAAGGATATATATGTGTGTATATGTATATGTATATGTATATATATATATATATATATATATATATATATATATATATATATATTTTTATGTATTTTTTCTTTTCCAAAATTATCCAATTTAGACGCGCACTCAGAGGTAAAGTGGTACACAGTGTCGCTTTATTGCTGTTACGCGTTTCGGAAGCCTTGACTCCCTTGCTCACATATTTTTATGTATATATATATATATATATATATTTATGTATATATATATATATATTTTTATGTATATATATATATGTATATGTATATGTATATATATATGTATATATATGTATATATATATTTTTTTTTGTTTTTTAAAAGTGAGGCCCCCATCATCCTGAAATCGGACTGTCAGCACGTTGCATTTTGGGACTGGGAGTCCCCAACACTAACGAAAGCCAAGACAATCTGAATCAGGTGAGCCCACCACCACTTGGAAGGAGGAGCTTATAAATAATGTTGAGTGGGAGCTGACACTGTTTAAGGACTAAGGTGTTCAGAAGAAGGCACACGCCGAAACCGGTCAACGCTACTGTTTCCTGAATAAATAATGAAGTAAAGCCCCGCTGTGTCCCGGGAGGTCTTCTTTACATGGGAGAGAGTGAATATATATATATATATATATATATATATATATATATCTTGACAAAGGACGAGTAAGCCCGAAACTCGTTGCTGTTGTCGTGAATAAAAACTATATCTTAGCTGTACCTGGCTGGTCCGTCTCCTTCCATTGGTGTCACGCCGCGCTGTGCCGTGCCAAGCTGTGGAGCTGATTTTGCATATGTATATTTGTTTGGTCTTTTCGAGAGACCTAAAGGGTAGGAAAAGGTCTTCTTCCCATGGTTACATGCTTTGCACTTTATGAATCCTGCCTTTCTCTTTAATCTTGTTGTAGTTTTGCTTCCTTGCGGTTTCTTTTTAGTTATCATGTTGTTAACAAGCATCTGTTTGAAAGAGCGTGCTCTCCTGAATGTTATGGCAGGTTGTTTAGCTACAATACTGCCTAATTGAGGATCATTGCGAATTAGATGGCAATGTTTGGAGAGAATGCTTCTCACCTTCCCATGCTGTCGATTGAAGGTGGTAATCATTCTGACTTGATTACTAGCATCCTTACTAGCTTTGGATTTACTCTGATTTTTATTAAAGAGGATGTCTTCTCTAGTACTCTTTTTTGCTTTAAAGATCTCTGTTTGTACATTATCTGCCTTATAGCCTCTTGCCTGAAAACTATCTGGCAGGCACAACAGTTCCTGATTTAAAACTGTGTCTTCACTACAATGACGGATTGTTCTCAAACATTCCCCGTACGGAATGCTTCTAATGAGGTTCTTAAGGGGGAAAGCTGGTGGCATGTAATACTGTGTTGCTTGAGGTTGGTTTTCTGTACAGCTTGGTATGTAACTTGAAGTCTTTGACATAGACTGTCAAATCCCAAAAATTCACCGAAGTGCTACTTATTGTACTAGTGAATTTTAGGTTTAACTCGTCTTGTAGTTTTTTAATAAACTCCTTCACTGAAGTTTCTGTCCCTTTCCATACCAAGAAAAGGTCGTCAATAAAACGACTCCAATGTAGTACATTGTTTTCCCATTCTACCTGATGTTTCACCCGGACCACCTGCTCCTCCCACCAGCCCATATGCAGATTCGCATAGCTGGGGGCGAAGCAGGTGCCCATCGCTGTCCCACAGATCTGCTGGAACAGATCGTCGTTAAAAAGAAAGTAATTATTCTTTAAACAGGTAGAAATCATTGTTAGCAACATCTGTGTATGGGACCATAATTTGATGGAACGATTACTGAAAAAGTATTTTATGGCTTTTAGACCATCTTCATGCCTGATGCTGGTGTACAAAGTGGTGACATCAATTGTCACCCGCAACAGGTCAGGCTCCCAGGGTAGATCGTAATTTTTTTTCTGAAAATCCCCTGTATCTTGGATATGGGATGGAAGTAATATATATATGTGTATATATGTGTATATATATATATATATATATATATATATATATATATATATATAGATGTGTACATATGTATATATATATGTGTGTGTATATATGTATATATCTCTCGCTCACTCCACACACACCTTTTTTCAATATTTCTTCTGGCTGCTAGGAGATTTTGATACTGGGTTTGCACCGGATTGTGTGCCGGTAGAAAAACATATAGTTTTAACAAAGGGATCAAAGAGGAACATGTGCTTGAACAACCTAAAGCCAGCTAGATTTGTATTTTTTCATTAAAAAATCATAGGCACACAGAGGTGCGCGAACACCCTTCCAGTGACAGGGTTTCTTAAGATTAGCAGCATAAGATATAGTGATTTTACAACACTAAAAGCTGGCAATTGAAGTGTGCCAACTTATCAACTTAAATTGATTTGAGAGCACCCTTTTATTGATTCAGTTTTCTAACAGTTTTGGTCGGACTTGCATGATCTACGTAGTGCATTAGGTTTATAGATCATGCTAACCCCTGTATCAATGTATTTAACATTGTGACCGTGATTCTTAGGTTCTCAATCTTTAAGCCAGCATAACTTTTACATGTACGTAAATGAGATCTTAAACAGTAGTTGAATATTTTAAGGAAACTGGGACTGTGTACCCTGGAATTAATGTATTATTTGTGTAGTTTAAAGTTGACAATGGGTACTTATCATGTAGTATCAGAAATCTTCAATATTATTCCCTACACAAGAGTTCAAATCCCTGAATAGTATTTCTTCATATTTTGGTTGACATTGACCAACGTTTGGTTGTAAGCGTTTCTGGCATGTGTTGCATCTTTGCTGTCATTGCAATCTGAATTTTATATAGATTTAAATTTTATTTTTTAATTATTTTCCACAAGTCTTGCATTCTAATCTGGTGCCTGTTTTTCAGTGAGCATCCCAAGGGTTTCCATTGGGTTCCAACATGGTGAAGCTAGACATCCATTCTCTGGCACATCACTTGAAGCAGGAACGACTTTATGTGAATTCCGAAAAGCAACACATCCAGCGACTCAATGCCGAAGTTCTGAAGACAGCAGAGAAACTATATCACACATCCTGGATATCCAAGCAGCAGAGGATAAACTTGGATAGACTCATACTTACAAGGTAAAATAAAACTTCGCTCAAATGCTCAACATTCATTTGTCTCCTTTAATAAGGGCATCTCATTTTTCAAGTAGAAGTGTGTGCTGTACTGGTCTTGATTTGTGTGTTCATCTTTCATTGTGAACGCTCTTTGAAAGCTTTGCATGCCGTGTAAATAAAGGGGTTCAATTTCAACAATACATACACTACAATAGTGTAAGTATCTCCTCGTAGCAGAGAGATTACCTTGCACTGTTTTTGACTTGTATGCGTTGATTTTATTGCTGTGTCTTATTTTGTCTGGTGAGTGATTTTTCTGTTTTTGAAGTGTTGGTTTCCCCAAGTACAATGTTTTCTATAAATCAGTGCATTTAGTATTGGTTGGCTCTAAAGTAGACAATCAAGTACACAGATTGGATTAAACTAAACCAATGATCTCTTTATAGCAGCCCCAATTATATTGACCATTCACATGTTGGGGGTTATCAGTCTAAGCCTGTGGTAGGTTGTTTCACACTGTTATTTCTATGACTACGCACATCATGCAAATCATGCTCTACGCTAGTCTCTTGATGAAACACACCAACACATTCTTACGCTCTCACTGTTTACCTTTCTGCCGCGTTACCTTTGTCATTCGTTTGTCTGAGTGTTAGGGGCCAGCTTTTGAGACTCCTCATCCAACATCAGATGCAGCCAACAGAAATACATTTTTTTATCAATCCGCTCCCACAACCACTTACTTAAAAATGTCCTATCTCATCAGTACTTTTCCATATTCGTTCCCTTGTGAGTACTTGAATAGTCTGTGACGTTTGTGTTGTTATTATCTTCTTTTCTTCATAACCCTAATCATTTTTCATCCAAATGTGTTACACACTGCTGTGCACACCTCATTTCACTCCATAGTTCCATTGCCTGTCCTATGATCTGGCTTTGGACTTTCCTCTTATATGAATACTCTGTTCAGTGTATTTGTGGCACTCTTCCCTCCATTGAATGTAGGTAAGAGAATTTAATGAGAAAAAGAATTTGACAAATGGACGAATTAATGTGACTGAGTGGAAATGCAGAGTTTTTAGTGTTCTGATGTTTGTTGTAAAGTGTTTATGTACAATTGGATGTTAATGGCATCAAAACTGAACTTTAAAGCGAACTTAGTAAAAGGTAATGGGCATATTTTTTTAATCATTTATTTCTGAAAGGTACCTCTTGAAAAAAAATTATTTGTAAAACAATTGAATGGAAAGCAAAAAATAATAATATTGACATTGTTTAAATGAAAAAATATTAACCGGAAAAGGAGAAGTTGGGCAAGGAGTGCTAAGGGAGTGATAAACAGGCAAATGTCCTTGGATGGTGTATTTGAGTGACACACTCCTCAAAAGAAAAGTGCTGTTTCAAGCCAAATACACTTTAGAACCAATTGTGTTAAAACAGTGCAATCATCTAATTGCAGATTGATTGCTCAAATCTGATAGATTTAGTTAATTTGAGCTACCAATTAATTGACTGCAGTAAGCGATAAATGGATAGTGTGGTGAAAGTTGAACAATATTGCAATGCAAGAATTGATTGTTGATTTGATTCAGAGGATGGTAAGATTCCTTAGCTACATTAGTGTCAGAATCCCATGTACCCTGGACAAACAATATACAAAGCCATCAATGAAAATAAAGCAAATGTTCTATAGAGGGTCTTTTAAAGAAGTGAGACTAGGAAACCAACCAGCAGTGGATGAGAACTCTCAGTTTTGGTAATTTTGCATCCACTTCCTCATTCTCCCTAATAACCCTTTCTGGACTCTTCCCTCCTCTAGTCCTACTTTATCCTAGCCAATCTAACTAATAGACTAACAAGTCTACCGCTTGAATTAAGTTTTATTTCCCTTTAACTGGTCAGCACTAATCCACTTTGGGTACCAGAGTAGGGTGCTACTTGCCGAAAATTGCTTCAACGCCTCGTCGGGGTAGTAAGCTCTATAAAAATACAACTACATTTAAAAGTGACATGCAGTAAATGAAGTGAATCTTTTGGAATATTTATTGCTAGTGATTATTAGTGAAGCAGATGTCAGTGAAATGAGCTTAACGGTTTTATTTGGAGTGAATTCACTCAAATTAAGTGTAGGTAGTTGTGTTGTGTAAATCAATCCTCGGTTATTTCTTTAGGACTATGCCCGCATATTTTTCCACCATTGACGTTTAATATGGAGTTTTAACAAAAAAGTGTGTTAAACATGAGGTTGCCCTTTAAGTTTAAGGTATTAGGCAGTGTACTAATGGGACATTGCCAATTCCTATAGTTTGAGCTGAGTAACATGGGAAGTTCCTATTCAAATCTCAGGTCATAATAGAAGTGTAAATTTGCACCTTTTTACGTCTCGCTGGCGAAAGCGCGAAACGCGCTCTCGCTGCGAGAACTATAGTTGTCGGCTCAGCTTACAACGAGGCAAAGTGGAGACAGGAGTTGGGCACGCGCAGCATCGTAGAATGGGATTTGGTCGCGCGCGTGAACTAGAATCCGATTACGATGCGCACCTTGTGAAGCATGCCGGAATCCAGTCACCATGGATCACGCAGGCACACACAGGCACACATGTACACACGCACAGCTACACCCACGCACACACACAGCTACACACACACACGCGCACATCCCCCCCACTCCCCCCCACTCACCGGCTGCACCTTCACGCAGTCCACGGGGTACATGATGCCGGCCAGCATGTGGGTGGTGCCTGTGGATCCCTCGGGCACCGCTTCCAACTCCAGACCCTCCTCCTGGTCGATCTGCTTTTGCTGGGCTGCTACGTTGCGCGCTTTAGGAGACACGCGCTGTAAACGCGCGCGTCTCTTCTTGCGCTCCACCACGCTTTCACGAGCGAGAGCGCCTTTCTTTGTTTTAAAAGTATACACCACGCTCTCTTCTGTTGGCACTTTAAAGGAGGCCGCTCATCGTTCATACTACCATACTATCAAAAAGGAGATGTCGACATCTATACGATTCAACTGTGTGTTGCTGTTTGGTATAGCGCCAACAATTTGCTTTTTAGAGCGCACGATGTTCCAGAGTACAAAAGCAGAGTGCACTCTCGTGTTTTCCAACTGGATACACATAAATATTATTAGCCTACTGGTTCGTATTTTGTAGAACGTTAACGTGGTGCCTTCAAGGAACATCGGAATGTTTTGAGAATCTGGAGTGATGGAGGGAGCTAGGCTCGCCATGCTGTATTCCTACCTGGCAAAAGACCCATTAATGCAGGTATTGGTGTTTTACGTAGCGACAACACGCTGCCTTCCAGGCACTTCAGTGCGCTTAGATAGCCTGCAACGATTGATGAAACGCTAGGTAGGTACCGCGATCTTGCTTGTGAAGCAGAGACACATTTTTTTAGTTATATGTGGATTTAGTTATTCATTGGTATTCTGTGTGGTGCCGACATGTTGCGCACATACACTTTATAGCGTTTCGAATGGGGGCAGAAAGCACCAGGCTCGTGCTAATCTTTATGGTAAAGAGATAGGTTTATTTATTTGTTTTTGTTTAGCTTTGTACAGCTTCTTTACACCACGTAAGCAGTCTAGAGACGGCGAAAGGTAAAATCTGGGCACATTCTATCATTTGCGTACAAAAGAAATAGATATTTTACATTTCACCAGGGCTGACTTTTGAAATTTGTGTAGCGACTGCATTTTGCCTTAAAGATACTTCAGTTAGCAGGAGAGGGATCCCTTCACCTACAGGGGGGTCTATATGTAGAGTTTCTTTAAACACATGTCTTCAATGTAGCGTCAACCGTGCTACGTTGTAAGCCCCCGTGAAAGGTAGGAAATCAATGATGAAGGGACAGGCATTACAAATAGGATCACTGCAAGTGCAAGGGTAATTTAATAATGTCTATAGGAGATTAAGTATTCACAAATGCATCAAAGGCTCTAAAACTGTTCTTGGGTACATTGTTTGCATCCATAATGTTGGGTAACTTGGAGTTGAAGATGCATTCCAAGTTTCTGACTTTACTTGAGGGAACTGGAGTAGCAGCAAATCAACATTTAATCCTACGTGTCTGCACAGTCTGAGCAAGGTTTCTGTATTTACTGTACTGATGCAAAGACAACTTTGGCTTACCAAATGATTTACATGTGAGAGGCTCTCTTTAAAAATTTAGCGATTATCCACATCCTTGAATATTTTGATTTTGTTGTCGGCTTACAAGTGATAACCTAAATTGTAGTTCATCATTTCACTAAGATGGAAAAACAGAGATCATGTGAATCCTGCAGGTCTCCGTAGAAGGCCACAGTTCTTTTGTATGAGCAAAAGTAACCTATTTTTATCTGTTTTGTACAATTTACTATGAATGACCTAAATGAATGCATAGCTATCGCCTCTGTTAATTGGGAGGTCATGAACCAGGGTTCACTGTGTCCAAGTGCGCCGATCGGTTAGTGAAGATCTAGAACAGAGTCTTGGCACTGGTCCTTGCTGATATTCAGTAGGTAATCTTGGCGCTTCTGCTTGGTATTAAGTAAAACTGGAAATCACAGAGTGTTATTTTTCTTGGTGGGCAGAGATCTGGATGGCGATCACAGTTTCAACAAACATTTGCAATGCAATTGGTCTCGCATTTTTTAAATTTATTTATTTGTTTTCACTTTTATATAGCGCAAACTTTACCCGCAGGTATCAGAGCGCTTTAAATCAGCATGCTTATAACAAGCAAGACTAGCACTCTATATTACTGCCAACTTTGCTTAGCATAAGCAACAGCTAACCATTCACAAACAATGTTTATATACCAATTGCAAATTAAAGAAAACAATTTAATGCAAAGCATTGTCATTTACAATGCCAGTAACTCAAACTTTAATGCTGCGAGACCTATTGCATTGCAAATGCTTGTTTCTATTTTCCAATGTTTGATCAGATCATATATAATTTTGAATGTGAGCTTGAATTGCCTGTATAACATTAGTAAGGCTTAAAGTTGCAGGAGTGTTGTAAGCCTGGATATTGTATCATGACATCTATGAGATGGTCTGTGTTCGTACCACGTTCATTTACAGTTACATGAACGCACCATCATGAGTACACAATGTCCTAGCTCAGCCTTCTCTACAGTTGCTAGTATCGCCACATTCTAGATCAGTGTGTTCCTGTATTCATGACCACTTTGTACTAATGAGAGAGAACACGAGCACAAAACTGCTTGAAGAAAGTTCTTATGACTAAAAATAATTCTCTAAGACTTGCCTAGCCTTCCTCTGGGTGCTTGTGTTATTCAACTTATTTCAGACTGTTGTGAGTGTGGTTTTTGTATGCCTTCACAATAGTACTCGTGGGATGCCACCACCATAGTATGACAAAATCCAGCTGGCCACAAGACTACCATCAGAGGTGCTTTTGTGTGACAGTTGTGATGGTTTTCCCTAAGAGCAGCTTGGGCCAGGAACACATTTCACGGTGGCTGCTGAGTAAACCATTGAATGTTCTTCAATTATCTTTAGCATTACTGACAAAGGTCACATTGGAACTGGTGACCAAAAGATGAAAGACCATGTAACAAATTACAAGCCATCCAGTTCACCCTCAGCCGTTTTAGAATTCCAAAATACATTACCATTAACTAGAAAAACAAAATACTGGAAGTTAAATTGTAATTCACTGCAGTAGTGTGCAATGAAAATGCTTTATTTTTTTCCCATGAGAATAAGCAGAAAACATATGAATTAATTTTTCAAGATATTGGAATGTGATCTAATCTCTCTACAACTTCCTGAAATTAGTCCTGTAGGCGTGATAGAATTGTGGATAATTATACTGGGTATTATTGCTTGCTTCATACGGATGTACTTTAGTGTACCATTCCTTCAAGGTGTTACTCGGAGCTCTGCCTCCACTGCCTTTTTGTGGTATGCAAAGTAAAATGTTTCTCTGTGCACTTACAATGTTTGCTCCACAAATTTATCAACACTGCAAATTTGAATAATTTAGCATGGGCTATGTCCTTTCACTGCTTCCGGATGTGAGGAAGGGGAAAGCAGTGTTCCATTCTTGGCCACAAATTTCATTGGTTTCTATTTAGGACGTGGAATAAATTTGTCTCTTTTTTTACCCCATGTAAATATCTAAATTGTACAACCATCACATCAGACAATTGTACATTACTCTTGTTTCAGAATGAGAAATGTTTGCTTTTTTTGATTGTTCTAGTGGCAGTGTGCCCTTTAAACTGTAATTTTGTCTTTTTTTTGTGAATTGCCCTTTTTTCTCTTGGACTATAGAAGAACACTATTAAATCATTTAATTTGTCAGAAGTATATCAATGTCAAAAAGCTATAATTTTATTTTTATTTTGTATCTAGTGCGGAAGCTTCTCCTGCTGAATGTTGCCAACATGCCAAAATCCTGGAGGACACTCAGTTTGTCGATGGTTATAAACAGTTGGGCTTTCAAGAGACAACCTACGGAGAGTTCCTTAACCGGCTTAGGGAAAACCCACGACTTATTGCCTCATGCCTGGTTGCAGGGGAAAAGCTAAACCTAGAGAGCACACAAAGTGTCATCCATACTGTCTTTACATCTCTTTATGGAAATTGTATAATGCAGGAGGATGAAAGCTACCTCCTTCAGGTCTTGCGTTACTTGATTGAATTTGAACTCAAAGAGAGTGATGATCCACGAAGATTGTTGAGAAGAGGCACGTGCGCATTCAGCATCATTTTCAAACTTTTCTCGGAAGGTCTTTTTTCTGCTAAACTCTTTCTCACCGCAACATTGCATGAGCCCATTATGCAGCTGTTGGTCGAGGATGAAGACCACCTAGAAACTGATCCAAACAAGTTGATTGAGCGTTTTTCTCCAGTACAGCAGGAAAAGGTGTTTGGTGAAAAGGGCACGGAGAGGTTTAAACAGAAAGTCCAGGAAATGGTGGACTATAATGAGGGCAAACTTGTGACCTTGGTGAACAAATTCATTGGATACCTCAAGCAGAACACATATTGCTTTCCACACAGCTTGCGCTGGATTGTGTCTCAAATGTATAAAACGTTGTCTTGCGTGGAAAGACTGGAGCTGGGGGAGGTTCGGGCCATGTGCACTGACCTTCTTTTGGCATGTTTAATTTGTCCTGCAATAGTAAATCCAGAGCAGTATGGAATCATCTCTGATGCTCCCATCAACGAAGTTGCACGATTTAATCTGATGCAGGTATAGTTACACCACCTTATTCTAAAAGCATGAATTTTTCATTATGTAAAAATTATCTTTTGTGTTTTTCAGCTGAAAATATTGGAAATATTCATCCTCCTATACTTCAAATGCACTTTGCACCTAGAGATTAGCTATAAGAAGTTATTTATTGTCATCGCCCTCAATTGCAAAGAGCATTGACCTGAAATAGAAAGCAGCAGTAATGTCTATCGTAATATACCATGCCTCTTCCTTTACAGTTGGCCATGTATGCGTGCCTTCTACATAGCCATGAACCTTACATTCAGCATTCTTCTACAAGGCCATCTGACCACATTATCTCTTTTCGAATAACAATTCTTCTGATCAGATTCTCCCCTAGTTTGAATAATTTGAGCTGCCAGACCTGGAGCCCAGTAACCTTGTTGCAGAACCATTTATGTAAAAACATGGCTCTGTCCAGATTCAGAGTTAAAGAATGTACCTTACAACAAAGCCCTATAAGCCAGGCGCGCTTCTGTAAAGGACTGCTAACTTTTCTGCAGTCAACTGAAGACTTTTCTGTTTTGTAAAACATTTGCTCAGCAGTAACCTTTTTCTGTGTTTCCTCATTATCTTGCAAATTACGCTTTGGAGCAGGAGACATGTCTGGATAATAAGATTTTAGAGTATAAATTTGAAATGCGTTGTACAGGATAGGGGTGGTTGTAGAACAGATCATAAAATGAAGTTGCAGTTCTGTTGGTCTGCCTAGTTTTCTTTAACATGAACAATGACTTGTAACAATTTAGGTTTCACTTAAAGCAGTTGTTGTCACATAGTAAAAATGTGTCCCCTCCCTTCCTTTTCCATGTCACCCTCAACCTAGGTTGCTCATGCTAGGACAATGTATCTGAAAATGGTTCATGGGCTGTTCAGTGCACCCCTGGTTGGTGTCTAACTTGGTTTCTTTCTCATTTCTCATTCCTAACCAGAGCTTTGTTAGACCGGAGTTGGTGTCAAGGAAATGCTCCCTTCCTACAACTCCCATATAGGCTTTGTCTTCAAAATCTGAAAAAAGATTTAGAGCTGTGTAAACACCTGCACGAGGGGCAGTGAGGCTTCTTGATTGGTTAACTCGCTTATGCTGGCCAATCGGATAATGAGAACTGTCTGGAAGACGCTCATTTTGTGCTATGTGGCTATTTTGAGAACACATTTATTTATGAAATGCCCAATTTGTCCTAGTATAAACTTGCCCTCCCCAATTGGCAGATGGGTTCTAAACAGGACATATGTGTGGCAAAAATGTTTTTTGAACATGTGTCACCTTCTATAGGTATTTGACAGAATGAACAGCGTTGGAGCCTAGGAAGTTATTTTCTCATCTAGGAACTTTAGCACACAGGTAAATAGTATTATCCCTCTGGGAATTTCCATCGCACTGCTTGCCAGATTTAGAAATGCTATATTGAAACATTGATAAGCATACCCATCCTCGAGAATCTGTAGGCTTAAAATTAGACCTGATCAGGAATGCTTTTCAGTCCTGATTTAAGTTCTCAAAAAATATCTCTGCACGTAAAAGCTGTAGTTCAACAACCAGTAATGCATCAAGGTCTCATTCTTTAGGTTACACTTAATATGAGGCAAAATATCTCACAAATGATGAACTGGTTATGTAATAGGTTCTCTGGTAGAACATGGTGTTTCTGGGCGGCAGATGTTGTTCAGTTCCATCAGTTACGGGCAGGGGTCTTATCTTTTGTAAGGAGCTGCAGCAGAATAGGGTGCGCATCAATCAGCTCTCGGAGCAGGTTGTAGCTGGTCAAAGGCAGGTCCAAACCAGTAGACTTTCCGGAGTGGAAAGCTGCTATGACGGGAACAGGTGCAAAAAGAACAATTGATTGACTTAATGTTGAACAATGTCAAACATTCACCCCAGTACAGACAGCTGGGCCTATCGTTTTTTACTCCACATGCCATTCCAGTTTGGACCCAGCCATATGCAAATCAGTCTTGACCCTGCTCCCAATGGGAGCAGTCCAGCCCGAACTGCCAGGCCAGGTCCTCCCTGGACTGGAAACAAGCATCCTGGGACTGGTTTTGGGGGTTCACCCCCTCATCAGCCAGACTAGCTTGACTCCAGTGGCATAGAGAGCACGGCACCACGTCTGGGCATACCCGTCCCACTCGGGTGACAAATGCAAAAAGAACAACTGATGGACAGAATGTTGAACAATGTCAAATATTCACCCCAGTACAGAGATCGTAGCCTAAATCCATTGTGTTTTGCTCCCATAACATTCCAGTTTAAACCCAGCCATATGCAAATCAGTCTTGACGTGCTCTCTGTAGAAACAGTATAGCCCGAACTGCCAGGCCAGGTCCTCCCTGGACCGGAAGCCAGCTTCCTGGTACCGGTTTCGGGGTTTCACATGACTGGAACAGGAGCAGAGCAATGAACTGGTTGCAGTGCCATGCAAGGTCTTATTTGAATCAAATCCAGAGATCAACGCAGTGGCAGTACTTGCACCTTGTTATCCAACCAAGACAGCAGGCCTGATGACAGATTTTCTAAAAATGTCACTACGCCTGCCATTATAATCTGTGCTGTGTGGGTTAGGCTGCTGTGAGAGTATATAGGCAGAACACAGAATTATGAACATCGTGGGTTTTTATCCAACCTCTTGCTCAACAGTTAAATTTGCATTTTTATGTGTACAGCCTTTGAGAAACCAAATATTGTAAAGTAGCAGCACTACCTTCTGTTTTGTCACCGCTTCCTTTATTGTAGCGGTAGGAAAGTGCCTCCTTTTGACATGGTCACCCCCACTTTTAGACCCAGTACTGATGCTTTTTGACTGAAAGTGCTCTGGGTCCCTGCTAACCAGTTCCCTGTGCTCTTTCCCTAGAACAAGGTTCAATTGTTAAACTATTTGGCAAAGACTTTAGCACCACTGTAAGTTCCTAGTAAATGGTACCCCTGGTACCAAAGGCATGGGTACTAAAGAGGGCCCCTAAGGCCTGCAGCATGTATTATGCCACCCAAAGGGAGTCACACACAAATTGCATGCACACTGCCATTGGGGACTGTGTCAAATGGTGAAACCATTTTGAAAACCCAACATGGTACACTGGCTATACACATTGGATATACTGTATATCTGATAGAGACTTGGTGTCTAAAATATTTAAAAATCAGTTTTTTTCTAAATTAGTCTAGTTTCTTCTTGAGTGTGTGTCTCATTTATTGACTCGGTGTGTACAACAAATGCATAACACTGCTCCCTGGAAAGCCCAAACTGCTCACCCACACTACCACAAAGAGACCTTTTGGGATTATTAATTTAAGCCCTCTGAACCAAAATGGTTCGCCTGGACTTTCTACATAGTGTACCTCATTTTGGTGCACTACATAAAAAGCCAGCTACCTACAGTAACCTTGAGTGTGTTTCTTGTAGGTCACTCTAGCTGATCAAGAACAAACTAGATTTCCTCAACATTTCAGAGCAACAGGATGAAACATGACACTTAATAGAAACTATATTTTCAAACTCTGTCTTAATCGTGCAGGAAGCAATTTAGAATTCTTTTAAGCTGGATTTTAAAACGTTGCCCATACTACTTAGTAAGGTGTAAAATAGTGTAATAACATTTCATTATATTTAGTTTATTTCATATTGTGTATTTTGCCAAATCTTTACTGCTTTGTTTGAGAACTTTGTTTGCTCTGTAGTGCTTTCCTTTGACCAGTAAGAGATGACTCTTTACATCAGAGAACTACTTCTGAGTTACTAGGCTATGGTTTAAAATAGTGTTTGATTCCCAAGATTACATTTCTTGTTTCTGAAGTATGTGCGAAGATCCTTAATGTTCTGGATTGCAGTTCATCAGAACATTGACAACCATCCTAACCCTACATCACCCAGGTCCACAATTTGCTGGGGTCTTAACATTCCCTGGTATATGTAGCACTAAGACTAGGCATGTACCCAAATATCTCCAACCCCTCCTGGCAGTTCTGGCTGAAGATGCTCCTCATCAAGAAGACTAATGCTGTAGACACAGCCAGTGCCATTTAGGTGCTCTATTCATCATCCTTTAAAGCAGTTACTCAATGAAATATTCTTCGTCTTTTTTATTTTTTTTATTTTTACTTGCACCTGTCATCCAACATCTCAGACATGCTCTTGCACAGCACTCCTTTTTATCCTCTTACATGCTCTTGAGGTTTATGGTAGCTTTGTACCTCTATGTATTCTAAGTACATTACCCACATAGATATTTACACACCTTTCCCATTGCTGCGTTCAATATGCTAGAACATGACTTTTGTGGTTAGAACTACACAGAACCACAAAGGTCCACCTCAAACATGTACCCTTCCCAGCAATGCGAAGGGTACATATGTGGAAAATTTACTTCCGCTACCACTAATCCGAACCTTCAAAGAATGAAGACAATCTGTGAATTCCCGTGCTCTGCACTTTGAGCAGAGGAAGCGATGACTTTTGTTTACGCTCTGATTTCATTTTGAAAGTTCCTCTTAATTCACAATGATTCAATCAATTTGTCAGATTGGCAGCACAGTCTATGCGCTCAGGATGTCGACAAGTACTCGTCTAGAAGTGGCAAGAATTTGTTAAAGTTTCTCTTTCTATATTATAGACCTGTTCATTGGTAACTTTAATCCTGTCGTCTGTATGCTCTTTACTGTTGGTGTTGATTTGGAGTCCAGTGATGTTTTCACTTCCTCGCACTATTACTCAATCTGGAACTGTAGTGGTTTGACCAAGTGACGACTAATGAGGAACTTAACGAGGGCAATACTTGTGCAGAACGTTTTAAAGGAGTATTTATTTTTCTTCCCATGACAAAATAATGCTTCTGTTACATTGCCTTAAGTTTTAAGTTAGTAATGTACATTCAAAATTACATCTAGAGCAATCTGCTTTATGAATTGAGCATCTTCATTAAGAGCATATTTCTATTAATATATATTGGCTGTTCTCAATTCCAATTATTTTAAGGTCTCAATGCCACCAATTAGCAATGAACTAGATTACAAGTTCCGATTTGCTTAATGTTTGACTGTAGCATCTGGGAGTACGTGTGACAGGCATGTTCTTTGGGCCCTGTGGAAGTGAGAGTATACTGGTGGCATGTGTTTGGTACAGCTGGTTTAGCAATGGTGTCTTAGGACACAGGTCCTGGTGCACTAAATGGGTAACCAGGTTTCTCTTTTTCAGGCCCTTGGACTCTCCTGAGATAGCGAGGTTGAGCATATACCACTGGGTCAGAGATACAAATTCAGCATAAAACAGTAAATAATAGGACAATTACTTCTATGAAGAATTTGTCTTTGCTTGTAAGTAAAGTATGGGATATTTCAAATTAAGGGAGACTAAATTACACTGCTGCCTCCTAAGGCCTTGGTACTCGGACAATCTAATAGAGCTTAAGGGCTAGACACTTCTTTTAACATTACCACATGGAATGGTGTAATGGATAAAAAAATTGAGTTTTCTATTTGCTGTCTTCAGCGTTTCTCATGTTTTACTCACACCCTGCCAGTGTGGCAGAAGTGCCAGAAAGCAGCAATGTACGAAGTGCTGCTAGATGCATCTTCCTGCAGATTCCTCACCTTATGAATGTCCTCCAGGGACCAAACTAGATTTGGAAACCCTTTTCCCCAGTATCGATTCTCCAGCTGATGGCTTGCAGCCTCAGCCAGCGACTCTTCATACTAGGATGTAACATTATTGTATAAAAGTCCCAAGCAGGCGTGCTGGCATCAGTTATTGTTTGAGTGCACCTCCCCAACGTGGGTCTGGAGCTTTTACTTTGAAAAGTGCCTAGAACCATCAGCAGCACTTTTCAGAGCCAAGCTCAAAACTGTACTATTCACCCAATAAGCTATTCCGCTCCGGTAGTTTCCAGTAAGCATCAGCTCCTTAGCGCGGGGACACGCCGCTGTGCGTCACCAAGCGCTTTACAAAACCCCCTAAATAAAATAAAATACTCTCTGGTCACCGATAACATTCCTCAGCTTTTCACAGCCCGAGGTCCAAAACGTCTCCTAAGATGTCTGAATTTTTAAAACCCATTGCAGATATTGCACGAAGATGCCTTTCGACTTTTGCGACATCAGCATTTAGTATCTTGTCTCCGACTAAGACTCCACGGGTTGTGACTCATGTTCATTGATGTACCCGGAGGTCATCAAAGAGAAGGAGGCAAAATTTCTTTTTGCTGCTCCCTTGAAGTATGTGTCAATGTGGTCCCCTTCAGGTAAGTCGCCTAACACGGAACACTCTTTTAAATGATGTTGGGGGCTTGGTGAAGCCGATGATGGCAGCAGCTTGAACTGGTAGCACCTGTCCCGGCTGCCTTACAAAGGTGTTTTTCCTGGTTCCACATACCATGAGTAGAACTCTTGCGGTGGCCACTGAGCCCCTTCAGCCCCTGGGCACCCCCAAAAGTGGCAAGAACGGGTCGTATTGTTGAGCAGATGCCTCTGACCGCACTGAGAGCCGATGCACTGGGGCATTTTGAGTTCGAGTCCTCGCTACTGCAAACTGTCGTACAGCGCCTGGCCTGCGGGGCCTGCACAACTCCCTGCAGGGAGACTTGTGCTTGCGTCTCGATTGGCGGAGACAGCGTGAGCAGCTGCATAAAGGTGCCGCCCTCCATCGATCAGAGGCCTTCACCACCTGGCCTAAGATGGTGTTGCTCAGCTACTGTGTCTGCCACACCTGAAGGGAGCTTATCCTACCTTGCTTCGCTGGGGAATGTGGGGCTCGGGCCCCAGCGTGGCACCCTCCACCCACCCCTGTTGAAGTTTACGACCGCCGCCTGAGATCGCTGAGTGGCTCATCCCAGCGCTGGCCCTATTACTCTCCTCTTGTCATGTGTGACTGCTGTGGTGACGGCATGGGGGTGGGTGCTGGGCGGGTGTCCTTGTGAGCTGGGACCTGTCATTGGGAGCACAGACTTTTTGGGTATGGGCCTGCGGTATCCTGTTTGTGTAGCCAGAATCACAGGTCCTCTTAGACGCAGGGTCGTGGGGTTGCAGAGTACCTGCAACTTTCGGATATCGACCCCCTGTATCAAAGTCCCACAGAAAAAGCTCTAGAGGGGGGACCCCCTTCACTGCCACAAAGAGACGGATTCACTGACATCTGGTCACCCGAGGGAGGCTCTGCGATATTGTACTGGTGTTGCTGCAAAGCAGATCTTCTGGTTCTTTTATAAGGTTGGGGATCTGTTGGGTGGTCGCTTGTTGCGCCCGACAGCGGACGGCCCTAGCTCCTAATCTCCTGCATGATGGCAGGCTGTAGGTCTAAAAAGGAGAGCTCGATTAAAGACATGGTACATGCGGCCTCTATGAAATGTGATGAAGGGGCCTCTAAAGTACCCAGGTAGAGGCCTGAGGTGGGGCAACTTACCCTCCGACCCCGCCATTGATGATCACCAGCTAACCAAGAGCGTTATAACACAACTCTTCTCAGAGCACAAGAATGACATCAGAGCTGTCAGAGCAGATCTTCAGCAGTCTCTCTGATATGCACACGGATGTAGGGGATCTCGGAGTGGATACATTTGAAAAGGCACAAGACGGACCCTGCTTAGTGCTAGAAGAATATAGGGTGCGGCTCATGGAAATGAGTGAGCAAGTCCTTGTGTTGCAAGGGAAATGGGAAGATCTTTAGAACCGGTCCCGGTGCTCCAAAATCCGCATAAGGGGAATGTCCAATGGCAAAGTGGTTAAGGCCTTGCAGAGCCGTTCTTAGAAAGCTCTAGACCAGATTAGCTCCGGATTGATCTGGCACACAGGGTGGGGCCGTTTGGTGAGGATCCAACCTGCCTCTGGACCTTCAGTGATTTTTTTTTTTACCTCCAACTAAGACATTGTCCCCATTTCCTCTGGGATTCAGCAAGGTGCTACCAGAACTCTTGCACCATTTGACTCTACTCCATTGCGCTGGCGACACCCATGCTATGTTTAAGATCTATGCTATGATAAACACCAAAGAGAATACTTTCCCTTTCAATGTTCCTGGGAAAGAGATATGGGTACAACCCTAGACCAAGCCCAATGGGACGAAATACGTATCGCCACACATAGCGTCACACACCACATAAAGGGAAAGGAAATGCTAGCCAGAATTTTTTTACCAATGGCACTACACTCCTAATCCCTTAGCTAAAATTAAACCTGGATGGGACACGTGCTGCTGTCAAGATTTTGGGGAGGAGGGTACATTGTTACGCTTGTTATGGTCCTGCCTGACCATAGTCCCATTTTAGGACTCCGTCTCACCACCATCAGGCAGATCATAGGTGCCTCCCTTGCTAGGTACCCAGATGTTACTATTTTGGGATGGCCCACTGATGAGCTATATCCCCTATGGGGTTAGGAAGGGGCATTCGATCTCCCACTTATTTCTGCCAAGCAATCCATCCTATTGCTCTGTGGCCAGCTGACGCCACCAACGGAACTCCTCTGGATCAAAAGACAATGGCGGCTCCTGGGCATGGAAAAACTGTGAAGTGAAACTAAGGGCGAGGTCAAGGAGTTTGCAAAACAATGGCAGCCGCTGTTCTACTTTTTGCGTCAGACTACAGGGAATGGCCCCGAAAAGTTTGGAGGACTCCAAGCTCGACCACTATTATTCCTCAGTTTGCCCCTCTACTAATGATGCCTCTAAGCTGCTGACTACCTATACACACCTATCAGGGCTTTTGTCGTTCTAGCGCTTTCAATGTCTCTTTACTTTTGCTTATTCCTTCTACAGTTTGTTGGAATGAACGGGTCAAGCGGAGGGAGGATTTCTGTTGGGTGTTGAGTTTGTTGTTTTGTTGACTTTTTTGTTTTTTTTTGTTTTTTTAACCAACATTAATAACCAGCATTTGCAATGCAATAGGTCTCGCATTAGGAAAGTTTGAGCTATTGGTATTGTAAATGACAAATTTTGTATTTATGTGTTGGTTTTGAAAATAGCTAAATTAATAGCTTTGTCATTTACAATTCCAATAGTTTTAATTTATGCAAATGTGACACCTATAGCATTTGTAATGCAATATGTGTTGTATTTACGTGACTTAGATGTATTGATATTACAAATAGCAATGGCTTTTATTTTTTTAATAATTAATGGTTGCACAGATTTATGCTGTAAAGGCGCTGAGTAATGTGTTGGCGCCGAGTGATGCTGTGGCATTCACTGATGCTGTGGTAGCGCATAGTGATGCTGTGGTGGCGCATAGTGATGTTGTGGTGCCCCTGGGTGATGTTGTGGTGCCCCCGAGTGATGTTGTGGTGCCCCCGAGTGATGTTGTGGTGCCCCCGAGTGATGTTGTGGTGCCCCTGAGTGGTGGTGTGGTGCCGCTGAGTCATGCGATAGAGGGAGTGCGATAGATAGATGGAGTGAGGGCGGTGGATGGGGTGAGGGCGGTGGGTGGGGTGAGGGCGGTGGGTGGGGTGAGGGCGGTGGATGGGGTGAGGGCGGTGGATGGGGTGAGGGCGGTGGATGGGGTGAGGGCGTAGAGAGAGTGAGGGCGTAGAGAGAGTGAGGGCGTAGAGAGAGTGGGGTGTAGAGAGATGGGAGAGACTGATGTAGAGAGAGAGTGGGGTGTAGAGAGATGGGAGAGACTGGTGTAGAGAGAGAGAGAGGGGTGTAGAGAGAGGGGTAGTAGGATTGATGCATGAAACACTGCAATAGAAAATAAGCAAGCCATGAAAAGAAACAGGTGGACGTGCAATTGTAAAAGATCATTACCTTTATGTTCGCTGCTGACATCACGTGTGATGGTATAGTTTCAGCACGTGATTGTAACATCAACTCACCCTGCTATACTCACGCAGTCGGTATGGCATGGCATTCATTTGGAATTCGTAAGGCCAGAGGTTACAACTATAAAACAGCCTGAAGGGTTGAGCCCATGTTCACTATAACACGAGCATAGCTTAAAATAAGGATGTTTCGTTTTGTGCAGATACATGTGCAATTTTAAACTGCAGCGAGTTTCACTCTCGTTGCTGACATCAAGTGTGATCGTATATTTATGGCACTTAATTCTGACATCAACTCACCCTGCTATTCTTATGCAGTTGGTACATGGCAAGCCATTAGTAGGGAATTGGTAAGGCCAGAGGTTACAGCTATGAAACAGACTGAAGCGCTAAGCCGATGCTCACTATAACATGAGCATAGCTTATAAGAAGATTGTTTTGTTTTATACAGGTGGATGTGCAATTGTAAAAGATCAGCGAGTAGCACGCTCGCTGCTGACATTTGATGTGATAGTATATTTACCGCACTTAATCAAGACATCAACTCACCCTGCTATCCTTACGCAGTCGCTACATGGCGTGCCAGTTGTTGGGAATTCATAAAGGCAGAGGTTACAACTATAAAACAGCCTGAAGCGCTGCGCCATTGTACCCTATAACACAAGCATAACTTAAAATAAAAATATTAATGCTGCTAATATATTATGCGAGAAGGTGTACATTTGAAAAACAATTTCATGTATGCTAATGATGCAGCGCAGTGGACTTAGGCCCACTTTAGGAAGCAGATCATATGTTCACAACCACAAAGAATTGGCTCCAGTGTCCTCTAACCGCGTCCATGCAAAGTGCACGCAGCCAGTTCGGCATTATCCCTCACCTGCAACTGTAAATAATGTCTGAAAAGGGGGAAAAAAAAAGACAGACAAAGTCTAGTATAGAGTGAAATGTTAACTTGTTTTCGCCAGTTGGGAAAAGAAATCAAGACAAGATAATTAAGTCTTTAAGCCTTGCAGTAAAGATTGTAATCTCTTCGTTCCCAACATCTGTGAGATGCAAATGAACAAACAGCATGATGCTAAGGGCCTTAAAAAACCCAGCAGATCACTGCTAAAGTAAGGGGTACAAAAACAACATCCCCTTCGCATTCACATACCTTTAAATGCCTGCTACATATAATTACTTTGTTAAAGTACAGAAAAAAGAATACTTCATGTTTCCCCAAATGCAACATTAAGTATGGACACAGAAGACTCCATAAAATGCCAGAAAATAAAACTAACTAAGCACTTTCACAAAATAAAAAAGAATGCATTCAATGGCAGTAGAAGTGATGCATCAAACACTGCAAGTACAGACCTAGGAGATTCCGTGAAATGACTGAAAATAAAATGAACCAAGCACTATCCATAAAATAACAAGGCATGTGGCATAGAAGGACGCTGGTAAAAACAACAAGCCCTCGGCATTGCGCGCTGGGGAAAATTCACGCTTGAATGCCTGAAGTCGGAAGGGTGGGAGGGAACCTTTGAAGTGTGAAGCTCTCCCTGCATTGCTGTGGCGGGTCTGGAGCGCGTGCACGGGCACATGAACTGCATGTAATCCGAATCCGCGCTTGATTCAAAGAGTTTGTTTCAGCTACAATAGATCGACATCTGCAATGCGCAAGCGCATTGGCAGAGGTCGACCTAAAAACGTATTAAACATTAAAAATGATGTTACCAAAGGAAACACAAAAAGCACTAGGAGACATTTTCTTCTTTTTTGAGGAAATGGCCCCTCATGAAGGACCATTCGGAGTCCTGATTCTGGACTCTTCCCTGCGGTCTGAGCCGATTCCAGAGTTTAAAAAACAGAAGCAGCAATTCCGGACTCAGTTGACCTGATAGCTCTTCTAGCCCTCAATATGGTTGATTGTCTGGCGTCTGTGGACCTTCAGCAGGCCTTTGGATTTTCCAATCTGTTCTGCCAACAGAGGTTACCCGAGCTGCCTACAGAGGTTACCTGCGGTTCACTGTGGGATTCCAGCACCGTCGAGGTTCCTGTAATTTTAACTGATGACTCTACCATTGGTTTTCCCGAAAGTTTTTGAAGTTGTGGTAGCTCACTGTGGAGGTCAGATAACCATGTGTTTCTGTACTTGTATGACCTGGTTGATGATGCTGCGTAACATGTACTGGTGGAGGAACCTCTTTTGTGTAAAACTTCCTCCACAACCTGGGCTTTACAATCAGTTCCCAGAAGTATTGTGTCAACCCACACAGATGATGACCTTCTTGTGAACGGTGCTACAGTCAAATCAGGGTTTTTTCCTCAGTGTATTGCAAATAATCGGGATATGATTTGACACTACGTTAAACCACCTGATCAACCCAATACTCAATCTCTCTCTTAGTTCAGGTGAGGTCCCCCTGCCATGGAAACAGGCTTTCATCCTGCCTCTGATCAAGAAAGCTAACCTAAATCCAGAATCCCACGCCAATTACAGACCCATCTCCCTCTTGCCAGCACTCGCGAAAGTGGCTGAGAAACATGTTCACACCACCCTGTCCCTTTTTCTCGAGACCAACGACATACTCCACAAGTCGCAGTCTGGTTTTCGCTCCAATCTGAGCACGGAAACAGCCCTGCTCGAGGTCACCGAGGCGATTAAGGAAACCTTAGACAATGGAGGCAAAGTCATGCTGGTGATGCTGGACCTTTCGGCGGCTTTCGACACCGTCCCCCATGACCGTCTCCTTTCTAGACTCTGGGAGATTGGTCTGAGGGGGACGGTGTTCCAGTGGTTCAGGTCTTTTCTTTGAATCGCCAGCAAACGATCTGGGCCCCCCCTTTCTCGGCCGCCATGCCGTCCTTGGAGGTCGGAGTTCCGCAGGGCTCAATTGTGAGCCCTGCTCTCTTTAACATCTATATGACCCCATTGGCGGCATTGGTGAAAGATTTCGGGGCCCAGATCGTCTCGTATGCGGATGATACACAACTGTTGTTTACTTGTGACAAGGGCTGCGATTTTGACGGGCCATCTATTCGGGACTGCCTTGGGGCTGTGTTTGACTGGTTTAGTCGCAACAACCTCGAATGCAATCCCGATAAGTCAGAGGTGCTCTTCTTTGGCGGCCCCGCGGACCCTAGATGGAAGGAATGGTGGCCTACTGCTATGTTCGCTCCTGCCATCGACTCAGGGGCTGCAAAGAATCTGGGTATCCAGATTGACAATAGCCTCTCCTTCAGGGCCCAGGTGTCGGCTCTGGCCAGCAGGTGTTTTGCGATCCTGAAGATGTTGAAGTTCCTGCCGCTTCTTTCCTTAGAGCATAGAAAGATTACGGTACAGGCCCTGATAGGCTCTCGCCTGGACTACTCCAACGTACTATATCTGGGCCTTCCGGACTTCCTCCTTGCGCGTCTCCAGGTTGTGCAAAACTCGGCGGCCCGGGCCATCTTTGGCCTTACTAGAAGAGCCAGGGCCAGTGAACTTCTTAAATTCCTTCACTGGCTGCCTATTAAGAAGCGGATCACTTTTAAAGCCCTGACCATTGCCTTTAAGGCCCTTCATGGCACGGGTGCATGTTATCTTCAAAAACGTATCAGCTTCTATCTTCCTTCTAGATCCTTGCGTTCCGCCACCCAGGCCAGGGCAGTCACCCCGGTGATCCGTCGTGCCCGCTGCAGGGGGGCGGT
Organism: Lissotriton helveticus; assembly: GCF_964261635.1. Taxonomy (NCBI): domain Eukaryota; kingdom Metazoa; phylum Chordata; class Amphibia; order Caudata; family Salamandridae; genus Lissotriton; species Lissotriton helveticus. The sequence goes on from NC_136065.1 coordinate 2,086,417,323, forward strand.
CCTTTAAACATCTCGCCCCGCGGCTTTGGAACACTCTTCCTTTGTCACTCAGATCTAACACCAGTCTGTTGGCATTTAGGAAGGATCTGAAGACTCTGCTTTTTATGCAATAACTTGTCTTTTCTGTATCTGCCCGCTCTCCCTGTCTACCTTCTACGCTGGGTCAGTGAGGGTCTTCAGCGCCGGGACACTCTTCGGAGTAGCCGTGCGCTATAAAAGTACCCTCTTAACATAACATAACATAACACTGATCCTGGTTCTAAAGATTATGCCTGCTGGGACTGAGGACCTTATGCTTTCTGTTGGTGCAGAAAGCGAGATGGCACATAAGAGCTCTTCAGTGGTGATTCAGTCTGTCCTTCTAAATCTGTACTTGTGCATGTGCCTGTCCAATTTGTTGGTGGGCCTTCAGACTTTCTCAAGCACAGGCTACAGTGCTCAGCGTTGCTTCATCCTTCATCTGAGCCTTTGATGCACCTTGGAGCAGCTTTCACATAAGCTGATTGAGCAGTGTGTGTTCAATCTTGCCAAGAAGGCCTTCTTCAACTCCATTTCAGGGAACACAATTTAAGTATTATCTAATAGTGCCTCTGTCGTAGTGCAGCAGGCAGCGAGGTGTGGGGTTGTAGACCCTGTGTTAGGTCGTTTGGCTGTCACTGTGGATCCAACATACGGGCATTTTCGCAGTAGGGTCACACATTGTAGGCTTCCTGAATGTGAAACCATATCATGTCAGTTACCTCTCCTAGAGGACCACAAGTGGAAACTTCACCCTCAAAGTGACAGCGTTATCTTTACATATTGGAGTGATGATACCTGGATCTCTGTACCACAGCCCAGAACAAGAAGTGGCTTAAGGTTTCGTAATATATAGCTTCCTTGAAAGGCTCCTTTGGGATGTCATCAGGTTCAATTGGTCCCGAGCCCTGCTTGACACTATTCCACCAACTTGTCTTCTGCTTAGCATTCTGTGCCATGTGTGGCATGATGGTGCACACCTTATCTTAATCACCCCAGACTTGATGAGGCGGAATTAGTGCTGTGAATAAGAAGATTCCAAGCTACAAAAATCTACATCTTGCTGTATTTGTTGCTCTCATTGATGCTCTCTTTATTCCGCCCTGCATGTCTCAATGGAGCATAGGAAAAAACTACGAGGAAATCATGCCAGGACGTTGGTTGCAGCCTTATGTACTCAAATGTCCTGCTATCTTGGGTGGGCGCAATTACACTTGAGGTCGAAAGGCAACATCTAGTGACGTTTTAGAGCTATTACAGGGGAAAAATAGTTTCTGGTCTCAGTCTGAAATCTAGAGAATATAAAATGAGTAATCTCCTGGAAGATTATGTGTAGGAAATCCGCCTTTTCTGTGTGTTTTTCTTATTCTGGATCCTATATTTTTGCTGGCTTTCGAATTCTGTGTACTTTAGCCCTGTGCTTGTGTTCTATCTTTTTAAACATCATCAAATTGGCCTATTCCTAATTGGTATATGTAACTTACCTATAGGTTTCTATTATATGGTACAAAATGTCCCAAGGGCCTATACGCTTAATGTCACTAGTGGACTGCGGCTTATGCCATCCACTGAATGTGCCTTCGGACCTACTGTTTTTTTTTCTTCTTTTTATTGGTATTTCACAAAAGACGGCAATACAAAAGTACATCAGCAGGATTACACTTAGATGCAATATATTTGTTTCATACATTCTGTAACTGCTTAACCATGCTCATCAGCATTCTCACATACAAAGTGTCCTGTATTAGTGCACATAGTGATACCACGAATTTGTAACTAGATTCTTGAACATGCCTTTTAGTTTAACTTAACTCCCTCAACACCCACCCCCCGCGCCCCCACAAGGACGTCCCTTGGATTCTTATTGTATAACATGTCGTTATAGATTGAATTCCTATTTTTGTGTGTTATATGAAGGCTGTGAGTCAGTTGTCTCGGTCTGTGAGTCTGTGTTCGGCTTAGTCTGGAGGTTGTTTATCATCAATGATCATGCTAGGAGGTCGTCGGCCAATCTTTCATCTTTTCGAACCAGTTTCATTCTTACGCACTCAGCTGTGGCCCATTCACACATATCTTTTAACCATCGGTCTACTCTCGGGTACGTTGGTCTTTGACATTCAATCGCAATGCATCTTTTAGCCATAATTAAACCCAGCATAGCAAATTTCCTGCTTAGCTTCTTATTTTTAGGTGTATGGAGCAGACCCAGTACTCTCGTGATTTCCCTCCCTGATGCCATTTTTATTTTTGAGGCACTTCTTCCCAGAATTTAGTCACCTGTGGGCACGCCAAAACTATATATATATATAAAATCTGCTGCTGTTTGTCTGCATCTATGGCATTCGTCTTATCGCTCTTGGTATAATTGGCTTAGGGCCTTTGATGGGAGGTAGGATTGATGGAAGTAATTATATTGTATGAGTTTGAAACGTGCATTAGAGCAGCCCAGTTTTACCCCTTCATGTATCTTCTCCCATTCTTTCTCTGTGATTTGTCCTCCTACCGCTACCTCCCATTTCTGTTGAACTGTAAGAGGATTTCTTGGCAGATCCTCCCTGATTGCCCTGTATATGTGTGTTATCATGTGGCGACCTTGTGCCATGCCTGCCATCCCTTGTAGTATTCTTGTTCCTGCGGGTTCCTCCGGGAATTATCGCCAAATCTCTCTGGCCACTTGTGAGATTTTTGCATACTGTAGGAATTGCCCCGCTCCCAGCTCAAACATAACGTACGCGTTTTCCCGCGTGAGGAATTGGTCATTGTGGTATAGGGCCCTCATCAGCAAGCATCCACCTGACTTCCACTTGTGCACGGACATTGGCCTTCCGACCTACTGTTGTAGCCTGACTGTGGCATTTTAAATACTGAAATGCGTCCTGTAGCCCATAAATGCAGGGTGCAAACTATTTAAAAGTAGGGCATTTAGAAACTTAATGATAACTTGTCCTTACATTGACCAGCACCCAAAAAGCTTTTTTTTCCACTGTGGAATGATTAGCTGTCCTATGTAGAAAACCAGAGTAGAGATTACAATCCTAATACTGTATCTCGGGAATGGGAGTATCTAGCAAAAGAACTATTTTGAATATTTATTAAAAATCCAATTCAATGGTAAGTCGGATTTTTAATAAATAGTAAGGAAAAGTAAAATTTAGAAAGTTACCTTTGTCCTGCCTGAATTCCTGGAGGCTAAATTTGCATTTGCGTCCCCCTTTTCCAGCCAGTAATTAGCATTTGAATAGCTCTGAAAACATACCACTAACACTGTCACGCTCTCACAAACTCCATTATTGTGGCTGAAGATTTTGCCATCTTGAAAATGGCCAAAGTGGGTATGGTAGGCCCACTAACTTATAACCTATTGGTCAGGGAGTGCCTAGTAGTCATTCCCACCTGCTAGTTTGTGTGGCATCTCCAGGCATCCACTTCAGAACATTCCTAGGTCTCAAGAAGATCACAAGAGGCCTGAACCTGCTGCCTGCGACCTGAGAAGAGACCTGAAGGACTGTACCCTCTCTCTCATGTCCCCAGGCTCAAGAGGTGGGTTCCATGGGTATGACGCTGACCTCCTGTTAAAGCTAGAAGGACCCAACACACTTTTCTGCAGCTTCCCATCTGACCAATGTACTTTGGACCCTGCTGTTTTGCCTCTTCCTGAAACCCTGTGTCTCTCGAAGTGCCTCGCCCGAGATCCTGGAGGGCTTTAGTGATAGTCAGACTTAAAGGACTAAAGTCAGAAGGTAAAATCTTTGACCAGGGTGAACCTGGTTGGCATGTCCAAGCTGCACCCCAAAATTGTTCTTAAGTCCCGGTCTACTGCAACCATTGACCATCATTGGCACTTAATGGAACTTGGAGCTATTGCTACTTAAAACATTTTTTTTTTAATCTCTCTCTTTCTCCCTATTGGATTTTTCTCATTTTGTTCATTACATTTTAATGTTTTGCATTTCAACTTTTTTACGGTTTAGGTACTGCGTAAATAAGTTACACATAGTCCTAAGTTAAGCCTGTCTGCTCTTTGCCATAGCTTCTACGGGTTCAGTACAGGTTAATTTAGTGACTTCAAGGGTTCACCCTGCCAAGGGTTGTGATTAAACCATAAGGTGGCAGCCGCTAGGAGAGGGCAGGTGCTTAAGAGCCGGCACCCGACGCAACCCCAATAGGGTGTGGGCATCCAGCGGATACTAGCCTTGGGAGACTGCTCCCGTTTAAGTCCGGGTACCACCATTGCTTGGTCACATCTACAAGTCAAGATTTTTATACCACTCAATAGGGACATTAACCCTGTGATTAATCCCAAGCCACCTCTTACCCTTGTGGGTTACAGCCCTATTTTGGAACCCCACTGTTAGTGCACGTTTACCAAATCTGTTAGGTCCTGAAGAAATCCCATTGATCGTTTAGACTACTCGGCGTGAAACATGTCGACCTCTTGCTAAGTTACACGGGCACATTGGGCCTTACAGTAACTCACCAACCTTCTTCTTTTTTAATCTACCAGGGGGACCAGGCTATTAAAGGACTTATCTGTGGATACCCTTAGGTAGTTTTATTTATTCACTTTTGCACGCACTTTATCGCTTCTTCCATTGGACCGACCCCACTCACCCACACTCACCAAACGGCTTATCTCTCAAAAGATCTCCGTGAAAGTGACCGATGAGGAGGAGCTCAAAAGCCCAATGATGAAGCATGACATCCTTCGAGGTGTGTGAGGGCAACTAAGAGGCTAGACTTGGCCCTCCCATTCGGGACTGGATCCTTGATACTGAGGATGAACCTCTGCCTCTCTTTTCCTTCTCCTCTTATCTTCTATTCTACTCTCAATCTTCATATTGACTGGGTGACATATTGCACCCTCAACTTGTAACAGTGTCCCCTATGATTCTACGGTTAGTCACAAACCTCAATTAATAATCCTCTTTCTCTGCTATCATCGGTCTGCCCTGTGCTATCATCTTGTGGTAGCCCAGGGTGTAAGATTTTTTACTAGTAAGAGGGTTTGACATTATATGGCTGAGCTTTAATAAAAAAAACAATATATTAATAAAAACCTTCCCACTAAATACAAATGGATCGCACCGATTTGAGCTTATGTGCCTATGCTCATTACCTGTATCCCCTTCCTTGTGTCTGCGTGCGTTTTTCTGTGCACCCCCTTTTGGTATGTTGAAGTGAGATTTGCCTCCTCTCAATACGAGCTGCTGTTTTTTAAATTATTTAGTGTTAAGGAGCTTGCACGCACTATTTTTCATTGTAACCTGGACTTGTTCTAGGGATGCTTGTACAGATTCTGCCCATGTAGTGATATTATTTCGTATGAGAACCATTTTGTGGAGTACAAGCAATACGTTTTCTTTATCAGTGCTTTGTAAGAATATGGTAAAAGAAGAAGTGATGAGGCCTCAAGTAACCAAACATGGTACAGCACCACTTGAGTTATCGAGGAAGACTCCTCATCTGTTCACCAGGCCAGGAAAAGAGTTTGAATGTAATCTCCTGCATGCAAAAACAACCAAGTTGTAAAACTATATTTCTCCCTGATACCCAACTGCTTGCTCTGACTACATCTACTTGTCACAGTCCTGGGCAGAAGGTGCACTGTAAAGGAGCTAACCACTCCCTATGGACCAGATCTTCACTTGCTAGTCAGAATCTGTTGTACTTTTCCATGGTCCGAATATGGTTTCCTGTTTAAGAGCAGGCAATCTTCATGCGCATCCTTTGTGGATTATGGTACATCTGTAGCCTACATTGATACACGTTCAAGAAAGTCAGATTTTGAGAAGACTGAAAGACCAAATTAATAATGTGGAAGTGGTGCACAGAACACTGGTGTCATCGGTTTTAGCCGAAGAGCAGAAAAAAGCCTTTGTCATCAGCACCTCCAGATAATATGAATCAATGCAATTCAACTTGGTCGCAACTTCAGGTATAATTTAATCCTTTGAATGACCAGGTTGCCTTTTTCTATTATCTCTACATACAGTAGAATGCTGGGTCCATATTTCAATATCTGGATATTATATGCACCATTGTGCCTCCAGTGAGATCAGTGCAAGGATACAACTAAAGAGAAACCTTCTACCCAGACATAATAGCTACTTCTGTGCAACTAATGACTTACACTGTTTTATGCATATGGTTCTGCTAAAGAGAGCAAGCATGAAATGGTAATGCAGAGTGCACTGTATATTTATCAATTAGAGACATTTCTAAAGTGGGTGAGCAGCTGATGCCTATAAATATGGAATTATTACATCGCCAAGTGAAAGGGATTTATGTATGGGATGGTCTTGGGTTGAGTGGGTGTTGACACCTGCCTCAGATGAGAGCTCAATATAACGCCTACTGCTCTCCTGCACCAGTTAGGCATTTAAGACTCCCACCATCAGTCTCACCATCCAGCTCTGATCGTGGAAGTGATCCTGCATCGCCTCTCCTTTATGAGAGTGGGCTCAAAGATGCTGTTTATATCTCAAATTGGCAATTCTCAGTTTTTCCTGCATCCACTTTCCACTCCAGTAGGGCAATATGGGCCTCCAGCTCCATTATTGTTTGCTGTTTGCGTTTCTTTCTGCACTTTAAGTTGGGGCCTAGCAATCCCCACATCCACATGCATGCCTTACCAGACGCAGCCAAAATTCCAGAAGAATTCAAATGCCCCTCGTTGAGTTCAAGGTATCCTCTCAGCACCTGTGATAAGAATTGAGTAACCTCCCTTTCAGCTAATTCGCTAATTATGTTTAATAACACATTAAATATAACTGACAGGTGGTGGGGGAGGAAAACATGGCAGCGTCCTTGGACAGGTACACATGTCAGTCTTGTGTTAAAAGCTTTACACAGTAGTTTCCATTTCCTTCTACTGATTGTGCGTAACCCCGTCACAAGGAAGGTAACTTGGTGCCTCGAGCTGCTGCTTCAGCTGCTGTACCTGGGTTTTTGTTGGTGGATAGTGTTGAGTGACTGCTAGCAAGGGTGGTGTAATTGTTGCCTAATTTGTTGTTGTACTTGCTTTAAACTTGATTTATATTTGTTCTGAATGTCATTTTCTTAGACGTGTATAGTGGTTACTGTTTGTGGTTTAATGTGTCTTTTTCTGAGTAGCAATTCAGGAGGTTGTCATGTTTTGCCTCCCCCCCCCCCCTTCTGTCGACATTTAAATTTGTATAGTTTCTATTTTTAGACATGTACTGCAGTCCTATGATGGATTTAAGTTTGGGCTTTGCAAAGCGATTGTATGTCGAAAGGCTTCATGGCGCTGAGACAAAAAAAGGTGCGATAACTAGTAGTACAGGCACTAGATGTTGTTTTTTGAGTAGATGCATGTATGTATATGGTATTTCTGTCGCACCAACCTAGCCAAAAGGCAGTGGAGCTCTTTACAGGGTCAAAGACTAACAGGAAGCCATGAGTGATAGATGAGGTTGCTGGGTTGTGGAGAGTTAATTATTGTGATGCATTGAGATGAACCTTCTACTCTTCCCTAAATTGGAGCAGCGTTGGGGTGGTCCTGATTGATACAGGGAAGCTCTTTCAGATCCAGGGTGCATAGAGGGAAAAGGCCTGCTGTCTTGTTTTTTTTTTTACACAGTTGTCTGCATTCTGATGGTCTGCTGGCGCAAGATACTGCTGGTTTTGAGGATGGTGTGGGCTAATAAGGGGAGCCAATGGAGTTCCTTCAGGATGAAGGTGATGCGATTGTTTCTCCAGGCAGTTTCGAAGTTGCTTTTGGGAAGAAACTGTTTCACTTTATTTAGAAGTGAGAGCTGGTGCCAGACATCTTGGTTTGTTGTTTTTTTGGCAATGTGTTCCTTTAGGTTGAGTTCAGTTAAAAGGGTTAGAGGCTGTCCTGGCTCATGTCATTGAGTGTAGTTTGTATGACATCTTGTTTGATGTTCTTATCAAATAGGATGAAATATTTCTTGGTTTGAGTTGAGATTCAGGGAGGCGCTGGACATCAAGGTCTGGATCATGTGCCGGCAGTGATTGAGGTGCAGGATGTCTGAAGCAGAGGGGACTTTCAATTTGAGTTGTTTATCATCTGGATATTGTGAATCTTTATGCCGGTATTTGTGCATAGAGCACCATGCAGCTCCATGTAAAGGATAAGATGACTGGAGACCGTGTGAAACTCTGGGGTGCTTCAGATGATAGTGACCTGGAGGGACACTTGTTAACCACCTAGTGTCTGTTGGAAAGGTGGGAGATTAGGCAGTGAAGGACTATGCCGTTAAATTCTATTTGAGACTCCATGGTGTGTATGGGGGATGGTCGACTGTGTCAAAGACTGCTTAGGGCCTAGGCGGTCCAGTAGTATCTGGAGCCAGGGGTCATCTTCATCTGTGGTCAAGAGGACACCACCAGAGATGTGTATTGTAGCAGTCTTGTGCTTCATTGTGAAGCTGGACAGGTAGACGTGCAGGAAATGCTTAGCATTGATGTGATCTTGGAGTTCAGCGTAGACTGCTTTTTAAATAATCTTAGTGATGAAATTGTAGGTGAATGATGGGCCGGTAGTTAGCGAGGTCATCAAGGTCGGTGTATGTTTCTTTAGGCATGGGAGGATCTGGGCAGTCTTTGAGAGCTTTTCAGAAGATGCCTTGTTTGAGAGAAGCATTGACAATAATTAGTATGTAGGGGCAAAAGAGCGTCCCTAGAGAGAGCTTTGATGAAGGACATAATCTTCATTGAAAAGTGGCTTTGACGGAGTTGACTATGACATTGAGATCTGCAAGAGAAAGGAATTTGAAGGCTGACCATTGTGGGTTTTTAAGGGAATGTGTGGGCGATGGAGATGAAGCTTTCTTGTGCTGCCCGATTGTCTGTCTTTTTCACTGAAGAAAAGGTTGATGGCATTGCACTTTTTTGTGGAGTGAGGAATAGGTGATTCTGGTAGGGGGATGATTAAGTTCTTGATTGGCTTAAAAAGCGCTCTGCTTCTCTTGGTGAGTTCTCTGATGTTCTTGGTATAGTACGTTGCTGTGATTTATGTGATACAATAGCCACGTAGTCTTAATATGTTTGAAATCAGCATGAATTAGCACAGGCTTCATGGTTAATTTCTGCCTGATGATTCTTATTTACTCTATTCTGTCACTTTGTCTGCACGTGTAATCCACATTTGTATAGTGCTCTCTGCCGCAATCGTAAATTGAAATAAACTTAGTACATATTTATGCATCTGACGGTGAGATTAAATGTTTAGGTCTCGCGCCTGCTGTCGCAAAGCAAGACTATAGCTATCATTTCAGCTTTCAAGGAGTAGCGAGACTTGGAGACAAGAGACTGGCACGTGCATGCAGCCTGCCGGAATCGGATCTGGTCGCGCGCGTGAACACGCGCTCCGATTCCGGCAGGCTGTTCACAACACATGCACACGCAGGCAGGCACACACTCAGGCACACACACACAACACACACACACAGACAGACGTAAGCACACACACACAGACGCGCACACACATCCCTCTCCCCCCCCACTCACTGGGCTCTTTCAGCGTGTTCCGTGTCCCAGCCAGTGGGTCAGTCTCGAGGTCCCTCCGCAGCGCTGGCCTTCACCCGGGCCCCCTCCTGGGACCCGGGACTTCAGATGCCGCACTCCGCTTTGGCGCCGGGGCTCGGAGCGCGCATGCGCGGGCAGCCCCCGCCCTCTCACTCTAAGCCCGGGCTGCTTTCGGTTTCGCTGGTCACGTGCCCGTAGCGCGGCGCGCGCCTGCAGCGAATGGAATGAAAGCATACTCGGATATGTGTAAAATGCAAGATTACAAATTGGTGCTCACCCTGTAGAACTGGTGTTTGATGTACGAAGGCTTAAGAAGGGATGTTTCTTGTGTTTATGTGCTTCTCCCCGCATCCCATTCTCTTTCACTGAGGACAATATGTCTGGGGACACAAACTGAGAATAAATAATGAAAGATGTGAAATGAAGCGAGGACAGTGTACACTGAATGGTGCAAACATTGAAAGGGGAGGGGTTCGACATGAGTACTTTTAAGAGTCAGAATCAGAGTGCTGGGTACTTCATAGAAACAACAAAAATTTAGCAAGTGTTTTGTTACTTTTTCCAGTACTAACGATTGCTATTTATCGAGCTTGAAAGGAATGCTGGATGTCTTGCGGTGAAGTGCTGCCCCCCGCACACAGAGCGTGCAATGGTAGAGTACATTTATAGGGTGCCCGTGGTGCTCCAGAGCCGCAGTGCTGTGGATGGCTGCGGGTCTGGGTGCTGGAGCTCCCCATTGCTTACCGCGGCGGGCTGGACTCCCCACTGCTGCGCCGACTGGAGCGCCTTCACTGGGGGGGCCGGGGCTCCCTCTTCCTTCTTTGAGGGCGGGACCTCCAAACTGCTGTGACCGCCCGCGGCCCTTCTCCCTGCCGCGTCTGCTGGATTCCCCAGTTGCTGTGCCCCGAGGAGCCCTCTTCTCCCCCGGGGGGAGCGCACGGAGCCGCCGCGCCGGGGGCGGGGAGCGGGCAGCATGAGGCGTTCCGGCACCCCGTGGCCGCGCTCCTGAGGATGGAGGACAACAAGCAGCTGGTGCTGCGCATCGATGGGGCGGTGCAGCCCTGCGGCCGGGAGGGGAGCAGCCTGCTGTGCGAGCTGAGCGGCTCCGAGCCCTCGGACATGGAAAACAACCAGCACAACAGCCAAGGTGAGCGGACGGGGCAGTGCGGAGCCCGGGCGGCTGCGGGGCAGCGAGGAGCTGGGGGGCAGTACGTCTATGGGTGCTGCGGAGCGTCCGCACGGGCCATTGGACTGGGGGCGGAGGTCCGTGCAGACCCGGGGTTGCGGAGGATGCTCCCGGGGCATTCTATCTGAGGATGCCACTGTCGGTGCAAAGGGGGCGGGGCCGTTAAAGGTGGGTTTACACCTGGGGGAAATCTAACCCAAACCAAGGGACACCTCTGAGCACGCGCGGGGTGTGTAACGGGGCACCACATGGCATCACAGCGGCCAGCTAGCTAGTGCGCCTATTGCCACATTTGTGCTGGGCTCAGTGACTAGCTTAGCGCCTCGAGAACTCAATGATGTCATGGTAGTGTTAGGTGCCACAGTGCTGGGCACATGCGGCCTTTGGTGCGGGGGACCGGCTTCCGCCACAAAGTTTCACCCTCGCCGCGCAGCAAATGCCGCCCTGTGCCGGAGGCGCTGCTCCAGTGGAGCTCTGTGGTGACGCCGGTTATTGCACTGGGGCTGACGTGATTAAAAGCCTCCTCGTTAAGTCTTCGTGGTGTTCTTGCGTATCCAGTTATTGTTACACGCTCTGCAGACCTCAGGCATGTCAGAGGCTAAGCAGCTCTTGGTACCGGTGCACAGAGCACGTTTACTACCTGTGATGGTTTTCACTTTAACCAAAGCAAGATAAATAGAGAAGGCTTATGGCTTATGGCACGGTTCTCTATAAATTAGTCAGTTATTGCTATTTATTTCAGAACAGATAGTTGGAGTGCCGCAAATGTTCACAACGAAGAATAAACTACTTAATCCAGTAGTATCCTCTTTAAGTAACAGTCTTTCAGGATGAGACTAATTCCGTCGTCCACGCTGCTTCCACTCTGCAACCCAGGCCGGTACTTCCCAAGAGGCAAGGCAGACCGAGAAAAGAAAGGACACTACAGTCACTTATCTGTCCTAATTACTTATATGCTCTAAAGTGCTCCCCTTCACCAGCTTTCTAGGATCACCACAAGTGAGGTAAGGAAGGTAGTGGGTTGAATGGGTAGAGATAACAAGGGGGGGTGAGAATCATTCCATGCACTTATTTGCGCCAAAACCCCCACCACCCCTTTGCCTCCAACCTCTGTTTTAGCCCTTCTTTCCCCGTCACTCGCCTGGGGCTACGGTCCCTGGTGACCGTAGCAGTCGGTATCTCGGCGTCCTGTGCCTTCAGGGAACTACCGAATACTAGCGCAGTGTATTTTGGGGTTCTTTGTGCCTCCTCTCCTGTCTGGGGACCCTCCGACGCCTCCTCCGACGTCCTCTCCTCGCGCGCTTCCTCCGCCGCCTCCCGCGCTTCTCCTGATGATCCCGATCTACTCCACCTGCGATAACCGTCGTCCTCTCCTCCGTCTTCCTGAAACGCTAGACCGCTGAGTGTTGCGTTGACGGGCGCCATCTTGAAGTTCTCGGCGCAGCCTATATTACATTGCCTCTCTTCTTGGGATGGACGGTCGGGCCATTCTGATACAGGGAACCTGGATAAGTAGTCCACATTTCCTTGTAATTTTCCGGGCATGTGTAAAGTCTGAAATGAGAAAGGTTGTAAGGCCAGGAACCAGCGTAAGACCTTAGCATTGGTGTCCTTGTTAGTGGCTAACCATGTAAATGGGGCATGATCTGTTACCAGGAAGAAAGTACGTCCTAACAAATAGTACTGCAATGATTCCATGGCCCACTTAATGGCAAGACATTCCTTCTCCATGGTGGCATATCGGGTTTCTCGTGGAAATAGTTTTCGACTTAAGAATAGCACTGGTTTAAGCAGGCCTTGGGAATCTGGTTGTGACAAGACTGCTCCTAGTCCTCTGTCTGAGGCATCAGTTTGGAGAACAAACGATTTCTTATAATCAGGACAGGTTAATATTGGAGCTTGGCATAATAAGGCTTTTAAAGTCTCAAAACTCTTTTCTTGTGCTTGACCCCATTGAATCTTGGCCCTGGATGGTTTGTTTCTTAACAGATCCGTAAGGGGGCTTGCTACCTCTGACAATTGGGGAATAAATCTTCTATAATACCCCACTAATCCCAGAAAAGCCCTCACTTCCCTTCGAGTGGTAGGTTTAGGAATCTTTTGAATGGCTTCTAACTTGTTGATTTGGGGTTTCAGGGTGCCCTCACTGATAGTGTACCCCAAATAGTCAATTTGATGTGTTCCCAGTGTGGTTTTCTTTGGATTCATAGTGAGTCCTGCCTGAGTCAAAGTGTCAAATAAGTTCCTAAGGTGTTCCAAATGAGTTTCCCAGTCTGGGCTGTACACTACGATATCATCCAAATATGCAACGGCATATTTCTGGTGTGTTCGCAGTAGAACATCCATAAGCCTCTGAAAAGTAGCTGGAGCCCCATGTAGTCCAAACGGCATGACTCTAAACTGATATAACCCAGAGGGTGTTGAGAAGGCTGTCTTCTCCTGAGCCGACTGGGTTAAGGGTATTTGCCAATAACCTTTGGTCAAGTCGATGGTAGACATGACCCTAGCCGTTCCTAATCTCTCTATCAATTCATCTACTCTGGGCATGGGATAATTGTCGAATTTAGAGTTAGCATTCACTTGGCGGAAGTCTATGCAAAAACGGATGCTTCCATCCGGTTTGGGCACTAACATAATGGGAGAACGCCAGTTACTCTTGGATGGTTCGATTATACCAGCTTGTGACATCTTTTCCACTTCCTGTTCTACTGCCTCTCTTCTAACCTCAGGGAGGCTAGAGTGACGGAGTGACGATGTCATGAGTGACTAAAGAGATCAACCCCGGGTTGCCTGAACTAAGCCCTTGGTATTGGTTCAACAATTGTTCTAACTGCTGTTTTTGTTCAACAGACAGCTTAGGTCCCATGGTTGGTTTGTCGTCTTTCCCAATAACTTCAAAACTTTGGGGTAAGTCTAGCTTTTTATGAATGGTCACCTGACTGATTGTTTGGACTGGTCTCTGGTCCGCATTGATAACATCGGGCTCTTCCCATTTCTTGAGTAAGTTAATGTGATAAGTTTGCCCTATTGTATTGATATGAGGCACAGCAACCCTGTAGGAAACTGGAGTTACTTTCTGGACTACGGTATAGGGTCCCTGCCATGTTGCCAACAATTTCTTGTCTGAGGAGGGAAGGAGTATTAGAACTTTGTCCCCTACTGCTAATTCTCTCATGTGGGTAGAGCGGTCGTACTGAGTTTTCTGTCTATCTTGTGCCTTTTCCATGTTCTGGTGAACTGTGTCCCACAGTGTAGCTAGGGTCTCTTTCAAAGTTTGTATGTAACCCAAGAGAGGTTTGCTCTCATCTTCCTCCACTGTTCTGCTGCCATATCTAATAGAGTTCGGGGTTTTCTCCCAAACAAGAGTTCAAACGGGGAAAAACCCGTGGACTTTTGTTCATGTGTTCGAATTGCAAATAACACTAAGGGCAACTTTCGGTCCCAATCTTTTCCTGATTCTCCGATTAGCTTCGTGAGTATATTTTTAATAGTCTTATTGTACCTTTCTACTAGCCCATCTGTCTGGGGGTGATATACCGCCTTCCGAATTTGATGAATGCCTAGAACCTTACATACCTCCTTCATTAGCTTTAGCCATAAAAGGAGTACCCTGGTCTGTCAACAAATCCGCAGGAAACCCTACTCGAGAAAAGAAAGACACCATAGCTTGGGCGACTGCCATCGTAGTCATACTTGTGAGAGGAATGGCCTCAGGGTATCTTGTGGCGTAGTCTACCAGGACTAGTATGTATTGGTGTCCCCTAGCAGAGGGAAGTAGAGGTCCCACTAGATCCATCCCGACCCGTTGAAATGGAACATCAATAATTGGTAATGGTTGTAAAGGTACTCTTTTGTCTGTGGAGGGATTGACTAACTGACATTGTGGACAAGTGGCACAAAATCTTGCGGTCTCTCGATACACCCCATGCCAATAGAACTTCTCTAACAAGTACCTCAATGTCAGCTCCTGTCCATAGTGTCCTCCCCCTGCCTGGTTATGAGCTAACTGCAATACCTGTTCTCTGAAGGCCATGGGTACCAGTAACTGCTCCGTCTTAACTCCTTTTCCTTCACTGACTCTGTACAACAATCCGCTTTTTACAAAGAAATATGGTCCTACCTTTTCTGATTCAAACTCCTGCACTTGACTCCAGGCATTCGTGAGAGTGCTGTCATCCTTCTGGTCTGCACGAAAACTCAGAGCCGGAGTATTTCCATTTTCTGGAGAAGAGAGCAGACAGGAGGCAAAATTTTGACAGGTAGAAGTATATCTTTCTTTGTCTCTTCTCTTTTCATTTTTAGATTTCTTTTCCCTATCTTGAGGACTTGTTATATTTTCACTGGAAAACGGAGCTTCCTGTAACCATCCCGTTTCTACCACTTGATTGGATACCGCCGTCAGATACTCATCAAACTTAGGTAGGTCAGTACCTAACAGAATAGTTTCGGGTAATGTGGGAACCAATCCTACCTTCCTTACTTGGGGATCTCCATCTATTTCCAACAATACCTCTGCTAAAGGATACTCTTTAACGTCCCCATGTACGCAAGAAACTAAAACTGTTTCCTCCTCACAAATAGATTGTAAGGGTACTAAATCTTGTACTACTACGGTTTGATGGCAACCGGTGTCCAATAGGGCTTCAATGGTTTTACCATTAAGACGAATGGTCTTTTTGTATCTTCTTCTAGGGACCCAGTGACTAGTACTCTGCCTCGGGCCCACCCCACCTCCATGGGTTCGGTACCGTCATTATTCAAAGGGCAGTTACGTGAAATGTGCCCCCACTCGGCACATCTGAAACATTGGGGGCAGCGCATGCACACTGGGCAGGGGCAGGACATAGACAGGGTATGTGGCCAGCCAGCGTATAGTTGATATGAAATACAGATTTGCATGTCTGGTTATGGACATGGATCGCACATACAGGTCAGCTGGACAGAGACACACTACGCAAAGGGGTGAGGTGGAGCATGGACGGCATGTGGACACTTATCCTGCCCTGTGCATGGCGCGAATTTGGATAGCACATGCATACATGTATCGGACCTAGAATATGGATTAGCAGGCGTGTATGTGACAGTGACGGAGCATGTATCGTCATGCAGACAGGAGAGGCCATGGAGAAAACATGGGTAGCACATGTACGCACGACAGGGGCAGCAAACATGCACCCGATAAAAGGCTGAGCATAGGCAATGCATGTACATAGAATAGGCTATGGACATAACCCGGGCAGTATCTACACAGGGCAAGGCATGGACCGTGTCTGTACACAGAACAGACTCTGGAAGGAACAGCACATGAACACCTGATCAGAGGTGGACAGCATGTGTACACTGGACAGGGAGAGTAAAAGACAGCACATGTACAAAGGACAGGAAACCGAAAGAGACAACACAGGGTACTGCACATGGGCTAGTTTAGAGGAACTAGATCTGAAGAGACCAAGGGATGCATGGAAACCATGGGCAGAGCAGGTGAGAGAGAGAACACTCACACAGGGGAGGAACAGGGCACAGGCAGATGCGAGTGGTTGACTTCCATGCACAGAAGGCAGGTTATTGACCGGCACTTGGCACGCAGAAGGGTAATGTAATGAGCAGGGCAGGTGCCCCGGACTTTAAGAGTACACGTTCCAATGGCATGTACCCCCACGGTAAATGGTAAGGGCACCAGTGGCTGGAGAGGCGTAGAAAGAAGGCCCAGGACACGGGGCACGACATTCTCAGGTCACGTGTACTGGCTCTATACTTGCTTGGAATGCATGTTATTGCCGGCCAGTTCACATTTACATTGTAGTGCAGGGGGTATTGCTCGGAGAAGCGCTAAACGTGCAGCGCTGCCGAACCGGCGAGCTGCAAGAGTCGCCGGGTTTGTGACTGGACCTGGTCCACGAGGTGTCCCCCTGCCTTGAACGACGCGGTGACAGTTGTCGCACTCCACAGAATTCGCCGCTCTGACCCCGCACGGGTTAACGGGGGCACGCCGTTCATCCTGAAATGCGTTAATTGAGAACACAAATTGCAAGGTGTACAGGTACTGTGCACCCAACACAATGCGCACAACTCAAGACCCTTAAGGTTAATTCAAACATGCAACTTTCATCAGGCTCAATAAAGTAAATCCATCATTTATTTATGCTTTATGCGAAATCAATAATTCTTATCATTCTCCTCAGTTGATATACAAAGTAATCCACCTTCATTTAAAGCGTGTTGCTCATGCCAAATATGTCTTATCATTCTACATTTTTACATTCACTCTGCTAAACAAGCATTTGCAATGCGATAGGTCTTCCATTACTGAATTTTTGAGCTATTGGTGTTGTATTATTATTAGCAATGCCACTAGCTCAAACTTTAATAATGCGAGACCTATTGCATTGCAAATGCTTGTTTTTAAGAGGTTGTCATGTTTTGTGGACAAGACACATTTTATTTCTTATCTGATTTCTAACTGGCTGCTGATCATCTCCATTTTGTTTTGCAGCATGTTACATAGTTAGCAAGTTTTAATCAGAAGGAACTACCACCTATGCTCTTCTTCCCTTGGGCCATTATTAGTCTCTCATAGATTAGATGCTTGAATGATTCTCCGTCATCAAGCTGGGAACTCCTGGTATTTAGGAATGGCAATAAGTTGTTTTAGTATGGCCAAAACCATGGTTTGTTTGCAGCACTTTGTTTGAAATTACCTGAATGTTGGCTTATTAGGTGAATATGCTTTGCACTGTACTTCCCTTAGAGGCCTCTAGGATTCCCATTTCGGCCACACATTGGGTAAGGGAGTCCTTGAAAATAACACTGCTCTTTTACTTTTGGAACTCTGCAAAATCTTTGAATATGATTTTTTCATTAACTTCACTGGACTGCAGCCAGCCCTAGCTGCAGCTAGACTTGTCTACAAGGATATGGTGCCAGTACCCTAAGCACAAGGTGTCTTGCATTGTAATTTGTGAAGGAATTTCTAATTCAATGCATTTAAGGAAAGGGAAAGAAGGCTAACTCTGGTTTTTCAAGAGATTAAAGAGGATTCTCCCTCCTAAGGGGATGGTCCCTCTTAGAGGTGCATTCAGATCCATCTCATTAGTCAAAGTTTGGGTCATTTCAAATGAGGTGTATGTGCTACTAAAGAAATTATCTGGTCCAGTGTCCCTTTTATTAACACAGTTTATTGCTGGTTTAAAATACCAGGAATTCCTAACCTGAAGATAAGAATGATTCAAGCATATGAATCTGTGCATCATCCCAGGACAGGCGAAGTGGGGATACAGACACAATGCAGACAGAAGAGAACACCCAAATTTCAAGCTGCTTACATTACCATGAGATTAATTGGAAGATTAAGCGGTGTTGGAAAGAGCTCTAGATGTTGGCTTCCTGAAATACAAAGATCTGCTTCACTCCAGTATTGGCAGATCTTGGTTGGACATAACCAAACATTGAATAAGGGCCAAAAGGACTCTCCTCAACAGGCTGGAATGACACAAGTCAACCTCGTCGAATAGGAACTGATGCAGTGATGGGCCTTGTGCATAGTGTAAAGTGCCTTAAACCGTGTATTTGGGCATAGAAAGCCAATGAAAGACCTGAAGATGGTGAGGTCGAATCAATATACTAGATTGCCTGAAACGAATGAGAACCACATTCTGGATCAGCTTGATGTGGAAAACGCACAGAAGAGGGCCTGCTAATAATTCAGCATTATTTCCTTAACGCAGTGGACCAGGTACAACTTATTAAATACTCCTAAATCTCTGATGATGTGATTGTGTCCTCATTAGTGCCATTTATGCTGCCTGTGTGTTTACCGGTTCCTCATTTTCTCATTTTAGGTTGGAAGCCTTTTGCAACAGTTGGCAATGACCGGTTCTGAAGAAAGAGATCCACGAATCAAGAACAGTCTTGGTAAATTTGACAAGGTAAAACTCATGTTTATAAAACGCCAGGACGCTTTTTTGTGTGTTCTTGTAATATTTTAACGTTTGGTTATTATTTTAACGTTTGGTTATTATTTTGTGTGTCTACAAACCGAAAACTTAATTAGTGTGGATGGCTTCTCCAGTGATGTCTACAACCATCAACGCATTTGCAAAGTAAATTTGCGCTATCTTCAGGGCTCTTCGGATGCACAAGAGCTCTGTTTGGCATTCATTAGTGATGTGGCAATTATCTTTCAGTAACTTATGGACTGTCGTCACGCTCCATCCACTAGTCACAGCAATCACCAGGAATATTCAAAAGGGTCAGTTTTTAGATAAGTAATCATTTTGAATCTCATAAATTTCATGATTCCAAATTTATTTGAATGCTAAAGAAATGCTTTCCAGGAAGCTTCAGTGAAATTCATCCTGCTATCTAGTTGTAGTGTGAGGATTGTGTAGAATTCAGTTGACATTCCTACCAAAAATTGTTTTTTATTTCTGTTTTTAAATAGTCTTTCTCTTTTTGCCTGTCATCCTGATGCTTCTGCTCTCCCCATATTATGTTGCGTCTATGAAGTCATTCATGGAAAGTGTTAATTTCCTCCCCAACTCCATCACAGGCTTTTCCACATGACTCTGGCAAAGGCTCCTGCCTGGAGTTCTGCTTTAGAGTAGGTATCTAGGTTTGTCACCACCCTGCTGTTCCTCAGAAAACTGTTGGCATACTATATTGGTCTGTTTCGCTTATCTCCTTATGACCTCCAACTGCACTTGTATAATGATCAGAGACCTGCTTTAGAGTAAGAACATGTTGAAAACTTCACTACTGGGTTTGTGTTCAGTTTTTTTGTAGGCAAATCCCATTTGTGTTGCCACGCAATATTTTTTTTGTAATCTTGGTTGATGATCATAGTGCAAGAGAGGTTGAGGCATGCGGTGGGGGGCAGGGGAATGGCAAATGTCAGGTGCGGGGGCAGTTGTGCGCAGGAGGACTTGTTTGTGTTCCCTGGCTCGACTGATATTCACTAATTATCTGGCACTTATTCCAGAGTGTGCTTAAAACTATGAGCATGTCAGTTAAAGGCAGGATTCCAACTTGAAAGAGTTGAAATCTACTACCTCTGCTCTCTTTCATTGTTACAGAGTAACATTGACGCTAGCTGAGTACATACCCTAGCCCTTCCCAGGTGCAGTATACAAATGTGTACACCACCAGCTTCAGGGCTGGGTGTGGGCTGCTTGCAGTAGTGTACCCCCAAAACAATATTTCCAATGATGTCCAAGTCTGGTCTAGGCCCTTGTGAGAATTAATCTGCCCACTATTGTCATTGGGTTCAGGGCGCACCTTCTTTGAAAGGGGACACAGCATTTCTAGATATTGTCATATGTTAGTACTCACCATAGAAGGACATTATACATGAATCATATAGTTCTAGCCAAAGCACTGTATGCTGAACAATTGTGACCATCTACTCCTCTCATTTGAAACTTGAAAAGTGTGTTTTGGATTTTCTGATTAAAGGTAATCTGCGATGACCATCAGGGTTGGCATGTGTTGGGACGGGTAATGGGTATGTTGATATCAAAGGAGCATGTTGGTCAAAAAAAGCCTTAATATAGTCCCATTGAAAACTTATTTCAAGGTCCTTGTGGTGTATTAATAGCAAGGCTTTCCTATACATGTAACAGTTATGGTTCAGGACAGTCTAGTAAAAGAAAATAACAATACATATACAGTAGGAATTAATAATTTCAGTATGCAACCATACATTGCTTCAGTCCCTCTCTGGCGAGTTTAACACAAGCATTTCTGCTTTTGAAGAAAAAGGAAACCTAACATATGGCAAGAAAAGGGACTGTTATTGAAATAAAGTGATAAGACCCACAAAGAAGAATGTGACCTTGAGAGCTAATACCAAGTGTTATATGGAACTAGTCTAGCATCTGGTGCTGTGCAGCACACAATTAAGCAAACCTTTCCTGTACCCGCTGTCCTGAGAGAAGTAGTATGAACATATACCATTTTGGTATGTTCAGCTCTTGAAATCCAGTTCCAGTAGCAATATTGAATTTTATGAAACAGTTAATTAAAACCGTAACATACTAACGACATATTGATACTCAATAAAATATTAAAATATATAAGAATTCATAAGAATTATGTACACATTTGTAAATCTGGAAATACAGATACATTTTAAAGTCCAAAGAGCAGGATTTCAAGTTAATTGAATATATTACAATTGGCCGTTTGATCCAGAAAAAGGTGTCACAATACTTGTTACTAAAGGTTTAGCTTCCATCGACTCTGATTTATGCAATAAGAGTGGGGCTTGTCAGTTTCTTAACCCCTTGCATGCTGATGACGGCACCCAGCTGTCATGCACTACATTGCTCGTGTGCTGATGACGGCTGGGGGCCGTCATGACCGTACCCGCGCTGAAATCTTCAGCACAGGAGCAGAATCGCGGCAGCATGGAAGGGGTTAATACTGGGCATTATGCAATGCAGTTAAAATAATGTTACCAAACTTCCCAGCTCTTGCTAGAACTTGGGCTGAATTGTTACAGAAGTACAAATCAGATGCTTCCCTGCAATGTCTCAGTAACTTTTCCCGAAAAACTGGAAGCAGTAAGCATCGGTGATCGTTGGCAAGATGAGGGCAGCAACATAACAAAGGACTCATATGGATAACTGCAGAGCCTACATGTTAGTTGGCCATTCCTCCGAGCCCACAGCGGGTTAAAGTCATGATTCGGAAGTGCTAACAACCTCATATAAATGATTTTATTGAGAGTCTGTGATTGAAGAGAATAGTTAAAATTTGGTTGCGGTTTTCCCTTAATATACGAGTCCTTCAAAACTGCAAGGAGTGGTTTCTTGGGGAGCCGAGCAACATCTCTCTCGAATGACACGAGTAATTTGTTTTTTTATTGTTTTTTCCACATTGACAGGGAAACGATTGGATTAGAAAAGTTGAGAATTTCAATCTTCAATGTGGAGATGGCCAAATGCAGCTGTCTGTGCCAAGGAGAGAGTTCATCCGTAAACACTGATTGCAATTGCTCTTTCATGGATTGAGCTGGAGCACGTGGGATGCAAATGTAGAGTTTTATTAAGTCTCCCAGACAATGAAGATCTGCGCTTGCCAGGCCAAGCTCAAGTCTCAGCCTCGCCCTCCTTGCATGCTGGGGAGCCGAAAATATTTTCTTATAGGCCATTATTTGATAATTCATTAAAAATGAATTCATTTTGCCAGGGAAGGCCAGGTGACCATAGGACACTGCCAGGAGCAGTTTGGCGCGTAGGACCCATAAAACTGGCTCGGCTGTCAGGCTGTGCAATTGTCGATTCAAGCGCCTCAGACTATGAATAACCCCTGCTCCCTTGGGACGAAGATGTTTAAGATGGGAAACTTGATTTGCCTTTTCATTAAACCACACTCCTAAATAATTATAGCTAGTGCAGGACACTATGTGCAGATCGCCTGCTCGCCAGGACAGATTTTTTTTTGTTTCCCAAAAATCATGACTTTAATTTTTGATTCATTCATCAAAAGATTGTTTTTTATGTTATATATATATTGAGGGCAGTGAGCGCTCTTTGTAGGCCTGTTTTTGAATGGTCCATGATAATAATGTCATCAGTGTAATGCATGACCTGTAAACGTATGCCACCCAGTTTTGGGGCGACCAAAATTGCACCTGCCAATTCTTTAGGGAAATCGGCAGTATAAACATTGAATAGTAGCGGAGCTAATACGCAGCCTTGCTTTAGACCATTTTTTGCTGCAATTTTTGCAGATGCTGTCGGGGCACATGTTTTGATCCTCACCCAGGTTTTCTAATGCAGAGATATCAGTGCAGAGAGAAGTGCAGATGGTATCCCCCATAAATTTAGTTTGTTCCATAGTGTCCCTCGGTTGACTCTATCGAACGCTGCACTGAAGTCCACAAAACAGCAGAATAACGGTAGTTGATTGGCCAGAGTAGCTCTCCAGGACAGATAGGACAGTGCTATTATATTATCCTTTGTGGAACAGCCTGATCTAAAGCCTGACTGAGTGCGGGGAAGAATGCTATTTTCTGTAACCCAGTTTTCAAGTTCTACCAGCAGGACACGAGCATAGGCCTTAGCTTCAATATACAATAAAGCTATTCGCCTATAATTTGCCGGATTTTAGCGATT
This sequence comes from Lissotriton helveticus, assembly GCF_964261635.1. Lineage (NCBI taxonomy): Eukaryota > Metazoa > Chordata > Amphibia > Caudata > Salamandridae > Lissotriton > Lissotriton helveticus. Next base: position 2,086,440,153 of record NC_136065.1, read on the forward strand.
GCCCTTTTTAGGTCTCGCGACCTATCGATGCGCGCAAGCACATCGAGCGGAGCGAGAATTCATGTCCTGAAAATCCTCGTGAAACCAAGGGCTTCTTGCGCTGCGGTTTTCTTTAAGTTCACGTGAATCACGTGACAGCAAGCTCCTTCGTGCACGAGCTTGCCTGAGCCTTCTGCCTATTAGCCTGCCAGTTCTCCTCCCCTAATTATTCACTTCACTTGTGACTCCCCACATCAAAGCCTCAGCCTCCCTCCCTTGCCATTTGCTTCCTAACCAGCCTGCCTCGCATAATTGCATCAGACCCGACGCTTCAAAGGAATGTGCCACCGAGAGCCACTTTCACGGCCGTGCATTTCTCTTCCTTCTTTACCTCATGTGAGGAAACAGCGCCACTCGCTGGGCGGCATTGGAACATGTGCCTAGGCTGCAAAATAATGAGGTGGAAGATGTGCTTATAAGGTCCCACAAGCGAGACCTATTGGCTATGCCAATGCTTGTTATGAAGTGGATGTAATATTGAGCCCTGCCAGGTGGATGGAATTGTAGCTGTAAGGAAGGCTTGTTTAAAGAGAGGTGTAAGGAGCTCTACCAAAAACGATCGATTTGATTTAAAAACTGTAGCAGGTGTTCCATTTGGCCCTGACGCCCTGTCATACCTCATGCGGCTAATGAACTTATTTACTTCAGCTTCAGAGATGCCTGAATCCTGGGTGTTATCATGATTTGGTGCTTGAGGTGAGGAGAGGGCTGGCAACTCCCCTGGCCCGCTCCTGTAGAGCTGATTGATGTAATTCACCCAAACGTTCTTGGGTACCCTGTTCTCCTTGGACTGGCCACTGTTACTGGCTTGGTTGATACATCTCCAGAATGGAGCTGGATTTTTTTCCTTCAGAGGAGAGAAGATTTTAAGCCAGGCTTCCTCTATTCGTTTAGTGCGTTGCTCCCATGCACGTTTCTTTTGGGCAGCTCGAAGCGATCCATTTGTGGCACCCTACAGTGCTCTTTCCCTTTTTTGTCTTGCATTTGGGGGAATTTGACGCCTCCATTTGCTTTCCGGCATTTCCTTGTTTGGAAGCTGGTTTAGATTATTTGGCACCTGTTTTTGTTGGGCGTCCAGTGTTCCCCCCCCAGCGCCTTATGCAGATCTAGCAGGAGGGTGGACCAATAGTCTAAGAGGGCTTGTGAACCAAAAGCAGTTTTTAAATGATCATTTTTAATTGTCCAGGCATACTAAGATTGGTAGTCCATTTTATCCTGCGTGGGACTTTGTCACGTTCTTCGCACGTAGATTCGCCTATGGATGTAGATTTACAAGATGCAACAGTAGAAAGGCTAAAAGATGCTCTAAGGGGCCTATGGTCACTCTCTACTCGATTATCGATGTCAGTCATTCAGATGCAAAGCTAGTGTGCTACCAATGAAAAGATAGTCGATTGTAGAGATATTCCTGTATGTTGCAGGCGGGGTCCATGTTTGATCTTTTGCTTTCTTAAGTTTATAAGCAGAGGATATGGAGCAGGCATCAAATAAGGCTTGTAATACCGTGGCCTCTTTAGAGTGCTTATTCTCATTTCCTGTTTTGTTATTTATTTATTTATTTATTTAGCGATTTATAGAGCGCCTGGTGACCCGGAGGCATCCCCGCGCTGTAGCATTTGTGGAGGCCAGAGGGGAGAGGGGACTTTATTTTGGGAACAGCAGCGTTTTCAATTTTTTCCGGAAAAGGAGATGGCTGGGTTCCTGCCTCAGGGGGCGAGGAAGTGAGTTCCATCCTGAGGATGCTTTTACAGAAAAACGTCTACCGCCGGTGCGTGCCTTCCTGTATCTGGGGACGTTGGCCAGACGCTCATTGTTCGAGCGTAGGGATCTGGGGGCCTTGTAGGGGGTAACCAGGTCTCTCAGGATAGCAGGGCCGAGACCGTTGAGAAGTTTGTGTGCGGTGCACAGGGCCTTGAATTCTACCCTTTGTCGTATTGGAAGCCAGTGGAGGGCCTTGATCGCTGGTCTGGCTGAGACTCTGGAAGGGAGATTCATAAGGAGCCGGGCAGCTGCGTTTTGCGTACGCTGAAGTTTAGCCATAGTGGCTTCAGGAGCTCCTAGATAGACCGTGTTACTGTAGTCTAGCCGCGCAAGGATCAGGCCTTGGACCAAGAGTTTCCTAGATAGGGGCGGAAGGATCCTGCGGATGGAGCGCATGAGACCAAAACAGGTGCCTGCTGTTTTGGATGCTTGGGTTTTCAGAGACAGCTCGGGTTCCAGCCAGACTCCTAAGGTCTTAATTACTTGTTTCGGGGTGGGTTCTTCCCCGAAGACGTCTGGCCAGACCGAAGAGGGGATGGTGGTCCATTGCTTGCCCAAAAGCATGACTTCTGTCTTTGATCCGTTTAGCTTGAGCGATGACTCGCACATCCAGTGGTGAATTTGTTGGAGGCAGTTCGGCAGATTGTCTGGGTGATTGTCCAGATGTGAGAGTGAGACGACCAATTGCGTGTCGTCCGCATAGCTCACTATCTTAATCCCGAAGGGGGCGACGACATCCTCGAGGGGGGCCATGTAGGCGTTGAATAAAGTGGGGCTTAGGGATGACCCCTGGGGGACTCCGCTCGCAAGGGGGAGGGAGGCAGAGTGGGAGTTGCCATCCCATACCTGGAACGAGCGCCCTGAAAGGAAGGATTCTATCCATGTGAGCGCCGAACCTGCGAGCCCTGCCACGGCCAGCCGATGGAGTAGGACACGGTGGTTAACCGTGTCGAAGGCTGCGCTGAGGTCCAGGAGGATCACTGCCACTGACCCTCCTGAATCCAGGATGCACCTTGCCTCCTCGATGACAGCGAGAAGGGCGGTATCTGTGCCGTGGCCCGGGCGGAATCCAGTTTGTGACTGCCGCAGAAGGTTGTTTGATTCAAGGAACTGTGACAGTTGCCCATTGACCAGTTTCTCGGCCATTTTGCTGACGCATGGGAGGAGTGAGATTGGCCGGTAGTTCGCCATGTCGGCGGGGTCCAAATGAGGTTTTTTTAGGAGTACCTTGACTACTGCACTCTTCCAGCTTGGGGGGGACAGAGCCTTGAGATAGCGAGATGTTTATCAGCTCCGTGATCGTAGGCACGATGACAGGGGCTACTGTTTTCAGGAATCTAATGGGGGCAGGATCTAGAGGGGAGCCGCTTTTCATTTTGGCCATGGTTGTGCTTACTTCGTCCAGTGTTACTGCTCTGAAAGCGGTCAGCTGAGGATGCATGATGTTTCCTGATAGGTTGGAAGATGCATCATTGTCCATGTGGTTCAGCAGGCAGGGATGGGGAGGGAGACTAGAATACGTGCGATTTTGGAGTTGAAGTAGGTAGCCAATTCGTCACTTCTGTCCGCCGGGGGAGTGATGGATGAGGGGGGAGCTGGTATTTTCAATAGCTCTTTGGCGATGAGAAAGGATTCTCTTGCCGAGTTGGTGGAGTTTTTTATTCTAGTGTCGTAGTGTGAGGCTTTAGTGAGCTTCAGGGTTGATTTGTAGATTCTCACCGACCTCTGATAGGCTTCCTTGCTGGCGTGCAGCCAGTCTTTCCTCCATAGTCGCTCTGCTTTTTTGCAGTCTTTGCGGAGAGTCCGGAGTTCCGGGGTGTACCATGGGGCAGATCCTAATTTCCCGTTTTTATCCTCACGGGTTTTTAAGGGGAGGATAGAGTCGAGTGACATGGAGATCCACTCCCTGAATTTGCTATCTGCGGTGACCGGATCTTCCGAAGGGGTAGGGGTGGTAGAGTTCAGGGTTCTGGCCCATTCCTGTGCGGAGAGTCTGGCCCATGCCCTGTTCCTGGTATAGGTGGTGGGTTTGTGGAGTTTCTTGAAGGCTCCTGGTAGGCGGAGAGAGACCATGAAGTGGTCCGTCCACGGGAGGGGTAGGGACTCTTTGGCTTGGAGGGTGGGGATGTTGGTAAACACTGGATCGAGTAAATGACCTTTAGTGTGTGTGGCTCCAGAGTTGATGAGGTGGAGACCGTAGGCAGCCAGTTCTGCAATCAAGTCGACTGCCCCTGTATCTAGGGGGTCATCGAAGTGGATGTTGAGGTCTCCTAGTATCGCGAAGTTAGATGTGGAGTGAGCCTGAGACGCTATGGCTTCTAAGAGAGCGCTGGCAAAAGGGCCAGAGTGGCCAGGGGGACGATAAACTAGGAGGCCGGACAGTGAGCTAGTCGGCGCTAACTGGATGGTAAAATAGAGGCTTTCGGAGTCCAGCATATGAGCGTCGTTGGTTCTGCAAGAGAGGTAGTCCCGGTAGATGATGGCCAGTCCTCCTCCTCTGCCTGAAGGACGAGGTTGGGATTGGATAAGGAAGCCCGGAGGGAGGGCTCGAACAACGTCTGAGTCCGAGTGGTCGGTAAGCCATGTTTCAGAGAGGAACAAAATGTCGATCTCGTTGTCTTCTATTAGGTGATTAATGAACAGCGCGAGCATAGGGAGTGAGCGACAGTTCAGAGTGGCCAGTTTAAGAGCCGAAGGAATGGCGGGTCGACTGTGGAGTTGTAGCTGAACTGGGCAGCAGAGTGTGCAGCTGGTAAATGGTCCGTCAAGATCATGGACATAGTTACATGAGCTATCATTGCTGGGTCTGAGACTGAGGAGGTCCCGACGCGAGAAGCTTACCCTAGGGGAAGCTAGGTCCGGCATGGGTTCTGGCCCTGAGCCCGGCCGTGCGCGGACGGGCGCAGACGGGCTTGCCCTAGGCGGACGTCCGCTGCGCTGGTATGGCCGACACATTTGAGGCGTGGGATGTGGGCGTGGCCTCGTTGTGGGCGTGTCTACGCCTTCGAGCCGCGATGGCGGTTTGAGGGGTTTCCCTGTATCAGCGCTACGTTCCGCTGTGTCAGGGGGTGTCAGGAGGGCTGCTCGGCGCGTTAGGCAAGCGCGTCTGAAACAAGTGAGTAGGTTTTTAAAAGCAGTGCAAGTGACAAGTACGTTTTAAAACACAGAGCAAAATACAGTCCTCCGGCTTTCCGCCTCAGAGGTAAACAAAAGAATAAAGTGCATCAAAACAAACAAATCACATCATCGCTACATAAGGGGGGAGCAAAATTAAAGCAATGTTGAAATATCCCCAGCAAAGCAAACAATGAATCCCCGCAAAGCTACACAGGGTGAGGATCGCTGGGCTCAGGAACAAAATTATCGGGTCATCAAACTGTACATATTCTCAAGTTGGGTGCATTGTTAAAAACAGTCCAGCGAATCAAATAATCCTAGCACAAATACACAAAGGGAGGTCATGGGCCATAGTGTAGAAAAAAAAAGGGGGCTAGGAAGGCAATTGAATAGGAGGTTGTATCGAGGTTGACACAAAAATCACTACAAGATTGGTAGTGTAAGATAACTATAGGGGGGAGGAAAAACCACAAAACATATAAGACATATTGTGACTGGCGCTTGTTAAAAGCATCAAAAGTAAAACCATAAAAGCATATGAGGGGCAGATCGAAAAATTAACAGGACATGTAGGATAAAATAGGTAAAGGGGGACGAAGTTCAGGATTAGGCCACAAGGTGGAGCTCCAGGCTAAAGGAAGGGAGCAGGTTAGAATTCAAAGGAAAAATAGATCAGGAGTGTGACTTGGAGTCCAAGACGGGCAGTGACCTGTTCGAGTATTTAGGACGAGTCAGTAGTAGGCTAAAAACGGGGAGAACAAGTCTGAGTATTTCGTTTGGAGGATGTCCCGGGTGGCGGCCAAGTTAGGGTCAGGCGACCCAAGAGAGAGCAGGTGAGCAGGCACCTGAGCAATCTATTATTGAAGTCCCCGACTATAAGTGGGTGATGATGAGGCTATTTAATGAGAAAATCTCCAATGATAGCTGCCTGATCAGTGAGTGCTTGATTTCTCTTGTGCATAGCTGGATTAACATAGCAATTGAATAGTAACAATCTGAGCGGATTATAATGATTTTTTTATTCCATTAATAAGTAGTACTTGGATCCCAGGTGAGGGAGGTGCAAGTGTGATTGCTTCCAACCTTCGGGAGTGCTTGATGAAAACAGAGAGGCCACCCATTGGCCGCCCAAAAATATTACGTCTTAAAGCCGGGACATGGATTTCGAAGTAACCGGAAAGAGCTGTAGTTGATGTTGCCCATGTCTCCTGGAGGCAAATTATATCACTACTTTGAAGGTAGGGAGGGGCGAATCATTTTTAGTCAGTTTCTGAAGGCCAGCCACATTCCAAGAAATGATTGTTAAGTAGTTATTTTGCTCGTTCAATGTATGATTTGCGTTGCCTTTGAGAATCTTAAAAGTGCCGTCGGGCCGAATAAAGGCCATGTTTGGCCTGGTGTCCAAATCGGTTATTAATGTCATGTTTGCTAGTAGAGACTCTTCTCTGATTAGTAGAGCAGGTAATCTTCAGAGGTTCATGGTAGAAAAGAATGCTGGTAAATTTGTTACCGGGGTGGATAACATCAGCACGTTTTAAGATGGAGTACGTTTTTAAAGATGTATTGAGTAAGACGTGAGGATATCTATATTGAGGTAAGTGCCTAATCTCAATACCCCAGTCTGCCAATTGGTTGACTTCGCACATCATTGCCGTTTGGTGTGACTGTTGGTATGGCCCGACCATTTTAGAGTCATCATGGGAGTCACCTGACAGGCTTTGGAATTTAACCCAGGCAACATCTGCTGAGCCTATATGCTCTAATGATGGTATGTGAGAAAGTAAGCGCAAGATGTTGCCTCTGTTCAAAACATCGTAATTGCCATTGGCATGGTATCTTGGTGTAAATACGACCTCCACCACTCCTGGTTCTAAACAGCTACTGCTCGTTAGGGTTCCCGGTTTGACTTGATTGTGAGGTGTAAGTATTGGTTGATGAATTGGGAGGGTGCTATATACCATTGGACCTGAAGGAGATGTTATCACCTGTTGATGCTGCGTGTCGGTACTATATGCAGTACTGAACAGTGGTTGCGTGGAAGCCTCAGCCAGTTCCAGTAGTAAGATTAAACAAAACGCTGATCATTGCATGCCTTCAGTTATCATTGAAGAATTCTGGATTTCCAACCAAACTAATGTAGTATTGTTCTACTATTGCTGAAGGCGTTAATACATTTTAAATTGTTTCTTTGATTTTCAACCTAATTTGATTTATAGATGTGAAACTAGGCAAGGCAAATGCGGGAAACAGGTGTGTGGAAGAAGGAACCGCTCACACACCTACTTGAAGTCTGAACACTTTTATTAAGCAAAAATAATCAAAGCTGCAATAACGCAGTGCAAAACTGCAAGGGTTTTCTCCCCCTATCAGTGAGCAAAATGCGCCATTCCTTACACTGAGTTTGTATAGGTTTTTTTCGTACACACATCAAACAGAATACATGTGCGAGAAGTCAAAACTCTGATAATACTGCAGGTGCAAAGTTTTCTCTTGAGAAGAGTGCAAAGATAGACCTCCAATAAAGACAAAAAGAAGTAACTTCTAGACTCCAACATTGTTTAATCAAGAATCTTTGCTTATTGGTGACAAGTATGAGAGTGAGGCTAAATACATCATAGACAATCAGTCTGTGTTTAACAGCAGCAAACAAGGTTTCAAAAGCTAAGTAACATGGCATTGGTTATCACGGTCATTTTTAACCAAATGCATGCTTTTTCTCAGTTGCTTTAATGTGGAACTTTATAACTAGGTGAAGAACATGCTAAGTGGCTGGTGTGCAGTAGTTCCCAAAGCCTTCACCTTCTTGTTTCCGTGTACGAGGACAACATTGGTTGACTTTAAGCCAGACTAGTGTATGATTCCAAGGAGGCACGGCTGAGTGGAGAATAAATGGTGTCCTTTTTAGGTCTCGCCTGCATGAGCATGTGCCAGCGCATGCTCTCGCCTGCGAGACTCTTGTATCCTATTATAGGCTTGGAATCCACCCCTTGCTTACTGTTTGTTTGCAGCGTTGTTCTTCTTTTTTGCCTTCCAATTGAGAAACGCTTGCCATGCGTCCCTTCCTTTTCTGTCTGCAGTGCAGGGACGAAGCACAGATTATTTAAATTAATGTCTGTCCACTGCTTGCATTGTAAAATTCAGATACTATTTCTTTGTTTAAAAAGAAAGAAGATTTGAAGTGGTCAACGCTGGCCACATCAGTGCTTTTCTTCTTACCTTCCTCCACTCGTCCTATCCTGTTTTTTTTCCTTCGCCCCAAGCCGCCCCCACCCCCCCCGGCTCCCTCAAGGAAGTGATTAGCGTGTGATTTAATAGGAAGCTGCATGTCAGCTCTCCTGATAACCAGCGCAGGCAGTTCCCTAGCGCAGGTATGGTAGAATGTCTCAGACCGCATTTGCAAGCTGCAAATTGTGCATTGTGTCTCACTTACACATGCTTAGTCCATGCTGGCACCTATCTCTCTGATGAATTTCCCTGAGGCACATCCCGCTGCAACTGCCTCATTTTCTGGCACCGTATGTGGGTAGTCACAAATATGTTGATGGCCTATTCTCGGGGGGGGGAGGGGGGGGGGGGCTGAGCGGGGGGCTGTGGGGGGAGAAATTAGGGTCATGCCGCAACTCGCCCTAAGAGCCCCATGGAAATGTTGGTGAATTACAAAAAAAGTGTACATTTTCTCCTGTGCACCGTTGTAAAAATGTTATTTTAAGTTTCTAATAATTTAAATGAGTGATGTGTCTACTTCAATAGATTCTGTTTGAAAAGCATGTTGTCTTCATTTGTTCAATTATATTATGTTTCTATAGACTCAGATTACCAAAGCTGGGTGAGTTTTATGTTATCCCTGGGAAAATGGCTTGTGAAATGCTGTAGCAAAAGAGTATCTAGCGCTGTTTTAACAACAAAGATCACTATAGTGCCAGCAGCCACAAACCATCGCTGGATCCGTCATTGTCAAAAGAAACCTTAAATGCAGGTTTCACGCCGGATAGCTGTATTGTCAATATTGTTTCTAACAATCCAACAAAATGAACCTATCCTGGCTGCAAATGGACTCCTTATTCCACCTTTTCCCACACAGCTGTTTCCATCCCCTGCGGTGCTGTCATGTCTCCCTGAGCCCATGGAGCCTTTAAGATGGCCCGTTACTGGTTCTAAGAACATATGCCTGCCATAGCTGCAAAGCACTTGTACACCATGTCTATCCAAGTTCAAAACTGTCCTGATATACAAATGTGGAACACTTCTTGGCTTTCCAAATTAGCTAATTGAGGCCAGTTTTATTTTGTTCCATAGTCCTTTTTTTCTGCCCCTGCTGGACTTTGCTTTGGTCGTCTCAGTACCACTTCTTGCTAAATCCCTGCAGTTTGAGGAACAAGCCTGATCTGTTTGGTAAACTGGGGCCATCTGTCCTGGACAGATACTGTATGACCTCTACACCCGATTTTTTCGGTATCCGAATAGTTTGCTCACTTTTATCTGATCAGCACGGATTCACTTTGAGACCACTAATTGCCCCCTTTTCTCTACTTTTGTGCCTATTGGGGAGTGTATAGGCTCGCTATACAAATGTTAAATAGTAAGAAAGACGTGGTATAACTGTCTTCATCCATGCTTAACTTTCCACAAAACATGGATCCACAAAGAATCCTATGGAGATTTTCAAATAGTAGGCAAAGATACACCGGCACAAGTAGGCTGCAAATTTATGTACGTAAATTTCACTTCTGGTTGCCTAGGATAACATTCACACATGTTGAAAATAAGTTACATAAATTTCCGATGTTGAAAATATATTTGTGGGTATTTCTGATGTCAGACATTGCCACTTGGCCCATCATTCTAAGTGGCCTTGTGATATGCTGAGGACATGAGTAAACTCTAAAAAAAAAAATATATATATATATCTATATCTCTTGCGGAAAAAATCTCCAATAGAAGTTCTGCAAAACAAAATCAACACACGGGGGAAGATTGCCACCTCCACTTTGTCTGGCATAGCAAAGGGTGTGATCATTCTCTTGGCATTTTGTCCAATATTTGCTCCTTACAAGGGTTTTTAGTGTTTCTTTACCTTTTACCTATGCTGGTTTGGAGTGAGGCTTAGTCAATATTGGCTGAGGTCAGCTAGTGCAACTGCATGTGTCCTGTGGAAGCAGTGCGAGTTGTACTGTATAAATGTTTATGCTGCCTCAAGGTGGCAGAACATATAACCAGTATTGGCAGAGCCAATCGGTCTCTCCTATGAGAGCTATTGACCTTGACAATGTTTTGTAGCCAGATGTTTTGGAGCGTGGTTAAGACTAATCTAAAATAAATGGTAATATGCATACAGGGCTAATGCTTTTATTTTTTATTTATGAAGTGCATTAGTGATGGATGCATCACAGTTGTTTTTATTATTATATTAAGCCATGTTGCTGTACAACATACAACATAGCTACAAAGCTTGCCAAAGTCAGCAATGCCATGTTGTATAGCAGGAACAAAAGGCAATGGTAGAGCCAGTAGTCTCAAAGGCTAAACCTATTGGCTTTGTCAATGCTTGTTGATTTTACTGTGCTATGATTGTTAAAAAGATCGATAATCTTGCTATTGCTGTGATTAACTGCCCCATTAAAATGACAGTATTTTGATTTTGCCAGCAAGATGCATTCAACATATCCTATAGACTGTTTTCGTTAACAGTTTTACCAAAGAAGACCTCTTGTGTCTCCCATTTTGATATGTTTAAAAATTTTACACAAAGTGCCTTGATAATTGAGTCTGATCCGTTCTTTATCATGCTGTTGTTGAAATCGGCTCAGCTACTTGGTTATTTTCATTTTTTATGTACTGAAGAAATTGCTTGCCGCTTAAATTTTAGGTTACAGCAAGAGCCAAACCCTATCAAGGGAACGATGTTGGTGAATTCAGATTGGATCTTGCCTTCTTTACTTACCAGTGACGTATAATGTTTATTGTGACTATACTTGCAATAAACATTTTGTATAGAAATGAAAATGTGTTTGTTTTCTTTCAGGGCTGTGTTGCTGGTTTCCTTGATGTTGTCATTGGTGGGCGTGCTGTGGAAACTCCTCCCCTCTCCTCTGTGAACCTTCTTGAAGGTTTAAGTAGGACTGTGGTCTACATGACCTACAACCATCTTTTTAATTTGGTAGGTATTTGCCCTCATTTTCCTTGCTGCATGGAATAGCACCGGATTTAGACAATTTAATGATAATGTCACACAAGGTGTTTCTTTACTTACTGAGCATAAGTCTTTTAGATGCCATTACATTTCTGTACTGCCTATAAAGTGCTTAAGACCCAAAAGCATTCAAGTTCTGATTTGAGAATGAAAATGTGGAACGGAATTGCTACAGTAGGATTGTTTTAACTCTCACTGAAAATGCCTGTAGTCCTTTATTTTCCTAATTTCAATCGAGAGCCAATTCTCTTTCTTGGTCGTAACAAAAAAGAAACTTCTCGTGCCTTAAGTGGTCGCAACATTACTAACAGAAGCTCATTGTTTGGGACCTTAAAGCTCTTCAAACTTGTTCTTCAGGTTTTTAGATAAGGTCCTGTTCAGACCTCTCAGGGGGATAGAATTGAACAAAATAAACCGAGCCTGGACAGTGACCACTGGGGTCAACTACTATTCATGGGTTTTTGTCACAATTCATGCTGCTTGGCTTGGAATTATTTGCAGACGGTTTGATATCATTAGTCTAGCTCAGTTGTGAAATATTGAGGAATGGATGTTCGATCTTGATGGAGTTTAATTGGGATCTAAATGAAGAACCTCTTTTTATAGCACTGTTTACCTAAAGACAGCTAGCCTTTATCCACATTTGGGTTTCCAACTCATACAAGGTTCTGCAGTACTCCTCTTGTATGAAACTGCAGCCCCTTAAATCAAAGACATTTGTGCAGTGGATACACATGTACCTTGTATAATGAAGGGGATGGGTAAGCGCATGGTGGATGCAATGTTTGAATAATCGGAGTATAAACGAAAAGAACAAGATGAATCATTCTTGTAAAAAAAAGTGGTGATATTTAAAACGTCTACTACCCTGATACTGTTGCCAGTAGAAGCCACTAGTAGATGGTTGAAGGTGTTTCCTTGCCTGTGGCAGGGTCTTGCTCTAGCAATCCCAAGGTGCTCTTCTAGGGGTGTGTTGTTAGACATCCGGAAATACACACAGTAGTCAATAGCCAAACAAGTAAGACTTCGACCAATGCCTCCCAATGCCTCAAAGTACCTCTACACCCAGGGTTCATAGCCCTAGTCCAAGGGAGGTTACTGTGCCAACAGGGTCCCCATACCCACAGGTGATAAGCCCACCCTTGGGTTTACCCAAATTGGAATTCCAGTTGCCTCTTTTCATCCTCTTTCTGCAGACCCCCTCCAACCGTGAACGACGGCACCAGACCCAACGCCAAATGACACTACTGCACCCAAGCCCCACATCCCGAGGAGAAGTGGACCAATGGTGTCCCAACATGTCTGAGCATATCAAGGGTCCAGCTTCCTCCCGTGGGTTGCCCCGGACTGGTCCCCCAGTCCCTGCTTTGCATCCTCTTTCCAACCAGACCATTCCCCATTGAATTGAATGGGACACCCAATGCAGTAGCACACCTCTGCATCCAGACATCACAGAGCCTCCCGAGGTGACATGTTGGTGTGGCCTTGGACCTTGCTCTATACTCATGTTAAGCCCAGTAGAACAGTCTCATAAGTCACTGTTAAGTTCCCGAATGCAGTAGGTTTTCCTGACATAACATAACATTACTGAACCCAAAAAGTGTAAACTTTTGAAAACTGTAAAAATTCAGAACTCGAAAAATACTTACCTGATTCCGATGATCTTGGTATCTAAATTCATATTACGGTATTTTTTAATTTTATAAACAGTTGATGCATGTTGTTTTTGCATTTGTCACCCCAAGTGGGACGGGTATGCTCAGACGTGAGTCCCGTGCTCTCCATGCCACTGGAATCAAGCTATCCTGGCTGATGAAGACTGATAGCCAGAAACCAGTCCTAGGATGCTTGATTCTGGTCCAGGGAAGACACGGCTTGGCAGTTCGGGCTGGACTGTTCCCATGAGGCACAGGGTCAAGACTGATTTGCATATGGCCATGTCTGAACTGGGGTGGTGTGGTGAGCAAAATAACTATGGATTAAACCCAGATCTGTGACTGGGGGTGAATGTTTTGCCATTGTGCAACATTCCGTCCATCAATTGTTGTTTTTGCATCGTATTTCAGTAGCCTAAAGGCCTCTGAGTATCGCCTCGTTCCTAGGTTTCTGCATATCTGAACCAGCTATCGTTTTCTTTCTTTTTTACAGCCAATACAGACAAAGAACACATGGCTTTCAAATTCTTCTGCGTAGTTGCATGCCGGGCAACCCAACGTACATATTGAGTATTCAATTTCTTTCAACACTCAGTGTGAGGAACTAGCTAATTTTTTTTGTGTGCGTAAAGTAGAGATCATTTATAATAACCTGCCAACTGTCCCCCTTCCAGCAGCCGGCTTGCCTTTTCATCACCCAGCTGAGTTTGAGGATAGGTTAAATGTCTCTAAAACAACTTTGTGCTCCTTTCCCCTACTTTCGCTTCCAGAGATTGAAGTTTTGTGCCTTAAAATTCGGGCTGGACTGTTCCCATGAGGCACGGGGTCAGACTGATTGGCATATAGCCATGTCTGAACTGGGGTGGCAGAGTGGGCTAAAGAATGGTGATGGATTAAACCCAGATCTTTTGACTGGGTGTGAGTGTTTGATTGATTCAGATGCTCCGTCCATCACCCCCCCCTTTTGTACCGCTTTTGGCCGCCTTAAGTGTGGTAGGGTATGCTCAGACGCGAGTCCCTTGCTCACTTTGCCACTGGATTCAAGCAAGCCGGGCTGAAGACGGCTGGAATGCCAGAAACCGGTCCTCGGAAGCTTGTTTCCGGTCCAGGGAAGGCATGGCTTGGCAGTTCGGGCTGGACTTTCCCATGAGGCACAGGGTCAGACTGATTTGCATATAGCCATGTCTGAACTGGGGTGGCAGAGTGGGCTAAAGAATGGTGATGGATTAAACCCAGATCTTTTGACTGGGTGTGAGTGTTTGATTGATTCAGATGCTCCGTCCATCACCCCCCCCTTTTGTACCGCTTTTGGCCGCCTTAAGTGTGGTAGGGTATGCTCAGACTCGAGTCCCTTGCTCACTTTGCCACTGGATTCAAGCAAGCCGGGCTGAAGACGGCTGGAATGCCAGAAACCGGTCCTCGGAAGCTTGTTTCCGGTCCAGGGAAGGCATGGCTTGGCAGTTCGGGCTGGACTTTCCCATGAGGCACAGGGTCAGACTGATTTGCATATAGCCATGTCTGAACTGGGGTGGCAGAGTGGGCTAAAGAATGGTGATGGATTAAACCCAGATCTTTTGACTGGGTGTGAGTGTTTGATTGATTCAGATGCTCCGTCCATCACCACCCCCTTTTGTACCGCATAAAATTAAATCAAGCTCTCCAGCGGATCCGCTGAGACCAGATCAGCTTTGACAAGTTTTTAACTCAATCTCTTCAGCGATAAGGGAATTGGTTAATTTGTCTCTGTCCTCTGCTTCACTTCCGGCAGCCTGGAAGCATGCAAAAGTTATACCTCTTTTAAAGAAGCCGTCTCTGGAGCCATCGGACCCGAGCAACATCCGTCCGAGCTCCCAGCTCCCTTTCTTAGCTAAGGTTACTGAGTTATATGTTAACACGGTTCTGGCGGAATTGGTGGAGCGCAATAAAACGCTGGCTCCCTCACAAAATGGTTTCCGTCCGCGTCCTAGTACGGAATCAGCACTGTTGGCAGTGACTGAGGATATCTGTAGCTGCCTAGATGCCCGGAACTGTGCGGCCTTAATTCTGTTGGATTTAACTGCCGCTTTTGATACCGTTTCCCATGACATTCTTCTAGGTCATCTACATGATATCGGAGTCTTTGGCATGATTCTAGTCCTTCTTTGAAGGCAGAACTTTTCAAGTGGTGGTACCACCTTTCCACTCTCAGGAGCATGCCATCAAGTATGGGGTTCCTCAGGGCTCTATATTGAGCCCTCCGCTTTTCAACATCTATGTGCAACCCCAAGCTTTGTTAGCAAAAAGTAGAGGGTTGTCATTGGTTACTTTTGCCGATGACACCCAGCTAGTTATCGTCTTCTCTAAAGAGTGTCAAGACAATCTTTTTAAATTTGGAGAGGACCTTCTAGCTATTTCTGACTGGATGACGGCAAACTGTTTACAGCTGAATGCCGCCAAGTCGGAAATCCTGGTGATGGGTAGAGACCGGGCCCTCTGGTCGGAAAAGTGGTGGCCTGATAAATTAAAACCCGCACCTTTGTTAAAGAAGGCGGTAAAGAACTTAGGCTTCTGGATAGATAGCGAGCTCTCATTTGACGTACAATCAAAGCCTCAGCGGGATCATGTTTCAGTCTCCTGAGAGGGTTGAAACCGCTACTTGGTTATTTTTCTCCTAAGGTTCGTCAAACTATTCTTCAAGCCACAATTCTAACAAGGCTAGATTATGGGAATTCGCTTTATCTAGGTGCCAACAAATCCTGGATTTCTCGTCTCCAAAGAATCCAGAATGCGGCAGCGCGTGCTCTGTTTGCATTGCCTAAATCTTGTTCAGTTGCTAACCTCTTGCCTAATCTCCACTGGCTGCCGATAGCTAAAAGAATCCACTTTAAGACGTTGTGTGTAGCCCACAAAATGTTGACACATCAAGGACCCCCGATCTTCGCGGATCTACTGATCCAATATGTGCCTAATCACCCTCTGCGCTCGGCCAACTCTGGCTAAGTTTGTATTCCTCGCTTCCAAAGAGCCAGAGTGGGTGGCCGCTCTTTGAAGGTCCAGGCGGCGTATCTGTGTAATTCTTTTCTGATTTCTATCAGAGGACTTCAGAACCATTTAGCATTTCGAAAGGCCATAAAGACCTGGCTTTTCCCTACGTAGGCCACTTACTTGGATTGGAGTGGTCCAGTGTCATTTGTTGGGGTAGCGCTGGGACGCCTCATCACTGGGGAAGCTATGCGCTGTATACATTTTAAAAAATAAATAATATTTGTAAATTGCACTGTTAATAGTGCATCACACACATACATGTTTTAGACATTATTTTGATAGTACCCAAAGTGTGAACTAAGATTTACACAGTGCCTTGCAAACTGATTGTAGGATACTGGGTTTTTGTTTCGGTACCCCTACTTTTTTGCCTGATATTAGATTTAACTTTCACTGAAGTGTACTGGGTTGCTGCTAACCTGGTCCCTAGTACCAGTGTTCTTTCTCAAAAAATGTACCATTGTTCCCTAATTTGCAAAACCTTTAGCACCCTCTGCAAGTCCCTAGTAAATGGTACCCTGGTACCTATGACCTGAGCTTCTAAAGAGGGTCCCTAAGGGCTGCAGCATGAATTGTGCCATCCTAAGGGACCCCTCACCAAGCACATACACAACTGCCATTTCAGGATATGTGTCTTGGTGCAGACAAAAGTGAAAACACGACCTGTCACACATCCCTGTTTTCCATGTCCCCTATCACTGCATATGATATTTATAAGTCACCCCTACAGCAGGGCTGATAACCCCAAGGCAGTGTGTGCATATTATGTGAGGAGATATGCCCCTGTGCGGGTCAGTCCTATTGCTGCCAGTGCAAGTTACCAGGGAAGCCATCTTAAACCATGTTCTGATCTCTGGTGAAAACGGGTTCTCCATATACATGATGGTTTCACCGGAAATAGGAATGTCTGCTACCAAACATCTCGTCTGGATAAACCCACATCAATGCCAGTGTTGGATTTATCAAAACATGCACTCAAATGGCACCTTAGAGGTGCCTCACGAACACCTACCAGCCTCTGGTGTGCTTGCTGAATGGATTGTGCCACCCTGCCACCAGAGCCAATGACCTCCTAGGGTGAGAGCCTTTTGCTCTCAGGAGGTCAGGAGCAAAAGCCCGTCCGGTAAGAGTGTAACACCCCCTCCCACAGGATGGGATGCTGATTAGCCCTTGGGCTGGCGAGCTTCAAAGGAACCGCCGCCTTTGGAATACAAATCTGGCACCCCTCATAGGAGAGGTAGCGCCCCACCCCCATTGTCGAGAGCCCACTTGTTGCCTGGACAGGCTGAAAAATTAGCTAGTCAGGTAGGTGTGCCTCCCCAGACTAGTACCACCCCTAAGTTGGGCGATCTGTGAGGTGGACACACATTTTAAGAGGTAGCCATCTGTGTGATGGCATACCTAGGAATTCTGGCACAGTTATGCCCACTTTCCACAGGAAGTGGTCCTATAGGGGGTGCAGTGACCCCAAGGGTCAGTAGCCCATTGTCTACTACCCTACTCGCCCCTAACCACCCTAAATTCAGTATTTAATGGAGTCCCTAGCACCAGGGAGGCTTATTCTGATGGCCTACGCAGAAGAAGGACCCAAAGAGCTTCGAAACGAAAGAGAACACCTGACCTGACCTGGCTCCAGCCCAGCTGACCTTTCTGCCATTCTCCGTCTACTCTGCGCCAAAGTTGACTAGTCCTGCAGCTGAGTGCCTCCAGAACCAGGGAGGACTACCTGCCTTCAACAAAGACCAATACCTCCCGTGAACAGCAGACCTGTTCAAAAGAAACCTCTAAGAAAAGGCATTGCAGCCTCCAGAAACAACAAACACCCTAAGTCACATCTGCACTTTACGCTTCCAGTCCAAGTTAAAGTGGCTCACCGGTGTCAACAAGGTACCCCAGTGTTCCAGAGTCAGTCCAGCGTGGTCACACCCCTCGTGGACTCCCTGACATTGCCTGCAGCCTCTGCTCGCAGTCCCCCTTGACCGCGACTGCTCCCGATAAGTAAACCTGATGCCGAAAGACACCTCCGCATCTGTAGCCCCCAGGACGTGGTGAAGAGGACCCCAGGTGTCCCTACTTCCCCCACGCTGAGCCTGCAGCCTCTTTTCCGCAATGACCAATCTCCATTAAAACCTATTAGGCTCACGACGTTCTTTGGCACCCGGCCGCCCCCGTGCCGCTGGTGGTGTAATGCTGGTGCCTCCTTGGACCTTGCCCACCACCCACCTTAACTCCCAGAGATTGGTCCTGTAAGTCGATGTATTGTACCTGTTTGCAGAACTTGTTTTTCCTCCCATAGGAATATATTGCAGAACTACAAAATAGCACACAGTCCACTTTTTGAATTGAAAAGAATTTATATTTAAAAACGTACTTACCTGAACGATTTTCTTCTGATGCCTAAACATATATAAAGATACTTGCTATTTTTGTAAATTGGTGTGGATCTCCTTCTTGAGTTGTGTTGTCATTTATTGATCAGTTTGTGTGTATTTGTAAATGTCTTGCAATCCTCTGTGCTAAGCCTAAGGCTGCTCGACCACACTACCCCCTAGCAGAGCACTTTGCGATTGCATAGCAAGCCCTGTCCACTAGTAAAGGAGCTCCTATTCTCTTTACAAGGTATTACACAGATTATTGATACTTAAAGAGCCAGCTTCCTACTCTGATGCAGCTGTTTTTGTTTTTCTTTGCTAATTGTAAAATGCCTGCCTACCCTAGTGAGTAGGAGTGCAGTCTTGTGTGAAGTTGCTTACTGATTAAATTATTGCTCACACTTTAGGTATTGTCAAGAAGCTGAATCTTTCAGTTTTGCTTACCTTGGCCTAGAACAATCAACAATCCATTTGGGGAAAAATCCCTTAAGTGTTCTTTTTTTGACACATTATATTACATTTTGAGATTGTAGCAATAAAGTACAACAAAGCAACAATGTAACTGAGGCACTATGTTTCCTGTCCCATCCCCAGCTCACTCCTTACTCCTCTATTCCACAACCCCCCTCCCTGGTCATTACATGCATAATTGTGCATCAATTATAAATCACAGCACCAAACCCATGTATGATCAAATTTCATTGTCTAAATTTGTGGTGTGAGAGTCTATTGGCGTAATGGTGATCTCTATATTCTGCTCATGTTCCCCATATTTTCGTGTATTTCTAAGGACCACATCTAGCCTCATAAACTGGTTGTTCTCTGTTCATGCACCAGTTCAGTCCTCTTTCCCACTCTGCAATCGAGGGGGGAGCATCCACTTTTCATTGTCGTGCAATATCCTTTCTAGCCACATTTAAGCCCAGCCTGACAATACTAGTTGTATTGATCCATTTCGAAAGTCAATAGTCCTGGAAATTACCTTTTTTAATCATAATTCGATCTTTAAAACATCTGCCTTTCCTTTAAAAGGCCAGTAGAAAGGTGGGGAGGCCCTCTGATTGGCTCACTGGGCAACCGTGTTATCTCCTCAGAGTGGGTCCACCGCCCGTAGATCCTAAGCCGAAGGTCTTTGCTAGTGCTTGGTTAGTACTTCAACTGCATGAATGATGCAGATAGTTTTGTTCCTCAGAGGGCTTCGTTCAGTGAAACTGGGCCTTCAACTTCTTCAATAGTGGTATTGAGTATTAACGAAAAGAGGGGTAGGGCGTAAAAGATTGAAGAAGCCATCCCTTCTCCAGCTGGTGGTGATGAGGTACCTGGTGGTTTCTCAACCCCATTGCTCTTTTGATGTGGAGCCCAGGGGCCAGGCTATGACGTCTGTTGGCCTATGAAAGGTGGAAATCTACTGTGCTCACTTGGCCGGATGCATCATTCTTTAAGCCAACTTGCTGGTGTGTTTCAGTTTTTGTGATTTTTAATCTTTGATCACTGTACGATTTTCCCTCCAGGTTGGGTTCATGAGGAATGTGATCTTTGGCAACCAGCTGAGAGAAGAAGACAGGATGGCACTAGAAAACCTGCTTGCAACAATTCCAAGTACCAAACCTGGGAAGAACAGCGGCATCGATATAACTCCCTACAACACCCCCCAGCTGTCGCCAGCAAGCACTCCCGCCAACAAAAAGAACCGCCCGCCAGGTAAGGAGAGGGCTTAGGTATTCGCCCCAGGATAGTCAACGTATGAGAAACCAGCATAGAAAGAAGACTTGTAGACCTATATTTTTGCCCTCCTGAAACACATTCTCTATTTGCCCATTTAATGTTTTTAAAGCCACTGCCTCCCATGTAACAGTGACTGTGCAATGGATGAGAAAAAGCCAACTGATGACATTGGCAAAGACGCCATGGGGCCAGTGTTAGTGAAGATCAAACCAAAGGCATAATTAATTGGCAGGTTATTCAACATCCTGGGAACTTAAGTGTTCTTATTGTCAAATGTAATAGTTACATATCTGTCATGTATGGAAATAAATGCAGTTCTCACTCAAACACCCCTCTAAACTACGCAATACAGCTGTACAAATGAAGAAACCTTACACTCTCTTAAAATGTTATGAGGACTGAAGGGGAACACCTATGCCTCCCAAAAAAGGCAACTATCCTCCCAAACTCTCTGGACCTGATGTTGTAAACTCTTCTTGGTTTCTGGGCAGCTGCACTAGCTAAGCAGACCGAGCGAATCTGGTGTCATTTTATATTTTTCTAAAACTACTTATGTGTACAGGTATCTCGGATAATGAAATCTAAATGACCAAAAACTTGTTATTTGAAATAGCTGGAAGGAATATTAAATAGGCTTAAGGATACAGTAAATAAAGGTTTAACAGGAGTGAGGAATACTTAGAAAACAAGCATTGGCAAGCCAGGTCTTCCTTGTGTTGCAGGAAGCATTTGATAATAGATGGTCACTTTTATTTTTCCTCAGCAGTCTAAGAAAGAAAATATCATAATTAAGCACCACCTTGGGCTAAAACAATAAAAAAGATGGAAGTGAGGATCCTTTGCTGAACAGACTACAGTGGCAGAGTTGAGCTGCATTCTCAAATGAGTGTTAAGAAAAGTAGTTGGAAGATGAAAATATTGCATAGTAAATACTTTTAACTATGCAGTGGTGGCTAGTAGGGAATGGCGGTAGAGAGGCAAGAGCAAGGGGGAGAAGAGGACGGGGAGGGTTTGAAAATATATATATTTTTTAAAACGCACTTGCCTGTTCTCTGCCTGCCACATTGCTCCTCTGCTTCTTTGCTCTTCCTGACTCCAGTCCGTAAGAAGCTGCAGGAATTCCCGGGCACACAGGCTCCCCTGAGCCTATCACAGCGCTGCAATGCAGCATTGTGATTCGTCTGAGCGCCGTGTATTGGTGCTCAGATCAGGGCAGGGAACCTGTGCATATACCCTACCAGGCTGCCCATTACAGTCTGGTAGGGAATATGCAAAGTGTGCATGACTGCTTGGCCGGCCAAAGCAGACAAGCAGTCATGCGCACTTAGTGTGCATAGTCCACTCTTCCTCCTCCTCCGTCCTAACCCTGCCTGCAGAAACCAAAAAATAAGACGATAATACCCTTGTTATTATAGTTTTATTTTACCTCTTTTCACTGCTCTAAAAGCAATGGGCGATGCTTCTCCGCCTCCAATACGCAATGCTCTACCATGTCCGCCTAAAGGTCACATTGGACGGCAAGCCCACAATATATTCAGACCCCAACAACCTACAGCAGGCTCTTAAAACCTTCACTAAAGCCAAGCCCAGCAGACAAACACTAGAGACCAATGTAGCGTACAATCTCCGTTCCACGCACTGGACCAACAGGATTGATAAAATGGCAGCATTTTTTTCATATGTTGTTGCCAGTTGTAAGAACAGTCAGCAGGTAACTGGCTGGTCACATTATTACTTGTATGATCCCACACCAATGACTACTCCGTATACTGTTAAATACAATAAGATCAATGCTTATCAGCACCGCACGGATGGAGAAACTAAGCGCACAGATTCAAGATGGCTACCCAGCCATGTTAGAGTATAGAGGTTAAATGCATAGAGTTCAGAGACGTGTTCCCTCCTAGTTCCCTCCTAGTTCATGTATGAATGATAGTGAAGCAATGGATGTGAAATATAAGGTTAACAGACGGTCGAGGTGAAACCGAAGCTTAAGCAAGCCGTCGGGCTTACACCGCCCTCATGTGTATTACACATTGTTTTGGGAGGGATATTTGGGATGTTTAAAAGGGGTTATGAGAGGGTGGGATTGAAAAAGTCATGTCTTAGTTTGGGGGACATGGCTTGGGAGGGGAAGGGGGTATGATATTTATGCAAGTGTTCAGTAGAAGTAGTGACAAGATTATGAGCAACTTGAGATGCAGCTAAGTTACAGTAGGATTAGTTAAATATTATGAGCGGGAGTAACAATCGCAATCGGATCCCGGGACAATGTGGGACTGCACTACATTTTCTAACATGGAATATTAGCGGTCTAAATGACCAGCGTAAAATACGCAAGGTGGTATCATACTTACTAAGACACCAAATAGACGTAGCAGTATTGCAGGAAACCCACCTCACACAGGTTTACAAATGCAGAGAAGAATGAAAGGAATATGTATGGCAGCTAGATTCGCGTCTCACGCACGTGGGGTACTGATTTGGGCGAGACAGGGTTCCAACATTAAAATACAGGCATTAGACATTGATCCTGGGGGGAAGGTATATAGTAGCACACTGCCGTAAGGACAACTCTAATGTGCGAGTGCTGGGGATATGCAGGCCTAATTAAGATGACCCTCCTTTTTACCGAACAATACATAATAAAATTGCTCAATATGTCGTTGTCTACACTGTGGGGTGGCAATTTTAAGTGTACAGTTCCCTCACCCAGATGGATCAAGTGGTCCGACAAGGAAGCCTTCATCAGCTACTAAAGCCATAGCCGTAATAGCAGAGGCAGATGGTTTAGTAGATGTCAGGTGCTACCACTTACCTCAGGGAAGGGAGTACACACACACACTACTCCTTAGTACACGACATCCACACACACATTGACTACTGATATGCTTCAAGGGACCTGGTACCATTTATACCGGAGTGTGTGCATTTTCCGCGCACATATTCAGATTACTCCCCAGTTAGATTAAAAATAGATTAACTGTTGACTAGGGCACAGTTGTGGCGTTTCCCACAGTACTCGCTACTAGATGCAGTATTCAGAGGAGCTCTCACAGGAGCTAGACCATTAATTCAATAGCAACATGGGTAGTGTCCCCAGAATGGCCACTATTTGGGAAGCATTTAAAGTTTTATGTCCGTGGAGTGGTTATATCCAAACACTCTGGGGTGCTCCGCTCTCTTAGGGGTAGATTACAAAAATTGGAGACTGAACTGAGTTAGAGCAACGATCCCTGGAAGGTTCCACTCCAGAGTTGTTACCATTGATTAGGGAGAAGATAGATGATAATACAAAACTAGCACAAACCGGGTAGCGGTATAGTTGTTGAGACGCTGGCCTATTTAACACGCACGCTGACGCAGCGGGTGCGCCTAAGGCAAGGCCGTCTGCGCCTGTCTGCGCTCTGGCCCGGCGCAGGGCCAGTCCCCCTGGCCGTTTATCACCGTTTATCACATGCTATACTAATGAGGAGATGCATACATTGAACCCTGGTAAACCATGCTATCTCTTAATGCAGATTATAAAGGCACAAAGAGTTCTTTTTGTGTCAGCTGCCGGCAACGACTCCGTATATCAGGAATCTGCCAGCTCGTGGTCCTGGTGTTATGCTAGATAAAAAGACCGATCATACTGATGTTGGTCCTTTAAAGGGAATGCTACTTAACTCTAGATCGTTAGTTAAGCATAGTACGGAATGCGCCCTTTTGTTGGAGGAATGTAGGATACAACTAGCCTTTATTACAGAAGCATGGGCTGACAATGCCTCCGGACCAGATTTAGTGAAAGCAACTCCCCCTGGGTTCCACTGTTATACGCCAGACTGGCCACTAAAAAAGGGGGGTGGCCTTGCAGTCATTTATCGTGAATCAGTGGAACCCAATTTTGTCTCTGCCTCTAACACAACATGTGAGGCTCTAGCTATCAATATTTACTCAGTTAATTATAGAACCTTCAAAGGCATATTACTATATCGCCCACCGGGATCTAAAAGTGGGTTCCTGGATACAGTTAGCACCTTACTTGAAGGGCTATGCCTAGAGTCCTACTAATGATTTGGCCGGAATTTCAGTTCTCCCGATCTCGTGATCTGATCATTGCGCCATTCAGTTTGATCTGAACAGCTACTCGGCCCACTCATCCAGCAACAAACCGGTCCAGGAGATCGTAACCAGAGCCTGGGGAAAACTGGATATTAAGAAATTTGAAAACTCCCTTATGAGATCATTGTTCCACCCCCCGTCTGATGTGGAAGATGCCACGGCTGCTTATAATAAATGGTTAATCAATACTTGTGATCAGTTAGCTCCCAGAAAAAAGTGCATTCCCAAACGAGCTTCACCCGTAGCTCCTTGGTATTCTGATGAGCTTAGAGGCAAAAAATTGGTCTGTTAGCAATCAGAGAGGGCATGGCATAAACACTATGCTGAAGCGGACAAGGAAAGATATAAGCATTCGCTTCTGGAAGCAAAAGGGGTTCTTTTCAACCCAAATAGCTTTAGCTTAAATCCAGCTCAAAAGAACTTTTCAAAACTATTACAAAATTGTCTACCCCGACTATTCCTAAGAGCCAAGGTCAACCTGAATTTTACAATAAAATTGCGGATTTAAAAAAAAATAAAATAGAAAGTATTTTCTCTTCCTTTCACCAACATGAAAAAAGAGGATCAGACCGTTTCTAATATGGAGGGAGTGGACAAGTCTGGCTCGCATTGACACTTGACCATTTTTCACCCCTGGAGACGTCCGATACGCTCAAGGTTCTGAACTCGATTCAATCAGGGGCTCCTAATGACCCATGCCCTGTCTGGGTTATTCAACAAATCCCTGAAGTAATTGGAAGGGCACTCACCCCTGTGCTGAATGCCGTCTTTTCATCCGGCACATTTCCTACAATTTGGAAAAAAAGCTTCTGTTCTTCCTTTGTTGAAGAAGCACACTCTGGACCCCAAGGATCCTAATAACAACAGGTCAATCTCTAGGCTTCCTTTTCCTGCCAAAATATCGGAAAAGGAAATGAACAACCGACTCAGTGCTTTCCTTAATCTTAACAACTCTCTGGACTCATTGCAATACTTGTTCAGAGCTTATCACTGAGTTGGCTTTGCTAAATCAACGGAGGAAATCAGAGAGGCCATTGACAGGGGAGGAAATGCCTTACTGATTCTACTAGATTTGTCTGCGACCTTTGACACGGTCCATCACAAAGTATTGATGGACCGGTTGTCGGAGATCGGTGTAAAAGATCTCGCCTGGAAACTTTTACAATCTTTCCTATCAGATAGACTTTTACAATCTTTCCTATCAGATAGGTTGCAAACCGTACACTTAGATGGCAATACCTCTAAACCATTTTCACTCCGTTGCGGGGTGCCATAGGGCTCATCTCTTAGCCCAACGCTTTTTAATATATATGTGGCACCACTGGCTGGAGTTATCAGGTCCTTTGGCTTCCAGCTCACCTCTTACGCTGACGACACACAAATTGTGTAGTCCCTGACTGGAGGAGCTGAAAAGGAGGCTGGGGATAGATTCCATGACTGTATGAGTGCGATCACCGTCTGGTTGTCCTCCAATTGTTTAAAACTTAACTCCACCAAGACCGAGGTCATGAAATTTGGCAATAATTCTCGGGTGTGGACACCGGAGTGGTGGCCAGAGGATCTTGGTCTGTGTTCAGTACCCATAAGAAAAGCCACAAACCATGGAATATTGGTGGACAATAAACTTACCATGGGGGACCAAGTAAGTACGGTGATCTCCGCCTGCTTTATGGTTCTCAGAATAATAAGGGCCCTTACAATGTCGCGTCTGGACTATTGTAACAGCTTATATCCCAAGGTTAAAAAACAACACATGAACAGGCTACAATTAGACCAGAACGCCGTGGCCAGAATGCTATCAGGAACACCGAAGTTCGCCTCTGTGAAAGAACTTAAGAAATTACACTGGCTCCCAGTAAAGCTAAAAACACGCGTTAAGGCACTATGCATTGTCTTTAAGGCCGTCAATGGAACTGGTCCAGAGTTCCTTAGACGCAAATTCCAATGGTATGTTCCGGGCAGAACGTTACGGTCTACTGGTGCCAAACAAGTGCAAGTCGCCTCTTTAAAAAAACTAATTAGGGAGGTAGAAG
Source organism: Lissotriton helveticus (assembly GCF_964261635.1). Lineage (NCBI taxonomy): Eukaryota > Metazoa > Chordata > Amphibia > Caudata > Salamandridae > Lissotriton > Lissotriton helveticus. Next base: position 2,086,466,173 of record NC_136065.1, read on the forward strand.
TTTCATTCTCTGTGCCTCCAGAGCTTGGTACGAGCTTCCTTTTCAGCTCATAAATGCGCTGGATCTCCTCTCGTAAGGGCTTGAAGACATGGCTCTTCTCTCAGTAGCATGCGTTCAGCTTATCCAGGTAACCGGTACTTAGCGCCAGGACACCCCAGGGTATCCGTGCACTCTATAAGTGCAAATAACATAACCTAACATAAGAAACCGAAGTGACGTACCTGGGAAAATACGCCACTGCGAAGGTGTATGGAGAAGGTGAAAGACCGAGTGCTACACTTGCTGCTCTGACTTGACCGGTAAAAGGCGCAAACGAGGTAACAGAAATAAGGGATGGAAATGGCGTGATGATACAAGATGTGTCACAAATGGTAGATAGATTCTGTGAATACTACACTGATCTTTACACTTCTTGCCCCACTAGTTCAGAGGAATCAATAGACGACTATTTAGCATATATCAAAATGAGCTGGCTGGCAGACCCGCAAAGAGAGCGACTGCTGGCTCCACTGCGCCCTACAGAAATAGTTGCTGTACTCAGACATGCCCAATCACAAAGCTCCAGGCTCAGATGGTCTTACTGTAGCCTTTTATACGGCCTACCAAGACCAACTGAGAAGTGTTCATCGTACAGGCTGCTATCCTTACTTAACACAGACACAAAACTGTATGCAAAAGTATTAGCAAACGGTCTCCCTCCCTTACTCTTGTTGGTAGTGGTTCCTGAACAATCCGGTTTTGTGCCGGGCGGAACCCTTACTAGTAATTTACATACGATATCCTGCACTATCACTCATAGCGATCTATCTGTCCGAGCCGCAGCAGTATTTTTAGATGCCGAAAAGGCTTTTGACTCGGTTAAGAGTGAAAACATTGCTTTCTGCCCCAATTAAGATTACCAGAGGTACCAGACAAGGATGCCCGCTTTCTCTTTTTATCCGCATTGGCAGATGAACCATTAGCTTGTGCCCCGACAGAATACCATAGTCCTAGTTGTTAAAGATTTTCCCAATATAAATTAATAATAGCCTATGCTGATGACACCTTACTGTATGTCTGGAATCCTGAACGGAACCTTACACTTATGTTACAGGAGGTGGAGCGATTTCGGGCACCATTTGGGATGGAATAAATTGGAGTCATTCCCACTAACCACAAACACTACCGACACATCAGACAAACTGCCCTATAGCGTGGACCTCCGATCTCATAAGCTACCTAGGGGTGCGGATTCACACTGATCCAGATGTGGTGGTCCAAGAGAATTATGACCAAGCAGTAAAGAAAGATAGAGCAGATTGAGAAATGGATACGTTTACCATTGTCACTGTTATGGTGTATATCACTCATGAAAATGATGGTGCTTCCACATTTTCTATTTTATTTTGTAAACATTCCAATTCCATTGCCAAAATCTTTTTTCCGCACACTATGCTCTCTAAAGATCAGACTTGCCTGGACTAGGAAGCAACCACGAGTACAGTGGGAGACACTGATCAAACCATACTCATCAGGTGGATTGAATGTGCCAGATCTTGAAATGTACTACTGTGCGGCACAACAAATGCATGCATTACATTGGATACACGGCCCACACGAGATCCCGCCTTTATTCCTAGAGAGAGACGAGGTGAGCCCGTTAACACTGCCACAATATCTTCTTGGTAGGTCACAGAGAATATATCATGTTAATGACCCAGTAGGGAATACAAGACATCATCTGCACAGGGCAGCAGACCTACAGAAGATCATACTTCTTTACTCCCCAAAATTGCCCATGGAATGGCGCAAGTGGCTACAGAGCAATACAAAAGGGGGTGATGGATGGAGCGTTTGAACAAATCAAACACTCACCCCCAGTCAACTGATCTGGGTTTAATCCATCACCATTCTTTAGTTCACTCAGCCACCCCAGTTCAGACATGGCTGTATGCAAATCAGTCTGACCCTGTGCCTTGTGGGAACAGCCAAATTGAGAGGCTACACTGTCGATACTGAGTCAGCAAGATCTCAAAATATCTTTATTGCGCACACTGGCCCTTACATAGACAGATATTTGTTACTGTCTTTTCTTGCACGGTTCTATATATTTTTTTAATTAGGAGGCGTGTCTTGTCCGCAGAATAAAGTATTTAGGAGGACATTCCATCCTATTTTAAATCACTTTCTTGTTCGTTGCACTATTTCTTTTTACTTTACCATCAAAAGATCAGTCATCATGGACGGTTTGTGTATTTGGTGGACCAAATCCTGATACAACAATAAGGTGCGGAGCGGAGTGTCCCACTGATCAGGGGACCAGCCTCATTTGCACATGGGTTTGGCCAAATGATAGGACTGATCATTGAGTCTAATTTGATGGAAACCCTTTACAATCTGTTGTGGATTAATCAGCCATTTACGAATAATCGATGATGCACCGGTCTCCTCTATGCATGTAGTGTTAGCCTTTTTCCTCCTTTATCCTTATTAATAAGTTACGTGTGTGCGATAAAGATATTTTGAGATCTTGCTGACTCAGTATCGACAGTGTAGCCTCTCAATTTGGCTGCTAGACCCCCTGTGTTTCGTGTGTTATACATTCAGTTGTTGCTAGGGATAAAATCAGGTGTGGGTCTTTAAAAGGATATCCCTTGGACCCTATTTTAAATGGTTTTGTTTAATCCACCCCTTGTGGGAACAGTCCAGCCCGAACTGCCAAGCCATGTCTTCCCTGGACCGGAAACAAGCATCCTGGCACCGGTTTCGGATTCATAATCCTCATCAGCCAGGCTATCTTGAATCCAGTGGCCAAGTGAACAAGGGACTCACATCTGAGCATACCCTGCCACACTTAGGGCGAACAAAGCAATACAAAAGGGGGCGAGTGGCTACAGACCAGACAGGAAAAGGCACTTATAAATGCGATGCACATGTTAAATATAAGAATCATGGGAGACTATTTTTCTGAGGGGACTGTCAAAACATGGGATCAGTTACAGGCGCCAACAACAGACGTAACGGCTTACGAGATCTCACTATCACCGAGCGTGACAGTAATTCCAAGCCGTATTGGGGATAGCATGCAAGAACCACGTGTATACTCTGCGTTAACATATTTACTGCAGGCCGTTCGCCACAGCGCGCAATAACACTACATATACTCATTACAGCGGGAATCCACTCTGCGCATACGAAGGCGCTACAGGAATGGCGCAACGAATAGAGCATAGACATTACGGAGGAGCAGTGGTTATACTGCTGCTTTAGTAGAAAAAACATCGCGGAATGGTAGATACCGTCTCACACTCTTTAAATTTTTTCAAAGGGTCTACTACACACCGGTTAGATTGCACAAATACAGACGAAGAGGATGATAACTGTGACAGATGTGGGGCTGCAGAGGCACTCTTCACACACTTAGCGTGGGACTGCCCTGGTATCCGTAAATACCGGTCGGAGGTGTTTGGACCTCTGCAGGAAATTGCGAACACTTGTGTACCAAAGACTCCAGTGAAGGCCCTTCTGGGATACTCTAAAGACATACCTAAAGGAACTAGAAAAATAATAGCGCTCGGGATATTAATAGCTAAAAGGAGACTGGCTATGCGATAGGTGAAAGGCCCAGTTCCCACACTAGCAGAGTGGTGTACAGTACTGTCCTTTTGCAATACACAATCAGATGCCCTTATACCAGGCATACCTCACCCACAGAGCTGCGGAGGAGGAGCAGCCGAAAGGACATGACCGAACTGGGATCACCTAGACAAATTAGTAAATATTAAATGTACAAGAGACTAACGCTAGTAAGGGAGAAAGGCTGACGTATAGAATACAGCAATTAGTCAGCACACCGACGAAGCTGAATCATTGAAAACAGTACTGGGCAAAGGGATACGTCAAAATGCATATACTCGACGATTATTGTAATGTGATATACAGGTTCATTGTTGTGGTAATGTAACTTTGTGATATGTAACACTGCATACTATTTGCGGATAACGATTGTACATGGGGTTGGCTGTTATAATGCTTCTATGTATAAACGAAATGAAAAAGAACATTAAAAAAAAAAGTGAACCATTTAAGACACTTTTAGAATCCGATTAGATGGGATGAAAATAGCAAAAAACAAATTCACCAGTCACAGAAAATCCAGAGTAGCCAATAATTGATAATATCAGCTTTGGTAAGTGCATTGGCCTTTAAAGTGGTTCTCAACTCCTGATAAACCTGCAGGAGGTCCTGGCTGAATGAATATTTAAGGTATAGTTTACTGTATGTTAAATGAAGGTGGATCCTAGAGAAAGCCACTTAAGAGGTATGAATGGTGTCAGTACTGCATAGTTTCCCTCTCAGGAACCTCTCTTGGACTAGAGGTAAGACTAACAAAATTACATACATATGTGCAACTAACGTACTCCTAATGGGATGCTAGGGACCGGAACAACTGTTTATAAGAACTAATGCCTATTGACTGAAATGAGCTGCCATTATGTTCCTTTGCATAAATGTGTATGGGGTGGGATTAATGATTCCGGAAAGATCTCCTAGAATTCTTTCTCAAAGAAGACAGTTTCCCCATTAAAACAAGCATCCAATTGTGCTCAAATATTGCATTTGCTGGCAGTTTTAAATTATGAGTGCCAGAGACTATGGGCACAGTGTTGCCTGCAGTGTCCTCGTTCAGCAAGACATGCCACAACACAGCACGAAAGACCTACAAAAGCAGACTTGCAACAACTCTTTTTGCGTGGAACAAGTGGCCCCTGGTCCATCGTAGTTGGCACGTTTTTGCGATGCACCAATTGCCACTAGAGAAGATCATTGTACCATTCTTGTATCATTGTGCACAAAGGAGCACCTCTTGCATGGAGGAAGGATTTGTGATGAGCTTGATTACTTCCCGTCTTAGGACCCATAATATAATAGTACAATCATTTTTCTTATCAGCTATACTACTCTGTGACAAAAAAAGCCACAGAAAACAGCCACCGCAAAACAATGTAGTTAGAGACAAACAAGAGTGATGAACAAATGTCCAGTGAAATCAGCTTACTTCTGCAGTGTTGTGCAAGTTCCAACCTCCAGCGCAGTAAAGGTTATCCTGAAAGGAACAGTGCACGTATTTTGCAGTTACTCCTCGAGGGACTTGAACGAACTTAACAGTCACCAACTGACTACTGAGGTGCATGTAAGAATTTAGAGTGGCAGTATCTCTCAATATTGGATGTCTGGGGTAAGATGAATTTTAGCAAGAATAGTTAATGCCCATTAAAAATAGACTTTGCTTTTAATACATATGATATATATATATATTATTTGTGTGTGTAAACAATACCCCCTCTGCAGTTTTTACTGTATTCATGCATAATTCAAATTCTTTACTGATTTATTAGACAACCTCTTCAGATCAGCCAATAATGGTGCACATCTTTTTGGCAGAGCTTTTTGGATGTTAGTGAACTGACGGCATGTGTGGAGGAATTTTGGTAGAACCAAGAGACAAGCTGTACAATCAGTATCTCTTATTTCCAGCTGGGAGTGTGGTTTCTTCTTTTTTGGTTGCTGAGAATCTTATCCCAATTTTCATGACTAAATTGCATTTTACACAGCTTTTCTGAAGCCCTGCTACTGACATTTCATGGGTATGGACTGTCATTTACAGGTTTCTTCTGTTGTGAGACACATGCTTGGTTTGAGCTCTCACAGCATTTCTTGAGTTCTCGAGAGAACCTGCTGCAGAGATATTCCAAGACTTCATCATGCACAGACAAGTCTTTCTACTAGAGAAGGGAAAACTATAAACTCAGTAAGGGGTGGACTTTTTCTGACATTTTATAGGGGAACAAAAGGCACCACCTGAATGGGTGTCAAAACCAGAATAGAAAGAATACAGCTGTTCTCTGAAGTTTAATATGTTGACTGGGCAGAGGGTGGCAAGAATGGCTCAGACCCTATAGCATTGCTCATTTCCTGGAACCAGGGCCCGCAAGAAGAAGCAAGAGCTCCATCAGACAAGAGACATTTCCTTGCAGATACAAATGATTACACCCAACATTTTCACCTGATGCTGCTTGTTAATTTACTTTGAGAGTGCACTGAGGCCTGCTAACCAGACCTCCGTGCCAGTGTTCTAACCCCTTACAAAATGTATGTTGAGTTTGCCACCCCAAATGGCAAAAGCTGACTTACTTATAAGTCCCTAGTATATGGTACCAAGTGTACCCAGGGAATGCAAGACCGTGTGTCCACCCAGGGCTGCAGCACTTATTGTGCCACCCTGTGTGTGACCACTTACAACTGCTGCCTGAAAGAGCAGTTTTAAAACTGCTACTTCGACTTTGCCATTTAAACCAATGGCAAGCCCCAACTTCCCTTAACAGTATATATGTCTTCCCTAAGGGAGGCCTACAGAGCCCTAAGGGACGGAGTTGTATGTTATTAAGTGGGACATATACTTTCAATGTGTCTTAATGGCTAAACTTCCAAATTGTTGTTTTGCTGGAGAACAGTTAGTTGCCCCGTTGGGTAACAGAGTTACCGACTGACCCCTCTGTCTGGCTAACTTCTGAGTGCAGCAAACACAAGGAGATGATGGACGGAGCGCTGAACCTTTTCAGACACTCACTCCACGTCACAGATCTGGGTTGAATCCGTCATAATTTTTTAGCTCACTACACCGCCTCACTTCAGACCCAGCTATATGCAAATCAGTCTTGACCCTCTGACTCATGGGAGCAGTCCAGCCCGAACTGCCAAGCCAGGTCTTCCCTGAATCGGAAACATGCATCCTGGGACCGGTTTCGGGGTAAGACCCCCTCATCAGCCAGGCTAGCTTGAACCAAGTGGCAAAGTGAGCAAGGGACCCACGTCTGGGTATACCGTGCCAACTTATGGCAAATAAAGCAAACACAGGGAGATGAAGGACGGAGTGCTTAACTTCTGAATGTGACTGCTAAGATGGGTACTTCATGTTATCAAATTAATCGTGGCATTAGACGTTGCTTTACGCCCAAGTGGAATCTAAAGTGATTTTAAGGAACTCTGACGCCTAGATTAGCCAGTGGCCTTGGGCATTAGCTGGTCACCAGGCAGCCCTCTGCCTTCCTGGGGAGTTGTCAACGATTCCAAGGCTTCAAAACAATAGAGGCATGCCACAGAGGTAGGTGTCATCTCCCTCTTGAAGGAAGCCACACCGGGCATTGGCCCAAAAGGCAAGCTACAAAGACGGAAGCCAATTTTGGTGGGCATTTGGCAATCACACTCTTGTAGGGCTGACCTTTTGTTCAGGTAGGCAGGCTGGCGATTGGAACAGAGAGGGGAAACCAGTGGCCAAACTGGTTGTCCCTTGGGTGTGTAACCCACTGGTAGCCAACCTCTAGGGTGGGCTACTAAGCTACTAACTTCCATGTAAGAGTTCCGACATCTTGTGACTGGGCAGAATAATGCACTCTGGGATTCGTAGATGCCACACATAGCCGAAAATTGTCACACAGCAGGAGGGATCCTGGTAGTCCTTTGGCTAGTGGCAGTATTATTCCCCCAGGGCACCTCTGTGCATAAATATGGTACCCTGAACCTCCGATCACGCCAGAACTGAGGAAAGGACTGCCCTGTTGACCCCTGGAGCTGGAAAGAGAGGCTGCACCAACTGCTGGACTGCGTCTGCCGCCCCTCGGGCTAGCAAAAACAGGATTGTGAATCTAACTCCTTGCTCATGGAAATGTTTCTCCCAATCCCCAGACCAAAGAAATTAAAGGGTCAGTCAGATGACCCCCCCTCGAACCAGCACCAGGGCCATCAAAGATAAAGTAGCCCACCATGGCAAGTGAGTAGCCACATACTTTGAATCAACGCTTACCACCCCTGGGCAACCCAAGAGACGATTTTCGATGGCCAAAGGTTGCCCCTAAGTCTGCTTAACCCCGAAATGTCATCAGAGTCCAGATTGGGTGCCAAAGATGGGCCCCAGCCTTCACCACGCTGGACCCGCCGTGTACGGAAACCGGTAGCCCAGTCTCAGCTGACCTTCAACTGGCTCATCGAGAACTGCCAGTGACACTTACCTCTGTGGCCAAAGTAACCCCACCTTAGCCATAGACCGAGGACTAACCACAAGGACACCCCTGTCGACCACACCACATCCAGAGCATCTTTCAGCATCCTGCATCCCCAGCATCAGGACCACTCCTTGAAGTTTATGGCAGCCTTGAAAGTATGAAACTGAACTTGAGACTGCTTTGTTGACCAGGTAACTGTTGAAATACTCCTTAGTGGCCCCACTTGGGCCACAGTAGCCAAATGCAACTATTTCAAATTTTTCAGTAGGTTCTTAACTTTACAGCTACCAACGCTTGTTTGTGCTTTGGACTAAAAAGCTGAGATGTACGTTTTACTTAATCTATATCTCCCGAACCCTCACGTCTATTTTGCTTATCTTGGTGCCTAAAATTCATAAAAATATAATCTATTTTTATAAATTGGTGTCATATTTATTTTCTGCTGTGAGCTTTTTATTTAGTTGTTTGGCGCTTCTAAATGCTTTACCCTATTTCCTTTGTTTAAGCCGTGCCGCGTGAGCCACAGCTAACCAGGGTTGAGCAAATGGTTTCACAAACGAACCTGGCTGGATGAGGGTCAGTTTTGCGAGTATATTACATGATAAGGTCGCACAACCATATCATATAATACACCATAATCCATAAAGTATCCTACTTCTCATGACCATGCAGGAATAGAGATCTTACACGTGCTCAGAAAGCAGAAAGGAACTCTGCTTTTCCGAGCATGTTTAACAAGACCAGAGGGAGGATTCAAACCAAAATAAGTGCTCTAATTCCCTCAGAAGACATTTGCGCTGGATAAAACTGCAGAAATAAAAAAGACAAAGGCAATAGATAGAAGAAGCCCTCTTTCAGAGGAAGTTCACAATCTCGGCCAAATCAAATCTTGTACACATGGCTGTCAATATGTGGGCAGAGCCAAGCCCCTCTTTCTGGTGATGCTCACATCATTGTCTGACGACAGCTGCGCTTTCAAACCAGACCATAAAAAGGAGGAAGTGGAAGCTTGCGGGCGGTGTCTCCTGTACAGTAAATTACTAACCTAATATGAAATAAATTTTTAAAGACAAACTGCACAATTTAAAAAAAAAAAAAAAACTTCAACACAACACTGCCGCTGTCTACAGGGCTGAATAGAAAATACCTTCGGATGAAAACTGTTTAATTCGTTAGATTTAATTGCATAAACTTATAAAGAGATGGGGCACGAAAATACTTAACCCGAGAAATATTTCTTTCGAGTTTAACCCTGAGTTAATTTTTGTTTCAAAATAAGCACATACATCCTCTTGTCCTACTCTGTACAGTGGACAAGCCACTATTAAATGCCCTTGGAATTGGAAAGAGGTAGCACTGTGATGCAGTGGAGACTTTACTAGAAAAGCACATGGCCGTCCATCCCTCGGTGTCCCCAAGAAATATTTACCGGGCAAGTGTGCTTTGGGAGGGATTGAAAGAGCTGAGGTACGTGTGATCAGGGGAAGTTTTACCTCCTTTTATTACCTCTTAGGGTTTCAAGCACTCAAGTCTTGGTAATGTCCGCCTCTTGTTATGCTTTTGGTTAAGAACAACAAATGGGACACTATGGGTCAAGCTATGTGTGGCTAGAAAGCAAACAAACAATGGCATGAACTGCGTCACATATATGTGTCATCACACAAATCTAAAAAACCCATCACCCCACCCCATGGCTTAGCATCATCATCTGGGATTTTTTGAGAAAGAAAAACTGGTATCTCATCCAAGAGTCCCACTAGTTGTTATCGTGGGACATACAAGGAATGATCCGCCGGTGATGTACCATTGCCAGGACGGAAAATGGTGGTGCTCGGGGAAGCAAAAAGGTGAATTGCAGTGTAAAAATGAAAAAGTGCAAGTTAAAATTAACTATTATAATGCCAAAGAACAGTTTATTAGGCGGTCATTATAATGTCAAGATTAAAATAGTGTAAGGGTAGTCAAAATAGATGGCGACTATCCACTGATGTTTCAGGATGTCGACATGTTTCAGCCAGATGGACGGAAAGTAGTCCAGTGGCTTTCTTCAGGACCAAAAAATATATATAACACTACTGCAACTAAGTGAAAAAAGATCAATAAACACAGAGACCCTACCGTGTGACGGTGTTCCAGACCTGTAAAGGGTGTCTCTAATTTCCAATTTAAAACATTTATAAAGCGCATCGTTCACCGTACGGTTTCTTGGCGCTAATGAAAGGTCCGGCAACTGAAGCAGAATAAACAGTCAAATGACAAGAGTGAGCCAGTTTACACGGAAAAGGCCTGTTTGAAAAGGAACGTTTTGACGTCTTTCCGAAAAGAGACATAATGAGTGGCAAAGCGTAGGTGGTCGGGAAGGGAGTTCCAAAAAGTGGGGGCCAAGGTAGAGAAATTGGCTCCACCCCACTTTTTGCGCTTAAAACGTGGGATTTGAAGGAGAGACTTGGAAGAGGAACGAAGCTCTCTGGAGGGAACGTATTCGCTTATCAGCGAGGAGATGAAGGCAGGGGCAGTGCCTTGGCGGGCCTGGAAGGTCATGCAGCCGGTTTTAAAAAGGGAGCGTTCCCTGACAGGAAGCCAATGGAGCTCCCTAAGGAGGGGTGTGGAGTGATGGTAACGTGGGAGACCATAGATTAACCGGACCGCCTGGTTCTGTACCATCTGGAGCCTCCGCAGGCTGTATGCCGGGATGCCGTTGTAAAGGGCATTGGCATAATCCAGCCGCGCAATTACTAATGCGGCCATGATCAATTTAAGTGCCTGGGGGGAAAAGAAACGGGAAACAGTGCGGATTGTTCGGAGGGTGAGGAAGCAAGAGGAGACTACGGAGCTAATTTGTGTTTTGAAGGGTGTCTCTGGAAAGTAGTTTGTATCCCAGACCAATCTTGGGATCGGACCTCACCTCTCCTGGCACTCGCTCAGGCAATGAGGCCCGCTCTGTCCGTCGGTACCTCGGGCTTCGTCCTAAGCCGAGGGGGAGGTCCCTGGCTGAAACATGTCGACCTCCTGAAACATCAGTGGATAGTCACCATCTATTTTGCTACCCTTACACTATTTTAATCTTGACATTATAATGACGCCTAATAAACTGTTCTTTGGCATTATAATAGTTAATTTTAACTTGCACGTTTTCATTTTTACACTGCAATTCACCCTTTTGCTTCCCCCAGCACCACCATTTTCCATCCTGGCAATGGTACATCACTGGCGGATTCCTCCTTGTATGTCCCACAATAACAACTAGTGGGACTCTGGATGAGATACCAGTTTTTCTTTCTCAAAAAATCCCAGATGATTATGCTCCGCCATTGGGTGGGCTGATGGGTTTTTTAGATTTGTGTGGTGACACATATATGTGACGCAGTTCATGCCATTGTTTGTTTGCTTTCTAGCCACACATAGCTTGACCCATAGTGTCCCATTGGTTGTTCTAGTATATGTAATTTGGGGGATAGGACACTTAAGGGTCGGTAATCTCTATTCCCCTTGGGCCCTTTTCTAAAATTTGTTGTTTACTACTAGTGCTTTTGGTTAAGCCACAGACCGGTCTGAAAAACTATTCAAACTTGGTTGTTTCCAATATAGAATTATAGTGCTCTATTATTCAATATAGTCTTGAGTCTGGAACCTACCATAGTAAAGATGTTTTGGTTACAACAATTTGAAAAATGAAAACCCACCTAACCTCAGGGGAGTCCTTAGGCGTTGACAAAGGGATCCCAGATCTAGGTCCTCATTTGTGAATGCGTGGAGATGAAGAGGACTCCAGAAGGCATGTACTCTAGCATGACCAACGCTTTGCAGAACGCAGTCCTACTTGAGTGGCAAACTCAGAACCAGACATCTTAGTTAATGCTCTTCTGAATGGAACACTTTCAGCATGAAGAACATGTGGCTCCCTGCGGGTCAGTATCCTCACCTGCCAAGTAGTTGAACGACAATTTGTAGTTGTCTTGTATAGAATGTTCAAATAAAAAATGCATTTGTGGTTAGGATTATCATGCTTTTCACTGTTTTGACTTTTTGTTTAATGCTACCAAATCCCAGGACAACAGTTATCGGCCATTACTGCCTGGGAGACTTCAGCCACCAATCTCTCGGCTCACATTAACCTGGTAGCCCCATTTGGTGGGTAATCCGTATTTACTTCCTGATCTTGCTTGAGGTACAGCTGTGTGTCCACCTACTCACTCTTGCTAGCTGCTTTCTAGTGTGTGCATGCTTCATTGAGACTGTTGGGCACCATTGCTTAGTCAGCTGGCACAATGTCTTGAAGGGCTGCTTTGAAAATTGCGCCACATATTTTTATATCACACTCATTTTTGTTTCTTTGGCTTTGCATTTGACCGCGCATTAAATGTTAATTGGTTTATCTGTTTTTTTGTTTTTTGTGGGCATCTCACCATTTTCAAATATGTAAAATGTGCCATGCAGACTTTACAGTCCTCAACAGCAAACATAATTGCGTACTCTGTCTGTTCTATTGTAATCACTTAGTTGCACAATCCAAATTAAGCAGTGACCATGGTTCACATGCATGCTTAAATGGTCTATCTACAGTGAAGCTCTTCCTGTTCTTGTTTCCCCGCCACATCACTATGGTGGTCATTGCATAAGATTTGGCCATGTCCCCATGTAAAGCAAACTTAGGGAAGAAACATTTAGGGGAGAAATCTGGGAAGAAATCTCTGAAGCCCGGTTATCTGTCAGATTTAGTTCCCTAAGATTTCCAGTGCAACATAGTAGAAAGAACCCTGTCATTACCACCATCACCCTTGACTTTTGGCACTTTTACAACTCTCACTGTTCAAACATAGCCCCATTTATGATGGCATTTGTTTTGGGGATAAGAAAGTGAGCAATACACAAGACTTGAATGTAAAGATAGATACCTGCCCAGATCCCGAAATACTCCGTCATTATAATAGGGGCACTGTTTTGGGAGTGCATAACCAGTATGACGCTTCATTGCACGACAAAGGCCATTTCTCTCACTGAGATTAAAAGTGACTTAATAAATAAATACAAAAAAGATGATTTAATTATAATTTGCCTGAAAAGTAATGTTAATGCTTCACTAGCACACATTGACACCGACTGAATGTATGTTCATAGCAAATTAATAATTTCAAGTTACGAGCCGGCATCTTTCAGAACCATAGGTTACCTGGGCAATGAACGAGGCATTTGAAATCACCCAGAAAACCAATTGTTATCTGGAAGTGTTACTGCTTCCTTGCTTTTCCTACGTATTGGATTATAGGGCTAGCTCAACCACTGTCAATACTATAAATTGCTGCCTGCTGAAACTTGCATGCTATTGGGAAAGCTTTTGGAAGATTCTGCACGTTAGTTGGATGTGTGCAGCCATTTCGCTGTGTGTATTGCTAGATTCCTAAGTATTCCAAAGCAGAGGGCAGCCCCAGTGATTTGGGAAAGGGGCATGGGAGTAAGATTGCTTGAAATTAGAAGTAGAAGATGAATGGCAAATATATAAGGACAGAAAACCTCTACAATCAGGCGTGACAATGGTTAACCCCATGCTGTTGTTGGAAAAAAACAATAAAACCACACACAAAGGGTTTGATGGGGAGCACAGAGTGTGAAGCCAGACTAAGCTTTACCTTTCTCAGATTTCAGAAGCATACAGACTACAAGCTGCAATAAGCCACTTGAGTCACTTCTACAAACCTGAAACTTTTTTCCTTCCTGAGAAAAACAATTCTCAGTATTAGTTGCAAAAATTGATGCACAGACTAAAATATCTTGACAGTATCTGCCCCGCACAAAGTTCTGATCATTTCCATTGCCTGCTACTTTCAAAATATTTTGTTTATGGTTTACATCATCATTTATTTGCAATTAGGAGATTATTGATTTCTTGTTTATGCTCTTTAGTTTATCATGTTCTTCCAGTTAATTGTAACTTTGATAACTGCTCTCAGCGCATTCCATTCTATCTCATTTGGCTGGTCTCATTCAGTAGAGGCACAGAGCAAACTAAAAAACAAATGCATGTAATGTTTCCAGAGTAATGAGCCATAAATGGTTAAGATTGATTGAATCACTTCCTTCCATCACTTTGTACAGTCAGAAAGAGTTGTATATGGTGTTCTTCAAATGCCTCTTGCTACCTCTCACTGATGGCACAATCAGACCAAAAAACAGAACTCATTTGGGGTTTCTTGTGTACTCCTTGACAGGGTACACAACTTACACTTAAATCTTGATTGGCAGCTAATAGACATTATTCTGTGAATTGCATACACTTAGACCCAGTTTACAACAGCATAAAAAGATTAGTTTGCAATACAAAATAAAATTAGTTTACAAAGATTCAAGCATTTCTCTCCATCGCTGTTGTGTTGTATGTGCCTGCTTTGTTGTCATGTGTATTGTTTGGGCACCTTCACATAACTCCATGGCTCTACCTAAGTGAAGAAATCTATTCAGCTGTGTGAAGAGTAAATTGGTTTTATGTTTATTGGAATTTTTCTTTCATCAGCAGCTACCCGCAGCAGAAGCAAATCAAATTTAGTCGAGCAGCACCCCGACAGCGAAGGAGCATCCCAGGAAAATATTCAGGAAATTGTTCCCGATGAAGTCTTGGTTATTTCTTTGGGGACTGGTTCCTTGCTAACTCCAGGCATGATGAGTGAAAACGAGGTACGGAAAATGGGCTCAAGAAGCAGAATATCAGATCCAATTTGTCAAGAATATTTGATTGAAGTGTATTTACTTGAAAAAGCCAAATATACTTGGTTGAAGCATTTGGTACGAAAACGGTTGGTGGTAAAAATGGGGGATTGCGGGAAGTATGCATTAGTGGTTTTTACCTCTAATACATTTAGCAAGGGGTACTGTTGTACTGAATGAGCGACTAAACGTATTCAGCACCACAGTGAAGGTGCCCTTTTCATTGCTGTTTCGATTCATAAACACATTTATTTACAAACACCTACATACATATTTATCATTTGTGGACTGCTGATTGAGAGTGATGCGATAAGTGTGCCAAAAAAGTTGGTCTGGGGTTCTTCTGAGGCTTATTTGTTTTGGGCGGCTTGTGTCCTACTCCTATTGTTTTCGATCTGTTTTTCGGTAGGCGGTGGTAATTCCCTATTGGCAGTTCTGGTTTTACATGTTCCTATTGGCATGTTGATGGTTTCTGTGGCGTACTCTAATCCCTCTATTTCACTATCACTTTTCCCCCCTAGGTTTTGAACATGCAACTTGCAGATGGAGGACAAGGAGAGGTGCCTGTTGACGATACCAAGCTGCATGGTAAACCTGATAAAACCTTGAGATTTTCTCTCTGCAGTGATAATCTGGAAGGAATATCTGAAGGTGAATGATTATGTCAGAAAGGATATTGTTTGTTTTATGTTAGAAAGTCTTTGTTTGCGTAATAGTGGGAAGGTATAAATCAGTTCCTTCTTGACTATAGGCATCTTTATTTGTATGACGTTTGCTTTTGTTTCTCTGTTAATGAAAGAATGGTTATTTCACCTGCATTTTTTAGGAGTTCTTCAGTCAAGATTTTGCAACTTTGTATTAGACCCCCTGGACAGCCTAATCAAGCCAGTGAATACACAAAAAGGGTATATTTAGAAAGCATCTAGAAACCTGATGAGAGTGGGGGGTAGATGATAATTAGTGTTCGTAGCATGTGCGTCACATGCTCTGCATATTCTTGCCCTCTAGTGTTGAGTGCCAATGCTAGTTGTTTTTCGTCAAGTAGTCTTTAGTCTGGAGATAACTTGTGACTCCTGGAGTCACAAGATATCGCAAGGGGCCAAACCCCAAGGTGGCTGCATCTTGTGGGAATCCTGAGGATTCAAAGCCTCATGCCTGCGATGCTTGACCATTGGCTCTTTTCGTGGTTGAACCCCAGAGAGTTGATCCTTGGCAGTTCTTCGAGGTATTGTAGCCATGGGTGTAGTCTTTGTCATGGGCCAAGGTCTTTCTTGCGGCCCAGTAGTCCTTCCTTGACATCTGAATCTTCATAGGAACGGGTTTCATGCTACGTTGTTTTTGACTTGCTGGTATGCTGGTTAGACTTTTGCCCTTATAGTAAACTCCTATGGGCTCCTCCGAGCAGAGAGTTACCCCCACTTAAGGGGGATATTGGCTTTGCATTCTGAAATGTGCAGAGCGATGCTCCCTCTGATCTAGAAAACTCTTGCTTTTGAAAGCCTCACAGGTAGAACAGTTTGAATCCTCATGGTCCCAAAGAAGATAGAGGTTGCAGACCCGATGTTGCAACAGGAATTTTGAATTGCATATTCTCCATTCCCCTCCTCCCAAAAGACACTCTCTATGACTGGAGTTGAAGAACTGCTCGGATATGGTTCGATTTCAAAGCAGCGAGGTGAACTATTGAGTTTTCCAACACTGTACTAGGACCAGTTGTTAACTGGAATCAACAGAAGTGAAGATTTAGTTCAACGGTCTTAACCTGATGGCGGAAACAAAAACATTATCTAATGTAGAGTTTTCGTCGTGGTGCTTCAGGGAGGAGTCATGAGCTATCTCAAGACTGAAGACTGTTTCGAAAAAAAGCAACTTGCAAATATCCGTGCCCAATTCTAGATAGCTCGTGTATGCAGAGCATATAAATCCACAGCACTACAAGCTACACACAGATGATCACTACGTACGTAAAGCTTTCCTTTTTGTGGTTGAGGTTGGAAACCCTTTTGCAGAAGCTTTGATAACCTAATAGCCTGCCTCCTTTCCCCACTTTGACTGCTTTTATGTGCAGTGTGTGAACAGATTACCAGCTTGTTACTTTTCCAGAAAGCTTTTTCAGAGTATCCAAAAAAAAAAAACATTTACCAAGTGGCCTGTGGTAGCAGTTCATCCCAAAGCTCACCCCTTAAACACATACTCTTAATTTTTCTAAATTCTGGGTGCTGACGTACTTTAATAAGGGATAAATCTTGTACCTAGCAATAGACACGTGCTGCCATCTTGAAACTTGTACTTGTACTACATATTCTTTCTGGGCAGCTTTTATTACACCCTTTGACAGAATGTGTCTGTAGTCATGCCCTTTGTGCATTTTCTTATTTACCTTAAAAGTATGTCTGACATCTATTACATATCATCATAGTCCAATATTTAGTCTAGTTTCTTTTTATTATTATATATCATTAAATTCATATTATAAGCTTACTTAAAGGAACTAATATGTAAACTATAAATAACTTCTACTAATGTATTGTCATCATTGGTTAATTTAGTGTGGTTTCTGGACCAACCTTCCTGAAGTGTGGTTTTCAATGATTTTATCTTCAGTGTAAGAGTTTGACAGCTTGTACAGACAACAGTATTTCACTCATTCATTCTTTCTAGTAGAGGGGGATGATCACCTGTGGTATCAGCCTGGAGTGTTGTGCTAGGTACTCTGAATATCTTTCCAGCTTTACAAGAATGAAAGCGGGACTGTTGCCATTAATGTCTAGGTGAATGAGGCACAAGATCTTGTGAAAGTTGAATGTCTGGTCAATGAGTAGTGACTGCAGTCCTTCTACATCCGTGACTTGTATTTGCATATATGAATGTGTAGTTGCTATGTTATTGAGGTGTTCTGGATTCTTGTTAGTTTTTGTGCTAATGATCTTTAGTGCCCCCACCCCCAAATATCCCCTCACACTTCCCATCTGTAAATCTCAGTTTTATACTCTCGACAAGAGGAAACTGGTCACCTACATCATACAGTGGAGTCTTAGACTGAGGAAAAATGTGTCTTGTGCATTGTGTGGATGGCACTTTTTGTGACATTGTTAATATGCAAAGCCATGGATAAATTGAAGTCCATGATCACTCCTTGGTTTCTCACTTCTGTCAGTGTTGTTAGCGGTGCTACCACATCCTTGGGCCTGACTTATGAGGGATGGTAGTTTTCCCAGTCTTCTCATGTCAAGATTTACAGTCGTGTGAGTTAAGCTAAAGGTGTTTGGTCAACATCCATTGGTCAACATCTTGGAGATATTGGCCTAGTCCTGATCTGCCCCATACCCTTTGGGTTTTTTAGTTTTCAGATATGCTCGTCATCAGCATACTTGTAGCATGTAATTTTGAAAGATGTGATTAGATCTGGTAATGGGCTGGGATAGATATTGAAGAGGAGAGGGGCAGAGATGGATCCTTTTGTGGTATTAATGCCTCAACGCTAAAAGGTGGTGAGGCTAGTAAAGTAAGCGAGTTGATGATTGATTTGAAGGATCGGATAGGTGGGGGAGGAGTCAGTCCAAGGAGATAACTTTTATGCAGATGTCTTGCATTCTTTCTAGAAAAGAGTAGTGGTTGGCTGTGACAAGTGTTTTTGACAGGTTCAAACTGTAGCAATGCTATTTCTGTCCACTGTTGTCTTCAGGTCATCCCAGTTGGCGATGAGTAGATTTAGTGCCTTATTCAGATGGAACCTGATTTGTTGGTCTGAGAGTAGGTCTTTTTCTTAAAGGAAATTGGAAAGCTAGGTGAATGCTTCTCAGTTTTATCAGTTGTCCTAGGAACTGGGCCATTCGAGGTTGGTCTGTAACTGACCATTGGCTGTACAGCGCAGTAATTCGTACTTTGCTTATCATTTTTATATTCCATCATTGATCCAAAGCTATTTATGTGGTGGTTTAGCAAGCATTAGTTTATTTTTTTGTCGAGTGAATTTTGTTGAAAACTTTTGTGCACCGGTTGTACAACTGATAGACATATTTTATTTGTTAGCATGTTGAAATCACCAGCACTTGCCTTCTGGGAAGACTGGTTTCTACTAGTGAATGTAGATGGTTGATGTTAGTGTTGTAGTAGCATCTAGTCTTATAAGCGAGGTTGATGTTGAAGGAGATTAGGCGGTGGTCTCTTTTGAAGGTATCCTTGTTGGCTGTTAATCAGAAGAGTCGACCCAGAGTGAGATGGTGTTAAGTGTATGGTATGATTTGTGTGTGCGTGTATGTTTCCCTCGTGACCCAACAAAGAGGTTAGTGCTTAATAGTTTGTTATAATGGTTCCTGGCTGTGGCATGGAAGGTTTATCAAACCATTGTTTTGATTGCCCAAGACGCAAAGGACCGTATGCTTTAGAGAAAGTTTTGAGATAGCATCCCGGAAAGTGTCTTAAAGCGCCAATGTTCAGTGGTAGTCTGTAAATAAATAGGAATGCACTCAAGAAAGTATGAGCGAGTATTCACCCAACCAACAGTCTGTCAAGCATGTCATGAATATTTTGTAGTGCCTACTGAGCAGACTGAGATTTGAGATCATAGGGAGGTCTTATAGGTGCTGGGTTGGCTTTAGTGAAGAGGAGAGTAGGAGAAGAGTCCATCAGTTATGTTTCTTTTGTGGGGGGGAAAGTGACAAGAGTAGCAAGATATGAGAGAGAAAAGAGGAAGGTGTTGGCATCATCATGAATAGAGAAAGAAAATGATCTGTTCTGGTAATGTCTGAGAAACTTTTCTTGAAGTGCACATCGTAAGTTTGTCAAGAGTCATCTTGTAGGTGTCCTCTAGAGCCTAAAGTAAACACCGGAAATCTAAGTGTGTGGAACCACAAAGCAGTTGAATAGCTCCTCTGGACTCCTCCAGGAACACAATAATGTTAAGGGTCTTTAAGTGTGTGAAAGTGTAACCAGTTGGCAAATGCAGCTTCCCTAGTAGGCCTAAACTTTGTTACATCATCATCTGAAACATCTTTCCTGGCTTGACATGTTACAGTAGGACCTTCATTCCTGTTGTGAGTCTTACTTGACTGTACTCTGTCTGAAGTTTGGGGTGAACGCTTTCCAGTAGCCAGCTCTGGGTCTCTGAGCTCAGCTTTGGACCTCAGCAGACACTTCTCTGCAGTTAATATCCTAGATGTAAGCTGTGTGGTATATCTTCACCTCTTTCATACCAGATGAACACTATGCCTTAGTGGTAGGTGCATTGATTATCACCTCAGCAATACAATGTATATTTAGTTTAACCGCATTTAAATATGCATGACTTGTGAGAATTTAGTGTGGTATGAACGGAGTGGATGACATTTTAACTCCCTCTCTTGCTTTATAGCATTGATGAAGTGACATGTATTGAAGTTTTAGTGGTGTTCATGACAGGCAGATGTGCTTTTCGGACTGATAGTTTCCTGTAATTGTAGTTGAGTGTAAAAACTCTTACCAGCCCACATTCACTACTCTTTTCCTCTAATGATGATTGTCCCTTTGCATAAGACGAAGTCTTTTTTTGTAAAAAATCGTTTTGTTTTTTTGTAATTGAACTGTATGTATTAAGAATGTTTGTATATTCTGCTATCAACATCTCAGTGCAATTCAGTTTGTGCTTATTTCTGGCTGATTGTCCTTGTGGTATGGCTGTGCACAATAAACTGGGCACCTCAAGTCTGCTCTTAATGCATAGCATAGGTCTCTTGAGTGAATAATCGCAAAGGATTTTGTTAATCGCTTTTGTAGTATTTTGTGGAAAGAAGTAGTTTTTATTTTGATAATTATGTGTAAGCATGTCTGTACATTTGAAAATCACACATCTGATAACATTTCTCAACTTCTTAATTGTGAAAGCCCCACTATCCAATTAGAATAAGATGAGGCCATTTACCTTGGATCTCAGGAATAGCATAGCTTTGATTCTTCTTAAATCCATGCCCATCAGCAGTGCTTATCTGCCCATTTATTCTTTTTCAAACTGATTTTAACAGATGCATAACTATTCCCAGTTTTTGTACACAGGACTTTCAGCAGGCTCCTGCAATAGGTGTAGTTTAGTGAACAAACTGAACCTGGCAAAAGCGGTTGATTATTTATAAATGGGTTAGGAAGAAGTTACATAGTCTTGATTGTCTGATGTTCAAAGTAGTCTTGTTTACCCCTTTATTATAACCTTAGTACTTGTTGATGTATCAGCTCTGTGTTGTAAAAGTATTTGTAATAAAGATTTGTAATTTGATTGAAAATACAAATAAGCAGAAGAGGAAAATCAATGTTCGACAGGTCCATCAAATCGTTCCAATTCTGTGTCTTCGCTGGATTTGGAAGGAGAGTCTGTGTCTGAGTTGGGAGCAGGACCGTCTGGAAGTAATGGGGTAGAGGCATTGCAGCTGCTGGAGCATGAACAAGGTATGTAAAAATCACACGTCGGTGATGAAAGCGTAGTGTCTGTCACTGTGAAAATTCTAAAGTTGAAACATAAGTATGTGCTGCTTACTTGAAATGCACTTGTGTAGTAGATGCAATGCAGTTGTCTATCACATTTAGACTGATGAAAATTAACAGATGTGTTCTGTCAAGTGCCTTGTTTATAATTAATGCTTAGTTGAATTATTTGCAGACAAAAATGGTCTGTTACCCGTGAACAAAGAGGACTGTGTATGGTAAAATATTTTTTAAAAGAACAACGCTGGGTCTACAGACTGGCCACACACAAGACCGGCCTTAACGATAATATTCCTTGGAATTCAATACAAAATTAGTTCCCCCGCGCTAAAACTATGGGTTTCCACTGTTTACCATCCTGCAATCTTGCCATCCAGTTAACATACTGCATGACTTAGTATCGTCCATATGCATGCTTTAAGTACTGAGTATCACCCTCTGACCCAGTGAACCGTTAGCTGGATTTCGAGTTGCACTCGACTAATCACTGCATAATGCACAGCCGGCCCACGAACGCTCCCGCTTTGATTTGCCACCTTTAACTGTATTCCGAGTCACACTCAATAGAATAGTGCAAAATGCCGAACGCTCGCGCTCTAATTGGCCAACCGTAGTCACATGTATATCCTCCACACACCCCCACACCCCAGCCTTCCCATTGGTTTAGACGCTGTTGACGCGTTGGAGCTGACCACGCCCAACCCGGAAGCTTCCCCTCTATCTACCGCATCGGCGGCTCCGCTCAGTCACACACGGAGCCCTCACGGAGACGGTTAGGTGCAAACGGCGCCCTCCCTTCCTGTCACAAGTAAGACTGTACCACCTTAGGGGAACCCTGAATCCGTGGGTTCTTCCATTTTGGCATATCCTCATACTCGGTGTATTACTTTTTCACCAGATTGTAACGAGGAAAGTGCCAGTCCCGAGTCCGCTCATGGAGCATTGAGTAGTAACGCTCCCAGTAAGACGCCACGTCTTCCTCCACCCACACCATTTTTGTGCATGCACCGTATATCGAGCACTTTCGCTCTATTGTTATTATGCGATCGCTGTGGCATGTCCAGTTTGGGGCCTTTTTAAATCACATATTGATTACGTATTGAACGTTGTTTTAACTGCGCGACGTCGTTTTTCACCATCACAACGACTTCGCTATCTCAGCTACTGAGACACAACACCCACGATCTCGCCCACTAGTGTTTGACGACACTAAGCGAACTCTGTATCCATGATACCCTGGGTGCGCGACCATGTGGTATATAATTTGCTGTTTGCCTCGGTACTGGGACCTACCTCACACGTCCCCCACATCAAATCTTTGATGAACGATGATGTACATCACTAATCACTTATCGTGTATTATATGTGTGTTATTTATATGTTAGTACGTTATCCACAACCCTTTTCCCTCATTTTTTCCACAGGCTTTTTTCTACAAATCAAAGAAGAAAACAGCTCTTTGGAGATTCATTTTTAGTCTCTCCTTTTGTAACATACGAGGACAGGGTGCGCCTTAGCGTGCGTATACCGTCCCTTATGTACTCCATGGTCCTGATGAAAACCTGTTAAATTTACACATAGGTAGAAACATGTAGACCTTTTTAACAACACACCCTTTATTATAGTTTTTCACCGACAGCCTTCCTAATTGGGCAACAGGTGCCTTATTATTTTAATCACTATTCGTTACACCCCAGAATAAATTACGTAAGTGAGCAGTACCGAATATTTTTAATAAACACTTAGTTCCCTTCTTTTCACATATAAAAACAAAATCCCGCTCCACTGTAATCAGGTGTCGCAGCACACCTGGATGGCATTCGGCTATCCGGGTGGGACCCCGATGATGAAGCATGTCACCAACTAGGTTGGTGAGTGAGGGGTCTTCTAAAGGACAAAGGAAGTCCTTCATTTGGATTGTGGTTAACACACAAACCCGCCTCCACTGAGTATTGGGTATATCCTCTAGGTGTAACTCCCTTATTGTTGTTTACTAATACTTTAAAGGGGACAGGGAGTCCCTCTCCTGCCTTCACTGGCAAATACCCTTTCTCTCTCTAATGGTGTTCTAAAATATTTTTTAAACCAGATCTTTGACTGCTAGTAAATACTTCTGCAAAATTTGCTTAAACCCTTTCTTAGTGGAAGATCAATAGCAGCCAGGAGGTGTCATATGACACGAACGAGAGTATGAACTGTCTCTTGCTCCATCCTAGCTCAATAAGTCCGATACCCAGGATATTCACTTTAGTTGGCAGGCCTTACCAGCCATGGATTCCCTAGAAATGTAGTGCCCAGTTAATGACGAAAAATGCACTCCTTATTGTTTCATCATATTTTGGATGGACATGACTTTAGCCTGAGCAAATAGTTCCCATAATCTATACATTTTTGTCGTGAGATGGATGTCAGTGAAGTTTGTGGTGAACGCTTGACAGTAGCCAGCTCAGTGTCCTCAGAAGGTGGTGGTATTTCAGTCTTTGTTTTTTGTGGTGCTGTGGAATATCCAGCCATCAAGACAGTGAGTTTTGACCAAGCTATGCTTTGATGCACTCTGAATACTGTTGTGCCAAATGACCTCTGCTTGCACACATATTCTTTGACAAGTGTTGTAGACCGCTGCCCTAGATTTGCTTTCCCTAGATATCATGGGACAATTATTTTTTTTATTCTGAAGAAACCATTGGTTTGCACTTATTGTCATTTGGGCCTAACCGCTACATTTAACATAACCTCGCACAGAGTGAATCTGCTTCATTCACCTGCAATTGCTCTTAATTATGTACACTCGCTTCTGTGCTGTTTGCTCCATTTCTTTCTCTTTTTTTGCAGCAACCACCCAGGACAACCTTGATGACAAACTGCGGAAGTTTGAAATTAGAGACATGATGGGGCTCACTGATGACAGGGACATATCTGAAACGGTTAGTGAAACCTGGAGCACTGATGTCCTGGGCAGCGACTTTGATCC
The DNA here is from genome assembly GCF_964261635.1 of Lissotriton helveticus. Classification (NCBI taxonomy): domain Eukaryota; kingdom Metazoa; phylum Chordata; class Amphibia; order Caudata; family Salamandridae; genus Lissotriton; species Lissotriton helveticus. The sequence goes on from NC_136065.1 coordinate 2,086,490,338, forward strand.
AAACATTGATGAAGACCGGTTGCAAGAAATGGCAGGTAAATAGAGTGCTCCTTAGTCTGTTTTGCAGACGTACACTTAAGGAAACTTTCTGTAGTGGTGTAATGATTTTCGTTATGTAGCTACACTATCTGCATTACTGTATAGAGGTTTTATAAATTCATATCAAATTGGAATTTTTTTCTTTTTGTTCGAGAGAGGGTATTGTGTGGTTGCGCTACAAACAAAACTTTCTGATGGGTACTTATAACCATAGACTTAATTTCTTAAATTTCTCCGGTACCCGACTGGATCCAGAAACTTTTACAGCAAATGCTTCCTCGTGCCCATAAGTGGTGATATTCTACTCCTCAATCAGCTTGCCCTGCCTCCAAAAAAAGTGTGTGGAACCATGTTAAGGCGCCAATTTTGCTCGCTAATGCCAGTTTAGCATAAAGCGCCCTTAAATGCAAAGCTTAAGTAACAGATTGCAAACCATGACAGTGTGCAGATCTTAGCATGTCCCCTCATTGAAATCCACTCCACAGAAGGGGGAGCAGGGCGGTCGATGATAAATTTAATGGTGTCTAGGAGCAAGTGCCAGAAAAGTTTCCGGATTAAGTCTGGTGCCTGGGAAAATTAAAACGTGAGGAATCAAAAGGTGAAGAATCTGCAGTAAGATAGAACAGCCACCTAAAAGAGCATTATTGAATGCAAGTAACTGGATATCTTTTGGCGCACACAAAAATTTGAAAATTTCAGGCCACATTGTGTATTTTACAATACAATTTTATATAAATTGCCTAAAAATGCTGAAGGGGCCTTCGTGAATTTGCCATCAGTAAACTGCAACCTTCGCAGTGCACCAGGAGCTGAATATGTTCTCACAAGAGAGATTGTGTCCGCTATATTAGCTATGGACACCCATATTGTAATTCTGTGGCTCTAGTACTAAAGTCATGTTGGAGGAAAATAAGGTGTGGGGAAATTTTAAGGCATCCCAGTAAGATTTTGCCATCCCATAAAGGGAAAGCAGCCTCCCTAGCTGGAACAGGAGACAGGTGAGTTGTATAAACCTTCTGTAAAGGATCATGTGCTTCTCATAACTTGTTGTGTAATGGAGTAATATTCAGATGGAGCTATAACATTTGATAAAAAACTTGCACGAGAAACAAATTTAGTATGACCTTCTGCTGGCTGTATTTTCTCTTCCCAAGGGTAGAGTTGTGGAGAAAATTTGTTGACTTTGCCCTTTTTAGGACAAATTTTGACACAATCTTGGATACTCTTTTTTTTCTTTAGAATTTGTAATAGAGTGCTTATTAAGAAGTTTCTCAAACCTGTGTTTTGCAGCGTGAATCTTTCTGGATTCACTATGCTGTGCATATTCCGCAATCTGGTGGTTGGGTCTGGAATCGTAGTCTTTTTTCTCTTTTTTTTTTTTTTTTTTTTTTTTGTCGTAGCCCAGGTGGGCGTCGACGTCCCACCATTTGGTGTCCTTTCGGTGACGTCGGCGTGCTTCCGGCGGAAGCTACCACTCTTGGGCGCCATCTTCAGATTCTTTTTTCCGTCGTTGGGTCTGGATCGTCGCACGAAGCTCCAGAAGTTTTGGAGGAGGAAAGAAGAAAATACAGCAGAAATTCACAGGTGAAGACCTAAGAACATCGACAGAAGAGGACCTTTAGTGAGGAGACGACGAAGAAAGGAGAGAACTTCGAAATCTTCGACCTCCTTGAAGGAATGCGCACAAAGGGGGCCCCCTGAGCGCAGGGATGTACAAGACGCCGTTTAAATTCTGCAAGAACTGCCACCACAAGTTCGCACAGAAGGACCAGCACCCAGTCTGCAACCTCTGCCTGCCAATTGACCACGAAAGCAGAGACTGCAACGCCTGCTCCGTCTTCAAGCCGAAGACACTCCGAATTCGAGAAGGGCAGAGGACGGCTCACCACACGATGCAGGGCAAGGGCCAAGCCCCGACGCTCTATGAACTTGGCCTCTCCACCGACGATGAGGACAACATCGCCGAAGGACCAGATGACTTCACGGTCGCTGAGACCGATAAGAGTACGCCTGATAAGGTAGGAGAGTCTACGACCCCGGAAACTCCCACAGGGCCTCGAAAACCTGAGGCAGACTCCCGAAAATCAGAGCACAGAGCCTCGAAAGGAGCACCGGCGCCGAGCAAATCGACGACCGAAGCTGCATTCTCCGAAAAAGAGCCCAGCGGATCCTCCGAGAAGGACTGCCGGAGGCAGAAGACCAGCGAAAAGCAAAGGTCATCAAAGCAAGCCCCCGAAAAAGGGCCTTCGACTTCGACGTCGAAGGAAAAAGAGCCGAAGAAAGCTTCGACAACGACGCCGAAAAGGGCGGCCGAAACGCTCGACGACGAACAGGCCTCAGAAATGCAGAGAAAAAAGAGAAGGCTCGAGGCCGAAATAGAGAACATCCTTCAGAGAAAGAAGGACTTCGAGGAAAAAATGAAAAGTTACAAGATTCCCCCGAAGCCGGCACCGACCGTCGCTGAGGTACAGCAGATCGAAGAGTTCGACATCGAAGAGCTGCCGAAAACTCCGGAACCTTCGGAACACGAAGAGGAGTAGGACCTCTACTACACAGAGGGGGATTACGGGGAACAGCAGTCAAGCTACGGTTCAGGTTCCTCTACGGCCCAAGACCAGGAATGGCAGGACATCGAGGCCGAAAACCCAGAGGAGGCGGTAGAAACATACCCCTCGAGGCCTTCGCCACCGGATGACATTGGGGCATACAATGAGGTGGTAAGAAAGGCGGCAACAGCTTATGGAATTAAGCTGGAAGAGGAGAAGAAAAAAGCAGACTTCCTGCTCGAGACACTGCTCCCCATACAGACAAGGAGCCAGTTCCTGCCCATGCTCAAGAGTATCACGGCCCAGGGAAAGGAGGCCTTCAAGGAGCCGGCTACATGCAGATCTGTAACGCCGAGGACCGAGAAGAAGTACAAATTCTCCTCCGAAGACCCAGCTTACATCAAGGGTTCCGTCACAGCGGATTCTATCATCGCTGCAACGGCCAGGAAAAGGGCAAACGTCCCAACAACGTCCGGACCCCCACCTGACAAAGAAAGCAGGAGGATGGACCTAACGGGCAGGAAGATTGAGAGGAACGCTGCAACGCACTTGCGGATGGCGAATTCCAACGCCCTCCTGAATAGGCATCAATACCAGCACTGGGAGGAGATGGGACAGTTGCTGAAACACCTCCCGGAACAATACCGTGACAGAGGGGCACACCTGGTAGAGGAAGGGAAGAGCATCGCCAACTCATGCCTGAAGACAGCCTTGGACGGGGCAGAAACGTCCAGCAGACTGATGGCTATAGGCATCACTGAAAGAAGGCAAGCATGGCTCAGGATCTCAGGATTCAAGGCTGAAGTCCAGAACAACATCCTGAACACACCCTTCAGCGGTGAAACATTGTTCGGAGCCCCAGTTGATGATAAGCTCACCCAACTGAAGAAGGACAACGAGACGGCAAGGTCCATGGGAGCCCTGCAGTTCAGAGGGATGAGAAGGGGCACTCCGTCGCGGAGGCCGAACGGCAGAGGCGGAAGCCAGCGTGGAGATTCTCACCAGAGTTTCCAGCAGGGGCAACAGAGTGACAGCCAAGGCCACCAGGGGCAGCAGAGGCAAAACTGGAACTACCAAGGCAGGGGCCAGTCCTTTCGATCGAGAGGAAATGGACGGGGCCAGAGAAGAAGAGGTGGCGAACAGCCCCCCTCTAAGTGACTTCACACGAGAGAAGGTGCTCTACCACCCACACCCTCCGGGGGAGGAGCACGGGAAAACAAAGAGGAGAGGGCTACACGGACAAGACACAAAGGAACATGCAACTCCGGTAGGAGGAAGATTGAGATTTTTTCTCCAGTAGTGGAGAAAAATAGCAACAGACAAGTGGATACTCAATATTATGCAGTTCGGGTACTGCATAGAGTTGGAAAAAAGGCCACCAAACAGAAAACCAAAGAAAAGACAGCACTCAGGAAGAGAGCTGCAACTACTGCAAGAGGAAGCCCAAGAACTCCTCCTCAAAGCGGCCATAGAACGGGTCCCCTTCAAAGAACGGAACATGGGAGTGTACTCAAACTACTTCCTAGTGCCAAAGGTGGACGAAAGCCTAAGACCCATCCTGGACCTACGGTTCCTGAACAAATACGTCAAAACTCAAAAATTCAAAATGACGTCCCTACAAGAGGTCATTCCTCAGTTAAAAGCAGGGGACTTCTTGTCTACCATAGACCTCAAAGATGCATACCTGCACATCCCCATGAACAAGCAGCACAAGCACATGCTAAGGTTCACTGTAAACAAGGATCACTACCAATTCACGACCCTAGCTTTCGGCCTAAAGTCCGCACCAAGGGTTTTCACCAAATGCCTTGCGGCAGTGGCCGCGCACCTAAGGAGAAAGGGGATACACGTGTACCCCTACCTCGACGATGGGCTGGTGAAGGCAAACTGCTACAGGACATGCAAAGAGCATGCAGAACAAGTGAAAGGAACGCTAGCAAATCTGGGTTTCTCCATACACTGGGGCAAAAGCTCGATGGAACCAGAGCAGGTGAAGATCTTCCTGGGAGCCCAGATCGACACCATACAATGCAGAGTCTTACCGAGCGAAAAGAGAACGCTCAGCCTACTGAGGGAGAAACGTCACTACCAGAAGGGGCGATCTCTGACAGTGAGGACTGTGAGCAAGATCTTGGGGATGATGGCATCATGCATCCATCTGGTCCCCAATGCACGCCTACAAATGAGACCACTCCAAGAGTGGCTGCAACAACAATGGTCACAAGCTACAGGAAGTTGGGAGGATCTAGTGGTTGTAACGCACAGGGTGCAGGAAGAGATAAGGTGGTGGACCAGGGAGAGAATAACGGAAGGGAAACCTCTAACACCACCGGACCCAACGGTGACCATCACCACAGACGCATCACAGAAGGGGTGGGGCGCACACATGAACAAACTCAGAGTGAGGGGTCTGTGGAGCCCTACAGATGCAGTCAGGCACATCAACTACCTGGAACTGAAAACTGTGTTGCTAGCCCTCAAGGCCTTTCAGAAACACCTACACAACCGGAAGGTGCTAATACAAACAGACAACACCACAACGATGTTTCACATAAACAAACAGGGGGGAACTCAATCGTTCCCGCTGTCAAACTTGGCACAAGAGATCTGGAAATGGGCCATACCACTAAAAATAGACCTGCTAGCCATACACCTGCCAGGGAAGGACAATGTGGAAGCGGATTGGCTCAGCAGGCAGACTTCAGCATCCCACGAGTGGGAACTCAACAGTCAGGAAACAGAGAGTCTGTTCAGGAAGTGGGGCACCCCAACAATAGACCTATTTGCAACACACCGGAATGCAAAATGCCAATACTTTGCATCCAGGCAACCAGAGACACGGTCCCAGAGGAATGCCCTATGGATAAGCTGGTCAAAAACATTTGCCTACGCTTTTCCCCCGATACCACTGATCCCCAGGGTACTCAACAAATGCATGAAGAGCAACATGACGCTCATCCTTGTGGCACCACAATGGGCCAGACAGACGTGGTATTCTCAGATAATGGAGATGGCGCAGGGGCCTCCCCACAGGTTCTCAAAAAGAAGAGACCTACTCTCCATGGAAAACGGAGGAATCCTACACCCAGAGCCAGAGAGCCTCAACCTCTCAGCCTGGCTCCTGAGGACTTAGAATTTGCACACCTGAAACTACCAGAGAGCACCCTGCGGGTGCTGCGCGAGGCAAGAAGGCCCAGCACACGCAAGTGCTATGGGGAAAAGTGGAAAAGATTCACTCAATGGTGTTGCAAGAAAAAACTCCAAAGGAGACTGACCAAGGAGTCCACGGTGCTAAGGTACCTCACACACCTAATCAAGGCAAAGCTAAGCTCATCCTCACTGAGAGTGCACCTAGCAGCGATTGTGGCATACACAAGAGGAGAAACAGGGAGAAGCTTCTTCACATCTCAAGTTGTGAAAAGATTTCTGGAAGGGGCTAAAAGAATAGCGCCGCCAAAGAGAATGCCGCCACCGGCCTGGAACTTAAACATGGTACTGACGGAGCTCATGAAAGCACCCTTCGAACCCATCCACAAAGCATCACTGCAAATGTTGACAATGAAGACGGCCTTCCTGGTGGCGATCACCTCACTACGAAGGGTGAGCGAACTGCAGGCACTCACACTGCAGGAACCCTACATCCAGATACACAGTGACAGGGTCGTGATGAGAACTGACCCACACTTCATGCCAAAGGTGGTGTCAAGGTTCCACATGAATCGGAGTATTCAGATCCCTAGCTTCTTCCAAAACCCCACTACAAGCGCAGAGAGGTCGCTCCACACCCTAGACGCAAGAAGGGCTGTGATGCACTACATTGAAAGAAAGAAGGGCCACAGGAAGACGAAACAGTTCTTCGTGTCCTTCGCTAACAGTTACATGGGCAAACCAGTTACGAAAAACACCATAGCCCGATGGATCGCACAGACAATTCAGTTCTGCCACAAGCAAGCTGGCCAGGAGCTAACAGGAGGGGCATGAGCCCACTCCACCAGGAAGAAAGCAGCAACAATTGCCTTCCTGGCCAACACACCAATACAGGACATATGCCTGGCGGCAACATGGGCTTCAGTACACACTTTCACGAAGCACTACTGCATGAATGTTCAGATGAACAAGGAAGCACAAGTGGGACAAAAAGTGCTTCAACATATTTTTAGCAACCAACGCTCATCTTCCACCCAACCGCCACAAAAGTAACGAAAACCGCTACAAAATCTATGCACAGCATAGTGAATCCAGAAAGATTCACGCTGCAAAACGAATAGTTTCTTACCTGTCGGTGTAGTTTTGCAGCTTGAAGATCTTTCTGGATTCACTAGCGAACCCACCCGCCTCCGCCAGAAAGATGAGGCTGGAAAAGAGGGTGGAAAAACATGGAAAAGAAAGCAAGTTGGAACAATTACAAAATACGTGGAAACACTAACGTTGAAAAGAAAAAAAAAACGATTAACATACATAGCCATGGATTCACTACAAAGACAAACAAGGAAAAGAGACAGAAAAAAGAATCCGAAGATGGCGCCCAAGAGTGGTAGCTTCCTCCGGAAGCACGCCGACGTCACTGAAAGGACACCAAATGGTGCGACGTCGACGCCCACCTGGGCTACGACAAAAAAAAAGAGAAAAAAGACTACGATTCCGGACCCAACCACCAGATTGCGGAATATGCACAGCATAGTGAATCCAGAAAGATCTTCAAGCTGCAAAACTACACCGACAGGTAAGAAACTATTCGTTTTTGACACTGAGTTATCATAACCGTAGACCATCTTTTTGTATTACCATTTCAGTTTCTAAATTTACAACAGTATCACTTAAGATTTAGATCCAGCTTGGGAGATATTAAGAGTGTCCAAATGACTCATAAAAAAGCTTTGGCATCAAATGCCCTCTGCCACCGATTCCATAGCATTAGCTTTACTTTTCTCCAACTCATCATGAATTATCACTCAAACTTAAGTCGGTAAATACATATGGAAAATCAATACTTTTGTCCACAAGCATAAGTTCGATATATTCTGAAAAAGGAACATTTATCCCCAATTACAAGGCTTTTTTAAATCTGAATAAATTTGTTCCACCAAAGAAAAGTTTTTACTTTTTAAAATGTATCTTTTGATCATCCAAACATTAACTTTTAGATTTTAGTAAATACACAATTTTGGCCCCCAAATTTAGCTTGTCAATATTACTAAGTACTCACCTGTTATACTGGCCCACAAGGTTAGAATCTTCTCACATGCTCATGTATCACAATGGCATGCCAAGGAAGCTCATCATATGCCAGTAGTAGCCACCAGATGTCACAGATGCCTACTGTTGTGTGTATCCAAGAATAAGGATTGTTACTACATTAGGGATGGTTCAGCACTAGGTATGGCTTGACTGCTAACTTCCAGGTATACTGACAATACCCTAAGCATACCCTTAGTCTCCTGCCACCATTTTACCAGTGGTGGCCACCATGATTCCTAAGATGCTTGAGTGGGTCAGTGAGAACACATCATGCCAACATAATGCTGAGAAATCCTAGAATGTGCGATGGTGTGTTGCTTTGGGCTTGTAACACGATATACCCTGAAAGCAGTTAAATGGCAACAGTGGGTACCTTGTGCCTGGGCTTTAATAATTAGAATCATCACAATAACGTATTGAAGGCCATATTTTGCCATGCGCAGCGCAACAAGAAAAATGAGACAATCTAGTACAAGAAGCGTCAAGATCGGGGAAAATATCCCTATTCCAGAAAACGCTTTAGACTGAAAGTTTCGGTAGTTAATATAGGACCATAATGTTTCAGTATTAATATTATACTCTAAGAGTCATTTCAAGAAATTGAAAGGCATGGCCTCACACACCCCCTGGATGTCATGCTTCATTATTTGTTATCCTTGCCATCGCTATTGGACGTAGGCAAGCAGGAGGACACACTTGTAAGCGCACCTGCTATTTCTTTTACTTGCTCACTCTTCACTTTCGCTGCATTGTAATCTACTTTTAATCTACTTTCCTCTGCTGCTACACTCACCTGCATTTCCTGGCAGTGCTTTAGCGTTACCACCGCACCCCGGTCCACCGCAGGTATTACCTGATTGTTGTGGAGGGTGTAGGCGGTCTCCTCACTTTGGTTGGGGGCGGAGACAGGAGGTCAGCGTGCTAGTTGGGGCAGTACATAGGCAGCACACCAGACCTGCAGGGCGGCGGACGCGTGCAAGCAGGAGGACACGCTTGTAAGCGCACCTGCTATTTCTTTTACTTGCTTACTGTTCACTTTTGCCGCATTTTATTCTACTTTAATCTACTTTTCCTTTGCTGCTACACTCACCTGCATTTCCTGGCAGCGCCTTAGCGTTCCCGCCGCACCCCGGTCCACCGCAGGTTTTACTTGATTGTTGTGGAGGGTGTAGGCGGTCTCCTCACTTCGGTAGGGGGCGGAGACAGGAGGTCAGCATGCTAGTTGGGGCAGTACATAGGCAGCATGCCAGACCCTACGCGCAGATCCCTGGCAGTTTCCAAACAAATAATCTCCTCTATAGTGCTCAGACAATGCATGACATGAGAGGGGTTACTTGTATCAACTGCCTACACTCTCTAAACATCGTTAGCAGTCCCTCCTGTTGTTCCCACTGTAATTTCAAGTTTCAACCCCACAGTAAGGATGCACGTCCTCTTTGCCCTCCCCTAAAACTCTCCCTTCTAAACTGTGGCTCTCTTTCTAAACACTCAGTCGAACTTGCACTTCTAATAGAAGATCGCAAACCACATGTTTTATTCTTGACTGAGACTTGGTTACAGGATGAAGGTGACCAGTCATCACTCAAACACTGCCACCTGGGCATCTAATACACAGAGTGGACCGCAAGACTGGAAGAGGTGGGGTTCTAGCTATAATTTTTAAAGACTAATTTTGTTGCCGGTCCTCTACTGACGGTTTGCCAGACTGCGATAGCATGAATTTTTCTCTAGAATTCTCACCTACCAGCACCTTCTCTGGTTTACTGCTCTACCTCCCCCCAGGACCCATAGGACAATTTCTTAGCGCACTCCCCACTCGCGTTGCTAATTTAGCACTAACTCCACCTAACTTCATAATATTGGGGGATCTTAATATCCACGTGGATGACCCCTCCAACCATCTGGCCAATGAGTTATTAACAAGCCTTGCGGCACTTCAAATTAAGCAGAAAAGCTTCGCCTCCACGCATGTTAAAGGGCATCTCCTTGATCCTGTGCTTAGTAATGAGCAGAATCTCTCAGTAGGCACTCCGATGGACCGACCACTCACTAATTCTACTGGTCTGGGAGACCTTGGCTGCCATTCCTCCTCAGAGTGCTACTTTAACGCTAGAAAGGAAATGGTCGAATCTCTCCATCAGCCAAGGGTCCACAGTTTTGGATGCCACTAGACCTTATTGTGATCCGAATCCTGAGAGGGCAAATAATAACTTCAATCTTTGGATCCAAAGCTCACTGGACTCATTGCTTCCTAAAAAACCTTCCTACAAGAGAGCCAAACAAAAATCGGCACCATGGTTTGCCCCTCAATTAAGGGAGCTTAAGCAAATTTGCAGAAAATTTGAAAGGAGCTGGGAGAGGAAAAATTATTAGAGTCAATCAGGAGCTATAAGGCAGAAATCCAAATCGCCCAAACTTCCTTCTATGAGAAGAGGATTAATGCAGCTGCCAATTCACCTAAAGAGATTCTTCATATTGCTGACTTTTTCCACCATGCCGCATAAACCTCCCAACATAGAGGATGTACCAGTTCGTTGTAACAACTTGGCTGAATACTTTCATCAAACAATTAGTTTAATATGTCAATCGTTCCCTCCCCATCAGTCTGAGTCTACAGCTCCCAGCAATAGAAGTCTGCCCCACGAATTACAGTGCACCTTAGCAGAGTTCCCTCTATTAGACGCTGTTTCCCTGGATACACTTATTACCAGGGTAACCGCGGGCTCCCCTGTGGACCATGCTCCTTCACAGCACCTCTCCCTAGTTACGAATGCCATGCGCCCAGTAATTTCGGACACTCTAAATTCCTCCATTTCCTCGGGTACGGTACCCTTAGCCTGGAAATGTGCGCAGGTCAGAGCCCTTCTGAAAAAACCCAATCTAGATCACTCCAACATGGCCAACTATGGATCTATCTCTCTCCTTCCCTGGCTGAGCAAGCTGATTGAGAGACATATAAACTCAACTCTAGTCCAGTATTTGGAGTCCAACAACCTGCTCCATGTCTCCCAAACTGAATTTCGTCCTCCGCTCGGGACAGAGACGGCCCTTCTGGCAGTAACAGAGGAGGCAAGGAGACATCTGGACCGGGGCGGCTCAGCAGCAATCATTCTTTTAGATCTCAGTGTCGCCTTTGACACTGTTGATCATAACATCCTGTTTGAGCGATTACAAAATCCTGGAGTGACTAATCTGGCATTTACCTGGCTCCAGTCCTTTCTAAAAGACCGGTTCTTTCAAGTCTTTGAGGGTACACTTCCAACTGGTGGCCTCTAAGCTGTGGGATTCCCCAGAGTTCTACCCTGAGCCCCACGCTTTTTAACACCTATATGGTGACACTGGCAGAGATAGTCATTCCATTCGACATAAAGATCATCACCTACGCAGATGATACTCAACTGATTGTGGCATTAAACCACCCAGAAAGATCATCTTGCTCTTTATTTATTTATTTTATTTTAGAGGTTTTATATAGCGCTGGCTGGACCCAGGGGTATCAGAGCGCTTTACATTTTAGAGACAAGAAGGTCAATAAGACAGGGGACATACATAGCATCAATGTATATACACAACATATAAGACTCCGCCTGATAGATTTCAAAATTATACATATGGCAAATAAGCACATCAAAATATGGAACATGTGAATAATCAAAAATATCAAAAGGCACAAATTGAAAAAAGCGGGAGGGGCAGAGGTGAGGGGGGTTGGAGGGGATGAGGGCTGAAGGTGGACAAGGGAAGGGGGGTGCAAGGAGGAGTGAAGGTGGTAAACAGGGAGGGGGAAGTGGTGAGGAGGAAGGGCGAGTAAGGCTGAAAAAAGGGAGGGCGGATGCATCTAGGGTCGGACAATTGTGGCCAGTGGACGAGAACAGATATGGATTAGGGTCCCCAGTATTTATTGAGGAGATGTAGTTCGAGTTCTTTTTTTAAGCTAGAGTTGCAGCGAAGGTCAGTTGGAAGGGCATTCCAAATGCAAGGAGCGTTGCCGGAAAAGGATCGAGACTGGGTGGTTTTCTTTTTTAGAAGGGGGGGGATAAGAAGTAGGGTGTTATTACTTCTCAAGGAACTGGAGCAACCGGCTTTAGTGAGTTTGTTAGCGAGGTAGGTCGGTGTATTCTGATGGAGAATTTTGTGTGTAATGCAGGCTGTTTTGTAAGTGGATCTACCTTCAATGGGGAGCCATTTAAGGGTTTTAAGGGCAGGGGGGAGATGTGGTCGAATCGCTTGCAGTCTGAGGTAAGCCTAGCTGTAAGGTAAAGTACAGATTTAAGAGGTGCTAGGTGGATCTTGGGAATTCCGGTGAGAATGGCATTGCCATAGTCGATGCGAGAAAGAACAAGGGATTGGACTGCTAGTTTGAAATCATCGATAGGGATGAAGGGCTTGATTTTCTTTAGGTGGCGGAGATGAAGAGGGCTCCTTTGGCAGAATTATTGATGTGTACCTTGAGGGTTAGGAGGTTGTCAAGGGAGATCCCTAATGATTTGACTGAGGAGGACAAAGATAAGGAGCAGTTGAGGGCATTAAGGTCGGAGATCCAATTCTGAATGGGGAGCTGGTTATTTTTAGGGGAAAAAAGAATAATTTCAATTTTTGTAGGGTTGAGTTTGAGGTGGTTAAAGTGGAACCAGGATTGAATCTTGATGAGAGTGTTGTTGAGGTGGAGGATGTCAGCATGAGTTTTAATTTTATAATAGAGTTGGGTGTCATCGGCGTAGAGATGGTAGTTGATCCCGGCTTGTTTAAGAATGAGTGTGAGGGGTTCCATGAAAAGGTTGAAGAGTGTGGGAGAGAGGATGTATCCTTGCGGAAATCCTAAGGAGGTGGAGGTAGGGTTAGATAGGCAATTTTGGGTTTTGATTTGTTGAGAACGGTGTTGTAGGTATGAGACGAACCGTTTGTGTGTCGTACCATTCAGGCCGAAGCGATCTCTAAGAACATTGAGAAGAGCAGAGTGGTTAACAGTATCAAACGCTGCAGAGAGATCTAGGAGGATCAGAAGGCTAGATTCACCATTGTCAAGTGAGTGGGGATGTCGTCAACAATGTTTAGCATGGCGGTTTCAGTGCTGCATCCTTTCCTAAAGCCAGTTTGGAAGGGGTCTAGTAAGTTAAAGTGTTCAATGTGTCTGTCTAGTTGGAGAAGAACACATTTTTCCAGGGCTTTAGAAAGAAGGGGAAGGTTGGAGATGGGACGAAGGTTATTGAGGTCGTTTGGGTCTGCCAAAGGATTTTTGCTAATTGGGGTGATTTGGCCTAGTTGCAATGAAGTGGGGACGCAGCCGGCAAGGGAGCTGTTGATAATAGAGGTCCAGGAAGGGGTGATGATGTGTTTTAGGTTTTGGACAAGTTTGGAGGGGAGAGGGTCTTTGGTGTGGGAGGAAGGCTTGAGTTTGGAAATGATAGACGTCTCTTTCAGTGACTGGCTGGCAGTTAAGCCAATTTGCATTATTTTTAGTTAGAGAGGTAGGATGATTGGAGTCCAGGAAAATGGAGGGCAATGGGGGGTGAGGGAGATCAGAGTTATGATGGGCAGTAGTAGGTGTAGGGGGAGTTATGAAGGAGGGTGGGATATTAGGAGAGTTGTTCGGGTTAGTGGTAGGGATCGCAGTAGAGAGGAAGGATTGCTCAATTGGTTTAATTTTGTCTGAAAAAAAGAGAGCTATTTCTTCACATCTAGTCGTCGAGGCCAGTGTGACAGGGGGAGCGGAAGCAGTTTGATTGCGCACAATGTTGAATAGTTCTCTTGACCTATTTTGAGCTCGATCTAGTTGTGACCTGAAGAAGGAAGTTTTTTGTCTAAAGATGTGTTTTTTGTAGGACGATCTAGCAAGTCTGAGGCGGGCCAGGTTAGAGGGAGAGGGGTGCTGTCTCCATAATCTTTCAGTCAATCTGAGGCTACGTCTTTCATTGTTTAGGTCTGTGTTGAACCATGATTTGGAGGGGATATTTCTTTGCTTTTTGAGTTTGAGAGGGGCTAGAAGGTCAAGGGTAGCAGTGACAGCTTTGTTATATTGTTCGGTTAGTTCATTCGTGTTAAGGGAGGGAGGGATAGCGAGAAGCTGGGCATGAAGTTTGGATTCAAGTAAGTCGGGAGGGATATGACTGAGATTTCTGATCACTTTCATGGGTTTAATAGTTTTGGAAGGAGGGGGGGAGGCAGAGGTAGTTATGGAGAACAGGATAAGGTGATGGTCTGACCAGTCAATGGGAATGATGTTAGATAGGAGGGCTTGATCTTTGCTGGTAATGATAGCGTCAAGGGTGGCTCCTTTTGAATGGGTTGGTGTTTGAGGTCATTAATTTCGAGAAGGTCAGAGAGGAGGGAGATTGAGGGATGTTTAGTATTATTCCAATGGAGGTTAAAGTCTCCCAGGAAGATGTTTTTAGATTTGGAAATTGAGGATTGGGTAAGAAGGTTAGATAGCTCGTCAATGAATGGGTAGTGATTTCCAGGCGGATTATATATATATTGTGAAGGCGGATGGGGGAGGAACCCTGTATTTTGAGTTCGGCTATAAGGTATTCAAAGGAGGCATATTCGGTGTTATTGATAAGGGAGATCTGTAGTTCGTCTTTGAAGATGATAGCTACACCACCGCCTTTTCGGATGGGTCTATCTTTCCTAATGATGGAGTAGCCCGGTGGTGAGAGTAGGTCAAGAATGCTTGTAGAGTGGTCATTAAGCCAGGATTCTGTAAGGAACGCAAGGTCGATGGATTCGCTAAGGATGGTTTCAGAGATTTCTATGGCATGTCGGGCAGCGGAGCGGCAGTTAACAAGCAGGCAGGTGAGGGGTGTGGGTTTAGGAGATGGGAGGGCATGGATGGAGGTGAGATGAGGAAGGGGTCTAGGTGAGATAGGTGAAAGGGGAATATGACTAGTCCCTAATATGATGGGGATGCTAGAGAAGGGGGAGGGGTGTTCATGGTTGATGAGTATGAAGGGTAGGAATTTTGAAGGTCGGAAATCTCTCTAGGTAACTGCCTAGAGGCGGTAGCCTAATGGATGGAACCATCTCACCTTAAGCTAAATGGGGACAAGACTGAATTGATGTTTTTGGGCAAACCTCCATCACCCTCGTCTGCACTCATATGGCCTACCTATCTTGGCCATATTCCAGCCCCAAAGCATCAGGTTAAGAGTTTAGGCATGTGACTTGACAGCGCCCTCTGTTTCAATCATCAAGCCACCAAGCTCTCTGCCACATGTTTTGGCCTTATGAGAATGTTAAGAAAAATCCTTCCCCTGCTTCCTTTCCAGGCAAGAAGGATTATGGTGCAAGCCCTCATGCTGTCCCGCTTGGATTATGGGAATGGCCTGTATCTAGGCGCCCCTCAGTCCACTATCCAGAAACTACAAGTGATCCAGAATTGTGCGGCCCGCCAACTTCTCCAGATCCCTCGGAGACAATCCGTGAAACCCGCACTGAGGAATCTTCATTGGCTCCCGATTCAGGCCAGGATACACTTTAAGCATAGAAGCTAAAAATGTTGGTGACCTTTAATTAGGATCTACCTTAATTAAATTTAGAAGGTAATGAGCGGGTTAAAAACTAGAGTGATGCCTATGAGTAATAATTACTTCTGCATCTAGCAGGGAAACATCGCGACTTTCGGCAGGGATCCCTTTTCCCTATGCTACTGGTACAAACGTATTACAGATGTAGCAGGCATCCATATTTGTATACATCTTCTTCCTGCTAAGGAGAGAAATGCTTTGTCAGCTCTCTTTAAGTAGTCCTGCAATGACTATCAAATAATGGAAAATTAAATCAACAACAAAAACAGACCAGAAAAACAGTACCAGGAGGCAATGCTCCTTGTAACATGATGAATTCCAGCCAAGCTTGAGAGGTCATGCTGCACACATGTAAGATGTATAAAGCATTCCATTGCATACTTGTGGGTAAATATCTGAGAGAGAAATAGGTGAGCGTTCCATAATGCACTGCACTGCACTGCACATTGGTGCACAAAAATGTGAGCAGTGATTGTAAGCTCACATGTGAAAGGTCACCCGTTCAGGTTGGAAACAGACGCTTTCCCGAAATGGAACGTGTGGTGGCACCGGAAGTGAAAGGTCACCCGGTTGGGGCTGGAAGCAAACTCTTGCCCAGAGTGGAAGTGAAGGATGGCATGCACTGAATGTAGGGCACAGTGCTTCTGGCTATGGTACAGAGGTCAATAAAGTAATGTGTGTTGAAGGATCGCCTGTAAGTTTAAAACTGTCTAATGAACTGCGGCCTCAATTCTGCCATAACATGAAATTGGTGTGGTTGGGAGTGTGGGAGGGCAGGTTTGATAAACAAGCGAGGAGGCTGTATGAATTTTTGAAAAGGAGGATTTTTATTTTCAACAGTTGAAGGTATGGGGTGTGTAGGTGGCTTTTCCTCTGGTACCTCTTCTGAAGTGTCCTGTGATGAACTTGAGCTGGGTATTGTTTTCCGGGTTGGTGGTTCTTGCTCCTCTTCCTCTGTGCTGAGGTGGTCTCCCCAGAGGCTAATAGGTGGGAAAAAAGGAGGAAACCGTGAAATAAGGGTTTGATGTATGTTTTTGAGGGTTATACCTTCACCACACCTTTGGTGTTAACAGACCTTCTTTCGTGCTGAGGTTTAGATTAGTGAGGGAAGAAAACGTATTTAGTGCCTAGGGTATTTTTGTTTAAGGTGGTGCTTGGGGAAGAAAGAACTGAACAAAAGTGACATATACAATTCAGTTTATGTTAGCAAAGGAACTCATACACTCGAGTCCCTAAAAGTATCCGTGAACTTGCTGCCAGAATATCCTGAAACCTAGGGCGAAATACAGAAGGCCTCTCTACCCGTAGCCTAGCCCGGTACCCCCACCCGCTTCTTACAACCCAACTGCCAGTTCCCTCGGGCCGCTGTCACTCACCGGCTCCGCCACAACTCTTCAGAGTTACGGCCGCTCCCCAGCCTCCTCCGGACACCACCAGTCTTCACACCAGCTCTCCTCCGGTTCCTCTGGGTTTGCTGATGGTTTCGCGTCCGGTATCTCGTGTCCCGCGTCTTCTTTCTCGGGTCCGGCGTCTTCTTTCTCGGGTCCGGCGTCTTCTTTCTCGGGTCCGGCGTCTTCTTTCTCGGGTCCGGCGTCTTCTTTCTCGGGTCCCGCGTCGTCTTCCTCTGGTCCTGCGTCTTCTGCTCGACTTCTCTGTCTTCACTCTTCCGCTCGTTCGTCCTCCTTCCTGTTCCTCTGGCGCCACCGGTCTCAGACCCCTCCTCTTGAAATCGGCCTCCTTTCATTGGGCCGTCGAGAGGGCTACCTGAGTCCTTCGGGGTCGCTTCCGGGTTACTTTCAGTGTCGGCGTCTCTCTGCGAATAAATCTGAGAGGGGCATGGATGTTGTAGTACTTGAGCAGAGTCCCGATCTGGGTACGGGACCCGTTCCTGCAACTCCCCCCATGGCGACACTTCGGTAAGGCCTTCCTCCGTTTCCCAGACTTCCTCACTCTGAGCTTGTGGGATCTGGGTGGGGCAACAAGGTGGGAGGTGCCTCCGCTATGCCCCTTGATTAACTGGACCCGGGCGTTAGTGGAGGCCAACCCCGGTGAGCAGAACCCGGGCTGAAATGGGCAGGGGTAAGGGGAGCGAAGGCAGAGAAGTTACAGGGCAGCAGATTAGGACACTGGGTTCAGCCCAGCCATAAATGTAAGCATAGGAATCTGGCTGGGGGTGAGGAGGGGTATTTAAACACAGGAGCATGCCACATGACCCTCTTGCCCCCGGAAATGTTACAGCGGAGACCCACCCACCCACTGAGAAAGAAGAAAGTTAAAAGCAGGGTACACTTGGAAAATCAGTCGCAGGGGCAGAGGAGAATTACAGGAAGGTGTGATAATAGCAGGGGACAGCAATCCTACATAAACCTCAACCTCCTAAATTCAGAACCCTTATTAGACGCTGGCATAAACTGGTCCCAGAGGAATGGGCAGCTAAACTAAGTGAAGATACCCCTCCCCCCTCTCAAGACACTATCACTGCTGACACCAAATTTAACACATGGATCTCCCAATCTCTGGACGACATCCTCCCGAAATCCAGCACCCTCAAACGTACCAAGAGAGTCACCCCTTCCCCCTGGTACACCCCCGAATTAAACTTACTACGGAAGGAATGTAAGAGGAACGAACGCTTATGGAGGAAAGATAAAAAGGCAGACAAAAAAGATATATTTCGGGCCTCTTTAAAATCCTATAAAACGGAACTCCTCAATACTAAAAGCGCCTTCTACGAAGATAGAATTAAAAACGCCTCCTGCTCGGCACATGAAACCTTTGCCGTCCTTAAGGAACTCCTCCAGGCCCCAGACCCCCCAGTAAAACCTCTGGACCCCAAAGCAGCGGAAAGCAAATGCATTAAACTTTCCACCTTCTTCGACGAGAAAATCCAAAAAATTCTCGCGGACCTACCCCCAATCACGGCTGACAACCTGGGCGGGGATCCTTCTAAATCTCCCATTTACTGCCCTCACTCCCCTGATGGCAACCTACCCTTTCTGGACACCTTTGGCCCAGTGTCTACGGAAGAGGTAGCCGCGACATTGGCTACAATTAAAAGTGGCTCTCCTCGCGATCCCGCCCCCCTCCGTTTTCTGAAAAAAGTGTCTAGCACCATCCTCCCCCCCCCTCACGTCCCTCATTAATTCCTCCCTCTCGCAGGGTCTAGTCCCTCCTAGCTGGAAGGCGGCAGTGGTCAAAGGCCTTTTAAAGAAACCCTCTCTAGACCCCCTGGACCTAGCCAACTACAGACCTATCTCCCTCCTCCCAGGAAATAGCAAGATCACGGAGAAGCTAGTGAATAAAAAACTATCACTATTCCTTGAGAGCAACAACCTACTCGGGACCTCCCAGACAGGGTTTCGTCCAGGACAGGGCACTGACACAGCCCTCCTGGCAGCAGTGGAGAAGACCAGAAGCATTCTGGACACGGGAGGATCAGTGGCAGTGATCCTCCTGGACCTCAGTGCGGCCTTCGACACTGTGAGCCACCACACCCTAATCCAACGACTGGGAGACATCGGAGTAAGGGGCACGGCCTTGAAGTGGCTAAAATCTTTCCTAGACGGACGCTCCTTCCAAGTCTGGGAGAATGACAGCCACTCCCCCGCAATCCCCCTCCGTTGTGGAGTACCGCAGGGCTCATCTCTCAGCCCTACGTTA
The DNA here is from genome assembly GCF_964261635.1 of Lissotriton helveticus. Classification (NCBI taxonomy): domain Eukaryota; kingdom Metazoa; phylum Chordata; class Amphibia; order Caudata; family Salamandridae; genus Lissotriton; species Lissotriton helveticus. The sequence continues at coordinate 2,086,509,344 of NC_136065.1, forward strand.
TTTAACGTGTATATGTCCCCGCTTGAGAAACTGGTCAACCCGTTCGGCATCTCGATTATCAACTACGCCGACGACACCCAGCTGGTGGTAACCCTCTCACACCCGCACCAATCCCCACCCGACCTTCACAGCTGTCTCTCGGAAATTCATAACTGGATGAACTCCTCGGCACTGAAACTGAACGGGTCCAAGACCGAGATCCTGCTGCTCGGACATAAAGAGCCCTCCCTGCCGCCTGACATCTGGCCCGTCTGTCTAGGTGACCCCCCTACACCGAAGGAGGAGGTCAAGAGCCTGGGCGTATGGCTCGAAAAGGACCTGAGCTTCAGATCACAGGCCAAAAAAACGGCAGGAATCTGCTTTGGACTCCTTAGGGCCTGCAGAAAGGTCTTCCCCCTGCTCCCCGCTACCTCCAAGAAACTCCTGATTCAGGGCCTCATTATGGCGAGGCTGGACTACTGCAACGCAATCTACCTGGGTGCCCCCGAAGCCACCCTCAATACCCTGCAGAAAGTCCAAAACGCCGCGGCCCGCCTACTTACCGACACCCCCGCCAGATCCTCGGCAAAGCCAGCCTTGAAGCTCCTGCATTGGCTCCCAGTCAGAGAAAGGGTGGCTTTCAAGGCCCTCTGTCTGGCCCATAAGACCCTCCATGACAAAGGCCCACCCATCCTCAAGGATTTCATCATCCCTTACAATGCGAGTAGGGTCCTCCGCTCAGGCGGAGAGAACTTCATCACTGTTCCCAGAGTCAAAAAGGCCCGGTCCGGAGGACGTCGCTTCTCGGTCCACACGGCCAAACACTGGAACAACCTTCCTCGGAGACTGAGAACTGAACCTAATCTTCTCCAATTCAGGAAGGCCTTGAAAACCTTTCTCTTTCCTTAAATCCCCCCCCTTCGATTCTGACCTCTCCTGAGTTCTGGTTCTAGCGCTGGGATGCTCTAGGGTTACTACGCGCTCTATAAAACCTTAAAATAAAATAAATAATAAATAAACATAGCATTTGCCGGAGGGGGAACAGACCACAAACAGATGACAGTCAGGACCCAGGGCATACTGGCATGCTATCGTAATGGCCTTCAGGGGTTGAACCGGAAGAAAACAGTCAAGGGCAGCCTATGCCCGGGAAGAAGTTGGGAGGTGTGATGGCACCGTAAGTGTAATGTCATCCGGTCGGGTCGGTAGCAGACGCTTACCCGCAAGGAAAGGCGTGGAGACACCGGAAGTGAAAGGTCACCCGGTTGGGTTGGAAGCAGATGCTTACTCTGAATGGAAGGTGTAGTTGCACCAGAAATAAAAGGTCACCTGGTCGGGTTGGAAGCAGACACTTATCCGGAACGAAAGATGTGGTTGCACCAGAAGTGAAAGGTCACACGGTTGGGACTGGAAGCAGACGCTTGCCCAGAGTGGAAGTGAAGGACGGTCGGCCTGCACTGAATGTAGGGCTCAGTGCTTCTGGCTATGGCACAGAGGTCATAGGCTTGCTGAATAAATAAAGTAATGTGTGTTGAAAGATCGCATGCAAGTTTAAAACTACATATTAACTGCAGCCTCAATTCTGCCATGACGTGAAATTGGTGTGGTCTGAGTTTGTGGGATCCAGGTGGGGCGACCAGGTGAGGGGTTTCTCTGCTAAGTTTCCTTTTACTCGTGTCATCAAAGGTTGCACCCTACTTTTGCATGTACTGCAGCGCTTGTCTCCTCCCGACGATGTGAGGGAAAGGAGATGCCGGTATGAGAGGAGACGCCTCCGTCTTCCAGTGATCGTGTCATCTGCATCGGCACCCTGTCACGTGACCCGCGGGATTCATGGGAAATGGAGTCCATCCGGTCTACGAAGGGAGATGGACGTTTCCCCACGGTGTGCAATTACGTGTTGCAAGGGACTAGTAACTTAGGAGTCCCTTATGTATCCCGACCGAGATTTAATTACGGTGCTGGAACCTGACCAGTTATTGGGTAGTGCTACCGAAACAATCCAAAATAAAAATGAAATATTGTCATATTCAAGTAGTGTTACAGAAAACGTGGGAGGGTTTAAAGGCTGTGTTACAAAAAATAACTGAATGGTATCTACTGCCTAGCAGTCTGTGGCACGGTGGGTAAACAGACCTCAGACCCTCTGGCCTATTAGTAAGTAAAGTTATGCTCTAATTTTAAGTAATTTTTTCAACAAGGATGATTACTTTCAGGGAAGCTATCTAGGAATACTCATAGGAATACTTGTCCAATAGGGCAGATAGTGTGAATTATACACAATAAGTAATAACAGTGCCACCCATCAAGCATATGCTGAGTGGTTTAAAATCTGCTTTGTCATTCAGTATTTCATTGTGCATTCTCAAGGGGATACCTTCAGCGCCATTTGTGGTAGGGCTGTATTGTCCCTAATGAAATGAAACCTGATTAGCCAAATATTGTATGGTGCCCTATTCACAATACATAATCTGAAGCGAAGTATGTCGCCATTTAATCCCTCCGTGTGTCTTAAAGCGATATTCCCAGTGCTGTTCCCTGTTGAGTACTGTTTATGCCATATTGCCCCAGGGAGCTATGTACACCTTCTCAAGAACTACCCATCTGATGTCGTCCTCACTGTGTTTAATCTCCCAAAAATGTAATGTTTGTAGGACACTTTTTACACCTGATGTTGCTTCTATGTTCATGGCTCTTAATGCGGACCTTATGTGACGTCATACCCACATATTTCAGACCATATGGGCATGTATTTGTTGCCATAGCCACCTCAATGCCTAGAATATCCACAGAATGCAAACAGAGTCAGCATGGCCGGAATACTCCCGTACTTGCTAAACGTTAGCCAAGTGACCCCAATCTCCATACCTCTATCTCAGGGGTCTCCAACCTTTTGTGTAGTGAGAGCTACTTCTGGTCAGTGAAAATGATCGTGAGCTACCAAGACTTAAATTCCCTAGAAACACTAAAAGGATTGACTTTGGATTTGTGTTGTGTTGTCACACCACTTTACAACCTTTCACAATAATAGCTTCAAAATCAAGACCTTTTAATAGCTGTCAGTGAAATAATCCTTGTAATGCAGCTCAATTAACAAACAAACAGGAAAAGCAATCCTACCTTCAGTGTGGAACTGTAGGATGTCCTCTAAGGCTGTGTAATCTGGTAGCCTGGCGGGGGCAGTTCCAAATCACTTAATCTCCCAGTGCCTAACAAAAAGTAATGTGTCCGTTTGTAACGTAACTGGTGCTCATGTAAAGCGCTATGATACCTTTGTTTCTAGTTTGCACTATAAAACTGCACACAAAAAGAAAATGACACTGTTCCCCTTCCTCAGGGCCCAGTCTGAAGAACATCACTGCTGTTCAAGACAAGCTGGCATACTATTGCAGCCATACAGGAATATGATGGGTACTGGGCAGCATGTGTGAGCCTTGGCTCCTGGCCAATAGGTGGGAATGTATTAAATAGGTAGGGCCATGACATGCCACATTACTGACATGTGGGCCGTACGTTAAGAAGACTCACGGACACAACAGTGAGACAACAAAATAAAGCATACCCCACAATAGTGACACAACACAAAGCGTGAAAGAGGAGGCTACTGCTTGTCGGAATGGGAAAGAAAAGAGGCCCGGGCACCAAATTAGAAGTGCACGTCTGAGGCTTAATCCTATCCTGTGTGGAAAGTGTAGGTGTGTAAAAACATGAGATGGTGAGAAAAGGTGTTAGGAAAGGCTCTACTACTGAACACACTTGAGCAATCGAAGAATGCAACAATTGTCCCATGAGACTCAATTATCACAGCACATCTCATACTTTTGAGGTACACAACAATGTAATGGAATCATTGATCACTTTATCAAATAATACCAAAAATGAGAACAGAACAATTCTCTCTTAGTTTCCACAAATAACTAACTTACTAGGAACGCAGTGCAATATGTAATGATAATGCAGATGACACACTGCTCAAACGGTGGACATGTACAAAAATGTCACTGTACAAAGGCCCACGTTGTTTGTAAGATGATGTGAAACAAATATGATAATTAGATAGTAAATTAAATAGCGCTACACACAAGGACACTTTCAGTTTTTATGGCTCTTTTTTCCATTTCTTTTTTTTTCATTTAAGGTACAGGGAGATTTAGTGATTTGGCCAGAATCACAGGATGTCGGAAAGTAGAAAGATGCATGTGCCCAGCCCGGAGAGCTTTGCTAGTTTGCTGTATTACCCAGTCCCGGAATGTTGTGAAGATTATTAGAAGCAAACGCAGGGAGACAGCCTTAGGTCGTCGCTAACAGAGATTCGCTGTGGGGCTGGGCTCACCTGGGTAGGGTCGGCCTATAGGTGGCTGGAACGCACGGTGCCAGTCACAGCCCCGGATCTCCAAGTACAGGCACATAACCACAATGCATATGACTGTACAGATATGCTAGCTAAGTTACCCGAATAGTGCAAACTGGTGTGTCTTAGCCACGGTACATCAGAGGACTTGGAAAGAAGATGACCAACCGCTTCTCTGTCCCTCAGTAAAAGACCCTGCATGCTGGACGGAGGCTTACACACGACGGCATGCACTATTGCAGGGTCTTTAGTAGGCTTGGCCTTTAGTGTTGTATTTCCAGACCCCATGCCAGATGTGCGCCCATGGCTTACCTGCTGCTCTGGGATTTTATTTATGCATTTTTATATAGCGCGGACTTTACCCGAAGGTGTCAGAGCGCTTCACAATAGGAACAGAACTGATACATGAGAACATTACAAGTGAACAAAGTACAAAAGCAAAAGATACATTACATGAGAACGCATTGGTGGTGAACAGAGACCCTCACAATGAAAAGAGAAAGCGTGCCGCCTTCTGTTGTGGAAGGACACGCATGGGGACTGCAGGTGGAGGGAGGGAGTATTTGGACCGGACTAACTGGGCACCTGCTGACATGGCCTGCATCCTGGCTGAGCCCTCCCGCTCCTATCCTTTTACAAATAAATAAAAGAAAAAAGTAGTTTGGCTTGGGAGATGAGGCGGGCAAGTGGCTAATTAGGTAACTGCGGAATTAAGTTAAAAGAATTCTGATCCAGGCTGTCCCCCTTGACCCTGTATCGTGTGATCCTCAGCAATTGTTTTGCAATTAGCTCCCTCCCATATGTACGCCAGCCTTCCTGCTGCTCATTGGGCATTCTCAAGCGGAAAAGAAAGCTGCAGGCCCAACACCTGAAATCACCAGTGGCAGAATACGGAGCTGTACAGTATTTTTTATTCTTTTTGCAATTTTATATAGCACAAACTTGAGGGCAGAAGCCGCCTGCCGTTTTTTTTGCTCCCCGTCTGTTGAACACCAGCGCTTTCACTTTAAGAAGGTAGATGCGAGAAGGCATCAGACGGCCGGGGGTGGGGGGGAAGGCAGAGGGGGGGGAACATGCTGTGAGCTGCTGACATACCCGTGCAGGATCCCGCATTCTCCCTTCCACTGTGGATCGAGGGAAATTAGGTGGCAGGCTGTGCTGCTGAAAAAAGGCAGATGTCACGGGTCACAGCAGTTCTATGCAGCTTGCGCGACCGGCAATCCACCAGCTCTGCCCTGCCGCGCCTGCTGCAGCTACGACGCACCCTTCCTTCGCAGCCCAAACAACACTGAAGGGCTACTAAATTGAGCAGGAAGCAGCGCGAGCTACTCAGAGGGTCTCTGCGAGCTACCGGTAGCTCGCGATCGACCGGTTGGAGACACCTGCTCTATCTCATTCGATTATCTCCCATTTTCAGCTTAACTTACCTCAGTGTTCGAAACTTGTCCTTCACCTCTGCCCTCTTTTCCTATGTATATATATATTCACCCACCTCCACACTACTGTTTTCCTTTCTGATCAATCCGTCTTTCTTGTGTCTGCTTGTCTACTTTAATCTCTTTTACTATTCATCGACTTTTCTCTTTAGTGCTATTGTGCTTTTTCCCAATCCCCGTTCTTTTTTCATTTGATGTTAGTTTACTTTCCTTTTTCCTTTCTCCATTTCCATTTTTCTTTCCATCCTCCTGTTTCTGGTTACTGGTAATATTGCAGTTCTGCATGCTTAATGTGTTATATTGCTCTATATTTTATCCTAATGTACTTTGCAGACTCATTCAGACCTGCTCATTTTCTTAGTAAGGTTTTCCCCCTTGATCACTTAGGTGCAGCTGCAGAGAACATGCTGGGAAGTCTTCTGTGCTTACCGGGCTCTGGGTCACTTTTACTTGATCCTTGCACTGGTTCAACCATCTCAGAAACCACCAGTGAGGCCTGGAGTGTCGAAGTATTGCCAAGCGACTCAGGTGAGCAACACATTACTCCTTCTTTTTCTTTTTTTTTTTTGGGCCATGAAATATTGCCTATAATGTATAACATGTCAAATGATTTGCTATTTTAAACAGTTAAAGAGTTTCACTTTGCTTGTATGTTTATCGCAAACATTGCTCTTTTTATGTCCTACTGATACTGGTTTGTGGTCTCAAGTTGTGATGTGCCAACAGAATGAGAATCCATTCATGACGAACTTACAGATGATGGTTGTGTAAACCAAATAAGTCAAAACATAGTTTTGCTGTCAGGTTATACAGTGTCAATTTATCTTCACAGTCTACGCCAGCCACATTGATTTTCACCCCTGGGCTTTTATGCTGGATTCTAGGCTGAATGACTCTTCCCAGAATTTGATAAAAATATATAAATATATGTATATATGTATATGTATATATATATATATATATATATATATATATGTATATATATGTTCGAGGCATGTGGGCTGCTGAATTCATATCTATAGCATAGATCGCCGCCTAGTGTTGGGTCAGGATGATTACACATTGTTGTCCTGGAAGAGTCTTCGAAGTATCATGATAGGTGGCTCCTCCCCTGGACTACAGTGCGCATGGGCATCGACTCCATCCCCAGATTGTTTTTTTCCGTCATTGGGTTCGGATGCATATTGGATAACTCTAGTTCGGATTCAATTGAAACTTTCTTTTCGGCCCAAAGGCCTTCCTATTTCGTCGGTATTGTCTTGCGATCGGTGCCCAGATCTGTTCCGGCTCAGTTCCCGAGTCGGACGTCCAGAGGAGTCGCGTGACTCTTCGGTGCTTGAGGCCCAGTCGACGCAACCAGACTGATTCGACGAACCATCATGGAACGGAGCCCGTTCAAAAGGTGCCCCGTGTGCAACTCTAAGTATTCCCACATCGACGTCCACCCGGTGTGCAACAAGTGCCTGTCGCCGGATCACGATGAAGCCAACTGTATGGCTTGTTCTCGTTTCCGCTACAAGAAGACGATTGGACTTCGGCGCGTGGCGCGCCAGGAGGCCCAGTAGACGGCACCTGACCCGGTGAACATTTTCGATACCGAGGGAGAAGAGGCAGACAAGCAGAACGATCGAGAGCCGATTTTCAATCCAGCGGCAGAGATCGACTCCAACTACGACGCAGACGTTGAAATGCTCGATGCAGAAGACATCGTCGACTAGGTAGGAGACGACGATGGGGCATATAGGGCCACGGAAGATACCTCAAGGGAGGAGCTATGCCCCGTTCGGGCAATTGCTATGGCTCAGGTCGAGGGATCGCCTCATGGCCTTACCCAAGATCTTGCACCCAGTTCCACGGTCTCGCCTCCGGGCCCGGTTACGGACACTTCTAAGGAGCCGCCATTGGTCAAATCGAAATCGAAACCGAAAGAGAAAGCTTCGGTCTCGACAAAACCGAAAGTGATAGAGGCGCAGTCGAAACAGAAAGCGCATGTCGCCCTGGTCGGCTCCACGTCTTCTGACCTGTCTGTGCATACAAAGCCAAAGAAGGTTGTCGAGCCGGTGAAGTCGCTCAAGAGCGTCGAGCCGGAGACTGGGACACCGAAAGCGCTTGTCAAGGTCGTCGACCTGAAGACTTCGGCGCCGAGGGCCGTCGACACAGTCAAAGGACTCGGAACTACAAAGGTTGTTGATCCTGCGCGTCGGCCAGACAAGGCCAAAAGTACTGCGACCCTCGAGTCCGCGCATGGTGGTGGCTCGAAGGCACCTGTCGAGTCGACGCAGCCGTCCGCATCCTTCACAAAGCAGGTGTTGGACTCATTGAAACGCATCAAAGACGAGGCTTCCGCTGTCGATCCGAAGGATACTTCCACGCCGAAGCCTGCCGCCAAACCGCAAAAGTCAACTGCGCCGATTCAGTTCACGCCGCCGCCGAAAGTAGCGCCGAAGGCGTTCGCGCCCAAAAAGGTCGTCCAGGCGCCCATGCAGGTGAGCACGCGGCCAAAACCTACCCCTGCAGTTGTAGGCACAAAGCATCGACAACCCCTGCTGGAGGAGCAGTCTGAACAATTTATCGACGCCAACACCGGTAAACTTTCCATTTACAAGCGAAAGATCACACCAGCACAGCCTATGGAGTCCTACACAATTCTTTTAAAGAAGAAGAAGGATTCCACGGATTCCCCTGTTCTTGTTGAACCAATAACTCCACGTGGTCAGGACACTGCCCCAATCTCGCCCAATTACTCAGATGTGGAGGCTGGGGAAGGTGACTATGATGAGTACAACTACCCTGCCGACACTGATCCTGAAGATCAACATGACACATGGGCAGATGCTGCGGACCCAGGGGACCCACAAACTACCCCAGACACTCATGTGTATACTGTCAAAACCTCACCTACTGAGGACTCTGCGGCATTTAATGCGCTTATTGAGAGGGCGGCCAAAAATCATGACGTCCAGCTCCATGCTGACCCTATTGAAGTGGACTTTCTGTTTGACACCTTTTCCAACTCTGAAAAGACCGTAAAGACTCTACCTATGTTGAAGGGTGTCTTGAAGCATGCTGCAGACATTTTTAAAGAACCCACACGTGCCAGGGTTATAAACCCAAGAATTGAAAAAAAAAATACAAGCCGGCGCCTGGCGACCCTACCTACATCAAGGGCCAGTTGCCGTTGGACTCTCTAGTTGTTTCTAATGCCCGGAAGAAGGCAAATTCACAGACTACTGGTGATGCTCCTCCCCCTGACAAGGAATCTAAAGTGCTAGAAGCATCAGGGAAGAGGGTGGCGGCTCAAGCAGCCAATATCTGGCGCATTTCTAACACTCAGGCACTCTTGGCCAGATATGACCGGGCACATTACGATACCCTTGAAACCCTGTTACAACACTTGCCAGATGAATATAAGGAGGCAGCAGAGATGCTCATTCAAGAAGGGAAACTCATCTCCAATGCTTCTATTAAGTGTGCACTGGACGCGGCGGACACCGCGGCCAGGGCCATCAACACAAGTGTAATGCTGCGGCGTCAGGCCTGGCTCAGAATCTCCGGGTTCAAGCCGGAGATGCAAACCACCATCCTAAATCAGCCTGTAAACCCTGATCACTTATTTGGTCCTGAGGTGGACACCACCCTGGAAAAAATCAAAAAAGACAGAGACTGCAAAGTCTATGGGGGCTCTCCAGTCCCAGCAGTTCAGGGGTAGTTCTTTTCGTCGCTCAAGCAATAGAGGTGTTTCCAGAGGCCTGCTGTCCCAGCAAACACAGTACACTAAGAGTGGAGCACAAACCTCATACAACAAGCAAAGTAGAGGTGGCTATCGCGGAAACAGCGCAAAAGGCAGAGGTCGTGGAAACAACAGCTCCCGATCCTCTGCCGCCAACAAACAGTGACTCCTTGTCACTGCCCCCCGACCATGCAACACCAGTCGGGGGGAGACTCCAACAGTTCCTGCCAGTCTGGAAATCCATCACCACAGACAGGTGGGTCAGAAAGCTTATCCAGTACGGTTATTGTCTGGAGTTAACATCCACTCCACCCAACATACCCCCAAAACACCGTCCTATGTCCACGGAGCATTTGCACTTATTGCAGCAAGAGGTGCTCGTCATGCTGCAAAAAGGGGCAATCGAGCTCGTACCAGTGGAACAAAGAGGCACAGGAGTGTACTCCCTGTACTTCTTAATCCCAAAGAAAGACGAGTCCCTCCGACCCAAACTGGACCTCAGACCCCTAAACCAGTACATTCTATCAGAACACTTTCATATGCTCACACTGCAGCAGGTTCTTCCGTTGCTCAATCAGGGGGATTTCCTCGCAACATTAGATCTAAAAGATGCATATTTTCACATTCCACTACATCCGTCACACAGAAAATACCTCAGATTCACCATTCAGAATCAGCATTACCAGTTCAAAGTCCGCCCTTTCGGAGTGACCACAGCGCCCAGGGTGTTCACAAAGTGCCTGGCGACAGTGGCTGCGCACCTCCGGAGACAAAACGTGCACGTCTACCCTTATTTGGACGACTGGCTTGTCCAAGCAAAGTCGGCCCAGCAGTGCGCAGCCAACATGTCCCACACCATTCACCTTCTTCACGATCTGGGATTCTCACTGAATTATCCAAAGTCACACCTTCAGCCCGCCCATGTGCGGCAGTATCTAGGCGCGACAATAAACACTCTGGCAGCCACAGCGCAGCCAAATTCAGTGAGGATCAACAGCATTCACTTGCTGATACAGAACTTCAGACCGCAACACTCGCTTCCAGCACGAGTGTTCATGCAGTCGATAGGCATGATGTCCTCCTGCATCTTCATACTCCCGCATGCGAGACTAAATATGCGTCCGCTTCAAGAGTGCTTAGCACGTCAGTGGAATCAGGCTCACGGACAGTTAAAGGACCTAGTGTTGGTGACCGGTCGTGCATACAACTCTCTGCATTGGTGGAATCCACACAACCTTTGCAAGGGACGACCGTTCCGGGAGCCTGTGCCACAGATCATCCGACTGACGCATCTCTCCAGGGTTGGGGAGCTCATGTACTCCACTACACAGTGCAGGGACTATGGACAACGCAGCAAAAGAGGATGCACATCATCCACCTAGAGCTGATGGCAATCTTCATGGCAATGAAGGCCTTCAAGGTACATCTGTGCAACAAGGTCGTGTTGATCCGGACGGACAACATGACGGCCATGTACTACATTCAGAAGCAGGGAGGTACACACTCTCCACAGTTGTCTCATCTGGCTCAGAGCATGTGGAAGTGGGCCATTCAAAGGAACATCTTCCTCATGGCAAGGACAATCAGATGGCGGATCTGCTCAGCACGTACAGCCACCAAATGCACGAGTGGGAGCTACATCCATCAGTGCTCCGCCCGTACTTCCAGCAGTGGGGTCATCCAGAGATAGACCTGTTCGCCACAAGGGAAAACGCCAAATGCCAAAGCTTTGCCGCCAGGTTCCCGCACCCACAGTCGCAGGGCAATGCGATATGGATGAACTGGTCAGGCAAATTTGCGTACGCTTTTCCCCCAGCACCTCTAATACCGCTGGTGGCACGAAAGCTAAAGCAACACTCGATGACGCTCATCCTGGTTGCTCCAACATGGGCACGCCAACCATGGTACACCACGTTTCTAGAACTTTCCGTGGTACTGCATCAAAGGCTGCACCTCACACCCAGACTTTTGACGCAGAGCCATGGCGACATTCAGCACCCAGATCCGCAACAGCTCAACCTGGCGATCTGGCTCCTGAGGTCTTAGAGTTTGGCTACCTCAACTTGCCTCCAGACTGCATGGATATCATATGGGAGGCAAGAAAGCCCACCACCAGAGCATGCTATGCAGCTAAATGGAAGCGGTTTGTCATTTATTGCGTGGACCACAACATAGACCCGCTTGACGCATCCACGCACAACATCATTTGTTATCTGTTACATCTTTACAAATGCAATCTGGCATATGTTTCCATTCGCATACATTTATCCGCCATAGCGGCTTATCTCCAAAACAGGCAGCATCTCTCCCTTTTCAGAGTGCCTGCCATTAAAGCCTTTCTAGAGGGACTCAAACGAGTCATTCCTCCCAGGACCCCACCTGCTCCTGAATGGAATCTTAATGTGGTCCTCACCCGACTAATGGGTCCACCTTTTGAGCCTCTGCATTCATGCTAGATTTAGTTCTTAACATGGAAAGTGGCTTTCCTGATAGCCATTACGTCACTGTGACGTGTTAGTGAGCTCCAGGCACTAACTGTACAAGAGCCATTCATGCAAATTCACTCCAACCGGGTGGTGCTGCGCACTAACCCTAAATTTCTTCCAAAGGTGGTTTCACAGTTCCATATCAATCAGACTATTGACCTGCCGGTGTTCTTCCAAAATCCTGAGACAGTGGCAGAGCGAATGCTCCACACTCTTGACGTCAAAAGAGCTTTGATGTATTACAATGATAGGACAAAATATTTTAGGAGGACGAAACAACTCTTTGTTGCCTTTTCCGCACAACACAAAGGCAACCCCATTTCCAAAGCAGGTATAGCCAGGTGGATCGTTAAGTGTATTCAAATTTGCTATCAGAAAGCTAAGCGCACTTTAACAATCCCCCCCAAGAGCCCACTCCACCCGCAAGTTGGGGGCCTCTATGGCTTTCCTTGGAAATATCCCTTTAGAAGACATTTGTAGAGCAGCCACATGGTCTACCCCACACATATTTACAAAACACTACTGTGTAGATGTGCACTCCAAGCAGCTGTAGGGCAGGCTGTTCTAAAAACACTTTTTCAAACTGCTGCAGCTGGCACAGGCGGCCGCTGCTAATGGAGGGACTGCTATATATTCTATGCTATAGATATGAATTCAGCAGCCCACATGCCTCGAACTGAATATGCTACTTACCAGTATGCATCTGTTATTGGCATGTAGGGCTGCTGACATTCATATCGCCCGCCCTCCTCCCCGGCGCCTGTAGCGGCTGAAGCACTTACACTTACTCTTGGCATGGTCATCGCTCACACTGTTACACTCCATCTTCGCCACAATGGCTAAAAACAATCTGGGGATGGAGTCGATGCCCATGCGCACTGTAGTCCAGGGGAGGAGCCACCTATCTCGTGATACTTCGAAGACTCTTCCAGGACAACAATGTGCAATCATCCGGACCCAACACTAGGCGGCGATCTATGCTATAGATATGAATGTCAGCAGCCCTACATGCCAAGAACAGATGCATACTGGTAAGTAGCATATTCAATATATATATACTAGTTATTTGCATCTGACACACGGATTAGTGAGAATATGGAGGGGCAAAGACAGGCAGCTCTGCAGTGCAGTAGCCTGTACAGAGAATGATCTACCTTCCCACCTGAAGCTCTGAAAGTGTAGCACCGGTTCAATAGAAGCATCACTACTTAAACATGAACATTTGATAGCTTTTCTTACTCACTACCTGCACTTTCAAATGTGTAGTTTAACTTTCTGTTTAAGTTTCTCATATGGATCTTATTAAAATAATGGATCATTCACTCTGAAGAGTATTGCTTATTGCAGCCAAGTAATGTATTTGTAAGTGCAGGCACAACTATGGCTAGGTTGTTGTACTTCATTAATCTGTGTCAACTGTTTGAACACTTATAACGAAATTGTGAGAAAGTACCTCTTTTGACATGTTTAGCCCCCAAATTTTGTCTGAACATTGATGTGGTTTTGATTGTAGTGCACAGGAACCCTGCAGAACAAGTCCTCTGTGCCAGTGCCTCTTTCCTAAATACTATTCCCAAATTGGCCCCCAGGCACCCTGTAAGTCACTAGTAAAAGGTACTTGAGTACCAAGGGCATGGGGACTTAAGAGGGTCCCCAAAGGACCCCTCACCTAGGCCATAAAGACTGCCACTGCAGCATGCCTGGCCAGGGTCAACATGGCACACTAGCGTTGTGTCATTGCAGTTAGCAAAGCCTAAGATATAGGTAATCCACGTATCTGGCAGGCCTTACCAGCTGCAAGCCAGGGTGCACTATATCCTGGGTGTGGGCATATCTGCATGAGCAGATATGCCCCTTCGGTATTGGGGTCTATTCCTTAATATGCCAGTGTGGAATTGTAACATGTACTCCGAGGGAATCTCAGAGGTGCCCCCTGAAAAACTACCGACCCTGGTGTGGGATCAGACTGGCCTTAGGCAGCCTGCCACACACTGACATGTTTCTGGACCCCTGGGTGGAGAGCCACTGCTCTTTGAGACGATGCACATCCTGGGGAGAGGTGTGTCACCTCCTCCCCCAGGATGGGCCAGTCCTCGAAGGGAAAATTTCAAAGGCCTGCTGACATTGTAATGTGAGCAGGCCTGCTAGCAGCCCACGGTTCACCCCTCCACTTTGGGCTGGAAAACAGTTGGGGAAAATGTAGAAAGCCAAGGAGGTGTGCCCCCTTTCCAATTCCAGCCCTCTGGTGGAGGAGGCGAAAATAGGCTCACTTTTCAGCCCCCTCCATCTTGATGGTGAGGGATTACTTAAATTAGGGCTTGGGGTATGCCCCCTCCCACAGGAGGGTGCAATAACAGTGGGTTGAGTCACCCCAGGTAAGGTGTCCATTGGCCCGCCCTTCTACACCTAGAAACTAGATCTGCATCGACCTAAAAAGAAAGAAGACATCCCGGAAGGCGACTCTGCAGAGAAGCCTGAAGATGACGACTGCCTCGACTCCTACCGGCCTGCCTCCAGCTTCAAAGAGCCTGCAACCAAAGGGCGACCTGTCTTGCAGCTAGTGACCTCTGAAACCCCTGGGAGGACTGCTTTCTTCGAAAAAGCCTCCAATCTCCAGTGGACAGCGACCTGTCCAGAAGAAATCTACTCCAAGAGCTCCGGATCCAGCTGGAACCGTGACTCCTGCCCACTCTGCAACCAACGCCCACGGTCAGAGTCTGAGTGGCCTCCCTACCCAGTGAAGTCTCTCCAGTGATCCTGACTTCAAATCCAGTGTTGGCTGACCTCTCCTGACATCCACGACAGCACTTGCAGTATGAATACAGACGCTCCCCTTGAAAACAATTGACTCCAGTAAGTAGACTCCAACGTTGAAAGACCCTGGTGAGCTGGACCAGCAGTGCCCCTATGAGCCTGTACATCTGAACTTACCTCTGCTGTCTGTCTCCCTTCTGCAACCTCCGGTGTGACGCCTGCAGCCTGTTTGTCAAAAGAAGAAACTCTATTGGAAAGCATTTGGCACTCGACACCAAATTTTCAGTCTGCACCCAGACGCCCCTGTGCCGTGGGGGTGTCTCTTTAATGCTGCTTTGTGCCCCCTCCAACCCTCTCATGATTGAGCTAACCCCCAAAGCTTGGCCCCTGCAACCGATCTACTAATCTGCAAGCAGCATGGCTCCAGACACTTCCAGTCTCCATTGAAATGCATTGGGCCGAACTCCAAATTTTACCTCTGCACCTGGCTGCCCATGTGCCACTGGTGGCAGTTTTGGTACTCACCTGACCCTTGTCTCTTGCTGACCTTTGGTCCCGAAGACTGGAACTGTAAGTGTGATACTTACCTGTTTAACCGGATATTGGTTTCCCCATAGGATAACATTGAACTGTCCAGAAAGTCTTCTAAATGTCGACTTTAGAGAGTGAAAAGTATTTTTATTTTAAAACGTAGTTACCTTATTGCAAATATCTTGCTCTTAAAATAAAATACAAACAAAGTATATTTTTCTAAAATGGATGTGGATATCCTTTTTGAGCTGTGTGTCCATTATTGGTCAATGTTGTGCAATAAATGTCTTACACTCCTCTGTTTTAGGCCTAAGGCTGCTTGTCCACACTACCACTAATAGAGCCCCTTTGGGGTTTAGATTGAGCCCTGTACACTTTTGGGGAACCCCTGGACTCTGTGTAAGGTATATCCACCTAGTGGCTATACTATATACAGACCCTGCTTCCTACTAGCAGTTTGTTAGGGGTAATTCCTAAATATCAAAACAAAAGTTGATGCCTGCTTTGTTTAATGTGAAGTATTCTTTGAAATTGATCCGAGCTGGCCTAAGATGGGCTCAGTCCTCATAGCAGCCCCATTGCACTTGTGTGCTCACAGGTCACCAGGCAATAGGGCTTGCACTTAGATTAACTAGAGACTAAAGCTACTGGCCATCAGTTAGTGTCCCTAGTCCCTTGTAGTAATACCGATCTGTAAAACTAAGGCCATGGTGGCGCTCATATTGGAAGGCAGAGTATCCCCTCCAGGGATATAGAATTCCTATAGCCGGACGCCCCGGACATATTGTTTAGGGTCAAGGGCAACACATTTTCATGTGTATTTTGTCCTGGAGACAAGTTGGCCCAACCCTCTACAGCTGGCGGTTTGCAGTACCACATTATGGATCAGGGAAACTCATTGCCTGCAGTTAAGCTAATATTTGTATCTGTGTGTTAATGCTGTTCAAACTTGTTTATGGTTCATTAAAGCAAAGCCTTTATTATTAGTGTAAATGTTGTAAGATCAGACTGCACTACCGACCGTGGTTTCAGCATAAAAACGTGTACACACATTTTCAATAATTAGCAATATGAGGCTATGTAGAAGGCTCCCAGAATGCTCTCTGATTAAATACAAATATTTGCAGAAGTTTGTATGCAAGAAAAATTATTCTTTGCTTTCAAAATAAAATGTTGACAAAAAAATGCCACATTTCGCTGAACTACTGTAAACTTTTAGGTACCATTTCTTTGCAGCATCATCTAGTAAAATGTGTTGATGTATGCTAGTATTTCCCAAAAATATTCATAATGGAAAATCAATGTAATCCGGTTTAATAGGATTATGGGAAACAAAAATAAACAAGCATTGGTAAAGCTAGTAGGTCGGAAATTGTTGGTCAGCCTTTTGGTTTTGACAATGTATGACTTGTTTTAGCATGGTTTGTGTGAAAACTTATTGGTGTGGGAGCTGCCGGGCCCTCACCATTATTACAAACATTGGCAAAAGCAAAAATTGATGTGGTATCAAAAGGCACGCATTGCCACAGTAGTTTTGGCTCTGAACAAAACTACTGTGTCGATATGCTCCTTGTGAAAGAACAGAATGCTGTCACTCGCTGTGAAGCTAGCCTATAGACCGAGAGAGAGACAGAATGAGAGACAGAATTTTAATAAACACAAAAGGTAATTGTTCACGCCAGACCTTAAGTAATGTCTCAAAAGTGCACCCATGTCCTTGCATTAAGTGCAGATAGACAGTTTTCGTGAATTCACAAGACTTTACAGAAGTAGGCCAAGAAATAGTACTCCTTTCAAATAACTATTATAAATGCTCAATTGCCTTGCTCTACACATACATAGTCTTTTACCAAGGCAAGCTGAATTTTTCAAACAGTCCGGAAATCGATGAATATTAAATCTCTTTCTGTTCAGAAGCTCCGGACTTAAAGCAGGAGGAGAGGCTGCAGGAGCTGGAGAGCTGCTCTGGCCTAGGAAGCACATCCGACGACACAGATGTCCGAGAAGTCAGCTCCCGCCCGAGCACTCCTGGCCTGAGTGTGGTATCTGGTGAGTTTATCTTTTCACCAAACAGTCACAGGTTCATTTCTACTTGTCTGATTCTTAAGTGTTTATATTGAGCGTTCGGAATTCTAAAGCCTTGTTAGCAATGTGTATTATCAAACTTTATGAAAATAGACACTTTCTTTTGCACATGTCTTAATCAGTGCGTCACCCTTTGGGTCTGTCCTGCCAGGAACTTCTGTTGCTTACCTCTTTTTTTGTGTCCATGGGTGGTCATTATCCATTGATGATCCAGTACAGGAAACCCAATTTGCTAAATATTAGGGTAGTATCGTCTAACTTTTTAGAGGTACTCTTGGAGGTAATTTTAGTGGCCTCATCAGACTGTTCTCCAAAAACAACAAAAATAATGTACATACAGAGGGGCGCTTAATTAGCTTGCTTTAGCCATTGGTCATTTAAATTCACATTTTGCTTCTGCCCACCACAGCAAAGGGGCAGTGGGTCAGTCCACTTTTCCATCTGGGGATCACGGTTCGATCACCGGCGGCAGATTAGCCCAGCACCATGTGACTCTGGGTAATAGCTTGCTTAATCTTCCCGACGGCCCCCAGCGCCTAGAGACCCTAACGGGTGATTGTGCGCTTTACAAATGTGGATATTATTATAACTGTTTTCCTTCACTTTGAGTTACTGGACAAAGCCTGTGTACACTGTTCACATCCACCAAAAATAGTTCCTTTCTCTCCAAAATGTGTTCAGATTATCCTTTTTGAATGTATTATTTACATTAAGTTTTGATACTAGCAATTCATTTTGCCTGTAGTTCAGGTGCTTAGTTAAATGGTGATTTATTTCATGTCCCCTTTTTTGCTACTGCCCCCCATGTAAAGTTATCACTTGAATCCCAGAACCCAGCACTCGTGTGTGTGTGTGTGTACACACACTATGAGTCTGTCACACATGGTAGTAGGACTTTGTGTATGTGTATATATCTGAATACTGAGGCCAGCAGGATCCATTTCAGATTCCCCTTGCGTAGCGCATCCTCCGGAAGTGTATTGCCTGCATTCCTGTAGGTAGAAGATGGAGATCCAGACACTGAAATGAGAAAGAATAAGGCAACTGCCTTTAAAATACATCCATGAAGACTGTGCTAACTAGGGGCTGCTGATAGGTTCTTCCTGAGCACTGTCATTTGGTAACTGGTAGAGGTAGGAAAGAAGTTTGTATGCAGGGCCTGCCCTTTTGTCTTTTTCTGATTACTATTTCAGGAATGTGGATGCTATCCTTGTTCATAGATCTCAAACTTTATTGTGCCTCTGTTGTGAGTACTCCTGCTGGGATCCCCATTGCAATATGCTGTGTGAGCCGCCACTTTGCACTAAGGCTGTGTCTGGAGAGCAGCCTGGAAAGGACATTTGTCAGGGACCAGCCCACGTCAGATATGAAGCATGACAGAGTGGACCTATATCTCCTGTCTCGAAAATGTTTTCAGAAAGTCAAATTCAAATCACCCCTCTTTGTTCCAGTCCTAAATTCTTCTTTACCAAGGAAGGGAGTGCGCAGCATAGCACTCAAAGAACTGTTCTGTTCTGATTAGACATCACCTAAAGTCAGCACTTTGCTGGAAGAACTGAGGACCTGCCTGAAGAAGGAAGGGATGTACCTGGCACTTCAGGATGAGAAACTGTCCAGGAGGAGAGGCCATTCCCGGAAAGCGTAGCACCCAAGGAAGCTCTGATAGGTAACCAGAAGTTGAAGTGAAGGGGTCTCCTCGCCTCTGCCCAGTTGTTGAGAAGGTATAAATAAGACTGTAGCAGTGTGTGCCATTCTGTATTGATCTGGATGACAGCTGAGCACTAATAATTAACCGGGCAGCTTAACCACCACTGTTGACAAGAGAGTCTGGGAGCCAGAGGGATATCTACCACCACACAATCACATTTTTGGTACATACACCATTAAAGACATTGAGCTGAGTTGCACACTTCTCTTGTGAGAACGTTTGAGTAATTTGAACCAGTCCCTAATCTTTGCCTACTCCCTAGTATAGTGGGGACTACAATAGTGAAATCTCAACCATAGCAGGCGGGAAGACTGTTACCAAGAAAGGAGAAGCAAGCATAGCTCTCGTGCTTGAAGCACACATTGTATGACAAGCCAGTATGTCGTATTAACGTGATTTTTACTATTTAGTTTTGCTCTGAGACTAAAGCTATTTATTTTCTCATAATGATAAACATTGGGCTAGACATTGGTTTTTGTCTGATTTCTGAGCTCTTGCCCACCCATTCTACCTCCGTGAGAAACTTGCCATTGCGGATTCCTACCCTTAGAGCCAAGTGTAGAAAGGGTTTTTCTTTGCCAAATTTACTGAGTCGTAGAAGGACCGGCTTCAGGACACCAGTAGCAAACTAGGACCCGGTCTGCCCTCTGCCTCTCTATACGAGGTATGACATTTACAGTAAAGAAATATAGAAAAAAATACCCATTGCACAAGCTTGCGTAGGTCATGCCTACTGTTTGTGCCAGTGTTCATCTATATTTTCTGTAGTTGTCCGTTGACTGCATTATAAGTAGACTGTTATGTTGCGAGCACAAGATAAATGGCCATAGGGCTGGAGGCTAGAGGAGAAGTTAATAGGTCTTTGCCCTCTAGAACACTTCTGAGCTTTGGCTAATCCTCTGGTATGTCCTCCCTTTTGAGTGTGAACAGTTAAATGTTGACTAACATTTGATATCCAATATTTCCAGTATTCTTTTTATGAACATTGGTTGATGTGAAAGTAAGATCAGTCCCGCCACTACACAATTGCTAAATACTATGCACGAGTCACTAGCTATAGATGCCGTAAATTTAGAACCCTGTATCCACCCATATTTAATACAAATTGGAGCAGTCTTGTCCCTCACTTGTAAGTCAACACATGTTAATGTACCGCCATCAGATGGGAATTAAGTATTTGCAGGCCCTTTCTCCATTCAGTTGTAACAAGGTGTGCAATGAGAGGCCTACTTCAGATGCACAAGACTAAATCCAGACATAAACTTTCATCGAGAGATAACCTTTAAGGCGGATCTCGCATGTACACCTGCTAATGCTACATTGTAAATGTAAATGTACAGGAATTTATATAGCGCAAATCACCAAGCGGTTTCTAAGCGCTTGCTTAGGGAACCCGTCCTGGTATTCCCCTGTGAGATAACCCCAGCAGGGTATCCGCAAGGTGAAAGCCAGGCATCCCGCCGCGAGGGGCCGTTGTGGAGATTAAGCAAGCTATTGCCCAGAGTCGCAGAGTGTGAACCCGTGAATCGAGTAGGCACCGGAGTGAGAATT
The DNA here is from genome assembly GCF_964261635.1 of Lissotriton helveticus. NCBI lineage: Eukaryota > Metazoa > Chordata > Amphibia > Caudata > Salamandridae > Lissotriton > Lissotriton helveticus. Next base: position 2,086,529,955 of record NC_136065.1, read on the forward strand.
GTCGAGTCCATGGACATTTTAGGACTCAAGACCCCGCCAAGCCGGGAATTGAACCCTGGTCCCGGGCTGACCTCTGCTTCCAGGTCTGCCTCCTCTAACCAGTGAGCCAGAATGTAATTTCTTGATCAAACAGTAGTTTTGCAATTAGTTAGATTTTTTTATTTTTGTTTTGATACTTGCATTCCACTGGAAAAGTACCTATACATTACTCAGAGGTTCTTAAGTTACCACGCTTCCCAAATAGTATGAATGGTTGGATTATGTCTAACCTTCACACACCTGTACTTCATTTTAAGGAAAAGTAATTCGGTAATTAAAATATCACTATAACATTAGCGCCCATTGTACAGATGCAGTCAAAAATAATGGAGCATGTCAAGAAAAAGACAACAAATGTACTAAAGGCTTGTTTGAATCGTGAATTACAGGTGAATAACAGCTATTCGCTTGCTCGTAATGTTCATGGTTTAGGGACCTTTAGGTCATCTTTGTGTTGAAGTTTAGTGCATTGAGAAACTGACGTGCTTCATAGCACATTAATATGTCTGAGGTGTGAAGTATATTGCCATGTGTAGCTTCCACAGGAAGCTATTCGCTTAAACTTGTGTTTTCAAACTAGGGTGTTCAGTGCTCTAATGCCAGAGTAGTGAAACACTGAGCCTCAAAGCCCTACTTTGAGCGATGATCCACTGCTTCACCAGATCACCAAAGGCTTAAAGGAGGTGGAGGAATAGGTGTGGCGCTCCTCCACCACCATCAGTCATCTCACCTGCCAGCCGGGCATCTCTTTAGATCTGCATTGACTGGGGAAAAAGTTGCTGCAGTGTTGAGCATCTCTCTACAGCCACTGTGAATATAGCACTGGCTCTCTGTGTTTGTAAGAGCAGAGAGCACGGTTTAGACTTCGACGGAGAGGCACCGAAAGGTTTCAGGACACCAGTTAATGCATTTTACTTAGTTAAATATTTTGATAGAGGAAGACACTAAATAAAGGGGATGATTTTTAGGGCTCGCTGCGAACAGCGCGCGAAAGCGTGCTCTCGCAGAGAGTACTATAGTTGTTGTTTCAGCCGACAACGAGAGAGGGGAGACAAGAGCTGGCCACGCGCACCATTAAGAAGCATGGCAGAGTCGGATTCCGACGCACGCCTTGGGATTGGGTCGCGCGCGTCAGAATCTGACTCTGCCATGCGCCGTAAGTTTCAGTTTCATTAGCGGGGGATTTTCGCTAGTGACGCGCATTTCTGCCGAGCTGTCCACCCGCTCTGTCGAATTTATTTCATGCGACTAATTGTGTTACCTCTGCATCGAAGGAGGCATTTCAAGTAACAGATAAATCCAAGACTGATCCGAAATCCTTCCTCTCTAGGAATCGAATGTATTTTTTTAAACGGCTATTTTTTTAAGTGGTTTCCTAATACGATGAACTTGAGTTTTTCTGCTTACCACGTTGATAATTGCACCTAGGAATGCGCGAGACCGTGACGCCTGCGACTCGTGCAGCTGTTTGTCTTCTCTGGAATCGCCAGTGGTGTTCTAGCGGCGAAGGGCTGGCTGCATGACAGGGGTTTACCATTCTCTCTATCAGCCAACTCCTTAGTACAGGACCTAAGTGAGGTATGGGCGAAATGAGCCGCAAAAATGATGCGAGTTGTTAGGGACTGTTTGAAATCTCTGCGACATCGGCCCGCGGCGGACAACGGGTAAGTGCAACCCTTCGAGCGTTGGGCCTGCTGCTGGCCAGTCAGTCTTGCAATTATTTCGAATATTTCATTTAATATTGGTGACCTCTCTTCCATAGGAATATAATTGTAAAACTTATCCAGTATTTGGGTGTCTTTCATAGATTCACATGCCTGAATCATTCCCAGTCGTCGTGACGGGAGCCTCCGGTATATAAAAAAGTAATGTCCTATAGACATACATAGAAAAGAATAGGCCTAAGGATCTCACCTTAGTGTCCTATCCACGTCCTTTTGTAAAAAGGACCAAAACAGGGTAGGCCCAAGGGTCCCACCTTGGTGGCCTATCCGTGTCCTTTTGTAAAAAGGACCAAAGTAAAGAAAACCAACCAATCAGCTACCACCTCCTTCTAGAACCTTCCTGTCAGGAGCCCAAGTATCTCAGATTTTCTACCGCACGTTGTGCTAGGGAGTCTCCACCTGAGTTCTCCTCAGGAATCTTTCTTCTTACTTCAAAAAACGAATTTATTCAACTTCTATCATTATGGCTGATAGCCAGAAAAAAGGTCTCTTTAGAGCCTGTTCCTCTTGTGGCAAGAAAAGGCTCCATGTAGAGGATAAACATGAAACCTGTTTATATTGTCTCTACCCTTAACATCAAGCCAAGGACTGCAAAATATGTCGGACCTTCTCAAACAAGACCCTCAAGGACCGAGAAGGACGCCTACTACTCTGGCTCAACAGGCTGAAGAACAGAACAGACGACTTGGTGTCAGACGGTGAGAGTGTTTCTGGCACTTCGCATTTTTACTTGAAGAGGCCAAGGGTTACTTCCCCTAGCCCCTCAGACACCCCTCCTAAGAAGACTTCTAAAAAGTCCTCAGAGGGCAAAACCTCCGTGTCTGGCAAAGGATCTTCCTGTCATCAGGAAGCAGCCGCTGGTCTTGACGACGACGACAGCGTCGATGGTCTCCTCAGCGCTAAAAACTGTTTCAACGTCGACGACGACAGTGTCGACGACGACTAGGACGACGCCTTCATCGTCGGTGAGTAAGCCTGTGCCGTCGACCATCCCAGTCACTCCATCGACGACGAAGATACTTCCGTCGACGACGAGATCGACGTTGAAGACGTCGACGACGACACTGTCGACGAAGACCATACCGTCGGCGAAGCCTATCTCGTCGACGAGGAGCATTCCGTCGACGGCGGGGAAACCGTCGACGACGGGAAAACCGTCGACGGCGGAGAACTTGCTGTCGACGAAGGCCGCGTCGACGAGGACACCGTCAACGGAGCCACCGTCGACGACGAGTTAATTACCGTCGACGGAGGTAATTTCTACGACTGCACCGTCGACACAAGCGTCGAGGCCGCAGGGACATGGAAAGAGTCTGAGCTGCTATCGCATGCCATGGATGCCTTCCCGCCTCAGTCATCCCATATCACCGTTAAGATCACAAAGAGGCCAATTACGCCAGTCCTGACGTCGCCCACTAAGGTGCAACAACTACCTCCAGCCTGCTTATTACAAGGTGAAGAGTCGGTTGAAGAGTTATATACACAAGCCACTAGCCCATCAGACTTGGTGCTTAAGTGCCAAAGCACAGACGAGGAGCCGGAAGAGGAGGAACATATAGAGCAATCAGTCCACACTCAAGTGCACACACAGGTTACACCAATGGTGTGTCTACCAGCATCCATTGTTTCAGACCTGCAATTCCTTATAAAGGACTACAAAGAGCGGTTTCCGGAGAAACCCACTACGCCTACACTTCCAACTGCACAGGTACCTACTCCTTTGTCTCGACACAAGCCACCTCCATTGGTGCTTAGTAAAGACCAGGAGCCAACACAAGACATTCACTCGTCTGATGACGAGGAGAGAGATCAGGAAGAGGGCGAGGTCTGTGACGACGAGTCAGACCCAGATGCAGACCAGGACTATATTGCACAATCTCCGGCCTCTCCAGAACCACAGTCTTCGGAATCACCACCCGCAGACATCGGTGGATTCCATAATCTTGTAGAGCGGGCTGCCAAACGATTCCATATGTCTATGGAAACTCAGGAGACTGAATGCTTCCTTTACGACTTTAAGGAGCCCACTAAAAAGACAACCAGGTCAATCCCCATCATTGACTTTATCTGGAAACAAGGCAAACAACTAATGCAAACGCCAGCTTCAATCCCTGTGGTAGTGCCCAGGCTCGATAAAAGATATAAGGCAACCTCATCGGCGCCAGCATGCCTCACAGGTCACCCCAAGGCAGACTCTGTGGTAACCCAAGCGGCACAGAAAAACTCGCGTAATCCAGCATCACCTCTGTCGACGCCACCTGACAAGGAAGGCAGAAAACTGGATACTATTGGCAAACGTTTCTCCACCACATCGGCTATGACGGTGAAAGTGGCGAATTCAATAGCACTTCTGGGCCGTTACAATCGTCAACTCTGGGCGGACATTGCACCCTATCTATCTAATCTGCCAGAGGATTTAAAGGAGGAGGCTCATTCGTTTCTCTTAGAAGGCCAAACATCTGCCTCCGAGCTCATCGACTGCGCAATGGATGTCGCCATGACCGGTTTCAGGCAACTGGCAGGTGCTGCCGTACTAAGAAGACAAGGTTGGCTCAAGGCCACCTCTTTCCGCCAGGAAGTGCAAACGAAAATTCTCGATATGCCCTTCGACGGCCAGCATCTCTTTGGCGAAAAGATTGAGGCCCTCACCACCATTAAAAAGGACACGGACACTGCCAAAGCCCTTGGAACTCTGCGTAACCAGTCCTATCGTGCAAATAGAGGACGAGGACAATCTTCATATAGGGGCACCTACCAGAATAGGTCTTCCTATTCGTACAACCAGAGCAAAATGCAATACCAACCGCGACAAAACCAGCAAGGACGTCAGACTTCCTACGGCAAGTCAAACTACAGGGGGAAGAACCAAAAAAGACCTGCTGGCAACCGCCAATGACTCGTTTCAATGGCCAGTCCATCCACCATTGCATTTTTTAAAACTTGGAGGGAAACTCACATACTTCCAAAACAATTGGCGGAGGATAACAACAGATCGGTGGGTACTCCAACTCATTCAATTTGGACATTCTCTAGATTTTGTCTCAATTCCCCCAACAACACCACCTTGCAAACGGTCCCACAGGCACCTACGATTGCTTCTTCAGGAAATCGCTTCCATGCTCCAAAAGGGAGCGATAGAGAGAGTTCCACAGGCCCACAAAAGGAAAGGTTTCTACTCCCACTTCTTCCTAATCCACAAAAAAGGGAAAAAATGGAGGCCAATCCTCGACCTCGGGGCACTCAACGTGTTCCTAAAGAAACAATCGTTCCGTATGGTAACACTACAGGAAATCCTGGGTCTCCTCGAGGAAGGGGACTACATGACGTCCTTAGACCTGCAGGACGCCTACTACCATATTCCTATCCTCAAAGGGCACAGGAAATACCTCAGGTTTGCGGTAGCAGGACGACACTACCAATTTCGTGTCCTTCCGTTTGGCCTCAAATCTGCTCCACGGATATTTACCAAATGCCTCTCCCTGTAGCAGCCTTCCTTCGTCAACAGGGTCACCAGGTCTTCCCATACCTGGACGACTGGTTGGTAAAGGCACCATCTGCGACCGCCGCAGCCACATCCTCCAGCGCCTGTCTGAATATTTTTCACTGACTAGGTTTGACCCTCAACCGCGAGAAGTCGGCTCTGGAACCCAACAAGGTCATTACATTTCTTGGAGCGACTCTGGACACGGAACGCGTCAGAGCTTTCCCCTCTCAGGAGAGAAAGATCAAACTCATCTCCCTGGCCACGTCAGTGGCATCACGGAAGACTCTACCGGTCCGCACCTTCAAGTCCCTCCTCGGCATGATGTCCTCATGCATCATGTTCATTCCCCACTGCCGCCTCAAAATGCGCCCTCTCCAGGAGGAACTAACAAAGCAATGGACACAAGCTGCAGGATCATTCGAGGACCGCATACGTGTCACTCGAACCATGGTCAACCACTTACAGTGGTGGAGATCGTTCAAAAACCTGTCACAGGGACTACCGTTCCTGCTTCCAGCAGAACCACACGTAATAACAACGGACGCATCCCTAGAAGGCTGGGGAGCGGTACTCCAAGAACTCCAGATCAACGGCAAGTGGACAACACAGGAAACCAAGCTCCACATCAATCTACTGGAGTTAAGACCGGTCTTCCTAGCTCTACAAGCGTTCCTACCTCTCATTCGAAACTCCCCAGTGCTCGTCAGGACAGACAACACCACGACGATGCACTACCTGAACAAACAGGGGGGGACGCGATCGCTCTCACTATCTCGAGAATCGCAAAGAGCCTGGAACTGGCTTCTGGAACATGGAATAACACTGAAAGCGGAGTACGTCCCGGGCAAGGACAATGTCTTGGCGGACGCTCTGAGCAGAGAAAGGTCCCCATCCCACGAATGGGAGCTGGAGTGGGGAACCCCGCAAATAGACCTTTTTGCCACCAGAGAGAACGCCAAATGCCCAAGCTTCGCAAGCAGGCATCACCACCCAGGAACCCTCGGAAATGCATTTTCCATCGCATGGCGCAACGTATTTGCGTACGCCTTTCCGCCATTTCCACTGATATCCAGGGTTCTCAGGAAGATGAAGTCGGAGCCCTGCGCTCTGATTCTAATCGCTCCATCATGGCCGAAACAGCACTGGTTCACGGACCTTCATCGCCTCTCTGCCCGGCCACCTCTTCGCCTGCATCATTATCCAGCCCTGCTCACAATGTCCCACGGGCAGGTTCTCCACCCGAATCTGAGCTCTCTAAAGGTGTCAGCTTGGCTCCTGAATACCGCGAATTCAGCCACCTGAACATCCCGCAGGAGTGCAGAGACGTCCTTGCAAAGGCTAGAGCGGACAGCACTAATAAAACCTACTCACTAAAATGGAAGCGGTTCTGTTCTTGGTGTGTGACTAAAGGCTTGCACCCCTTCCACGTCACTCCACAGCAGCTGCTACCATACTTACTGCATCAAGCGCAATCGGGCCTCGCACATGCATCCATCAAAGTGCATCTAGCGGCGTTCTCCAGATTCACAAGGACTTCTAAAGGTCCATCCCTGTGGGCGAACAGACTTATAAAACAATTCCTTAAAGGTCTATTCAGGTCCTTCCCACGACCAAGGCCAATCCCTCCGTCGTGGCACCTCAATGTGGTCCTTCACCAATTAATGAAGCACCCCTTCGAACCCATCCATACAGCGGAGATCAAATTCATCTCATGGAAAACGGCCCTCCTCCTAGCCTTAACCTCGGCCAGAAGGGTCAGCGAGTTGCAGGCTCTCTCAATCCAGGATCCTTTTATGCAGTTCAGGGAAGACAGGGTCATCCTACGAACTAACCCTCGGTTTATCCCGAAAGTCCCCTCGGACTTCCACCTTAACGAACCAGTGGTACTCAGGTCATTTTTGGGTTTCGCCTGCCGAAGGCTGCGCTCTGCGCAGCTCTTCAGCGCAGGTGAAATCCTATGTCGTCAATAAGGACTCCTGGAACGTCCCCCGGCTCTCATTGGTTAGCTCCATAAATGGAGGCTAGCCATTGAGTGCCGGATCTGTCCATCAAGGCTGGACCAGATTCGGGGGCGTTCCGGAGATTTTTTCCCAGGGCGGAGTTACGTTTTTTCCTGTTCCCTCCCCTTTCACTGAAAGTGAATTCAGATGCGCTGTCCATTCCCGCCCCCTCCGTGTGCCTTTCCGCCGCCCTTGCTGTCCTGTGCACGTTTCCCGCCGTCCGTGTCCTCTCCCGCCCCCTCCCGCCGTCCGTGTCCTCTCCCGCCCCCCTCCCGCCGTTCGTGTCCTCTCCCGCCCCCCTCCCGCCGTTCGTGTCCTCTCCCGCCCCCTCCCGCCGTCCGTGTCCTCTCACGCCACCAGCGAGTGCCCACCTGGCGATTTCTGCCCGCCTGCCTGCCTAGCGAGGGCCGCCGCGCTGCCCGCGGCGACCCGGAAGTACCTGGCCGGCCGGCCAATCCCTTCGCGGCCGGCCGGAAGTCACGCACCCGCAGCCCGGGGGAGGGAAAGGGAAGCCTTGCTGTTTGCCGCTTCCCCCTGCCTGGGGGAAGCCTTTGTCGGTGTTGCCGGTCTCCCATGCCTGGAGGGAGACCGGAGAGGAGCCTGACGAGGGTGGAGCGGAGGGGGCGCGGGGCACATTGTGGTGCCCGCCCCCACCGCAAATCCGTACCGGCAGCAAGGAGGAGGGCAGCAGCGATCAGGTAAGGATCAGCCTGGGCCTGCCTTTAGTCACGGCGCTTCCTCGAGCACTCCGCTGCCCCTGGCCACGAGCACAGCGTGGAGTTGCTGTGGCGTGGCGCGCCGCTGACTGACTGCCTGCCAGAGCGGGGCGTGTGAGTCCGGGAGGGATTTGAACCCTGCGGTGCAGAGCGGAGACAGCATGGCTGGAGTCTGAGGTGCCTTGTGTGGAAGAGGGTCCCCTACCCCAGCATCAGATAACGTCAGGAGGGCTTCTCGCCGCTGCAGGGCTGTCGTAGGGAGCATAACCTGGTTGGGGAATCCGGAGAGCAAGGGATAGTCCCGGCCGACAGGCGGCGTCCTGTCCAGCGCGGGAGGGTGCGCCACCATGGCACCCTGGCGCCCACCGCCGCAGCGTGCCCTGCTCTGGCTCACCTTTGGGATCCTGTGCTGCGCGCCCAGACCGGTAAGGGGGCAGCTGATGGCGGGTGGCGGCCCGGGGCACTACTGTCAGGAGGTGCTTGTTTGGCGACTCTGAACTGCCTCTCCAGTGGCATCCGGGATGTACAATGTGTTGTGGGTGACTTTGAGCAAGATGTAAGGGGGGCAGAGTGGCATGTCGTGATCGTGCCCTCAGAGGTTGTCATTAAGACAGGCTCGCATCATGTGCAGAATGTAACCCTGGGTTTGGCATCATGGCCACCTGGCAGAGTTCAGAGGTGTTTAAAGGAGAGGATGGAATGTACCAAGTGCTTTCATGAGTTGTCATTAAGTTAAGATGGCATGCCCAAAGTAGGCATGGGTGTGAATGAGGGCACCATGGCATGTCCTGGGTATTCCTCTGAGGTAGGCATTACGTGCTGAATGTGTCTTTCCAGTTGCCATAAGGTAGGAAGCCACATGCTGAGTGTTACTCTGAGGTTGGCATTAACGAGGAATGGCATACGAAGAGTGTTTTCTGGGTTTGACATGAGAGTAGGCTGGCATGGGCTGAATGTCTGCGTGGCTGGCATAAGGGGCATGTGCTGATGGTGTCTTTGCGGTTGGTGTTAAGATTGTGTCACTTGGAATAGCCACAGGACCGGCTGGTATGTGATGAAGGTGACTCTGGGGCTGGCATCATGACACCGTGGCATTTGTTTAGCGTGACTTGGCATCAAAACAGGATGAAGTGAACTTTTGGAGTTGGCATAAGGGAAACCAGGCCTCTGCTGAGGATCCTTAAGGAGTTGGAATGGGCTGAGCATGTCATTGTGGTTGGCAGCTCCATGGAACAGTGTGCATTAAAATGCGTACATGGTACCTAGCATGGCATTAGAACAAAATGTCACCAAATGTTATGGTTCTGATGCTCACATCGCTGTGTTTGGCATGGAACAGACTTGGGTGTGCAACATGTTGCCCTGAGTTTCACGTCATGACATCATGTGGCGCATTATGGACTTTTAGGGAGCATTTTAACTAGGCAAGGAGGAAATGTGCCAGGTGTGTCACAGGTGTGAGCTACGTATTAAAGGTAATGTCGAGTCCTTCTCTGACGCTGGTACAAAGGTGGGATGACGAACTGAGTCAATCAGTCAAATAACTTTATTCGCATTTAGTAAATGCATAAAAGTACAAGTAGTTATCACAGTACGAATTGATCAAGGAATAATTCAAAACAGTTAAAAATTAATTGTATACATTTTTCCTTTTAAAAGATATCAACATTTATATGCATCCACATTACTGGAGCTAGCAGCTATACATTTATGAGAGGAATATTTGCAGTAATCAATTTATGATGGTAACACCCTCACGTGTGGTTTGTTCAGAATAGCCATGCACTGGAAACATGGCTGTGCTTGCTTCCCTGCCCCCTGGCTGTGCTTTCTTCCCTGCCCCCTGGCTGTGCTTTCTTCCCTGCCCCCTGGCTGTGCTTTCTTCCCTGCCCCCTGGCTGTGCTTTCTTCCCTGCCCCCTGGCTGTGCTTTCTTCCCTGCCCCCTGGCTGTGCTTTCTTCCCCGCCCCCTGGCTGTGCTTGCTTCCCCGCCCCCTGGCTCTGCTTGCTCTCCTGAGTGTGTGTGTGTGACTCTGGGTGGGTGTGTGTGGCTCTCGGTGGGTGTGTGTGGCTCTCGGTGGGTTGCTCCCCCGCCCCCTGGTTCCCCTTACCCTGGTTCCCATTCCCCTGGTTCCCATTCCCCTGGTTCCCCTTCCCCTGGTTCCCCTTCCCCTGGTTGTGCTTGCTTCCCTGCCACCTGGTTGTGCTTGCTTCCCTGCCACCTGGCTGTGCTTGCTTCCCTGCCACCTGGCTGTGCTTGCTTCCCTGCCCCCTCGCTGTGCTTGCTTCCCTGCCCCCTCGCTGTGCTTGCTTCCCTGCCCCCTCGCTGTGCTTGCTCTCCTGAGTGTGTGTGAGTGTGGCTCTGGGTGGGTGTGTGTGTGTGTGGCTCTGGGTGGGTGTGTGTGTGTGTGTGTGGCTCTGGGTGTGTGTGTGTGTGTGGCTGGCTCTGGGTGTGTGTGTGTGTGGCTGGCTCTGGGTGTGTGTGTGTGGCTCTGGGTGTGTGTGTCTGGCTGTCTCTGGGTGTGTGTGGCTCTGGGTGTGTGTGTGTGGTAGTAATTGCTGTCTGCTGAGCTCGTCCGTAGGGTACAATAGGTCTCACATTTGCGAGAGATTAAGCTAATGGCAATGTAAATGACAATGCTATTTATTTATTTGTTTTCAAAACCAACACATAAATACAAATTTTGTCATTTACAATGCCAAAAGCTCTAACTTTTCCAAAGGCGAAACCATTGCATTGTAAATGCTTGTTTCCAAATCCTACCACTGCAGCCGAGAGAACTCTGCATTCATTAGATCTGAAGAGATGTCTTAAATTCTACATCGACAAGACTCAACACTTTCGGAAGTCATCTCAACTCTTTATTGCCTTTAGTAGACCACGAAAAGGCATGCCCCTGACAAAACAAAGTATTTCAAGGTGGATTTCTTAAGCGATCACCTTTTGTCATGACAAGGCCGGACGGCCTTTGAACTCACGAGTCAAGGCTCATTCGACAAGAGCCATGTCCACGTCTGCGGCGCTGTTTGCTGGAGTGCCGGTATTGGACATCTGCAGAGCGGCGACCTGGAAGTCCCCGCACACCTTCACCAGGCACTATTGCCTGGATACTGAGCTGATGAAGGATGCAGCAGTGGGCCGAGCAGTGCTTCGCCATCTATTCCAGTGAGGTGAGCCTTCCTACATCCCTCCATCCTTTACTGGTATGCACATTATTTTGCTAATATTTACATGACAATGCATTTTGGTGGTTTGCAGTCGCGTGATATATATTATCTACAGACTCATATACGATGTTCCATCAAAAAATGAGCATAATGTATTGCTTGCTACTCTGATTCAGGCATGTGAATCTATGAAAGACACCCAAATACTGGATAAGAAATGCGTTACTTACCTGTAACTGCAGTTATCCAGTATTAGTGTCTTTCATAGATTCACATGCACCCTCCCGCCTCCCCTGGAAGGACTCACCTATCTCTCTAACAAGTTTACGCCTAACTAGCTTGGTGCGTACGAAAATCTGAGAGACTTGGGCTCCTGACAGGAAGGTTCTAGAAGGAGGTGGTAGCTGATTGGTTGATTTTCTTTACTTTGGTCCTTTTTACAAAAGGACACGGATAGGCCACCAAGGTGGGACCCTTGGGCCTACCCTGTTTTGGTCCTTTTTACAAAAGGACGTGGATAGGACACTAAGGTGAGATCCTTAGGCCTATTCTTTTCTATGTATGTCTATAGGACATTACTTTTTTATATACCGGAGGCTCCCGTCTCGACGACGGGGAATGATTCAGGCATGTGAATCTATGAAAGACACTAATACTGGATAACTGCAGTTACAGGTAAGTAACGCATTTCTTCGTGTGCGCACAGATATTCGTAGAGTAGTATATTTTTTTTAAATTGAGTGTGGGGAGGGTTGATAACATAATAGGGGTGTAGCATAGAAAGGCGCTTAGTGTGATATTAAATCATATTGAATGAGTTTTGTATTAGCAATTGTTTTCTTTTGAAAAATGCTGATAACATTGACCTCGGAAGCAGTAAGCAGTGTTTTCCCTCCACGTCATGCTGCACAATGGTGATAGCATGAACCTAGACCTTTGCACGATAATCAGGGCCACTGGATGTAGGTGATTGTGCGGCCGAGTATTTTTTTGTGTAAAATTGTCGTTTTTACCTCATTTGCCACATAATCCATCATCTGATGCATAATCGGCAGATTTTAGCAAAACACATTTTGTTTGTAGCCCAAATGTTCAAAAGTTACTAAATACTCAGCAACGCATGTTGCTGCGTAGTGGGAGGACCTTTGCAAAAATTGACTGGTTACTGTTGCTTTTTCTGTATTTTGGTGTTAAACTGCTACTAATGAGGTGCACACATTGCCCAGACAGTGTTAACAAATGTAAAACTGACAAAATAATGATGTAATACTATCAGCAAATGCGTCCCATTATGCAGCACAATTTGCCTTTTCTTTCTGCATAATTTACACAATACTGCTGCATACTTTGGCCCTCCACTGCTGCATAATTTCAGTATCTCTGACTACAATGCTAAAGGTTTAATAGTGCAATGGTTTCAAATAACTTTTTATTTGGGTAACCTTTACTTTTGGTTACCTGGGATAAATCATTTTTCTTTCTTCTTATGGGGGTTTCTATACATCAGGGACCTTGAGGTCACACCATTGGAAAAAAATGTAGACAGCACCGCTATGCATTTTTAGTTTGCAGGTGGCACATAATACAGTCTGTGAGCAGAGTTGCATACAATTAACTTGATTGACATGATTTGAAAGATTCAAGCACCGGCGATGTGCCCTGACTTGGCAAACCATGCACGAATGGAAGGTATCTCACACGTTTTACTTTCTTCGTCAACATAGTACAACTGGTAAGAGACATGTAGGAATTGCCTTGAATTGTGCAGGCTAACAGACATCCTGTAGAGCTGTGCTTATAAACTGTGTTTCTTGCGCATATTAAATCAAATATACCACATGGACAATGCAAACAAAAGCCACGTTCACATCAGGTTCCTGCAAAATAAACAGTCCTTGAAGCGCTTGCTTGAAATCACTATCTTTAGCTGCCAAGTCTGTTTGAGTATGTACCTTTTCTTCCTGGAAATGTGCTGATGTTTCCATTAGGTTATTGTTAATTGGGCATCCAGTAGGCATAATTTACCATTAGCATCGCAGCACATCACCTTTTAGTTGCCAGGGGTGTCACTTTCTGAATGGTTCCATTGCAGAAAGGGTTGAAGGGACTAGAGCAGGTATGTCACTTTAAGAAGTCATTAGCGTTTTTGTAAGGCTGTAGGACTGCACCAAACTGCTTATATATTTCCTCAGTTTGGTAGGGGTGCCCGTTGACTGACATAAGTATATGTGTGGACTCGGAATGGGGGTTATGAATTTCGGAAAGGTTACCACTACCAACTAAATGAATCCACTCTGGTAAGGTCAAAATATAGTTCTGAGAGAATCTGTCAGCCCCTGGTTAAGGGTCAAACACTAGCCATCATCAGACAACTGCATACTAAGCTCAAGCAGTAACAACAATTTTATAGTAAAGAACACAACAGAATTCTAAAACCAATTTTGTAAAATAATAGAAAAATGTATTGAGCAAATAGACGAGCATTGGTATAGGTTAAGGGTAATATCAATACATCTAAGTCACGTAAATACAACTCATATTGCATTAGAAATGCTATAAGTGTCACATTTGCAAAAGTTATAACTATTGTCATTGTCATACACAATGCCAATAACTCAAACTTTAATGCTGCGAGACCTATTGCATTGTAAATGCTTGTTTTACTTTTATTTATATTTGGCCATGAGGGAGTAGCTTAATGCAGTCTTTGATGGGGCTCTCGGGCAGGATATCTGGCATCTGTTTTTATAAATTTTTATGCCGAGGAGAAAGATTGCATGAGGGTAGTTTGATTAGGTGGCAGACACTAGGTACAATTTTTAATATTTGTTTAACATGGTGTGGTTTGGTGGAGGGAGGTGAGATCATTTTGTGCATTGCTTCCCATGACTCTTACAACCCTGTACTGCTCATCTGAAATTGTGCAGACCGCAACAGGATTTCAAGTTGTACACTAGTAACCATGAATAAGACCGATTTGTTTCATTGCATGTTCACGTTAACACTAAATAGGCTGATAGATTCAAAGCGGTCTGTCCTCACCCAGAAACCCTCAGTGAAAAATATCTTGACCTTTCAGTTATGGGTAATTATTTGTTATCTGCATGTGTTTATGAAGTTCTGTGTGCACTGTAGCATATATGTTCTCATAATGAACTCCCCTTTTCAAGGCATCAGTGCAACCTCGGAGGATATTCCCAATAAGACAGAGGACCTTCGATCTGAGTGCAGCTCTGACTTTGGAGGAAAAGATTCCGTCACCAGTCCTGATATGGAAGACACTGTTCACGGTAAGATAAATCCACAAGTTCCTTTGTATGAATTCACCTTTTCAAGCTACAAGGCCTCATCACAGGTATCACACTGAGATGAAATCCAGGTTTCAATAACCCAAGTTGAATGCAGGTTCTCCAGAACTTTTAATTTCCTCTAGTTACCCCACAGGGTTAGATGTCTCTTTAACCAGGTTAAGATCTTGGTTCTCCAACACAATATTAACAAAACTAGTTAGAAAACAGTTCTACAAAATGTGTTTTTAGACCTGTGCATCTAAAGTTAGCGTGTAGCCTCTGGGATTGAATCCTGGTTTTGCAGGCCAGGTGTCTTGGGAGACTTTTTCACTAGGTCTAGTTGATTATACGGAACACTTCGGAGTTTGAAAGGTACTGTTGTAAGTCTCTCGACTGGCTCGGAGCACAGATATTTGGCAAAACTGATAGGACTCTAGTTTTGTTTGCTCCGCAATGCTAGCTGTGTTTTAGCCATGAAGCCTGATGTAAAAAGTGGTGTATTGGTTTGTATCAGTGTAGCACAGTTGTTACCATGAATAAAGATCAATGACCCATCAACTTTACTTTAAAAAATGGCTTGTTAAAGCAGTGATTAATTGAGTAGCTAATGATCTTATGTAACTCATGCAGGTTTACCTGATAAGATTGCATAATATAAAAAATAATATAGATAAATTAGATGAAACAAAATAATGTTAAGCTAAGGGAAGAATAATAAACTTTGCAAAAATCGATGATGCTTTTAACATTGTGAGACAGGTGATCCATAGTCCTTATAATAGTAGTTCCATGAAAAGTACCTTAAAATTTAGCAGCCTTTGCTTCATCATTTGTTTGAAGCAGCTGTGTATAAAAAACAGTTTCTTTGAAGGTTTAGTGTTTGCATTCCTGGTTTTCTGGTCACATTAAAAGTGGTCTGTATTTCCAGTCCTGCAGTTTGCAGATATGTAGATATGTTTTGTGTTCCCTAACACTGGATACCAAAATACACGCAACAATTGTTAGTTTTAGAGTTTGCACGGTTCTCTCATGGCCTGGCTGAAGGCACTGTGACTCCACTCCCTTTGTTACTCATGGTTAAACATTTATTTTATGCAAATGCTTCTGCTGCATCACAGCCCAGGAATGAGGCCTTCCTATTGACCATAGGAGATGTTGTTGTTGGTATACGATTTGCAGGTGCTTGCGTCACCAGGTCGTGACCAGAATAGGCAAGACGAAGTTAGAATCTTGAAACATGCTTTTGCAAGATAATTTTCTTTTAAGGGGAAGAGGGGGGTGTTTAAAAAGGTCTTATCTTGAAACCATACCAGATGGAGATGATTACTGCAGATAAGATGCCCACAGAGATGTAGGTGCTGGATGAGTATGGCCAGCCTGGCTGAGTCACTTCTCTGGCTGTTGACTTTCGTTTAAGCAGCTTCATGGTCCCAGAAAGGCTGGCGGGCTGGGTTCTGATGTGGTGTCAATGTCCTCCTTTTCTGCTGAGGAAGGTGTCTGCTCTGCTCATAGCCAGTGCAGAGCCAAGGAGAAGAACCATGTCAAGTTAGTTCATAACTGGACAGCTGAAGCTGGAAGCATTCACCACCGCATCCAGGACAGTAGTTGTTCTTCAGAGCATTTGGTGATGGAACTGGGGTTTCATCTTGATCTGGACAGTGGTAAAATTCCCTTTTGTAGAGGCATTTAATTTAAATATTCGGTAACTTAAGAAAGGCACCTGTTCGAGGCATATGAGCTGTAGATCATATGCTGTGCATAGACCGCCATCTAGTGTTGGGTCCGGATGTTTGCACTTTGTTTTTCTTCGAAGAAGTCTTTCCAGTCACAAGTTAGGTGACTCCTCCTTTCGGTAACAGTGCGCATGGCCATCGACTCCATTGTTAGATTGTTTTTTTCCTCCATCGGGTTCGGATGTATACGCTGCGCTCCGGTTCGACACCGTTCCTTCGGTTCCCCTTCGGCATGCAAGATACTCGCCCTCGACGGTATTGTTTTCGATCGCGTCTCCCTTTCTATCGCGCATCGTGAAAACTTTAAATCTTTCAAACGTAAAGTTCGTGGAAGGCAGTCTGCCTCCCCGCTTCGGGTCGACCTGCAGTCGATGGAACGAACTCCATTCAAATTCTGCCCTCGGTGTCACGCGAAATACCCACCCTCCAAATCACACGGTGTGTAATCTGTGTTTGTCCCCCGAACACAGAGAACAAGGCTGCGAAGCGTGCCAGGCTTTCCGCTCCAAGAAGACACTCCGCGACCGTCGCCACATGCAGAGCAAGCATACAAGCTCCCTTCTGTACATCTTCGGTCAACAATCTGATGAAGCCGGCGAGGCCATGGGAACCGAGGTGGAGCAGGAGTCGGTCGCCATCTCAGACCTCGACTCTGACCAAGAGGAAGACATCCCACATGGTCAATGTACCGTGAGTACAGCTCCCCTCTTGTCCCAAGAGACAGTTCCAAGTAAAGCGAAGGCTCCAGTCCAACCAGCGCCCTCGGGCCCTGGTCAGCACCAAGATCACGCTTCTGACGTCCCGCCCTCTGGCTCGGCACCAAGCCTACCAAAAAGCCTTCTGGCTCCGAAAGGCTCCCTCCAAACAGAGTTCATTGCCCAGACTTTCGGTGTTGAAACACATGTCCGGCACCGATCCTCACCTCCACTAAAGTGATTCTAAAAAGAAGAGCTGAGGCAGAAGAATATTACATCCCTTTGAAGAAGAGATCTGTTGGACCTTGTGACTGGCTAAGCATTCTTGAAGTGGACGCATGTGCAGTCTGGCATGGGAACGATCATGATGCAGGATTACATCATTCCTAGTACCTCAACACTTAAATCAGATTCCTTCCAGTGATTGCATTAGTGGGCCAGACTAAACTGAATCCGATACATTCAAGCTTGTGGTACGCTGGCCACATCACAAGTATGGTGCATCATTATTGATTTATGAAAGAAAAATGTACTTTAACTGCTATTAATTACAACCAGTTTTGTCTAAGCCAGTAGGTTTAGCCTCTGCAAAATCTATTGGTTTTCTCAATGTTTTTTTAAGGCCTGTTGCACAGCGCCACTAGCTGCTGTACAACATGGCTTAAACATTTTTTTTTTAAAGTGCTATGATGCGGACAGCATTGACCATGTCATAGCACTTTAAAAAAAATGTTTTAAACCATGCTGCACAGCAGCTTTCGCTGCTGTGTAATAAGTCTAAAAACATTGCCAAAACCAATAGATTTTGCAGAGGCGAAACATATTGACTTTGCCAATGCTTGTTTGCTAAGCCACCAACATGGATACAAAGCACAATCATCATATTTTTTTAACAGAATTTTAAATTTCATATTGGTCTTCTAAGAAATTAGACTTTAAGCCATGCAGAGACTGTGAGGGTCGGATATCCATTACTGACCCTCAAAATATCTGCCTATTGTGTTAAGACTCAGACCACGAAACGCATTTGTGTGACTCATTAAAGAGTATGCACCCCAAGGCCATGAAAGAGAGAGATGAAGCTCTTGATGGTTGAAGCCATAGAAGGCAGACTTGGATCTCTTCCATGTCAAACATCTCCCGTCTCTCCAGAAACGCTCAAGAAGCACAAGAGGAGGCTTGCAGAAAAGGAATGTCAGTTTCCCAGGGGATCTCCTCATCTCTTGGCCTCTTCCACCGAGAAAGTCGTCCAGATCACTTAATGAACCTCCCATTTTATGGTTTGAGACCAGGCTTCCAAAGATTTAACACAATCAGGCAATAGCATACTCCCCAAATTAATTTTTTATAATTTCGAAAATTCAGAGGATTCACATTGGGTTTTGTTTCGACCCTCAGGCAGTTCTGTGAACCTCATCAACAGGTGCAAAATCTGCTCCGCAGGGGTCAGCAGCCTATCTCTTTTCCTCCTCTCCCTCTTTGTAGGGACTCAGAAATCCAGGAAAGCAGCTCTAGTCCAGTCTTGTCCGTTTACGAATGACCAGTGGGGGCACAGTATCCAATTTTCTGCAGGCCTGCAAGGCCATAATTTTGATTCAGTGGGTCCTTCAGATAGTCGAAAAGGGATATACTTTGACTTTCTTGCAGTCCCACCCATATTCCCCTCTGCCGGACTTGTTAGATGAAACATCTTATATATATTTTTGAGCAGGACGTTGCTCTCCTGTAAAGAAATAGACCAATGGAGATGGTGTCACAGCAGCATATTGGGTAGGGGGGCTGATTCACAAAAAAAGGATGGCAGTCTCCGTCTAATCCTAGATCTCAGGATCTTGAAACTTTCTCCACACAAACAGAATTCCAGGTGATTGTTTATTTATTTTTTGATGCATAACATGCACAGCAGGGGGAACTGGACACACAGCATGCCATACGTTGCGGGGGCTAGAAATTAAGTACATCATTAAAAAAAAAGTAAACTCCCAGAAAAAAAACACATTTAAAAAGTGAGTTATGGCTCTGGTTTAGAAGCGTAAACTGCTGAAATTCTCCAGTTATGGTCACCATCTCACAGTACTCATGCCATATGTTGTGCTGACTAGCAAGATCAAAATACCAAGCTGTAAACCGTACGAAAACAAGGAAATCTCTATCAAGAAGACAACATGGTGGGTGGCTGAATTTGTTTTGCTACGGTAATCCTAACATCCACATTTGTGTTTTTATGTGTTTGAGTCTGAGAGAAAATATCTATATAAACACACTCAGATGCACGGATTCTAATGTGCTATTCATTAATATTGTTGAGTGGGGGGAGGTACCATGACTCTTTATAAGCGAATAGGTCATAATTCCCCTGCCCTGTTTTAAAAATTGTGATTAAATATGTTTGTATGTGTGTTTTTATATATATATATATATATATATATATATATATATATATATATATATATATATATATATATTCACTGAGAAAAAACAAAGGTTACAGGGATGTTATAGTTAGGAAGTAGAATTTAAAAAAGCCCTCAAATTCACTGAAAAAAAGTTAGACCCGTTATAGTTAGGCTCACTTTTCACTCTTACATAACTAGTAAAATTCAGCAGTTATAGTTACCTGAGCTAACCATAACTTACGCCCCCGCAATGACCTGCTTATGACCTCACATACTACATGACTCATGAGACGATCATTGACATCACTGATGACATCTCAAATGACATCACTGATGACATCATCCAGTGAGTGTGAGTGCTTTCTAAACGTTTGAGTGTTAAATATATATACCAAGGTAGTACAAAAGTTAAAATAGTATACTTTCTGTACAACTGAGTGATACTATTTCTAACATATATTGTGAGTGGCTGTGTGACTGTGTGTATCTGTGTGTGAGTGAGTGCCGGTATGGGTATGTGAGTGGGTGTGTCAGTGGCTGTATGTGTGTAAGTGTTTGTAAGGCTTAGTGAGTGGGTGTATAAGTGACGGTGGGTGAGTCAGTGAATGTCTGACTATTAGTTTCTTTTTAAAAGAAATCTTTTTATTAACAAACTCAAGAGACCACATCATACAGAGACAATAGCATGAGGAGAGTTGTTGTCATGTACATGAGATCGTAGTGAACATTCTCTGGTTGAGAAGGCCCCTTCTTTATTACGCGTCCTTCTACAATTCTGGGTCCCACAGCCCTCTGTATCTCCTCCATGGCATCCACCCCCTTTCCCATTTCTTAGCACACCCCCTACTCTTATACACTGTTTCCTCTGCCCTCTGACACCAATCGTGGTCTCGTTTCCAGTCCTCAAGCGTGGGAGGTGCCATGCCCCCCCAGCTTCTGGCAATGTTGCGCTTTGCCACCCCTGCCGACAATGCCAGCCATATGCCCACATATCTGGTCCAGACTGTCTCGCCTCTAATCATCAGAAGAGGCCATTTTGGGTCTAATGGGATGGGCCCAGCCACCACTTCCGACATGACTTCCGTGACCTTGAATGGCTGTATTAGTGAGTGACTGGCTGTGTGAGTGGCTGTTTGAGTAGCGGTTTGGTTAAGTGAGTTGGTGTCTGAGTGGCTGTATTGTAAAGTAAGTGTCTGTGTGAATGGTTGTATGGGTGAGCAGATGTTTGAATGGTTGTATGGATGTGTGAATTTGTAACAGAGTATTTGTGTCGATGTGTGAGGGAGTGTATGAATGTTTGTATGGGCGAGTGAGTGGATGTATAGGTGAATAAGCTGGTGTGTGAATCGATGTTTTGGTGTTTGTGATACTGAGTGGTTGTATGGATGGATTGTATGAGTAGCTTTATGTGTGAATGAGTGGTTGTGTAAGTGAGTAGATGTCTGAGTGGTTCTATGGATGTGAGTGGTTGTGTGAGTACTTGTATGGGTCTGTGAATGGGTATGTAAGTGGTTGTGTGAGTGGGTGTATGAGAGGTTATATGGGGTGTTAGTGGGTGTAAGGGTGCTTCTGTAGATGTTATCAGTGATGTAATTTGAGATGTCATCAGTGATGTCACTGACCATGTCATGAGTGAAGTAATATGTGAGGTCATAAGGAGTGCATTGCAGGGGCATGAGTTAGTTAGCTTCGGTAATTATAGCTTCTGAATTTCACTGGTTGTGTACAAGTGAAATGTGAGCCTAACTAGAACGTCCCTGTAACCTTTGTTTTTTTTTTCCAGTGAATTTCCGAGGTTTTTTTAAAACTTGATTTCCGACCTATAACATCCCTGTAACCTTGTTTTTTGTTTTTTTAAGGCCTGGGCACAAATACCGCTCCGCTCGTGGAGTTTGCGAATTTTGGCAACTCTGCATTCTGCAGAGAATTACGGCATTACCGATAAACTCCGTAACAGGGCGGAATTGTTTTTCCGCTGGCGCTAGTCACGCAATTTCGCACGTGGGGGAGAGCAACAAATCTTGAAGGGCACTTTCCAGCAGCCGGGCAACCCTCAGCAGCCAAGGGGAGATCATCCCCCAACCAGGAGTGTACCAGGAGGCCCATTTGCAGAATGGTTGAGGTAGGGGGCGGAGCCTCCCATGAGGTCTCAGCAATCCGGCTTTGGGAGACTTAGTTATCGCAACAATAGGGATTCTTGGCCCCAACAACCTTCAGCAGCCAAGGGAGGTTCATCCCCCAACCAGTAGTACCCTAGGAGGCCCCTGTACAGAGTGGTTCAGAAAGGGGGCAGGGTCTCCAGCGAGGTCTCAGCAATTCTTAGAAAGTTTGTTTCTGACCTTTATTCTGCCTCTTCCTGCTCGTTCCTAACCTTTATTTTGCCTCTTTCTGCAGGAAGCAAGCAAAGCATAGTCTGTTTCTCTGCCCGCTATCGAGTGAGCAGTGAAACAAAAAAATAGCTTTCACATACAGGGGACTGCATTTCTAGCAGCTCCCTATGTGTGAAAGCAATGCTGGCTCCCGCAGGAGGCAGGGAGCCGGCAGGGACCGCACGGGCCTTGAGATTCCCCCTGAGGTCCCCAATGGATGTCATTGGGTGCCCTGGGTGGGCACAATGGAGGCTGGACCCCATGGCTGGAATGGGCCCGAGGAAGGGAGCCGCATGGCCTCCCTCCTCTATTAAAAATAAACTAAGAAAAGGTTTGGCCCCGGGATGGGGTACCTAGCGCCAAACTCAGCCCTGGGAGAGGTGTCCCTAGGGCCAAACTCAGCTCTGGGAGAGATGTCCCTAGGGCCAGAATCATACCGGGGAGAGGTGTGGCGCGTTTCCCCTCCCCTGTTATAAATAAAAAATGTTAAAAGGCTGGGTCCCGGGGGATAGGGTAACTCGGGCTGTGCCCCCCCCCCCCCCTGCATGAAGGCTGTTCCCTGGAGCCAAAATAAAAAGCACCAGCCACGGGGAAGTCGCCGGAGGCCCTGCCCCCTTTTTGAACCTCTCTGCAAAGGGGCTTCTTGGTGCACAACTTGTTGGGGGATGAAGTCCCCTTGGTTGCTAAGGGTCCTTGGGGGCCAACAACCCCTCTTGCAACATCCAGTAACTCCCACACACCGGGATTGCTGAGAGTTCATCTGAGGCCCGCCCCTTTCTCCGCCACTCTGCAAACACTCCTCCGGGCGCACTGCTGCTTTGGGAATGAAATCCCCCTAGATGCTGAGGGTCCTTGGGGGCCAACAAACCCTCCTGTTACCCCCAGTAAGCCACACACACAGGGATTTCTGGGATCTTGTGGGAGGCCCTAGTTAGGAAATAGAATTACAAATAAATCTAAGAAATTCACTCACAAAACCAAAGGCTACAGGGACTTTATAGTTCGAAATTAACATTAAAAAACCTTAGAAATGTATTGAAAAAACCTTAGAAATGTATTGAAAAACCCCAAAGGTTACAGGGATGTTACAATTAGGAAATAGAATATATATATATATATCCTCCAAAATCGGTTCGCTTTTCCGGTCATGAAATGGTCAGTTACATGACTGATGGCATCCTCCACAGAACCACTCAAACTCCCATACAGTCTCTTGTACACTCACTCACACACCCACTGAACCATTCACATACCTATTCACGTATCCATACGTCTCACATACCTACTCATCCATGCAAACACTCACACACCCAATCCATACAACCACTAACTTATACAACTACTCCTACAACCTCTTACTCACCCATACAATTTACACAGCCATACAATCACCCATGCAGCTACTCACACACCAACTTAATTAGAAAATCCCTCTGACAGCCAGTCACTCAGCATCTGAACAGACCCATTGACACTCATACAACTTCTCAGACACCCAGTCACTCATCACTACAAGAGCTCAGATTACCACTCCCTCACCCATACAGCCGCTCAGACACACACTCTCCAATGCAGCCACTCACACACCCACTAAGTGAACCAAACAGCCACCCACTCACCCATACAACCACTTACATATCCACTCAGTCACCTATACAGCCACTCATTAACCCATACAGCTACTCACATACCACTAACATGTCCATATAGCCACGTACACACCCATACAGCCACTCAAACATCCACTCACACACTGAAACAGTCACAAGGCCACTCAGATGAGATATGTTATAAATAGTGTCACTAATTACTAGTACAGAAGGAATAGTAAATTAACTTATACTGTAGCTTAGTATATATCTTTAAGTATCAGAAATGTTTACGAAATAGTCACAGGATGATGTCATCAGTGATGTCACTGACAATGTCATGAGTAGTGATATATGTGAGATCATAAGCAGTGCATTGTGGAGGTGTAAGTTATCATTAGCTCAGGTAACTATAACTGCAGCATTTCTATGGTTTTGTACGAGTGAAATCTGAGCCCAACTAAAAGATCCCTTTAACATTTGTTTTTTTCAGTGGAAGAAAACTTTTGTGTGGGTGTGTGTTTGTGTGTAACTCTCAATATGTTGTGCTGTATTACCTCGCCCATGCCATTGAAAAAGTCAAGTAAATACTTTTGTTAATTTCCCTTTTTTCTTCTAATGATGAGTTTACCCAAAGCTTCTCTTTATCCAGAGGGCAGTTCATAGACCGCATGACATTCCCAATTCTTCATACAGTGCTGCGTCTGTGCAGTCTAGTAAACTGTCTTTGGCCCTTTTTAAATACGTTTTTTGTCTTATATTTTTCAGTTGTGCATCATCTTACTTCTCCACCTTCTCAGTCTGATTCTTTGCTTGCAATGTTTGACCCGCTGTCTGCAGGTGAAGGTTAGTAATGGCTAAGTATCTTTCATTTAAAAAATTATTTACATTGTCTTAACATTTTAGTTGAGCTCTGATACCTCTAAAAACCCCAAGTGTGAATCAGTTTGTTTGAGAAAGATGATTTCTGCTTTTTGCCACTTCATTAACATGCCATGTATTTTTGTAGTGGTCCGGCCTAAAGTGCATTATGCGAGGCCATCTCATCCACCGCCAGACCCTCCAATTTTGGAAGGAGCCCCTGGAGGTAATGAAGCAAGATTGCCGATGTTTGGCTCCCACGTGCTTATGTCGGCGGATTCTGAGGCATTCAGACAGAGGCATTCCTTCCCCGACAGATTAGTGCGCAGCCGCAGCTCTGATATTGTGTCATCTGTACGAAGACCCATGAGTGATCCTGGCTGGAACCGGCGACCAGGCAATGAAGAAAGGGAGTCTGCACCTGGTGGCCTCATCGGTGCATCATTAACCGCGGCACCCCAGTCATCTTCGTCGTCACCTAGCAAAGACTCTTCCAAAGGAGAGGTTGGTATATATTTCTTTGTAAATAATGGAGAAAATGTGGTGCTGGGACTTCAGACTTATCCAGAAAGTCTACTGAGAAATCCCCTTTCAATTAGATAAGAATCATGCGGATAGCCAATCCTCTCCATTTCAGTTAATTATTAGTAGAATTCGAAGTAGAATTTAAAGAAAAAAACAGTGCTCAATATTGCTAAACTTGGCTTATATTTTCAACCTCTAGGGCATTGTAACAGTTGCCATTGTTACAACAGATAATAAATCCTTGTTTCCTCTCCAGGAAATCTTGTAAAGTAGTTTTGGCATACTATTATGTTACTAGTATTGATAATGCCACTGTACAATAGCTAGAAGAGTTGCTGAAAGGCAAATTCATTATTCAATTAAAACTTAAGGTTGGTTTTCAGAAGGATGAGAAAGCAGGCGAACAATATTGCTTTTTACCAGCTTTCAAATCCGGTGGCAGAAATAACATAATGTAGATATTTTCCATAATGGACCATGGAAAGTGTGAAAAGTGTTCGGTTTTTGTACTGCTAAAATGTGCGGTTTCACCATCTCACTAGTGTGGTCCACAATGTTCTAATTTATTTTGCGGTCTTTTTTTTCTTCTTTTTTTCACTCAGTCCTATTTTGCAAGTTGTACAATAGCACTTTCATTGTAGGTTTGTACCATACAAGCTGACACACTTACTTTGTAGTCCGTTCCAGCATCTGCTTCAACTCCCTTACTGTGTGTGATGACCAAATCATTAACAGCATTTGAATTATTAAATTTGGTGTCTCCCAGATTGAAGTACTTAAAGATAGTGATGACGAGAAATCTGACCGCAACAGGCCATGGTGGAGAAAGCGTTTTGTTTCTGCAATACCCAAAGGTAACTCAGTTAAATTTCATTTATTTAGAAATAACTCTTCAGTGTACCGTGGTAGTACTGAGTTGTAACAACACTGTAAGATTTATAATTAAAGCAACAACTGCAATATGATGATTTTTATCCTTACATATACTTGGACGAATGTTAAAGCTATATCATGTTTGGATTATTTTGTTCATTTTAATCAGGGAACTTTTAATAGATACCTATAACCAAGTTTACAAATTCCTGACCATTGCAGGCTTTTTGTGTCTCTTTTGGCTCCATGATGACCTCAGAGGATGTGGTGTATTTAAGAAAGCATCCATTGTACCGTTGAGCCTTTTTTTAAAATTGACATTGCACAAAAAATACTGTATTTCAGGATAAAATGTAATCGCTTTTTTCAGGCCGCTTCTCTCCCATATGTAATTGCTGTGTTCCTATTACTCACTTTAATGATAGTAACAACAAATTGAGAGAGAGGGTAAAGGGCACTCTTAGTCCCCCTAGTCAATCTTATTAAACAACAAAAGAGTGTCGTGAAGGAAAAGTGTATCAGCACTAGACACAGAGAAGAAAAATCACCCTGGATAAGTCCCATTGGAAATCAGTAGGGATTTTTCAGGAAGCCCTGGATAAGTCAGGGTGGTGAGTGAGGGCTTCCTGAAAAATCCCTACTGATTTCCAATGTGACTTATCCAGGGTGATTTTTCTTCTCTGTGTCTAGTGCTGATACACTTTTCCTTCACGACACTCTTTTGTTGTTTAATAAGAATCACTTTCATGATAGTCTGGTTACAATCTTTGGAAGGATGGCAGGCTGAGGTGGCCTCGCTAGGATGAAAATTCACGGCCTAAAGTTCACACAGATGGTACAATGAAACTTAAGTTGTATTGCTGGTTAAGTCCTAACAAGCACGTCTTCGTCAGCCAGTCCATAACACCCCTCCCAGCCACCCCAAAAACATTTTCTGTTCTATTTCTTCATCTTTATGCTACCCAAACCACTTGAACTACCAGTGTATTCTCTAAACAGCAGTAGGACCTGCACATTTAACCCTTGTAGTAGGCCCGACTATTTCACTTACCAAGTGAAGCGGTTTCTCAAATATTTTAGTTACCCCTCCCTGCTTTCTGGACAAACTAGAAGACAGCCATAATATCCACAAGTGAGAGAGCAAGAATTGGCAGCAGCTCACTTCTTTATAAATGTAAACATTCACAGTATATGCACATTTACGTTATTTAAATGCAATCTCAACTATTGTAATAAAAACAATTTTAAAAAAGTTGATCCTGGTGTTGAGCTGAAATTATTACTGCTAATATATCACAGGGTTGCTGCATTACACACCTTCCAGCCTGAACTGCTCCATACAAATGTGCTTTAAGTAGGTGGAATACACACAAAGATTAGACCACAGGAATAGATGGATAGCGTGGTACCTATTTAATAAATATTTAAAATCAGTGGTCTACCTTCTCATGAGTCTGGGCAAGAGGGTCTACAAAATGAGACTGCACCATGAACGCTGGCATGAATACTCTGAAATAATTTTGTGTCTTTCAAAGTAGGATGAATGCTGGTACCTAAAAATGTGGTCGTTTTCTTCCAAATCACACTGTAAAATAGAAACCTTGTGCAGTCTGGGATGCCTCTGACTAAGCCTGCTTCCTCTTAAGTTGGGGCAGGCTGTAATTTCCTGTGCCTTTCACAGAGATTGCACAGTTCAGAATTTCAAACAAATTGGGGCTAAGTCGGCTATGATGTTTTTGGGCTCCAGGCCCTGCATTTGACAGGCCACCTCTGTCATGTGCTTTAGAGTTCATTAGAAACTCTCAGGTATTTAGGTGATGTGAAATATTCTGTTGACCCTGTCTGGATGCTCTTGCTTTGTCCTCTAACATAGAAGTCGTTATGTGTATCTCCAATGTACCTTTATTTGTAGATTCTAGGTCATGAGCAACTTTGTGTAACTGGGCTGCCAGGTTATCTTAAGGTTGTGCTGTTTGTATTCAGAGGGCTTTCCGAATCACATGCTAGAGAGTCTCAACATATCCTTCCCCTACGCCGTATTGCTCCCCGCCCCACCCCTCCCAACTTATCTTTAAAGGCACAGGAAAAGGGTTATTTGTTTGCTAGAGTATGGTGGAAAAGCAGAAATTGAAGAGCAGAAATTGTTTTTTTTCTTTATCTGCTGCCTTTGCATGACATATTGCATGGCAGCACAACCTTTGACACACAAAAGCTTTTATGGTGCTGGATGAAGGCCTGTCTGCGGTGCATTCACTCTGCTGGCCTCCGAGTCCGAATGTGTACTTAGTATTACACTTCTCCTGGAGGACCCATAAATGTGCTGCCAGGGCTACTGTAGAAGACCAGATGGCTGAATCCTGTCAAAAGTAAATTAGTCCTTGGCAAGTGTTTTCATTTGCATTCTGACACTACCTTCTTTTTAAATTCTGTTCAGTTTCCAGAGTATAAAGTATTTGACAAATAAACCATGCCATTTATAAAGATTGAAAACAGTGAATTCCGTGTACAATTTTGAGACATCATAAGAGATTTGCATTTTCTCCACTATTTTGAAATGTGTTCTTTTTTTAACCCATACTTTGCAAACATTGACAAAGAGAACTGTGTACACCTGCACTGTTTAGAAAGGTGATATTTGGTTTAAAAACAGAAGCAGTTTTGAAGATGCTATTGGGTGTCCTTTGGACAACATTTAAAGATCTGATAAAGAAGAAAAAAGCATCTGCTTAGGAGGTGCCATACCTTGTGACATTTAAATCTAGACAAATGGGGAACAATTGGTATGTCTTAGAGTGGAAATGTCATTCCCTGTTATCTGATAGAGACATCTAGCCGCAGATTCTTTAACTTAGAATATTCCCAGGCGTCAGACTGGATCTGGAATTTTTTTTTTGCAGCAGCAGCAGCACCTCTACGTACCGGGGAATGGCGCCACACGGCCCTGTCCTGACGTTGTTCACGGACGTGACGTCAGCAAGGTCATATAAGTCCCTCCCGGCAGTCTGATGTCAGTTTCCTTCTTTTCCGCGTGCAATGCGGATTCAGAGTAAATGGTTCCTCTGGCCTGTTTTCCGGCCCCCTTTTTTGACTCTTTGCTTCTGGAACAGTGTGCAATGCCTTCGGGCTTTAAAACGTGTACCTCCTGTTTGCGGCAAATGTCCGCGACGGACCCACACCATATCTGTATGTGGTTTCGGCGAACACCACGACTCGCCAGACTGCAACACCTCAAGCCGAAGTCCCGGCGGGAGCGCAGAATGAAGCTGCTTTCGGCTAGCCTGTCCCGGTCGGAGTCATCTCGGCCACAGGCCTCCTCATCGGCGGCAGGTCCCTCTGGCAATGGGTTCCATTTGCGGCATCCGTCGCCCTCTGGTTCCCAGGTGCGTCGTTCGCCTCGCTCGGGTAAGACACGGCGCATGTCGCCGAGATCCTCGACCTCACTTCTTTCTATTGCCGGGGTCACTAGTTCCCGAAATCCTCATGATGTGCGCCCCACCGGGAGTCACCCCTTCCTTATGCGCCTTATCCTGGCCGGGGGCGACTTGGACCAAAATGGAGGCTTGTGCCGCAGCCCTGCAGGCCTCCCTTGGGTCCCCTCCTCTCCCTAGGGCGTCCTCGGAGCCTCCACTACGTGCGGGATCTCCGGCGAACGCGCTGGCATGTTCGCCCCCGCCGACTGTGCCCCTTGCCTCTAGGGATCATGGAGATATGGCTTCGTCAGGGCGCAGCCCGGTTGGGTCCTCCTGTTTTAACCATAGCACTCCTGCTGCGCCGCATAGTCCAGGTGGGCTCCCTGTGGTGCCGCAGGTGGTTGCTGGCGCTCGCAGCCTTGCTTAGAGCACGCCTCAGCCTTCTGGACAGGTGGCTGGAGGTGGGGGAGGCGCCGGTCCGGCACCGTAGACCTGCCTCCCCGGCTCAGACTCCATTTCTTCCTTTGGAGTCGGAGCATGTTGTGGTTGAGGCTGAGTCAGTGCCGGTCTGGCGTCGTAGGCTTGCCTCCCCGCTCCAGCGCTGTCCCCTTCTTCAGAAGCGGAACTTGTCGTGGTTGAGGCCGAGTCGGCACAGGACGGGTCCCAGTCTGCACCAGACAAGGCAGGTTCGGCGCCAACCGAAGTCGGCCAGGCGCTGCTCTGACACAGGATTGACTCCTCTCCGGATGCTTCGGGGGGAGAGGGGATGGGGGGGTTGGACATCACCCCTACGCCCGACAACGCCAGATCTGTCCTTTCCTCTCCCCCCCCCCCCGCCCCCTTGGAATTTGTGGCCGTGGTGGACTCCCCGCCTCCTCAGGAGCCCCATCCATCAGGAACCTCATTCACCAATGGGGCTTCCTTCTTTTGGGCATTGGTCGCATCCTCAGTTCATTGGTCAACCTCCTTGGGGTGGGAGGCTTACAGCCCCCACCCACAGATGAGTTGCTGTCCCCTCCTCGGAGGGCTACCAAGGCCGGTGCGGCGTTTATTAGGGTTGTCTCCTTGGCCGCTCGTGTTCTGAGTATGCAACCTCCTTCGGTCCCCCTGCCAGTTGAGCCTCTGCTGGATGTCCTCCACCACGGTTCGGGGAATGTAGAGCCGCTTCTACCTTTCGAAGCTTCTCCTTATGATGCCCTTTTGGGCACCTGGGCTCGGCCGGCTTCCAGTGATCTGGTGGCTCGTTCTATCTTGCACAGCCACCGTCCTGCTTTACATGATCCAGTTTGCTTATTTGTTCCCCCAGAAGTTCAAGGGTTTGTCCTGCAAACTGCTTTCCCTTCCTTGCCTCCTCTGTTGCTTCCTCCCTCCCGGGAGTCCAGATGGCTGGAGTCGTGGGGCCGCAACATTTTTGCCTCCACTTGCGCAGCTCTTTGATCACTAAATACAGTGTATCTTGGCTCGGGCTACTTTTGCCCTTTAGAACTCTGCCGAGTCTCTTCTATCGGCCTATTCTGAGGGTGCTCGTGTTGACCTTCTTCATCTTCTCCGGGAAAGCTGTGGTTTGGCGAAATTTACAATCCACTCGGCCTTGGATACTGCGGATTCCTTAGGCCGTGCTGTGGATGGTTCGGTTGCCCTACGGCGCCATGCTTGGTTGCTGGATGGCATCTTTCCAGAGAATATCCGGGAACGCCTTGTGACCTACCCTTTGATGGGGTCCTTTTGTTTGATGCCCACGCCGGTTCAGCTGTTTAGCGCCTCCTTGCAGGATTTCGTCTTCCTCCCCCCCCACCCCATAGGTCTGTATTTTGCAGATCTCCATTTGGCATGATCTGGGGTGTTTACCCTTTTTATTTTACGTCCACCCGTTGCACTATGCGTTTTTAGGCTGTCGGTAAGCCTACTGTGACGGTGTTCCACAGATTGATTTTGTTCTATCCTCTTACTGTGGTTTGCCCTAAGAGGTGTTCCCCCATGGTTCTTGGGGGATGTGCCATCCTCCAAGTGGGGTACCTGTATGTTATTGTATAGCTCTGTGTCAGGCGGGCATGGAGGCCTCTTTGGGCTCTCTACGTCCCATGACGCCATTGTCTTACCGTTGCACAGTGTTCAGTGTTGTGCCGTTTGGCGCTATTTCCTATATGCCAATGGTCTTGCCTTGCTTCAGCCTTGCATATGTGCCTCATTCTCCTCTTTTGGAGGTTTTCAATGTATTTCAGCACGCTTCAAAACGCGTCTACCTCCTGCCACGGGTGCACTAGGTGGGTTCCTCCTACGGCACCCGTAGTTGCGTGGTCGTAGCTTGCCCCCTTTGCTATATACATATATATCTACGGATTGCCCGTGGGGCATCCTTTTTCTACGTCTCCACCTCTCTTCGCTACTGCAAAGTCTGGTCCTATATCTCCATGTTTCAAGGAGCAAGTCAGTGCTTGTACTCAAGCTTGCCCTCCCTCTGCATGGCGGTGTCTTTTCTAGCACGTTTAAGTGCACTTTGGTGCCTTTTCCTGCATCTTCGGCGATAGGGTTCCTTGTGTTCCACTCCCTGGGTTGGTCCCCCGCTTCACGATGCTTCTTTCTTGGTGTTCATATACTAAACAGTCCCACTCTTCTGTAGGGGTGGATTTCCCCTCACAGTTGGAAGAAGTGGTCTGGAGATCTGAGGTTCTTCTCAACAGTTTGCTTGTTCCTATTCACAGCTCCTATTGGCACTTTCGGTGCCTCTGCAGCCACTCCCTTCGGATGTGTCTTTTTTACTGGGCATCAACCTACTCTGTCTCCTGTGCCTGCGGGACAGCTCCTCTGATGCAGGTCGTCCCAGGTGCTGCACCCTGCTTCTCTGTATTTTTTTTTTTGATCAAATTTATTTTTATTTTCATATAGGTACAACATTGCAGCAATCAGACAGTCATAGCCCCAGATGTGTCTGTAGCCCCATGGTCCGCGATTAGCATCTGGAGGCCGATCTCTGGAGCAAAATGCCATGAGTCCATGCGAGAGGGCGTGAGTCCTGCCCGGTAACAGACTGTCTCCAAGAGCTCTCGTACCAAACCTCCCAACTAGACCCTCCCTAACCCCAACTACCCCTTCCCTGGAACCGTCCCCCTCCCTCCCTCCCTCCCTCCACCCCTACCCGGTGTGTTCCGCTGTGTAGGCGTGTGGCATACGAGTGGACCCTCATCAGACCTTTCGTGTCTTGTCCTCCGGTGGCCTGTGGAACTCATCAACTAGTCTGAGGACTTTGAGGTATTTTGGGCAGGTAAGCTCACGGAATTCGTGTGACAACAAAGAGATTAAGGGTGCCCACGTTTCCCTAAAGGTGTCGGAAGACTGTGTTAGGGACCCCTGTATCTGCTCCATTCCCATTATGTACCATAGTCTGTGGAGCCACCCTACGTGTGTGGGTTTCCTCGGGGTGCCCCAGAGTGAAAGAATGTGTTGCGTCGCCGCCCCTAGTGATATCCCCATTTGGCGCCCCCTGATGGACTTAAGTGGAAAGGTGAGCTTGTTGGGCAGGCCTAGGATCGCGTATGTGGGGAAGCGGGGAATCTCCGTTTCGAAACAGCTATCTACGTCCCGTAGGACCTCCACCCAGTATTCCTGCACCGTCGGGCATTCCCAGAGCAGATGAAGCATGGTCCCTATGTGTCCGCAGCCCCTCCAGCACAGGGGGTCTCGGCGAGGATTGCTTTTGTGTAGCCTCTCTGGCGTTAGGTGCCAGTAGTAAGCCACCTTAACCGCTGCTTCTTGACTGGCTACGTTACGAGCTGTATGGTGTGCCCGCTAGTAGACATCCTGCCATTACTTGTGCGAGAGTTCGCGACCCAACTCTCGCTCCCACCACTGCTGTCCCGCAGATTTAGCCGTTGGCAGGGTGGGGGTCAATATCTTATACAGTTCTGTAATCGCCCGTTTATCTGAGGATTTGGCGAGGAGCCACTTCTCGTATGGCTTAAGAGCGCGGCCTACTTGTGGTATGAAATCCTTATTAGTAAGCCAGTGCCGTAGCTGGAAATATTAAAAGTTTTGTGGTTTGTCAATGGCGTACCCGTCTTGTATAGCCTTCAGTGCCATAAAGCCTTGCGGGTCAAATAGGTGACCAGCCGGGGTGAGAGCGGGCAGCCCTGCCTCGTGCCGCGGCGTATGGCGAACGGCTTGGAGCTCGTTCCGTTCACTTTAACCGTCGCCTGAGGAGATGCATAGCAACTCGCCACCCAAGCCCTAAACCTTTCGCCTGCTCCAAATCTCGCCAACGCCTGGTCGAGGTAGATCCAATCAACCCGGTCGAACGCTTTTTCGGCGTCGACTGTCAGAAGGGCCGCATATGTGGCATTGTAGTGTGCCTTATCGATCACGTGTAGCAGGCGCTTGGTGTTGTCTGCGCTTTGGCGGGAGGGAATAAAGCCCGTCTGGTCCGGCTCAATTTTACCCGGGAGACATGGGCCCAACCTCGCGGCTAGGATCCCCGTGAAAAGTTTTAAGTCTAGGTTCAATCAATCAATCACAGCATTTATAAAGCACACTACTCACCCGGTGGGTCTCAAGGCGCTGGGGGAGGGGAGGTCCGCTACTGTTCGAACAGCCAGGTCTTGAGCTGTTTCCTGAAGGCGAGGTGGTCCTGGGTCAGTAGGAGGTGGTTCGGGAGGGAGTTCCAGGTTTTGGCGGCCAGGTAGGAGAAGGTTGAGGAGGGAGATTGGCCTGTATGCCGCGCATAGGGTTTTGTCTTGCCTGGCTTCGGTAGGACAAAAATGTCGGCCTCTAGCATCTCTGGAGGGATCGATCCCAGGCCCTGAAAAGAATTGAACAGCTTCGTTAGTACCGGGGCCAGGAGGGAGCAGAATGATTTATAAAAGCCCGCGGAGAATCCGTCCGGGTCGGGCGCTTTAAATGGCTTGAGGCGCGCAATAGCGGAGACCACTTCGTCCAAACGTATGGGGGCATCAAGCGCTAGGGCGTTTACCTCATTGAGGGCCGTTACCCTAGCTCCTTCTAGGTATGCTGCTCCCGCTTCAGCCTCAGAGGCCGGATCAGCTTTGTAGAGCGTGGTATAAAATGTCTTAAATGCCTCCGCGATACGGTCGTCTTCCCACAGCTCTCGGCCCCCCGCATCGCGGATGATCGGGATTTTGGCTCGGACGATTTTCGCTTTGAGTTTGTTGGCGAGTAAGCGGCCCGTCCTATCCCCCCCACGTAGTACGTGTGCTTGAGGCACAGTGCCGCATATTCCGCCCGGTCCAGGTCAAGGCTCGCCAGCTGTGCCCTGGCTGCCTTCAACTTACGCCAGATCCTAGGGGCCCCTGTTCGGCTGTGCGCCTGTTCCAGTTCTAGCACTTGTGCGGTCAGCTCTTGGCGGCGGTCTTCCTTTCCTTATTGTCTGCAGCTGAAATTGCAATCAGCTCTCCTCTGATAACCGCCTTGAGCGCCCCCCAGACCGCTGTCATTGCCACCTCCCCCGTGTCGTTCTCGCCTAAATAGTCTGCGATACTCTGGCTGATCTGTTGTGTGACCCCTTTGCGGGAGGGCAGATTTTCTCGGAGGCGCCAACTACCCTTGTGTGTTTGCAGTCGTGAGACCTGTAAACGCAATACTACTGCATCATTGTCTGATAGGGCCGCTGGGGTAACTTCCACATCCCGCACCATAGGAGCCAGGTCAGTGGAGCTAAGAAAATGGTCAATTCTGGCATATGTACGGTGCACATGCGAATAAAAGGTGTATCCTGGGGCTGTGGGGTGGGCTTCCCTCCAGGTGTCCAAGAACCCCCTGTTGGCAAGCCTGCGCTTCCCTTCACTTGAGAGAGCCCCGGAATCGCCGAACCTCCGACCTGACCGATCCCTTTCATTGTCCATGACCAAGTTTATGTCCCCGCCAATCAATGTGTGCCTTGAACTAGTACCCATAGCTTCGGAGAGTGCCCCTGTAAGAAACGCCTCTTGCGTGGTTAGGTGCATAGACGGACCCCACCGTGATCGATAGGCTCCCTATGTGAACCGTATGGGCCAAGAGCCTGCCTTTGATCTCCGCCACTTTGTCCCCCACCCGGCCTTTGAAATGTTTAGCAAAGAGCAGGGCCACTCCTGCTTTTTTCTCTGTGGTGGAGGAGTAGAGTTGGGTTGGGAACGCCCTGGACTTCATACGATGCCAATCCTTAGCTAGTAGATGCGTCTCCTGTAGGAGGCACACTGCCGCCCCGGAGTTTTCTAGGTAGGAGAGCTCAGCTCTCCTCTTGATTGGGTTGTTTAGCCCTTTAACATTAAGGCTGAGAACCTGGATAGACTCTTCAGCCATGAGGAGGTAAGTATCTGCGCACTCTCTTCCAACGTTCTAATGTGAAATCGCACCCCCCCCCCTGACCTCGTTGCCTGAATGGACGGAACCCCCCCCTCCCATTTCCTCCCCTCCCTCCCCCTTTCCAAACATGGAACCCCAACTGGTGAACATTGTCCCAGGCCTATGTAACGCCTGTCCAGGCCTGTGGTAGATTAGTAAATGTATGGGTATTGTGGCAGTGGCGGCTCGAGACCCCCCGTCCCGCCCCCCAACCGTGTCGCTACAACTTAGCAGAGTATGACCATCGCCTCAGCCTCTCAGGAGTCCGCGCCGGTGTCCTTGGAGACCTCTTGAATCGCCGCGGCCTTTTCTTGTGCCATTGTCTCTGGATTTGGCTTGAGGCCTTTCCTGGAGGGGCGTCCGCATCGCACCTTTTGCCATCCGTCCCCAGTCGTCCGTGGGGATCTGGACGGGGCCTCGGATGGCCGCTTCTCCTCGTCGCCCTCTGGCTGGTCTCCTTCGTGTGGAATGCCCAGTAAGGCGCAGGTGTCTCGCAAAGATCTTAGCTGGTGGAGGGCCCCGTTCCATTTGAAGATTAGCCGAAAGGGGTGCCCCCAGGAGTAAGCGACCCCTCGTTGCGGAGGAAGGTGGTGGCTATTTTGAACGCCCTCCGCTTCTGTAGAGTAATTGCCGATAGGTCTTGGAATAGTTCCACCGTGTGGCCCTGAAAGCGTAGAGGCTGTTTTAGACGTGCCGCCTTCAGTATGCGTTCCTTGAGGGGTTAGTCGGGCAAGAAAGCCAGGATGTCAGGCGGGGGACCCTGAGCTCGGTGAGCTGGGCCCACCCGGTGGGCTCTGTCAATACGGATCGCGAAGTCCTCGCCTTCGTCGAGCACCGTTCGGAATAGGTTTTGTAGGTATCCTGCCATGTCGTCCCCCTCTGCTTTGGAAGGCACATTGCGGACCCGAATGTTGTTGCGCCTTGAACGGTTTTCCAGGTCTTCTGTGTGGGATTGGAGGTCCGTTTGTTGCTCATTGAGCCTGATGATTTCCTGCCTCAAGAGTTCCACTTCTTTGCTTCTGGCCTGCCCCTCTAGCTCGGTTGCGGCCACTCGCTCCCCTAAGCCATCGACGTCGCGACTGAGTTCTTTATAGTCCCCTGCCATTTCTTGTCGGAGGGTTTGGATGTCTTCCTTAAGAGAGGTGAAGAGGGCCTCCATGAACGCTTTGGTTGCCGGGGCCTCCCCCCCCATCTTGATCCTTTCCTTTAGGAGGAGGCGCCTGAGCCGGTTTGTCAGGGCTTTTTGTCGGTCTTAGAAGTCCCTTTGGCCAGCATTTCGTGGATGGTGCGGCCCCCTTTGCGGTTGGAGGAAGCCATAGTTCCCTCCCCTGCGGGTCCGGCTGTCTCCCGGTTATGTCGCGTTCCCTGGCGGGGCCGCAGTCAATCTATGGCGGGTGCGCGACGGGAGGAGGGTGAGTAGTGTTTTGGGGTAGTGCTACGTCTCTGTGAGAGTCGTGTGCCCCTCGGCCCGGGGTCCTGGACTGTGCTATCTTGTGGAGCAATCTACTCCTTCGGAACTCTGTGGCCGCGTCTCCTTCTCGTGGCCCCAGGTCTCTGCCCGTCACCGGGGGCCCGTGTTATGCCCCCCGAGCCGCTTCCCCGGCGGCAGGGTCCGTTCCCCCCTCGTGCTCTGTTGGCGGGACCCAGGGGCTCCTTCTATTCCTAGCCCCTAGGTGCGGTGGTCTGCCCAAGGACACTCTCCGGGGGCCCGTTTGCTGCCCCCCGATCTCTCTCCCTGTTATGGTGGTTCCCAGGAGCACTCTCTGTCCTCTTTTCCCAGATTGTGGACCCAGGGCGGCAGTGGTGGCGCGAGGCCAGTGTTCGCGGCGCGGGGGCCACCCGCTGCGTCGCAATTCGTAGCCCGGGGCACCCTCCGGAGGCCCGACTAGTGCCCCCCGATTCCTCCTTTCAGCCCCTAGGGCCGCCTCAATTGCGCACTTGTGTATGCTGATCATCTGCCCTCTGTTTGCGGCCTAACTGCGGTAGGCCTTGTGGCCCCTGCGGTCTCAGTCCAGGCTCGCAGGGCATCGGAGGCTCGGATGTCTGCCCCCCCGGGGTTGTGCCCTCCGGTCCGATGCGCCGCACTCCTCACCTTCCAATGCTGTGGCGGATTAGTGTGACTCCGCCTGCGACCTCCGCGGTTCCGC
The DNA here is from genome assembly GCF_964261635.1 of Lissotriton helveticus. NCBI lineage: Eukaryota > Metazoa > Chordata > Amphibia > Caudata > Salamandridae > Lissotriton > Lissotriton helveticus. Next base: position 2,086,567,305 of record NC_136065.1, read on the forward strand.
AGGTAGGCCCAAACCGGGGCCTCAGGTGAATCCCCGCGCCGTCTCCGCAGGCGCCCTCTGTCGCGGCCCGCGGACGAATTTCGGCGGTCGCCGCCCATGGTCTGCTGCACCCGTTTGGGGGAACCTCCGGTGTGGCAGCGCAGTCTCCCCGCTGCTGTGTGCGGCCCGTCCGCTCCCTTCACTTTAGGTGTCGGGCTGTCTCTTTCGCGCCTCTGGTCAGTCTCGCCCGGCACCGCTGTCTCGCGGGTCGCTCCTCTGCCCTCAAGTCTCGCCGGGACTCCTGGTTGCCCAGCTGCTGTCCCGCCGCCGTTGGCTGTCGGCTCGGGGATTTTAGGGGCGATGTGGTCTGCTTTTAGGCCCGGTCAGGGGGTCGAGGACGGGGAGCCTCCGCAAGACACGTCTTCTTAGGCCGCCATCTTAGCCAAACCCCCGCTTCTCTGTATTTTGTAGGTGAGTTCTTACCACGACCTTCAAGCTGCCTGGTTGGGCAGTTCCATGCTCATTTTAGCTTTGCCACCTCGTAGTCTCCGTGGCTGTCTGCTCTGTGCATGTTTTAGTTGTGGTCCACTTCAGCGTGCTTCAGAGTGATACTGTTCGCCCCTGTCACTCCTTTTGGTGACTAGGTGTGCACTTGGAGTGTCTTTTGTTCCCGACTGCACTTCTAAGCTGTCACTCAGTTCCTGCCTCTGCCGTTTGCTTCCCGGATGTGGCCTCTCCGGTTTCCCTTGCTTGTGCTAGCCTGGTAGGCTCTAGTTACATTTTTTCTTGTTATCCTCTAGCCTTCGTTGGTGTCCACTTAATGCAGCACTGAGCTGGGAGTATTCCTTCTTCCTCCTTGGTTCTGGACTTTCTCTTCTGCTCTGGGACATGATTAGTGCTGTTTATACATCTCATACTCTTATTGGTTTGGTGTCGTGCCATTCTGGCAGTTTGGGATACCTTGTCTTTTGCTCTTTCGAGCTACTTTGGTTGCTGTCTGGCTGTTCCGCCACAGCCTTCCCCATGGTCCGTCACTCTGTTGCCGGCTCAGTGCTTCGGGCACTTTCTGTTGTTCTGTCGCAGACCCACCTCCCCCTTGGGGTATGGCTGTGGTATCTATTCTAAGTTAAGGAATCTGCGGCTAGTTGTCTCGATCAGATGTACGAGTTACTTACCTTCGGTAACAATGTATCTGGTAGAGACGTTGTCTAGCCGCAGATTCCTGAAAGCCCACCCATCCTCCCTTTTCTGCGAGGACCTTGCCAGGTGGGTGTCTCTACTTTGCCTCCTTTCAGTTGCCATTGGTTTTCCTTCAGGGTGCTCACATAGTTGTGCCCTTTTTAGGTCTTGCTAGAGCCAGCGCATGCGCTGGTCTGGCGAGACATTTAGTAAGCGGGTTTTTAAAAGACTACCAAAGGCAGCCACCACCTTGCTATTACACGCAAAAGCGTGCGCGCCTCGCTCCGCCTCACCATGTAATCCTCTCAAGTCCCGGTTCGGTTCTTCTTCTTCTCTCACCCTTACTGCTGCTCTTCCCTCTGGTCTGGGTTCGTGAGATGCTGGTAATCCTGGCTGCTCTCACTTCTCCTCGCCATTTCTGTCAGTCAAGTCATTAAGGCGCGGGATCGACCTCTCACCACTTCCGCCCGCGAGCTGTGTTCCACGGCTAAGAAATTGCTTGCATGATACACCTAATGTCCTTCCAACACAGTGACTCCGAAGGCGCTGGCAGGGATTTCTCATCAAAATTCTGACGCTGGTTGCCACGACGGGTCTGAGATTTGTTTCAAGGTTCAGGGCATCTTTTAAATCCCCCTGCTTTACATTCTGTTCCACCCACCGCAAAGCTTAAACATGACCGCCATTTCATTTGGAATTCTATCACACTTCATATTTGGAGACTGGCAGTTATATTCATATTTCAGTCTGAACTTAATTTAACATGATTCAGCCTGCTGTAGACACCACCTAAGGGACACTGCTTGTTTCCTTTGCATTCCAGATGTGTACTTCTCTTTCCTATTTTACAAAATAAAAACCTTCAGGAACTGGAAGTCTCATAGAATGTAGTGGAAAACTGCATATACTGCTCATGACAGCATATGATAAATTGAATGCAGTGCTTCCCTTCCTGCAGGCAGACAGCATTAGTGTTGTGCAGATGGCAGGCGGCTGTTTCAGGCAGGCATCATTATTAGTTTACCATCATCAGCTGTGCAAGGTTTGTTTGTGCACCACGAGAAAGTCTCACGATCGAATCAATCCTCCCACACTGGAAAATGTGAACACTTATTCTCTGCCAGCTTACATGTTACAGTGGTCGTCTATCAGAGCGGCAAATGTTTACAGAATGTTTCTCTGCAAGTTTTCCTTGTGAGACATAAATTGTTTTACATGTCACGACTGTCACTCAAATGTTGGGGGAGGACAACACTGCATGAAGTTGCACAGATTTCACTAGAAATAAACTGCGTTGCACCCTCCCACCCCCCTACACACACACCTGTAGGAATGACCTGAACTTTGCTTCAGTGCACGGGACTCTCACTAGACAAGAAGCAAGCTTCACCTTCCTCCGGGCCCCCCTTGGACGCTGAAAGTGAAAGCATCCGCCGTGCGCCCTGTGTCTGGCCCAGAAAATGTATATTCCTTCCAGACTATTACCCTCCTGGGAGTTGGAAAAGCTGCACGTTTAAAAAGATGCACTCAGTGAGAAGATATGTTAAATGAAAACTGTGCTCTCTGCGCCCATTGAAGCCCTGCTTCTACCCGCTACATCCTGGATGTCATGCAGTTGTACTGAGCGGTGTGTTGCTGTCCCCTGTAGAGAACTCTTTCATTGCTTTTTTAACCCACGCCCTGAAACCAATGACAGAAATTGAAACACACCCATATTCCAGTGTTAAATATTATAAGAATCAAGGTTCACTTTCTCTCTGTGTTCCTGCCCTCCTTTCTTTCTTCTTTGCTTCTGTCCTCTATTCTCTTTTGCCTCCATTTTTCACTCTCCCAGTTTGTATTACTCACATTCTTTCTCCCTTTCGCTCTCTTCACCTCTCGTTTTTCTCCCTCTGCCTCCTACTTTTCCTCTTTTTTCTCATCCTCTTCTTTCTTTCCGTCTCCATATCCCCCTTTCTTTTCTTGTTTTAGTGTTGTAGTTTAGTGTCTCCTTTCTATCTCATTGTCGTCTCTCGCCCATCTGTCTCCCGTCTCCACCTATTTCCGCTCACCTTCATTTCTCTCATTCACCATACCTCTCTCCTCCTCAACTCCATTCCCTTTGTTTTATTCATTCTCCCTCTCTTACACGCACTCACGCATTCAGAAGCCCTACTCCGTTTTATTTTACACTTTTGTCGAGTAATAATTATGTTCGCATAAACCCTGGTTTCTCACACCACAACGAGAAAAGGCGCAGTTTGGGTCTGTTACAGCTCAGGCCGTTTAGTGCGCAGCAATAGTCTGTCTTTCAGATTCATTATTGAGCACTGACCTCTCTGGCCCCCTGCTGAATAGACCCTGCAGCTAATGCAAGTTATTATCGTTTCTGCACCAAAGTCGGTGTGCACGCGTGTGAATAAACCCACAAGCCAACCGATATCCTTCGCACGAGCCAAGGAGTAATCAGAATCGCAAAAGGAGCTTTGTGACCAGGAGATCTCTACAAAGTCTGTTTTTCAGCTTTATCTCCCAAATTATTAAGCCATATCATGCCTATTAAGGACTCGGTAGGGGAGATGCAGAGAGATGTAAACCTCCCACTTTCTGAAGTAATGCGTCCCTTGTAGCTTGTACCATATTTTGCTACCCCTAGAATCGTGCAACGGAAGTAGGGTGCATTCTGTTATTCACGTGCGTGCAGAATAGCCTAGCTGAACAGCACCTAACTGGGTCCTTCAACCGTACTATGTGCTTAAGCTGGGGGTCTGAGAGGCAATGAGATGCAAGCAGGGCAAATGTGAGTTTTCTGAGTGTTGTCAGGCGATGCGGTTTACAATAGACTGCGGTAGGGTTTTTTTTTTTTTTGCATTCTAGATATCGCGAACTCGACCCAAAGGTATTGATTGGAGCATTTACATGAGCACCAGTACATAACACAAGAATACATTCATTTTTTGGAGGCATGGGCGATCAATTGATTTGCACAGAATCAAAGGTTGTTAGGCCAAGAATCGACCCCGTTCCCAACTTCCAAAGTCGGCAGCTCTGTTCCTTACACCACAGATTGTTGTAAATCTTTATTTAAATACTCCAGAGTGCACTGTCGAAGCTTTAAGAACGATTCTGAGATACATCTCCACTGCAGCCGGCACAGGGAGGCATAACATGGCACAACACGCACTTATTTTGCATCTGCCGCATTGGCATAGCCAATTGGTCTCGCCTTTGGGACCTTATAAGTATTTAGTTATCCAGCACAATATCCTTGGTGCAACAACATCAAGTGTTGCATGACTAAACACTTATAAGCTTCCAAAGGCGAGACCTATTGGCTATGCCAATGCTTAAGAATTGCCATATGTGGCTGCATCCAGGTGGCTTCTTTCCTGTAAAACGGTGCCTTTCATTCACCTTCATCAGGAGATCCTTCTTCTTCTCCTGTTGCTTCCCTCCCTCCCACCTTCTCCATTGAGTCAGGACTCTTGTCTCCTCTATAGTCGCCTTCCTTGGGATCTGCTGGGTTCTGTTTCGGTCTTTCCTTACTTAAGGGAATAGCATTCTTTTCATACCTTCTCGCAGTAGACTGTTATTCCTGTTCCCAGTCCTTGTTGGTCGGGACAGTTCTACATGTTAATACCAATCTATATTGCATGTTGGAATATTCTTCCCTTTGTTACTCAGCCTTTGGGGAGGGTCCATGCTTTGCTTTGCAGGGTTTTTTCTCAGGGCTTTGCTCTGCCTTTGCTTCTTCTCGTATATGTAGACAGTGTCTGATACTGTCTTTTATGATGGGGTTTGCACCATCCGCCTAATTTCTTTTATGGATTTTTCATCCTTCGCACACTGTTCCCATACTTTCACAGTTTTGTTGGTGGCTCCGCGTTGTGTAGCAGAAAGGTTTCTCTGAAGAAAACTGACGTCAGCGCGCCGGGAGGGACTTATATGACCTCGCTGACGTTACGTCCGTGGACGACGTCAGGGCGAGGTCATGGGGCGCTGTCCCCCGGCGCGCAGAGGTGCTGTTGCAAAAGAAATTCTGGATCCAGTCTGATGCCTGGGGATATTCTAAGTTAAGGAATCTGGGCTAATCAACGTCTCTACCAGATAAATCGTTACCGAAGGTAAGTAACTCGTACTTTACTTTGCATTTCTGTAGACAATTGTAGATCATTTTTTGTTTGAGAAATTCAGCAGTTTTAGTGAGACATGCTAAGGAGCAATTTTCATTTGATCTTGTTTTTTTATCCTAACTTGTCAAGTGGCTTACACTGGTTAATTATTTTTCAGCTCCAATTCCTTTTAGAAAGAAGGAAAATAAAGAAAAAGACCGTGATGACTTTGGGACAGACAGGTTCTTGCTGCAAGGTTTGTGTTGGATTTTTATTTTTTTATTTTTAAAAAGGCTTTTAACATTCTTAAATTCATGTTGCACTCCTGGTGGGAAAAGGACTCAAAACAACTGAGGACTTTAAAAGGCTTTGCAAAGCAAGTAAGTCAATGGGTGTTAGTTGGAAAGACGTGTATTAATGAGAAGTCTAAACTAAAACAATGCTTGGGAAGTTAGCTTTTTCTGCTGACTAATATCTTGATTTAGTTTACAATGGTGAACAATTTACTGCTTGTGCAGCCCCAAACTTTCTGCATTTTAGAATATCGCCACCCACATGTATATTCCTCCCATGCCCATGGCACCCCTGTTTTGCATGCTGTGTCTGCACCACCCCTCTCAGTAAATTGATTTATTTTCTTTGCCCAGAGTCGACCGGAACTGCAACTGTCAGGCTGATATTAATGTATTGGTGAGAAAGTATGTCAGGCTTTACTAACTTTTAGTGAGAAAGTATTATTTTAATGGCATGTGTAGCTTTAGATACATATGCTGTACATTAGAGGCCTTCAATCTGTGGGGCGCGACCCCCCGGGGGGCTGTGGAGTCCTGGGAAGGGTGTTGCGCATTTCCAGGCCTAACTTCTCCCTGGAATACAAAACGTGTGCGCTTTCTTTTGGACAAATAAAACCACCCCGGATCCTTCATTCCTGTCGGTAAAATGCTTCAGCTGAAGTTAATTGAGTCTCATGTGCTGTAAAACACAGAGGCTCAGCAGACAGGTAAGACAATCCTTCCACCAAGCCTTCATGCCAGGGTGCCTGCTTGCCTGAATGAAATGAAAATGTTTCCTAGGAGTTAATCTGCAAATGTAAAGGATGCTTGAGTGAGGATATGGCTTTAATTGCTGGAATCACTCCAAGCATTGTGATGACAAAGATGTGTGTTTTTTTTTTGCATGGTAGTTTACAACTGGGATGTGAAGTGCGTGCTTTTAATCATAACTGTATGTGCGAGACATGTCAGCCGTTGATCACATTCTTTCCATACTTCTGCCATCTAGTGTTGAATCCGGTTGTTTGCAAGTTGTTGTTCTTCGAAGAAGTCTTTCCAGTCAAGAGGTAAGGTGACTCCTTTCGGTGGTAGTGCGCATGGGCATCGACTCCATTGTTAGATTGTTTTTTTTCCGCCATTTGGTTCGGGTGTTTATTGCTGTGCTCCGCTTTGGAATTTTTCCTTCAGTGCCACTCTGTGTGCAATCCACACTACCCTCGACTGTATTGTTTTTGTACGACTTTCCTTTTCTCCGCGGTTCGACTCGATCAACCGAAATCTCCAATTTCGATCTGAAATTTTGCAGGCGGCCTTCCGGCCCATCCACGTTGGTCCGGCTCCTTGTCTATGGAACGGGCTCCGTTCAAATTCTGCCCCTTGTGCCACACTAAGTATCCGCGGATGGACTAAAATCAGGAGTGTATCTTGTGCTTGTGTCCAGAGGGCAAAGAGCAAGACTACGATGCGTGCCGATTCTTCAGATCGTCAAAAACTCTGTGATAGTTGGGCTCGACGTTGAGAGATGCAGCGGCAGCAGTTAGACAACACACTGCATCTCTCCGGCGAAGACTCCGAGCAAGAGGAAGTCTCAGCGGGCGAAGAAGAACAGGCTTCAGTGGCGTCTGACTCCAAATCAGACTTGCATATTGTCTCCCCACCCACCCACCCACCGTCCCTAAAAACCTAAGGCTTAGGCACCACCTCTGCCTCCAGGCAAAGGTCGGCACCAGAAGATGTTTCTGATGCTCCGCCTTCCTGCTTGGCACTGAAACACTCTGACAAGCCTTCCGGCTTGGGACTGAGTCGGGCAAACCCACTTCCAAGCCGAAACCATTGGGCTCTAACACAAAATCGGTTCGGAGTCGAAACCTTCGACACCGAAACCAAAGAAACATTCCTCGGAGCCGAAATCTTCAGCGCCGAAAGGACATTACACCTCGGCTCCAAAATCTTTGGGGCCAAAAACTAAAGAGCTGCCTGTAACACAACTGGATCCAAACATGGACATTGTACCACCTAAGTCAGATCGAAACAGAAAAAACTCTATTCATCCTGGCATATTCATGCTAAACCGCCATCCAAGCACAAGCTTCCTGATGACGACAGCTCTTACAGATCTTGTACGTGCTAGAACCCTCACTCCTGGAGTAGAAAAAAAATACGAACCTTCCCCAACAGACCCTATTATCAATAAAGGTCAGTTACCACTTGACTCTGTAGTAGTATCCAATGCTCGAAAGCTAGCTAATTCGCAAGCGTCTGGCAAACGTATAGCTGCGCAAGCAGCTAATCATTGGCGTATTGCTAACACCTAAGGTCTCTTAGCAAGATACCATAGGGCCCATTGGTAAGAAATGGAGCAATTAGTACAGTTTGTCCCAGATGAGCATAAGGCCAAAGCTCAGAAGGTAAACTAATTTCCAACACATCCATTAGATGCGCTCTAGATGCAGCTGACACTGCAGCTACAGAGGTAAATACATGCATACTATTCCAGAGACATGCCTGGTTACGGATTTCAGGGTTCAAACCTGAAGTCCAGCAATCCATTCTAAACATATCTTTTGACAAGAAACATCTTTTTGGACCTGAAGTTGATCAAGCACTTGAAAAAATGAAAAATTACACTGATGTAGCAAAATCGATGGGAGCACTTCAATCTCCCTCAAATAGAGGTTCCTTTTCAGTGCTCCTTTTACAAGGGATGGTCTAAGTCCACAGGGACAGACCAAAACACTTCCTCTTACAAAATAATTCCCAATCATCTTTTACAAGAGGATTTTTTTTTAGAGGAGGTTTTAGGGGAAATAGTCCCTGGGTCAGCGGTAAAAACACCACCCCCGCAATTCCCCTTCCCCAAATATTCAGTGACTTCTCCACACTTCCCTCTGACTATTCCACACTTGTCGGAGGAAGACTTAAAGGCTTTCTCCCCATTTGGGAATCAATAACAAGAGACAAATGGGTGATTGGAATAATCCAACATGGTTATTGCCTGGAGCTTACCAACAACACTCCAAACATCCCACCTCGATAACATAAATTGTTACCAGACCACCAGCACTTGCTTCAAAAAGAAATACAATCTCTATTACTCAAAGGGGCTATAGAACCAGTCCCACTTCAGTACATAGGATCAGGGGTTTATTCCCTTTACTTTCAGATTCCCAAAAAGGATGGCTCATTAAGACCTATTCTAGATCTCGGAGAGTTAAACAAATAGATGCTCTCAGACCATTTTCACATGGTGACTCTTCAACAAGTACTTCCCCTTTTACAGCAGGGTGACTTTGTCTACTCTAGATCTAAAAGACGCCTACTTTCACATTCCAATTCATCCAGCTCATTGCAAATACCTCAGATTTTTTATAGCAGGCAAACATTACCAGTTCAAGGTACTTCCATTTGGCGTCACAAGCGGCCCCAGAGTGTTCACCAAATGTCTTGCAGTAGTAGCCGCTCATCTCAGGAGACAGCGTAACCATGTCTACCATTACCTAGACGACTGGCTTATCAATGCGGGCATTTACCAGAACTGTATACTACACACTCAAGCAACAGTACACCTACTTCATCAGTTGGGTTTCAGAGTCAATGCACAGAAATCTCACCTTTTTGCGCTGCACAGGTGCAGTCTTATCTGGGAGCTTCCCTCAATACTCTCAAAGCTCTAGCCTCTCCCATTGTAGCCAGGATTCACAGTATTCAGTCCACAATACTACAATTTCAACCCAATCAAACATTACCAGCCATAGTTTTTATGCAGCTTCTGGGAATAATGGCATCCTGCATTGCAATCGTACCTCATGCAAGACTTCACATGCGTCCTCTGCAAGAATGTCTAGCGCGTCGGTGGAATCAGTTACAGGGCCAATTAACTGATCTAGTGTTGGTAGACAGCTGCACCCATCGATCCTCAGTGGTGGAACCCTCAAAACGTATCAAAAAGACGGCCCTTCATAGACCCGATTACACAGACTGTATTGACCGCAGCCGCATCTTTAACCAGTGGGGGTGCCCAGCTCCAACATTACACAGCACAAGGGCTGTGTTCAGACAATCACAAACGTCTCCACATCAACTTCTAGCAGTGTTCCTAGCACTCAAAGCTTTTCACACTTACCTTCTAGGCAAAACTGTCCTAGTCCGCACAGATAACATGACCGCGATGTTGACACTGAACACATTCACCAAACACTATTGCGTAGATGTGTCAGCAAGACAATAAGCAAATGTAGGCCAAGCAGTACTAAAACACTGTTTCAAACAACTACTACCACTACAGGTTAGCCACCGCTTTGGGAGTATACTGCTGTATAGTCTATGCAAAGCATGTGATGTACAGCTCACATGCCTTGAACGGATAATGTTACGTACCCAGAAAGCATCTGTTCTTGTCATGTAGATCTGTAGATTCACATGCGCCGACCCGCCTCCCCGGTCTCCTGTAGTTGTTGTAGTTCTCATTTTTCATTCATACGCATGGACATCTCTATTTTACACTTACTAGCTCCATTCTCACCCTCTGCGGGAAAACAATCTAACAATGGAGTCGATGCCCATGCGCACTATCACAGAAAAGGAGGAGTCACCTTACCTCCTGACTGGAAAGACTTTTTCGAAGAAAAACAACTTGCAACCATCTGGACCCAACACTAGATGACAGGAGTATGCAACGCATGTGAATCTACACCTCTACATGCCAAGAACAGATCCTTTAAGGGTTAGTAACATAATCCTTGTACTGCACTTAGTACCCCCAAGGAGGTGTTGAAGGCACAGTTATGCAAAAAACAAAACATGCATTACTTACGGTCTGATATTACTAAAAACTACATTTTGGAAGCTCCATTTTATCCTAAAACTATTTGCACAGTTTGTAGCAGTCTATCTTTTAATGTGTGTAATGCAAGTATGAAGTAATGACTTCCACATTCACAGTACTTTCTGTCACAGGCTGTGACTTCATAGCACTAAAAATAAACAAGTCACTGGTGGAAGAGCTCAATGCCAGGCAAAAGCAGCTCTTCGTGCATGCAATGATTGGCAAAATGACAGCTAAACCTCAGAAAGGAAAGTCTTAACCACGTTGCCCTCAGTTACTAAAACACAGAGACTAACCTTTAGAGAAGAAGCTTGGCGTCAGCGCACTGAGACCATGCTATAAGCCCTCCACTCCCACCTCCTGCACACAGGAAGTTGCCACCATTTTCACATGCCCATAGTAACTTCCCCCTTCAGACAAGTGAGTGCACTCGTATTCTGACCCAGGCAGCCCATTTGGGGAGGGAGACCATTACCATAAGCCTCTTGAGGCAAGTTATTGAGATGGCTCTGGGGGCGATTACAGTGTAAACCCAGTGGGCCACCCACCACCATAAAGTCGACATACATGTCTTACAAGAGGCCCACAACATTTTGGTTGAGAGCCTCTCCCAGACAAAATAAATCTTCAGTTACTCCCCATGGTAAATGGCATGCTGGAGTAGACCCCAGACGTTTTGAAAGATCCCCGTCTGAGCAAAGGTGGTCACGCCGTGGATCGAGAACACGTTTAAGGCATTCTTGCATGATGCTCTTTACATTCGTCCCCACCCGACTCCTTCGTTGTACACACAGCAAGAAAGCTGGCCTCAGCTTGAGCCACAATACATGGAATACATGGTTACTCACTGGACAAGAACAGTATGTGCCTTGATGCTGCTGGCAAGTGTTGTTGGGTTTGGGCATCCAGCCAATGTTGTATCCCAATTTGGTTGCCTTGGGGGTGGAGGGGTCACTCCTTGAGACCTACAGGAAGAGGTGGGAAAAGCTAGTTGCTCCAATGCGAACATCTGCTGTATACTTAATGCTGCGGATACTACCTTCTGCAGCGTAAATGCTAGTGATGGAGCGGTAATTTCTTCTGGTAGCTTCTCAATGCAAAACCCTCATGCTACCTCTAATTTACCGCTCAAAAGGTGTTGGGCCCTTCACACCATGTATTACCTTCAGGAGATTTTAAATAATCATGAAACAGTAAAAACTGCAATTTATTATTCAAGCCAATAAAGAGTTGTTGAGTAATTTAAAGGGTTTTATTTTCTAGTCAAAAGTAAATTTTTTCTCTGACCCTTTATTCATTAGTAAAATATCAATCAGGTTACAGAATTTGGAAATAAGGAAAAATATCAATAATACAGAACACATTACAGTCTGCATATAAGCATTACATGTAGTTATGAAAATGTGGCGCACAATTTCAGTCACAATTCTTAAAGAGTTTCTAAGAAAAATAGTCTTGCAAAGCTAATCAATAATTTAATAGTTGGCAAAACTCTCCCATAAAGAGAAATAAATGCACAAGACAAATAAATCTTTTCAAACCTAATTAATTAGTCAAAGCATAAACTTAAAGTTTAGCATCTAATTCTAGAGAGCCTTTCTATCTGTTGCTTCTCTGTGCATCTCTGTGTCTAAAGAGCAAAAAGGAGGGAGACAGCCCGCCCTTCACAAGACCTCAAAGGAATGCGGCCTGATGTGCCAAGATATGACGTGGAAGCAAGAAACCTCCCCCTGAATCTCCTCGGACGCAAACCTGCCCTTCAGCAATCTCCCGAGACGTTTCTCGTACCTAACCCATAGAAGCCAGCTGAGCTGAGAAAAAAGTAGACAGCCCCCATCCAGAGAGGACAGTATTTATACCATAATTATTGGCAGAGTACACAAAGATGTAGCATTATTCAGGAAACCTTTTACGTGATTGGTCAGTCATGATGGCAGGAGTTCACAATACCCTGACTCATTCTAAAAACCTGACTTCACCGGTGTTAACAAAAGAAGCATACGTGCATAACTACATTTATAAACATTTGCAACATTTACTAGGAAAAATGTTTCATTCTAATTCATCCTTCCTTCCACAGCGTAGTCAGAACGGATACTTTTAACTAACTGGTACATTGGCACAATTACAAAAATGTAGAGTTCAGGTTGTCCTTGACTTTTTGTCATGAGGAAAGCTGCCACAGTCTGCGCATGCTCCCTTCTCATTAAATTGCAAGTCATAGCCTTGATGGATTCACAGGCAGCCATGTTTTGTGTAGGCCCCAAAAATAAAACAAACACAAAGATAATATTAATTTCATGTAAATCAGTCCATTATGTTTCCCAAGTGCATTATTAATTCACACACATTATAAAAAGAGGTGTTATTAACTGAAAATGTTTATCAAAATATACAACAAGTCAAAGTCTATTAAGACAGGAATATTAAATTTAGATTGGCAAGGGATGAGCTGGGAAGAGAGAAACACATTCTATTAATCTTCAAAGCTAAAAAGGCCACTTTCTCTACACTGTAAACCACATGTTAATTCAGCAAAAGCATTTTCAGACTGAAGTGAATAGGCCTCACTTTCATGTTTTTCATGTGCCATGTTTTTAACCTGCACCAAAATGTGCGTGGCAATTTAAATGCACCCTGTCTGAAGCACAAAAAATAAAACTATGCATGACTGCAGATTAAATCTGCTCCATCAATCCACCCTTCTGATAATTCAAATCATAATAAAATGGTTTATAATTCATCACACATATTTAATTTCACAAGTGACAGTATTTTTATTTTTTTTTTTATATTTTTTTTTGTTGAGTATATATATATATATATTTTTTTTAGATTGCAAAAGCTGAGCATATAACAATGTTACTTCTATTTCTAAGGCAAACACAAGTTTGGTCTGTAATTAGATCATAAATAGCCAAGCTCAAATGTTTTAGTGCAGAGTTCTGTAAGTAGCTTCTTGGAACAGTCTTCTTTAAAATAAGTAACTAAAATAATAAACAAGCATTTACAATGCAATGGTTTCGCCTTTGTTAAAGTTAGAGCTATTGGCATTGCTCTTGACATTATTTTTATTTATGTTTTTTTAACATAAATAAATGGCATTGTCATTTACAATGCCACTAGCTTTATCTCTCGCAAATGACACACACAGAGCCCCCCCACACACACACCCACACAGAGCCCCCCACACACACAGCCACACAAAGCTCTCCACACACACAGCCACACAGAGCCCTCCACACACACAGCCACACAGAGCCCTCCACACACACCCACATGGCACAAGCAGGCAACAGGGGCACACGGAGGCACAAGCAGGCAACAGGGGCACACGGAGGCACAAGCAGGCAACAGGGTCACGAAAACAAGCACAAGCAGGCAAAAGGGTCACAAGCAGGAATTGTAATTTAGACGGGGCTGAAGTGGAGAACGGTCAGTAGGGAAGTAGTGCGGCTGGTGCAGTGGTACCAAGCCGAAAGGTGAGGGGCTGTCTGCACCCCAGTTTGGACAGTTTCCACTACCTAACAGGGATTGGTGGGAGGGGGGCGTACTTCTTGCTTGCTTTAGGGCTGTTACTTCGGGGACGCAGTGCACGCTCCTGCCTGCTGCCGCCGGGACACTACAACAGGCAGGGAGAGGACAGGCTGGGAGAGGGCAGGGAGGGGACAGGCTGGGAGAGGGCAGGCTGGGAGAGGGCAGGCTGGAAGTGGACAGGCTAGGAAAGGGCATTGAGGGGACAGGCTGGGAGAGGGCAGGCTGGAAGTGGACAGGGAGGGGACAGGCTGGGAGAGGGCAGGCTGGGAGAGGGCAGGCTGGGAGAGGGCAGGCTGGGAGAGGGCAGGCTGGGAGAGGGCAGGCTGGGAGAGGGCAGGCTGGGAGAGGGCAGGCTGGGAGAGGGCAGGCTGGGAGAGGGCAGGCTGGGAGAGGGCAGGCTGGGAGAGGGCAGGCCGCGAGAGGGCAGGCCGCGAGAGGGCAGGCCGCGAGAGGGCAGGCCGCGAGAGGGCAGGCCGCGAGAAGGCAGGCCGGGAAGCAGAGAGGGTCTTACCTGAGAAGTCTGCCAGCGCGGAGCTCTCCGGGGCGCAGAGCAGCAGCAGGGCCCAGCAGAGCAGGGCGGGCAAGCCCAAGCCTCTGGTGGTGGTGCTCGTGCTGCTGCTGGACACGACTTTTATGTAGCTGCTGCTTTGTGTTAAGAGTAATTGTAATAATCTTGTAACTTAATTACGTAATTTGTAAACCCATAAATAGTTTACCCTTGACAAACGAGCAGAGTGGGCGATGCAAGTAAAATGTTAAAAGAGTCGGTGGCCGAGCAAACACTGAGAAGGGAGATGGCGGAAGGGAAAAGAAGTTTGTTAGTCACTTCCCGCAATATTAGCTGACCATGGACGGCACAAGAGGCCTCTGGGTACAGGGGGCTGCTGGGGGTCCTCGTTTTGCTGGTGCAGGACGGTGGGGTCAGGCATGGGCTGGTGGGGGGTGCCTGCTGGGCGACCTAAGGGCGGGTGGGGAGGGAGGAATGCGAGGAAATGCAAGGCCTTGTGGCCTGAGTTGCGGTGCTGTCTGAGGGCAAGAGGTCTTGTGCCACACTCGGGCAAGGGGGCATCGCGTAGTTGACAATGGAGTGGATCCACTCCCGGACTTGACCCGATGCGGGAGGGGGGGGCTCGTAATTAAGAGGTAACAAAGGTTTCGGAAAGTGAAGGGACGATGCGGTGTCTTGCGGGACAGTGGCACGCGGCAGGATGGTGCGGGGGCGCCGCGGAGCTCAGCACAACATCAATAGGAGCAGAGGGGAGGGGGCGATGACAAGGAGATCAGGCGCCAAGCAGGGGATAGGCGGGCACATGGCCTGGAAGGACAGGGGAGGGGTGGTCTTTTATGGGGCGGGCAGGTTGGGTTGCGATGGGGATGGACATGCGAGAGATTCATGCGGATGCATTGGGTGCTGTTTATACAAGTTGGTAACAGCATTAGAAGAAGAGAGTGATGTCAACGCGTAACTATGACTCATTCACTGCCAATTAAGGTGCAGGAACGCCAGGTAGAAAAGACACTTCACTGGTTTCTAAATATTTATTTGTTTATTAATTGTTTATGCATTTTTGTGTAGCGCGGACTTTTCCCAGTGGCGTCGGAGCGCTTCACAGTGGGAACAGAGGTGATGCATGATGAGAGCAGATTGCAGAGGCAGACGTGGCGTTACATGGGGTAGAGGTGACGGTTGTGAGCAAGCATAATGCATGGGGTGGTAGGGAGTGCACAGGAGGAAGGGGTGACGGGCTCAACCTTCACCCGCAAACCTACTCCAAAATAAAACAACAAACAAAATATATTGGATCACCATAACGCCACCACCTCATTAGCCCCATCTTGTCAAATGCTCGTCGCACGAATACCCAAGAACAGAAATGCCACTGGTACTATTTTCTGGTTTCACACGCATTAGCGAAAATTGAAAAACAAAAGAGCACAGTGTGCAGTGGAACACGTGGTCTCTACGACAGAAGGAAAATCCCAGCGCCGCTTTGCTAATCTGGCAGCCTGACAATAGTAGCAAAAGATGGGGTGAAACTGACCGTAAACAGCTAGAAGCTCAAACCAGGGGAATGACTGCGCTACTCTCGCGTACTGCCCTGCACGAGAATGCTGCCCACCAAGTCCACGGCAAACCTCGGGGAGACAGACGACTGCGTGTGCACAGCCACAGCTTCTAGGCACCGCCGCTGGAGTTCTTTAACCCGCCCCTGGGGAACAGCGCAGTCATGGATTGGGTGAAAGCATGTTGTCAGGGATTGGCAAATGCTGTACACACACAAAAACAAGCACCTACGAGGACACAGGGGGCGGGAGAGGACACGGACGGCGGGAGAGGACACGGGGGGCGGGAGAGGACACGGACGGCGGGAGAGGACACGGACGGCGGGAGGGGGGCGGGAGAGGACACAAACGGCGGGAGGGAACACGGACGGCGGGAGGGAGGCGGGAAACGTGCACAGGACAGCGAGGGGGGGGCGGGGGCGGGGAGGCACACGGAGGGGGGCGGGAATGGACAGCGCATCTGAAATCACTTTCAGTGAAAGGGGAGGGAACGGGAAAAAACGAAACTCTGCCCAGGGAAAAAATCTCGGGAACGCCCCCGAATCTCGTCCGGCCTTGACGGACAGATCCGGCACCCAATGGCTAGCCTCCATTTATGGAGCTAGCCAATGAGAGCCTGGGGACGTTCCCGAAGTCCTTATTGTAAATAAAGGATTTCACCTGCGCCGAAAAGCTGCGCAGAGCGCAGCCTTCGGCAGGCGAAACCCAAAAATGAGGTAAGAAACGCATTTTGCGACGGGTCACTTGTTGTGCACTTACTTTGTTGGCCTCTACATAGCTATACATAACAGCAGCCCAACAACTGGATTCCAAAGGATGGAAAAGACTTGACCTGAATGTTAAGAGGTAAGACAACCGGAACGCGGAGAATCATTTATGCTATGCAGCTGTACACAGCCTGCACACAAAGAAACAAGTTATTACTTCAGATGCTCGTTGATTAACTTTCTACACAAATATGAAAAACACATTAATTGATTCCAATAGACGCCCAAATGCAGACATCCCATTAGATAATATATAGTATGATCCTATATCATACTTAGGACTGTTAAAAGGTCATTTTAGTTTCTAGACCGTTTTACTTTCGCATTCTTTATTGATTAAATATGTAATGCCAACAAATCAAAAACATCATCCACAGCTAACGCTAACTTGCTTAGAACAAGGTAGCGTGAAATGCACAGGATGCATGTTACCCGATCCGCAAAAATAAGTGTCACACCAGAGAAAATAAAAGGGCAAAACTAGTCTGGACCATTGCAGAGGCGTTACTACAAATTGACAAAATGTTTTGCAAATAGTAACTGGTCCTCCGCGACTTCTTTTTAATTCATTGGGATAAAAAAATAATCCCCTTGATAGCTTTACAATATTCAATATTTTAAATAAGTATTTACGTAGCCCACAGATTCCCTTGCTTGTGTGGGTGGAAAACTTCAAGCAATTAGCCAATATGAAATACAAATCCACGGCACCAATGTACAACAAGCTCTGGCAAAAACAAAGCTCCACTGGGGAGAAGCAGATACTCTTTGTGCAAAACCACACTATCTAAAACAAATATGTCAGCTAGTTGTAAATTATGATATAAGCTCTGTGCAACCGGAGTGGCGTTTACAGATGAAACTGTGTGGATATCACTACCGCATTCTGGTTATAATACATGTGCCAGGTTTCATTTTAATAAGTAAATGTAAAAGCTTAAAAACACAAATGGTGCAATGCAGTGGTGTCCGAAAGGAAAAAGGTCATATCAATTTAACACCCCCGGACTTTCCCCAGAAAGTCGGCAATTATTTATTTAAATTACCCAAGTGTTAAAGATTTTTTTATTCATTTGTAAAACACGCAAAAGGCCCGAAACCCACTGACTACTAAAGATATAGTAAAGGTCAAGACTGCTATCCCCGTAGATTTAAGATCAGATTGTGCCCTGGGCCTGATCGCACTTCAGCCCAGCAGATACAGGTCAGGCGGCTGAGCCCAGAAAACACTAGTCCCAGCAAAAGATTGTCAGCCAAACTCGGTGCTTGTATTGAGAAAGAATACAAGGTGACAGCGGAAGTAAGGGACACAGAAGTCAATCGAGACAGACATACAAGGAAGAGAAATACAGATGCAGTGACAGACGAAGCAACAGGCAAATAGATATAGTGGCAGAGATAGAGGCAGCGATACTGATTTTGTCTGTCTTTATCTCTTCCTAACTCCCTCCCAGCTGTCGGTTGTCTCCATCTTTACTTGCCTTTTTCTTGTTGGTTTTCCTCTCCGTCTTTCTCCTTCGTCCCTCCTCTTATTCTGCCTCTCTTCCTCCCTATTTTTCTCCGTTTCTCTGTTCCGTGTCTCTTCTCTCCCTTTATATGCGTTTCTTTCTCCCAGTCTGTTTTCCCGTCTCTTTAAGCCGTCTTCCTTTTCTTTTTCTCTACCTACATTTCCGTGTCTCCAAATCTATATGGTTCTTTTGCTTGCCTTTTTCTGCCTCTCCCTCTTTTCCTGACTTTCTTTCTACTTCCAGGTCTGTCCCCGTCTTATTCCGCATGCCTTTCCCTGACTTTGCATCTCCTACCTTTCTCTCGCTATGTCTCTCTCTTCCAGCTCCTGCATTCCCTGTACTGGGCAATTCGACTTTCTTACAATCTTGGGCGAAGTGCAAATGTTGCTGTGCTCAGTTACACGCAGCCTAAAAAGCTTTACTGTCAAATGCCCTAGCCTTTCAAAGGTTTGTAGAAACAGATTGAATACATCTGGCTGTGAAATGCTGTTAATAGCCTGAGACATCTATACTAATGCCTGCTCTGTCAAGTGATCGGCTGACTGTACGGTAACAAAAATGTATTTGGGAGCTTTCTTTCCCCAGCATGGGGAGTTACACACTTCGTTTGGACACGGGGAGGAAACGTTTATGGAAACAAATTCAACTGTTACGTACCAAATTAATGCGCGGCCGATGTTAATAAGATCTTTTGTTGACAACGGAAGGGAAAACCTTAAAATCCACTAAAACGTTTAAATTGAAATGTTTTGAAGTATTTTTAGGATTGGAAAAATAAAACTGAGTAACATACTGAACAGAGGGCACAGGCGAGGAACAATGGACACAAAGGGAATTCCCGAGATGGAAAGGGCTCTTCATCGAAGCGCACAAAAATGGAGGTGCGCCATGGCTTCCGAGCTGGGAAAAACAACGAGCTCTCCCCTTCTCCGTCGTGTCTTCTCACAGAGCACGGAAACTAGCATCGAAAAAACGCGATTTTGACATCAAATCCCACTGAAGGAGCACCCCAATAAGCTTATGTCAGTGTCCAGGGGAGATAGGACCCCCTTACGCCGCTCCAGAATTGGGTAACGTTGATCCAAGTGGGAGAATAAAAACACTGGAAACTGCTGCTCTGTCCAAAGCACAGCCGCCATGAACAGCTCCTTCCAAGCTCTGAGAGCGGGGGCGGGAGAGGACACGAACGGCGGGAGGGGGGCGGGAGAGGACACGGACGGCGGGAGGGGGGCGGGAGAGGACACGGACGGCGGGAGGGGGGCGGGAGAGGACACGGACGGCGGGAGGGGGGCGGGAGAGGACACGAACGGCGGAAGAGGACACGAACGGCGGAAGAGGACACGGACGGCGGGAGGGAGGCGGGAAACGTGCACAGGACAGCGAGGGGGGGCGGGGAGGCACACAGAGGGGGGCGGGAATGGACAGCGCATCTGAAATCACTTTCAGTGAGGGGAGGGAACGGGAAAAAACGAAATTCCGCCCAGGGAAAAAATCTCGGGAACGCCCCCGAATCTGGTCCGGCCTTGACGGACAGATCCGGCACCCAATGGCTAGCCTCCATTTATGGAGCTAGCCAATGAGAGCCGGGGGACGTTCCCGAAGTCCTTATTGTCAACAAAGGATTTCACCTGCGCCGAAAAGCTGCGCAGAGCGCAGCCTTCGGCAGGCGAAACCCAAAAAGGAGAATTCACCAGGACAGTTTCAGCATTTCTTTGCTCTGTGTCATCAGCTTGCCATCAGAATGGCTCATAAAGTGTGGCATTCTGTACTTTTTCCATGCAAATTAGACTACTTAGGTGCTGAGAAACTCCTGACAGAGCACCATCAATCCTTTTGCACTTTTTCAACCAAGGCCTTTCACTCTTATTTTCACTTTGATCAGATTCAGATGTTTCACCACAGCATCTCTCAGATCAAAGCCGTTGCACCATCCATTATGCAGATCTTGTGTAGCAGCTGCAATCTGGTGAGAAACTGCACACTGTACATCAACCAGACCTACACAGCAATGGCTAGTGTTCTCATCAGTGTTTTCCACAAGTGCATTTGCATATGTATTTTCAAGCCACTTTAGTGTTGCTGAAACACAGTCTTTTGCAAAAGGTAACTCTGTGCTGCCATTGTGTTGCTTTATTATGCGTGACACTTCAGGCAGATAGCTACAATCCATTCCTTGTCCAATCTGTTGTTCTGCACTTATTATCTTTAAGCCCACATTATGATCTGATTTCAGAGAAACTGGCAATCTATACCTGGGCATCAGTCTTTGCAATAACACATTTGCCACTATGCAGTTGTCATTTCTCTCAAAAACAGTTCTGATACAACCCTGTTGTGCTGCTTCAAAAACATTTTCTTGAGCCTCTTTAAATTTAACTGTGAAGATTCCATAGAATGTACATGCTAACAGAACACAATTTTGTGCAACTGAATTAGCATTTCTCTCTTCCATGACAACAGTGACTCTCATTTGAGCAGATAAACTGCATGTGATGGTAAGGGCAATCAATTTCGAATTTTGGGCTGGGGTAATTACTAAAAGCCATGAAGCTTTGACAACATCATGTATAAGGAGCACAGCATGTGCTGCTTTTAATGTGTCACCTTTCAAACATGGGCCATCTACAAAATGGACATTGTTGGGCTGACTCAGACATTCATCATTAAAGTCTGAATTTGGCTTTATGCATATTTCATGATATTTAGACACTCATATTCAGTTTCATCACAATCCAATTCATTTGCTGACATTTCTGTGAAGTTAGGGTCAAAGGTCATTGGGCAATACATCACAGACCTTTGAACACATTCATCTTTTTGAATAAGCAATGAGAGAGCGCAGCCCTCCCTCTCACTGCAAATTAGTGTATTTTCTTTCAAATAAACTTTCATTCCTAGTGCTGGGGCACGCCATTTTTTCTCTTTCAACTCTAGGAATGCTTTTGTGCAGTTGTTGTCCAATGGAAGCGGATCAGACACACCTGAGTGTGTCAGCCTCAGTAAAGGCTTAGCCACTAGGGAAAGGTTTAGTAACCACTCTCTACAGCAGCTAACCATTCCCAAAAATGTCCTGACTTCTTTCTGAATTTGAGGTGGATTCATCTTGGAAATTATTTCCACCTTCTCTGGTGACACCTTTCTACCTCCCTTTCTAATTTTGTGTCCCAGACATTCATCTTCTTTTTGACAGTACTCCTGACTATTCACATGCAATGGCACTGTGACATGAGCTTTGCAAAAATCAATAAAAATAAGCCATTCTTCAGCACATGGAATGTGAAAAAATATATTGGCTGGATTCGGTACCACAGGACAACATGGAAAAAATATGCTTTTAATCTCCTGCACTATTCTGTTCTTTTCATTTATTTTCTGTGAACCTGTGATCAGAAAGTTACACAAACTTCCAATCAATTCCATCAAAAATCCTTTTATTGGTAAAATTCCTGCAACTGATGGTATTCCTGAATACATGTCATCTGGTTCTAATTTTAATAAGACATGCTCTGCACATTGTATTAATCTGGCATCCTTCTCTGTGAACTCTCTTATTTCTGTGTTTATTATTTTTTCCAAAGCAGAAGGTAGTTTTTCAACTGTCTTTTCTGAAAATAATGCTACAGCTGTCTCTTGTTGGGCCATTTTAAAATGTACATCCTCATCAGGAATCTGAAAAATAACATTATCTGGTGTACAGTAATCTGTGCTGCTTAATTTGCTAAATAATTGTTTTCCTGCTAGGCCTGAGTCACAAACAGCAGTTTTGCAATCTTCCTCAAATGGGCCTAATTTTGGGGCAAATTCTTCTAAAACTTTGTTTGTAATTTCTTTGTTTAAAACTCCTGCAACTAAATCTGGACTTTCCACTGCCTTCACAATGGACTTGGCACATTCAGAATTCTGAGTGTTAAAACTCTCATTTGCAAACAGAGCAACCTGTTGAACTGGGTTCTGATTTTGTCTCTGGAAATTATTCACATTGGCTCTGGACAACTTATTTAAATTCATGTTGGCATTTTCCATATTTTGTGAGACCATCTGTGCTTGAAAAATTCCTGCCATAGGTACCTGTTTCTGAACTGACATTTGCATTGGCTTAACTGGCATATGTTGCACCTGCATTTCTCCATGTTTTTGTGCATCATGTTTAAATTTATTTTTCTTCTTCCAATGCTCAAATCTGTTATAAAGATGGCAAAAGGACACATTTTCCAGCAGTACAACATCCATACCTGATTTTGCACTAACCAAAACACCTTTACTTCCATCCTGTGTTCTTTTAATCTGTACCCAATCAACATCCTTTGCTAGCACTCTGCCCTTTAGGAAATAAATCACTGCTATATTTTCCACCATAACAACAGAAAATGATGGTGCATTCAAGCAAACCATTTTCACTGTCTCCTCACCTGGCCCTTGAACAACAACTTTAGATTCAAACCACAATTTAGTCAGCATGGCAATATAAAAGAACATTTCCAAATTAATGCACAACTCTTTCAATATGTCATCAAATCCATCAACTTGTGGGTACCACAGCATAAATGTGTCTCTCAATTGTGGGATTGTGTTCAGAAATGCTGCAAGTTCACTTTTATTCTGTAGCATAGGAACATACATTTCTCCCACCTTTTCTCTCAATGAGTAAGCAAAAGCTTCTCCCTCATTCTGCTTATTATTTTTCTCAACTAAATCTGGTGGCTTCTTTTCCTTATCCATTTTCCTTGCTAGGTCTGGTGGTTTCTTTCTCTTCTCATGTTTTCTTGCCCACTTGTCTCCTAATTTCTCAAGCTCATTGCATTTAAAACCATATTTTATTTCTGAAATGTGCAAATGCATTCCTGAAAAACACATTCTCATTTGCTTCCTCATCCATGTGTACCCTAAAACTTTTCTGAAATGGAAAACTGCCTGAAACATCAGTTTCATATTTTTGAACCAAATTTGTCAGTCCATTATGTGTAGTTAATGCACATGCAGCTATTTCCTTACTCAGGGAAATTAATTCTTTTTCCTGACACTGGTTCACATTTTCATTATTTAAACAGCAAGGACTGTTATTTTCCCCATGTTCACATGTTGAATTTAAAACACTAAGCTGTCTCTCTTTTTCAGGGCCTCTGTTAATATGTTCTCCCATGTTCTCTATCTTTTTAATTACTGCTGCTTCCTCAGAGCTGGTTTGAAAAATCCCATTTTCAATTACATTTATTTTATCCTGGGCTGCAGATGTTGTAAATACCATTTTTCCCTCACCTTTTAGTGCTTGGGGTAATTTCTGTTCAATAATCTGTGTATTCTGAGTTTCTGAAATAAACCCTGCCTTAATCACTGATTCTGCAGCTCTTTGAACCTTTTCAGTAGGGACCATATTAATTGGGACAGTCATAATTTTTCTAGGCATTATCTGTGCATCTGCAGTTTGTAATTCTTGAACTGAATCAAGCACATTTGAAGCAGTAATACCTGGAGGTATCACTGTCAGTACTGAATCAACAGGTAGTGGGTCAATATACAATGTCTGCACAGTTTTCTCAGTCTGTATTTCTCTCTGTTCAACAGAAGCAGTAGCCCCTGTAGTATTTACTGGTGCACTATTTTCAGTATTTTTCATGGGAACCACATAAAGTGGTGGACACTCAGTTAACAATTCATCCATTATGTCATCCCATGAATCATTATTTATTTGAAGCTCTTTGTCAGCATTAATTCCCTTCTCTTGTATCTGGTGCTTTACCTTTTCATCCTCACTTGCTTTCTCTCTTGCTGCTTTTTCCCACATGCTTAAGGCCTCAAATTGTGCAGCTTTAGATGGTGTCTTTATTTCACATAACACTTCCCTTAATTTGTCAATAATTTGCAATTCAAAAGTACCATCTTTTGGAAACCTCAAAGCACCCTCTTTTTCAGTAATCTTGCACCATTGGTGAACCCACATACATGTGTTTTGTCCCAAATTGGTAGACATAAAATGCACATGTGCATCACCAATAAAAAACAAATTTTTCACTTTACCTCCTAACAGCTTCTTTAAACCTTCAAACATTTTCATTTTTGCAATAGTTCAATGCAATTTCTTTTTTTCAAAAGCTGTCAATTTCAATTTCAGTCAGTTTTACTCCTACCACTGACCCTTCACAAAATCTTACTACAATATTTCTCTTAATCAATAACTCTGTTAGTAACAACATAAATACATTCGCTACTCTGTCTGTTGTGCTAAATAAAGGATAGATTTATATTCACTGCGAGTAACACATTCCGCTTACCCTTCACAAAGTAAGACCTTCCGTTTACTCTTCAAACACTACAGGTAAATCCCTCCCGCTTACCTTTCACTCAAGCTCAGAAGAACCTGCTACTCCTTTGGACTTATCCTTCAGGATATATCTTAGGCCAAAGTTTCACCAGCGAACCCTTATGCTGTCACTCAAGCTCAGAAGAACCTGCTACTCCTTTGGTGTGACCCTTTCTAGGTGATATCAGACCAAAGTTTCACCAGCGAACTCTTTGCTATCAATCATTCACACAGAAAATAGTCCCTAATTTAACACTGCCAGCCCTACCTAGCTTCTCAGTGTTATTCCAACAGACGAGTAACCTCAGTGCAGTGTGGCTTCCATTTACCACCCGCTATTCCTTCCCGGGATTCCACAGGTGTGCATACCTGCGTGTTCCAAACAACATAGAACAAGATACTAACTTAACATGAAGAGTTAAAACATGTAATCAATAACCAAAAAAAATGTCCTATGAAATTACCAATATAATCAATAATACCATCAATTCAAAATGAGCAAAATGTCACCAACAGTGAAAAAATCCTTACTATTTTCAACACTTCAAAAATACATGCTAGCATATTAACAACATTTCACAACCCTATTGATACTCACACCACTTCTTGCATCACCTTTCAGTACTGCTTTGCCAGTCTTCAGGTTCTGAGCATTGGAGTCAGGAATCAGGACTTGGACATGTATCTAACTTGGGCAATTATTTTACTTCCCTCTTAAGGTTAATGATCCATTAGTTGAATAGTTGATGGTGAAATCAATAATTACTAATCACCAAACTAATCAATAATAACCATCCTCTGATTACCAAAAACTGATGGAGCGGTAATTTCTTCTGGTAGTTTCTCAATGCAAAACCCTCATGCTACCTCTAATTTACCGCTCAAAAGGTGTTGGGCCCTTCACACCATGTATTACCTTCAGGAGATTTTAAATAATCATGAAACAGTAAAAACTGCAATTTATTATTCAAGCCAATAAAGAGAGTTGTTGAGTATTTTAAAGGGTTTTATTTTCTAGTCAAAAGTTAATTTTTTCTCTGACCCTTTATTCATTAGTAAAATATCAATCAGGTTACAGAATTTGGAAATAAGGAAAAATATCAATAATACAGAACACATTACAGTCTGCATATAAGCATTACATGTAGTTATGAAAATGTGGCGCACAATTTCAGTCACAATTCTTAAAGAGTTTCTAAGAGAAATAGTCTTGCAAAGCTAATCAATAATTTAATAGTTGGCAAAAATCTCCCATAAAGAGAAATAAATGCACAAGACAAATAAATCTTTTCAAACCTAATTAATTAGTCAAAGCATAAACTTAAAGTTTAGCATCTAATTCTAGAGAGCCTTTCTATCTGTTGCTTCTCTGTGCATCTCTGTGTCTAAAGAGCAAAAAGGAGGGAGACAGCCCGCCCTTCACAAGACCTCAAAGGAATGCGGCCTGATGTGCCAAGATATGACGTGGAAGCAAGAAACCTCCCCCTGAATCTCCTCGGACGCAAACCTGCCCTTCAGCAATCTCCCGAGACGTTTCTCGTACCTAACCCATAGAAGCCAGCTGAGCTGAGAAAAAAGTAGACAGCCCCCATCCAGAGAGGACAGTATTTATACCATAATTATTGGCAGAGTACACAAAGATGTAGCATTTTTCAGGAAACCTTTTACGTGATTGGTCAGTCATGATGGCATGAGTTCACAATACCCTGACTCATTCTAAAAACCTGACTTCACCGGTGTTAACAAAAGAAGCATACATGCATAACTACATTTATAAACATTTGCAACATTTACCAGGAAAAATGTTTCATTCTAATTCATCCTTCCTTCCACAGCGTAGTCAGAACGGATACTTTTAACTAACTGGTACATTGGCACAATTACAAAAATGTAGAGTTCAGGTTGTCCTTGACTTTTTGTCATGAGGAAAGCTGCCACAGTCTGCGCATGCTCCCTTCTCATTAAATTGCAAGTCATAGCCTTGATGGATTCACAGGCAGCCATGTTTTGTGTAGGCCCCAAAAATAAAACAAACACAAAGATAATATTAATTTCATGTAAATCAGTCCATTATGTTTCCCAAGTGCATTATTAATTCACACACATTATAAAAAGAGGTGTTATTAACTGAAAATGTTTATCAAAATATGCAACAAGTCAAAGTCTATTAAGACAGGAATATTACATTTAGATTGGCAAGGGATGAGCTGGGAAGAGAGAAACACATTGTATTAATCTTCAAAGCTAAAAAGGCCACTTTCTCTACACTGTAAACCACATGTTAATTCAGCAAAAGCATTTTCAGACTGAAGTGAATAGGCCTCACTTTCATGTTTTTCATGTGCCATGTTTTTAACCTGCACCAAAATGTGCGTGGCAATTTAAATGCACCCTGTCTGAAGCACAAAAAATAAAACAATGCATGAGTGCAGATGAAATCTGCTCCATCACTAGGATCCTGCTCCGCCTCCACGCATGGCTTCACATCTCATGATTCAAGTGAAAGGTCCAGCAATACCTCATCAGCATTCCATTAGATAGGTAATATCTATTTGGTCTCTAGTTGTATGAGATGTTGGAACCAATCAAGGACACAGATTACGAAGTGCATCGGTGCCCTACAGCCTACTACTATGAGGGGCACTTGTCATAGGCATCAACCATGGGGCAGGAACAAGACCACACCCACTTGGCCGGCGCAAACCAGCAGTAGGCCTTTCATGGACCCCTCAAAGATGGAAAATGTTCAAGAGATGGTTACAGCAGTAAAACCGGCAGGGATAGAGGTGGGACCCCAAGTAAAAAATATTCAGGAGCCCCCACTCTTTGGGGGCTCATGGAAGGCCTTGTTTGGCATCACAATAGTAAATTATATGTTAGACCTGCAGAAATGGAGCACGCAAAACTAACGTAAAGGTCAAACTACCTGGTATCTGCCAGCTAAATAGTACCAAAAGAAAGAAAGATTGATTAAGCATGGTTTCACTTAGACTGCATCACTGAGGCAGCTACATAAAACCGGACTGCATCACTGAGGCAGCTACATAAAACCGGACCTCCCTGACACCGACACCTTAGGCACCCACCAGCGGTTTGACATCGGCACTGAAGGACATTTTGGAGTCGAAACAGATTTCAGTGCTCAGTTGCCCCTCTGTGGCAGACTCCGAAAGCCAGGAACTCCCCATCCTTCAGCGCCTTCAGGAAGAACTGGACTGGACTTTTGACATCAAATGCTATTTATTCACTGGCACACAGGCAAGATTATTGCTAAGCCTTCACCTCCAGTGCAGCAGAATCTTCCTCGCAAGAGGCAGCTCACATTTGAGGAGCAGTCAATGACTGAGCCACCACCACTTCCGAAGCTGAAAAAGAGACTTGTTAGGGGTACCAGTCCACTACCCCTAAGATCTGCTCACCCTTCTCTCCTCCTCCATGTCCCCCCTCCCCACCACCACACCAGCCCCCTTCACATGAGGGGCCTCCCCATTCATCTTCTGGGGAATGGAGCTCTATCACTAGATTTATATTAGGCGCCATATACACAAGACCCACAGGATGCTCCATGGGATAATTATGTACCCTACCAAGTCCTCCCATCCTGATGACACCACCACGTATCCTGAGGCTATTCACAGAGCAGTTGCCATCCACAAGGTGGATTTGTATTCCATACCGTAGGTAGAGGAGGATTTCCTACTGGGAACACACTCGTACTCAGCCGGCCACCCAATTCCTGACAATGTTTAATGCCATGCTCAAGCGAAAGTAGGAGGTGTTTAAAGGCCAGTATTGTCACCAAGAGTTGCCAAGAAGTATAAAGCCTCGCCCTCTCACCCACCATACATTACCGGCCATCTCCTGCCTGACTTGTTAGTGGTACATGCCGTCCTCAAAAGAGCAAATGCCTTGGGCTCCAGGAACAACACACCCCCGGATTAAGAAAGTAAGAACCTGAATGAGAACGGGAAAAGGGTTGTGGCCCAGTCATTGACCAATTGGCACATTGCTAATTCTGTGGAGCTGTTATCAAGATATGATCACGCCCAATGGGATGAAATGGGGGAGTTTATACAACACCTACTGGATCAGTATACGCAGCAGTTACAGGAGATTGTGTAGGAAGGGCAGATCATCTGCAAAACTTCTATTGACTGTGCCCTTGATACGTGCAGACACAGCCACCAGGGTAGTATACTTCAGTATCCTTATTCGTAGACATGCTTGACTTCGTATTTCTGGCTTTAAGGCACAAGGTCAGCATCATCTGTTCAACATGCTGTTTTATGTAGAACACCTATTTGGACCACAATTCGATCAGATGATTGAGATGGTCAAAAAGGATACAGATGCAGCCAAAGCGGTGCGAGCAGAACAGTCACCTCTCGTTCTACTTTTTGCTGCACACAATTTTGTGGGGGTACAAAAAACCCAAGCTGCCCGGGCATACTCCAGGGGTTTATTTATTTATTTAGTGTATTTTGTATAGCGTGCAGCTACCCCAACGGGGTGTCCCGGCGCTTCTTGCACAGCTGCTGAGTCTTACACAGGAGGGGTTTAGCAAAAAAGGAATGTTTTTAGTGCTTTGTGAAATGGTGGCTCCTCCTGAATCATTCGAATAGAGATGGGGAGTTTGTTCCATTGAGAGGACGCACATACC
The DNA here is from genome assembly GCF_964261635.1 of Lissotriton helveticus. Classification (NCBI taxonomy): domain Eukaryota; kingdom Metazoa; phylum Chordata; class Amphibia; order Caudata; family Salamandridae; genus Lissotriton; species Lissotriton helveticus. Next base: position 2,086,596,485 of record NC_136065.1, read on the forward strand.
TGGAACGTTTTTCCTCCAGATCGAACTTTTTTGAAACTAGGGGTAGACAGCAGGTTTTTTTAGTTAGATCGAAGATGCCTGGCATTGCTGTAGGGGCGAAGGCGGGAAGAGATACGCAGAGCCCTTACCTTTGATTGCACGGTGGGCCAGGGTGAGGGCTTTAAATTCTACTCTTTTTTTGAACTGGCAACCAATGTAGCCTACGTCGATGTGGCGTGATGTGCTCACGTAGAGAAAGGCCACAGACCAGCCGGCCTGCTGCATTCTGGACTGTCTGGAGCCGATGACAGAGGCCAGAGGCAAGTCCAATATACAGGCCGTTGGCGTAATCCAAATGGGATGTTCTTAAGGCCTGAACAGTGGTTTTCCTGGTGTTAATAGGAAGAAAGTTGATACATTGTTTGATAATCCTAATTTTTTAAAAACAGGCAGCAGAAACCGTCTGGACTTGGTTATGGAAGGAAAGATTCATATCCCATCTGACCCCCAGGTTTTTTACTGATTCCTTAGGGGAAGGGGCCGCACTTAAATCGTGTGGCCACCAGAGGTTCGAGTCCAGGGGAGAGGGTTGATGGAAAAAGAGAACCTCAGTTTTTCCTGCATTCAGCCGAAGGAAATTATTGTCCATCCAGCACGCGATGTTACGAAGACAGTCTTTCAGTGGGTCAAAAGTGGTCTGAGTAGGAGCATCATAGGAAAACAGAAGCTGAATGTCATCAGCATACGAGGTTGCCTTAATTCCTGACTGAGCAATAAGCTCAGCCAGGGGGGAAAAATAAACATTAAACAAAAGGGGGCAAAGTGAGGAGCCCTGAGGGACTCCCCACTTTAACGGACGACTATTGGAAGTGTAGGGTGGGGGTGAACACCGCCTGTGTCCGATTAGGTAGAAAGGAGGATACCCATTCCAAGGCCTTACCGTGAATACCTTTAGACCGCAGGCGGTCAAGCAGGACGGGGTGAGAAACTGTGTCGAATGCTGCCGAGAGATCAAGCAGCACCAACACCGCTCTCGAACCCCCATCCAGCTTCCATCGCACGGAATCAGTCATCTCTATTAAGGCAGACTCGGTACTACAACCTGGTCTGAATCCATGTTGCGAATCATGGAATAGACCATGTGTTTCAATGAAACCCGCTAGTTTCTGATGGACCAGCTTTTCAAGAACCTTGGCTGGGGCAGGCAACAAATAGATGGGCCCGTAGTTGGCCGGTTCATCTGGATCTGAGTTGATTTTTTTTAGAATCGGGACTAATTGGGCGTGTTTCCATGAATCCGGAAATATGCCTGTCCTAAGAGAGTCATTCCAGATGCCATTCAGTATCGGATTAAGAAGGGGGGCCAATGCTTTATATTGTTTGGCCGGCCAAGGGTCAAGTGGAGAGCCTGATCTACATTTTAAGAGTTCTGCCAAAGAGCGATCTAAGGTGATCTCCTCAAATTTTGAGAAAACCAGGGCAGATATTAAGTAATCTGCAGGTTTTTCTACAGAACCTGGGTTAGTCCCGCAAAGAAAAAATCTTAGATGGTTGCAATCTTTTCCTCGAAGTAGTCAGAGAGGCGGGTACAGAGGGACTGGGACACCGGGAATTGACTTTTAAGGGCCATAGGGTCGGTGAAGGTTCTTACTATGTTAAAGTTTTCCCTTGTGGATCCTTGTGCTTGATCAATTTTCTCCTCCAAGTGCTTTCTTTTATGGACAATTATCTTCTTCTGGTATTCTTTAAGAGATGTTTTATATTTCAGTTTACTTTCTGGGGAGTACGTATGTCTCCATTGTCGTTCCAGAAGTTTGCAAGCAGATTTACACTTGCGAAGTTCGTCAGAGTACCAGGGAGCGGAAGGGGCAGCTCGGAAGGTTTTAATGGGCCTCATAGGGGCAATAGAATCAATGGCAGAGGAAATCCAGTTGTTAACATTGGACAAACGAGAGTCCATGTCAGGTGCCTCAATAGGGGCGGCGGTTGGAAGATGTTTGGCTAAACTATCTGGGGTGATCTTATTCCAGTTACGGCCAGCCGTCTTGGCCGGTACCCTCGGTCTGGCTTGGTGAGATAGACAGATGGTAAACAGGATAAAAAAGTGGTCAGACCAGATCACTGGGTAGGGTTCTCTAACGGAAATATCCGCTAGGTTTGAGCAGATAAGATTGAGTGTGTGTCCAGCCATATGGGTAGGGAGGGAGACCAGTTGGTTTAATCCACCATCCATTAAGGTGGAAAGAAACTTAAGGCTGGTAAGGTCAGAAGCAACCTCCACATGGAGGTTAAAATCGCCAAGCAGAGTGAAGTTCGTATAGCGGGAGGTAGCCTGGAGCACAAAGTCCAAGAGAGCGGGAAGGGAAGATATCTTGGACTTAGGAGGGCGATATACTAGAAGGCCTGAACATGTGATATTTGGCGCCAATTTAATACAAAATGGTAATACTTCTATGGATTCAATTTGAGTATAGGAAAAGGAAGAAATTGTCCATTGCGACCTATAAATTATGGCCACGCCTCCTCCGTGATTATGACTTTGCCTATTAGCAAACAGAATGTTATAGTCAGGGGGAATAGCCAGACACAAGGCCGGATTAGATTCATCACCTAACCAAGTTTCCGGAAGGAAAAGAAGATCTCACTTGTCATCTGTCAGAGTCTGGGCTATATCGAGGGAGAGTTTCACCAAGGAACGGCAATTAATTAAACCCGCTTTAAGAGTAAGATTTTTCCTTTCAGGATTAGACCGGACTGATTCCTGTGTGAGTGAACATAGTCACAGGGTTACCTGATTCCTGTCCGGCATAGCAGGGCATGCACGGGTAGGAGGAAATAATGAGGTCTGATGGCCTGGAGTGCAAGAAGGCACAAAGTTTAGGTCTTAACATGAGTAAAGTGTCCCTACCATAACAGATGATGGAATGGGAACCAGATCCCACAGAGTCTCTGGCCGCGTCATGGTCGCGGACGGGCGCAGACGGGCAAGACTCTGGCGTGACTCCGACGCTGATACGGGGCGTCCGCTGACCGCATCTGCTGCGCGGAGGCATATCCGTCTCTTTTATACGCTGGAGACTAGAGCGCAAAAGGTGTAGCCTACCCCCAAGATGGACGCTGCTCTATTCCGAGGGCCGATGTGAGGTCCGAGTGTGTCAGCGCCTAACTCGGCTGATCACAGGAGTATCACCGGACTATCACAAATTATTGCAGGGAAGGGGCCCACGTGTGTCCTGGGATAAAGGTGAGCTTGTCTATGTAAGTTGTAAATCACTTAAGTTGCACAGTTAAAAGATGCCGATTTTTTAAAATAACACAAAGAGAATTTAATTGCTAGCGCTCTCAGGAGGTCCACACACACTGGCGAGACACAGCACAACCTCCCGGCTTCCGCCTCAGGAGGACACAACACGCAGCAAGGGCTCGCACTTGCTACTGAAGATCTTTTATGCGCTGGAGACTAGAGAGCAAAAGGTGTAGCCTACCCCCAAGATGGCCGCTGCTCTATTCCGAGGGCCGAGGTGAGGTCCGAGTGTGTCAGCGCCTAACTCGGCTGATCACAGGAGTATCACCGGACTATCACAAATTATTGCGGGGAAGGGGCCCACGCGTGTCCTGGGATAACGGTGAGCTTGTCTATGTAAGTTGTAAATCACTTAAGTTGCAGTTAAAAGATGCTGATTTTTTAAAATAACACAAAGAGAATTTAATTGCTAGCGCTCTCAGGAGGTCCACACACACTGGCGACACACAGCACAACCTCCCGGCTTCCGCCTCAGGAGGACACCACACGCAGCAAGCGTTCTTTCAGGGGAAATAATGCCAAAGGGAGGGGTAGAGGTGGAACGGCTAACACAGCTGCCCCTCCCAAACAGTGACTCCCTCTCTCTCAACAATACAGCAACTGTCAGGGGGCTTATGGAGGGGTTTCTGTAACAGTTGCGAAACCTCTTTTCAGACCAGTTGGTCCTGCCTATTGTGGAGCATGGTTACTGTTTGGAGCTCACTGCCACCCCACTGTTTCAGGTATTCTGCTCATACTCAGAACTGTGCACAGAGACCCAGGACCTCAGTGTATTGTGGTGGACCAAAAAACTCACCTTAGTACCAAGAACCCCTAACCGACTAGCATTAGCGTCACATTAGCTCTCCGTCCTATAGCGAAGCTACCAATAATTAAACAACCCAGAACATGCGACTTAGGTTACTCTCGGGAATGGTGGGAATCAAGAACACTCTTTCATTTGTCATTCTCATACCAGTCCACAACGTGAGTAAATAGAGACACAGAAAAGTTTAAAATGTTCATTTTAACGACGTGCTCTAAGATGCAGTATTTTTGCTAACATAAGCAGGCATATGATTAAAAATAATACGATCAACGTTGTTTCAATTCTATAAAAAACAAAGGGAGAAATCATATTAAAATGATAGTGGAAACAGGTCCTATAGTGCCTTGTGCACCACCCTCCCCAGCTAGGAACTAGGTTTTATAATAATGATAGACCTCTTAGGCTTGAATGGGAAACCCTCATACCTCTAAGATCAGCAGGAGTGAATCACATCAGAATCTGCGAAAGCTTTCTCTCTCTGAAAACCGATTTTCTCCAAGTGTCCTAATCATGCCTGCAGTGCAATATCTGAAAGAAACAGGTTAGTATTAGATTCCTTACCTTAGAATATCCCCAGGCGTCAGTCTGGATCCGGAAACTTTTGCGTAGCAGTACCCCTGCGCGTCGGTAGGCGTCGTCTGCAGGCGTCCCCTGCGGCTCCGCGTCGTCGGCGTCGTGCGCCGTGCGCCGTGATGACGTCGCTGGAGTATATAGACGCCGCCTCCGCGCGCTGACGTCAGTTCTTCTTTTTTCCGCGCCAGTTAGCGCAGATCCGAAGAGCAGTACTCCAGTCTTTTGACCTAGTGTTTGTTTAACTTAATCTTCTACGGTACCGGTAGGATGCCTGGGTTTAAGAGCTGCGACGAGTGCGACCGCATGATGTCGGTCACCGACCACCATCGACTCTGCCTCCGGTGTCTGGGCGCGGACCACGACGTGGAGTCCTGCGTCGACTGTCGGGCCTTGACTGGAAAAGCTAGGCGGGAGCGGTCCCGCAAGCTTCTCGAGCTCCGGGTGTCGGCCCCGCGTCGAGAGCGGTCCCGGTCCGGTCGGAGGTCGAGGGAGCGGTCTGGGGGCCCGAGCGGTTCGGGTGCTCCTGCCCCGGCGCCGCCGGTGGCTCCGGCCCCGGCGCCGCTGGTTCCCTCTGGTTCGTCGCCGGCTGGTCTCCCGGCCTCTCCGGCGTCGGTTCCTGTGGGACAACCCGTGGTACCGCCCCCGCGTGGTGCAGCGACTCCGCCGTCGGCTCCGGCCGGCGTCGGGTCACCTGCGCCGACGCCGCGCGGCGCCACCCCCCTTTCCTCCCCGACTCCGGACGCGGAGCCGGACCGGCGTCGATCGGCGCCGGATCCGACGCCGATGGGGCCCGTTGACCCCGATGTCTATATCGTCGACCCAGAATATGGGTATGACGAGGAGGAGTATGGAGAGGGTTGGGAGGGGTCTGAGGACCCTCTATCCCGTGCCTGCCAGTACGATGTGGACTGGGTAGGTGATCTGGGTGATGCCAGTGGCCTGGACGAGTCGCCCAACCCTGGGTTTGTCTCTCCGTCCCCTGTGGCGTCTGAGGCAGGTGCTGCCTATTCGGTGGTCCTGATGAGGGCTGCCAAGGCCTTACACCTTGAGCTCCCCGTCGCGAAGGTCAAACCGAATATTCTGACGGAAGTGTTTAAACCGCAGTCATGCCCCCAGGAGCCTCTGCTGCCGTTTAATGAGGCCCTGACGGATGTCCTTCTGGGCACCTGGTCCAGGCCCGCTTCTGGTGCGCCGGTTGACCGGAACGTTGCCAGGCGCCACCGTCCATGCTCGGACGACCCTGCCTTCCTATCCACCCATCCCTCCCCGGAGAGTCTGGTGATCCAGGCCTCCACTTCACAGTCCGCATTCCCGTCGGCTCCGCCCGACCGGGAATCAAAGAGGTACGACCAATTTGGTAAAAAAGTATTTTCCTCTTTGAGCGCTGGACTGCGGTCTTGTAACACCGCGTGCCTCTTGGGTCGCTACACCCACTCCCTGTGGGATACGGTCGAAGAGTGTTTGCCGCAATGCCCCCAGGAAGTGCGGGACAAGCTCACCCGGGCCTTGGTTGAAGGCCGGGATGCGGCGCGGTACTCGATCCGTTGTGGTCTGGACACAACGGACTCACTGGGACGGGCCATGTCCACTACGGTGGCGATTCGTCGCCATGCCTGGCTGAGATCTGCCAACTTCTCGCCAGACGTCCAAAATACGCTCATGGACATGCCATTTGATGGCAGTCGCCTGTTTGGTGACAAAGCGGACCACGCGCTGGAGCGCTTCAAGGACTCCAGGGTCACGGCCAAGTCCTTGGGTCTCTCGACCCAGCGCCAGCAGACGGGTTCGTTTCGGCCCTTTCGTGGCCAAGGGAGGGGAGGTCCCACACGTGCTGCCAGCCACGCGACGCAGAGCGCTCCCCAGCGCGGTGGCGCCCGTGGTTTCCGCCGTGGTGGCGGTAGAGGCCAGCGTCGTGGTCAGTCCACGCCCCCCTCCGCTGCTGCATCCAAGCCTTCCTAGTCCGAGCTTTCGGGCTCACGTGATGCCAGTGGGTGGCAGGGTTCGCCATCACCACTCCCGCTGGCGCGCGATAACATCGGACAGGTGGGTGCTGCAGCTTGTCCGAAGGGGCTATGCCCTCCCCTTCGAGTCCGCTCCTCCAGCCATGCCACCGCAGAACCACCGTGTGTCGGGGGACCACTTGACACTTCTGCAGGAGGAAGTTACGGCCCTCTTGGCCAAGGGGGCCATCGAGCGCGTTCCTGGGCCAGAAGTAGGGTGTGGTTGCTACTCCCACTACTTTCTGGTACCCAAGAAGGACAAGGGAGGCCTGCGTCCTATCTTGGATCTACGGGACGTCAACGGCTTCCTCCGGAAGGAGAAGTTCAAGATGTTGACTTTGGCTCAGGTCTTGGCTGCTCTAGACCCACAAGACTGGATGGTAGCGTTGGACTTGCGGGATGCGTATTTTCACATCCCCGTCCTGCCGGCCCACCGGCGTTACCTGCGGTTCACGGTAGGCCACGGGCACTTTCAGTTCATCGTGCTCCCATTCGGCCTTACCAGCGCCCCACGGGTGTTCACGAAAGTGATGGCGGTGGTCGCAGCTCATCTGCGCCGGTTAGGGGTTTCAGTCTTCCCCTACCTCGACGACTGGCTGTTGAAGGCGGGCTCGCCCCAGACAGTCGTCCACCACCTTCAGATGACGGCAGACCTCCTGCACGAGCTGGGGTTTTCCATCAATGTGCCGAAATCACACCTGTGTCCCTCTCAAAAGCTCCTTTTCATCGGAGCGGTTCTCGACTCGGCGCAGTTTCGGGTTTATCCTCCGGAACGGCGGGTCCGGGATATTCAGGCTCTGATTCCCATCTTTCAGCCGTTATCCCGGGTTTCGGTCAGGTTGACGCTGCGGCTTCTGGGGCTGATGGCCTCCTGCATCCTTCTGGTGCATCACGCCAGATGGCGGATGCGGGCTCTGCAGTGGGACCTGAAGTTTCAGTGGGCCCAGCATCAGGGCAACCTATCCGACCATGTCCTGATCTCGGAGGGCACTGCGCGACAGTTGCAGTGGTGGCTTACGGACCGCGATTGGGTCAGGGGCAGATCCCTCTCCCTTCCCCAACCGGAGCACGTGGTTGTGACGGACGCGTCCCTCCAGGGCTGGGGTGGCCACTTGGGAGAGGCGGAGATCAGAGGCCTCTGGTCTCCGGCGGAGTCCCGGCTCCATATCAACATGTTGGAGCTGCGGGCGATTCGCCTAGCACTGAAGGCATTCCTCCCCTTTGTCAACGGGAGTGTAGTGCAGGTGTTCACGGACAACACCACCGCCATGTGGTACTGCAACAAACAAGGCGGTGTGGGGTCGTGGACCCTTTGCCAGGAGGCTCTGCGCCTCTGGCAATGGCTGGAACGTCAGGGCGTGACTCTGACGGTTCAACACCTGGCAGGTTCTCTGAACGCCAGGGCGGACGAACTCAGCCGTCGGTGCTCGGTGGATCACGAATGGCGTCTGAACTCGGATGTGGCGAGAGGCCTCTTTCAGCAATGGGGAGAGCCTTGGTTAGATCTATTCGCCACAGAAGAGAACGCGCAATGTCATCAGTTCTGCGCGTTGGAGTTTCCAAGACGGCACTCGCTCGGCGACGCCTTTCGGCGCGAGTGGAGTTGCGGTCTGTTGTACGCCTTTCCGCCTATACCACTTCTGCCCAGAGTGCTGAAGAAGATCAGGCGCGACCGGGCCCAAGTTATCCTTGTGGCTCCGGACTGGGCTCGAAGGTACTGGTATCCCGAGCTACTCAGCATGACAGTCGGTCCCTCGATCCGCCTGCCCCTTCAGGAGGACCTTCTGTCGCAGCAGCAGGGGACGGTCCTCCACCCGAACCTGTCCAGTCTCCACCTCCATGCGTGGAGATTGAGCGGCGACAGTTGAGGCCATTTGACTTGCCTCCTGAAGTCTGTGATGTCATTCTGGCAGCCAGGCGTCCCTCCACGAAGTCGGTATACGCCTGCCGGTGGAACAGATTTGTGGCATGGTGCACAGCAAAGGCTGTGGATCCCCTTTCTGCCCCTCTTTCCGAGGTTCTCCTCTTCCTTCTTTCTCTTGCCCAGCAGGGCTCTGCTCTGGGCACTATCAAGGGCTACCTTTCTGCCCTTTCCGCCTTCTTAAGGCTACCTGATCAGCCATCTTTATTCAAGTCCCCTATTGTGTTAAGATTCTTGAAGGGCATCACGCACATGTATCCTCCAACCCCGTTCGTGATGCCTCAGTGGGACTTGAACCTGGTTTTGACTTTCCTGATGTGCGCTCCCTTTGAGCCCCTTCATTCCTGTCCTCTCCGTCTTCTCACCTTAAAGACGGCCTTCCTGGTAGCCATCACCTCTGCCAGGAGAGTGAGTGAGCTCCAGGCTCTTTCTATTCAACCTCCTTTCTTGTCTGTTCATCCTGATAAGGTGGTTCTTCGGACTCGACCTTCTTTCCTGCCCAAGGTAGTCTCTGCTTTTCACATTGGGCAGTCCATCACCTTGCCCTCCTTCTTCCCGCCTCCGCATCCTTCAAAGGATGAAGAGCGGCTCCATCGTCTGGACCCAAAACGTGCGCTTTCATTCTATATGGATCGCACACGCCAGTTCCGGGTGGATGACCAACTGTTTGTTGGCTACGTGGGTGAGAAGAAGGGAAGGGCGGTACAGAAACGGACCATCTCTCGGTGGGTCGTCCTGTGCATCAAAGCATGCTACTCTTTGGCTCGGAAGGAGCCTCCTGTTGGGCTGAGGGCCCATTCCACTCGGGCCACGGCGGCTACTACTGCCCTGGGCCGGGGAGTCCCTTTGCAGGACATTTGCCAGGCGGCCACGTGGGCCTCGCTGCACACCTTTGCGAGGCACTACTGCCTGGACAGTCAAGTCCGGAGGGACGGCTTCTTTGGCCGTTCGGTCCTCCAGGACTTTCTGGTGTAGGTTGTATTGGTTCGCAGACCCACCACCGGGGTTGGTATTGCTGGGGTATCTATTCTAAGGTAAGGAATCTAATACTAACCTGTTTCTTTCAGATGAACAAGTTACTTACCTTCGGTAACGATATATCTGTAAGAAACAGTAGTTAGTATTAGATTCCTTACCGCCCCACCCATCCTCCCCGTTCTGCGAACTGATACCTAGGGTTAAGGACATCCCTTTCAGGGCCCTAGTTTCAAATGGCACCAGTGTTAGTTCTCACATGGCTCTGCGTGTTCTGGCGCGGAAAAGCTGTGTGCAAAGAACTGACGTCAGCGCGCGGAGGCGGCGTCTATATACTCCAGCGACGTCATCACGGCGCACGACGCCGACGACGCGGAGCCGCAGGGGACGCCTGCAGACGACGCCTACCGACGCGCAGGGGTACTGCTACGCAAAAGTTTCCGGATCCAGACTGACGCCTGGGGATATTCTAAGGTAAGGAATCTAATACTAACTACTGTTTCTTACAGATATATCGTTACCGAAGGTAAGTAACTTGTTCATTAAAGGCGCTAGAATTTCAGTTAGCTGCAGCTATGTGCATGTTGTGTCTAGAGCGTGGGCCATCAGCCCGAATAACAGCTATAACCTTGGAGGCTTCTGCACACACTGAGGTCGCGATGCAAGTCTAGGGATGTTGAAAACACGCCTTTCTCATATGAAGATTTTCAAGCAGTCTAACGTACAACAACAGTTACATGCAGTGTTGTGTGCAAAAGCTGCAAAATGTCAAAATGGCGCTTGAACGTCTAATAAGCTTATGCTAACATAGCAATGTGTGCACACAGGGCCCTGCCTTCACTACACCACCAAACATCCTACCACGCAAACACTTCCTTTCCCCTCCACACTAACACCTCCTCCACAAACGAGGCTCAGGTGTGTACTACTCCCTGTATTTTCGAATTCCAAAAAAGAACTGGACTCTCAGGCCCATTCTAGACCTTCAGCATCTCAACAGGTACACCTTATCAAAGGTTTTTCCATAAGGACTAGCTACTGGATGTAATGGCACTTCTGCGACAGGGTGACTTCATGGTCACCCTCGACCTGAAGAACACATTTTTCCACATCCCAATCCACCCAGTGCCTTGATGCTACCTTAGATTTGTGGTAAGTGACCAACCCTACCAATTCAAGTGTCTATCCGTTAGGGTTACCACTGCTCCCAGGGTTTTTACCAAATGCCTGGCTGTGGGCGAGCCTCATCTCGGCGGAACGGCATCCATGTATTCCCGTACCTCAATGACTGTCTGTTAAAAAGCTCAAGCAAACACCACTGCCTCGCGCATAGACAGATCACTTGAGATCTACTTTGCAATCTGGGCTTCTCCATCAATGTGGGAAAATCTCATCTGCAGCCACTGCAGATTCAACCCTTCCTAGGGTCTTAAACTCAGTTACCAGAAAGGCTTATCCCTGTCTTGCTAGAGTTTAAACTTTTCAGTCCCTGTTGCCTTTTTTTTCAGCAAAACCATCATGTAACGGTACATACATTCATGTTTCTCCTTGGTTTGATGGCTTCCTGCAGTGGTGTAGTACCATAGTTCCATATGCCCAGCTACACATGCGTCCACTCCAAGAGTTCCTAGCAACACACTGCTCGCAAGGGGAGGGCCAATGGGACGCTCTAGTGCTGATAAAGGCCAGCACCCATCACTCTCTGTAACAGTTGGTTGCGGGGCAGGCCTTTCCTGGATCCCATTCCGCAAGTGACCATTACCACAGACACCTCTCTCGTTGGTTGAGGGTGCATCTACAGGACATCACTGTTTAAAGGTTATGGACTCCTCTCCAGCAGACACGTCACATAAACTAACTGAAGCTTTTGGCGGACTATTTGCGCTCAAATTATCATTCTGCCACATTCACCACAAAACAGTCCTGAGCAAAACAGACAACATGGCTGCCATGTACGACTTTAAGAAACCGGGTGGGACTCACTCCTCTGAACTGGCGAGGTTAGCGCAGAGCATTTGGTGATGGGCAATTCACCACAAGGTCCATCTGGTGGAGGAGTATCTGCTGGGAGTGGACAACTACTTTGCCAACTTGTTCAGCAGGATGCAGCAAGAGGTCCACAAGTGAGAACGCCTCCAAGGAGTCTTGCTCCATTACTTTCAGCAATGGAGGTTCCCTGACATAGATCTGTTCGCAACTGCCGAAAACAACAAATGCCCAAGCTTCACTTACAGGTTTCCACACCCGTAGTCTGAGAGTGCACTGTGGATTAATTGGTCGGGGATATTTGCCTACTCTTTTTCGTCTCTTCCCCCTCATTCCGTACATGGTTCGGAAGTTCTGGCAGACCTCCCTCACCTTAATTCAGGTGGCTCCCACATCGGCCAGTCCGCCTTGGTTCACAACTGTTCTCGAACTCTCTGTAGTTCCTCACAAGAAGCTCCCTTACTGGTTGGACCGCCTCACACAACACCAGGGGACCCGAGATGCCCCAAACAACTCGACCTAACAATCTGGCTCCTGAGGTCCTAGAGTATGAATACCTCAATTTACTCCCTGGGTGCATGATCATCTTCGTCCCACTACTAGGGCTTGCTATGCGGCAAAGTGGAATAGGTTTGTCCAGTACGGTATAACCAAACAAATTGGTCCTCTAAAACCCAAATTACAAGACATTGTCCGCAACGTGTTGTATCAACAATGCTCAGGATTGACTTACACATCTATTCGCCTGCATTTAGCTACTGTGGCACCATACTTACAGAACAGGGAACACTCTTCTTTGTTCAGAGTCCCTGTTATTAAAGCTTTCATGGAAGGTCTCAAAAGATTTATCCCTCCCAGAGTACCCCCAGTACCATCTTGGAATCTTAAAGCACTTACAAGAATTATGGAGACTCCATTTGAGCCCCCTCATTCTTGGCCTCTACAATTTCTATCTTTGAAGTAAAGTAAAGTCCAGTCCACATTTGTAAAGCGCACAATCACCCGTAAGGGTCTCTAGGCGCTGGGGGGCCGTCGGGAAGATTAAGCGAGCTATTGCCCAGAGTCACATGGTGCTGGGCTGACCTGCCGCCGGAGCCGGGGATCGAACCGTGGTCCCCAGATTCCAGCGTCAGTCGCCCTGGCCGCGGCGCCACACCTCTGCCCGTAGGTGGCCTTCTTAGTCGCCATTGCCTTCCTTAAACAGGTAAGCGGGATTTAAGTGCTCACATTAGAGGAATCTTTTTTTAAGGTTCATGCTGACAAGATAGTCCTTGGGACTAATCCAAAATTCCTAACCAAGGTGATCTTTTCTTGCCGCTTTAACCAGACCATAGAGCTGCCACTGTTCTTTCCACGTCCAAACTCAGTAGCAGAGCAGGCACTTCACACACGAGATGTAAAAGAGGCCTGATTTTTCTACCTTGTTAGAGCAAAACCATTGCGCAAAACACAACAGCTATTTGTGGCCTTCTAAAAACCACACAAAGAGGCTGCCATTTTAAAAGCAGGAATACCGTACCTAGTTAATTGTATGCCAAAGCCAAAATGCAGCTCCATGTACTTCCAAGGCCGCATTCTTCATGTAAAAAGGCAGCCTCAATGGCATTTTTAGGCAATATTCCAATAGCTGAGCTCTGTAAAGCAGCTACCTCGTCCACACCGCCACCTTCACCAAACACTATAAGTTAAGTTCTAGAATTTGTATAGCGCACTACTCACCCAGAGGGTCTTAAGGCGCTTTAGGGCGGGAGGTGATTTATTTATCGAATATCCAGGTTTTTAGTTGTTTTCTGAAGGAGAGGTGGTTCTGAGTGAGGCGGAGGTGGGTGGGGAGAGAATTCCAGGTCTTTGCCGCTAAGTAGGAGAAGGATCTTCCGCCCATGGTGGATCTGTGGATGCGCGGAATTGCGGCGAGGTCTTGATTGGACGATCGTAGTTGGCGGGAGGGGGTGTAGAAGGATAGACGCGTGTTGAGGCATTCGGGTCCTAGGTCGTAGAGGGCTTTGTGTGCGTGGGTGAGAAGACGGAACGTTATTCTCTTGTTGACAGGAAGCCAGTGGAGGTCTTTCAGGTGGTTGGAAATGAGAGCTTGCCGAGGGATGTCTAAAATGAGTCTGCCTGAGGCGTTTTGTATGCGTTGGAGTTTTTTCTGAAGTCTGGCTGTGGTTCCGGCATAAAGGGTGTTGCCGTAATCCAGTCGGACTTGTGACCAGTGCGTGGGTGACTGTTTTTCTTGTTTCGGTGGGGATCCAACGGAAGATTTTTTTGAGCATTCGTAAGATGTTGAAGCAGGATGATGATACGGCGTTGACTTGTCTGGTCATCGAGAGGGAGGAGTCAAGGATGAAGCCAAGGTTACGTGCGTGGTCCTTAGGTGTGGGTGCCGTTCCGAGGGCCGGTGGCCACCAGGAGTCGTCCCAGGCAGAGGGGGATGATCCTAAGATGAGGACTTCTGTTTTTTCCGAGTTTAGTTTTAGACGACTGTTCTTCATCCACTCGGCTACTTCTTTCATTCCTTCGTGTAAGTTGGTTTTGGCGGTGTTTGGGTCTTTGGTGAGGGAGAGGATCAGCTGGGTGTCGTCCGCGTAGGAGATGATGTTGAGGTTATGCTGGCGCGCGATGGATGCGAGGGGGCTCATGTATACGTTGAAGAGGGTGGGGCTGAGAGATGATCCTTGTGGCACGCCGCAGATGACTTCGGTGGCCTCTGATTTGAAAGGGGGGAGGCGGACTCTCTGGGTTCTTCCGAAGAGGAACGATATGATCCAGTCCAATGCCTTTGCTTGTACTCCGATGTTGCTGAGGCGTTGTATGAGGGTGCTATGACAGACTGTGTCGAAGGCTGCGGAGAGGTCAAGTAAGATGAGAGCAACTGTTTCTCCGTTGTCCAATAGTGTTCGGATGTCATCTGTTGCTGCGATGAGGGCGGTTTCAGTGCTGTGTTTGGCTCGGAATCCTGATTGAGAGGAGTCGAGGGATTTGTTGTATTCGAGGAAGGTGGCGAGCTGACTGTTGACAGCTTTTTCGATGACTTTGGCGGGGAATGGGAGGAGCGAGATGGGGCGGTAGTTCTTGAGTTCATTTGGGTCAGCCGTGGGTTTCTTCAGAAGGGCGCTGAGTTCGGCGTGTTTCCAGATTTCCGGGAAGGTGGCGGAGTTGAGGGAGCAGTTGACATCTCGGAGATGGGGTGCGATGATGGAATCTGCTTTGTTGAAGATGTGGTGGGGACAAGGGTCGGTTGGCGATCCTGAGTGGATGGAGTTCATCAGGTGGATGGTGTCTTCAGTGGTGATTGGGTTCCAGGCGCGAAGGTTATTGGAGGGTGTTGTTGGTTCGGAGGTGGGTGGAGTGGGCTGGTTTTCGGATTGGTTTTGAAAGCTGTTGTGTATTTCGGCGATTTTGTTGTGGAAAAATGAAGATAAAGAGTCGCAGAGATCTTGGGAGGGGGTGATGTCGTTATTGCCTGCGGAGGGCTTAGTCAATTCTTTGACGATGTTGAATAGTTCCTTGCTGTTTTGGGCATTGTTGTCAAGTCGATCCTTGAATGCTGATTTCTTGGTGGATCGGATGAGTTGGTGGTGCTTGCGGGTAGCGTTCTTGAAGGAGGCCAGGTTGTCAGAGGTAGGGTTTTTTCTCCATGTTTTCTCGAGGGTACGACAGAGCTTCTTGGATTTCTTAAAGTCATCGTTGAACCAGGGGGCTTTTTTGCTACCTTGCTTGATTTGATGATTTCTCCAGGGTGCCAGTTCGTTGGCGCTGTGGGTGATCCATTGAGTGAGGTCGGTGGCAGCTTGGTTTGGGTCCGATGAATTGGTAGGGGGGTTTTGTTGAAGCAACGAGAAAAGCTGGTCGGAGGTGATTTTGTTCCAGTTTCTTCGGGGAATTGGTTGTGGGGTGTTGTGGGTCTTGGTCTTTTTGTAGGTGAAGTGGACGCATCTGTGGTCAGTCCAATGGAGGGCTGTGGTGTGATCGAAGGAGATGTTTGCTGGAGGTGAAGATAGCGTCAAGCGTGTGTCCGGCAGAGTGGGTGGGGGTGTTAACAAGTTGTTTGAGTCCGAGATTGGCCAGGTTGTCCAGGAGGGTGGTGGTGGTGTTGTCGTTTTTCTTGTCCAGGTGGAAGTTGAGGTCTCCTAGTAGAATGTAGTCCTCGGAGGTGAGGGCGTGTGGGCTGATGAAGTCAGGGATGTCTTAACTGAATTGTGAGCGGGGTCCTGGGGGTCTGTAGATGAGGGTGCCTCTGAGTGTGGTTTTGGGGTCGGTGTGAATTTGGAAGTGAAGGTGCTCGGCGGTAGCGAGGTTATCGTCCGGACTGGTCGTGATGCGAATGGTGTTCTTATGGACAATGGCGATACCTCCTCCTGTTTGGTTGATGCGATCCTTTCGGATGATTTTGTAGGTCTCCGGGATGGCTATGGAGATGTCAGGGGCTGATGAGGCGTTCATCCATGTTTCTGTGAGGAAGGCGACGTCCGGAGAAGTAGTGTCGAGTAGGTTCCAGGTTCGATGGAGTGTCTGTGGACTGAGCGGGTGTTGATCAGGATGCACTTTAGGTGGTTATTGTTCGTGCTTTGTTTGGGGTTAGTGGTTGTGATCTGGTTTCTGATGCAGTCGAACTTGCAGGAGTGGCAGGTGAAGGATCCATGGGTGTTTCCTGGGGCGGCTTGGAAGCAGTTTGGGAGTCGGCCGGGGTTAAGTGCTGAGAGGGTAGCTGCGTCATATGTTATGCGGGTGGAGTGGGTCTTGCGGGGGTCAGGGGGTCTGGCGCTGGGCGCGGTCCAGGCGCGGACGGGCGTAGACGGGCTTACCTTTGGCGCACCTTCGGCGCGCATGGGGCGCGATCGCTGCGCGCAAAGGCATCTGTCATATGTGGATAGTGGAAGGGGAGGGGCGAGGGAGGGTCAGCTGGGAGGCGGGGAGCGGGGTGGAGATCAGGGCAGGGAGGCTCAAACGACAACAAACAAAATGGCTGCAAGCCAATAATAAAACCGGACTGGGGCACGATAGGCAAATGCACGAGGCTAATGGCAGTGGCGTCGGCACAATCAGGCAAATTAAATCAGCAGGCAGCAATCTTAACAGTTGGACTAGCGCACCCTGGCAATAAGCGCTGCTATCAGGTCTATCTTAGCGAAAAGCAAATAGTTATGCAGGTTATTAAATAAGGTCTGATAATTATGCAGGCAATCTATTTATATTAAATAAGTTCTGCAGGCTCAAGCAGTGCAGTGCGAGATCGCTACTGTACCAGGGCAGGTGAAGGCGTGGATCAGCTTGTGGAGTGTGGATGTCATGGTGAGACCCTCATTCTATCTTTGAAGGTGGCCTTGTTAGTCGCCATTGCCTTCCTTAAACAGGTAAGCGGGATTTAAGTGCTCACTTTAGAGGAATCTTTTTTTAAGGTTCAGGCTGACAAGATAGTCCTTGGGACTAATCCAAAATTCCTAACCAAGGTGATCTTTTCTTGCCGCTTTAACCAGACCATAGAGCTGCCACTGTTCTTTCCACGTCCAAACTCAGTAGCAGAGCAGGCACTTCACACGCGAGATGTAAAAGAGGCCTGATTTTCTACCTTGTTAGAGCAAAACCATTGCGCAAAACACAACAGCTATTTGTGGCCTTCTAAAAACCACACAAAGAGGCTGCCATTTTAAAAGCAGGAATACCGTACCTAGTTAATTGTATGCCAAAGCCAAAATGCAGCTCCATGTACTTCCAAGGCCGCATTCTTCATGTAAAAAGGCAGCCTCAATGGCATTTTTAGGCAATATTCCAATAGCTGAGCTCTGTAAAGCAGCTACCTCGTCCACACCGCCACCTTCACCAAACACTATTGTGTGGATGTCCTGGTGAGACAGCAAACCCAAGTGGGCTAAGCTGTCCTGCATATACTTTTCTAATGCTCTGCAACATTCTCCTGCTAGCCCCTGCCTTAGAGACAAAACTGTTTAAGTCTATGCACAGCATGTGTCTCTATTGTTTCACATGCCACGAATGGAAAATGTTACCTATCCTGTAAGCATCGGTTTGTGGCATCTAGTGCTGTAGATTCAAATGCGCCACCCTCCTCCCCGGAAGCCTTTGTTTGTTGCTGATAGCTTTCCTCTCTTTCCACTGTTCTTTTCTATTGCATGGACATCTTTATGCTTTCTTATGCTCTATCTCCATCCTTACCCGCCGTACGGGAAAACAGTCTGTATATGGAATTGATGCCCATACTTAATGCCAACTAAGGGAGAAGTCAATATACCTTGTGACTCAAAAGACTTCTTCGAACAAAAACAAGTTGTGCATGTCTGAGCCCAACAATAGATAGCAGGAGTATGCACAGTATGCAAATCTGCAGCATTGCATGCCACGACAAGATAATTACAGGGTAAGTAACATTTTCCTTCTGGTTTATACTCTATATAGCTGCAAATTCCTCGTCAGTTCCACCATCCTCCCCTTTCCTGAAGGAAAATGTAACTCCTTATAAAAAAGATGACCGTTTAGTTTGTTGCACTGCACCTATTTTCATGTAGATGTTGTTCTTGTCCCCGCCTCGAAAGACTTACTTAAAAAGAGATGAGAACTGACATCAGGGTGCCAGGGTGGTCACAATAAGGTCCCAGTGATGTCACCACGGCTCCGTTTCTGGTGTCTAGTCAGAGCCAGTGCCTTCTGACTGCGCCAGAGAGCTATTTCGAGGTTTCCAAGTCCAGACTGGCACCTTGGATAAGTGAGGAATCTGCCGGTAGATGGAGTATCCAGCAGAAAGATAGTTACCAAAGGGAAGTAATTTTTCCTTATACTTCTGCTATATTTCCAGGACATCACAGTAGATGACAGTGTTACCTAATATTTCAGTTAGAGGGTCTTGTGAATATAAATGCATGGTATGTGTGTCTGTGTAGATCTATCACTTAAGTTACTTTAACAGGGTATTACCTTAAGAAGGTGATATGCAATCATGATGTTTGAATGAACAGAAGGGATGCACATGTAGTATCGCTCCTATATAAGAAGCATTTGCTGTTGTACTTTAGGTCCAGAGACGTTCTCAGATTCTTTTTGGATGGACCTAGGGCTAAGGAATAAGTGATTTATGGGGTTCTACAGGTAAGATGGTAGAGTAGAGGTGTGGCTTGTTCTGTGGATGGAGAGGTGCATGGTTGCAGCTGTCCATTCCGTCAGAGCCTTTTTATGGAGTAAGATGGTTTATGGGGGACACGGTCGACATGCCATGTTATATATAAACAACGTTACTTACCTAATGGTGTGTTTTTTTTAATAAGAATTTAGATTTTTTTCTTCCATTTATATAATTTTCAGGTAAGCTAGGCACAATGTCTCTATATTTTACATTCCTTTATAGATATTTCTGAATGAAGAGCAGTTTTATTTTATTTTTCACTCTTTTTTTCTTTCAGATGATGGTAATCCCAGGCTTAGTGCACAAGCGCAGGCAGCAGAGGACATCTTGGACAAATACAGAAACGCCATGAAACGGACCAGTCCGGGAGAAGCCGCTATAGTGAGCTATGAAAATACAGGTAAAACGCAGAGGCTCGATATTGGCTTGTTTTTGTAGGTTATACATTGTGACAGAAATGTGCTTGAAATAACCAAAACAACCAAAGAATAATGACATAAATTAAATATCCATTCTGAAATATCTAGCCTGTGTGTGTATAGATATATATGTTTTGTCATATGTATAATGCAAACCTAGCTGGATAGCCAGGGAGCTCTGTACATCAACATTGGATGAGCACATTTTAATTTTACAATGGCATTTTGTTTTACAAGTTTACAGTTGCCTTGCATTTTCTATGTAGTTGCAAATTTTAGGCACAAGGAGATTTGGTGATTTGCCGGGAATCACATGATTTACAGTCTTGTGCCAGGAAAAAGAATCCTGTTTAAGTCTACTGCTTTATCACAAATCTATATATTTCAAAATGAAGTCAGCAGTATCATAATTTCACCCCTTCATTAAGTGAGGAAAGGTGTAGGAAGCTGGCTCATATGTGATATATCAATACGCTGATATACCTTGTAGAGAGTCCAGGGGTTCCCTTATGAGTGGGCAGGGGGCTTGCTATGCAATCCCAGATGTGCTTTATTAGGGCGTAGTGTTGTCGAGCAGTCTTAGGCTTAACACAGGTGTGCAAGAAATTTGTGAAATAAAAACGATTAATAAATGACAACACGGTTCACGTAGGAGATCCACACCAATTTCTAAAAAATAGCAAGTACTTTTTATACATGATTTGGTATCAGAAAAATCGTTCAAGTACGTTTTTAACTATACATTCTTTTCACTTCAAAAATTGGACAGTGCAGTTTGAGTTCTGCTATGTTATCATATGGAAGGAAGAGCAAGGTCTCCAAACATGTACACTACATCAACTTACAGGACCAATCTCCTGGAGTTAAGGTAAGTGGTGGCCAAAGACCAAGGCAGTGCCAACAGTACACCACCAGCGGCACAAGGACGACTGGGTCGCAGGGTGCAAATCAGTGCTGGGAGCCCAATGCGTTTCAGTGGGGATAAGTCACTGTAGAAAGAGGCTGCAGGCTCTGGCTAGAAAGCCAGTCTGCTGAACCAGCTAGTGGGCTCAAACCTTGCAATGCTCTGGGATGGGGGCACCTTTGGTCCTCTTCTCCAAGGCCCAGGGGCCACGAGTGCAGTGATCTCATTCGGCATTGGGTTTTTCCTTACCTGAGCAGTTGTGGTTGAGGGGGCCTGATTGCAGAGGCTGCAGACGATGTCGTGAGTTAAAAAATGTTGAAACTACGATGGACTCAAACTCTGGAGGGCTGGGGAACCTGGTTGGGACTGGTGGCCCACTTCAACTCCGGCCAGAGGCGATGGGTTTAGTGGTGGTTTCAGGTGTTTGCTTTTGACAGTTCCGAAGGCCTCGGAGTCTTCTCTTTTGGAGATTCTTTAGAACAGGTCTGCTGTTCATGGGAGGTTTTGAGTCTTTTTCTAAGGCAGGCAGTCCTCCCAAGTTTCTGGAGTCACTGCTGCAGAACACTTCGACTGTGACGCCATTTTGGACGAGGGATGCAGACAGGCCAGCAGGTTTGGTACCAGGTCAGCTCCTTCTTCCCTCTTGGCTTTTGCGGTTCTTCTGTGCCTTCTCTCTTCTTAGGTTGTCAGGATCTGGTTCAAAGGACTCCCTTAAATACTGAATGTAGGGGCATTAGGGGAGTGTAGGGTAGTATCCAATTGGCTACTGACCCTTTGAGTCAATACACCCCTGTATGACCACTTCCTGTGGGAAGTGGGCATAACTCTGTTTCAGAATTCATAAGTATGCTATCACAAAGATGGCTACTTCTGAAATATCAAGGGTGGTACAAGCCTGGAGGTGTCACGCCTACCTGACTAGCTAATTTTCCCACCTGTCCAGATGCCTGGGGGGCTCTGGACATGGTGGGTGGCTTCCTCTCCTTTTAGGGGAGCCAAGGCAACAGCTTCTTTGAAGCTCTCGGCCCAAGAGGCTAATCATCTGATCATCCTGTGGGAGGAGGTGTTACACCCTCTTCCCGGACAAGCTTTTGTTCCAGGTCTCCTGAGAGCGAAGTCTCCCACCCTCTGAAGTCAGAACAGCGTCTCTGGTGGTAGGCTGGCAGAAACCAGCCAGCAAGCACACCAGAGGCTGGTAGATTTTCCGGGGGCACCTCTAAGGTGCCTTCTGGGTGCATGTATTGGTGAATTCAACAATGGCATCAGTGTGTGTTTACCAATACAAGATGTTTTATAGCAAACATCCCTATTTTTAGTTATTCCATCTGAAATGGCTTCCCTGGTCACTTGTACTGGCAGCCGTAGGACTGACCAGCACTGGGGCCTATCTGCTCATACAGGTATGCCCTCACATGTAATATTCAGCACCCTGCTTTAGGGCTTGTAGGCCTGCTGTAGGAGTGACTTAGAAGTATTGCATGCAGTGGTAGGGGACATGGAACACAGGGATGTGTGACGTGTTTTCACTTTTGTCTGCACCAAGACACGCAGCCTGCATCAGCAGTCTTGCATGTGCTTGGAGAGAGGTCCGTTAGGTTGGCACAATTCATCCTGCAGCCCTTAAGGGCCATTTAGATAGAACCTTAAGCTCTCTGCACCAGGGTACTATTTACTAGGGACTTACAGAGGGTGCTAACGGTTTTGCTAACTGGGGGGACAATTGTACAGTTTTGGGAAAGAGCTCTGGCACCGGGGATCTGGTTAGCAGAAACCCAGTGCACTTTCAGTCAAAATCACATCATGTGCCAGGAAAAAAAGGATATGTTAACTATACTCTGCCTGACATAGAAGAAAAGTTCTGGTCATACTTATGATTCTCAAAATCTTTGGATGTAGCCACAACTGCTTTGTGACTCAGTGCTGTGCATGGACAGTTGTCCTTTGCCCACCGGCAGGCTTTGTGCTCTCTTTCAAAATGGAGAATCAGTTCTAGACCTCAATTTAATAGTGCCACGTCCAGGTCTCTGCACATGTGCTAGGTTAGCCTGATGCCAGGGTCATATAAGAAGTCAGATTACCAGTTTCACAAGCAAAATTTCATCGACCGTGTTTACTATGCAGGGGAAATTTCCATACTACTGCTGATAGGGTTGCAAAGGAAAACCACACAAACTGAGGGCATTGCTTCGAAATGGCAAAAAGAATGTGAGCAAGCCTGAATATTGAGGAGATTGACAATGAAGGTTGATAAACAACTATATTGAATGAAGTCCCCCGGCAACTAATGCAGTGGGTAGATAAGTGGACAAAGCCTTACCATTTGCAAAATATTCTAGGTCTCCAATTAAAGAATGAAATCAGAACCCTGCTAAAAGTAAATATTGCCACACACCTCATGATCACTTTAGGTCACCCAAATGTTTTACATTGATGTGATTAAAATAGAAGGTGGGTGAGACTTGTGTGGGCTGAGGACCAAAGGTTTGTTGAAAGGGCAACTGCAATCAAATAGATCTAAAGATTTATGCCAGAGTAAGTATACGTCAGTGGACAAAAGTACAAAGTCTGTGCTGTGACTTGTATTATTTGGCAGCTCTGAAGTCAGTCTGTTTTGGATTTTGGCAGATTTCCTCTTGAACTTTTGTGATGAGAAGGAGCTGCACTAATGCTTGATCTCTTTCTTTTGCCTTGCTCCCAAAGCCAGCTGCACTGTTTTCAGTTTCATTTGTGAAACAATTATTTATGTATTTTTCACTATAATTGTTGGATGATTTAGATTGTATCTTATTTTTGATATTCATTATTTTGCAATCTTTTCCTTACGTTTGACCCCATGAAACACTGGTTTTGTAATTCTCCTTTGGGATCTTCCCCATTCCCTTTTACTTTTTTCATACTATGCCCTCTTCCTTGTTCAGGCTGAACAGTGATTAGATACCTTTCCATGTTTAGACTATGCTTTTTTTTAATTCAACATTAGCATTTAATGCCTCATTTAACCTTTCAAAGATGGCTGGACAGCACATTGGTAACAGAACCTTTTCTAGCCTGTAATTATTCACCTGTGATATATTAGCATTGCCTCATGATGGCATTTTGCAAAGTCAGTGAGCTCTTACCCCATCTATGAATGTACGTGATAATGTTTTCCCACATTATCTACCCTTTCTGTTCACATTAAGCTCACTAGCATTATAATTCCATTAAATAAGGTCTAGTGGAAATAAATGATCACTATTAATATTTCAGTATGTCTGAGGTGGTCATCTAGAAATAATGGCTGACTCTTGCATGCTTTCTTCTGTTAAGTTTTAAGATTAAAAGTTTAAAAGTTCCAGACTTCCACTGTTAACATAAATACTTAAATATTTGGTGGCTAGATATCAGCAGTGTGTATAGATGAGGGTCTGGATTCCAGTGTTATGACTTAGTTTACGCAGTTCTAGCAGCATTCATTTAATAATCGGATATGACTAAAAGTCTAACTGCCTTACTTTTTTAACCTTTATATTTTCCTCTTTTCCTATAATGAACATTTCAGAAGGTGCAGGTGATGGTGAAAGTGTTCACGACTCCCCGAGGGATGAGGCCTTACAGAACATCACTTCTGACGATCTCCCAGACTCTGCCAGCCAAGTTGCACTTCCACTGGACTCTGCTTTCTCATACAGGTAATGACATGGCCATGTTTCTTCATGTCCATGGCTGTGATTAATATTTGCCATAGATCATAAGAGCATATCAAAAGCATATCACCATGTACTTGCCCTCCTCTTCAGACTCAATAGGAAATCAAGAGACACACCACAAGCAGTCTCAGGCTGAAGAGCCTATGCTGGTGAAAGAGCACCCTCTCCCCATAATGGCTTAAGAATGATATAGCAGTATTTAGAGAGCAGTCATTGGAGAATAAAGAAGACAATGTGGCTCTGAAAAAAAGGTCTCCGAAAGGACATTCTTAATTTAAAGAGCTTATTTTTCCCCAGAAACGTCTCTATAATGGAGATTGCGTGTTATTTAAATTGACAGTCTTTCTGTGTGTAACAAATTACTGATTTTCTTAACGGTTATTCTATTGTAGAGTGGGATTGTTTTTGTTGAAGAGATTTTGTAAAATTTGTAAATGGTTGGATTCATAACTGCTTATGTGCATCTCTTTTAAAAAATAAAATCAGTTTCTGGATTTGACCAGTTTACTTGCTAGTTGTGCAGTTCATCACTGTTGAACCCAACCTTGACGAAGGAGATGTTGTGATGTCAGTGGTTTGGCACGATTATTTGTGTTCATTACAGTAGAAATTGTCTAATTGTGTTATGTGAGTTCGGTATCAAGGCATTGAAACATTTAAAATGTCTTCTATAATTTCTGTGTTTTTTTAAGTCAACTGTCTAGTGATAATTTATCATTGTTTTTATTGAAGAAATCTGTTTTTGTATTTCAGAGATGCTAAGAAGAAGCTTCGTATGGCGCTGTGCTCAGCTGATGCAGTTGCTTTTCCATTGGTGTCCCATTCCACTCGGAATGGTCTGCCAGATCACAATGATCCAGATGGTAAACCTAGATGCTAATTTTATGGTATTTGCTGCATGACTCTTCCAAGTGGGCCTGTTTGCTCAACCCTTACCTTTTGTTGCTAGATTATTTTATTCGGTAGATCGGGTTGGTTCAGCATCGCATTTCTCAGCACCATATTTCTCATTACTTGGCCAATACGACATCAAAGACATGGAAAAGAGAATGAACATATGCAAAGACATTTTTATTACATTCACTCGTGCTGTGCTGGTTTCTGGCCATGACACTGAGGCGGACTGTGTACATTCCAGTCCCCTAGAACTTAACATTAAAATACTGGGAAGAGAATTGATCAGGGATTCCCCAGGGGTGGTAAAATGTATCACTGAAACAGCCAGGGGATGTGTAACAAAGTTTTCCTTCCAAAATGTTTAATTGTGTCTTATGTTAGACTACACATCGAACTTGAGTGTTTTTATTTGTCTTCATAGTTTAAATTTCACTGCCAGCCTTATATGTGGCAAAAATAGACTTTGTGTGCCTTAATGCACATTGCTTTGCAAGCATTATATCTGTGTTTGATATGAAGAAAAATAAGAAAAGTGGGTAGAATTTACAATTTGAAAATATTGTTTCTACAGAACACTGGGTCAGATGTAGAAAATCATGAAAAGATTCCTTAATAGCGAAAATTAGCAAATCAATGTAAGAGATGCATTACGCTTTTGTTCATCAAGGTATTTCGTGGAAATATTCGACAATTTCAAACTATAAAACCAGAAACGTGGTTACGGTAGTCTGTGCCCGTGGGAAAAAGTATATAATGGGATAATCAATGAAGAAATACGTAAAGGTATCATCCAGCATAAACCCAGGATCAGTTGTTGTGTCCAAGCAGCACTGTTGTAAAACTACTTCATGGAGCGCACCATGATACAGCGGACATTAGATGGGCTGTTTTTGAAATCATCAATTGTAACCTAAGGGGAGGTGAGTATTACTAAACAATACCAACAAGAATGTCCTCTTAATTCTCAGATTCAACACAGTTCTAACATGCGTGACTGAAGTTTCTGAGCTTGACAACATTTAACTACCCATGCGCAATGCACGCTTCAGTTAGCATTCAGACACCAACTTTATGGACTTAATTTCAACCTTTTGCCTTCATGACTTTGTCCCAGAAATAGCAGTACGACCATGCTTTTTTTCTTAAAAATCCATTACTTCTTCCTGGGATTCATAGCATACTAAGCACTCCACTACAGAAGCAGAAAACTGTGCTGCTTACCTCCATTCAAGCGGTTTATATATTCTCTGTTACTCAACACAATTCAAGTAAACATTTATTTTATTTTCTATATGTAACGTTTTCCCCCTTCAACTCGACCTGTGGCTGGTGTGCCCTTGAAGTTCACACAAATCACTCCTTTTGTTTTTTGTGATGCAGAATCGCAAGACAACTGTATTTACTCCCACTTTGTCCCTACCAATCTCAGGTATGTTTCCCATCTGGGTTTAAGTGATGGTGTTGCCAAAATGTTTTTCCCTGTTCATTTACTTTTGCCTCTCACATTTGTTAGCTTCTTTATCCTCATAATTCGGCTTTATATGCCTATAATTAATACACACCTCAAGAAAGGTACATCATCGCAATATAGCACACTTGGATGGCGCACCAATATTTTTCTGAATTGTTACTGAAGTTTCCTTTCCTTATTTTTATTTTCCTCCGGTTTAAAAGGTTCCAAGTCCTGACAGACCCCTTAATCACTATTGGTTGAAAAGCGTCAGATAACCCATGCCTTGAGAAAGAGGTGCCCAATCTTGCTTAGGAAACTGACAGGAACAGATTAAATGAACATATCACATTTATTTATTGATACAAGCGAACACCTTCCATTGGCAATCTGTGATAAGCTGCATACCGTTTATCCAGGCTTGATTAAGTAGCATCTCTATGCTGGCACTTTGCTCAAAAGTTTGTAACCGGTTTTCTGTCAATAACACAAAGTATCTGCTTGGCAATCTTTTGTCTTTACGTTGTTTTATTGTTTTTTGATTGTAATGAAAAAGCACCCTTTCTGGCAGCTTTTTCGCCTCAAATTTCACTTATGTTCGTTGTTGTTTCGTCTATTTTAACTGTTGTATGTTCCCTGTGTATGCAGTGGCATTTTCATTGGTATGAACAAATACTTTATTTAAATAATTGCTGATTATATTGAATGAATAATACGTTTACCTCTCGGTCCTCTGCGCAGGAGGTGGTGGTGGAGGAGGTGGAGCCGGCGCCTTTTCGGCGCCGGTCATTGGCTGCTTCTGCACCGACCTGCCCCTTTCTCCTATGAGGCATGTGGTGGTGGAGGCCGACTCTGCACCCCTGGTGGACACTTCGGCGCCGATCAATGTCTCATTGGTGCCCATGGCAGACTCCCCAGCGCAGTCTCGACTTTGGAACGTCAACTCTTCTCCGGATGTTCCTTCCTCTCCGGAGGACTGTCGTCTCCTTGTCTCCTCTTCACCGGAAACTGGACGCCGTGTCGTTGCCTTTTCCGCGGCGGCTTCCAGTGTGGGTTCTATGCCGTCCCCGCGTCCACAGCCCCCGGACCCGCTCTTCCGCACCTTGCAGTTGGTTTCCCCGCAGGCTTCTCCGCCTTCTCCGGAGGCCCCTCGCTCGTTCATGGGTCTTCCATCCTACAGGGGCTGGCTGTTTCTTCCTCCGGTAGGGCATGGGGACGGGCGGCTTAGTTGGCAGCCTTCGACACCGGAAGAGTCTCTCTCTTCCCACGACGCCCTACAGAGGTGAGTGTAGCCTTTGTCAGGGCCATTTCCACGGCCACCGGCATTTTGCAAATGGCAACCCTGTTGCTCTACTCCCAACGGACCCCTTGTTGGAGGTTCTCCACCAGGGCTCTGGTGGAGGGGATCCACTAATTCCATTTGAAGCTTTGCTCCACAACTCTCTTTTGGGGGCATCCTGCTACGGGGGATCCAGTGCCTCAGCCGCTCCTCCACCACCACGCCCTGCACAATCCAGTCTGTCTTTTTTCCCACCCATCTGCTTAGGGCCCTGTCTTGCAGACTGCTTTTCCTTCCTTACCTTCGGTGTTGCTCCCTCTGTCACGGAAGGCCCGGTGGTTGGACTCCTGGGGGACGTAACATTTTTGCTTCCACTAGTGCTGCTTTGCGCCCGCTCAACACACATTGTGTGTTGGCCAGGGCTACCTCCGGCCTATGGGATTCCGCAGAGTCCCTTCTGTCGTGCCCCTCCCGCCAAGGTGTCCGCGCTGATCTGCCGCACCATGTGGGGGATGGTCGGGAGTTAGCTGCATTTATTCTCCGTTTGGCCTTGGATGTCTCTGATTCTCTCGCCCGCGCTATGGTGAGTTCTGTGGCTCTCCGCCGCCATGCCTGGTTGCGGGATAGCGTCTTTCCGGAGAATATTCGGGAGCGTCTTGTTGACCTGCCTTTTGATTGGATTCTTTTATTTAACACCCACGTGGACTCCGCTATTCAGCGACTCCTTGCGGGGCTCCATCCTCCTCCCCCTCCGTAAGCTTCGGCTTGTCGTCCTCCGGTGTCTTATGGGAGGCGTTTATCCCACCTTTCTCTCTGGGACTAGTGTTTCGGTTGGCCGTCTGTGTGCTGTGTGGCTTAGAATGCATTCAGGGTGCTTCAGTTGGCCCCTCTGTACTTTTGGCTGCTGGTACAGCCCTCAGTTTTTGTGGTGTTTGTTTTTTGACTGTTAATGAAGCCATATAGGTCCTCAGGTTGGACCATCTGTGTATTTTTTGGGTGATTGGTAAACTACCTGCGGGAATACCCACAGGTCTTTTATGTTCTTGACCTCTGCTGCGGGTTTCCCTAAGAGGTGTTCCCCTGTATTGTTTTGAGATGTCATACCCTAGGTGGACTACTTGTTGGCTATTGTATAGCCCTGTCCTAAGCTGGGCGGGTGTGGATACCTTCTCTGGTTCCTCGCCTTTCCTGGCGTCACTGTATACCGCTTGGTGCGGTCCTTTTTCTTTCGCCTTAGCACAGCTTACGCTACTCCAGGTACTGTCCTGCTCAGTATCCAATGGTGTTTCTATCCTTCTTCTACAGGGCTTGCCTGTCGTATATTTTGCCCTTTGTTCCTGCGGGATATCTGCTTCTGTGCGTTTTGCCTTCCCTCTTCAGCCTCTGGACCGCCAGACCGACTTTTGTTATGCCGTCTACGACGTCGTGTCGTGGTGTTTCCACCTTATTATCCGATGTTTCGGCCTGGTCCTCTGCCTTGTGTTCCAGGGGGGGCTAGAATATTTCTGGTGTTCTCATGTGTTCGGGTTGACGGCTTTAGGTCTGTACTACATATTCTTGCTTCCTGGTGGGTCACTGTTCTGGGCACACTACTTCGTAGTATTTACCAGCTGCCTGCTGCGCACGCCTGGTTATGATCCACCTCCGTGGGCCTTGGCGTGTACCCGTGTGCTCCTGTCCCTTGCTCTGCTGGAGCTTTGCGTGACTGTGTCTTCCTTCTCACGTATGCGCTTTCCGGCCGTGGGGCTGTTCCTGTCTAGTCCCCTGCCTAGGGGCTGATGCCCGTTCAGCTGTCCCCTTCGCTGGGTGTGTTCTCCTGAGGCGGTCTCTGCCTTCGTTTCCACCTCTTCTCCTTGGATTATGCAGGTGGTTCTTTTCTTCCTTTGGTACTCTCTTGGTGCCGTCTGTCCCTCCGGGTTTTCTGGCGGATTGCCTTTGCCCCTCGGGTAGGCTTGTGGTATCCTGGCCTTCCCTTCTCCTTCTTGCTTACTTCTGCTTGATGGGGACTGGGCCGTCCTTCCTGTCCCAATGACACATCCCCTGTCTGGGCCCTGTGTTGTTCCAAGCTGGTGATTTTCTCTTGCATACACTCCTCCCCTCTGGGTATGGCTAGGGTATCTATTTTATGTTAAGCAACCTGTGGCTAGTAGTCTCTATCAGATGTACAAGTTCTTCGGTAACGATGCATCTGGTAGAGACGATTCCTTCACGGCCCGCCCTTTCTCCCCGTTCTGCGAGGACCTTCAGCTTGGTCTTCTGCGCTCGCCTCCCCCCGGGGGATTTTGTCTTCTGTGAGTGCCCTCTTTCACTTCCTCCCTGGCGGGATGCTTCGTTCTGTTTATTTGTTTCACTCCTTCCTTTCACGGTACTTGGACGGTAAGTTCATGTGTACTTCTGCATCCCTACACCTTGGTTATTCCAGTGTGGGGCCTTCTCACAATCTTCTCCCCTTTTCATTGCTTGGGGTTTCTGACTCCTGCAGTCATCTGAGTTGGGATCTATTGGCTGTGCCTCAGCCCTTAGCTCTTTACAGGGGATACGACCCTCCTTGATGGTGTTGTCTTGGGGTAATTTGTCGTTACTCATCTGTTCGGACTTGTTGCCTTCACTGTTATAGATTGTGGTTGCAGACTTTCTGTCTTTTGCTCTGACATTTTTCACATGTTTTCTGCCTCCAGGGAGGATGTTGCCTTCGCTTTGCAAAGTTGCTTCTCAGAGTGGTGCTCTGCTCTTTCCCTTCCATGCCTTTCAGTAACACAGTGCCTGGCACTTTCCCAAATGGTGCTGTTCCTCACCTTCGCTTCTTCGCTTTCTGTTTACCTGATTTTTTTGCACACTGTTCCCATATTCTCACAATTTTGTTTGTGATGGCTCCGCGTTGTGGCGCGGAAAAGTTCTCAGAAGAAAACTGACATCAGAGCGCCAGGGTGAGACTTAGGTGACCTTGCTGACACCACGTCCGTGGACAACATCAGGGCGGAGTTACGTGGTGCCGCCCCCCGGCGCGCAGAGATGCTGGATTAAGGAATCTGCGGCTAGAATCGTCTATACCAGATACATCGTTACCAAAGGTAAGTAACTTGTACGTCAATGCGTGATTTCACAAGAGGCAATCCAAAATTGTGTTAAAATATTTTTTCAATTTTCAATTTTTTTCCCAATGTGGTGGGGTACAAGTGAGGGATCGGAGACCAGGTCTTGTTAAGTAAGGGTTTATTTTCTAAAATACTTTTTTATGGCGGCTGGTCAATCTGTCCTTCGCAAACTGGGCCGGATCCGTGATGGTAGAATGTCCGGGGCCGGTACCTCCCGATGGATGCTTCGATGCCTGGGTACTGGATTCCGTCGTTATGTGCTCCAGCCAGAGATTATATGTGGGGATGAAAAAAACAAAGGGCAGGTTGGCGCTCCACGTCGCTCAAATAACCCAAGGGAACCGGGAAGTCCAGGTATCACCCCTGTACGTGTTCACTCGTAATCTCGTCCGACTCTAGACTGTGACTCATGGAAACAGTCCAGCCCGAACTGCCAAGCCATGTCTTCCCAGGACCGGAAACAAGCTTCCTGTGACCGGTTTCGGGCTAACAGCCCTCATCAGCCAGGCTAGCTTGAATCCAGTGGCAAAGTGAGCAAGGGACCCATCTCTGGGCATACCCTACCAACTTGGGGCGAAAAAAGCAAACACAAGGAGATGATGGACGGAGCGCTGAAACTTTTTAGACACTCAACCCCAGTCACCTAAACTGGGGTGGCATGGTGAGCAAAAGAACAATGGATTTAACCCAGATCTCTTTACTGGGGGTGAATGTATGATTTATTCAGCATTCCGTCCATCATTTGTTTGCGTAGCACTTTTCACCCAAGGTGGGATTGGTATGCCCAGACGTGGGTCCCTTGCTCACTGTGTCACTGGGTTCAAGCTAGACTGGCTGATGAAGGGTAATACCCAGAAAGAGGTCCCAGGATCCTTGTTTCCGGTCCGTGAGGACCTGGCTTGGCAGTTCGGTCTGGACTGTTCCCATTAGGCATAAGTTCAAACCTGATTTGCATATGGCTGGGTCTAAACTGGGGTGGCATGGCGAGCAAAAGGACGATTAATTTAACCCATATCTCTTGACTGGGGGTGAATGTATGATTTATTCAGCATTCTGTTACTTCATTTGTTTGCGTAGGATAGAAAAAGAGAGAGCTGAGATGGGCCGGGAACCCATCTCTGGTGGCAGCTAAATAATAAATAGGGAGGCGTAGTCTTTTGACTCTAAAATCCTCATATGGATTGTCTCTAAATTCTTTGAGGGTGATGGCCTCACTAAGTGGTTAACTGCATTTGAGAGAGCCTGTCTTGGTAGACAGGTCCACATGAAGCTATGGAGTGCTTTCCTATGGGAAATGTTCCCAGGGAAGTGCAAAGACAGACTCCTGACACTCAATGAGAAATATGCTACTTCCTATGACCTCATGAAGAGTACCCTGATTGAGGGCTTTGTATTTAGCACTAAAGATTATAAGATCAGATTCAGAGAGGCCAGACCTGGGTAGATTTTGTAGACTACTCGGTGAAAACAATAGGAGGTTGGTTAAATGGTAACAATGTACATGACTTTGAAAGGTTGTATAATTTGATGATGAAGGAGCACCTTTTAAGTAATTGTCAACAAGAGAAAATACATAATTTCATGGTAGACCATGGTCCACGTTCTCCTCAAGAATTGGGGAAGAAGGCAGTCCACTGGGTCGAACAAGTGTGACCAAAACTACAGCTGGTGGTGGAGACTAACAGAAAGAGGCCAAAAGCACCCCAAGGTAAAGGTGTGTTCCCTTATGGGAGTTGGGGTCTGAAAATCTTATACTGTAGTGCTTAGTTAGTGATGTTTGGTTGATTAGGCTTTCTACCATGTCTTTAAGGTTATCTCCAGGACTCATCTCAAGCATCCATAGGATTCCCAGGTCTAGTAATTTTGACCACGCTCTGCAATCATTGAATGCCTTATACAAGTCTGAAACTGTAGCACATTTTTTATTTTTCCTGTAGCCCCAACGATTTAGGGTTGTGTGCATAGTGGGGAAAATCTAACGTTCAGCCCCTCCACCTCAGTGCCCGCCACCCCTTGACACATATTTGTGTGTGGCACCTCCAGCAAGGACATCCAGCTGGTTTTCCCATTCGTCAAAAGTTATGTTTGCGTTTACTGATCTTATGCTCCTGAGCGCTAGAGAAAACAAACAAGGGTTTAAAGGAATCTTTCTTTGAAACTTGATTGGTTCCTTAATTTGTTAGTCATCTGTGGACCTGTACTGTCCCAGGCTGAATGAAAAGCAGAAACTAGGCTGGAAGCAAACCAACCCTTTGGGCTCAGCCCTGGCAAGTGGAATTTAAACGCTCATGTTCATCATTTTTGGACAGAGGTCTCCTTTTACTTTTATGTTTGGTTTACCTAGTGAAAGTATTTCTCTAAGCATCGGGGATCTGCCCACTGATGCCACTTCAATGACATGTGGCTGTTCCCAAAATCTTATGACCCTCTTCCCTTTTCAATGCAATGCAAGTTAGATATGTTGTAAACATATGGTAATAACTTTCACAGTGTGGCAGCTTCCTTTTCTTTCTGCCGGTTTCTTGAGACCTGCAATCTCTACTAGGACTAATGCTGTAAAGCGATGTGTCCCTTAGCCGCCATCAAGTGTGGTTGTTCTTGCTCTGCCTCATAATTTCATCCTTAAGCAGCGTATCTGCACGTTTGCTGTTGAGTAACTCTTTTATTGGTTCTTCATCACCACACCATTCTTCTGTGGCATACTCAAACTCCAAATTGGCACTGAAATAGGTTAACGCAAATATTATTGCACAGAACCTGTGTAAGTTTCACTCCATGTTCACTCGGTTTCAACTCCGCCTTAGCCAAGTTATTTGAAGACTGGCAGAGCATTTCCTGTCACTTCAGTGCTTCAGTACTGTTTCACCTCGCGATTAATGAAGCTGTATATGGACTATGTTGCTTGTTAACATATTTAATTTCAGCACTTCTAGACACTGAAATAACAAGCCTTTTTTCTGTACAATTAGCTGATATCTTCAACCTTCAAGACAAACTAACCTTTTGTTTTTTCTTTTAGACAATGAAATAGTGTGCTTCCTCAAAGTGCAATTAGCGGAAGCCATCAACCTTCAGGACAAGAACCTTTTGGCTCAAATTCAGGAAACTATGCGCTGTGTGGGTCGTTTTGATAACCGAACATGTCGAAAGCTCCTAGCATCCGTAGCAGAGGACTATAGGTAAGGCCAGTTTGCTTGCTTTTGTAATGGGGTAAGTACCGCTCTCCTGCTTTTTCAAACAAAAGTTGCCACTTCTTTGTTTCAAAGACATGAGTGACATTTTTCTGTGTATAGTTATAATCAGTAAATTTGGATTTAGATGACTACATGAGAAGTATTGGATAATCATGGCGGGCTTCTTACCATGCATAAGGGTATATGCAAGATAGCTTTCTTTATATATTTAATGTATTTGTATGCAGGCGTTAGTATTAATCATTACAATCCGATGTATCCAATTTTTTTTTTTTTTTTAAATTAAGGTTCCAAATCATTTCTATTCTTGGCCAATTTTTGATAAACTGCCCCATACTCAGGAAAATACAATACTGCCAAACGCAGTATATTTCCAATGCAGTGATTCACACAACTTGCTTGGTCTCTACAAATTCCCAACAGTGATGAGGAATTAGTTTGGAATATTTCATTTTTTTAAGTACCTTTTTAATACCATTCGATCAAATGATTAATACTGAAGACTTGCATAGAAATAAATTAAGAATGAATGAAATGTGTAAGGAAAAAAAATTCTGTCATAAACATGGACTATTCCCGTACATTTGCGGGGATCCCGGAGCACTTTTTCTTCAATTACTGCTAGTCACTCTTTAGATGGAGGTAACCACCTCAATGTCAATAGAATTAGAATTCCCTCCATTAAACAAAAAAACATGAGGCATGTCTTTTACTGCATTTTTCTGCATCTTAAAAACACATCTAATTATTACAATGTGACCACATTGCTGAACTGGCAACAGTCAGCCCCGTTTTTAATTCTAAAACGCCTATTGAGCACATACAGAGAAAAGGAAAATTAAAGAAAAAAGGAGCCTGTCATGTCGAGTTCAAGGAATGCTAGGGAAATGTACTGTTACTTTAAGGAGCCAGCACCTTCTTTACCCAGCATGCACTGTACTGGCAGTTTGCCTCCAGCCTCCATTCTTTTTTCTGGCACCTGCTGGAAGGATCTCTGAACACTCTCTGGGTTACGTTACCCAGTTTTTTTCTTAACGCTTTGTTACAAAAAGTGAGGTATTTTGGAAAATACTACATCTTTGAGGCTATTCTACATTCTTCACCCAATTTCTCATCAAAAGTGGTGATTATTTTCTCAAATTGCCTTCACTTTTCATGAAATGCCCTTCATGTGGGTGAAAAAAAACTTCATCAAACCCACATTCTGTGTTGTCTGTCTTCCTGCCTCTGAGAGTGTGAAAAAATGTTGAAGAAATCCCTAAAAGACTGTGTGAGGGCATTTGCCTGAGAGGAAAACTTGAGAACCTGCATCAGGAAGAAGAGAGAACAAGCATTGGCAAGCCAATAGGTCTCGCATTTGGGACCTTATAAGTATTTAGTTATACAGCACAATATCCTTGTTGCAACAACATTAACTGTTGCATGGTTAAACACTTAAAATGCCCCAAAGGCGAGACCTATTGGCTATGCCAATGCTTTTTTTTAAAGGAAAAGCAGTGCTACTAGGCTCCAACTGCCACGTAGAGAGAGAGCGAGAGGTGTGTGGGGAGAGAGAGAGAGAGAGAGAGAGTGGTGTGTGGAGAGAGAGAGAGTGGTGTGTGGAGAGAGAGAGAGTGGTGTGTGGAGAGAGAGAGAGTGGTGTGTGGAGAGAGAGAGAGTGGTGTGTGGAGAGAGAGAGAGTGGTGTGTGGAGAGAGAGAGAGTGGTGTGTGGAGAGAGAGAGAGTGGTGTGTGGAGAGAGAGAGGTGTGTGGAGAGAGAGAGAGGTGTGTGGAGAGAGAGAGAGGTGTGTGGAGAGAGAGAGAGGTGTGTGGAGAGAGAGAGAGCGGTGTGTGGAGAGAGAGAGAGCGGTGTGTGGAGAGAGAGAGAGCGGTGTGTGGAGAGAGAGCGGTGTGTGGAGAGAGAGCGGTGTGTGGAGAGAGAGGTGTGTGGAAGAGGTGTGTGGAAGAGGTGTGTGGAGAGAGAGAGAGGTGTGTGGAGAGAGAGAGAGGTGTGTGGAGAGAGAGAGAGGTGTGTGGAAAAAGAGAGAGAGGTGTGTGGAGAGAGAGAGGTGTGTGGAGAGAGAGAGAGAGGTGTGTGGAGAGAGAGAGAGGTGTGTGGAGAGAGAGAGAGAGGTGTGTGGAGAGAGAGAGAGGTGTGTGGAGAGAGAGAGAGGTGTGTGGAGAGAGAGGTGTGTGGAGAGAGAGGTGTGTGGAGAGAGAGAGAGAGGTGTGTGGAGAGAGAGAGAGAGAGGTGTGTGGAGAGAGAGAGAGGTGTGTGGAGAGAGAGAGAGGTGTGTGGAAGAGGTGTGTGGCGAGAGAGGTGTGTGGAAGAGGTGTGTGGAGAGAGAGAGGTGTGGAGAGAGGTGTGTGGAGAGAGAGAGGTGTGGAGAGAGGTGTGTGGAGAGAGGTGTGTGGAGAGAGAGAGAGAGGTGTGTGGAGAGAGAGAGAGAGGTGTGTGGAGAGAGAGAGAGAGCGGTGTGTGGAGAGAGAGAGAGCGGTGTGTGGAGAGAGAGAGAGCGGTGTGTGGAGAGAGAGAGAGCGGTGTGTGGAGAGAGAGAGAGCGGTGTGTGGAGAGAGAGAGAGAGAGAGAGAGAGAGGTGTGTGGAGAGAGAGAGGTGTGTGGAGAGAGAGAGAGAGGTGTGTGGAGAGAGAGAGAGGTGTGTGGAGAGAGAGAGAGGTGTGTGGAGAGAGGTGTGTGGAAGAGGTGTGTGGAGAGAGAGAGGTGTGTGGAGAGAGAGAGAGAGAGAGAGGTGTGTGGAGAGAGAGAGGTGTGTGGAGAGAGAGAGGTGTGTGGAGAGAGAGAGGTGTGTGGAGAGAGAGAGGTGTGTGGGGAGAGAGAGGTGTGTGGGGAGAGAGAGAGGTGTGTGGAGAGAGAGGTGTGTGGAGAGAGAGAGGTGTGTGGAGAGAGAGAGGTGTGTGGAGAGAGAGAGAGAGGTGTGTGGAGAGAGAGAGAGAGGTGTGTGGAGAGAGAGGTGTGTGGAGAGAGAGAGGTGTGTGGAGAGAGGTGTGTGGAGAGAGGTGTGTGGAAGAGGTGTGTAGAGAGAAAGAGAGGTGTGTGTGGAGAGCGAGAGAGGTGTGTGTGGAGAGAGAGAGGTGTGTGTGGAGAGAGAGAGAGAGGTGTGTGGAGAGAGAGAGAGAGATGTGTGGAGAGAGAGAGAGAGGTGTGTGGAGAGAGAGAGAGGTGTGTGGAGAGAGAGAGAGGTGTGTGGAGAGAGAGAGAGGTGTGTGGAGAGAGAGAGAGGTGTGTGGAGAGAGAGGTGTGTGGAAGAGGTGTGTGGAAGAGGTGTGTGGAGAGAGGTGTGTGGAGAGAGGTGTGTGGAAGAGGTGTGTGGAGAGAGAGAGGTGTGTGGAGAGAGAGAGAGGTGTGTGGAGAGAGAGAGAGGTGTGTGGAGAGAGAGAGAGGTGTGTGGAGAGAGAGAGAGGTGTGTGGAGAGAGAGAGAGAGAGGTGTGTGGAGAGAGAGAGAGAGGTGTGTGGAGAGAGGGAGAGAGAGAGAGGTGTGTGGAGAGAGAGAGGTGTGTGGAGAGAGAGAGAGGTGTGTGGAGAGAGAGGTGTGTGGAAGAGGTGTGTGGAGAGAGAGAGAGGTGTGGAGAGAGGTGTGTGGAGAGAGAGAGAGGTGTGTGGAGAGAGAGAGAGAGGTGTGTGTGTAGAGAGAGAGAGGTGTGTGGAGAGAGAGAGAGAGAGAGAGAGGTGTGTGGAGAGAGAGAGAGAGAGGTGTGTGGAGAGAGAGAGAGGGG
The DNA here is from genome assembly GCF_964261635.1 of Lissotriton helveticus. Lineage (NCBI taxonomy): Eukaryota > Metazoa > Chordata > Amphibia > Caudata > Salamandridae > Lissotriton > Lissotriton helveticus. The sequence continues at coordinate 2,086,633,805 of NC_136065.1, forward strand.
GGTGTGTAGAGAGAGAGAGAGGGGTGTGTGTGTGGAGAGAGAGGGGTGTGTGGAGAGAGAGAAGTTGAAGTTGAAAATATTTGTAAACCGCACTGTGGCCAAGCGGCTTCCTGGCGCTGGGTGATTGACGATGGCAGATGGAAGGAGCACAAGGGGATTACTGAGTAGAGAAGGCTTGGGCAAACAGGTAGGTTTTGAGCGCCTTACGGAAGTGCAGATAGGCAGTGATGGACCTAATGGTGAGTGGGAGACTATTCCAGAAGCGGGAGGCAAGAGTGGAGAACCTAGTGCCACCTGCTCTGGACTTGCGGAAACGGGGAACACTGAGGAGTGCCTGGCTAGAGGAACGGAGATTGCGGCAGGGGAGATAAAGGGTGATCATAGAATTAATGAAGATAGGAGCCGTACGGGCGCGGGCCATGAAGACTATGCATCCCATCTTGAAGAGGGTTCTCTGCAGGATGGGGAGCCAATGGAGGGACTTGAGTAGAGGGGTAGTGTGGTGAGACTTAGGAAGCCGGTAGATAAGGCGAGCAGCCTGATTCTGGATGGTCTGGAGGCGCCGCAGCTCGTAGGCAGGAATGCCCACGTACAAGCAGTTCCCGTAGTCCAACCGTGAGAGAATCATAGCCAAAACAATTATTTTAAGGGCGTCAAGGGAAAAAAAGCGAGAAATCTTGCGGATAATCCTAAGGGACAGAAAGCAGGATGAAACAACAGAGCTAACCTGAGGACGCATGGAGAGGTCCTGGCTGATTTTGATTCCCAGGGTTCTAACTGAAACGGAGGGAACCGGGGGAGGACCGAAGATGGAAGGCCAGAAGGCAGAAGTCTGAGGGTTGGTGGAACCGCCAGTCCAGGTTAAGCTTGAGGTGGTTTTGAATCATCCAATCAGAAATAAAAATAAGTGTGGTTTGAAATTTAAGAAGGGAATCAGGAGAGGGGGAGAGATCGAAAACGAGCTGAAGGTCATCAGCATAATTGTACACGGAGACCTCTATGTTGAGCAGAGAAATGATAAGGGGATAGATATAAAGATTGAAGAGAAGAGGGGAAAGGGAAGAACCTTGGGGAACCCCGCAAGACACCGGAAGGGGGCAAAGAAGCCGGAGAGACGGACAGCCTGTGTCCGGCCTTGGAGGAATGAAGCGAGCCAGGAAAGAGCGATGCCCTGGATGCCCGCTGCCCTGACACGGTCGAGAAGGATGGAGTGGTCGACCGTGTCAAAAGCAGCGGACAAATCAAGAAGCACCAGGGCTTGAGGAGAGTTGGAAATCCGCCTTGCTCTTCAGTAAGTCCAGGACGGAGAGGACCACAGATTCGGTTGAGTGGACCGGGCGAAAGCCCGCTTGATGGGAGGCCAAAAGATGGTTGTCCTCAATATAGGCCGCCCGGCAGGAGGTAATATGGCTCTCCAGGATCTTGCCTAAGTAAGGGAGCAGGGAGATGAGCCTAAAATTAACAGGGAGAGTAGGATCAGAGCCAGGTTTTTTTAAAATCGGAATGACTATGGCCGATTTAAAGGAGGACGGAACTATGCCCTGAGATGGATGCATTAAGAAGGGATGGGGGGGGTCGGGGCAACCAGAAAATCGCTCCCTTAAGATGTGAGCCGGTCCACAGTCAGCAGGGGAGCCTGACTTGACCTTCCTGAGCAAGGCAAGGAAGGATTCCTTCGAGATGGGTGGAAAGTGAGTAAGAGAGGAGGACAGAGGGGGGAGGGAAAGGGAGGGAAGAGGAGAAGATGGCAGGGAGATGTTCTGTTTGATGTTGGCAATCTTCTCAAGGAAAAAATCGTTCAAGAAAAGGCAGAGGGCTTGGGAGGGGACAGGGTTGGGATTAACTCTGTCAGATGCGGCCAGATTGTGAACGATGGAGAAAATCTCCTTGGATTTGTTAGCCGCTAATAAGATTTTACCAGAGAAGTATTCTAATTTGGCTGAGAGAATAGCTCTCTTGTAGTTATTTAAGAGAGACCTATATCGGTCCCTCAGAAGGGGGCAGTAATTGCGCCTCCCACTGACGCTCGGACTGTCTGAGAGCCAATTTAAGGGCCTTGAGATCGCTAGAAAAACATTTATTGGCTTCGTGGAGGCGACGAGCTTTAACCCTCTTGAGGGGAGCGACCAGGTCACAGGAAGCGGACAGCCAGGTTTTTATGGCGTCAACTTGAAGGTCAAGGGGAAGGTCAGATAAGTCAGGGAGGGAGGTCGCCAAGGAAGAGTGGAGAATGTGAAAGTCCACCCAATTCCAATTCCGTGCTAAGACGTTCTTGGGCATGGGGGCTTGTCAGTGACAGCAAGATCAATGGAAAAGAAGATGAGCGAGTTGTCCGACCAAGTACAGGGAAGGATAGTGATAGTAGAAATAGCCCGACTGGCCGACCATATCTGGTCGAGAGTGTGACCATGGACGTGGATAGGGGCGTGAATGTGAGAGGTGAAATTGAAGCAGCGGAGAGTGTCGGAAAAGTCTTTGGAGGTCTGATCTTCCCTAGGGTCACCAGGCCAATAGTTGAAGTCACCCAGTAGAAGAACTGACGAATTGTTGATCACAAGGGTGGCCAGCAGTTCTTGTAGGGCAGAGGGGTGTGTAGAGAGAGAGAGAGAGAGAGGGGGGTGTGTAGAGAGAGAGAGGGGTGTGTAGAGAGAGAGAGGGGTGTGTGTAGAGAGAGAGGGGTGTGTAGAGAGAGAGGGGTGTGTAGAGAGAGAGAGAGGGGTGTGTGGGGCGAGAGAGAGGGGTGTGTGGGGAAAGAGAGAGGGGTGTGTGGAAAGAGAGAGAGGGGTGTGTGTGGAAAGAGAGAGGGGGTGTGTGGAAAGAGAGAGGGGGTGTGTGGAAAGAGGGGTGTGTGGAAAGAGAAGGATGTGTGGAGAGAGAGGGGTGTGTGGAGAGAGAGAGAGGGGTGTGTGGAGAGAGAGAGGGGTGTGTGGAGAGAGAGAGAGGTGTGTGGAGAGAGAGAGAGAGAGGGGTGTGGAGAGAGAGAGAGGGGTGTGTGGAAAGAGAGAGGGGTGTGTGGAGAGAGAGAGAGGGGTGTGTGGAGAGAGAGAGAGGGGTGTGTGGAGAGAGAGAGAGGGGTGTGTGGAGAGAGAGAGAGGGGTGTGTGGAGAGAGAGAGAGGGGTGTGTGGAGAGAGGGGTGTGTGGAGAGAGAGACAGAGAGAGGGGTGTGTGGAGAGAGAGAGAGGGGCGTGTGGAGAGAGAGAGAGGGGCGTGTGGAGAGAGAGAGAGGGGCGTGTGGAGAGAGAGAGAGGGGTGTGTGGAGAGAGAGAGAGGGGTGTGTGGAGAGAGAGAGAGGTGTGTGGAGAGAGAGAGAGGTGTGTGGAGAGAGGGGTGTGTAGAGAGAGAGGGGTGTGTGGAGAGAGAGAGAGAGGGGTGTGTGGAGAGAGAGAGAGGGGTGTGTGGAGAGAGAGAAGTTGAAGTTGAAAATATTTGTAAAGCGCACTGTGGCCAAGCGGCTTCCTGGCGCTGGGTGATTGACGATGGCAGATGGAAGGAGCACAAGGGGATTACTGAGTAGAGAAGGCTTGGGCAAACAGGTAGGTTTTGAGCGCCTTACGGAAGTGCAGATAGGCAGTGATGGACCTAATGGTGAGTGGGAGACTATTCCAGAAGCGGGAGGCAAGAGTGGAGAACCTAGTGCCACCTGCTCTGGACTTGCGGAAACGGGGAACACTGAGGAGTGCCTGGCTAGAGGAACGGAGATTGCGGCAGGGGAGATAAAGGGTGATCATAGAATTAATGAAGATAGGAGCCGTACGGGCGCGGGCCATGAAGACTATGCATCCCATCTTGAAGAGGGTTCTCTGCAGGATGGGGAGCCAATGGAGGGACTTGAGTAGAGGGGTAGTGTGGTGAGACTTAGGAAGCCGGTAGATAAGGCGAGCAGCCTGATTCTGGATGGTCTGGAGGCGCCGCAGCTCGTAGGCAGGAATGCCCACGTACAAGCAGTTCCCGTAGTCCAACCGTGAGAGAATCATAGCCAAAACAATTATTTTAAGGGCGTCAAGGGAAAAAAGCCCGCTTGATGGGAGGCCAAAAGATGGTTGTCCTCAATATAGGCCGCCCGGCAGGAGGTAATATGGCTCTCCAGGATCTTGCCTAAGTAAGGGAGCAGGGAGATGAGCCTAAAATTAACAGGGAGAGTAGGATCAGAGCCAGGTTTTTTTAAAATCGGAATGACTATGGCCGATTTAAAGGAGGACGGAACTATGCCCTGAGATGGATGCATTAAGAAGGGATGGGGGGGTCGGGGCAACCAGAAAATAGCTCCCTTAAGATGCGAGCCGGTCCACAGTCAGCAGGGGAGCCTGACTTGACCTTCCTGAGCAAGGCAAGGAAGGATTCCTTCGAGATGGGTGGAAAGTGAGTAAGAGAGGAGGGCAGAGGGGGGAGGGAAAGGGAGAGAAGAGGAGAAGATGGCAGGGAGATGTTCCGTTTGATGTTGGCAATCTTCTCAAGGAAAAAATCGTTCAAGAAAAGGCAGAGGGCTTGGGAGGGGACAGGGTTGGGATTAACTCTGTCAGATGCGGCCAGATTGTGAACGATGGAGAAAATCTCCTTGGATTTGTTAGCCGCTAATAAGATTTTACCAGAGAAGTATTCTAATTTGGCTGAGAGAATAGCTCTCTTGTAGTTATTTAAGAGAGACCTATATTGGTCCCTCAGAAGGGGGCAGTAATTGCGCCTCCCACTGACGCTCGGACTGTCTGAGAGCCAATTTAAGGGCCTTGAGATCGCTAGAAAACCATTTATTGGCTTCGTGGAGGCGACGAGCTTTAACCCTCTTGAGGGGAGCGTCCAGGTCACAGGAAGCGGACAGCCAGGTTTTTATGACGTCAACTTGAAGGTCGAGGGGAAGGTCAGATAAGTCAGGGAGGGAGGTCGCCAAGGAAGAGTGGAGAATGTGAAAGTCCACCCAATTCCAATTCCGTGCTAAGACGTTCTTGGGCATGGGGGGCTTGTCAGTGACAGCAAGATCAATGGAAAAGAAGATGAGCGAGTTGTCCGACCAAGTACAGGGAAGGATAGTGATAGTAGAAATAGCCCGACTGGCCGACCATATCTGGTCGAGAGTGTGACCATGGACGTGGATAGGGGCGTGAATGTGAGAGGTGAAATTGAAGCAGCGGAGAGTGTCGGAAAAGTCTTTGGAGGTCTGATCTTCCCTAGGGTCACCAGGCCAATAGTTGAAGTCACCCAGTAGAAGAACTGACGAATTGTTGATCACAAGGGTGGCCAGCAGTTCTTGTAGGGCAGAGGGGTGTGTAGAGAGAGAGAGAGAGAGGGGGGTGTGTGTAGAGAGAGAGGGGTATGTAGAGAGAGAGAGGGGTGTGTGGGGAGAGAGAGAGTGGTGTGTGGGGAGAGAGAGTGGTGTGTGGGGAGAGAGAGTGGTGTGTGGGGAGAGAGAGAGTGGTGTGTGGGGAGAGAGAGTGGTGTGTGGGGAGAGAGAGGGGTGTGTGGGGAGAGAGAGAGGGGTGTGTGGGGAGAGAGAGAGGGGTGTGTGGAAAGAGAGAGAGGGGGTGTGTGGAAAGAGAGAGAGGGGGTGTGTGGAAAGAGAGAGAGGGGGTGTGTGGAGAGAGAGGGGTGTGTGGAAAGAGAGGTGTGTGTGGAGAGAGAGAGAGGGGTGTGTGGAGAGAGAGAGAGGGGTGTGTGGAGAGAGAGAGAGGGGTGTGTGGAGAGAGAGAGGTGTGTGGAGAGAGAGAGAGGTGTGTGGAGAGAGAGAGGGGGGTGTGGAGAGAGAGGGTGTGTGGAGAGAGAGAGGGGTGTGTGGAGAGAGAGAGGGGTGTGTGGAGAGAGAGAGAGGGGTGTGTGGAGAGAGAGAGAGGTGTGTGGAGAGAGAGAGAGGGGTGTGTGGCGAGAGAGAGGGGTGTGTGGAAAGAGAGGGTGTGTGGAGAGAGAGAGAGGGGTGTGTGGAGAGATAGAGAGGGGTGTGTGGAGAGAGAGAGAGGGGTGTGTGGAGAGAGAGAGAGGGGTGTGTGGAGAGAGAGAGAGGGGTGTGTGGAGAGAGAGAGAGGGGTGTGTGGAGAGAGAGAGAGGGGTGTGTGGAGAGAGAGAGAGGGGTGTGTGGAGAGAGAGAGAGAGGGGTGTGTGGAGAGAGAGAGAGAGAGGGGTGTGTGGAGAGAGAGAGAGAGAGAGGGGTGTGTGGAGAGAGAGAGAGAGAGGGGGGTGTGGAGAGAGAGAGAGAGAGGGGTGTGTGGAGAGAGAGGGGTGTGTGGAGAGAGAGAGAGAGAGGGGTGTGTGGAAAGAGAGGGGTGTGTGGAAAGAGCGAGAGAGAGAGAGAGAGAGAGAGAGAGCGGTAGAGAGAGAGAGCGGTAGAGAGAGAGGTAGAATGGTAGGGAGAGAGGTAGAGCGGTAGGGAGGTTGAGGAAGGAGGTATGCAAAACAAACATGTCCATTGTCTGAATAGAAATCCTCTTTGTTATGCCTCTAACAAGAATGCATTACTACAAGATATTTATTTCCATAAAATTCCCAGCTGCGGACACAAAAGAATTAATCTTTCGATTACCGGTTTCCTTTGTGCTTTCATATTATGATAAAAATACAAAAATGCATTACTCTAAATATATTATGAAATGCTTTCAAACAAAAAGTCTTTCTCAGCCGGTCTGCTTTGTTCCGTTCTAATAGAATCTAATAGCTGTCACAGTCTTACATAAACAAACAAAAACAAACAAAAAAACGGGCAACCATTGGATGTCAATCAAAACCTCATGGTGGAAACATCCATTATTCACGGTGAACTGTCTTTACCATGTGTTTTCCCTTTTGTGATGTGGACACTGGCAAGCCAAACATTCACCCCTCTAGTGATACTCAGGAGGAGGAAGTGGGCGGGGCTTTGTGATGAGATACAGTGATATTAGATAGTGACCGATGACCGGTCAGTGACAAGTGCTTCTGTAGCGCAGTAGGTGGGGGCGTCTACCTGCTGCCAGTGACACTGCGGCCAGCTCTGCTGTAGTAGTGTTTAGTGAAGCAGTTCGTCGTATTGGAGCAGGCGCAGCACAACTGGGAGAGGCGAAGGTGCTATGTGATGTGCAGTGGTACAAACATGTGGTTAGAGACTCAGTGGCATGGCGAGAAGTAAGGACTGTGTGATGAGAGAGAGAGATGCAGTGGGAAGGGAAGTAGATTGTGGCGGTGAGGTGAAGTTACATTGAGGTGGCACGGGCAGAGTAATAAATAGATACTGTCAGTGGCACAGGAAGAGGAACGCTGTGATGGTTGATAGGTGTAGTGGCATTGGGGAGGTAAAGTGGAAAAATGAGCTGTAGTGTAAGCGACAAGCGGTACAGTGTGAAAGGGAGGGGTACAGTGTGAAGCTGAGCAGTGCAGAGTTCAAGCTAGGCTTACTATGATAAGGAAAGTAGACTGCGCAGGTGATGTGTAGTGACAGAGGTAGCATGGGGACAGGAATGGCGTGACTGAGAGAACTATAGGAACATGAAGGAGGCACCGAGGCTGATCATATAGGGAAGAGACATGAGAAGCGGAGGTGAGTGAAATTACGCTTGGATGAGAGTAGAGGGAAAGGCACTGGCTAAGAGGAGAGGCAGAGTGGCAAGAGAAGTAGATTGTACAGGGGAGAGGTGCAGTCACATTCAGGAGGTAGAAGTGCAGAGTCTGAAAGGAAGCGGCACATTTCAAGTGAGCTGTAGTGACAGGAGGGCAGTGTAGAGGTGCAGTGACAATCTGGAGATAGAATAGTAGAGTTTGAAAGAAAGCGGCTCATGCCAGGGAAGCTGTAGTGATTGAAGGAGAGCAGTGGAAATCTTATCTGGAGGTGCCGGAAGTGATGCGATGTTCAGTCACACAGAAGACGATCGGGCGAGCTGTGTGCACTTCAAGCCGCAACCCGTAAGCCGCCGAGGTACGCTGTATTGTGTGTTGTGGCTGGTGTGCTGCAAGTGGGGCAGTGGCAGGAGAAATAACGGCATGCTTCATGCTGTAATCCAGGAGCCACAGTAGGCCGAAAGCTGCTGATCTGTGTGCTGCAGCTGTAAACAAGTGGGTGGGGTGGGGGAGTGCATGCGCGCGCAAGTGCACCGGCAAACACGCGAGTGGTGCGTGCGCAGCAGCGCCAAAAGTTAAAGTAATCACGCTGAAAGTTGGCAGCTGTGCACGTTCACGCTGGCGTGAAAGCAAGCTTTAGGCCAGCGGTTGGTAGCACTTTGAAATCCCACTTACTAAAAGTCGAGCAAGCAGCGCATGCGCTGCTCTTAGGCTCGACCTAAAAAGTGATGCTAGTGTTTGATCACTTTCCCTTTAGTGAAAGTGCAAGGATATAGAACATGTTCCTCTGATGATTGGTATATAAGTAAGTTGTGGCGTGTGCGTCGATGTTTCGGTCTCCTAATGTTTCAAATACGTGAGACCATCCACAGGACTAATTGCAGGTGATGATGATTATTGAAGGCCCCCAAGTAAGGTACCTCCTCCTAGCGGAGGTAAGGACTGGGAATAATTAATCTGATTAGTGCCACAACTTGTAGAAAGAGCCCAGATTTGTTTGAAGGGTCCAAGCAATGAGACTGATTCTTTCATGAAGCCACCTCGGTTGAAAAACGCGACTCAAACGGAGAGGCACAGAATGAAGCTGGTCTGCTTCATTACAACAGACCTCTACAAAGGCATATGCTTTTTAATGCACGCATCCAGAGAGGATTTAGTGCAATCATAATATTTTCTTAAACATTAAAAATCAGCGGTGTACCACTTACACACATATTGCTTCAATCGGAAATACAAATGCAAGTACTTCCCAATCTGAGCCGTGAAATAAAGGTGGGTTTTGAGCAGGAATATGGGCGGCTAAAGATCCAGACAGCCTATGAGAGCACGATATCTCTGTGTACATCTGTGCATGAGAGCGAGGCATTGTGACGCCAAAATACCTTAGCAATGAGTTTGCAGCCTTGGTTGCAAATCATGGGATGGGCTTACATTTTAGTTCTTCCGAAGACATGTTTAGATTGTTTCCATTCCAAAGCACTTAACAAGAATAAGCCAGCTGTGACAGTTGTTCGTCTTTTTATTGTAGAATATGTCTGGCCACTACACTGACCCCTTGAATGAAAGTGCTATTTTAGACAGACTCCTTTCAAACAGTATTCTCTGACCTGAACCACATCTCTGTTACCACTGCAGTGAGTTAATTTATCATTAATTCCTTCTAGCTACACACATTAAATAAGCATTTTTAGACACGCATACTTGCGGTTGTAAAGCAGCACACTTATAAATATAAATTTACTTCAGATGAAATACATTTTATAGGCTTTGTGTTCAAGGGTATGACCATAGGAATCAAGCCAGTAGTGGAAAGAGAAAAAGGTGCAGTCTGATAATAAAATGCAGGTCTGTGCTCATAACTGCCATGTGTGTGAAGCACTCTTAGAAAGAAGCATCTTCCCTTTGAATCTACCCCTCCTCTGGGGAGTTGCACCCCCTATTCATGTGAGCACTTAAGTAACTGTTGTACTCAAAGAGATGATGGATACTTCATGTAAGATAGATCAGGTTACTTTATTTAAGTTAGTTAATTAAGATATAAAGGAAAACCCCATCAGGAGCAGCTGTCCTGCTGCTCAGCCCTCACTCAACTGACATTCACAGCACACCAACATTCCAATCATCTAACATTCCACACATCATACATAAAAGCTGAGCAGCAGGGAAACACAAGTTACAACATATCTCCCTTCGTTATGGGTACAATTGCATAAAGCAATAAAATGGTTGTCAATAAGATGCACTCTAATATACATAGTCAAAGATATTAAAACAATGTACTAAAGTACAAATGGACAACACAAAACAAAATAATTTGAACACAATCCGCATTCCTTCCTGAAATGAACAACTATCTTCATCCTACATCCTTATGCCACTAATTATACAAGTTGGCCAGACCAGTATAACAAGCAAGACACAAAGGAACAAACTTAACGCAACAACTCATCCTTACTACGGGAAACTACACACACACCCAAGCATACCTCAGCATGCACACAACAAGTACAACGTAGCCGGGAAACCACGTGCACTCAACCAACCCAAACTGGACATATGCGGCAAACAACTTGTGTTAATGAGTGGCTCAACAACCTGACGCCAACTCACACGCAAGAACCATTGGGAACAAACACAACTAAAGGGTGACCATATACCACATAGCCCCCACAAACATGAGTAATGAGTCGTCTAACATCTAGAGACACTCACACACAACACCAGTTGTGTAACAACTCTTTGGTGAAACAATCACTAACTCCAAAACCAAATAACCTATGAGTGACTATATACAGCATAGCCCCCAAATAACAACCAAGGGGTGACCATGTTCTACATAGCCTCCACAAACATGAGCTGATGAGTCGCCTAACATCTAGAGACACTCACACACAACACCAGTTGTGGAACAACTCTTTGGTGAAGCAAACACCTAAACCAAAACAAAATAACCAATGAGTGACTATATACAGCATAGTCTCCAAATAACCAAGTGACCACATACTACATAGCCACTTCAAACATGAGTTAATGAGTCGAGACACACTCACACACAACATAAGCTGTGTAACAACTCTTGCCAAATAAACTTCAATACCCAAACAACGCAACCAAGGGGTGACTATATACCACATAGCCCCCACAAACATGAGTAATGAGTTGCCTAACGTCTAGAGACACTCACACACAACCCCAGTTGTGTAACAACTCTTGGTGAAACAATCACCAACACAAAGCAAAATGACCAATGAGTGACTATATACAGCATAGTCCCCAAATAACCAATGAGTGACTATATACCACATAGCCACAACCAACATGAGTTAATGAGTCGCCTGACATCCAAACACGACCCACACACAATACTAGTTGTGTAACAACTCCTAAAGAAACAATCACCAACACCAACATAGTCTTCGCACAGGAAGTAAAATATGAGACATTCCCTAGATCTCCACTCATACACAGTAGCAAGTTACACCTATCTTCAAGCATCCTTAGCATTGTACTGTTCGTCTAATTCAATGAGAATTGTTCCATCAGAGTGTCCGCAGCGTAGATCGTCTTTCATCATTAGGGCATCCCCCAGTTCCAGCCATCGATTGTAGCAACACCATGTCAACGACACCAGGTAGTATGATGGCATAATTGTTTCCCTTCACTGTTATTACCCTTATTGTCTCGTTTAGTTTAAGTCTACAGGTTGCAGTGCCTTTTGTAAATTGAAACATCGATGACTTTCGCCTTCCGCAGACACCCCTACTGTTTTCCCTTGTCAGAATTACTTAAATGGCACTCACTATCTTCGGGAATGACGGATTTAAAGTGACATTATGAGTCACAAAGTTCACTGTCCCGCTCCAACTCCGTGACGTGTTATTTTCCCAGGCGCGTTGCCTTTCTCTGACGTGTTGCCTAGTTACACAATGTTATTCCAAGATGGCCGCTACGTGGCGTGATTGCATCACTACTACTTGTGACGTTTGAGGTCTCTCCAGCTTCCTCAGCGCTACTGTCTCTTTAAGAAAGATGCCGCTGTGCAGAAAATCCAAACGGTGAGTGAGAAGTCAGCTCGTGCGTCTCCGCTCGAGTCACTGCTGTTTCAAATTTCGAAAGACGCTTCTGCTCTCTGAAACCCCACTCCATACGTTGCTGTTGAACGATCACAAATCGCCTCAAACGCCGATCATATTTTGTTGTTAACGTCTAACAAAATCACTTTACCATGGGTCATTTTGCGCTACAGTTTCCAAACACAAAGCGGCTATAACCTCTGTTTGTCAACAGTTGCTCTTGCTCCTTTTAACTAAAACAGTGCACTTCCTTTTTAATAGTCACAGCGCTAGTTCTTCCTCTTTTTTAACAAAAACAGAGCACTTCCTTTTTTAACAGTCACAGCGTTAGTTCTGTCTCTGTCTTTTTTGACTGTCCTAGCGCTAATCTCTTCTGCCTTGACAAAATTTCATTCTTTTTCAACATTGACAGTGCTAATCTCACAGCGCTGCTTATCTCTTGTGCCTTGTCAAAGTTTAATTTTCTTTTTGAACAGTCACAGAGGTAATGTCATTTGCCTTATCAAGATGACAAATTCTGATCTTCAGGTAGAGTACAGTGATACTCCACACTTCTGTTGGTAAATTAAACAAATCCAATCTGTCAAACCTTAGTTTCAGGGCGACCGATGTCAGGGTCACTGATGGGGTTTGTTTGCCAGTCACACACGCACTTTTCATCAAAACTTAAATTTTCTTTTTTACCTTTAGTCTTCTTTCTCCCTCTTCACCGGTACTTTATCTTTTCTTTCCTTGGCAAGAATGAAGTTTTCATATAGTCTTTTTCCTTTGCACGCGTTGATTCTTTTCAGAAAAGTCCCCAAATGTCGCCAAAATGTTGTACTCAAAGAGATGATGGATACTTCATGTAAGATAGATCAGGTTACTTTATTTAAGTTAATTAAGATATAAAGGAAAACCCCATCAGGAGCAGCTGTCCTGCTGCTCAGCCCTCACTCAACTGACATTCACAGCACACCAACATTCCAATCATCTAACATTCCACACATCATACATACAAGCTGAGCAGCAGGGAAACACAAGTTACAACAGTAACCTAGCTCCTGGTATCTTTGTTAACAAAACAAGGAGCTTTATTGTTTTCTTAAGGCGTTGTGTTTTGTTTTGCCACCTTCCTTAGAAAAAAATACCGGTCATATGTTTACCTTTTGATAATTTGGAGCAGCCAATAGTTAGTAGGTGAAAAAGTTAGTGTAAGTTTGTCAGTTGTAGCATGGCAGTTATTCCTCTGCTCTAAAAATAATTCTAAATCCACTTAGGCAGCTCTAAAATACTGTTAACTTTTTAACATGTTTAATGTTTTAGAGTTTGTTTCAAGTGGGAGGAAAAATACCGGATTTGACTGCTTTTCCTGACATTTTTGTGAAATCAGCTGGGTGGCAACCCTAGAGCCTCTGTTAGTCATTGGGTAAATGAATCAAAATATTGGTTATATATACCACATGTTTAATACATGGGTGTGGTTTTATGGGAAGTAGCACCTGCTGATTGATTTAGTTAGATTTTTTTTTTTCCAACACGTGTTTGTTTTTAAGATGTTGAAAAACTACAGTACCATAAAACATCTGCGGCAAGTAAGGCAGCGAGGCCGAACCCCCGGTGAGTATAAGACACCATAAGACACCATTACAATTCTACTGGCAGCAAGGATCCCATGATAATATCTTACAGTAAACATTGGGTGGAAATCAAGAAGAGAGGAGGATGCCTAGATGTGTTGAGGGAAGGTTGTTCCAGGATGTGGCGGCTTAGTAGAAAAATTATTCGTGTCCTACTCTGCTTCTGTGGATACGTGGTGTGTGCGAGCAAGTGAGCGTGATCCTTAGTGAAGTTGTCTGGTGGGTTGCTGGAAGTAAAGCCGGTGATTGAGGTATGCAAATCCTGTGTTGTGGAGTGACTTGAATGTGTGTTTGAGAAGTTTGAACTGACAGCACTTTTGGATGGGGAGCCAGTGGTGCTCTCTGAGGATTGATGTGGTGTGGGATTGGCGCGGGATGTCGAGGATGACTCTGGCATTGACGTTTTGGATGCTTTTGTAGTCCGTGAAGATGTGTTTGGATGCTGGTGTAGAGTGCATTGCTGTTGTCCAATCAGCTTGTGATTATGGCCTGCGTGATGGTACGTCTGGTATCCAGTGGGAGCCACTTGAAGATTTTACATAACATGCAGGTGATTTGGTAGCATGCAGAGGTGACTGCGTTGATGTGGGACTTCATGGTGGGGTTGGTATGCATGATGAGTCCTAGGTTCCTAGCCTGCTTGGTTGTTGTTGGTATCTGGTCTGAGTTTGGCGTGCCACCAGGTGGAGTCCAAAAGTGAGTTCTTATTTCAGAAGATCAGCACTTCATTTTTGTCAATGTTGAGCTTGAGTCGGTTCTCTTTCATCCAATTGGCCACGCTAGTCTTTCACTGTTTAAAGTTTGTCTTGGTGGTCATCTGAGAGGATAGAAAAATGAGCTGGGTGCCATCAGCGTAGGAGATGTTGATTCCGTTGAATCTGATGATGTTAGCCAGAGGAGTCATGTATATGTTGAAAGGTGTGGTGCTAAGTAATGATTCTCTGCATGACTCTACAGATGAGGTCCTTGGGTTCTGATATGATACGGTGTGAGCCTGACTTGTGTTCTTCCGGAGAGGAAGGTAGCTGTTCATTTGAGTGTTTTTGTTCCTTGTATTCCCTCTGTATGTAGTCTGACGATGAGTGTGCGGTAGGAGAAGGTGTCAAAAGCGAGGTTGAGGACGATGAGCTGTCACATTGTTGAAGATGGTGCGTATGTCATCTTTGGCAGTGATGAGGGCTGTTTTGGTGATGCTGCTGCTGTTTCGGAATCCTGAATGTGAGTTGATTAGGAGTTTGTTGCATTCTATGTGGTCAGAGAGTTGTCTGTTGATTGTCTTTTGCATGACTTTGGCTGGGAAGGGGAGCAGTAATATGGTTCTGTAGTTACTGGGTCGGCTGAGGGTTTTTTGAAGAGGGCGTTGATTTCAGCGTGTGTCCAGCTATCTTAAAACGTGGCTGTCTTGAGGGAAGTGCTGATATTAGAAGTGAGTGCAGCACTGATTGTGGTTATTCCTCGGTTGAAAGTCTGTGGGCGCACCTAAGTGGATTGTCTTCATTATTGCTGCAGTGTCCTCAATTGATAGAGGTTTCCATGCTGTCAGTTGGTAGTCTGGCTGATAAGGTTAGCACGCTAGGGAGGTCGATGGGCGGTTGCTGTAGATCTTGGTGGTTTTTTTTGTGATAGAAGTCAGAGAGATTGTTGCAGAGTTCTTGTGCAGGGGAGATGATGTTGGTTGCGACTATTGAATTAGTGAATTAGTGAATTTGTTGACTATTTCAAAAAGTTCCTTGCAGTTGGAGGTGAATTCGATTCTCAGTGTCTGGGCCTTTTTCCCTCTCTTTCACTTGATGGTGACAGTGTCTAAGTTCGGCTTTGTAGATGTTTCTTGCGGTGGTTCCTCTGGCAGTTCTCAATTTCCTTTTGAATTGTTTGCAAATTCTCTTGGACTCTCAGATGTCAGTGTTGGACGAGCTAGCCTGGTTGATCTTTTGGGTCTGGTGTTTTTCAGGGGCGCCAGGGTATTGCCACATGTTGAAGTTGTTTGTGTCGTTGGTAGAGTCTGGGTAGTGTAGTTGATGGGCGTTGGGCCTTTCCAATTCTGTAACTTAACTCCAGCAGCTGCTTGGGGTGTTGCTAAACTACGTAGGGGTGGTTGGTGGCCCTGTTGTGTGCAAGTGGATGACGCTATACAAGGGGGCCTGGGATAACTAATTTTGTCTCTAGAAGCTCAAAACAATCTGGCATTGGTTACTGGCAAGAATCGAACGATTCAAGCTATTTATTTACTAGGCTTCCAGATTTGTTACGCAGATCTATTTAAGCCAATACTTCATAGACAATCAGAAATGGATATTAAAAAAATGTACTCTTATGAAGTACTTTCCGAAACTGGGGATTTCCCAACATAAACTTATTCGTCACAGGAGAAAAAACGAAATGCCCAAACTTCGCATCAAGGATGTGGGAATCGGGGGGGCGTGGCTAGCCGAGCTGCGAAATGGCCGCTTGGTGAGTGGGCTCCGCCGGCTACGTTTTGAAATCCTTTTATAATCCTTCTCCGTGCTCGTGTGCACCCCCGCCCGCCCTGGGGGCTTGACCGATCACACTCGCCGATCCTGTTGCTGAAGTTTGGGGCGTGAAATCCACCGGACGGCGGAGAAATCGCTGACCTCGGCCCGCCCGACCTGAATGCAGGTGAGGCCGCGGGGCTGTGGAGCTGGAGCCTGGCAGCGGCGCGCTGCTGTGGGCCGCGGCTTCGGAGGCCTGTATGAATCCTTTAATCGGGGAGGCAGAAGCCGGCAGCGGAGGGGCCGCCAGGGAGGCGTAAACTGGCGACCCACAGATACGCCCAGAGGAGACCGGCATACTGCGGGCTGGCGAGCGTAGATGTGAAGGGCTTCTCCCGGAGAAGGCAAGACCGGCGAAAATCCTGGTAGGGAGCTGCCATTGCCCTGAGACCGGCGCGGGACCGGCTTGGAGACCTGGAGCCGGCCTCGCAGAGTGGCCTCGCACGGCGGTACTCCGGATCTGCACCAGGTACGCCAGAGACGCCTTCATTTGCACGCGTGCAGCCGGAGGGCGCCTTGAGCCCACTGCCGATCGCTCATACACTCACGCGCTTTGAGCCCGGAGACACGGGGAAACAGGAGCTACAGGTTGCGGACTTAACCCTGCGAAATGAGACTATCATCAGCTTAGTTCGGAGCCACCATTTGGTAAGCACGGTGAGGTCGGCGCTGCCGCCATTTTGTTGATTGGTCGCACCTGGAGCTGCGAGCACCCGGCTGGGTGACTCTGATGCGGAGCTGTGCTTGGGGAGTGCATAGCAGCCTGTACCATTGTGTTCTTTCTTGCTGGAGTGTACTACGTCCGGGGACACGCACACTGCTGCACGTTCTCGAGAATTGCCTAAGAGGGTCGCAAACTGCATATAACCTGCCGCCATTATGGGAGGGAAACATGAAGCTAGGCAAGCCAAAATCAGCTTCGACAATAAGAGACCACCCAAGACCCCAACACCCGACATGGCTGGAGGAGAATCGTCGTCGCAAGGTGCACCAATGGACATTGATTTTGGAGCACTTATCATGGAAGTCCGGTCAAGCTTGAAGAGTATAGACAGTAAATTGGATGCCATGTCAGAACAACTAGAAGCAGTCAAGTCAAAGGTGGGCGCTCACGAGACCAGGCTGGATTGTTTGGAAAACAGACAGACTGAATGCTGCGAATTTCAAACGCAAGCCAAGAAACATATCACGAACTTGGAGAAAGAGCTTGACAACCTACGCGCAAAGTCGGATGATTTGGAAGCGCGCTCCCGAAGGTCTAACGTGCGCATTACGGGCATTCCAGAGACGGCGAATACTGGTAAGATGGAGACCTTCGTAACTGACCTACTCCATGAACTCTTTGACCCGGCCCTGTCGCCGGTCTTCACGGTTGAGAGGGCTCACAGGTCGCTTGGAAAGAAACCGCCGGTGGGTGCACCGCCGCGTCCCATACTTGCCAAACTGTTGAATTATCAGGACAGGGATCTAATTCTTAGGCTGGCTAGAGAGAAAGGCAAGATCACGCACAAGGGGAATAATATCTCCTTTTACCCGGATTTTACCCCTTTAGTACAAGCGGCTCGAAAGGAATTTATACCGGCCAAGAAGATACTGATGCAGTCTGGTGTGCAGTATTCCCTGCTCTATCCTGCGAAGCTGAAGGTGCTCCATGACAATGAAACGCACTTCTTCACGGACGCGAAATCCGCGCTCAAATTTGCGAAACACATCGCTGGCCCGGGGGCCAGACGGAAATCCCCCAGACTAGAGGAGACGGCCGAGCAACTCAGCGACAATGACTAGGCGAATTGGGCCTCTATAGTCTACTCAGCTGCGGGTCCTGATGCCCCCACGCCTTGGACTGGTGTACGGAGACACCCCTGCATCTTTTGCTGGCACATTTACATTGGACTACAGGTGGGGTAAGACATGGCTTGGCCAGACACTGTCCATTTGGGTTTGCCCTGACCTTGAACTTTACGCGGCTATGCCAGAGATGGGGTTGGTCGACCCGGGGGCGGGGGGGGGGGGGTTGCAGTCACGGAGACATACTACTTGAATGTAGCCACCCCGCTAACACGGGGGTGTATGCTGGGTGCACCACGTCCCCATGGGGTGTATCCCTTTGTTTCTAGGTTTGGTTCAATACCGCACTATGCGCGTGTTCTTAAGGGGTTTATCACGACCTGATTGGGGGGTTGGTGAGGGAGGAGGGTGGTGGGGGAAGTTCCATAAGTTGTTGTTTGTAACTCTACATTGGTGCACTGAGAACTGCTTCATAACTACTTTTTCGAGTACGGGGAAAAGTTGTGTGCTGCGGGCTGGATTTGGTAAAACCGAGGCAAAACTATTGATGGGTGGATTGCAGTCCTGTTTGTATCTTTATAATGGGGGAGGTTAAACTGTGGACCTGGAACATTAGAGGCCTGGGGGACTACAAGAAGGCTCGTCTGATGCACGGTACACTGGTCCGGCATGGAGTGGACATTTGCTTCTTGCAGGAGACTCACCTCAATACAGTTCCTTCGCCTCGACTTCGTAATGCCAGATGGTCAATGGTGTACTCTTCTATCTATTCGAATTATGCTAGGGGGGTGGCTATTCTTGTACGCAGAGGGCTGGACTGGAGAGAGCAAAAATGTGTGCAAGATAAGGATGGGAGGTATGTCATCTTACTGGGAACCTTACTGGGTCGCCCGATAGTGTTGACTGCTATATACGGTCCTAATGTAGATGATCCAGATTTCTTTCGAGGCTTATGGGCACAAATTGCATTGCTTGATTGCCATTCGGTGGTTATTGGAGGTGATTTCAATGTTGTGCTGAATGATGTCTTGGACCGAAGGGGGGTGGGTAGGCCCACACATGCCAGATCTAGACAGGCTGTCCTAGACATAATGGAGGAGGGGAGGCTGTCAGACGTGTGGAGGATTAGGCATCCTGGGGAGACAATAGGCACCTGCATCACGTGTCATCAGTCTGCCTGGTCTAGGTTGGATTTCTGGCTGGTATCGCCTGAGGTGGCAACATGGGTGGAGGCGGTCGAAATCCAGGCTAGGTCCCTATCGGATCATGCTCCATGCATGTTGAAGCTGTGTCTACCTGATGCCATACATAGGGAATTTACATGGCGCCTGCCCCCACATGTCCTATCCGATCCGGTATTTGTCGAGGAGATCAGAGGTGACATACTTACCTACTTTGCTGAAAATACCGGTTCGGTTTCATCAGAAGCCATTGAATGGGACGCCTTTAAGGCGGTGATACGGGGGCAATGCATAGCTAGACAGGCGGGGGTGTTAAGGTCTATCCGTGGAACCCTGGCCCAACTGGAGCGGGAACTGAGGGACCTAGACGAAGCCTTTTGCCGAGACCAGTCCTTGCGAATGGCAGGGGAATTCAAGTCTAAACTTCTTACCTTTAACGAGGAGGCGGAGCGAGAGGTGCGCTTCCTCGGAAAACGAGCAGAAGCCCGTAGATATGGCGAAGGAGACCGGCCTAGCAGAACCCTGGCCAGATTGATAGCCCCCCGCACACAATCGCATCATATACACGCTATACACAACACTGAGGGGTCCCTGGTTCTTGGCCAGGAGGCTGTTCTGCACGCCTTCACAGAATTCTACACGTCTCTATACACCACCAGACAACCCGAAATCCCAGCGTCCCTGGAAAGTTTTTTGGATTCCATTGCCTTAGTTTGGTTCAATAATAACCATAGACAATATATGGACCTCCCAGTAACTGTTCAGGATATCATGCAGGTGATAAAAAGTATGCCGGCCGGAAAGGCTCCTGGCCCTGATGGTCTGACAACGACCTTCTATAAAACATATGCGGAAGAACTGGCGCCGAAATTGCACTCGGTGTTCGTTGAGGCCCTTGAACTGAACTCCCTTCCTGACTCCATGCACGAGGCTTTAATTATCACGCTATTGAAGCCGGACAAAAATGAACTGTTTCTAGACTCCTACAGGCCCCTCTCCCTGATCAATGTGGACGCTAAGATCTACGCCAAAATCATTGCAGATAAATTACAGCCACTGTTGCCGATTATCGCACTCCCTGACCAATCCGGGTTTATCCCTGGTCGTGCCACATCCCATAATTTGAGAACCATATTTTCAGTCCTACACTACTTGCACCCCTCTGTACAGGCGGCGGTGGTGTTCCTTGACGCCACTAAGGCATTCGATTCTTTGGAGTGGCCTTACCTATTCAGGGTCCTGGAGCGGATGGGATTCAGTCGTAACTTCATTACCCTAATCAGACTCCTATACAGTGCGCCTAGGGCCAGAGTAAGTGTCAATGGCCTTGTCTCCAAACCCTTTGGGATCTCTAGAGGGACCAGACAGGGCTGCCCGCTGTCCCCTCTCCTGTTTGCCATCGCAATGGAACCGCTTGCGGCCAGAATAAGGCAACACCACACTGCAAGGGGAATTGGCTTCAGCTCGCGGAGTTTACTAATTTCGCTATATGCGGATGATGTCACCTTATATGTCATAAATCCCGAAGATAACATGAACCTGCTGCTCCGTGAATTTGTACGCTTCGAAGGCCTAGCAGGAGTGTCCATAAACTGGGCGAAATCTGTTGCATTCCCCCTCACTGACGGGACATGTAGGCCGTCACCAGACTACCCCCTGCGTTGGGAAACTGACGCGGTTAAATACTTGGGAATCTGGATTAGTCGGGATACCCAGGAGCTGTGGTCTCTTAATTTTGGTAGAGCAGTGGACTGGCTTGAGAGGAAAATTGAGGTCTGGAGTAAATTGCCCCTATCTCTGGTGGCGCGTATAGCATTGGTTAAAATGGTGGTGCTCCCCAAATTCCTATATCTGTTTGTTAATGTTCCACTACCTATGACTGCGCACTTCCATGCGAGAGTCCGATCCCTGCTGCTACAGCTGGTTTGGGCCGGGAGACAGGCGAGAGTATCTTGGAACCTTCTCACGCTCCCGCTAAAGCAGGGAGGCCTAGGAGCTCCCGATTTCAAGCTCTACGCCCTGTGCGCTCAGGCGCAGTTTCTGCACTTCTGGGCCTTCCCCACCCCTTATCAACCACACGTAGCGGTGGAACTCGCGGTAGCTGCCCCACTGCCACTTCGTGTGGCACTTTATGGTAAAGTTAAGCGACCCTCCAAGGATGTGGACACGGTAGAGATGATACGATGGTCCTGGCGAGAATTACAGACCAGGGCGGGCCTCCCCTTACTTTACGCGCCTGCTATCCCCCTACGAGGCAACCCGTTGTTGCCCTGCCTGAGTACTAGAGGCGGCAATCTCACGATCCGGGGGCGCAGACTGCATACATTTGCGGATTTATACCCTGAGGGCGTTTTCCTGGCATTGACGGCAAGTGCAGATGGCGTACCTGACTCCTTTGCGGATACGCTGCTGTACCACTCCCTTCGTGAATCCTGTAAGAAATTAGGATCCCAATTCCCAGAAGAACCGCCGGCACTGGAAGCCCTTAACAATCTCCTATCCAGGCCTTCCCCCAAAAAACTAGTGTCAAGACTATATAATTGTATGCAGGAGCAGGCCCCGATAGCAACATCCGGGGCTAGACAGACTTGGGGTGCAGACCTGGGGGACCAATTGACTGATGACGTGTGGGGATATTGCTGTGCACAACTCACGGCCCTATCTCCCAACTACCGTTTGAGGCTGATCCACTTCAAGTTTCTGCACCGGTACTACCGCACACCGGCTTTGCTACACCGCATGGGCATACGTGAGGATGCCAACTGCTGGAAGTGTGGAGGGTCGGATGCGTCCTTCCTTCATGTGGCGTGGAGCTGTCCCCAGCTGAACAAATACTGGTCTGATGTCTTTAATGCCATTAACCAGATTTTACATAGAACGGATGCACCATCACCGCTCCTGGGCCTGCTGGGATATGTCAGAGGCACTGACCCTGGTGACAGAAAGCTGCATGCGCTACTTCTCCTGTATGCCAAACGCCAATTATCATTACACTGGGGCAGGAGAGTCCTTCCATTATATACTGATTGGTTAAGGGACGTCACGTACGGACATACACAATTAACCACATATTGGGAAACAATGCCAACTGCTTCCAGGCCTAATGATATATGGGAACCCTTCTTATGCTGGACTAGGGAACGGGAGGGCTCTGATGCGGCTGATGGTGCGGAGGATGTGGATGTGTCAGATGATATGGGTTGAGCGACGAGGGGCAGAGGTGGGGTTGATACCCTTGTGTCTGGTGCCGCTTGGATGTGCGCTGTGAGATGAGACAGGCCCCGATTCCCCAGTTAGTGCCGTACTCCGCGACCAGTGGTTAATAATCTTCTCTATATCCCCCAGGGCCGTAGGATCCTATAGCCCCCCCTCCCCTCCCCCACCGCCCTGGATCCCCGGGTTGGGGACCTGGTGCGGAAGACATCGAATCCCACAAAGTTTCTAGACACTCGTAAGTAGATGACCAGCGCGTGGGCGCACTGCCCCACATGTGCGTATGTACCGAATGAATGGTTTTTCTCAAATGCACCGTTGTTTGTTGTTCAAGCTTTACTTTTGTCCATTTGGACTAGTTGGGAGAAAATTGTGCTGTTAGTCGTATGCTGTGAATCTGCTGTTTTCACGAGCTGTGTTCAGATACCAGCTTTGGAACAGCCTCAGACCCTCCATATTTAATTGTCAGGCTACAGCACAGATAAAATGTAAGGCCAATAACCGCGCTATGGTTACACTGTTTGAATACATGTCATTACATTTGAGTTTACTTGTGCAGTGGATCGCTCATCCGGGGATGCGGCCCCCTGCTAAGCCGATATACTGTTGATTTTCAGATGTACATTTCATCGCGGCCTGCCTCCGGGTTGTTGGCGTGACGCAGTGTATCTGATCTCCTCATCTGTTTTATATACATGTCTTACAATAAAAAAAAAAAAAAAAAAAAAAGGATGTGGGAATCAAATTCGTTGTGCAATGCCCTTCTGATCGATTGGTCGAAAAGTTTTCTCTATACAATTAATCCAAACCCATTAATTCCAGCAGTACTAATCAAGTTCAATTAATCGGATGCCTTAAGCATTCTAGTAGCACCAGAGTGGCCCAGACAGTGGTGTTATTCAGAGCTACTCCACCCATCCATCAGACCCCACAAGAGGTTGCTGTGCAAACACAACCTCCTCTTGAAGATGTAAGGGAAGATTTTTCACTCCAATGCACACTCCTTCAATTTGGGGGTATGGCTCCTGAAATAATTCACTATGGTCACTTAAACCATCCTCCAAACTGTATAACCGTTCCCAAGGAAGCAAAAGTCTGAGCATGAGCATTTTGCACTTCTGGTGTCTTCAGAATAACAGTGATCCAATTAAATGCCAAGATTTTGTCATTTTACCATATCTGCTTCATTTGGCATGATCAAAATGACCATTTAACTCGATAAGAGTACATTTCGCTGCCATAACAGCCTTTGGAAAAGGACAGAATCAAAGATCCTTCTCTATTACACCAGTTGTTTAGGCCTTCTTAGAAGGATTGAAAAAGACTCTTCCTCCAATGAGACAGCCTGCTCCTCATTGGGAGTTAAATCTAGTTTTATACAAATTAATGACTCCTCCTTTTGAGCGCATACATAAGACCTCAATGCAGCACCTTACCTGGAAGGTAGACTTTTTAGTAGTGATTGTCAGCAAGAAGAGTTAGCTCTTTCTTCTGTAGAACCATTTATAGTGTTTCATAGAAATAGTGTAGTAGTAAGAACTCTTTGTTGCCAACCGTTGTGTAAGATTTTCACATCAATTTCACTTCTGGTATTTTTCAGTAACCCTTCTTCACCAGCAGAAAGGACTCTTCGCTTCTTAGAGTTTCGAAGAGTTCTGCGGTAATATTTAGACAGAACTAAAGAAATTCACAAACTACAGCTAAATGGATAGTTTATTGCATTACTCAGTTACCAATTGGATATAACAAGCACCTTCCAGGTAAACCTAGAGCTCATTCTACTCGTAGTAAGGCTGAATCAGTTGCCTGTATAAAATACGTCCCAATTGCAGAAATTTGTAATGCAGCTACATGGAAATGGGTCTATACTTTTGCTAAATGTTATTGTTTAGATGAAGATTCAAGTTCTGATTCTTTGCTAGGCCATGCAACTTTAAAAATCAGTTTAATTAGAGATGTCCTTATTTGCCACACGTCTGCTTAAGACTACATCTAAAATCTGTTATTGTTTATAGCTTTATATTGACAATGAGTTAGGGTTATGCTTGCTACTCTGTTCTCTGTTTATGACTTATCAGTGAGGATCCCATGATGCAGAAGAAGATACTTACTTGTATTTCTCATTCTGCATTGTAGGTCCCTCAATGAAGTTATGAACAACCCTCCCTCCCGTCCTGCATGTCAATACATTTGCTATAATTTTTCTTTTAATCCGTTGTTGCCATTTAAAAAGAACTGGGACTGGGACGCAAACTGCCAGTACAGTCCATGATGGAAAGGGAATCTGCTGGCTCCTTAAAGTAACAGTGCATTTTCGTTGCAGTGCTTTAACTCTTGACCTGACACGCTCCTTTTTTTCAGTTTTCTTTCTCTGTGCTCAGTAGGCATTTTAGAATTAAACCCAGGGTTGCCTTTTGTCAGGTGCAGCAATGTGGTCACATTATATTGGTTGTGTATTTTTATGGTACAGAAAGATTTCGTAAAAAGCAGACCTGTCATGTTTTTAGTGGCGTTAACTCTAATTCTATGGAATTTGAGGTGGTTACCTCCATGAAGAAACAGTGTTCCGGGATCCCTGAAAATGCACAGGAATATTCTCTGTTTATGACTTCAGTGACCATACCTACGATGCAGAAATAGGAATACAAGTGAGTAACTTTTCCTTTGTGTGTGTGCATTTATACATGGTGAGAAACTCACCATGATTGTCAATATTATGTATACTTTCAGTAATTAAGAAGCACCAGATATCCCTCTAAAACAATTGTTCTAGAATGTTGACAAGCAGTGTATTACCAGTAACAAAAAACTTTTACTGTTGATACACACAACGTCTTCCCAAATCTCTAGTCTGTTTCCACCCACTCACCACCCAAAACCCCACTTTTTTCCGTATCCTGTCTTCAACAATGGTCGCCTACTTACCTGTCTCGTTCTTTATATTTATAGTGTTGGCTTTGAAATTAATTATTAATTTAAGATGTATTATTCCTATCCTTTCATTTATTCGTATTTAATATGCATTCTATTGAGCTTGCTCAAAGGCTGTAGCAGCTGAAAGTACTAATAAAATCTGACACTGTCGATTTGGTCAGAGAAGAGAAAGTTCCAATTCAAACCACAAAAAAGGACATTACCCCTACCAAAACAAATCTACAGAACAGGCCATTAAAACAAACAACTTATTAAAGAAATGTTTGGTAAGTAAATATAGTACAATAGTGGAATTTCATCTGCAGGATCAAAACAAGCATTGGCATAGCCAATAGGGCTCGCCTTTGGGAACTTATAAGTGTTTAGCTAGAGATATTTGGAAAGAAATTGAGTGAGAGTGATATATTTAAAGGAAGCGAGGGAGAGAAGGAGTGAAACTGAGAGAGGGGAACAGATAGAGCGTGTTATGAAGAGAGTGACCACAGGAGGGATGAAAAGAAATAGAGGATGAGTGCCTGGGTGATGGCTAGACAGAAAGAGAGACGGCAGAAGATTAGATACAGAGATGAAAAAAAAAGAGCATCAAAGAGACAAGAGGAAATGGTGAGAGGAAGAGTGGAAAGAGATAAACAGATGAGCAGAGAAAGAAGAAATGAAAGGGTGACAGAGGAAGTACGAAAGGGAGATAAATTAATATATAGGAATGGGGAAATGAGTAGAAAATACATGAAAACTAGCGCCTATAATTTGGCTAGAAGCTTCGTGGCCCTTCAGACGCAACACAACCTTCCCATGGGCGCTGTCCAGATATCCACTTCAATTCAATTCAATGATCTTTATTTCGTTGCATAGCACATAAAAGATATACAATAATACATTATAAAAAAAAATCATTATACCGTACCAAAAAACAGTAATCAATACTACATGTCATCATTTTAGAACAATCTGCCATTGTTTAGGATTATCACAGGATTTAAATAAATAGTTTAAAACGCATTATACAATGTTAAAATGTCATTAAATCAAGTCAAAATTTATAACATCCAAGGCATAAAGTTTAAAAAAATGACAACCTATAAAACTTAAAAACATAATCCGTGGTTTGAACAGGTCCAAGAGGGATACAGTTTAAAATGGAAGAGACATTTTTAATCTAATGAAATTTACAGCCAGAAGAAATCTAATAATTCCAAACACAATTGCTTGGCTGGTATCTGTTTTTAAGATTCTGCCAGCTTCCTTATGGAATCTAGAGCCAATGATATAGCACAATGGCTTTATCCAATTTTTCCTAGGTATACTATAACTAGGGCAAAAAAACAATATGTGTAAAACGTCTTCCCTTATATTGTTAGAACATAAGGTACAGTAATCGCTATTTGTCTTCCCCCAGCTTTTCTCTGTTACTTTGGTTCTCAGTGTTCCATATCTGAATTTTAGGTATAGGGTTTTGGCCAGCGGCGGCTGAACCTCATCAAGAAATGTTTCAAAACACGCCGCGTTTTTAACCATTAAGAATGTTTTGGTTAGAGGGCCGTGTGTCCTAACATACGCAGAGTCGTGGCTCACATAAGACCAGAAGGATAACTTAACGATTTTCTTGGAAGCCGTATTTAAGGACTCCGGCTCACTCCAAAAGTGTGCTAGTCCTAGTTTGGATAACCACACTCTTACATGCTTAAACCAATAAATTCGGTTACCACTATCTAGGTCCAGAACTTCTTTCAACCCACTTTTGTAATCAATCAGTTCGGGTGTTGTCCATAATCTAACCCATAATAATAGTGGTCTCAACATTGCGTGCTGGTCAGTATGCTTAATGTTTAGATCTAGAAATAAGGGTACCAATGGGGTGGTGTTGGGAACTTTTAATAGTCCCCTGATAAACTTGTTTTCCAGTGTTTCAAAGGTCTTCTTACATACTGGTCCCCAAAGTTCTGCCCCATACAAAACAGCTGATTGGACCTTATACCTAAAAATCTCCATTGCTGGGGTTACTGCCTTGTTCACACTGTTATTGTGTCTTTTTAATATTGGGAGACAGTTTTGTTTGAACACTATTTTAGATTTTTCTAGCGGAGGTCTCCATCCCATAGTTGAATCTAATAATACCCCTAAGTATGTAAAACTCTGTTCGTAGTCAAGCTTGTGACCATTTAGCATTAGGTTTTTTTTAAAACTTTTATGAGGGTTTAGTGCCATATATTTGGTTTTTTTTGTGTTAATCTCTAACCCTTTTAAGGTACAATATTGCTGGAACCTGTCTAATAAGATCTGTAGTCCCCTAGGAGTCTGTGAAATGAGAATCGTGTCGTCTGCGAAAAGGAGGGACGGTACACGTTCCCCTCCCAATCGAGGCGAATCATTATCACAATCCTCCATATAAGCCGCAATATCATTAACAAAAAGGGAAAAGAGTGTGGGAACAAGTACGCATCCCTGGCGTACTCCCCTTTTTATTGGTTTTGGGTCTGTAAGTTCCCCGTTAGGGCCCCACCTGACCTTAGCGTAATTTTCCTGGTGAAGGCCCATCACCAGTTTTAAAAGTTCCCCGGAAAGTCCCTGCCTTTCCAAGGATTTCCAAAGTAGGTCACGGGGTATTAGGTCAAATGCTGCTCGTAAATCTACAAAGGTCACATACAAGTGGCCCTTCTGAATGATGACATATTTCCAATACAAGCAGCATAACCTTAAAACCTGATCTATGGTCCCAGTTTTTTCCCTAAACCCTGCCTGATATTTTGATAAAACGAATTCTTCGTCTAACCACGTATTTATACGATTTAATATATGCCTGGCATATATTTTTTGAGTTATGTCTAAAAGACTGATGGGGCGATAGTTGGCAGGATCGCCTCTATCCCCCTTTTTAAAAATAGTGATAATTTCTGCACCATCCCAAGTTTCTGGCATTTGATCACCAGCCGCAATAGCGTTAAATAAATGGTTTAGATATGGTGCCCAAACGTCAGTGTTATGCAAATAAAGATCGCCTGGAATTTTATCAAGTCCAGGTGCCTTCCCTTGTTTAACTGAAGCAATTGCTAACTCAGTTTCGTGTAAATCAAAGACTACCGATGGATGTAAATTCGCTGGCTGAAAAGAAGTCGATTCTTCCAAGGAAGCAACCTCGCTTATTTTAGCTGCATACAAGTTGGTAAAATGTTTTACCCACGTAGCCTCGTCTAAAAAGACCTCTCTAGAGCCTTTCTCTCGTTTATTCCCCTTGGCCACTAATTCCCAGAAGGACCTCTGGTCATTGGTTTTTGCTGCTTGTAACATACTCGACCATATTCCGTCGTCCCATGAGGATTTTACTTTTACCAATGTTAGATTGTATAATTTCCTTTTGTCTTTAATTTCTATGGGACTTTTTCTTTTAATTGCCTCAATCAAAGCGGTTTTGGCAACACGGCATTCTTTATTATACCATGGTTTCCCAACTGGTTTAGCATTTACAATACCAGTCCCTTTTTTTGGTCTTTTTGTTAAAAGGTCTAGTAATTGGCTAAAAAAGGATTTGTGTAGGTTAATAAATTCCCCATGTTCACTTCCGGGCGGACAATATGATTCAAATGTATTTGCCAAGGTGCAATAGATATTGGATAAGAGGTCCTCTCTTTCCAATATATATGCCTATTTGACAGCCCTTCTATTGTTGCTAAGAATAATATTATCTAATGTTGGTGACTGTACATTTGTAACACCTCCCTCTATGTTTCCCTGCCCATTTAATAAGTTTTTGAGAAAGCTGGTTTCAAGGGGGTAGTGGTCACTTTCAAATCTCTCAGTAACTTTTAAGTCAATTGTATATTGCCGCAAGTCAAACGAAACAATAACATAATCAAGATTGCTTTTATAATTCCGCCTCTTAAAGGTGGGTGCTTTCGGGCTATCAGAAGGCATGCGCCCATTACAAGCCCTCAGACCATGGCTTGTGAGCCACCTAGTGATCTGAAGGGCTAGTGTAGTCCCAGCAACGGTTCCTTTATCACTCAGAAGAGGTATCCTGTTAGCCACATCCTCATCTTCATACAAGTTGACCATGCCCGCGATCGGTTCAAAATTACAATTCATATCCCCACATAGGATTACACTTGCATCAGGCTCTAGGGTGCCCATAAAACTCTCCAGTTTTTCGATACATGGCGACACTTTATAAGATGGATGGGGACTATTATACACGTTTATAAGGTTAATCACCCTTTTGTCCACTGTAGTTATTTCCAGGCCTAATATTTCTAGGGAGTCAGTCTTTAGGATCTTTATACCGATATTAGTGGAAACACTGATCCATATTATTAGGCCTCCTGCGGCTCGACCTCTTGGTGAAGGGACAGCCTCTATTTGGTATGTTTTGTTTCCCACTCTGTGGACCTGGTCCGTGGCCCATGTCTCCTGCAGCATACAAACATCGAAGGTGTTCATATATCTATTCCAATCTGGGTCACATATTTTTGCACGCACCCCGCCACATTCCATGAAACTAATGTAATCAAGGAGTGCCCCTCATTTAACCCACAATTGCCAGCTATTGTGGGTAAAGACAAACTACAATTAGTCCCACTACCAATTACAGCAACAAAATTGTCTAGCCTCGGGGATCTACTTCCTTCTTCCTCCTTTACTCCATTAGTATTATAGTTGTTTGCATCACCACTTTCTACCTCCCTGTTCCTTAAACTTCAATCACATTCATCCAAACCACTGAAAACATCAAACCTGTTCGATGTTTCCAGTGGCGTGAATGGGAGTATGTGAGGTGTTCTTCTATAATCACTTGCGTTGTATCTTGGGGGTATGGTATTCCACCCAGGTAAGACAGGGGCTGATGCTGGTTGGTACATATGAACAGGGTTTCTAGCAGGCTCCAAATTAAAAAAATGGTTATCCAAAAGAGCATTGCTAGTTACCAGTTTGTTTGGAAATACTATGGATCTTGGATAAAAAGGACGCGGTATGATGCAACTATTCTCATTACCATGCGGCCAGGATAGTATATATTGGACCGCATTTTTATCTCTGAAGTTCACCACAACCACATCTCCCCCTATGTCCTTTGGTCTTCCTCCTAGCCAGGGCATCCGTCGGACATGGATTATTTCGCCATTAATAATACTGGCCTTTGGTCTATGTGAAATTAGCCAATGCATTATTTTATTCTTAAGTTGGGAAAAACCCTCCCGCTTATTTCCAGGTAATTCTGGTACCCCAGTGAGTACCACCACATAGGGTACAGCTTCTGGTGGAAGTTCTGTGAGTGGTCTTCTACCTTGGACCCCTCTGGTATGTCTGGCTTCTTCCCCTTCCATTCTAGGTGGCCCGTTTAATGAATTACCCGCTTCCCTACTTTGGATATTATTAACGGGGATAA
This sequence comes from Lissotriton helveticus, assembly GCF_964261635.1. NCBI lineage: Eukaryota > Metazoa > Chordata > Amphibia > Caudata > Salamandridae > Lissotriton > Lissotriton helveticus. Next base: position 2,086,664,013 of record NC_136065.1, read on the forward strand.
CAGGAATATAATTCGAAGCTGCAGCTAATCTTGTTGTCACTATTTGAGTCTGGTTAGGTTTAGGTAATGTACCTGTAGGCTGATTTTTAGTCGCAACTGGTGTACCTATTTTCAAATGTTGACAGGGAGTAGTGGTGGAAGATGTTGCCGCTACTACATTTGATGTAGTACCATGGGCTGAGGTGGAAGCTTTGCTAGGGATTGATGCTATTCTTGGACCCTTATTTCCTAAAGCCCTAGCCGAGTTACCATGTGTGACCAAGTCCGCTTCTATTTTCCCTAGTCTTGTCTCCACTCCTTTTAATCTTTCAACTATGGCTAACGTATAACTCCTTACAATTAATTCTATACTGTCTAGTAGATTACTAGTGGGAGTTGATAGGGGCCCTTCAGCATTTATGGCATGTTCTGTATTGTGCTTAGTGGCCAAGTGTGATGTTAATAATAAGAGTGCTGAAGGGTCTAGCACTGTCTCTGCAGCTCCCTTCGCAGCTATAGTTCCCATTATTGTGCCATTCTGAACCACAAATATGTGGACGGCTCGATTTGGAGAAATGTGTTTATTTCGCACACCATGTGCACTTTGATGAGAGGTTGTACGTAGCACCAGAACCGCGTAAAAAAAACAAGCCAGCGAGTTGTGCGCACGCGCGCTGCATGGAATTTAAGGAATGCAGCTGGCACACTGGGTGCCACTGCTCGCTCCCGAGACCCTTAGGCCATGGGTCTCTTGGAAGTCTGGAGTGTTTCCAAGAGGCCCTCTCCTAAAGCAGAGCATGCTCGCTGCGCTAGGCGCGACCAAAAAGACATCTGTGACTTATACCTTTTGTGCAAAAAAGGATAAGACAGTCTGACCAATTTTCAATTTGAGACTTCAAAGAATGACCCACTAACCATCTATTAGTGACAATGGAAGCAGAATTTCTCAGTGTCCCCAATCTGGGCCAGGTGTACTTCCACATCCCCATCCAGTAAAATAACTTGAACTTTGCAGAATTCCTGTGTGGACCTTAGTTCAAAGTTTTACCCCTTGATTTAAACCCTTCTGAAAATGCATATCAAAGAGTGTTTACAAAATCTAGTTCATTATTACCAGGAATGTTAACTTACATACGTTTTATCATTTCCATTTGGTATTATGTATTGCTGGTAGTTATTATTACTTTCTCTGTACCCGATTTGAAAGCTTTAATATACAGATTTAATAGTAAACATCTTATTCAGGGGAGGGGGAAGAGAGTGATTTGGAGGGAAAATGGAACTCTAAATAATCATACACACTTTACGTAGCCGTTTTCACATTTCTGCACAAGACATCAATTAAGGATTTCGGTACTTCAGTCCAATGCAAAATTTGTATAAAAAATATATAGAAAGAGTGTTGGTGCCCAACCCTTTCTCATAAGTTCATGGCTTGTGTAATTAAATGTTGGCGTGCTGCATACCAAGGCTGTTTAGTCTTAAATCCATTTTAGTAGTATGTAATCCACCAACAGACACTCCCTGCCTCTTTATCGCACTATTGCAGGTTTCGGATTGATCCCTTTGTGATGTTTCCAGTCTTTTCCTCTGTCTTTCCCCTGTGTTTAAATAAGTGCTGTCGCCCACAAATGAGAGCTGGTGGCCCCCACTGGCTCACATTAAGGGCTGCCTCAGTGACAAATGATCCCTGTTAGCATCCATATATTTGTTTTGTGCATAATTAAATATGATCTAATGTGTGGCCTATATTGTTTTTTAGGCAGCCCCTTCCATTACAAGGCAAACATATCATGATTTGTGGCATTTGTCACCGAAAGTCTTGTTTGATTAGGAATTGAGGCCCTCTACATTTTCACATTATGTGAGTTTCTTCATCTAGTTTCTATAAGACTGGACCCTTTCCCTGGTCTTATTCTGTCTTCATCCAGCCTCTAAATCAGCTTCTCTAAAGCACTGGCATTAATTTCTGCTAATATGTGGATGACACTCCCAATATATATATATATATATATATATATATATATATATATATATATATATATATATATATATATATATATATGATATCCCTCATCTATGACCAACTCATGCTCAATAAAGGTAAAAAGAAATTACACAAATGGATGCCAGCCAATTGTCTAAAATGTAACAAATTAAGACAATTTTAACTAGACTTCCGCAAATGTAAAAATAAAGTAGATCCTAGACTGTCCCCACAACTAGTAAATGTTCGCTATGTATCGTGTCCCTCATTTTCTGTCATATCGTTAGGATTTTGGATTGACACCTCCCTATCTTTGCATTCACAAGTGAACAAATTGGCACAGGGCTCCAATTTTTCAACTGCTTCAATTGAACAAAAGTAAGTTTCATATCATATAGCATGTTCTACGGGTGGATGTTGACTTTGTAGACCTGCTGATGCATTCACAAGTCCATGATGAATAGAAACGTCAACTGCAAGTCCTAATCAGTACTTCCAGCATTGGGACAACCTGTAAATAGACCCGTTTGACACCCTGCAAAATGCCCAAACTTCGCCTCACGGTACCCACAGCCCCCAGGCATTGAAGAAAGGATGAACTGCCCAGGGATCTTTGCCTACGCCTTTCCTCCTTTTCTCACTCCTTTCCTCCTTTTCTCACTCCTTTCCTCCTTTTCTCACTCCTTCCATATATGGTGAGGAAAATGATGTCAAAATTTCTGACGCTCATCCTAGTGGCTCCCACTTGGGCCGGGCAGCCCTGGTACTCCATGCTCCTGAAGCTGTCAATCAGCCCCCACGAAGTTCCTGATAAAGCCAGAATTTCTCACACGGAGACAAGGCAGGATCAGACAAACAGACTCCCAGTGAGCTCGCACCTGAGGTCCTAGAGTTTGAATCTCCGCCAGGAAAGCATGAACATATTGTGAGAAATGCGTAGGCCCACCACACAGGCCTGTTATGCAGGCCTGTTATGCAGCAAAGTGGAAATGGTTTGTCCACTCCTGCATTTCCAAAACCCTAGACCCCCTAAAGGCTAATGCCCAGAGCATTGTCGGCTGTTACATCTATGAAAGTCCTGCTTCGCCTAGACCTGGTTGCTGTATTAGCTTGCAGGCAAACTTTAACTTTAAAACCCTTTGGTTAAGGCCTTCATTGTAGGCCTTGGGAGGGTGATACCTCCTTAAAATACAGTTTGCCTGCATGTAGAACCATATCTAGTATTCACAAGCCTCATGGGGCCACTCCAAATTTTTGCAGTTCCTTTCATGGAAGAGAGCATGCTTAATAGCCATGAATTCTCTCAGATGCATTAGCGAACCTCAGTCACTACCTGTGCAAGAACTGATCATTCAGGTTCACAAAACCGTGTTGTTCTTAGGACTTATCCTATGTTTTTGCCCAAGGTGGTATCACATTTTACCCCCTTGGTCAGACTATAGTACCTCACTGACAGGACTTAGCCGTTTTGCAAATCTGACTAGTTATTTGTAGCCTGTGCATAACCCATCTCCACAGAAGGTCTAGAGATAGTCATGTTCATCCAAAGTTGTTAATTACAAATTTCTGAGAGAGTTTTTTGTATGCCCGAAGGCACACTCCATCCATAGGAAAAGGACAGCCATGGCTTTCTTAGGGAACATCCCTCTAGCTCACCAGAATGGCCACCTGGTCAACGCCACCCATTTTACCAAGTATTACTTTGTGGACATTGCAGCCCGACAGCCAGCGTTGGCTGACCAGGCAGTTTTAGAGACTTTGTTCCAATCATCTGCTTCCTAGCCAGAGCATTTGTCTACAGCCTCATGTGCTATGGATGGAAAAGGTTACTTAATCTGTTAGTATCCGTTTAAAGCACTTAGTGTAGTGCTGTAGATTCACATGCATCCACCATAATCCTAATATTTCAATTTCTGGAAGAAACTGTGTGTGTCTGTATCTGAATATGTTATTTCAAACTGCATGCAAATTGAGCAGCTAGTGTTTCTTTGCAGCATTAATCTAGTGTGGCTTAGCCTGATGAGCACAGAACAGCAAGTAATATACGAGCATGGACTGATCGGTTGGAGCAGTTTTGAATTGTTTTTTCACCACTATTTGCCCCACCACTAAATCATTTAATTTCTTAATGTTGATACAATGAAACCTTGAGGCCAGTTGGATCCTTAACTGGTGTTGCCTACAATGTGTGCCGCCTTTATGCTCTGTAGCACAGTTAAACTGGACGCAGAGAATGTGAACTTTGTCCGATTTTTTTACAACCCTGCTTCTTTAACTTGGATATGTAGCATGCTTTGTTTGAGATGTGCATGTTTGGAGCAAAAGGATGTTTTTGACTGTTTTAAGTGGAAACTGAGCACCAGGATCTCACGGCCTTGTCACCAAACACCTCGTCCCTGTGTAGGATTCATTTAAAAGTAGGGCTCATTTTTAATTTGAAAATATAGTACCTATCAATTAAATGTATACAATACATTTTGAGGTCATGTTAAACTCAGAACTTATTCCAATGGATGTCAGTATCGCTGCCTGCGCTCACAGGAACAGCAGATCTGGAGAATCTTCCAAAGCTGTGCGAGAGATTGTCCCCATTGCTGCCTGGCTAGCATTACCCGCTGTCCTGTTCTTTCTACTGCCAGCATGTATAAAGCATACTAGGGAGCCCTGACCACTCCTTGTGTATATAAACGTGTGGAGTTATGTTACCTCATTGCAATTTATACAGCGCACGAACACCCTTGGGTGTCTTGGCGCTAGCTGCACCGGAGCTTAAAACCAGTACGCTCTATTGAACTAAGATCCTAGTTGTTAAAAAGCCATATTTTACTTTTTTCCCCGGACCAAAGCAGGGAAGGGATGGCCCCGATATGAGGCGAGAGACTGTGTCAGAGTTTTATAGTACCAGTAACGAAACTTCTTCCACCCCAGTTAGACTTCCTACCTCTGGGGATTATAAGAGTATTAGATTCCAGAGAGCGAAGGGGTCTGTTGAGAACATGCCACTGGAAAATGTGTCTCAGAAATTGAGGAGCCGTGTTGTGTAGAGCTATATGAGCAACACACAGAACCTTACATTTTACATGACTTCCCACAGGTAGCCAATAAAGCTTCCGGATTCCAGGAGATATAGCATAGAATTTAGGCAGTCCTAACACTAATCTGGCAGCAGGGTTTTGTGATGTTTGGAGCCTGTTGATATGTTGATCCTGAAGATTCAAGTAGAGGCCATTGTAATAGTCTAGCTTTTTATAGAACTAACACAGTGGCTACCTTAATCAAGGGGTTGATGGGGATGTATGGTAAATAATTTGTAATCATCCTAAGAGTTAGCGAGGCAGAGGATACTACTGCCAAAACCTGCGCACCGTAGTTTAACTTATTGGCAACATGAAAAACGAGATTCTTGCCTTTTAATACAGGGGTGGGAAAGGAGCCAATCTCATCTGCCCACCAAAAAGGAGACCAGGCGGGGATAGGTTGCCAAATAATACAACCTCAGTTTTGCCTTCAAACCCACACACAGTTCATGTTTCACAAAGATCCTTCATACATGTCCCTGACTTACATAAAGCTAAGAACTCCTAATATGTTTAAGTAAGGTGCGGGGGGCTATACCCCTGACTAGGAAACACTCTGCCACCATCAATGGCCTCTACATAGTACAGAGGGCAGTATCCCCTCATTGAAATGGGTATACAGCTCTGATGTTAACTGAATAAATTATGCAGGAAAGGGAGTGCAACCAGTGAACACTTTGTGTTGTCCAGTTTACTGTAGAAAGCACACAGGTATGTGGAAACTTACAATGGCAGCGTGACACATCTTCAGAAAGTAAAATGGAGAACATTTGTCTAAGGACGTTGGAAGTGTGTCTTGATTCTTGCTCCAGTCGTCAACATCCTACTTAGTAACACCCAGTGCTCCAGGCCTGCCTCTGCATTATCAACTCAACAAAGCAGAAGGTAATCATCGGTGCCACACTCCTAGCGCTGACCCAAAAAACGTAAGACCCTCTGACCCATATAGCGCTGAACATGAAACCCCTCCCCCTTACTTACAAGTGCAATGGGATATTAGCTAGTTTGAAATGATCAAACATGCATAATTTGACAGATTTTATGTGACAATACAAGGGTGTGATGTGATAATACTATCCTTGGACCTGTTGTTAGTAGTATGCGTTATGTGCAGCAAACGTGAATAAAGAGGCTTGTGAGACTTCCAGCGCAACACAGTTTTTCAGATGCCAATATTAATGCGCAAAGCCAATTTTGATTACTTTGTGAGGTGCAAATAAAGCTAATTTGAACTAAAGTCTTTAACAGAAGCGGTTATGAATCTCATAACATTTTTACTGTTGGTGAATAAGGTGTAACAGCGACTATTTTAATTGACGATCAATTGCTTTGAAGGAGGTGGTGGAAACAAACATCTCTTTCCTCCTTATTTTGTTTGTTTGGTTTTAAATTTACACAATTTTAAAGATGAACTAATGTAAAACTGTAAGGGGCGTTCAATGGTGCCTTATATTACAAATTTGATGGTGTTCCTGTGTCTTGAGACTTTATTAAATATTCATTTTTTGTAGGAAAAGGGCTCCATATATTGCTTATTTAACTCGATGTCGTCAGGGTCTTCAAAGCACACAAGCTCACCTAGAAAGACTTCTGCAGAGGGTGCTGCGAGACAAAGAAGTAGCCACAAGATATTTCACAACAGTCTGCGTGAGGCTTTTGCTAGAAAGCAAAGAGAAGAATATTCAAGAATTCATTCAAGGTAATGTGGCCAAATTTTGGATCATCATGTACAATTGAAGGGCATTAAATATATGTAGAGTTTTTGGGTGGTGCTACATATTACTTTTGGCTCCTCTGATTGCCCTACCTTTTTGTTACGTGTACGGAGGCCCTTGTATTTGGACTTTATGCTTAATAATGTGCTGTGTAACGCTCCTTTATGTCTTTTATTTCTTTGTTGAACCATGTTCAAAGACTCATTGAGACCAGGTTCTATGAATTTAAAATTAAAATTAATAAAGTAAGTTTTTATCGTAATTTGTTTTTGCAAATGATAGCACAAGTCATCTAAAGTTCGTAGTTGTATTTAAGGACTTTCTTTAATTTCATATTAGATTTCCAGAGACTAACAGCTGCAGATGATAAGACTGCACACGTGGAAGAATTCCTCCAGTCCTTATATGGCGCCATGGCGCAAGATGTCATCTGGCAAAATGCCAGTGAAGAACAGCTGCAAGATGCTCAGATGGCGATTGAACGCAGTGTCATGAACAGAATCTTCAAGCTTGCCTTCTATCCCAACCAAGATGGAGACAGTCTTCGAGATCAGTACGTAGTGTCTTTTTTCTTATCTCCTGTTCCTCGTGTAGCATATGCGGTGTCAAGTTGATTAGGCAAGAAAAGGGCCATGCTAAATTTATCTTTAAATACTTTTTAGAATAGCCATACTATTTTATTCCCCAGCAATTTATATTGGTTCTTAATTCTTTTTCGCTATATTCTTTCAAATCAGCAATTGTCATTCTGGTGATGTTAAACAGTTTAAGTGAGAGAATAAATGTTATAAAAATGTAGCTTTTTCGAAGCTTGGATTGACTTCCATTATAAGACCTTAATTGCCATTAATCTGACACATTTGTACGATCGCCATCAACCTCAACTGCCAGTAAAAATAGTGTAGGAATATGGCTCTGTATATGGTATACCACTAAGTAGTTATATCATGCACAGAGTCCAGAGATTCTCCCAGAAGTGTACTGGGCTCGATGCAAACCCAAAGCGCTCTATTTGTGGTAGTGTGGTCGAGCAGCCATAGGCCTAACATAAGAGTTTTGTCATACATACAGTGATTAATAAATGAGACACAACTCAAAAAGGAGATCCACGCCAATTTTAGAAAAATCGGCTTTGTTCTGGTTTTATTTTTAGACCAAGATATATGTAAGTAAGTTTTTCAAGAAAAATACTTTTCACTTTAAAAAGTGGACACAGTACAATTTTCAAGCTTTGCAATGTTAACCTATGGAGGAAAACAATAATTCAGTTTTACAGGGAAGTACACAACTTAGGTACAGTCTTCGGGTTTCAAATCAGCACCAGGCAAGGCTTCAGGCCAGGAGGCCGACCGATGAAAGCCCACAGCTGCACAGGTAAGTAGAGATGCTAGGGGATGTAGGGACTCCATCGGTTAAGCTCCCCAAGGTCCATGGGCACAGGTGCAGGCATGTCCTTGGACATTGGAAATCTTACCGGGCAGGTCGCGGTCAGGGGGGTGTCTTTGGATTGAGACTGCAGGCGTCGAGGTGGAGTCCGATAGGGGTCAGCCCACGGGGAACTTGTGCTCAGAAGCGCTGGAGAACCTTCACAGGATCAATGGGCCCCTTGAGCTCAGTCCATGGGCTCTGGGTGTAGAGGTGGATCCGGAGGTGTGTTCTCTGTTCCTTACGGCAGAGTTCTTTTTCTTTGTAGATGGTTTCTTCTGGAGAGGTCTGCTGTCCATGGGAGTATTTATCGAAGGCAGGCAGTCCTCCCAGGGCTTTGGAGGTCCTGGGCCTGCAGGATGAGTCGACATTTTGTAGCAGAGACCAGCAGGGCTGGCGCAGAGTCAATGACTGGCCCTTCTTCTCTCATGCTGGTGCGGCTCTTGGGTGTCCGGGCTTCTTAGGTCATCGTAGATCTGATTTCAGGGTTTGGGGGAGACAGCTAAATACTAGATTTAGGGGCATTGCAGGGGAGTGACGGGTAGGGACCAATGGGTTCCTTATTTGGGTTGTCCACTATCATGCCACCCTCTGGAGAGGGGTATGTGGGGGGGACAGGTGACACATAGCCCTGGCCCGGATTGGATAAGTCCCACCATCTTAAAGATGCTGGGCACTGAAAAATGTGCTTTACTTCGCCTCCTGCACCTGAGAGGTGGAGTTGGTGAAGTGGGGGCACACCTCCTATTCTTCCTAAGTTTTCCCACAAGTTCTCCCACAAAAAGTGGGGGTTTGAACAGGGGGCTGCTATTTGCTGCTAGCAGCAAAGGCTGGAGTCGCATTTCAAAGGCAGCAGGCCTTTAAATCTTCCCTCTTGAGCACTGTGCCCATCCCAGGGGAGAAGGTGTTACACCTCCAACCAGGATATGCTTTGTTTCTGGCCACAGAATAGGAAATCTCGACCCAGGCTGCGTAAAGCCAGTCGGAGACCACTCCAGAGTTGGTAGGTTTTCTGGGGGCACCTCTGAGGTTCTCTCTGGGTACATGGTCTAATAAATCCAACACTGGCATCAGTGTGGGTTTATTAAGTGGAGTTGTTTGGTACCAAACACTCCTGAGTTCAGAGAAGCCATCATGGTGCTGGGGAACTAGAGGTGTCGGGTTGTACTCTCTATGACTTCCCTGGCACTTACAATATTTAAGAATAGACTTAAATATTGTAGGGGCATGTCTGCCCTTGCAGATATTCCCACACCTGTAATATAGTTCACCCTGCCTTAGGGCTTGTAAGGCCTGCTAGAGGGTTGACTTACACTATACCTTAGGCAGTGCTGGTTGGTATGGCACGCAGGCAGTGTGCCATGTCAACTTTGTTGTTTTTCACTGCACGAGGGCATGCAAACTGCAGTGGCATGGCCTTGGTGAGGGTTTCCTAGGGGACCTTCTTCAGTTCCCATGCCCTAGGTCCCAAGGGTACCATTTACTATGGACTTACGGGGGACAGCAGTGGTCAGTCATGGAACTTTTTTAGGGAAGAAGCACTGGCACAGGGGGCATGGTTGGAGGTACCCTGTGCACTAAACATCATTTTCCAGGTAAAAAGTGGGGGCTAACCATGTCAAAAGAGGCGCTTTCTTACAAATAGCATTAAAACCATACTCTTGCAATTACACAACTAATCCCCGGTTCACAGCATACACATATTTATAAGTATATGCCACTCCTATATTGCACCAGCCCAACATTTCAAATATGGTGAGATGCTGCCTGATGAGGTGCACCAAACCACAGTGATATTTAGCTCCTGTGGTAAGTGGTCTAGGCTTCTGTTAAACCTATGACCATTTGAGTAGCATGGGGTTCAATGAATGACGTGTTTTATTTCTGAATATTTCCTTCACCTTAATATCCAAGGAACCAAATTATATTTGGAAAATTCTCCCAGCAAAGACTCCGGTGTTAACAAGTTGCACTGTGTGGCTTTGTGGCGACCTTACACCATCACAGAAGTGATGAGCAGAGCCTGATAAAGGCGTGCTGATGTAATTTCCTTTCCCTCCAAGCCTTCTGATGTGGATCGAGAGCTCCTCACCCAACTTTGTTGGTCTTCTGACAACTCTATATGTTTAGCACAGTGTGCTAGGGAACATGTCTTCCCCTGAAAATGACTTTATTCTAGCTGTGCTTTGGCTACAAAAACAGATGTCAGTTATGGACCCTCACGATGCATGCCTTTGATGTCTTGGGTCTGGTCATGCCCTGTCGTGCTGTAAGTATGCCTTCTTGCACTTACAGACAATGAGAAAGCGGGAAGCGAAGTTTTATGTCCCAAAGCATAATAAGAGTTTGCTTTCAAAACAGTTTTCCATGCTCCAAGTCATCGGGCTATACCCAGTCACGAGGCCGGTCCTGTGCAAAGACCCACTCGAAGTCTTCAGATTAGTCAAAGTTGAAAACGCAACAGAAACCCAAGTAGGACTCGACCCAATCTTAGGTTCTTCTGAATCCGATCCAGTCCCTTAATTGATCCTTGCACGCCCTGAATTTCCCAGGTAGTCTTCGACCTTGCAGCAACTTGTAGCCTTCAGAGAGGCTCTGCTGCAGATATTTGAAATGCCGCCTGCTCCCTCTGCAGGACCATTTGGCCATACCCAGTTGTCTGCCATGTAGTCAGACTTATGCTGGTTGGGCCTACCCTGAATTCCCCCCTGTTGAGACCTGTTTCTAGGTCTATACCGGCGCTAGTCTAGACTTTCTCCCTGGCTGCGGGGTCCTCACTAGTCCCTTCTGTGCCGGCACTGATAACAGACCCAATCCTGATGCTGGTTGAAAACCTTGTTGTCCAGGTCTACCGCACTTTCCTTCGAACTCACTGGATAGGGAAGTCAAAGCATGTTGATCGCTTTGGCAAAAAGATTTTTTCCGCAGCTTGTTAACCATGCGTTCCTTGAAATCTATATGCCTTCTCGGTAGGTACACCCTGACCTTATGAGTCATGGCCAGCGATATCGTACCCATTGAGCTGAAAGACCTCATGGATTCACATGCCCAAACAATTAAAGACTGACAGGATGCAGCAAAATATGTCTCAGTAGGGGGCAAGAGACATTTCCTTCCTTACTGGTAATCGGTTATGTCAGACTGATTGTTAAAAACAGCTGCACATTGCCTTCTAATTTATACCCACCTCTTATCCGCCCCACATAGGGTACATTTTGGCTTAACACTATCTTTATGGGAGACGTCATTCTACTGTTGATCAAAGGGTCCTTCGAACGGGTGCTGGACTCTGAAAAAGGTGAGGGGTGATATACGTGCTACTTCCCTGAGAAAGAAAATGTGAAGCTGGTCACCCTAGCACAAATCCTCTGTTCTGTCGATCCTGGGAACTGGATGGTGGCCCTTGATTTGCAGGTTGTGTAGTTTCAGGTACCTGACCTGTAGTCCCACAGATGCTCAGGGTATCATCAGTACACTTTAAATTCCCTGTGCTGTCCTTAGCCTTACGTCTGCCCTTCGGATGTTCACAAAAGTGGTAGTGGGGCCGCTACTCAAGGTCAGCACTTCTGGAAGGCTCTGCTTTAGTCTATGCTATGCATGTGTACCTACAGCCACATATGCTGTGAAAAGAAAATGCTACTTACCCTGTAAGCATCTGTTTGTAGCATATAGTGCCTTGGAGGCATATGTGCCCAATCTCCTCTTAAGGAGCCTATCCTTTGCAGATTTTTGCTCACTGTATTTTACTGCACATTGCTCCGCTCACCTTACTTATGTTCACACTTCGTACATACTCTCAACTGCTGTGCGAAAGCAAACTCACATGAAGTCAGAGCCAATGACAACGTACACCAAGAGGAGAAGGCCCATTGAAACTCGTCACTCGATAGATTTGTTTAAAAAAGAAAAAAGTTCAAACATCTGAACTAAACATTAGGTGGCAGTAGTATGCTAATCCTCAGTAATACATGTTACATACATATTCTGCCAGTGTAAGAAGCATTTCCTTTCTGCAGATTCCTCACTGATCCCACCCACCTCCCTATTCTTAAGGATGGTCATAGGTCACTTTAAAAATCTTACAGTGTGGATCACTGCACTGCCTCAGTTGGTTACTTTCCGGTCTCTACCTCAAAGGGCACGGAAAACAAAGACAAGGAACTGATGTTGGTGCACTGGGGTGGGCGTGATGTGGTGCCAATGACATACCATGATGGTGGTGCTGGGGCTGCCATGCGGCAGCATACCCGACCACTGTAGGAGGGCTTTGACAATGTTCCAGATCCAGTCTGGCTCTGTGGGATATTCAACCTGTGAGGAATCTTCAGGTAGAGTATCCACCAGAAAGATAGTTCCCGACGGTAAGCAACTTTTTCTTCAGTAATTGAAGAGAAAACGTGTTCCATGTGCTTTCAGGATAAGCGGGAAACATAATTCTGTTCCGTCTTGTGCCTTCGTCTGCAGGAGTTGTGTGCCAGGTCAAGTCTGGTGCGAGGGATAGTGATCACAGAGCAGAATGAAGAGCCTGGTATATCCTTTTTCAAAGGAGGGATTTGCCTAGTGCTATGCTTGCCATACTCAAGCCTCCCCTCACTTCCCAGTGCACATTTCGTGCATGATTAAATTAGTTTTGAGGTCATGAAAGTTCCTTTTGTAATTTGTCCATGTGCAAAATGTGTTTTTCCCCTCTTAATCCATGCACGCACCCATTGGAAAAGGACATACCAGAGTCCGTCCCAAAGTAAAAGACTTGAGCTTTTTTTCTGAACTAAAATAATCGTAAGTATCCTGAATTATGGTAATTGTTTAAACTCTGTTGTTCGGGGACCCCTGATACTATGTAGGTCTTTCAGTTTGATATCAACTCTTAATTAGCAGCACATAGCCAGGCCGTATATTCTCCAGGCATCTTATTGCTATGTTATAAGGTAACTTGTGTTGTTTTTGATTACAGAATAATACAAAGATCTCAGATGTGGTTGTTGCACCAATGTGCAATTTTACTGGTTGAACCTTTATTTGTATTTCCTCACTTTAGCAATTTTTAAAATGTATCATTTTAGGAAACTACAGTATGAAACAATAGGGTGTTGGAGATTGAAGTGTAATCTTATTTTGACTTCAAGTGATTTTCTGTGCATGGTAGCAAATATGTTGTAGAGTTGTGGTCCCACCTTAGCATATATTACATAAACACCTAATTCAGACATCAGCATGACAGAAAGCACTACTCACTAAAAACATATGCCGACTAAACACTCATGCAAACCTTTCTGGGTTTTGGCAAGTGCTGGTTACTAAACAGCTGCTCTTTTTCAAAATCAAATATTTAGGACTCATGATTGTTCCAGAAAGCACACAATGACTTGCTTTGCTTGTACTTTCGCAGAAACAAGAACTCACTTCGGTCTCTTAGAGTACGTTATTAGTAATATTCAAAGTTAGCACTAGGATAGAATCATTGCCACTTATCAACAGTTTTGTTGCCCTTTGTCCAGGTTTTTGTGTACGTTATGCTGGCAGTTACCAGTAATCTGACTGCTATAATCATCTTCTTGTTCTCTCTTGGCAGGGTGCTTTATGAGCATATCCAAAGATTATCCAAAGTCGTCACAGCAAACCACAGAGCACTCCAAATACCAGAGGTTAGTTGTACATTTTCTGCTTCATATTTTGAGAATTGCCTTATAAATTGTCTGTTTCAATCCTAATTTTTTTTGTTCAGGTTTTTTCATTATCAGTTACAAAGAAAATATATTAGGGATAATACTCTGCTATACATTAAATAATAATAGCAAGTCTCCAAGGAAGGTGAACGCAGAGTTCCTTTGAGGTCATTGAACTCCAGTGTGACTAATAGCACCCTTAAAATGTACGACAGAATGTCATGTTGACACCATCACCCTTCCCACACGCCACTTAAATCCTTGGTGTGTTTCTGTTTCATAAACAAAGGTTGTGTGGTTGCAGATACGAGGAGTAAAAGCCTGAATCTCATATGAAATTAAACACATCACAAAACAGTTAATAATTTGTTGCAAAAATATATTCAAAACAGTTTAATGGTAGACCGATAAAAAAAAAAAAAAGGTTTTGATTCAGAATGTGTAGAAAAAAGAGTTAGAGGTTCTACTTTTCTCATAATGAACTTAAGTGTACAAAAATGACTTGAAAAGTACCGTTCACCCTCTCCAGCTGCTTCAGGGCGATAACTGCAATGGAAATGCTGATCTATCTTAAATGTGGTGCATTAAATTCTCAGCAAACTATTATTGAAATGAGTCGTTTGCCTGATTCTAAAGAAGTCTGCAAACTACTGGGGCTCTACTCACTCAGTAGGAGCTTGGCTACTGTCAGACTGTTGCATCTCCTAGTTAGAAAGGACTCCACCCATACAGAGACAGACAGTAACTCATAAACCATTACACTTGAGCAACTCGAAGTCACTCTGCATTCAGGAAAAGAAGCCATCAGTCTGTCCAACTTAGTCAGTGCAGCATTTTGTCAACATGTAACTGTTGACAAGTATCACAATGCTGACGGAAGTTTCAGCTACAGCTCTCGAACAAGAATTGAACCAGGACTTTCTGAAAGAACGCAACATGGCATCTCATCAACCTGTGTAGGATCATGAAAACACCTAACCGTATGACTCAAAATGCCATCTGGCTGAACATATTTATTATCAAGTGATTTCCAAATGCTTCTTTAATCCATAGAACAACCTGCTGCAATCCAATTTTTTCCTTTGCTCATCAGGCACGTTATTAGGAAAAATTTAATTTTTCTAATGTTTGAATTGTTTTTGACAAGAAACAATTTACACTTTATTTAAATTACATTCTTATTGTGGTTCTAATTTACTGGACATAGGAGCAGAGTATTTTGCAACCCTATCAACTGCCAAGTATCACCACTCTTACGTGCTGCACATTTCACAACAGCAACTTCCTCGGGCAACTGAAGAGAATTCAATAAATCCAAAATTCTACGTCCATTTTTAATAGGACTGCCAGAGGAGAGTAAGAAAATACTTTGTCACCTACGGAAGAGCGCAGTCATACATATTGCACTTTTGATATGATGGTAATAGCCTTCTGGCACAATAAAATGTTTCTATTAATGCAAGGCGCGGAGTATATCTGATCACATCCTGAACTGTACCTCATGTCAATGTCATTAGGTTGTCACGATTGATGCTGTAAAAACTAATAGTTTAATACAACTTTAATTTAAAAAAAATAAAGAAACCCCTTTGTGGCCAAAGCTGCAAAAGTCGTGGACCACTCCAAAACCATCCTGGCTATCTGTGTAAATTGTAATATTCAATCCATTGCATACACAGAATGCTCTTGTAAGAGCGTTCAATATCACAACTTGTGCTTGTGTTACATTACACCAGTAGGATGCTTCAACCATGTAAGCCATTGTACAGATTGCATATGCTGTTCTCAGGTTAACTAAATGCTATTGCAGACAAGAACTATCTACAAATGCAACTAAATTAGCCAATTAAGTCAAACTAAATTAAGTTTCCTTGTGGAGACCCTCTCCTCCACACATACGTCAATGCAATACTTGCCTATGCTGAAATCTATGCTCCGAACAACACATGACCTCTTTAAGGAGCCAGTGAAGGCATGTGTTTTGACATCCAGTAGGGCTAAAAAATAAATGGTCTCACCCTAGGACCTGCCACTCCTTACATCGGAGGTTCGCTCCCACCAGAGTCACTGGTGGTACAGATGGCCACAAGCCTGCTGATGCACAGGACACAGGTGATGCTCCCCCTCCAGAGTGAGAGGCAAAAGATTGACACGACTGGAGTGTGTCGCCGCCCAGTCTGCCACACATTGGCGGATTGCAAATTCAGTGGCCTGCTTACTCGATCTGAACACGCCTACTGGTACAAATTGCAAAATCTTGTTCAACTTCTTTCTGAGTCATTTTGCAAGAGTTGGTGACAGAAGGAAAGATAGTGTTCGAGGCATGTGAGCTGTAGATCACATGCTTTACATACTCCTGCCATCTAGTGTTGGGTCCGGATGTTTGCAAGTTGTTTTTCTTAGAAAGTCTTTCCAGTCACAAGGTAGGTGACTTCTCCTTTCGGTGATAGTGTGCATGGGCATCGACTCCCTTATTGGTCGTGTATTGTTGTTTCTTCGGATTCCCCTCAGTGCGCAATCCACTCTACCCGTGTCTGTATTGCTTCAATTGTGTTTCCCACTTCTCCACGTATTGTATCAGTCGAGGAAAACGTCTATTTCGATCGAAGGTCTTTGGGAAGGCCATCCAGTCTAATCGCGCTGGTCCACTTCGCAGTCGATGGGACGGACTCCATTCAAATTCCTCCCTCGGTGCCAGACCAAGTATCCGCGCACCGACTTGCACGAAGTGTGCCATTTGTGCTTGTCACCGGAGCACAATGAACAGGACTGCAATTCGTGCATATCGTTTCGTTCGAAGAAATCTTCTGCGATCATCGCTAGTCAAAACGTCGAACACACACCGGGCATCTTCGGCGAAGGATCGGAGCACAAATTTAATGCACAAGGGGCCAAGGAAGAACAAGAAGAACTTGCCTCTATCCCAGAATCGGACTCCGAGATGGAAGAAGGCTTGCCACAAGATCAACGTCCCGTGAGTGCCGAATGCCCCTTGACCCAAACTCCAACTCAGCCAAAACAAAAGGCTTCGGTCCCACCACCGCCTTTGGGTTATGGTCGGCACCGGCAAGATGTTTCTGACGCCCCGCCCTCCGACTCTGCCTCTAAACACGTCACTAAGCTTTCTGGCTTGGGATAGAGTAGGCCAAAGTCTGCCACTAAACCGAAACCTTCAGGCTTGAAGCCGAAAACCGCTTCAGAGCCGAAATAATTGACACCAAAAACAAAGCCTCCTTCGTCACTGAAACCTTCTGCGCTGAAAAGTAATTCTACCCTGGCACTGAAATCCTTGGTGACGAAACCTAAAACTGTTCCTCCGAAGCTGCAGGATCTGATTTTCAATGCCCCAACACCCAAATCGGACTCAAAAGAAAAGGAACGTTATATAAAACCAGGTACAGGACGTGTTTACTAAATCACCTCAGAAACGCAAACCTGAGTCAGAGGACACGCTTTACCTTATTCCTTTGAAGAGGTAGAATGTAGGTACTAACTCCTCCCCTCCTCATACAACAACTTCTCCACCTTTGACGCATTTACTGATTAAACCAACTAACTCTCTACAACCACCACCACCACCATCAGTGAATCCATCATGGTGCTGGGGAACTCTTGTTGTCGAGTTTCCAGCCCATGGACACTCTGTGACTTCACTGGGACTTACAATGTTAAGAATAGACTTGGATATTGTAGGAGCAGATCTGCTCATGCAGATATGCACACACCTGAGATACAGTGCTCCCTGCCTTAGGGCTTGTAAGGCCTGCTAGATGGGTGACTTAGGCAGTGCTAGTGGACATGACACACAGGCAGTGTACCATGTAAATGTTGTCGTTTTTTCGCTGCACCAAGGCATGCAAGCTGCATAGGTAGTGGCATTGCCTTTTTGGGGGTCCCTAGGGGTCCCTCTTCAGTCCTTATGCCCTATGTAACAAGGGTACCATTTACTAGGGACTTACAGGGGGTCTGAAGTTGTGCCAATGGTGGCACAATTTTATGGAAGGAGCACTGGCACAGGGAATCTGGTTGGCAGGGACCCTGTGCACTTAATATTGAAATCACATAATTTTCCAGGCACAAAGTGGGGGACTAACCATGTCAAGAGGCATTTTAAAACAATCATAAAAGCACATCAAAATACAAGAAAATGTATATACAAAATAAGACGGTAAAACTGTCCTACAATATGTACAAATTCAGAAATTCATACAAATTAAAAATCTAAATCAATGATCCCACTAAATTTTAAAAGATGAGCAATTTTCTATGACGCAAAGCAAGTTTCAGGAAAGAACAAACATTGATCATACTGAAGACGAATTGAGGTGTTGAAGATACAACAATATATGTTTATGCTTCAGCAAGTCAGCGCTCCTCTTAACTGGATTTGAGAATCTATTAGCAAATGGGCGATAACATTTTCAGAAACAAGTAAAATGTATAACATTTTACACCAGGTGCTCATCACTGGGACATATCACAAAAACCGAATAGTCAAACTGGCCTATATGGATGCACAGGTGTAGATCTTTCCTCTTCAGGAACACAAAGAACAGATATTATTAAGTTTTATAACTGTTACTTAGCGAGCAAGACCGTTGAGCAAACTAGACTTCTTACAATTAATGAAAGCTATAGTATTAACTAACAGCACAGAATTACTAATTGTGGAACCTGCGTTCACCTCAGTTTACTTTTATCGTAGTGAACTGTATGCAGAAATAGGAGATGGCTGCTACTCTTCTAAACAAACGTACGGCAATTGCCAGTCAGTTAATTATTTGCGTGCTTTTACAAAATGCAAGTGTCCGCATAATTTAAGGGAGGTTGGGCAGAGGAGACTTGCATGCAGTTTTCTCCTCATGTCCTCAAAACCATCTGTTGCTCATAGTTTCTTTGAGCAAACGTAAAACTTGTGTTTGCTGTATCCACCATTGAAAATGAGGCCCCATTAAATGATTATCTGATGGACTTCTAGTTGCAGAGTCCTTACCTTTGAATGTCCCAGGCGTCAGGCTGGATCCAGAAACTTTTGCTGAGCAATAACCCTTGCGCGTGAGGTTGGGTGGCTCCATTCAGCTCTGAGTGACGTTGCCAACATCGTTGGCGTTGGTTATGATGTTGAGGTGCCTAATAGGCACCACCCAGGTGCGCGGATATCCATTCTTTTCTTTCCGCGCCAGTTAAGTGCCGATCTGGGAAGAGCTACCCTTCTGCCGCTGTATGGCTTTTGTCGAAATCTTTTTATTCCAACTTCGTGCGCGAGGGATGTCTTCGCGGAAGACAGGTTTCATGCCATGCTGGACTTGTTCCCACATGGTGTCGGTCACCATTCCCTGTGTATGTCTGTGGTGTTTCGAAGTCTTGTTCGGACTGCCGGGTGATGGCTCCGAAGACCTTGAGGGAACGGGCGCTAAACACGTCCAGCAAGACTCCAAGGAGGTCACGGTCCCAATCGAAGAAGATGTGGTCGCGGGATCGCTCACCGAGCCTGAATTCCTTTTCCTTCCATTCGAGGTCCTCGGGAAGTGCCATAAGAAGAAGAAATCCAAGCGGACTTCATCTTCACCTCAACTGGCGTCAGTCATCGAGAGAGGTAAGGATCACCGACACTCTAGGCACGGTTCCGCGGAGCCAGATTAGTCTTCTCGTCTCCCACCCTTTCCAGCAGCCGGAGTGACTCTGCCTCTAATTAAAGAAGTTTACAAGGCCATGCGCTGCGTATTAGAGCGGAACGACCCTGCGGAGTCGGAAGGGGCCCCATTGGGTTCGACACCATCGGCTCCAGCCACGACATGGGTGGGGCCTCAGGGATCCGGATCCGGTTTGACGCCGGTTGTGCCAACGCCAACTTCCCCGATGTCTAATCCGAAGTAGGTGCCTGCGGCGTCGCAGATGCCCGTCGGGGATGAGGATGGGGCTTGCGCCACTGACGGGGTGGCGTTGACCGATTCCGACGTTGACAGATCCCAGAGGTTGTATGTTGTTGCCTGAGCACTTTGAGGATATGCTTGGCTCGAGAGATGAATGTAAGGGGTCTGGGAATCCTCTTGAAACCCAGGAAGTCTCTGAGGAGAATTTGGACTGGTATGGGGAACTTGGGGAGGCCAGTGGACTGGATACTTCTCCAGATACTGTCATGCTCTCTTCGTCAACAGTGGCTACGGAGGAGGGGGCATCCTATGCCATGGTGGTTAAGAGGGCAGTCGAGGTCCTTGGACTAGATCTGCCCTCGGTTCAGGTCAGGACGAATCTACTGACTGTGGTGCTTCAACCTGGGGCTTCCACTTCCGAACCCCTGTTGCCCTTTAATGAGGTACTTAAGGTGGTCCTTCTGGGAACATGGTCGCAACCTGCCACAGGGGCACCTTTGAATAAGACTGCACGCCACCATCACCGGCGACCCAAAGTTCTTCAGCCAACATCCCACCCCAGAGAGTTTGGTGGTGCAGGCCTCTCCGTCCCAATGTGCATTTCCTTCCGCCCCTCCGGATGGGGAATCCCAGAGGCTGGATTCATTCGGGAAGAAGTCGCTTTCTTCCTCCTGACTAGCATTGCGGTCGGTGAATGCCGCATGCTTATTGGGCTGTTTCTCCCATTCCCTCTGAGAGACGGTTGCGCAAGTGCTGACACAAGTCCCAGAGGAGGCCCGGGCTGTGCTCTCCCAAGCTGTCAAGGATGGGAGGGATGCAGCAAAATTCACCATATGGTGTGGCCTAGATACAACCGATTTGTTGGGTAGATCGATTTCAATGAGGCGCTACGCCTAGCTTCATACAACTGGCTTCTTGGGCGATGTTCAAGCCAATTTGATTCACATGCCCTTTGGTGGAACCCGCCTTTTTGGGGAAAAGGCAGTCTCGGCCCTGGTCAGGTTCAAGGACTCTCGCGCTACGGCCAGATCCTTGGGCCTCTCCTCCACCCCCGTGGCCAGTCTTCCTTTTGTGGCAACTTAAGGTATTTCCAGCCGCATCACCCCTATCGCGGCCACTGTCCTGCACAGAATGCCCAAGCCATGCGAGGACATGGACGCAGTGCAATCCGAGCTCAGAATGGAGTCCAGAAGTCGTCAGCCACACTGCCCCAGTAGCTGCAGCCTCCAAGCACTCCTAGGCTGATTCTGCGGGACCACACTACTCCAGTTGGTGGGAGAATTCGTCATCTCACCCACTGGAGATCCATAACATCAGAAAAGTGGGTCTTGCAGGGCGTAGGAATGGCTGACGGATGAACATTTAAAGTTGCTCCAAGAGGAGGTTACAGCTCTCTTGGCCAAGTGAGCTATAGAAAGGGTCCCGATTTTAGAGTAGGCAGTGGCTGTTATTCCTGCTACTATCTGATTCCAAAGAAGAACAAGGGACTTCGGCCCATTTTAGATCTTTGGACCATCAATCTCTTCCTCAAAAATGGGAAGCTTAAAATGCTTACTCTGGCTCAGGTTTTGTCTACCCTAGGCCAGGAAGACTGGATGGTGTTGTTGGACTTGCAGATCACAACATTACACATTCCCATCCTGCCGGACCACAGGCGTTGCCTGCGGTTCAAGGTAGGCCACGAGCACTTTGTTAACCATGCACCTTTTTGGCCTTACCAGTACCCCACGGGTGTTCACCAAGGTGAAGGTCATCTGTGCATGTTAGGGGTGTCAGTCGTCCCCTACCGTGACTACTAGCTGTTGAAGATGTCCTCGCCCCAGGCTATCGTCTCCCACCTTCAGACTATGGCGAATTTCCTGCATTCGCTGGGGTTCTCTATAAACCTAGCGCTGGGACGCTCCCGGGTAACCATGCGCTCTATAAATCCGCATCCAATCCAATCCAACGTGCCGAAGTCACATCTGGATCCTTCTCAGACGCTCCCTTTCATTGAGGCAGTTTTGGACACAGTCTAGTTTCGGGCCTATCATCCTGAGTAGCGAGTCCAGGATATTCAGGCTAAGATTCCGATATTTCAGCCTATATCCTGGATTTCGGTGAGACTGACTTTAAGGCTGTTGGGCCTCATGGCCTCCTGCATCCTGTTGGTGAGACACGCCAGATGGCGAATGCGGGCTCTGCAGTGTGATTTGAAGTTCCATTGGGCACAGCATTGTGGAAATCTCATCCATGTGGTTCAGATCTCGGAAGTAACTGCAAAGGATCTGCAGTGGTGGTTAAAGGAACTGCGATTGGGTCACTGGCAGAACTCTCTCCCTTCCCCAACCAGATCTCACAGTTGTGATAGATGCGTCACTTCTGGGATAGGGCGGCCATCTGGGGGAGGTGGAGATCAGGGGACAACGGTCTCCTGCGGAGACGAGCTCTACATAAATGTTTTGGAGCTCTGAGCGATTCGATTAGCATTATAAGCATTTCTTCCTTCTGTTAAAGGGAAGGTAGTGCAGGTGTTCACAGACAACACCACCACCATTTGGGACTGCAACAAGCAGGGCATTGTGGGGTCGTGGACCCTTTGTCGAGAGCCTCTTTGTCTTTGGACGTGGCTGGAACAGCAGGGCATAACCCAGTTGGTTTAACACCTGGCAGGGTCTCTGAATGCCTGGGCGGACTAACTCAGCCATCGATGCCTAACGGATCACCAGTGGTGTCTCCCGTTTGAGGTGGCTCGTGGTCTCTTTCAGCAGTGGGGAGAACCTTGGTTAGATTTGTTTGCCTCCGAAGAGAACGTGCTGTGTCGACAGTACTGCGCGCTGGAGTTTCCAAGGCGGCTATCGACGGCGAGGCCTTTTGTCGCTTGTGGAGCTCAGGCTTGTTGTACGCCCTTCCACCCATACGACTGCTGCCCAGGGTACGGAAGAAGATCAGGAACAACCAGGCCCAAGTCATTCTTGTGGCTCCGGACTGGGCGACGAGAGTGGTATCCAGAGCTTCTGAGAATGACTGTCGATCCTCCCATCAGGCCCCCCCTTTGGGAGGATCTTCTGTCGCAGCAGCAGGGGAGGATTCTCCACCCGAACCTGTCAACTCTGCGCCTCCATGCGTGGAGCTTGAGCGGTGTCAGTTGATAGGCTTTGACCTTCCTCCCAAGGTCTGTAACGTTATTCTGGTGCCAGGCGGCACTCCACTAAGTCGGTATACGCCTGCCGTTGGCAGAAATTTGTATTATAGTGTACAGAAAAGTCCATTGACCCTCTTTCTGCTTCTCTACTGTCCTTTTATTCAGCCTAACCCTTGCCCAGCAGGGCTCTGCCTTTGGAACTCTCAAGGGTTATCTCTCTGCTCAGTCTGCTTTTTTGCGGCTGCCAGACCAGCCCGCTCTCTTAAAATGTCCTATTGTAAATAGATGTCTAAAAGGGCTGGTTCACTTATTTCCACCCACGCCCTTTGTTATGCCACAGTGGGACCTTAATTTAGTTCTTACCTATCTAATGTGTGCACCATTTGAACCTTTGCACAATTGTCCCCCTCCGACTGTTGACCACAAACAGCCTTCTTAGTGGTGATTACATCTGCCCAGAGTGTAAGTGAGTCGCAGGCATTATCTTGCTCGCCTCCTTATTTTATGTCCTTTCCGGACAAGGTGGTGCTTTGCAGCAGGGCATCCTTTTTGCCAAAGGCTGTGACCCCATTCCATCTGGGTCAGTCAATCACTTTGCCCACCTTCTTTGCTCTCCCCCATCCCTCTAACAGAAGAGGAGCATCTCCACTGACTGGACCCAAAAAGAGCATTGTCGTTCAACCTAGACCACACAAAAGAGTTCCGGTGGATGACAAACTCTTTGTGGGGTAAGTGGTGTAAGAAAGTGGCTCTGTATATACTGGACCTAAGTAAGGTACAGTGTGCACAGAGTCCACAGTCCCCAGAGATCTGGCAGAGGCTAAAGTTAGATATAACCTTACTCTCCAAAGTGGTAGCTTGGTCGAGAATGTAAGGCAATACCAGAGGACAGTGCAAAACATTTGTTGTACACACTCAGTCAGCAAATGGTTTCACACACCCAAGAACTGAACTCTAGGCCAATTGTGTATCAAGAGATAATTATTTTATTTTAGAACCAACAAGGTATCAAAATATACTTTCTCAGAATGGATTACTTTAGTTAAATGCTTTTCAAATAGGCAATCGACTCTTTGAATACCATAGTTAGTTTGTTGCAATAGGCAACACAATTTCAAACAATTTGTTACTTTGTAGATTATTTTTCTAACCACAGGACTGGATCCTAGATTCAGTCCCGGGACATGAGCTGTAAACAGTTAAGTAAAAGCGTTTTGGTTACTGTAGTGATTTTAAAGGAATATTATTGTATTTTAAAAGTTGACACTTTGAAACTTTTTCACTTGAAATTACCAATGTTATCCTATGGAAAGAAATTCAATTTGCAGGTAAAGTATGTTCACGTTACTTTTGTAATTCAGTGCTAGACTCGTAGGTTTAGCACTGGGGCCTCTATCTAAAACAGGCAAGTAATTACGTCCTTATCATTGGCACGATTTTTAGAGAATATTTGTAAGTTTCAAAAATCGACAAACTTTCTGCAAAAAGCAGGCAATCATATCCTATGGAATTAAATTCAAGTTACTGGTAAGTACGGTTAGAATTACTTTTCAGGGTCAGTATTGGTCTCAAAGATGCAGCACTGAGGTCTCTCTTGATGACAGGTGAGTAAATCGGAATTCGTAGTTCGGCTGATTTTAGATGAATATTTTAAAGTTCCAAAACTCCACACTTATAAGAATTTCCAAGTGAAAACCAGTCAATGTTAGCCTATGGAAGAAAAGTGAGTTATCAGTTTTTAGGTAAGTACTTGACTGGCAGAGTTAAGGTTCTGGGCATAGACTCGGGGGTCTCCCAGGGTCAGGTAGGTACAGTTGGTACACCTGGTACACCCTCAGCGGCACAGGGGCAGCCGGGTGCAGAGGTAGTTAGGCCCAATGTTATCCAATGAGAGGCAGGTGTCCTTCGGTTGGGGGCTGCTGGCTAGCAGGCCACGTGGCTGTGGGAGCTGGATTCCTGGTCACTTGCTTAGGGCAAATGGGGAAGTAGGATAGGACAAAGGTTGTCCTGCCAGGGGCACTCGGGCTGCTGGGTGCAGCGTGCTTTTGAGCCGTCGGGTGCTCAATGTTATTCAATGGAGATTGTGAAAAGTGAACAAAGGCTGCAGGCTCGGGGACGAAGGATCTTCTGGAGCGACCAACACTTCGAGGGGTAAGTTGGGATCCTGGAGGATAGGTGGGCACCCCGGAGTTGGGCACTAGGGGCCAGGGGGGCGCTGGGTTCAGGGGTGTCTTTTGGCGTCGGTAAATCTTACCCTATGCTGGTCATGGTTGGAGGGGTCCCTGGTACTGAGGCTGCAGGTGTCATCTGGGTCGTCGAGGAGGGTCCTTGGGCACTGGATTCCAGGTCGGAATCGCCGGGGGGACGTCCTCAGGGTCTTTATCCACTCAGGCACAGGCCAGGCTCGATGGGTGCAGAGTGAGCTGGATTCGCGGTTCCTGGCTGGCACCAGGGGTATTGTTGTTGTAGCAGAACCACTGCTCATGGGAGTCGCAGTCTCTAAGAGGGTCAAGGCAGGCAGGTCCTCCGGGTTTCTCGAGGTTGCTGTCCGCAGGAGACGCTGGGATTTAGCAGGAGCAGGTTCAAGATCAACAGGCCTGTAGGGCTGGGGCCAAGTCAGTTGGTGTTGTCCTCTTGTTAGCCGCTGCACGGCAGATCTTCTTCTTCTTGCTCTTCTTTCTTGTTTCGAAATCGGGATCCGAGGAAGGAAGGTTCAGGGTGCCCCTAAATACTAAGTTTAGGGGCGTTGTAGGTAGGGGAAGGGCAGGGACTAATAGGTCCCTGTCCTGGGGTGAGTACACCCCCTATCCTGCTCCTCTCCTGTGGGAGGGGGGCAGGAGCCAATCTCTGATTGGACAGGGCTCCCCATCCTCAAGACGGCCGGAGCCCGGAGTTGTGCTTCACCTCGCCTCTCCCACCTGATGGGTGGAGTTGGCACATGCTGGCACACCAACTTTCCTCACGTAGGGTTTCCCGCCAGTCTTCCCGCCAGAGTGGCATGCCTTTGAAGCTTCCCCCTGCCCATCCTGGGGAAGGAGACCTAGCACCTCACACAGGATGTGCATTGTTGCAGGCCCAGGAGAGGGGAGGCTCTCCACCCAGGGGTCCAGCAACAGGTCTGCTGTGTGGCAGCCTAGGCAGCTCTCAGACAAGACGTGGATTGTAGGTTAGGCTTCAGGAGGCATCTCTATGAGGCCCTCTGTAGTGCATTTTACATTAAATCCCACACTGGCATCAGTGTGGGTTTAATGTGCTGAGAAGTTTGATATCAAACTTGTCAGTCTTCAGTGTAGCCATTATGGTGCTGTGGAGTTCGTAATAAAGAAAAACCAAAGGTGGTGATGGACGGAGCGTTGACAATACAAACACTCACCCCCAGTCAACTGATCTGGGTTTAATCCATCACCGTTCTTTAGCTCACTCCGCCACCCGAGTTCAGACATGGCCATATGCAAATCAGTCTGACCCTGTGCCCCATGGGAACAGTCCAGCCCGAACTGCCAAACCATGTCTTCCCTGGACCGAAATCAAGCTTCCCAGGTGCGGTTTCTGGCATTACAGCCGTCTTCAGCCGGGCTTGCTTGACTCCAGTGGCAAAGTGAGCAAGGGTCTCACGTCTGAGCATACCCTGCCAACTTAGGGCGAACAAAGAAAAACCAAAGGTGGTGATGGACGGAGCGTTGACAATACAAACACTCACCCCCAGTCAACTGATCTGGGTTTAATCCATCACCGTTCTTTAGCTCACTCCGCCACCACAGTTCAGACATGGCCATATGCAAATCAGTCTGACCCTGTGCCACATGGGAACAGTCCAGCCCGAACTGCCAAGCCATGTCTTCCCTGGACCGGAATCAAGCTTCCCAGGACCAGTTTCTGGCATTACAGCCGTCTTCAGCCGGGCTTGCTTGACTCCAGTGGCAAAGTGAGCAAGGGACTCACGTCTGAGCATACCCTGCCAACTTAGGGCAAACAAAGAAAAAACAAAGGTGGTGATGGACGGAGCATTGACAATACAAACACTCACCCCCAGTCAACTGATCTGGGTTTAATCCATCACCATTCTTTAGCTCACTCCGCCACCCCAGTTCAGACATGGCCATATGCAAATCAGTCTGACCCTGTGCCTCATGGGAACAGTCCTGCCCGAACTGCCAAGATGACAACCTCCCAGCACCATATACTCTTAATGGCATCACTGCACTTACAGTGCCCAGGAAAGGCCCTGGGTACTGTAGGAGCACAGGGCTCATGCACCTGTGCCCACACCACTGGCATAGGGCACCCAGCTAGAGGGGTGACTGATGTATGCCAGGGCAGTGGGTTTGTGGGCATGGCACACAGGGATGTGTGCCATGTCGACTCGTCGTTTAGTTCTGCACCAGGACACTCAGCCTGCAAAGGCAGTGTGTGTGTGTGTGTGTCAGGGTGCAGGGCCCCTAAGGGTGGCACAATAAGTGTTGCAGCCCTTGGGGGTCTTCTCTGGTCACAATGCCCTGGGTACCTAGGGTACCATTTACCAGGGGCTGACATGTGGCCAGAGATGCCAATTGGGTTTTTAGCTTCAACACAGTTTTAGGGAAGGAACACAGGCCCTGGGCACCTGATTGGCAGGAGCCCAGGGCACACTCAGTCAAAGCACATCAGCAATTCAGCAAAAAGTGGGGGGCATACCATCCAAGAAAGATGGCACTTTTCTCACAAGTGGGAGCAAAGAAGGTAAGGGCCGTGCAGAAATGGACCATCTCTCTATGGGTTGTTCTCTGCGTTAAGATCTGTTATGCCCTGGCAATGAAGCAGCCCCGGAGCGATTAAGGGCCCATTCCACCAGTGGAAAGGCTGTGACTACGGCCTTGGCTCGGGTTGTCCCAGTCCAAGATATCTGTTAGGCAGCGACGTGGGCGTGTTTGCAAAACATTACTGCCTTGATGGGCAAGTACGCAGGGACGGACATTTTGCCCGTTCTGTCCTGCAAGACTTTTTAGTTTAGGATATGAGTCCG
Organism: Lissotriton helveticus; assembly: GCF_964261635.1. Taxonomy (NCBI): domain Eukaryota; kingdom Metazoa; phylum Chordata; class Amphibia; order Caudata; family Salamandridae; genus Lissotriton; species Lissotriton helveticus. The sequence continues at coordinate 2,086,691,861 of NC_136065.1, forward strand.
CAACCCACCGCCGGGATGGTATAGCTCGGGTATCTAATTCAAAGGTAAGGAATCTGCAGCTAGAAGTCTCTACCAGATGAACAAGTTACTTACCTTTGGTAACGCATTATCTGGTAGAGACTCTATCTAGTTGTAGATTCCTTACAGCCCCACTCATGCCTCCCCGCTTTGCGGACTGATATTTTTGGGTCTTGGGTTATTCCCCTTTCAAGGCCCTAGGTTTGCACATGATTATGTCAGTTACTTTTTGGCTTTGTGCTTCTGGCCTGAGTGGCGCCTATATAGGCACTGCAACGTCATAACAGGCACTAATGACGCCGCCAACGCCACGCGGAGCCGAATGGAGCCACCCGACGTCGCGCGCACAGGGGATTGCTCAGCAAAAGTTTTCAGATCCCGTCTGACGCCTGGGAAATTCAAAGGTGGGGAATCTGCAGCTAGATAATCTCTACCACAGGGGTCTCCAACCGGTCGATCGCGAGCTACCAGTAACTCGCCGAACCCCCATTAGTAACTCGCGCCTCGCATCTCAATTCTGTAGTCTGTTATTGTCATTTATTGTTCTTGGGCCTTTTTTCATAGCCGCTGCCTGCCATCAACAAAGCCAGCTGCTCAGATTGGCCTAACTGAGCTCAGCTGGGACAGGGCAGTGCAAAGATGATGACGCTGTTGCTGAACTGGTTACCTCGCCACCTGCCTTTCACAGCCTGGCACCGCAGTCTGGATTGTGCAACACGTGTGCCGGAGCAAGCACCAGGCAGGTCGGATCGGAGGAGCAGGTCCCGTAAAGCCTGCTAGCATGCAGGTGGCGCAAGCAGTATTGAACTGCTATGAGCCCGCACCACCTGCCTTTTTCTGTCTGGATTAGGAACATATTTAATCAGGAGCAGATCAAACGGTAAGCGCTTGTCTGGCCAGTAAACACCATAATACACTTCTCTAGACTGGAGCTGCGATTTGCGCCTTCTATACTTAGGCGCTGGTAAGCCACAGGCTCTTGAAAGACTGGGAATGTCTTTTTCTCCTGCATTCCAGCTCTGGGTTAAAAATCAGGAGAGCCATTGTGTTGCCAAGTTTCAGTTTCCTTTACCAAAGGCACAAGATAAAGAAAGCTCTTCCAGTCTGCACTCCTAAAAATAATGTAATTGTTCCACTTGAGAACAGCTGTGAATTTACGATCCAGTTTCAACTCTTTCATACCCTCTGTGGCCAGGTCACTGACAGAGCACAAGCACTGTCATCCAAATTATACATGTGTTTGTAACTTTCTAAACCACAAAACTACCGATTCACTCCATGCCGCAGTCACCCTTGGGTCTTTGGATCACACCATCTTGTGTTACTAACTAGGAGTTATGCTCTTAACATAGTAATTATGGACCCGAAATCCGTGCATGCATAGTATTGTTCGTAAAAAAAAAAATAATCCTCCCGGGTGACGGGAAACACCTGGCGGAGCGCTGGGCTGGCATCACTGGATGTGATGGTCTAGAGTGTAAAGTGGTGTATGTTGTTCCTTTTCCAAGTTTAGCCGGTGTCTCAGGAGATTCGCAATGGGATGATGCGGCCTAACAAAGGACCCCCTCCCGTAGAATCCCACGCTCTGTTACACGGATGTGTTGACACGTGGTGCTTGACCGTGTGGGGCTCTGTCCACCAAGTGTCAGAGTGGAAGCCAGCTGCAGTCGCAGGGGAGTGATTTTGCCCTCACGCGGTTCTCATTGTGGGGCGTGCGTAAGTGAAGTGAATCCTGACTTTAGTGTTACTCACACAGCGCCACAGTGCATGTTTGGTTCAGTCGCATATCGGCTGAGTGACCATATCCAATATTCAGGGATAGTGATGTGTGTTTTCAATATTTAAGAAGAACACAGGTCCAAAAGAGACCAACTCTTGGGATCCTTCCTAGTGTTACCCTTCTATCTCAAAAACGTCCACTGTCTCTGAGCAAGTTTTGTTATTACACAGTACGAGAAAAAATGAAGACATGCATGCAAAAAAACCTCATCATCTAGTCTTATTTAAAAAACATTTGGTGGAATCGAAGGCGAGGAGCTGAGAGGGGCGCAGGGAGGCCGACACTAAAAGAAAAGGTCTAAATTGAATAAGACGATAAACCTGTGCTGATCAAGAATTAAAAGAACCTAGCTACGCTGCATCAAGGGTCATTGAACCATTCGCAAAAGGCAGTCACGCCCCAAAATTAAGAGCGGTGGCACCCCTCCAGCAACATCCGCACCATTGGGTCCTTAAATCAGACAGAAATGAATGTGATACCCAATCGAGCAACATCAGAGCTCTTTATCCATTGAGATACTCCGAAGAAATCACCTCTAATCCAAAAGAGGGGTTGAATCACGTCCTGCAGAACTGTTTTGTCTTGATGAAGGTGATATCATAAATACACCGAAACGCTGCGTCGACAACTTTTGATAACTGGACATCCATGAATAGTGTGATTTCTTGTACATTTTGAATAATCTGATGATGTATGATTCTATTTGTGTATAAGGATTAATCTTTTTCTTAAACAAAAAAGATTAGGAAATTGTTTTAAACATACGGCTTTTTATTAATTTTGTATCATTGTGTATTATTCATGATTTTATGAACTTGTAATAAAGTGTTCAAGAATTTTTAAATAAGACTAGATGATGAGGTTTTTTTGCATGCATGTCTTCATTTTTTCTCGTACTGTGTAATAACAAAACTTGCTCAGAGACAGTGGGCGTTTTTGAGATAGAAGGGTAACACTAGGAAGGATCCCAAGAGTTGGTCTCTTTTGGACCTGTGTTCTTCTTAAATTACTACTCCTGGTCCCTGATTGAATCCTTAAGGAATCCTCCCTTTCTTTTATTGTTTTCAATATTTAACACAGCAGCAGCTCACAAACATTACTGCAAATAGTCTCTGTGATGCTGGCCCATTTCTAATATGTGATATTCTGTTTCGATCAAAAGAATAATTTGTATGGATATTGCATGAAATATTACCCTCGCTATGTAAATCTGCACATCCATCGGCCCACCTGCAACCTTATATATTTATGCAATTTTTCCCACTAGCAAAATTCTGCGCAGGTCCAGCTTTCTGCACTTTGTGGCAGTTGCAAGTTTTCCCACTTCTCTCTTCTCAAGCGAAGTTTTTTCCCCCGACTTGCAGGATAAGTTTCACTTCATATGCCACATAGTTTTCTCTGAAAAGTTGCGTGTGCGGTGTTACTAAAACGCCAAAGTGAAAAAATAATGTAGGTACATTTGCAAGGCGGCCCATATGATTGTACAAAGGTCGCAGAAGAAAAGCTTTGCTAGCTTATAATTGTAAGGCGCTCCCTGAACTCGGGTGCATAGCCTTGATACAATACTGCAGGGGGACAGGTGTATGGATGGTAATTGTGAGTGCATCTTTCCTGCTCTGCTTTAAAGTGCTACTAGCAACATCTCATTGAGGTGTGCAGTTTTGTACGGAGTCCCTGATTGGTGCTTGGTGTGCAGAACCTCCCATAGTCTCATGGGCAGTAGTTCACGAGTTAGATCAAGTAACACGCCCGTCAACCGATTTGCTCAGTGCTGCCCCTGGTCTATAATCAGCCTCTCATTCAGGATGTGTAAAGGGAAGGGTATGCGATGCAAGCTACAGAGATTAAGAGGGTTCTTCAAGCCCCTGTTAGTACCGGTTCCTGTTGTCGTAACCGAGCGAGGGCTCTACTAGGGGTAACAAAGCATGGCAGCTGCCACCCAGGCGCAGCCTCGTTTTACCCATACCATGCCAAATTCATCTGCCTCTTTATTGCTGGCGCCCACCACTGACCATTAACCCAGATCACCGCCTACAAACCCCTATGTACCTCCTCAGGGTTAAAGGTCGCTGCCCTCCTGGCACTTTTTCACCAGAACACACTCTCTCCAACTTAAGGCTGGCTTAAGGCCTTCTGTATCACCGTGCACCTTCAAACATTTCCTCACGCCACACTTTCTTCAGACTGACTTGTCACATCTTCCCTCTCCCCACGATTCTCACCTGATCACCAAAGGGACTGGGGCTGGGCAATATCAATGCGCGTTATGAGGAGAAAATCAACTTTCCAACCATGTTCATTACGGGGAACATCGACTTCGTGGAGGTGATGGTATTTATTTAATTTATATATGTGGTTTTATATTGTTGTGATGAGGCCCAACAAACCATACCAATGCAATGCAAAATATAAAATGTAAAACTTTACAACAAAAAAGAGTATGTGGTGAAGGGGAAATAATTGAGGTTCTTGTTACTGAAATGAGTCTCTTTTTTTTTTTAAACTAATGACCACAGCTAAGTTAGACTTTAATAAATCACATTTGGTAAGGAATATATGTTGAGGTTTAACTTTTGCAGTGTGTGAACAAGTTGATCGAGGATCACGAAGGGTCATAGGCTTGTATCCTGCAGTAGTTCATTATACTTTCCAGGAATGCTTCCAAGCAAGACAAGCTTTTGCTTCAGGTAGCACAACCTGCGGCTGTCTGTCACTTCAAAAGAGGGAGTGTGGCCCCTTTTGTTCAAACGACAGTAAGGGCTCCAAAGAAAGGCTTAAAATCAATTAAACTGGGCGTGTGGCGTCTCTCAAAAAAATGTGCGAGTTGCTTGGCCTTTTAGTAGCTCACGACGATTTTCACTGGTCAGAAGTAGCTCTCACTACAGAAAAAGTTGGAGACCTGATAGGTAGAGACCAGATAACGCGTTACAGAAGGTAATTAACTTGTTCATCAGCTACAAACTCAAATCTGAAAGTTGTATTTAATTGTTTTGTTGTCTCTTGTTCGTAATGTGCACATTATTTTACGCAGGTGTACCTGAAAGAGGCTCCATGGCCGTCCGCGCAAGGTGAAATCCGGACACTAAGTGCTTACAAAACACCAAGAGACAAAGTACAGTGTATCCTCCGAATGTGTTCCACCATCATGAATCTGTTGAGCCTGGCCAATGAGGATTCTGTTCCTGGTGCAGATGACTTCGTCCCTGTTCTTGTTTTTGTTCTGATCAAGGTGAGTCATGTATAAAAATACATGTATCTTCTTTACAAGGCCGTGTAAATTCCCCCAGTAAGTTATTGCTTATTTATTTGTTTAGTTGTATCTATTCACCAAGTCCATGCTCACCCTTCTAGAACCCTTTTTTCCCTTCCTATTATACTATCTCCACTTATGTTCAGATAACACATTTAAAATTACTATTTTTTTTCTCAAAGAATGGCTTCAAACAGATAAAGTACTATTTTCTTCTTGCTTTTTAACAGACAGTTAAACAAAATAGCAAACAAAGTCATTTGAATTGCCTTCCAAACGAGGATGAAATATGCAGGAAAGGGTGTAGATTGAAACATATTTGCTTTTTGTCTCCCCGAATTTTAAGAAATTCAGACTTAGTGCTGCTTAAGAACTCTGTTCAGTGATGGGCAGTTAAGTTTTCACTCCATGGGGAAAGGATCTCTGAATAAAACCTAGAGCTTTTAGACTTTAAAATGTTCACTCTGAAGAGTCGTTTTCGTCTACTCTTTTTTGGATGTCTGTTTCTAATTTCTCCCTCTTTTTTAGGTCGAGCTTAGAGCAGTGCATGCGCTGCGTGCTCGATCTTTTGTAAAGGGCAAAAAAAGTGCTACCTACCAGAGTTTAGCTGGCCTGAAGCATGAGTGCATGTGGACGTGCACGAGCAGCCGCCATCTGTCTCCTCCGTCATGGGTCATTACGTTGTTTCCCCTCTGCCTCCGTCCGATCACTTTAACTTTCTTTGCTTGTTTAACTTGTAGCTTTCTGTCCATCGCTTTTTCACCTGGTGCGGCTTCTTTAATTTGTTATTATTTATTATTTATTTATCAGCACTTTTCACAAGAGCTACTCATGTCATGCCGCGTGCTGCCGTCTACCGCCTCCAAACCGCAAAGTTAACTCCCGCCTCCTATTTTGACAATGGCCACTTGAGGCTGCCACCCCCAAACCGCAATGCTAACTCCCGCCTCCTGTTTTGACAATGGCCACTTGAGCCGCCACCCCCAAACCGCAATGCTAACTCCCGCCTCCTGTTTTGACAATGGCCACTTGAGCCGCCACCCCCAAACCGCAATGCTACCCCTACCTGCAACCCCACTAGTCTCCTGTTTTGACAATGGCCACTTGCGGCTGCTGCCTCCAAACCGTAATGCTAACCCCTGCTTCCTGTTTTCACAACAGTGCTGCTTTTCGCCAGGTGCTGCGTCTGGAATTTATTATTTATTTAGCAGCACTTTTCACCAGCGTTACTCATGCCATGCCGCCTCCCTCCCACCAGAGCAGCATTCCTTCAGGTGCATTCTGCCACAGACCCATGTGGAACGCACCTCCCCCTCCCGCCGGCCCTCAGCCTGTAAGCAGTGGTTGGCATGGTTGTGTGATGTGCATAAATTATTCTCTTGGAACACCAGGTGTTTCATTATAACTTTCCAAGAGGTGCTTTGTAGACTTTCTAGACTCACATCAGTGGTGTCCAGCTACAGATGGTAAGGACTGTGCCCCGAGAAGTATCATCGTAGCACTAAGGAGGAAGTCATCATGAAGTGAGGTAGGTGGGTATCGTAGTTTCAGAGAGGTGACCATTTTTGGACCAAGGGGGGCTCTTAAATGCTGAAATCTTCAGGTGCCCATCTTAGCGCTAGGTATACTGCCACTTGCGTATCCATCTTCAACAGGGGTCTGTAGGTCAGGAGTGTGTCTACTGTTTACTTGAACTCTTTATGTGGGTATTAGAACCACATAAAGAAATTCAATATTTTAGTGAATTTAGCATGGATCTATTTGATATACTTTATTGCTGTTTCACAATGTGATGTATTTGCTTTCCCACTTAAATGAATAACGTTTTTTTTGTTCACCCCTTTTTCAAGTGTGGCTTAACAGCTCAGCTGTACAAAAGGGGGTGGTTCTCGGAAGCTTATTTCAGATCCAGGGTAGGCATGGCTTGGCAGTTCGGGCTGGACTGTTCCCATGAGGCACAGGGTCAGACTGATTTGCATATGGCCATGTCTGAACTGGGGTGGCAGAGTGGGCTAAAGAACGGTGATGAATTAAACCCAGATCTGCTGACTGGGTGTGAGTGTTTGATTGGTTCAGATGCTTCGTCCATCACCACCCCCTTTTGTACCACTTTAACAGCTCAGCTGGCACCACACAATACGATAAACCTAAAAAAGAGCTTTCAGGATTACTAGAGAAAGGGGCTTTAGATAAGATCATATGTAGAATTGTCAGAAGTACATGGTTTTAATTGGGCCGAAATGTTTTGCTTCCACAGAAAAAAGTGCTTTCCATTCGCATGTCTGATTATTTTATTTCTTTATCCAGCTGCCTGAGCCAGCAGCAGTATGGCTAACTGAGATTAAACATTCAGGGGCACACACTTGACATTATAATGCTGTTAACGTTTCTTTCATACCTGGATAGTTTACGGTGTTTGGTTTTCTCTGGCAGCAGCACAAATGTTAGGAGGGCAGCCACGAGGAATATAATGCAGTCCCAGTTCCATCATTAACTTTATGCTTCAATATGTAGTTGTGTCTTTGAAAGCAGTAGGATTATTAGAGTTACTCTAATCTACTTGGATTTTGGGTCTGGCTTGACAGTGCAGCTCTTACTTTACCTTAATGGGTCAACAAACGTTTTTCAGTGTACTACTGAGAGATGAAAGGCACAGGGCAAGATGGGAAAAGTTCACACACTGTCAAGGCAGAACATGCTTTGAACAGCCCGTTCCCCAACCTGCGCATATCATTTACTCACCATGTAATATTACTTTTGTCGTTGGGTAATATGTAAAATAAAATAGATTTATAATTGCTAATTCAAATCTTTCTTAAATCCTAACAGTAGTATGCTAAGCCATTTGCATTTGTAAATTTAAAAGCACAAACAGCTTTGTGATATAGCTCACGTTTTCCCCACTGAAGCTTTAGTTACTCCATTGTGATGAGTTTAATGTGAATGCTTCGTTGTTTCTCTTTCAGGGCTACGACTGTTTCACGCATGCTATTCTTTCAGAAAACTTTGGGCTGTGCTGCTTTCTGTCCGTTGTTAATATTTGTTTGTCTTTCTGTATTTGGTTCCGTGTTTATTTTTTACAGTTTTCAACCAACTCACATAATTACACTCACCACCACATACATCCAATCCAACCCAAAACACATGGATAAAAGACATTGTAATTTACCACACCAATAGATCGAACTCACGCAAATGCTTGTTGTGTTATGTTATGTGTATTTGAAAAGTGCACTATCACCTCGGAGGGTATCTTGGTGCTAAGCATGTGTGTGTACCTAGCCCCGATTACCTGTTTATGGTAGGTTGGTTAACTGAAAAGCCCGGTCTTCAGCTGCTTGTGGAATTGAAGAAGAGAGGAGGAGGCTCTGATATGGAGTCGGAGGCCATTCCATGCTTTAGGAGCGATGTTAGAGAATGTCTGTCCCCCTGATGTGGTTCTGTGTATGCGTGGGATGTGTCTGAGTAGGAGTCCTGTGGAACGGAAGTGTCTGGATAGTTGGTGGAAGGAGATTCAACTATTCAGGTAGGTGCAGCCTGAATTGTTCAGTGCCTTGAATGTGTGTCTGAGGAGTTTGAAGTGAGCATGTGTATTGGGAGCCAGTGGAGCTTGGTGTGATGTAAGTATTGTGTGGGATATTGAGGATGAGTCTGGCTGATGAGTTCTGGATGGTAGTCTCCTAGTAAATTGCTTTGTGATCCCAACGTACAGACTGTTCCTGTTGTCCCAACTTGCTGGTGATTAGGGCGCAAGTGACAGTTTATGTAGTGTTGCTTGGGAGGACCTTTCTCAGCATCTTCTGAGTGTGGAAGCAGGGTCCAGTAATGGCATTGAGTTGTGCGGTCATATCCTTTTTGATGTTAATCAATATTTTGAAGTTTATGGCATGGGTGTGGGTGTGAGCCAGAGTTCGACTGGCCACCAGTTGGAGTCCCCATGGTGAGATGTTATTGCCGAAGATCACTACTTCTATCTTGTTGGTGTTGAGCTTGAGAAAGTTGGTTATTATTTAGTTAGCAACTTCGGTCATGTAGGTGATGGACGTGTTTCTTGTGTTGGGTTCTTCTCTGAGAGGGAGAGAGAAAGTTGTTTGTCCTCTGCGTAGGAGAGAATGATGATGGCGTGTGCGCAGATGACATTGGCCAAAGACATAATGTATGTGTTGAGGAGGGTGGGGTTTTTGCAAAAGAAATAATAGTTTTTTCCACTTTCTCAAAGCGAAATCTCTCCTCCGTGTTCTTGACCACAACCTGCCATCTCTTTAACCCCTTCGGTGCCCATGACGAGCTCAGCTCGTCATGAGGTACACCTCTTGTGTGCTCATGACGAGCTGAGCTCAAGGTCACTAGTCTATTACTTTAACCTCAAGATGAGGTACCCTTAAGTGTTGCACTCCTTAAGGTGGGCTAATCTTGATCCCTTTAGAGAATGTTCCTCAGAATGCCACAGACTGCAATCAAAATTGAGATATCACTGAGTTCCAGTTCCCAAGGAGAGAATATACCTCCAAGGATGGAGCCATCTTTCAGCCTGCTCTAAGCTCCTAGAGCACACCTGAATATATTTTATTTATTTATAAAGTTTTATATAGCGCGAACATGATCGTGAAGGATATCCGAGCGATTTACAATTTGATGGAGAGGAAGGTAATAGTTGCAGTACAGTCATCAAAAGGAATACCAACCCAAACAAATCAAATATGCATATCAAACAAAAGGTTATGAACAAAAGGGACAACAAAGGGAAATATAATAATTGGACCATAGACTAGTAAAGCAGACTAGTAAAGCAGAATAATACCAAAGGCAGGACTTTAGGGTGTAAGTCCAGAGCATTAGAGCTGACGATCCAAGACCCTTTTAAGGTAGGAACTTGTTCATGAGGAATCTTTTTACTTCCAATTTGAGGTAACCTTGGAGGAGATTCTGCGTATTTTCAGTGGGAGAGAGTTCCAGATCTTCGGCGCAAAGCCGGGTAAAGCTCGTTGACACGTTCTCTTTTTTCGAAAGATCTGTGGTTTCAGGAGGAGAGAGTTAGCACTCCTGGAAGGTCTACCCCCTCCGGATAATTCTAGCTTTTGCGCTAGATAACTGGGGATTTTGAAATGGAGGGTTTTGTGAGACGGTCAGTCAATCATTAGCTGAATTCTTGCTTCATATGGCAACCAATTTAGGGATTTTAAGACTGGGGAGATGTGCTTGTTTGTTTTGGTACCCGTGACCAACCTGGCTGGGGCCAAGGTATGTTTGGTGAGGCCACAGAGCGTAGCACTGCCATAGTCTAGCCTCTGCAAAACAAGCGCTTGGACTACTTGCTTGAAGTCTACTTGTGGGAGGAAAGGTTTTAGATTCCGGAGTATCCTCATTAGGTGATTAGGTCCCTTGCACACATTGCTAATATGATTTTTAATGTTCAGATGCTTGTCTAGGGTGAATCCGAGAGAATTCCCTGAGTCAACAATGGGGGAAGCTGTTGAAGGCAGTGAGGTGGTTCATCCAACGGTCTTTTTTGACGATGTGATTCGGGGGAGAAATGAGAAGGAATTCTGTTTTGGAGATGTTCAGCAAAAGGTAGTTCTCAGTTAACCAGTTTTGAGTATTTATTAGGTTAGATTTGAGTGATATGAGGTTATTCGGGGAGGAGATTTTCAGATAGTTGCGTATCATCCTCATACATATGGAAGAGAATATCCCCTAGGAGATTCCATTCAAGAGTATCCTCAGTGGATGGCATACTCATTTTGTGTGATGTTTCAAACAGACGAGGAAATCTTACTTTGACACAGCAGTGCCTCAAATGGTCACATCAATTGTTTTAAGACCAAGCAACAACAATCCCCAGACCTCTGGTCCCATCCAGTTCCATGCCTTCCTGGAACAAAAATGGTGTGTTTTTTCACCTGCCTCTGTTTGATCATGCAAGAAGGGTCAAGACAAGAAACTCCAGATGTCCGAGAGGCTGCTCTTTCTTGAAAGACTGCCCACCATCTAGACTTCTCCGGAGAAGATCTGTCACATGACTTAAAAAGTCTCTCAGAAATCTGATACAGTGCTGAGAATAGCAAATGCTATATCGTTTCTTATCTGGTATAACAGTGTATTATTTACATTTTTTGACACTTTTGGGGTTGTTGCTAAAGACAACAGCAGTGAGGGTTTTAAAGAAATCCTGAAAAAGGATATGTGAACTTTTGATTAGTTAATTAGTTCAGCAGAAAATGCTGCAGATGTTGCGGTGTAGGAGTACTGTCTCGGCAGTTTCTAAGGGACATTGTGTAGGAAGGCCACCAGCCTAAGTGGAAAATCCAATAGGAATGTCTTCCTCTGCATTCTCAAGAATTTCAGTGTTTGGTTCTTATGTGCTGATTACATCACCAAAAGTGAGGATGGAACCAGCAACTCTGAAAAAATAGTTCTGTAGAAGATAAAAGAATAGCCAAAATGAATTGCATAATCTCAGGAGAGGTTTTTCAAGTTGGCACGTTTAATCAACCTGTTGACAAAGCAACATCTGTTCTTCCAACAGTGGCAGAAATAAAAGCAGTGTAAAAATGATGAGGGTACATACACTTTCAACTGTCTTGGGAAAATCCTTTCCAACTAGATGGCATCCCTCAAAGAAAAACCTCTTCTAAAGATTGAGGGCTGTGTGTGTGTTGAGGGGTGGATGGATGCTGGGTGAGGAGAAGGGATGGCTGAGGGAAGGGGTGGGTGGTTGGATGCATGATGGGGGCGGGGGCCAAGAGTGCCGTTTACTTGCAAGAAAAACATCCAGCGCAGACATGGATGTCGTTGGGCACACCACACAAAATGCAGAGATAGGGGCTGCTGAAATGCAGCACCTGTTTTGTCCACAGGACATTTTCTGTTTTGTGGAAGAAGAGTCTAGGACTTCCGGTGTACATGGAGATGATAAACTGAAGGAGCTGTCCTCCAATGCCTCAGAGGCGGAGCAAGAGGAACCCCGAATATGGCGAAGGGATGAAGACGAGCCCAGGGCCTCCTTTCCAACTCATGCACTGGAGGTTTAACCTCCAAATCTCTCTGTTCATGGGCAAGTACTTCTCCCAAGGGAATCTGGCATTTGGCCCCAAGACAAGTCTGAAAAGGCACTGACCTTTGGGGTACAGCTTAGGGTGCTGTCACCTCTTGGCCCAAGTAACACTTTCGGCCCTAAGCAAACCTCCAGCAAGGGCCACTGAGCAGTGCAACCCATCCATGTCATCTCGAACCTGAGGCCCTGAGAAGCCAATCTCTGAGCTGAATCCCATTTAGAAAGCCGGCTCCAATATAGGCTTTGACTCCAAAATCAGATACTTGGCCAGGCTCCATGTTCAAAACCAGACTCTCAAACCTCACATATTAGAGAATTAGGAAGCTTACCTTTAAGGAGCACATCTTCAAGGGCTTCAGGTCTTTCCTATCCCCAAGAAAGATAGAACATGTGCACTAGCCCACAACCTCCTGCCCCTTGTGAACCTCCAAAGTGCTAGCATGACTCTGCCACCCCCATGGGAGGGGAATGACCCCTGAGAGGATTATCAGGTAGACCCCCAGGACAGTCCTCACATGGCTACATTATTAAGGCCTCCCAACCAGATGATATCTTTCCCTACCATACAGTCATACAGAAAGTAGCATAGCATCACAAGGTGAAACTCAGTGGTAATTGTGGATGTGATTATTAATTAGTCAAGGCCCTCTCGAGGACCGAAAGATCAGTCCAATTCCTCCCCATTCTCAGAAGAATGTTTAAGACCAGTGCAGACACCAATATGGTTAGGATTGTCTCTTCTTGGGTTGGGCAGAAGGAAGCCCAGACAATCCAGTTAGTATCAGAGGTCAGGTCCTGTCTGACTCACTGGTTGTGTACAGCCAATAAAGAGGACCTCCGCTCAGGTGACTAAGGATGCTCCTCCAGACAAGAAAAGTGAGTGAGTGAGAAGATCGATTTGTCTTGGGAAGCAAGTTTCCTAAGGTTGGCCACACAGTGGAGGATGGCAGTTTGGTCGGACTGCTCTCCAGGTATCATTGCCATCACTGGGAGGCAATCGAGGAGCTAGTTAAAGACCTTCCTGAAGTGAACTGCAAGAGGGAGCAAGAGCTGGTTGGAGAATGGAAGGTAATACGAATGCAAACATCAGGTGTGCTATCGACTGTGCTGATAAAGCCTTAAGAGAAGAGAAATAAGGCTTTAAGGCCCCAATGCTTGGCTCAAAGGCTCTGATTTTTAGGCTCTAGGTGCAACATCTGATCACTGTCCTGTTTGATGGGGGAGCATTTGTTATTCCCTCTTTTCAACATGATGCAGAAAGGATTAAAAAGGGGCACAAACTGCCATGGCAATTTTCGCACTGCAGACCTCAACACCTAAGTCTGCCTTCCGGAAACAGCCAGTGAGAGGATCACGTAGGCAGCCTAGTCCTTCAGCAGGTGGTGGATACTGTTTCAACAGTCGAGGCAAGGTTTGTCCTGTCACAAAAAGGACTCTTCTGCCTCCAATTAATGACTAGTATGTAACCTCAGCCCCCTCCCCCAATCTCACAAAACTTGTAAGAAGGCTGAGATGCTTCCTTCCAGAATGGGCATAGACCACCTCCACCAAATGTGTGCTTTCAGTGATTCAGCAGGGTAACTGCCTAGAATTCCACATTGTCATCAAACCATTGTGATGCACCTTACCACCATGTACTTAATCACACACATATGAGACTGCTACAAGAAAAGTACAGGCCCTTTTTGACAAAGGAGACACCAAGTTGGTTCCCCCTCAGTAGCGTGGTCCAGGAGTCCACTCCCTAATACTTCATGATCCTAAAAATGGATGGAAATCTGAGGCCTCTTCTGGAACACAGCCCCCTGAACCAGTATATCCTGTTGGAGCATGTTCAAATAAGCCCCTGCAAGATGTCATCTCATTTCACTCTATTGTGGCCTACATGGGACCCTTATCTCAAAGACGCCTATTTTCATATCCTCATACGTTCGAGGCATATGAGCTGCAGATTACACACTGTGCATAGATCGCCACCTAGTGTTGGGCCCGGATGTTTGCAGTTGGTTTTTGTCCTGAAAAGTTCTTTGGAAGTCACGAGATAGGTGACTCCTCCTTTGGACCACATTGCGCATGGGCATCGGCTCCATCCTCAGATTGGTTTTTTTTCCGCCATCGGGCTCGGATGTGTTTCCTGCACTCCGGTTTGGAACCGATTTTCCTTCAGCGCGCAATCCTCACCCAGTTCGACGGTATTGTTTCGATCACGGTTCCCATCAACGCAACTCTTGACGATTTCGAAGTCTTCGATTCCGGTCTCGTTGACGAAGGCCTTCGGGCCTACCTGGGCCTTACTCTCTGGCTCATGGAAAGGACGCCATTCAAGAAGGGTCCTCAATGTGGGTCGAAGTTTCCCCATACCGATCCATATGAGGTGTGCAACCTTTGCCACTCACCGGAGCACGAGGCCAGAGACTGTTGCGCTTGTGCCTCCTTCCGCTCCAAGAAGAACCATGGCTCGCTCGTCAGCTTCGATCCCAGATGACATCTTTGAAGAGGGCGTCGACGTGCCTGAGCAGGAGCAACAACATGGCGTCGACAGCAACTCCGAGGCCGAAGACTCCGACGTCGAGGACATCACTCCAGCACAGCGGGTCGTGAGTACACACGTCGACCCGACCCTTCCTCAACACCCTCCAAAAAGGCTTCGGTCACACCCTCTACTTCGGGCCCGGGTGCACACCGAGAGACTGCTTCCCATGGCCCGCCTTCAAGCTTGGCTAAGAAGCCTAATAAGCCTTTAGGCGACTCGGGCTCGAGTCCGCCTACCCCCGGTGCCGGCACACACCTACCGACACCGAAAAAGAAGCCATCTTCCACCTCCACGCCAGCTGCTTCCACATCTAAGCACTCGGCGCCGAAGACTGGCACCGGCTCCTCCGTACCAAAACCACACTCTGAGCCAAGCAAGAAATTACCACCGAAAGCACTCGACTCCCATGCTTCGGAGTCCAAAAGACCATCGGAGCCGAAAAAAGCTTCGGAGCCGAAAAACCACACTGCCCATCAGACAAAGAACATGTTTCCAAACCAAAAGATGCTACAGGTTCGGTGCCGAAAAAGCCTACGGAACCAAAAACCTCGGCACCGAAGGATCTACCTCCCTCAGAGGAACTATCCATCCAGATCCTACATAAAAGACTCTGGTTAAAGATCCCAAAACTGGTCGATTAACTCTTAGTTCTAAAAAACGACCATTAGAGACGCCTGCACCGGCTCCTCATTCTAAAAAGGACATTGCGACTTCTCCTCTAAGAATACCTTCTTCACCTCCTCCTCCTCCTCCTCCTCCTCCTCTTCCTCCCTTGCCACACCACTCCCCTACACCATCTCCTACTCCATTAGAAGATGATAATGACTGGGATAACACCTCTAATGACACAGGGGATGGTGCAGATAATGAGCCACTAGCTAATCCTAGTCCTCCTGGCTCACCTGACCCTTGGGATGATTATAGTACCCCAGACGTCCCTAACATCCCACAAGATGACATATACCCTGTAGTGTAGTTCCTATCATCCCAATAGGCTCTGCGCATTGGAATAATACCTACAGCAGTAAAGGCCTAGGCCAGACGTTAACTAGGTCTACTACTGTCGATACTAGACTTAAAGTTTTGGGTTTGCCAGCTTAGCTCAGAGTTCACTAGAAACTTTCTCGAATGTTCAAGGAGGACTTAACTTCCCTGATTAGACAAGAAGGGATTTAGTTTCTGACAACCATAGAACATGACAACTTTGCTCTCCCCTAATCAAGAGTAAATCTCGAGAGTCGTGTGAACAAAAGGCAATTTATTTTACTCAGTCAGTACGTGCATTCTTAGTCTCATCAGAATGTAGAGAAAAGGAAGAGACGGGCGTGTTCAATAAAAAGGTGTTATTTATTGATCAGTCTCTTTTCTCATACAAGAGAAATGGATCGATATTATTGCAATACTTATAGCTAAGTAAAGTGCATACATTAAAAGCAATAGTATAAAATAATACTGTAAAAACATTGATATGGTTTCTAAGCCATATGATGTTTTAAAATGAATAAAATATATTACATACACATATATACATTTGACTAAACGTACTCAACTGGTGTTTCTAAATACGCCTACCCCGTGTACCTGACCTAAGTCTAATACGAGGGCGGGAATAGAAAGTTACAGTTTAAGTTAAGTTTGTTTTTGCCAAGTGAATAACTAAAGAATTCTCTGTGAGGGGTTATTCAGTTCTGTACCTAGAAGTTAGGATGAATGAGGAATGGTATCTCTCTCTCTGGTCTCGATATTCCAGGCTGCCTGCGAGGGCTGCCCAGAAACGCCGGTACTGGATTCTCGGCAGGAGAAAGCAGCGCATCTCTCAGCGCGTCAGGAAGGCGGGGCTGCTGCCAGCGGGGTCTGCTCTGCTCTTGGCTTTGGCAAGTATGGCTGCTCCGTCTCGTCACCACGCGTGTGTTTGCATAGGGCAAGATCGGTAATATTTATACCTTTAAGGTGCCGAGATTGACGTAAGGATGGACATAGATACGTCAATAAGGATGTCATACGACTTGCTCGTTAGCACATTCTTTTACTGAAGTTCTCTGTGAAATCAAAACAATGGCCGCAGGGTTTTGCCCAGGTTGTCATAGGTTTGATTTGTTATGAGAACTCCGTATGCCTTATCAGGGGCTGGAGGAATATCGCTTGTCTAATTAGATCGCAAGCGTTATGACCTAATCAGATAACACGTTCCTGTGCCGTAGTGTGACTGCGTCAGATAACGGTATCTGCATCATGGGGGTTTTCTGCCTCATGGGCTGACTGCTAGTTAACTTGTTGGTTTGTTTAACTAGAATAGGGTCAGGAATAGGGGGATCGATTCAGAACCTATAGGAATACATGACACCCACTCCACGCTAACTATGGACATATCTACTAATCTAGGCATAGTATAACATAGTACAACATACTATAGAGTAGTGTGTATACCTTACCACCCCAAAATACATAAATGCATTTTGAAATTTTTCAAATATACGGAAAATTTGCAGACATATATACTGTATGCACTCAAGCTATGGAATAATGCTAAACTAATCACGCATTTGTATACATTATTGCTTATTTGGTATATGAGAATTACACATGAAATGGTTTCTTAAATACAGAAAAAAGTTTCGAGACCATTCCATCACAGAATAAAATGTTTGTGAACATACCAGCGGGCAGCTAATGTCTATAAGCTATCTAAAATTTAGAAACCTTAGTTCTTTAAGAATAGTTCTTACTTTAAGCAGAAGATAGTGTCCCGAAAAATATGCAAAAATATTTGGGGCTGCTGAAAAATTGCTGTCCGTGAACTGGAGGGAAAATCTGTTCATGTGACTTTATTTTTAAAGTTGAAGGCCGAATTCAGGGAACGCCGTGTGCGAGCTTGCTCAAAAGTCTCTATTTCTGTTCGGGTGAGAACATCATATCATTTAGGCTTTCGAAAAAACTGTCAACAGCTTCCTGGGAAAGTTCCACTAACTCGGAAATAGGTGTAATCATGCATTCTTGCGCATGATTGTCTCCATTGACATTCTGATTTGCATTACTGACAGAAGGTCGTACCTGTTCGATGCTGCTTTCATCTTGAACTTCACTACCCATCAATCGTAGTGGTGAAGCTTCCACGAATGCCGTCATCAGGATTGGTAGCCTTTGAGGGCAGCACAAAGCATGAACCTTGATCGGGCTCAACAATGTTTCTGCATCCATCGGCGCATCCGATTGTAGCGTCAGACAGGTGTCTAACACACATTCTTCTCCGCATAGCAGACACCTCAATACAGGTAAAACACATCTTTGCCACATTGGTCGAAATGATAGAAACCAAGTCATGTTCAGGTCTCTAAGCCGGGAGAGTCCCAGGATTTTTGATATCCGGTCCCGGTATCCAATGGCTAGGATTGTTTCTTCCCTTGTCGCAAGAGTTTTGTCTGTGACATGGGTTGCCATAACGAAAAATAAGGACTAAGAATAGGATTCCTGCAATTAGTCCCAAGATCAGGGGAAGTCCGCCAAAAATCGAATGGACGAAATCTGGAAAAATACCCAGTATGGCTTTGAATGGTGTTAATGCCATCGAAAATACTGTCTTAAATACCTTTGAGACCCCATTGGTATCAGAAATATTTAAGATTTCATTCAGGATTTCCGCGAAATGTACGGGGGAATTAGTTGATAATAATGTATGTATCTCTGCAGTCGTCCTTGCGACTTGTAGATCATACGTTTCTTTTGATGACGAGAGCCTGGTAGGCGTCTGAAGAAGCACTGTTTTCATTCTGCTTAAAGTATCTATTCGAATAGAAGTAATTTTCAAATCGGGCCATGCCCTTGCCTCCCTGTCTGGGAAGGAGCTGGGGAACAATGAGCGTCCACAGCACTTGACCTTCGCAGTCGTAGTTACTAGATAAGGAGTCCCGGGCATAAGACTACAACATTTGCGGTCTACAATAAGAATGTAACTCCCATTATAGAGTCTTTGAAAGAATGGTTCTATTTCTGTTGCAGGTGCGCCTTGCTGGTGACATGAAAGGTTGTATGAATTCCCTTCACAGGCTCCATGCAAACTAATTCCGTTACACAGAAGTGTGCCACTTAGTGACATCGCACAGTTGTTGCCACTAAGAAACACTTTCTGTCCTTTATTACTGACACATGCATGTGAATAGGGCAGGTTCCATGTTGTTTTAAGGTACCCCTTTCCCAATTTCTCGTACATGCCTGCCTGTATATATTTTTGGCAGTATTGAAACCTGAAGGTTGAGATTGGAATATTTATTATCCCATGTATTATCCATTCACTGACAGGTCGTTCTGACATTGTCACTGGTAATCTTTCGAGTTTTTCAATGCTCAAGATTGTATAATCAGCACCCTTTTGTGCCATACTGATTTGTCTATCAGTAAGGTTAAAGATTTGGAATAATGACGTTGTGTTGATTAGACGCCAAGGCACATAGCCTGAACGCAGATTTTGTAACGTCCAGCCAAGCTGTACAATAGAACGCAATTGTGACTGACCGTGTTGTAATAACAGTAAGTCTTGCGATAATATATCGATTGCTGAAGACACAATGCTGTCCAAAGAAAAAATTCTGGAGGACAGAGTCATTAACCCATTGTCCACTACAGAAAGTGATTTTTCCAAATTAATACGGTCAATTTCCCGTATTCTCTCTGCTGTTTCAATTTGAGTAACCTTCCAGGCCTCATTGTATGCTGCATATACAGAGGCTGCTATGAAACGCTTTTGACGCTGTTTGCGTGGTCCCAAAGTGAAATCACGCAAGTCAGCACCATCAGTAAGTAAAGTTAGGTGTTGCTTAATTTCTGCCAGTGTGGAAGTTTGTAGCCACTGAAGGCATAATTTGCCCACACTGTAGGTTGTTATTATCCCTGGGTGATGTCTTTGAGGATATCTAGGGTCTGGCCTGGTCATTTTGAACCCCTGTGTTTTGTTCAGGAATCTGTCTTGACAGTTATTAGTATCTGTGGGCCAGATCAACCACTGTTTCCAATCAGGATGTGTTCTGTTTTGGTTTAATATATGGTGTACGTCTATCTCTTCATCTGTATCAGAGTTATTGCTAAACATTGTTGGCTTTGGAATCTTTGATTTTGGCTAGGCCAAGACAGGTGGTTTGTTGAACAGTGTCATTTAAAAATATCATTTGTTCTGGGATCATGCAGGCTCTAAACAAAGCTTTTATACCCTGTACTTGCCATTCTTTTGTACCCCAAACACTTTTCAATTCAACATTTTTGTCCCAATAATCAAATCCAAAAGTATTCATTTTTTCAAAGAATGAGTCTGAATATAACAATTTTGTGTTGGTTATCATGGTCTTGGTCCCTGTTTTGTTTGACAATTTAAAATAAAATGTTTCAGCATTACTTGTGTTAAAACCTGAAAAATATGAATATTTGTCGTAAACGGTTCTTGAGCTCCCTTTTGGAGGTGTTGCACAATGTTCCCATTGATTATAATTTAAAACATTTCTAGGTTGTGCAGATCTATGTAAAAACTGGTTACCATAGTGGTTATAGCAATACATACTATCATAATTTGTAGAACCCTGCAAATAATCATGTTTGGTAAATTTAGCAGACATTACTAAGTCAGACATCATATTATTAATGCTTTCGAAGTCCCAATCATCAGCAAATGAGTTTGGTTTTGCAAAGTCACTCAAGGAGATCTTAATTTGGTGTGGATATTTCAGGATCTCGACCGGACCATAAATTTCATAGTCAGTGTTGTCCCAGGCTACCCCACCAGGTATCGGATTGGCTGTGAAGTTGGCTGAAGAAAGTTCTCTTTTCTCGACGTGTGAAGATGTGTGTGGTTTGAGGATCAAGTTGATTTTCTGACTTGCTGTGTCCATTTTTGCATATTTTCCCTCAATGAAGCGTCCCAATGTTAGTATCATGATGAGCCAAAGTATGAGGATAAATGCACCAAAACCCACCCAAAATTCAATCCATGGGGAAATCAGATATGTTTCTTTCAGTTGTTTCAAAAGTTCCTTAGCTTTATCTTTAAAGGTTTTTGATGATGGCTGTGTCTTTGATTCACTGAAGCTTTCAGAGGAATCATCGAAGTTTATGAAGTAGCCGGATGCTGTTCTGTCAATTGTTCCAATTGCTTCAGGATTTCTGTTTCTTGCATTTTCACTTGGTACTTCATTATAGATTGGTGTGTCTCTGCTAAATGTTTTTATTTGGGTTTTCAGAGGTCTGAGTTCTATTGCATTGCTGCATAGTCCTTGTTGTTCTTCTGTAGGCGTTTCGAATGTGATGAGCCTCTTCGTTAGAACCTCTGTACTGGTAGCAAACCTTGGTGTTCTGCTACTTATTGGGAGTCCACTTGGCCTACTGTTTGTTATCGGCCACATGTTGTGGTTTTACCAGGTCGATGGATACAACTCGGTTCTCCTTTTTACCAGCAAGTGGCGGTAGTACAACTGACCTTGTCCCGTTGACAGACAAGACAGGAACTGCTTTTCTGTAAGAAGGTCCAAATTCCTTCTTTACCGCGATCTTTTCCCTGACTAGATCCCCGACTTTTGGAATCCAGACAGGTCTTGCTGGGACAGGTGGTGGTTCTTCAGTGGTTGTTGGCTGTTGTTTCAACTTTATGTTGCTCAGGTCTTTTCTTGTTTTGTTTAAGTCCTGCAAAATAGCCAAACGGTCTTTGATATCAAAGCTTTTTTTCTTTCACCACTGAAGTCTGACTATCAATGTCAGAGATCATCATCCTAGTTCCAAATAATAATTCGTACGCACTGAATCCCTTCAGAGAATTTCTTGGCAAGTTATTGAGACTACGTTGGACACTTATTAGATGTTTGACCCACCCAGCTCCCGAACCTAATATTCTTTCCGCTATAGATTGCTTTATGCCTTGGTTTTTTCTTTACACCATCCCGTACCCTCAGGAAGGAAGTGAGAAGATTCCCGCTGGGCTATGCTAATTTGGTCATGTTTCCCCTCAGGCTGTTGGGCTAGAGTGAAAACAATGGTCAAACGTAGCATGCTCTTAGCGTATATGCCATTTAGACTCGCAAATCTTTGTATAACAGTCCGGACGTCAGCCGAGTGCTGGTGATCTACATTATAAGTGGAACTAGCCTGTATAAGTTAATCGCAACCCTTCCTTTTTACTCCTGATTTTTTCTGGAGTAGAACAACGAGGTATTAAACTGTTTCTCTCCCCGCTGCGATCTCTGTTGCAGTTTGGGCAGTTTTTTACAAACATGGTGTGACGCAGGCTCATGCCTGGCCACCAGTACCTTGATTGTAATTCTTCCAGAGAATTTTTTAGTTTGAGGTGTCTGAGACCCTCGCCCATATGTGCGTCTGCGATTAACAAGTTTCTCCTGTCCATGTTTGGAATCACTCTATCCCCCACTCCAGGGATTCGAGCAAAAGGGACGGAGTTTGCATCGATTATGTATGTATAATTGAGTGGATAGTTGATCGGTAACGCTGAGCAGTCGCCTTTTGATGACGTTTTCACCGCCAGCACTGTTTCACCGTCAATGTATTTTAATGTACGCTTTTTTCGAACTACGGGACCCGATTTAGTGGCTGCCGCTGCGGCTGTTTCAGCCAATGAATTCCCTGCAACGTGAACGCCATCACGCTGATGACTCAGTGAGTGTGTCACGTGAGTCTTTGGTAGTTCTTTTTGTAAAAGAGCTATTTGTTCCCAGAGCAGTTTTTGCTTTATTGGTGCATCTGTGTCATCTTTGTAACCGTTTTGAATCCATGTCTGCAAATCGCTGTTATATGATTTGACGCAGTAATATGAATCTGACACTATAAGTGTCGGGAATTCGCGATCCGCATTATCTAGCGCCATTTTCAATGCTAATATTTCAGTTTGTTGTTCTGAATTAGTTTCTACTGAGTGTGTCTTTGTTAATAGAGGTTTTAGTTTACCTCCGCGCCACACTTCTTTTGTAATCTCACATGTGGGGTTGTATGCCTGTTCTCCCCAAACGGAGGGTTGAGCATGTCCGTCTGTATAGATTACACAGGCGTAATGTCGTAAAGGCAGAATGTCGATTGGCAGAGGATATGTTTCTTCATATTCTAGATTTTTTAATTCTTCCAGTTCTGGATCAAAGTAGTAGTATACTTTGTCCGTTGTGATTGAATTCACCCATTGTATCCATTCTGGATTTATTGTTGTTGTTGGTAAATTACACGGTGTTGTTAGTGCCTCGAAGGCTGATTCTGCTGTTCTGACTGTGATATGTCTACCGTCAGCTTGATCTTTTTCTCTAGCTATTTCGGTTTGAACTGCATGAACAATTTTTTCTTTGTTGCTGAATTTCTGTTCAGCTTCTGTGTACAAGTGTGATTTGAATGCAATTGGTACCTTTTCTCCCTCATTAGAGGTCAGGTATGTGAATCCGCATCTCCCTGGGATGACTCGAATCACAAGATTGCGTGTGTTATCACGTGTTTCTAATTTTGTTTTAATTAGCATGTCTGTTTGTAGGGATCTCAACTTTGAAATATCCACTAAAAGTCCTCTGATCAACGAAAACGAAATTACTCAACTGTTACCAGGAGAGATCCCAGTGCTGGATCTTAGTACCCAGCACTGACCAGAAAAAGTCATTATAACTGTGATTTTCCTATAACCTGATTTTCCTCCGTTGGATAACATTGCCTGGTTTTTACCAGAAATTTCGTTTTTTGCAACATAATCAATCAATCAATCATAGCATTTGTATAGCGCACTACTCACCCGGAAGGGTCTCAAGGCGCTTGGGGGAAGGGGTCTGCTATACCTCGAACAGCCAGGTCTTGAGTTGTCTCCTGAAGGCGAGATAGTCCTGGGTCAGCCGAAGGTGGGTGGGGAGGGAGTTCCATGTCTTGGCCGCCAGTTAGGAGAAGGATCTTCCTCCGGCGGTGGCTCTTCGGATGCGTGGTACGGCGGCAAGGGCGATGCTTGTCGAACGTAGCTGGCGGGTGGGCGTGTAGAAGGTCAGGCGGTCGTTGAGGTACTTGGGGCCCAGGTCGTGGAGGGACTTGTGGGTGAGGAGTCTGAACGTGATTCTCTTGCTGACGGGGAGCTAGTGCAGGTCCCTCAGGTGGCCAGAGATGTGGCTGCGTCGGGGGATGTTCAGGATGAGTCGGGCGGAGGCGTTCTGGATACGTTGGAGTTTTTTCTGTAGCTTGGCTGTGGTTCCGGCGTAGAGGGTGTTTCCGTAGTCCAGTCGGCTTGTGACGAGTGCCTGGGTGACAGTCTTCCTGGTTTCGGTCGGGATCCATCGGAAGATCTTGCGGAGCATGCGTAGGGTGTTGAAGCATGATGAGGAGACGGCGTTGACTTGTCTGGTCATCGAGAGGGAGGAGTCCAGGATGAAGCCCAGGTTGCGTGCGTGGTCTGTTGGCTTGGGAGTGGTGCCCAGGGCGGGGGCCACCAGGAGTCGTCCCAGGCGAAGGGCGATGGTCCCAGGATGAGGACTTCCGTCTTGTCTGAGTTCAGTTTCAGGCGGCTGTTCTTCATCCACTCGGCGACGTTTTTCATCACTTCGTGTAGGCTGGTTCTGGCGGTGACGGGGTCTCTGGTGAGGAAGAGGATCAGTTGGGTGTCGTCGGCGTAGGAGATGATGTTGTGTTGGCTTGCGATGGCTGCAAGGGGTCTCATGTAGACGTTGAAGAGGGTGGGGCTGAGTGATGATCCTTGCGGTACGCCGCAGATGACTTCGGTGGCCTCGGATCGAAACGGGGGGAGGCGGACACTCTGTGTTCTTCCGGCGAGGAACGAGATGATCCATTCCAGTGCCTTCTCTTGGACACCTGTGTTGCTGAGGCGTTGGACTAGTGTGCGGTGGCAGACAGTGTCGAACGCTGCGGAGAAGTCCAGGAGGATGAGGGCCGCTGTTTCCCCGTTGTCGAGCAGGGTTCTGATGTCGTCGGTGGCTGCGATGAGGGCGGTCTCGGTGCTGTGGTTGGCTCGGAACCCGGACTGTGAGGGGTCGAGGGATCCGTTTGTCTCGAGGAAGGCGGCAAGCTGTCTATTGACGGTCTTCTCGATGACTTTGGCAGGAAAAGGGAGGAGCGAGATGGGGCGGAAGTTCTTGAGGTCGGTGGGGTCCGCTGTTGGTTTCTTCAGTAGGGTGCTGAGCTCGGCATGCTTCCAGCTCTCCGGGAAGGTGGCGGTGTTGAAGGAGATGTTGATGATGTCCCGGAGTTGGGGTGCGATGATGGAGTCGGCCTTGTTGAAGACGTGGTGGGGGCAGGGGTCGGTTGGAGATCCGGATTGGATGGTGTTCATCGTGCAGGCTGTGTCTTCAGTGGTCACCGTGGTCCATGTGCGGAGGGTGGCGGTGGGGGGCGTTGGTTCGACAGTTGGGTGCGTGGATGGTGCGTCGAAGCTGTTGTGGATGTCGGTGATCTTGCGGTGGAAGAACGAGGCGAGAGAGTCGCAGAGGTCTTGTGAAGGAGTGATGTCGTTGTTGCCGGTGCTGGGGTTGGAGAACTCCTTGACGATACTGAAGAGTTCCTTGCTGTCGTGGGCGTTGTTGTCCAGTCGTTCCTTTAGTGATTTCCTCTTGGTGGTGCGGATGAGCTGGTGGTGCTTGCGGGTGGCTTGTTTGAGGGTGGTCATGTTGTCTGTGGTCTGGTCGAGGAGCCAGGCTTTCTCGAGGGTGCGGCAGTTCTTCTTGGAGTCCTTGAGTTCGTCGGTGAACCAGGTGGCTTTCTTACTTCTGGGTCTGCTGGGAGGGTTCTTCAGTGGCGCGAGGTCGTCTGCGCAGGCGGTCAGCCACTGTGTGAAGTTGCGGGCTGCTTCGTTGGGGTCCGTTGTGCTGGCGGGCGGGTTGTTCCTGAGGGCGGTGGTGAGCTGCTCGGCGGTGATCTTGCTCCAGCTCCTGTGAGGAACCTGTTGCGGGTGGTGGTGGTGGGTCGTTGTTCTTCTGAAGCTGAAGTGGACGCAGCTGTGGTCGGTCCAGTGAAGTCCGGTGGAGTGGCTGAAGGTGATGTGCTTGCTGGATGAGAAGATGGGATAAGCGTGTGGCCGGCGTAGTGGGTGAGGGTGTTGACCAGTTGCTTGAGTCCGAGGTTTGCGAGGTTGTCCAGCAGGGCGGCGGTGTTGCGGTCCTTGTTGTTCTCCAGGTGGAAGTTGAGGTCCCCTAGGAGGATGTAGTCAGCGGAGGGGAGGGCGTGCGGGCTGATGAAGTCCGTGATGTCTTCGCTGAATTGTGTGCGTGGTCCCGGGGGTCTGTAGACGAGGGTGCCTCTGAGGGGCGTCTTTGGGTCGGTGTGTATCTGGAAGTGGAGGTGCTCGGCGGCGGGGAAGGTGTCGTTGGAGTCGGTCGTGATGCGGATGGTGTTCTTGTGTACGATGGCGATGCCTCCTCCAGTCTGGTTGACGCGGTCCCTCCGGGTGATCTTGTATCCGTCCGCGATGGCGATGTCGGGCGCTGAGGAGGCGTTCATCCAGGTTTCCGTGAGGAAGGCGACGTCTGGTGATGTGGTGTCAAATACAAACATTCCTTAAAAATCGCCTGTTTAGCAAAAACGATTGATTTCCTTCTATTGTTTTCAGGAGATGCACCAGGGCTGGATCCAGGAAAAGAAAAAAATGAGAAATGTATCCTATATAATGCTCTAGGGTTACTACGCGCTCTATAAAACCTTAAAATAAATAAATAAATAAATAAAAAAGTAATAAAAATCACATATGTAAAAAAAGCACATGTTGTCACCCTGTGTTAAAAAATAATTTTCACAGCATAAAAATTGATATTCTTAGAATCATCTAGGTCATGAGGGAATATTTATTGATGATATAATTGTGTTCCTCTCTTTCCCTGACCTTAAAAGTATACTTAGAGGGGGTCCCATATCTATGTTGACCCAACCGGTGTTGACCCCGGCCTTCCCCTCAACTTGGACAAGGAGGCAGACCGGCATCAACCGATGCTGGTACTGGCGCCGACCGGTACTTTTGTAGCCCTGTTCTATCCTGGCGTTCCCTGTGGCAGCCAGAAGAGGGTGAGGAGAGAGGCAGACCAGCTTGATGAGCCGGACTGGAGAGAGGAACTGGGTGAGGCCAGTGGTCTGGATACATCCCCAGACCTTGGTAGGCTTTCTCACCCTACTGTGGCTACGGAGGTGGGAGCCTTCTATGCTGTGGTGTTGCATAGGGCGGCTGAGGCCTTGGACCTCGAGTTTCCTATGGTGGCAACAACCCCTTGACTGTGGTGCTTCAACCGGCAGCAGCCTCTTCAGAGCTCCTACTGCCGTTCAATGAGGCCCTCACAGACATCCTCTGGGCACTTGGTCCAAGCCCAGCACAAGGGCTCCTGTGGATAGGATGATTGCACAACACCACTGCGCAGCCCCGGGCGACCCCATTTTCCTCCCCCAACACCCTACCCCTGAGAGCTTGGTGGTCCAAGCCTCAACGTCCGAAGGCGCGTTCCCTACTGCCCCCCAGGTAGGGAATCCAAGAAGCTGGACCATCTTGGGAAGAACATGTTTTCTTCCGCCAGCTTAGGACTGCGGTCGGTAAACAACTCGTGTTTCTTGGGCCGTAGATCAGTAGTTCCAGTCTTCCCCTATCTCAACGACTGGCTGTTGAAGGCAGGCTTTTCCCAGGGTGTCGCCTCCCACCACCAGACTACGGCGGACCTCCAGCATTCGCTGGGGTTCACTGTCAACCTGCCGAAGTCACACCTGAGTACCTCTCAGAAGCTCCTTTTCATCAGAGCGGTTCTGGATACAGTGCAGTTTCGGGCCTATCCTCCCGAGTAGCGAGCCCGGTATCTTTGAGCTATGATGCTATAATTCCGATGTTTCAGCCTCTATCCTGGGTATTGGTCAGAAACTCTAAAGACTGCTTTTCCGGTTGCTATCACCTCTGCTCGCAGAGTGAGTGAGCTTCAGGCTCTTTCTTCTAAACCTCTTTTCCTTGCTGTTCATCCGGACAAGGTTGTCCTTAGAACTAGACCTTCTTTTCTTCCCAAAGTGGTTACCTCTTTCCACATAGGACAGACCATCACTTTGCCCACCTTCTTTTCGTCCCTGCATCCCTCCAAGGAGGAAGAGATACTCCACCGTCTGGATCCAAAACGTGAGTTATCCTTTTATTTGGATTGCACAGATAAACTCTTGGAAATGTTGGCGCCAAGAAAAGTCGGGCCATGCAAAAACTGACTATCTCTAGATGGGTTGTCCTTTGCATTACGATCTGTTATTCTTTGGCGAAAAAGGAGCCTCCAGTAGGACTGCGCGCCCATTCCAATAAGGCGATGGCAGCCACTACTGCTTTGGAACGTGTGAGTCCCCCTTTATGACATCTGCCAGGCGGCCACATGGTCATCTTTGCACATGTTCACTAAACATTATTGCTTGGATACTCCAGTCCGGAGAGACTGCTTCTTTGGCTGCTCTGTTCTCCAGGACTTTCTGGTGTGAACTTGGTTCGCAGACTCACCTCCAGGGTTGGTATTGCTGGGGTATCTATTCTAAGGTAAGGTATCTATAACTAATAGTCTCTTTCAGATGAACAAGTTACTTACCTTCGGAAACGATATCTGTAAGAGACATATATTACTTATAGATTCCTTTACCGCCCCCACCTATCTTCACCGTTCTGCAAGCTGACTTCTATCAGTTAGGGACTCCCTTTCAGGGCCCAGGTTTTGTGCACCAGTGGTCAGTGTCTTGCATGGTTTTGCGCTTCTTGTGTGGAATATCGTGTAAAGAACTAATGTCTGCGCACAGTGCGGCGTCTATGTAGATACTGCATCGTCCCTGCGATCTCTGTGATGAATGCAGAGTCGCCTGACACCACCTACCGAAACACAGGGGTACTGCTACGAAAAAAATTCTCTGGATACAGTCTGACGCCTGGGGTAATTTTAAGATAAGTAATCTATAACTAATATATGTCTCTTACAGATATATCATTACCGAAGGTAAGTAACTAGTTCATTATGTCCCTAGTGTATGCCACGATGATTGCTATTAACAGTTTCTATATTGAATATATAAACTCAATACATTTAATTTAAAAATAGTTTACTAAGATTATAAGTAGATTTTTCTTTTATGCTTCTGATCAGTGATATTGCTGTCGGTTTGTTTCTTGTCCATGAACACTTTGAGAGTGTTGTTGTACATGAGATTTGTCTGAAATAGCAACAGTCGGCATTCAGTGTTTATGCAATCGCATGAATATATATATATTTCTTTTTGTCTTTAGGCCAACCCACCTTGTTTGCTGTCCACCATTCAGTACATCAATAGCTTTTATGCCAACCGACTTAGTGGAGAAGAATCCTATTGGTGGATGCAGTTCACAGCAGCAGTGGAGTTCATCAAAACCATTGATGATCGCAAGTAACATTCGAGCTTCTCCAACTACTGGTGGACTGTCAAAAGAAATGGAGGAGGCACAATCAGCCACTGGGGGGGGAGGTCGAATGCAGATATATGTTTCAGTGTATATTAATGTACATAGTCAAGGCATTTTAAAAGAAATCTTTACTAAACTAAATATGTTTAACTAACAGATGTGGCATTTCTGCTTTTTTTCCTGGTTAGAAGTTGAGAGCCCAAAAAGGGACCACATTTTTCAGGTATTTTTAGAAGCCAAAAACTTTGTAGGAATGAAAATAACCTATTTCTTCACAGTCACATCCTACTATTCTTCATTTTCATGTAAATAAAAACTAGGTCAGCCACATTAAAAGACTCTTTGGAGTGGTTTCTTATGAAC
Source organism: Lissotriton helveticus (assembly GCF_964261635.1). Taxonomy (NCBI): domain Eukaryota; kingdom Metazoa; phylum Chordata; class Amphibia; order Caudata; family Salamandridae; genus Lissotriton; species Lissotriton helveticus. Next base: position 2,086,721,233 of record NC_136065.1, read on the forward strand.
GCTATTACAGTCTTTGGCAAACGATTGTAGCAGCCTCCTACCCTCTTCCCCAGGCGTTGATCTCCAAGTGCACAAAATCCAAAAATTGGATTATTTGGTTATAGTTAAATCTAATTGTGCCCATTTGTTTCGGGCACATTGGCAAAACATGAGAGCAAGCTGCTTTCTTCTATGGCTTGTTTCCCATGGTCGATTAGGTGTGCACCTAGCTGTAATTTACCTAAATATTTATTAACATTTAGTATTTAAGTAACATATATGGAACATTTGAAACTGGAATTTTTTTATGTTCAATGGAAAAGTGAAATTGTGTGATATGGCATTGCAGCATTCTGGATTAAGGCAATTTCTGGGAAAATTTAAGAACTCTAAAATGATGGAATGGCACTGCCATAAAAAGGAAACTTTTTCCTTGTACGTTGTTTACAAATCTCATTTGTAAACTGTGGACTCAAAATTTGAAGTCCTTTACCAGTCTGAATTTATATCATGAATGTTAATCCATGCAATTAACAATGCTTAATTGAATTTTTATTTAACAAGCTTTTCTTCTCTGCTTTTAACAGTACTGTGGGTCAACACTGCAAACACAATTTCAGAAAACACTGCTTTTGTAACATGTTTCTTTGCGAGTAGAACCTAATTGTATAAAGCACATCTGAAGAACAACTGTTAACTTCTGCATGATCTGTAGAACATTAACAGTTTTACTTAGTTCCAGTTACAAGATTTTATTTTAGATGTATATGTTTTAACTTTCATCTGCATACAGGGGTTGCTGTTGTGGTATACAATCCCATTCTAAGATTGAAATATTTGTAAATCATGGTTCTTTCTACCTAGATGCCTTCTGCTTCTTACCTGGTAATATATGTGTATTTAGATTCCAGTTTGTGAGACTAGCGTAGTTATTTTATTTTTTATTTTTTTACATAATTGACCCTTCGTTATCTTAGTAGTGAAATGGATTGCTCATGATTTTCTGTAGATTTGACTATAAGCAGCTTTTGAAGACAACAAGCTTTAGATGCACTATTGTAATCTTAAATTACTAAAGAGTTGGGTTAATGTTTGTAATCTACATACTTGTACAAAAAGCGTATAACAATATATTAGTTTTAACTGCTATTAGTATACATTCAATTACCAGATGTAATTCTTACTTGAAGGTAAAATTGAGAAAGAACATTGGAATAGTTGCTCCAAATACTTTTCACAATATTATTGGTAAATGCCAACACTGTATAGTCTTCCAAAGAAACCTTAAGCAGGATATTAAATATCATATGCCCCATGTTGCACGTCATGAGACACCTAAAAAGTTATTTTTACTACAATGTTTAGTTGAAGCAAATGTTTGTGCTAAAAGTCAAATCAAACGAGGTTAGAGTAAGACTTTTTTTTAAAAGTCATTGAAAATTCCAAACGATCAAACTATGCAGAAGCAGTGTTTTTTGTTACATACTTGTGCCCAAGGATCGAAAAAGGGAAATTCACGGATTTGAATCTATCCGTAATTCCAGAAGGTATTTAATGACTACTGTACTGAGTGTACTGTAGGGGGACTAGTTTTATGATACAAAGGATCATAATTCAGAGTTCAAAACATTTGTCTATTTTTCTTTTTAGCCTGTGTATTGTGAGTCTTTAAACATGGTCTTCCTTTTCTCGTTCTTAAACAAAATAAAAAGCTCACATGGATGGGTTGCATCACGTCCAGTGTGGACTTTTCTTTGTTTCATCGATGAAAATGGTTATGTAGAGAACGAATAATGGTCACAAATGACTATATTTAACTGCAAAATTGTTTCACTGTAAAATATGATTATAAAACAAATTGTGATTGTGTACAGTTGAATTATCATTTATTGTATGTATTAATTTGGTGATAGGTTTAGGAAAAGGCTGCTCTCTGTTGAAATTGGAAAAGTGCATTTGCTCTTAACTGTTTTATGCCTTTTTCAAGAAATCAGTAGGATGTACACAGTGATTCTGAAGATCCTGTTTAGCTTTGTTACATTTGCAATATTAGTAGAGTAACTTTTGGTACAATCATTTCTTTATCAAGGCAATCAGTAGAACGGACAAAGCGGCAACCAGCTTCATCGTCATTGGAGACCAAATCTTATCCCAATTTCCAATTGGTCACGCATCTGGTATTCCACTCAAAGTAGCAAAATGTATCTTGCTTTAAAATTCTGATGGAGCTCAACATTTGGATGGTCTGACTGCAAACTGCTGATCCGATTGATCACAATTGATTAGGACAGCAGTTTGTCGATAGTGTTTGTAATAAATGATACATCGCTACTTAACTTCTGGGGCACTCATGAAAGAAGTAAATGGAATGCCTGCGGGTCTCTTTTGGAAATAATACATGGTACATAATGTAAACCACATTTTTTAAATTTGCTGTAAGAATTCAACTGTTGATATTGGGATGGTAGCAGATTCTACTAATAAGCACAAGATAGAGGCAGCTCTTCTACCTTTTTTATTTAACATTTTGTTTAGGATTTTGTGGGTGGGAGAACATAAAACGCTTTTCTACCGCCCATTTCTTGTGCACATTAATCATGATTTACTGTTTGTTAGTTTCAGTTAACTAACATTTCACCTTCTTAAGAAATGAGCATTGTTCAACTTGTCACATGAACAAATGCATTGAATGTTTTGGTTAGGTTGAATGTAAGCTCAAATGATGAATTACTACTTGTATCACTGTGTGGTGTTATTCAAACATTTGTCTCAGTATCTGTTGCTCTTTGGTTGAAGTCTTTGGATTTTCTTTAAAATATCTACAGGAAATATTTCTTGTCCAAGGAAACACAATATCTAGATCCATAAAGTACACTGTATAACAAATAGTCACGCACATTAAAAGCAGTATCCCAAGGATACCAAATAAAGCAGTGATATTGTTCTCAGTCCTTCAGTTAATTGAGTTACACGTTTATTTCTTCATTGTCCACAATATAAAGCTCACAGTAAATAATTTAGGAAAATGTACAGCTTAAGTTTTCCTTTGTGTGTACTAGTCTTTCTCTTTCCAAGCGGTGTTAAATTTGTAACTTCAGTTATTAAAAGCTCTACTCCGAAAAAAGTAAACTTAAGTTTTAGTTCACGTGAAACTCTGCCTCCTATGTCTAATATGGTTATTTATTAATTGCTTGCATTTGGTAACCCTGCCATTTGTTCAATAAGTGGTTCATGCAACTTTGGTATTAATACAATAGTTGCTTCTTCTCTTTTACATATCCGCGTTGGCAATCCGATCGGCTGTGTGCTGCAGGGCCAAAGCCATTGTTGAGTACTTGCGCTCTTCAGTTGTTGTGTACACTATCTTCTTGCAAAGCTGCTACATCCACTTTCTTGACTGTAACTATCTCAGTCAGAAGGCCGAGAAAGGATCAGTGCGTTAGAGGCACGGCGAACAAGGATTTGTGTTCTAAAACTTAGAATAGCTACTTGTGCTAAGTTGATTCACAGAGAAGCAAACATGTTGTTTGTTCAGAAAGACCATTCAGATATACGTAGGTTAAAAAAAGCATCATCATACACGAGTCTCTACTAAATTATTTTTGTTCAGTTGGAGCTCAAATTAGATGAATACTGTGCTCATACCATATGTGTTTGCATTGTTAAGTGCCCTAAATAGACTTGAGATTGAAAAATAGATATGTGGATCTTTGCTTAAAATAATCTGGGTTTTCTTCACCACAAAACTGTGCAAAAACGTAAAAGGATAAGTTAGTCAAATGCCTTCTGAATTAAAATTCTTATCAATTATCTTTTGTGTTTTGGTTTTGTTTATTCTTTTATTGAGGGCCAGTTTGGGTGAGTGAATCTGCTTGAGTGGAAATTTTGTATTCCCACCAATTTAGAAACACAAAGCTTGAAAGTGAGTTCACATTCAGATTTTTCTAAAACATGTTGCTTTTCCGGTGGCTGTTACTTATTTGTTAAGTGTTAAGATTCACTTGAATTACAATAGTTAGGGCAGTAACATTCTAAAGGACTATTCAGATATGTAGAGTACTTTCTAAAAATCTTCAGATAAATGCCTGTGCAGTTTTACTACCATCACTGAGCTTGGGCACTTGCCATGAAGTTTTTTATTTTACAAAAGCTGTTGTTGAATTATGTGACTGTATAATATGTATCCAAATACTTTATTTTTAAATATATGTGTATATATAGATATATCTAAATTCTCTAACAATAAATGGCAGAATGTATTATCATGATTATTCATATATTTATGCTTCTTGTGCTCATTTCACGCAAGGGCTTTTTGGCACCTCTGAGAAATGTGTTTATGCCTGACTCACCAAGAAATGTATCACTTTTAAAATAAAGTTATTAAATCAAGAGAGAAGTAATTTTAAAAATATCATTTGTATTTTATGCTCTTCTGATATGGGTCGATGTTAGTTTTTATGCTTTATGATTTGAGCAGTAGTGAATGGGTTACTAAATGAGTATTTGGAGCTCATTGTGGTTCAGTGCTGGTTTTTGTCTTTAGAACTTCTGTTTGGCTTATTCAAGTAATTTGTTGTGTGTTGAAGTGATCAGTCTCTGTTTTGATGAAATGTGTGGATATATTTTGGGGATACTTCCATTCTTTACTTTATTTTTAATTTGATAAAGAAATATACATTTTAGATTAAAATATAAACCCATATTAAACTTTATTGTAAATGGAGGAGTTAAAATGGGTCAAGTAGAACTTTTCTTTTTAGTTTGTGAAAAAACTAGACTTACATTTTAGAGTTGCAGCTTTGCGACACACCAAATTATAACAAAGACAGCCACACATAGCAGTTCTGAGTTAGCATCACCAAGTAGTTTATTTTCTTTAACATAGTGTTCATCAGTTCCTTGCTTGAATTCTTGAAGCTGTTGGGAGTCATGGGTCTAAACAGTTTGCCATTTAAGGATTTTCCAATGTTTAGTACATTGTGCATGGTGAGGCTCATCTTTTGGATTTTCACTTTACCTTAGGAAGTCTGAAAACCAATCTGTGTTGGTGGGGGATTGTCCTAATGAAGAGTGTAGTTACAGAAGAGTCATGTAACATTTTTCCCTAGTCCCAGGCGTTTGTGATCAGTACGTTTTTGAGTAATCCTGCAAGAGAGTGCTGTAAAAAAAATATATACATAAATATATATATATATATATATATATATATATATATATATATATATTTATAATTACTGCTCCAAACACACCAGATAGCGAGTCACTCTGCAGGCGGGTGTTGCGGTGCGTTGGTGTACCGCGGTATCAATGCAAGCTCAATAATCCTCTACAAATCCTCGAAAAAGAAAAAGCAGCACTCGGGAAATTTCAGCAATGCGAGATTTATTTCCAAGACATACTCGTTTCGGGAAAGCTCCCTTCCTCGGTGTCTGAAGGTAATGCGCTGCGTGACGCCATTTTAAAACCAGGCATAGATGGTCAAAACAAACGAGGGGTATTGCGCGCCTTGCATAATGGCAGGCGCCATGTTGTAAGTACAATACTTATACCACGCTGGGCATCATAAACAACTACACATTATATCAACTGTGTGGTCATGTCGTACCCAATACATTGTTAAACATTGACGATTTTGTCCTGTTTTATACAATCTTGCCGTGGATCGGCTATGGCAACCCACTGGGTTGCGTCATACCTCAGAACGGATGTTTTAACATTATCAATTAATCCATGTGTCTGTGACATTAACCATATCAGAAATCTTTCACACTTAATGAAATGTATATGGTCTATAGGCGGGACGTGTGTCCAATCCAGTCTTAAAATCAACATTACATCCTAATAAACCCCCATCTTCCCCAGAAATAGAAAAACATACGTAGTTAGAAAAGTCAAAGTCAAAAATACACTCAATTTCATGTCAAAAACGGATTACACAATGTAAATACTCAGTTCACAATATCTCTCTATAGCTCTTCTAGATGCCCAAAAGTGCTGCCAACTCCTCCCCACTGTTCAAGCCCCCAGGGACCTTGGTTTGCAAATCCACTATGTATTGGGACTGCAGTCTTCGAAGTCTCTGCACTCTATCTCCTCCTCTTGGATTTTCCAGTACATGGTCTAAACAAAAGTACTGCAATAAATTTCTGTCACACTTGTGTTTTATTGCAAAATGCCGAGCCACCGGATAGGAAAAATCCCTCTTCATGATGGCACGCATATGTTCAAGGATTCTTAGTTTAACTGGATTGATGGTGCTCCTTATATCCTTTAAATCGCAGGGACACCTCAGGCAGTATACAGCGAAAGTGGTGTGACAGGACATACATTTGTTGATTCTCTTTCCTCCCTTGCATCCCTTCACCTCATAGGATAACATTCCTCTACTGAAGGCACAAGCTTTGCATTTTCCACAAGGGAAGAATCCCCTTGCCTCATGTAATGACCCTGTTTTTCTTACAACTGGATCTAAATGACTATGCACCAGTTGGTCTCGAAGAGACCGGGATTTTCTGAAAGTTATCAGAGGGGCGGGAGGTACATCAGAGCCAATGATGTTGTCCGTCTTCAAAATATGCCAATGTTTTCTCATGATGGACCTAAGCCAATTCGAGTCACGTAAAAAAGTGGTTATAAGCCTAAATCTCCCATCCTCCTGGTTTGATGCCTGTTTCTTTTCGAACAGTGCCTCCCTAGGTAGTTGTTCCACCCTATGGAGTGCATTCTTGAAGAGTTCGGCCTTGTAGCCTCTTGCCAGGAATCTGTCAACACTATCCTTGGCTGCTTCCACAAAATCACTTTTCATCGAACAATTGTGTCTGAGTCTAAGAAACTCCCCATAAGGATACTATTGATTAGACTACGGGGGTGACTGCTCGACGCATGTAGCGCGCTGTTCCCTGCTGTTGGCTTCCTGTAAAGAGCTGTCTTGATTTTCCCATTATGTATCTCTACCCTTAGGTCCAGGTAATTTGCTGCCACCAAACTCACCTGGCCATAAATCCTAGATTACTGCTGTTCTCATTAAGTAATCTTATGTATCGTTCAGCTTCCTCTACATGACCATTCCAGACCATAAACAGGTCATCAATGTATCTGTGCCATGATACAATTTTATGGGACCATTCCTCATTCTCCGGGGCCCAGGCTACCTGCTCCTCCCACCAGCCCACGAACAATATTAAAATTGATGAGATGGAACAACAAATTAAAGCCGCAGGACAAGAAGATGAGGAAGTTAACAAGTTGCGCGCAATAATGGAGAAAAATATGGATAAACATGAAAACGAGATAGAGGAGAGAAAACAGCAGAAGTTCAGGAGGGATGAGTTTGATTATCCAAATGGTACCATATTCACCTTTGCCAAGAGGTTTGATATCTTAAAACAGCAAGGAACCACGAAACCAGCAAAGGCACGAGGAACATTATTAACCACAGCGAGTGAAACAGAATCAGATGTGAGCGAGGGAGAACAAAGATCACTGGCAGGAAGACAACAATAACAAAAAAGTACTATTTTTTTTTTTTTAGAAGAGATGGAAATGCGCTACCAGGACCAACAAAATCCGAAACCAAGAGGAAGGGGCCGTGGCAGAGGAAGAACTGGAGGCCTAGGGAGTGGCCAAAGCGCAAAACCGAGACCAAAGCGCAAAACCAGAAGAGCAAGACAAACTAAGATATCCATTGCGCAACCGGACAGTGGAGTGGTGTGGCTCACTGGTTAGAGGCGGCAGACCTGTAAGCAGAGAACGGCCCAGGACCAGGGTTCAATTCCCGACGCGGCAGGATCTTGGACCAGGGTCAACGGACTCGATAATTCTCGCCTCAGTGCCTACTCTAACCAGGGAACACACTCTGCAACTCTGGGCATTAAGCTTGCCTCAACTCTACAACGGCCCCCAGACACCGGAGATGCCTGGTTTCACCCTGGAGATACTCAGAAAGGGACCATCTCACAGGGAAAACCAGGACTGGTTCCCCAGAGGTCTACAGCGCCAGGGCACTCGGTTAGAGTAACAGTGCGCTTTACAAGTATCCCACATTTACAATTACAGTGACAAGGAAATTAATATTGACAAGCGGATTGACACAGTTCAAAACTTGATAATCAATCTATCTAACTATACCCTCTCTAAAACGGAACAAATGCTGCTAAATAAAGGACTCCCATTTAGCCCGGAAAAACATCAAGACGGTGTAGAAACCAAAATTGACAGGTATAAATACATTAGAAAATTAAAGCCCAAAAAATTCTTCGCCAAGTTGCCTATTAGACCAGCAGAAATGATCGCAGGGGAACCTACCAAAGCGAGCAGCAAAAGACATATCCATTATCAGAAATACCGAGCTTAATAACAGCATATGAATTAGCACATCAAGTAGAGGAAATAGAAACGACAGAAACACAAGTACTAACAGACATGGGAGTTTCACATAATGTTCATCCAAGAACGAAGTTCAAAAACAAGTCAAAATACTGCCCTGTACTCCACCCAAGCAACCGAATTGATGTATTCAATGATCTAATAATTGCAGATCTAGATGTCATGAGAAATAGTACAAATAACAGAAGAAAACCTTTCCTGGAATGAACGACAAGCCTTAAGATCTTTGAAAGAAAACAATGATATTGAAATAAAGCCAGCTGATAAGGGTGGAAACATTGTGATCCTCAACAAACAAGATTATATAGATGAGGCAAATCGACAACTTAATGATGCAAACAACTACACAATGTTAACAGGCAATCCGATTCTGGAGATGACGAATAAAATACACAATCAAATAATGGTTTGGCATGACAAAGGATTATTGAGCCAAGACGAGAAAAACTTCTTGACCGTTTCAAATCCAATAACCCCAACTATTTACTTTTTGCCAAAAGTGCATAAAACTCTATACAAACCACCAGCACGCCCAATAATCTCCAGTTGCGGTTCACTTTGAGAACATGGCATCATATGTGGATTTCTTCCTAGCACCCTTGGTACCCACACTCAGCTCATTTATAAAGGGTACAGGGGATTTCCTGAGAATCCTGATGGAGACAGAATGGCAACCCATGTACCTACTGGTTACAATCGATGTTTCACTTTACACATCAATTGATCACGAGATAGGCCTACATGCTATTGCCTATTTCCTGAAACAACGTCCAATAGGAGAACTCCAACATACTAAGATGATTCTTGACATAAGAATATGCCTGACTAATAATGCATTCCTATTCAACAACAAAATGTACTCACAAAAATGCGGAACAGCGATGGGAGTTTCCTTCTCTCCAAGCTATGCTAATCTCACCATGGGATGGTGGGAGGAACACATAGCTTGGAGAGAAGAAAACGATCATTACACCGCAAATGTGGTACTATGGTTGTGGTTCATTGACGACCTCTTCCTCCTATGGAAAGGTACCAAATCAGAACTCCTGAAATACATTGCAATACTCAACAACAATGATGTGGGACTTCAATTCACGTACAACATACAACAAAAAGCAATAGATTTTTTGGACACCAAAGTATGCATAAAAGACAATAAAATACAAACCACTTTATCCCGGATAAAGACATCCACCAATAGCATCCTTCATGGAACCAGTTTCAATCCAGTGTCATTGAAACAAAGTATTCCGTATGGGGAATTCCTACGGATGAAGCGAAATTGTTCAGAATCCATTTAGATGGAGAATAAATTTGAGGAAACTAAAAAACGCTTCTCGAAAAGAGGTTACAAACAGAAGGTTATCAACCGTGGGGAACAAAGATCAAGAACAAAAACCAGAGCGGAAACTCTAATTGTCAAGAATAAGGAAGAAAAATCTACAAATGAGGAAGACCGACCACGACTCATTTTAACATACTCTAAAGAGTTTTCGATTTAGAAAAATTGTAACTAAATACTGGAGTGTGCTGAAGAAGGACCCGTACATTGGTAGTTTAATAGGTGATGGACCACTAATTCAGAAAAGCACTATCTCTTGGAGACACATTGGTCAACAGTCACTTCACCAATAAAAAAGCAACAAGACAAAATTGAAATAACACTCTGGGTGGCAAAAATGACCAAAGTTCAGTTAAAATTCTATCCTGGAACATCGCAGGAGCAAAAGATATCCTAAATGATAAGCGAAAAACGGACTCCTGGGATAATTATGAAATCATCGCTTTACAGGAAACATGGTTAACAGCTCCAGTCGACATCCCAGGTAGAATATGTCTCCATGTCAGTGCCACACGAACACAGCACTACGGACAAGCAAAGGGCGGTCTCTCGGTTTACATCTCCACAGCATTGAATATCAAGTCTTCCCAGTTATCCATATCTACCCTAGAAATGCAAATAATCAAACTTGAAATGGGCTCACAGGTTGGCGTCGGAACCATCATTTTGATCAACGTATACGCCCACCCAAGCATCAAAGTAAAACAAGAGCTCTTTAAAAAACTTAAGTGTAATATCAGGACTCCGTCTTGAACAGCCCAGTTGGGAGATAATCCTCACAGGTGACTTCAACACCAATCTATTACATCCCCACGAGGACGAAGACAACATCATCGCTGCCAACGAACTTTGGGCTGTCGAAACACAGGATATCCCAAATGCAAAGAGAAGGGATAAAGTGGGCCGACCGCTGCTGTGGGAGCTCGAGCAACAAGGGATGTGGGTGCTAAATGGGAGAATAAAACAGGACAGACCTCCCAGTAGCACCTACTTCGGTCCCAGTACCAGCTCAATCCTGGATTGTACCATAGTTTCCCTGCCACTACTTGGACTAATCACAACATTTCAAATCATATGCTCCCCAGATAGCGACCATTCAGCTCAGCATATATATTTGAAATTAAATCCCCCTAAACACCCCGAAGCCCCACTACTACCAGGGGAAACCTCAACAATAAACTTGAAACGCCTCAGGTGGACGAGCCTCACCCTACCACAAATAGCCACGAATGCAAAGATCCTACTGCAAAAGCTCACCCTCGACAATGAACTGACAGTCGAAACATGGACTGCCTTTGTTAACAAATTACCTAAGACTAATGCCAACCTCAAAATGAGGTTCAACCCAAAGAATAAGATCTACCTCAGCTAAATAACATGCTCTCTGCGACAGTCCTTGCGGAGAGCACAAGGATACAGCCCACAATCTAAGTCATGGCAGGATGTACGTCTTCTTAGGAAACTATATAAAAAACAAATCTGGATTGAGAAAAAAACGGAGGCAACCAACTTCTGGACAAAAATTTTACAAAGAAACCCGACACGAGAGCTTTCTGGCTGCAAGTAAACTCCTTGAATAGAACTATAAACACCACAAGTATGACCTGTATCACGGAAATGGCATGGGTACAGCATCTAATTGATACCTTCTCTATAAACCCCAGGACATCTCTGCCTTCAACAGTAATCCCAGTGCACAGAATCCAAAAGGCAGAGTCTCAGTCGACAACAGTCTTTGATCGGCCAAACACCTCGAATAATAAGCAGAAGGGATCAGACCACACGCTACGAATATATGAGGAATTAGAAATTCTACAAATTATAAAAAAAATCAGGCAAGACAGTGCACCTGGTCCGAATGGCGTCCCCCAGGAAATCTATAAGGAAGACTCCCATTCCTGGGCTAGCGTCTTTAACAAACTGTTCTTGGCGATAAATATTTCCAGTCGGATCCCGGAAAGCTGAAGAGGGGCGATTATCAGTCCAATATATAAAGGCGGCGATCGAAAAAATCGAGCAAATTACCGCCTGATATCGCTCCTCGACGCAGAAGCTAAGTACTAATGCTCCCTGGTGCTAACTGATCTTACTAAATGGTCTGACGACAACAACAAAATCACAGTAAACCAGTCAGGGTTTCGCCGTGGCATAGTGCCATATAAAGCGCGCGCTGACTGAGAGCGGCGCTTAATTCAGAAAGCATCTCCTGAGGCGAAAAGCCGGGAGACTTATAGCGGTCATTTTTTAAAAATTGAAACTTGTGTAACTGATTTTTAAACGCACTCACCCCCTGGGCACTTGATACCTCGACCAGCCGACACCCCCGCACAGCTGACTGCAAGCTGCAGCGGACGAGTGCCGACCCACTCCAGGCGCCATTATCGGACAAGGAGACACGCCCATTCGGGCAGGCCACGCACCCTTCTACCATATAAAGCGCGCGCTGACTGAGAGCGGCGCTTAATTCAGAAAGCATCTCCTGAGGCGAAAAGCCGGGAGACTTATAGCGGTCATTTTTTTAAAATTGAAACTTGTGTAACTGATTTTTAAACGCACTCACCCCGACCATGATCCGACCATGGGAGGTTGTTAATGGGGCCTACTTTGAGCTGGTTGCTGTTACTGAAAATTGGGTCTAGAAGATGCCCCTTTTCATGTGTGACCGAGGGAACTAGTTGCTCAAGTTGAATGGCCACCAGGTTTGAATGTATCTCTGATGCCGTAGGATCTAGCAGGTTGTCAAAATGGATGTTAAAATCTCCCAGAATGGTAAAATTAGAGGGGGAGACAACCAGCTGTGAAGCCACTGTAAGGAGAGAGGTATTGAATTGTCCAATGGGACCCGGGGGGCGATAAATAAGAATGCCGGTAAAACTGGAATTGGGAGAGAGCTCGATGGAAAAAGAGAGGTTTTCACAATCCTCAATCCGCAATCCTCATCTAGAAAAACTCGAAACTGGTCAAAACTTCCTCTTGACAACTGGATGAAGACTCTCAGTAGTACCAGACCCTCCCTCTCTCATGATCCTACGTATAATAACATCAAATACGAAGAGTGGCTAACAACCTCTCTGGACTCAAGCCTACCATCACATCCATCTAGATCCAAAAGACAAAGCAAATCAGCCCCGTGGTACACAGAAGACCTCAGAAACCAGAAACGTCTATGCAAGAGACAAGAGAGGAAGTGGCGCATATCCTATAACCCAGCCGAAAAAACTATCTACAGGGAAATGATTAGGAAGTATAAAATGACCATAAAAACCTCGCAAGCAGCCTACTATACCCACAAAATAACAGTGGCAAAATCGAAATCTAAAGAAATTTATCACATAGTTAATTCTCTGATAAAACCTCCCCCATCTGTTTCAGATAATAACAATTCATCGTCCAAATGCAACGACTTGGTGGAATTTTTTTTCCAAAAAGTGAACAAAATATATTCTTCCTTCTCAAACCCACTCATTGACCTCCCCCCTCAATGCCTGGATTCTGCTCGGGACAGGGATATTGAGCTGAAATCGTTTCCCCTGATAACAATGGAAACCCTAGAGAAGTTAGCTCTACAAATAAAAACTGGCTCCCCATGCGATCCGGCCCCTCCAGGTCCACTGGGCTTAGTCAGTAACATCATCTTCCCCACCCTCCTAGAACTGCTGAACTCTTCTATACTGAGTAAGACAATACCCGTAACCTGGAAACACGCAATGGTGCGGGCCCTCCTAAAGAAACCATCCCTTGACCCAGCTAACGCCAGTAACTACCGCCCAATTTCCCTGCTCCCATGGGCTTCCAAAATCCTGGAGAAGCACGTCAATACCACTCTGACGACATTCTTCGAGGACAACCACCTCCTTGATGCTTCCCAGACAGGCTTTCGCCCTAAACATGGGACAGAGACCGCCCTACTAGCGGTAACCGAGGAAGCAAGACGGATCCTGGATCGAGGGGGATCAGTGGCAGTGATCCTCCTCGATCTGAGTGCCGCGTTTGACACGGTACACCACAAAATCCTGCTGAACCGTCTTGCCAACCTGGGAGTGTCTGGAGATGCCCTGTCGTGGCTGGAATCCTTCTTGTCAGACAGAACATTCCAGGTCTTCGATGGCACATCTGTGTCCTCTAGTAGGCCACTAGGGTGCGGAGTGCCGCAGGGCTCTTCCTTAAGCCCTACGCTCTTCAATGCATACATGAGGCCACTGGCTGGGATTGTTCGTCCGCATGGTGTCAACATCATCTCCTATGCGGACGACACCCAGCTGGTGGTTTCCCTTGCACAGAAGAGCGGTCTCCAGTCTCCACCTGATCTGGCAGCCTGCCTGGAGGACGTCAAAAGATGGATGTTGAGCTCATGCTTGAAGCTCAACGATGACAAAACTGAGCTTATGCTCCTTGGCCCAACGACCCCCTCCACTCTGGAGCAAATATGGCCCCCAAGCATGGGCATCCCCCCACTTCCCAAAGACAACATCAAAAGCTTGGGAGTATGGCTCGACAAATCGCTGAGCCTGAATATTCAGGCCACTAAGGTGTCAGCCACCTGTATCGGCCTTCTCAGGGTGATCAAAAAAATCCTTCCCCTCCTTCCATTCGAGGCCAGACAAATTGTCATACAGGGCCTGATCCAATCACGGCTGGATTTCAACAATGCCCTTTATCTTGGAGCCCCGTACTATACCTTACAAAAGCTCCAGCGCACTCAAAACTGTGCTGGCCGAGTGCTCCTGGGAGTCCCGCGGAGGACCTCCATAAAATCTGGCCTAAAAACTCTACACTGGCTGCCTGTCAGGGATAGGGTAAAGTTCAAGGCCCTCTGCATCGCCCACCAGACTCTCTGGAAAACGGGCCCAGAAATTAACTCCTCCCTGATCTCTCCATACTTGCCCAACAAAACTTTACGCTCCTCAACCGCCACACTTTCCAAAATGCCGAGAATATTCAGAAGCAGAGCAGGAGGACGCTCGTTCTCATACAATGTTGCCAAACTCTGGAACACCCTCCCTCTGCAGATGCGAAATAATGCTAATCTCACCAGCTTCAGGAAACAGCTTAAAACCCTCCTGTTCAACAATTAGTAACCTCAGAGATCTGGTCTGTTTTTTAGCTCCAGCGCCTGGACGCCTCAGGGCAACTGCAGCGCTCTACAAATCTAATTTTCATTTCATTTCATAGGCACCATGGCAAATGTCGTAGCCATAAGCTTGTTAGCCGAAAAAAACCTGCAAAATCAACAAGCATTGCACCTATGCTTTGTGGATTTCAAGGCGGCCTTCGACCGTGTCAGCCGACAATTACTCTGGTCTAAACTAAAGGAACAGGGCCTGCCCGACGGAATCTTGAATCCAATAATCGAACTATACAGCAACACCTGGATGCAGGTCAAGATTGCTAACGGCAATCGGCTAACACGGAAGATTAGCACGTACGAAGGCTTAAAGCAAGGCTGCGTTTTGGCCCCATATCTGTTTAATTTATTCATGGCCGATCTAACACCACGGCTAGACAGGACCAATGCACACCCCCCACGGCTAGGACTACTGCCAGTCACGCATCTCTCCTATGCTGACGATGTTGTTCTCCTTAGCCAGACTAAGATGGGATTGCAACGCCTTATTCAAGAGTTAGCAGAATATATCAGACAGAATCTCATGGAAATAAACACCAAAAAACAAAGGTCATGACAATAACCCACCGTCGTATAAAACCAACAAACCTCACACTCAATAATAAGAATTTGGAATCAGTGGAAAGCTATAAATACCTGGGAATATGCCTGGACAGACGGTTTACCTTTTCCACGCACTTTGATGCCATTGAGAAGAAAGGAGCAGCCTTACTACACGCATTCAGCAGCCTCTCTAAGCAGCTGAACGGTCCATTGTTTACTCCCCTCCTAACAGTCATCAAAGCCAAGCTACTTCCAACAATAGCCTATGGCAGTGTGGTACACTGTGGAAGAAGCGCTCGGCTTTTGGACCAAATTCAAACTAGAGTGTATAAATGGGTATTCAGCTTACCATGTGACGCCTCACCAGCTCAGGTCCGGTTGGAATTTGGCCTGCAGTCTCAAATATTGCACAAAAAATATGAGGCAATAAAATTTTGGTACAGCATCTGGCTGAACCGTGAGATAGAAATCAACCTCGCAATCTGGGAAGCCATGCAAAGGAATCCTAGCTCCCAGCATGCAAAGTATCTAATCTCCTCTCTGGAAATCACTGAATTGGCACCACTATGGCAAAAGAAGCTATCTGTGACAATATTTAAGCAGGCAGTAAAAAAGGCAGCCAACATGCACTCGCTGATTGACGACAAATCAATTTTGAGACAACGCTCACATGCCTGGATGACACTGCAATCTTACAAAAACCCGGCACCTGCAACCTATCTAGGTCTCGCCTTTCCACCACATCTTAAACAAAAATATTTAAACCTACGTATGGGTAAACTACCAACAAATGCTGATCAACCTGGCTGGAAGCAACCGTGTCGCACAGAATGTGATCTTTGTGGCGCTGCTACCCAAGACTTTATTCACATGATCTGCATTTGCCCCGCACTGGATAGTGACCGCCGGAGGTTATTTAAGGCAAAATTCAAAGAAAAAGGAATCCGTACATGTCGCTCTGCGATTCTACAAGTGATGGATTCAGTAGACCCACAATTTATTTGTCGAATGATCAAATATGTCATTAATTTCGAAAAAACAAACCATGTTTGTAACGAGTTAATACCACCCTGAATGTTTAGGACTCTTAAAACTATCTTTTATTAGTGAATTACCTTTTTTTTTTTAAAACTCCATAGTATCATTGTCTTTTACAATTTCACTCAACTGTTGTTTTTAACACTTGTATAATAATGTATATTTCAACATTTTTTTTTCTTTTTTTTTTACACAAGATTGCATTTTACATTGTAACGGTTTTTATTAACTACACAATAAAATAATTATATACACTAATTTCATTCAGAAAAGCACCATCTCTTGGAGACACATTGGTCAACAGTCACTTCACCAATAAAAAAGCAGAAACGTGGCTACAGATGCGGCAGAAAGGATTTACGAAATGCATGTCATGCAAAGTAGGGAAAAACCTGAAATCCATCAAGGACCCTAATGGACAAATCTTCGAAATTCTGAATAAAATCACCTGCGAATCACATTTTGTAGTATAGTTGATGGAATGTGACTGTGGTAAATGTTACATTGGATCAACCATTTGTGCTCTAAAGAAACGAATGCTGGAACACATTCGAGCCATTCAAAATAAGGATACATCATACGCCATAGCCAAACATATGTTGAATCACAAAAACAAAACCTGGCAGAATATAAAATATTCAGGCAAAGCGATGGTGACTGAACATGAAAGAGGAGGCAATCTATTCCAAAAGCTCAGACGTTAGAAACTAATTATCCGGTTCAAAACGAATATCCCCAATGGACTGAATGGGGACGAAGAAATGTATGTACATTTATGATTAGTCAATAATTTGTAAAAAAAAAAAGTACCTATTGAAATTCAATCCAAGGAGAGTCATATGGGTAAAGAACATGATGCTAAACTTGCAGACTCTTCAATAGATAAAATTACGAAATTCTACTATCTGTATAAAATTGAAGTATATAAAATCCACGTATATATTCAGACTATAAATTCTCCTCGAAGAAAGGCATTATAACTGATGCAGAATCAACTGTTAAATGGACTTTGTGTTGAATCAGTACGCTTTGTAGAATGCTCTCTATTAACCTAACTATTGCTATTAATGCATTAGGGATGCTAAAACAACTTAGCCTTCCAGTGTAAATGTAAGAACCAAAATTGAAAAAGCAGTATGAATTTCCTCAATGCGTAAAAGAATGTTAACAATGTGTATTACATATTAATATCTGTGCCTATAGCAGTGCAGTGAGCTGAAAATCATACCGGTTGGACAAAGCACTCCGCTTTAAACAGTGTACATATGGTCATTAAATTGTGGTCCTGATGGACACAGACACAGGCAACAAGATTAAACAGGCACTCAGCCTAAATATAAGCTATGTTGTTGAACCGTTTGTGACAACCACCTACCTGTCAATAATTGTAGCCAGGTACATTATGCACCACTTAGGTCTTAATCAAAGGTCTTACGGAAATTGATCACAGCTCACTGACAGCGACGGGCACAGATAGGCTAAAGTTAGCCATGCACAAACTACTAAGCCCACAATGCACCATAACGGCTAGAGTGGTGACTTAGTATAAATATTTGAAACTAAAGTAGGACTTATTACTACCGTGATCAGGTACTGTTAGTTCGAAATGCGTAGGTGAAGGAGGAAAATTCGAGTTGAAATAAACTGTGTTTAAAACACCCAAGAAGAGTGCGGCGTGTTTGTGGTAACTTGCTACTATATATATATATATATATATATATATATATATATATAGAGAGAGAGAGAGAAATAAAAAAATATTGAGTTCTCTCCACTGTCTTATCCCTGTTCATGTTTGCATTCTGTCTGTATTTTTGATCGTATTATCTTTTAGTCCTTAGTATACACATGCTTGCCTTCTTGACGTATTTCATTCCCTTGGTCTTTACTCTTTTAAAACTGCTATAGAGTTGTATAGTGGTAAGGTTGCACACCCATCATCATTACTGGTGACCACAGGAGAACACCAGAGACCTAATAGTTTGCGTTTTTCATCCTTCCTTAAAACTGATTATCTAGTGCACCATGGCACTAAACTACTGTAGGACAACTGGCCCACTCAGTGTATTCTCCAGCAATTTCAGCATGTATTGATCCAACCACCCCTATTATATATATTTACTATTTTGTCTGAATATCTAATTTACCCATTTTCATAAGACGCATAGGTCAATAATGTAAATTAACTTTACTTCCCTTACAACATTATCATGGATAAATGTATGCAATCACTTTAAAAAGTAAGCCAACTCTCAACTGCTTGTTTTTTTTATATTGTTGGTAGGGAGGCCTAGCCGCAGTAAAGACGTCCAAGTGACCTATTAGGCATGTTTTAGAATCTGTCGAAACATGTAACAAGGCAGACTGAGGATGCAGGACATTTTGGATACACATTTTGCATCCATGGTTTAGGTTATAATCATGGTATGGGTATCCAACAAATATATTTTGGATATTCCCATAAGCATTTTTATACTTTACCATGAACGAGAGACCCCCCCCTCTCCCACCCCTCCCCCCGGGTTCTCCAGAAAATCTAATATGAAAGAGCTCCCCTAAAGGGTTCAGCCCACCCAAGGGGAGAAAAGCACTGATGATGAAGCATGCCACCATTTGGCGGCTGAGGTGTTTTTTCTTAATAATATTAATATTCCTGGAGGGTTTGGTACCATAGCTAAATAGAAACAAGAACTACCCTGCCAGGGTTTAATTTCAAGGTCCCACAAAAGTCCATATAAGTGCTTAGAAGGAATATATATACACATTGGTTTACACTCTTATATAGTGTATCAAATATATGAAATTATAAGGTTACATTGAGGCCTTGTGATGTATTCCTATAGGTTCTGTATCGATCCCCCTATTCCTGACCCTATTCTGGTTAACGAGTTAACTAGCAGCCATCCCATGATGCAGAAACCGTTATCTGATTACGCCAGACCACGGCACAGGAGCGCGTTATCTGATTAGGTCATAACGCTTGCCATCTAATTAGGCAAGTAATATTCCTCCAGCCCCTGATAAGGCATACGGAGTTCTCAAAACAAATCAAACCTATGACAACCTGGGAAAAACCCTGCGGCCATTGTTTTGATTTCACCGAGAACTTCAGTAAAAGAATGCGCTAACGACCAGCTCGTATGACATCCTTATTGACGTATCTATGTCCATCCTTACGCCAATCTCGGCACCTTACAGGTATAAATATTACCGATATTGCCTTAAGCAAACACACGCGGTGGTGACGAGATCGGAGCAGCGAGACTTGCCGAAGCCCAGCAGAGAGCGAAGCCCACTAGCTGCCCCGCCTTCCTGACGCGCTGAGAACGAGACGCTGCCTTTCTCCTGCCGAGAAATCCAGCTCCGGCGCTTCCGAGCAGCCCTTGCAGGCAGCCTGGAATATCGAGACCAAAGATGAGAGATACCATCCCTCAATCATCCTAGATTCAAGGTACGGAACTGAATAACCCCTTGCAGAGAATTCTTGAATCAGTCACTTGGCAAAACAAACTTAACTTAGACTGCTACTTTCTATCCCCGCCCACGTATTAGGCTTAGGTCAGGTACACTGGGGTAGGCGTGGTTAGAAGCACCAGTTGAGTACGATTAGTCAAATGTTTATATGTATGTATCTATTTTATCCATTTTAAACCACCATATGGCTTAGAAACCATATAAATGTTTTTACAGTATTATTTTATACTTCTGCTTTTATTGTATGCACTTTACTTAACCATAAGTATTGCAATAATATCGATTCATTTCTCTTGTACGAGAAAAGAGACTGATCAATAAATAACATCTTTTATTGAACACGCCCGTCTCTTCCTTTTCTCTACAATCTGGTGAAACTAAGAATGCACGTACTGACTGAGTAAAATAAGTTGTCTTTTGTTTTCACACGACTCTAGAGATACACTCTTGATTAGGGGAGAGCAAAGTTGTCATGTTCTATGGTTGTCAGAAACGAAATCCCTTCTTGTCTATCCAGGGAGGTTCAACTCCTCCTTGTCTATTCGAGAAAGTTTCTAGTGAACTCTGAGCTAGCTGGCAAACCCAAAACTTTAAGTCTAATATCGACAGTAGAAGACCTAGTTAACGTCTGGTCTAGGTCTATACTATTGGAGGTATTATTCCAATGCGCAGAGCCTATTGGGATAATAGGAACTACACTACAGCCTCAATGTAACCTTATAATTTCATATATGTGATTGTATTACTTTTGTATTGAGTGAGTTTAAGAGTGAGCGCATTTTTAGTGGATGATTGTGGGAGTGTGTGGGACCTGAATAAATGCATTTTGCTTAATTTTAACTTTGATACACTCTATATAAGAGTGTTAACCAATGTGTATATATATTCCTTCTAAGCACTTATATGGACTTTCTATATAAACTTAAATCTAACAAAGAATCAATAAATTATATATATTTTCATAAAGGCATATTGATTTTGATTTTGTATGATATATGATGTATTGCCAGCTCTGATACGTATCCTTTGTCACTTCCCTTTTGACTGTAAGGATCTCCTTGTGGGACCTTGAAATTAAACCCTGGCAGGGTATTTCTTGTTTCTGTTTAGCTGTTCTTTCCCCATTTTCCTGCCAGCATCCTAAATCCCCTCGGGGGAACCCCCTTCTATTCTGTTGGGTTTGGTACCATAGACCATTTGGAATGAAGGCCTGGTCTTCCACATTCTTTGGTGTAGTAGTTGGAGATGCACAACAGCAATAGGTTGTGCGGCTGTTCCCCACTGTCGGAGATAACCAAAAGTGAATACTCCTTGTTATAGCTTTGTCAGGAACTCCGTTATTCTTCTGAACAAGTCAGCCTTTCAGGGTCCATATTGCATGAAGATGATTAACTCTGTTCTAGACCATGTGGATATTCCCAGAGAGCCTAACAACTGGTCAGAAAACACCACTTATGAAAAAGATCCCATATTTGACAAATCAGATCTCAGAATTTCTAGCATAATGGTGCAATAATTAACGCTCTCTGCAGTGATGTGTTATGATCTGACTTTCAAGAATTTGAATCTTGGCATGGCATAACCCACCTACCATCTTTTGGAGGGCACCAATTTACCATTTAACTCTCCATTTGATAGTACATATGCTTGCTACTTTCTCTACCCAAGCATTTCCAGTGCTATTTAATATATAAAAACCGAATCATGACCGTTGCCACTCCGACTGGAGTAATTTTAATCCTAATATCCTGCTCCCTCTTAAACTTTACCCCCGCTACACTGTTTCCTAATTCAACTAGTACCTTTCCACCAATAAAAAGGTGGCAGAGGGGAGGACTGAACAAGTCTATTTTATCTGTATGTCTGGACATATCTTCAACCTGCACTCCATCAAAGAAACGTGAATACTAATTTTACCTGAAGCTATTACTAAATTCAGCTGACAAATTCCTCTGGTTTCAAACGGACACCACTACCTGGCAATTCAAATTGTTCTATTCCCCACAAATTTTGCATGAAATATTTACTAGATGTTTACCTTTCCCTCCTTTCAGCATTCAAGCTCCATCCAGGACTTGTGGTATGCTTTGGAAAACCACAAATAATAAATCTTTTGAAGCATAGAATGGTTTTAGTTTATATTTTGACTGTGGTACCCTGTTTGTGAACAACTGAAGTTTTTCCACAGAATGTAGAACGTTCGTACAACAGACCATAGGTGCAGAATATGGTAATTCATAGCACACATGCAAGGAAAGTAATTTACCACTAGGACATAAACATTTCAATTGAGCATCTAATGTAACTTGCAGAAGTACTACCATTGACGGAATACGAACAGTGTTTTCCATGAACCTCCTCAATGCCAAAAACAGATGGACAACTGGGACCAATTATGAACCACAGAGTGCTAAACAAGTGACTTAAAATCAAAATAATGGTAGGTGTCATCACACTTTGATGCTGGATGATTTTATGGCAAAAACCGGAGGCTAACATTATGCTACAACTTTTTATTGCCACTACTTCAGCAGCTCCTTTAAAGAATATAGAACTTAGAATTCAGAGAAAATGAAACATCAGAACTCCCAACAGCCAGCCTTCTTTTTTGCTGTTGCTCCTGCAGATAAGTAACTGTGTGGGGAGTGAGTGTTGAATGAATGTATACTACTTATTTGAATGTGTTGAGTTTGATATTTCTGTATGTGTACATTATGTGAGTTTTAACATTTTCTGATTTGAGTATTTTTTGTATTAATTAAGAATTAAGGAGTCATAAGTTTTGGTATTTAGGCTTTGGAAATGTTTAGCTGTCCGGTTGTGTGTTTAGGTCAAATAGTTTTGAATAGGTAACGTTTATTTTTTACATTCGACATAAGATACATTCTTACTGTGAGACCTGGGATTGTTTGTGGCGGTTGGAGTTTGTGATCCACTGCTCGCGCTCTGCTTTCAGGACTCGGCGCAAAGGAGAGGCGCATGCTTTCCAGAGCTGCCTCGTCCCTCGAGCCAGCATTGACGTATGTGGCCTCTGGACGCGAGGGCGAGGCGCGTGCTTGCTCGAGCTGCTTTTTCCCTCCAGCCGGTTTATGTCTCTACGGTCTCCAGGCACGAGGAATAGGCACATGCTTTCTCGAGCTGCCTTCTGCCCTGAGTGGTTCTTTGAATTAATAAGCGACTAATATGTTGCACTAGGAGAGCTCTGCAGGCAACACAAATTGTTTTTACAAATGATGACTCGCTGCATCACTTATAACTAAAATAGAACTAAGATAATTGTAACAGGGCGGCCCATTTAATAGTTTGGGCTATATACCCTATTTTACATTAAATATAATGATAGGAACAAGTTTTTTCTTGTCCGCTGTTTTGCCTGAAAAGTGACAGTTGAAATATAGCTTTTTGAGGAAAATGAATGTCAGGAATTGTGGTTAATGCAGGTCAGTGTGGTATATAGGGAATACATTTGTTATAAGAATAGTTTAGTTAGGTGATATATAAGTGTAGGTATTTCAGTTAGAATTGAGTTATTCTTTAATTGATATATAAAAGAATGTGAAGGTGAAGATGAATGAGGATAGAAATCAATTGGAGGAGGAGATGTTGAAAGAAAAATATAAAAAAGCCATGGAAAAAATGTCAGAAAATTTTGGAAATAAGGTGAAAAAGAAATTAGAGGCTATGATATCTAGTAATAGAGCGGTGTCTGAGGAAGAAAGGTATTGGTCAGCAGGGGAGGCTACTCAGTCAAAGAAAACGTGGACGGTGGCAAAAAAGAGAAAGTATCTTTTTGATGATTCTACACAGGCAAAAAAGCTGAAGTCTGCGTTTGCGGACTATGCTGCCAGTGAGAACCTGAGGCATGGTGTTGAGGACACACAAAGGGGCAGTATAAATGCCCCAAAAGAGGAAGAAAGATAAAGAATTTGGATAAGAATGGAAAACACACTATTTTGCAATGTGACGAGTATTCGGGCAGTGCCAAGGTGGAGATTAGTCGTTCATCAGATTTAAGTCCTGATGAATCTGATGGTGAAGAGGTGCGTCAGGGGAAGGAGAAAAATGAGAAGATTCAGGACACTGGTGCAGAGGAGCTAGTGGATCCTGCAGGGGATCCATTATTTGATCCTTTTTTGGTCAGGCACCCACTGTCTCCAGAGTGGGCGTCTTTGGAGCAAGTATAAAAAAAACAGATTCCTAAGGAAGTAAGGGTCTGGTTGAAGCCGGAATGTCTAAGACTTTCTTTAGTTGATAAGGTTATGATGACCCCTGATTGAGACCCTAAAATATTGGCTTGTACTGGCAAAGGGGGATGTGGTCCTCGAAAGGGTTTAGACAAGGGCCTTGGTATGTGCCAGGATAGACTTCTGGATTTTGCAGGGCCATTGACTAAGATTTGTGATCTGTCAGTGGAGCGCAGAAAGAGCATTCTGCTTTAGATTGATCCAAAGCTTGTGGATTTGGCACACTATGAGGCTTGGCCTACTGCAAAAGGGTTCTTTTTTGGAGATGACTTTATTAAGTCCATGTCAAAAATTTTTGGGGGCATATTCATCAATACAGAAGTCCCAGAGAGACATAAAAAAGGGTCTTGAGTGACCGTGTTTTTGGTTGGGCCAGGAGATCAAGGGGTCGATTTCCCGGCCGTGAAAAATGATTACTAGATCATCTCTTTTCCCGAGGATATGGCCTCTTACAAGGAGTTTGGCAATACTCCAGTTTTTATTTACAGAAACAGCGGTTTAAAAGCAGCGGAGGATGGAATGATCGATTCAGAGGAGCAGGTAAGGTTAGGCTTTACTTCTACCCCAGTAAGTTTGGGTGGCAGACTTGCCCAGTTTTACCAGAATTGGTTACAGATAACAAACGATCCTTTGGTGATGGAAATGGTGCAAGGTTATCGCATCGAGTTCATAGGAAAGCCAGTTCAGAATTGGGTGCCAGGTGTAATACAGTTCGGAGCGTATCAAGTGAAACTTCATGACAAAGAAGTATTAGAGCTAATAGAGAAAGGAGCAATTGTGGAAACAGATCCAGGACAAGAGGGTTTTGTCAGCAATTTTTTCTTGGTAGAGAAAAAGGACAAAGGGATGAGACCAGTATAAACTTGAGAAGTCTC
Organism: Lissotriton helveticus; assembly: GCF_964261635.1. Taxonomy (NCBI): domain Eukaryota; kingdom Metazoa; phylum Chordata; class Amphibia; order Caudata; family Salamandridae; genus Lissotriton; species Lissotriton helveticus. The sequence continues at coordinate 2,086,746,241 of NC_136065.1, forward strand.
AACAATTGGGTGGTATATCAGCATTTCAAGATGGAAGGATGATTGTCCAGAGTGTCGACAGTTGCAGCCGAAGTTGCGGCAGGAGAGCAGGATGAAACTTCTCTCTGCGCTTCTCTCCAGGTCGGCGTCCTCCCCTCGGTCTGCTTCGGCGGACGGCTTTAGATACGGCCGTGGTCGTCGTCCTCGCCCTTCTTCGATGTCGCGTGAGCGTCGCTCTCCGATGGTTAAGTGTCGCAGTTTGTCCCCGGGGGCTGGTTTTCGGCCTGCCGGGGGCGTGGACTCTCCGCGAGTGATGCTACCCTGCGTGCCGACCTATCCACCGTTTCCCGGTGTTGGGGCGTCGAGAGTCCAAATGGAGTCGTACTCGGCGGCTTTGCAGGCCGCGCTGGCATCTCTCCTTCCCCTCCTGGGGCGTTGACGGATCCCTCGCCTTGCGCCGGGCCCTTGTCTTGCGCGGGGCCCTCCGGCAGCTCCGGCGCCGACTGGTTTGGATCCAGACTTGGAGGATGTGGTGCTGTTGGGGTGCGGCTCATCTGGGGCACCTCCTTCACGCCACGGCGTCCCTGCCTCACCGCAAACTCCTGCGGGAGTCCCTGTGGCGTCGGGGGAGGTCGCAGGGGCTCGGGTCACATCCCTGAGTCCCTCTCGGTCCTTTGACAAGGTGGTCCTGTCTAAGGCCGAGGTGACGCCGCTACGGCGCCGGCAGCAGCTGGTCCGTGCGGAGCCAGAGGTGTTGGCGGCCCTTTCTCGTCTCGCTCCGGGTCGAGGCCCGATGAGGACCCCTCGTCTTTCTCCGGGCCCCTTTTGTTCCTTCCCACAGACGGCTGCCTCGGAGGGCGAGTCAGTGGATGAATCGTCTCTGGCGCCACCACATGGGTTGCCGAGCGATCTCCGCCTCATTTTGGGCCGTGGCTGCCGAAGGGCTTTGTGTCACTCCCCAGGGCCGTCTTGTTCCCCCACGCAGGTGTCTACCTCGGCGGGGGTCGGGTCAGCGCCGGTTCGGCTCCAGCCCCACTTTGGTCTTCGGTGCGGGATGACTTGGTGGGCTCTTGTCCGGTGACGCCAGATCATGGCGCCCTATCTCAGGCGACGGACTCTACGGATCAGCACAGGGGTTGTACTGCGGATTCGTCTTCGGATGCTCCCTCTTCCCTGGAGACAGGCTCTATTTTGGTGTCGTCCTCTCCGTAGACTGCCGGACGTGTGGTGTCTTTTTCACCGGCGTTGAAGGGCAGCTCCCCGCCCTTCATGGGGCTGAGATATTCGTCGGAAGAGCGGCAGGTCCCTCATTCTTCGGTTCACCCTGGCTTCCAGGTCTGGCCCCTACCTGTCCCGCTTGGCCTCGGGGATGGCCACCTTAGTTTGCAGCCGTCGCCCACGGAGGAGCTGCTTTCTCTGCCGCTGGGCCCTATGGAGGCAGGTGCGGCCTACGCTCACACGGTGTCCACGGCTGTGGGCATCCTGCGCATGGGTGACCCGGAGGCTCACCTTGCGGCGGACCACCTCTTGGAGGTTCTCCACCAGGGCTCTGGTGGTCGGGAGACCTTACTCCCCTTTGAAGGTTCCCTTCTTTCTTCTTTGACAGGGGCTTGGAGATGTCCAGCCTCAGGGGACCCGGTGCCTCAGCACCTTCTGCACCGGCACCTCCCGACGCCGCGTGACCCGGAGTGTCTGTCCCTTTACCCCTCGGCTGCCAGCCCTCTTTTACGGACTGCTTTTCCCTCCGTGCCGCCGCTGTTGACTCCTCGGTCCAGGAAAGCCTGTTGGCTGGCATAGCTGCCAAGGTTTCAGATTGCCATGTGTGACATGGTCATCATTTCAGAGTAATTATGAGTGACATTTTAACGACTATGAGTGACACTTTCTCTCTAGCAAAATCAAGCTATGAAGATGAGGAAAACATTAAATATGAGACATTACACTCATTTAAGGAATTAGAAACTCTAAATTAACTGGTGCAGAGCGTAAGAAATAATTGTTAAATGACTTCCATTTATCATAATCATATCCAAATCATATACTTAGAATCACACAAATACGAGAAAGCTCCTTTGCGATATTTTAAATCAAGTCTCTGCACTCAAGCCCAGGAGCTGTGTTTTGTCGGTTGTGTGTTGTTTTGAGGCTTGTGCTTCCAACCTTTTCCAAACATAGATTACCAGCCTTTGTGGTAGGTCCCTCCTTCCCTGCAAATTCAGGAGAGCGTTTGATCTGGGCCTCTCTCTGATGTCACGTGAGTGACCTGTCCCAACAGGGAACCGATGTCAGAGATGCCCCAACGTATGTCACCTGCGCAGTGCCAGACACAGTAACTTTAACATACTAATAAATGCAACCAGGCTGCTAATTATTTAACCGCCCTGGAAAAGAGAATGAGTAATGTTATCAAATTGGGGCCTCTGCTCAGTGAGAACGAGGTCTGGGAGCCATATGGACGTGAGCAAATTCCAACATTTAAAAACAGAACCCATGGCTAAAAGGGAAAGGATGAGTAGGTCAATTATGTATATATTCGCCAATGCAATTGAGCATGAGCCCAATGCTTTTTTTTATGGACGCATTCTTCCCGAGTTCAATCCAGGACCAATCCAGATGTTAGGATTTCATCTGTTTTGTGTTCTTCCTTTTTCATGTCGCCCTAGTTTATTAAAAATTATGTCACCCCACCTCCCCCTTCAGATCCAGACACATCCAGCTAAGTGCAAAAGTAGTCTGACATGAGTGACGGTCACGACGCACACTGATGAGAGTACTTGTCTGTCAACTGATGTCACTGCAGCGGTTTAGAGAGAGCTCAAATTACTAACCAGGCGAGGAGAATAACTAAACTCCACATTAATCAGTCAGGTAACTTCGGCCGCCGCAAGCTGCACATGTGTGATTCCATGATTGCTGGTGAAGCCTTAGGAGAGCCTGTGAAACGCACATAGCGGACACAGTCAGACAGGCGGACTATTATTCAAGAATTATTTCATAAATGTCTCACCAGTATAATTAAGTGAGAGTCAGCGGCCCGGTGTCCGGTGCGCCGCCTGCAACTACTGCGAGTTCAGATAGATAAGTATTACTTGCAGTAGTTAATAAATAAAACAGCGAGTACTCTGTAGAAAAAGAAATCATTTATGTAATTGTAAAAACATACACTTACTGTATAAATGCAGCTTTGCCAGTTCACCCTTCAGCGGAGCCTCTCTTCCTGCTGCAGAGTACATCTTACCGCCAACGCTATCAGGACTCCACCTCCATAAGTGCTCTCTTACCAGATATCAACTTTTCCAGTTAGATGCTGGCAGAGTTATGACGTTTCCCTCCACGCGAGGGAAGCTCTTGCAAACAGTTTTTTCTATTATATGATGCCGCTCAGACACCAGTTAGCACGGAGCTGCCCGCGCCGGTCTTGGCTTCCTCAAAACTTCCCGCTTTCCGGCCTCAGGATCAGTATGTGAGTGACGTCACGTCCCCCTCGGCACCTGCCTGAAATCAACTACTTCAGATCATCAGCTGCTCCCCCCGTTACAGTATTCTGTCTCCTTCAGTGTGTTAATCATTCATAATGCTTACTGTATGGCATGATGAGCAATGCGACTACATGGCACGGCTTTAGGCTGTGCACCGACACAGTGACTGCGTGCCAGAGCGCGACACTCCACCAGTCCCCGATTCCTGAATCCCCAATCTCACACGGTCACACCTCATCTCACCCCGCTGGGCCAAACCCAGTAATCACGACGTAAGCAGTGAGGGCAGGCCCGCCCGGATGTCTCTGTATTGAGCACAGCATTACGTGGGCTGGGTGACGTCAGGCCTGTCCGTAGTCAGTGAGTGACTCAGCCCTCCCCTGCGGCGCGGGCGGGAATACCAATGCCGCAGGCTAAGATACATTGTCGCAGCAGACAGTGCACAATTTTAACTGTTGCAAAGCCTGTGCTTGTGGCAGCGCCCCGGGCCGAAAGTCTGCATTGAGCAGCAGAGCCAGCGCAGGGCACAAGCACACGCGCTATCGACCTGACGTAGACTTACTTCAGCGCTGATACAGCAGACAGTGAGTGGCAGTAACATGCGTGACAATTCATTTCAGTGCGGTGATGCGGAACACCACACTGAAATGCGTTAGTCACGCCTGATGCGTGATACTTGGCAGGCCTGGGCTGGACTCTTGGGGACGCAACATGGTTGCCTCGACCAGCGCTGCTTTGCGGGCCCTTAACACCTTGTGTGTTCTGGCTAGGGCCTCCTCTTGTTTGTGGGACTCTGCTGAGTCTCTGGGATCTGCAGCGTCCCAGGAACCTGGTCAGGTGGACTTGCGCATCATGCGTCAGATGGCCGGGAGTTTGTGGCGTTTATTCTCCTGATAAGCGTGGCTCAAATACACCCGAGTGACTTACCACACTCACCTATAGTTACCCAATAATAAGTCAGCCGGACAGTGGAAAAGAATAAACAAGGCAAATTTATTAGGCCAGAAACTCATATTAGAGGGCCCCGTCTGACCTCACCCCTAAGAGTGCGCCGAGAGGACTCATCACAGCAATACATTATAACAGGGTACATTAGAGTAAAACACGCCCAGTCTGGAAAAATACTGGACCCCTGGAAGAGCGAACAATGGCCTCACACAAGAGGCACCTGCGATGGTAACATTTCTTATCTCGGCCCAAGGCCGCGGAGTCAGGCCTCAGCGTCTCCAGCACATGAGAACACCACTGATAGTGAATTTGTTATAGTTTCGGTCACAGTTAGCCGAGAAAGGAAAACTACTGCGTTAGCATTTCTTTCTCTATTCCTACGGGAGGGGGAGCGAGTGTGACTCGCACGCAGAGGAAAAACACTCCAAAATGGTGGCACACAAGCTAAGCTAAGAAACCATAATACTGTCACACGCATAGATGAATATTAGATGAAGAATATAAACGTAAATGCAAAAAAATGAATATATCATTGTTAGACACAACATGCTAACTCATAAGCGTAAATGTAAATGAAAGTGTAAATGGGCGGGGCGTCGGGAAATTAAACCTATCAGACCTCCTTTTAGCAGGATGTGGCTAACATGAGCGCAGCCTTTATTAGCTAAAAGAAGGGCCTTTACAGCAAATGCTAGAGGCAAGGAATCAAATTAATCGAAAATATCATCATCAATAAGCATTAACCAACGAATATCATGCAGTTCCACATTATTGGAAACAGGATATTGGCGTGTAGGTCTCCTAGAAACTCGCAAATTGCTGGCACACATGGAGCAACCAGGGGGAAGGCAGTAAACGCATAAACAGCAAGTCAGTATCATACCCACGACTCCCACAACTCCCATCAAAAACTTCCAACCCCAGGAGGAGAAAACACTCCACAACCATGTCTTTAATGACCAGGTACCTGTATCCTGATGAAGATCAGCTGCCAATCTATGGAGCTTCTGTACAGCTAAGTTAACAGTCGGGGCCGAGTCTGGAATATATACACAACAAGAGGTCCCGATGTCGCGACAAGCTCCACCCCTATCTGCAAGGATGACGTCAAGCACCATCCTATTCTGGATCGTAAATAATCTCATAGCCTGCATCTCAATGGACATATTGGCTGCAATATCAGCCTCCGTATTCACTACCTTTTCCATTACCCTTGAGAGTCTCCTAATAGCTCTACTGTTAAAGATAGGACCCCAGAATGGCAGTAAACCCTTAGAAAAATCCGTAAATTGCTGCACAGAGGTGTCAGTCTGATCAACATCCTCAACCTGGAGTGCCCTCCTTTTACGCTATCCAGGCAAGATGGCAAACCTCTGATGAGTCTTATGGTAATCTGAATCTGAATAAGTTAGCCGGACAGTGGAGAAGAATAAACCAGGCAAATTTATTAGGCCAGAAACTCTCATATGAGAGGGCCCCGTCCGACCTCACCCCTAAGAGTGCGCCGAGAGGACTCATCACAGCAATACATTATAACAGGGTACATTAGAGTAAAACACGCCCAGTCTGGAAAATTACTGGACCCCTGGAAGAGCGAACAATGGCCTCACACAAGAGGCATCTGCACCTGCGATGATAACATTTCTTATCTCGGCCCAAGGCCGCGGAGTCAGGCCTCAGCGTCTCCAGCACATGAGAACACCACTGATAGTGAATTTGTTATAGTTTCGGTCACAGTTAGCCGAGAAAGGAAAACTACTGCGTTAGCATTTCTTTCTCTATTCCTACGGGAGGGGGAGCGAGTGCGACTCGCACGCAGAGGAAAAACACTCCAAAATGGTGGCACACAAGCTAAGCTAAGAAAACATAATACTGTCACACGCATAGATGAATATTAGATGAAGAATATAAAAGTAAATGCAAAAAAATGAATATATCATTGTTAGACACATCATGCTAACTCATAAGCGTAAATGTAAATGAAAGTGTAAATGAACGGGTGTCGGGAAATGAAACCTATCAGACCCTCCTTTTAGCAGGATGTGGCTAACATGAGCGCAGCCTTTATTAGCTAAAAGAAGGGCCTTTACAGCAAATGCTAGGGGCAAGGAATCAAATTAATGGAAAATATCATCATCAATAAGCATTAACCAACGAATATCATGAAGTTCCACATCATCGGAAACAGGATATTGGCGTGTAGGTCTCCTAGAAACTCGCAAATTGCTGGCACACATGGAGCAACAAGGGGGAAGGCAGTAAACGCATAAACAGCAAGTCAGTATCATAACCACGACTCCCACAACTCCCATTAAAAACTTCCAATCCCAGGAGGAGAAAACACTCCACAACCATGTCTTTAATGACCAGGTACCTGTATCCTGATGAGGATCAGCTGCCAATCTATGGAGCTTCTGTACAGCTAAGTTAACAGTCGGGGCAGAGTCTGGAATATATATACACAACAAGAGGTCCCGATGACGCGACAAGCCCTATCTGCAAGGATGACGTCAAGCACCATCCTATTCTGGATCGTAAATAATCTCATAGCCTGCATCTCAATGGACATATTGGCTGCAATATCAGCCTCCGTATTCACTACCTTTTCCATTACCCTTGAGAGTCTCCTAATAGCTCTACTGTTAAAGATAGGACCCCAGAATGGCAGTAAACCCTTAGAAAAATCCGTAAATTTCTGCACAGAGGTGTCAGTCTGATCAACATCCTCAACCTGGAGTGCCCTCCTTTTACGCTGTCCAGGCATGATGGCAAACCTCCGATGAGTCTTATGGTAATCTGAAGGTGCCACATAAACAGGGGGGAGTAAATAGGCTAGGTAACAGACCCCACCCCAACCCTCAGGCAACCACAAGTATCCATTACCCCTACATACAAAATAAATATTCGGAGGAGTAACTAATGAAGCAGTCACATTGCAGGAGCTGTCACCCACCTTAATGGGACCCCTCCCCAAGATACAGAAATAAGGTGAAGGCCCAACAACCGCCAGGGGTACCAGAGAATGACCACTACTATTTGTCGCAGGAGGATGTCTGTAGGCCAAGGAAGAGTTCAACTGTAGAAAACTTTCCCTCACTTTGTCAGTGTCGTTGGGTGTCACAAGTCGTTCTACCTTTTTCGAGCATGTCTCTAAGAATGTCTGATCAAAACGTCCGTCAGTAAACAACCGTCCAAGGGATGAAGTGGGCATAGGGCGTACTCGCATCGTCAACGTTGACCCAGTACCAGGTAATCGGACGTTCAGAAAATCAGGCTGCTGAAAGAATTTCACCATACCAATCAAAGTGTACCAGCCTACACAACTATTCACAGGTGTTAAGGGAAGTGCCAGCAATCTATCCTTCTTGTATGCAGCAGAAGGGAGCAACCCACAGACCCAACAATCTGTCACATTATACACAGCATGAGCATGGTGTAGAGTCTTGATGAAAACATCTCGGTAGCCCTTACGCATACACTGTTCCCCATAATCAACAGTAATCATATTATGATCCGGCAAGGCTGTAGGAGTGGGGACGAACTTATGAACAGGGTAAGCTTCATCCAGGAAAAACAGTATCACAAGAATTATTAAAAATATAATGATGAATATCACAATAACCACTATTTTTCCTTTTCAGGGCAGAGCACGCCATGGTGAATCTGGCTCTGGTCTACGGGGGGCTGCAAAAGGTTGCTCCTCCTCTGGAATAGGACGGCCAAAGGGATACATATCACCTAGCTAAGAGTCCAAAACTAGACTAATACAATACTGAAAATGTTCCAGGCACTCCGAAACCGGCCAGAGGGGTTCTTCACCCTCAAAAGGGATCTTCTCCCTGTGTCCGTTAAAGCCTCACAGGCAGGCTTCTATTGTTCAATACCTAATCCGTCGACGGAGTCGCACAACTGCAGCAACTCAGGAGCACCGAACCTGGGCCCAGACACGATCCTAGTGTTCCATTTAACAATGTCTCGGAAGTGCACCAGGGCTCTTACCAGCAGTCCATCCCTGTCACTAAATTATTCTCCTCAGCATTGTCCATGCCTATTCCCTATCGCAGCCCTTCTTCCAGTGCTCAATTTTTGTTTCTCTCTTTTCTGGGCCGCAGATTATAACGGGTGCTCCCTCGCACTTCAGGATCTGTGAACAGAATGGGGTGGTCAACAGCAGAGGATGTATCCGTCAATTGTTGCTCACTGCGATCAGAAGAGGCCTCACCACTATCATTCAGAGCCGGTCTCTTCTCTTTTTCGTGTGGTCCCTCACCCCTCAATGAAGCATCCGAGAAGGGGACGTATCGAGGGATTGATTCGCACTCGTGATCAGCAACACCACCTTTCACCCATTCGTCATACGGCAGTGGGAGCGGGACCCTCTTCACATGCGAGGCATGGGTTCACGCCTTCTGACCCTCAACTCGAAGTGTGGTGCGGGTGGTCAGGAGCACTTGCCTTGGCTCTGACCACCTGGGCTCCAAGCAGGACTTCCGTTGATACTTCTTTACGACTACCCAATCTCCCGGTTGGATGGTGTGACCCGGCCCCTTCGGCAGCGGCTTCAGGGTGTCTTCTACCTGCTGATGAACAGAACGAAGATCTTTAGTCAAAGCATACAGGTAATCTATCAACAAAGGGTATTCAATTTCTCAGAAACATTTAGGTCTAGGAACACCCCACACGTTGGCAGGTCTGCCAAATATGACTTCGTGGGGGGAAACTCCTGTCTTGGAATTGACGGTCACTCTAGTGGAAAGCAAAGCCAGAGGAAGTGCATCTGGCCAGCGTAACCCTGTACTCTCCTGTATCTTGGCCATTTTTAGTTTCAAGGTCCCATTGAATCTCTCAACCAAACCCGCAGCCTGAGGGTGTTGTGCTGCGTGGAATTTTTGAGATATCTGTAATCCTTTACATATCTGTTTAATTAATTCAGCATTAAAAAACGTGCCATTATCACTCCAGATCACCCGGGGCAAGCCATATCTCAAAGTATTCTTTAATCAGCATTTTTGCTGTCGAGATGGCTGTACAATCCTTATTTGGAAAGGCCTCCACCCACCTACTAAATGAGCATACCACCACCAGGACATATTTGAGGTTATTAACCCTCTCCATCTCGATATAATCCATCTGTATTACTTCGAAAGGGAAAGATGGAGGGGCAACATTTCCAACTGGGACAGGTGTTCCCTTGCCAGGGTTATGTCTCAAACAAACCATACATTGCTGCACTAAATGCGTTGCCACCTTGGAAATGTTCTTATTGCTCCACACTGGGTCTAACAATTTGCATATTCCCCTAGCACTAATATGAACTTCCCCGTGGGCCATTGTCACCACTGGGAGGACATATGCATCTGGGAGTAGCCATCGTCTTTTGTCTGACACAGCCGTCCAACATTCATCCAAGTCCAACCTCCCCCCACCATCCTTCCATGTCCTCAACTCGTCATCAGTTGCTTTTTCCTGTATGTTCCGGACACTTTGTACAGTGTTCGCGAACATAGTAACATCTGGCACCCACCTAGCTGGTCCTGCCACAAACATCCGTGGGAGTTTTGTCCTAGCCGTCTCCTTAGCTGTCTGATCTGCAAATGCATTTCCCCTTCCTACATCATCCACCACCACCTTGTGTGCACTACATTTGATCACTGGCAATCGTCTGGGAAGCGTCAATGCTGTCAATAGCCGTAGTGGAGTAGTGTGGCTCACTGGTTAGAGGCGGCAGACCCGGGAGCAGAAGTTGGCCCAGGACCAGGGTTCAATTCCCGACGCGGCAGGGTCGTGGACTTGGGTCAGCGGACTCGATAATTCTCGCTTCGGTGCTTACTCTAATCAGGGGTTCCACTCAGCAACTCTGGGCATTAGCTTGCCTAATCTCCGCAACGGCCCCATCAATTCCGGGGATGCCTGGCTCCACCTTGGGGACTCCCAGCATGGACCATCTCACAGGTAAAGCCAGGACGGGTTCCCCAGAGTTATACAGCGCCAGGAAACCTATGGACGGGTAGCAGTGCCCTTTACAAGCTCAAATACATTTACATTTACATTTATCAGTGGGCCATTCTGAATCCTTTGTCCGTGTGATGTCAAAAATCCCCTCTCCGCCCACAGTCGCCCGTAACTATGAGCCACACCAAAAGCGTACTGGCTGTCAGTGTAAATATTCACGTCCAGTCCTTCACTCAGCTCACACGCACGCATTAATGCTATTATTTCTGCAGCCTGAGCTGAATGATACGGAATCCTAGAAGTCTCCACCACAGTTTCCAAAGTCGTGACTGCATATGCTGCTGTTGAGGTACCGTCTGCAAGTTTGAAACAGGAACCATCAACATTCAGCTCCCCGTCAGGATCGTCTAGGGGGGTCTGTCAAGTCTATCCTCCCCTTTGTCTCCTCCTCTGTCCGAAACAAACAATCATGTACTTCATCATCCTTTTCATCTGAAGGGATAGGTATCAATGTGGCCGGGTTCAGCGTAGCACATCGTTTAATCGTCACATGGGGTGCAAATAACGTCATCTCATAACCAGTAAGACGAGCACTAGTTAAATGCTGCGTCTGTGTTCTGTTCAATAAAATGTCCACAGCATGCGGTACCATTACTGTTAGAGCTGACCCCAGGACGAGCCCTGACGATTGTCTACTTGAAACTGCAGCAGCCGCTGTAGCCCTTAGACAACTCGGCAACGCTCTCGCCACATTGTGAAGCATTGCAGAAAAGTAAGCGCAACGTCTCTGTTTCCCGCCAAAACATTGAGTTAGGACAGACAACGCGCAACCTTCTGCCTCGTGTACTTAAAGCACAAAAGGCTTCTGGTAATCAGGAGTTCCCAAAACCGGTGCAGAGCATAAAGCAGTTTTTAGTAACTCAAACGCTTCTTGACATGCTGGAGTCCAGGGTAGGGGTTCGCGCACCTCTTTAGTAGCCAGATACAAAAGGGGTTTTGTTAGTAAGGCGTAATTAGGTATCCACTGGCGACAATACAAAGTTATGCCCAGAAACGCGCGCACCTCTCGCTGCGTGTTAGGTACAGTCATGTTAGTTTTCGCCTTGATGCGTTCCGGTGTCAGCCTCCTCCCCTCCTTCGATAGGAGATGACCTAAGTAGGTAACCTCCTGTCGACAGTATTGAAATTTAGGAAGGGACACCTTGTGTCCTTTGTGAGCCAAATGGTGTAACAGTTTAACAGTGGACTCACGACACCCTTCCTCGGTGTCCGATGCAATGAGAATATCCTCTACGTATTGCAATAAAACATTACCCTCCGGAAGCTCCAAATCATCCAATTGTGCCTTCAAAGCCTGACTATAAATGCTGGGACTCTCTGTATAACCTTGTGGAATTCTACAAAATCTAAAACTTCGGCCAGCCAACGAGAATCCGAATAGGTAACGGCTATCTGGGTGCACAGGGATACTAAAGAACGCATTCTTCAAATCCAAAACAGAGAAATATTTGGCAGAGGGAGGAATCATTTTCAAGATCGTGGTAATATAGGAGACCACTGGATACTGGGGCTCAACCACCTTGTTAATGTGGCGTAAATCAATCACAAAGCGGTAGACATCAGGTGTACCATCACTGGCATCTGCGAAGGGCCTTTTAAGGGTCGGGAGAATAGGACTATTACAACTGTTAGAGTCCGTCTCCTCCACTACCCCTGACCGTATTAAATCCTGTATTATTTGTAACAAAGCCTTCTCCCATCCCTGGATATCTTATACTGAGGTATCGGAGGTAGTCGGGCTCCCACCTTAACCTTGATGGACACAGGTGAAATATCCATTTTTCCCACATCGGTATCACTGCTAGCCCACAGACTCTCGGGAATCCCCTCAGCTGGGAGGGGCTCATCCTTTGAAAAGCACTGCTGCGCATGCGCAACGGTAGGACCCAACGTAAGGTACACACCGTCTGGAGAACAGTAAATTGTAGCATTCAATCTTTTCAATAAATCCAAACCCAGCAAATTCTCACCACAATTCGATGTCAGAAGGTAAGGGGAATCAACAGTGAAAGGACCAATCGTAAGAGCAAGCGGTTTAGAAATGGGGCTAATCACCGGAGTACCTGAGAACCCTAGGGAGATATTATTCTTGCCAGACAGAGCCGCCCCTGGGACCTGAGAACATGCCACCGAACTTTTCATAGCACCCGTATCCACAAAAAATTTCTGGGGAGACCCTAACAAATCTGCAGTCACGTAGGGTCCTCGTTGGTCAATATCCACAGAAACCGGTCCCATGCTCTGTCCTACGCTGTCCTAGTTATATATAGAATCCGGTCAGGTCGTCCATAGTATATGCATCGTTGTAGTACTGTCTATCTCAGCCATTGTCGCCCTCCGTCTGAAAGTGTTGTCGATCTCTGTCTCCATCAAAACAATTCCCCCCAGGTCGCCTGCCTCCGTCAGACTGTCTATCATCCCTGCGAAATTCACCCCGACCTCGTCCCCTGCCTTGTCCTGCAGTAGACCGAAGTTCCGGACAATCTCTCCACCAGTGCCCCTCCTTTTTGCAGTTAGCACATTGATTCTGCCCCAGACGCTCTCTCTTCTCTCCCCTTCCATAACTACTTCCTCCTCGACCAGCTACCATGGGTGGGGCTCCGCGTCCCCGACCCTTCGCCACTTGCTGCAGTAACACTCTTGTCTTTAAATCCTTGGCCTTCTTTTCTTGTCTGTCTTTGTTCTCATTCTCCCTATGTTCATAATACTGAGCCATACTCAGAATACCAGAAGGGGTGGACGTCGTCCACGTACTTTCTGACGCCTGCAGTCGAGCTGATATTTCCGGTAACAAATTCGTTACGAATCTATTAACGAAAAGGCGCAGGCCTCCATCGTGGGAGATATCTTGACCACTGAAATCCATGAAAGTCTCTTCAAAACGAGTGAAAAAATCGGAAAACGCCTCATCCTTTTTCTGTCGACATGCAGTCAACTTATCCCAATCCACCTTCTTAGGAGGGATGAGGGAGTGCATATATTTTATTATGCATCCTGGTAACGCTAGAATCTCAGCCTTCGGCTTCTCCCCTGGCTTTCGTTCCTTATCCCAATCCTTAAGTTCCTCCCAGGTACCACCCAGCTCTTCTGCATGGTCCGTACCCTTTACCTGTTTCCACACATCCACCGGAACCAACAGTCCAAAAAACAACTCTACATCTGCTAAAGTCATGACCGTCGAGGAAGCTGCTTCTGTTAGTTCTTTATAATAGACAGTCGGATTCTTTCTCGAATCGGGCAACTGGGCCTTCAGTGCTAAAACCTCGCTCCTTTTCCAAGGTGTATACACCCATTGTGCTTGGAAATGAGCATTGACGCAAACTCGGGTGACATTATGAGTGACCGGGTCTACCACCTCAGGTATTTCAGGGTAGAAAATAGGGTGTTCCTCTCGCATCGGATGTACCCCAGGGAAACGAGGCTCTCCCGCCGATGGCAACTCATTTCTATACTCCAACAAGGACCTCAAACTGCGTAACACATCCTTCATACCAGTATTAGCTCTATAGGCATTATTCTTAATGTCATGAAGAATCGCCGGTGCCTCCCCACCATATCCCTGTTCCCACAACGCTATCAATGTCGTCGACATATGCCATAAAGCATGCTGTTGCATCAGGGATTCATAATCTTTCATCGTGGACCAAATGTCCTCAATTGAATAAATATTATTTCTAGCCCACTGACAAGCCTGATTAGCCACCACCGTTTTCTCATCCAACCCAACAGCAGAACGCATGAGCAACTTCCGTACCTGAGTAAGCAGCCCACTTCCCGCACCCCGAGCCGGGGTCACCAACCCACCTTGAGGGGTAGCGCTAGCAGAAACAGTAGGAAGTGCAGGGGGGCCACCTAGAGGGCAGGTGAGCTCACCGCCAGGAGGGAGACCAAGGGCGCCGTCAATGAAGAAGTCCATTAAGAGAATGGGGTAACCCAAAAAGTCAGAAGACCTGGGTGATAAATGTTATTCAAAAACAATGGTCTCAAACTATTATTTTTGCTCAAAGCAGATAAATCAAGTAATTATTCAAACTTTCTCTCAGTTATGGGACATGTCCAATAGATCAGCCCAATCCATTCAATGTTTTATTTATACAAAAAAGCAACAGCAATAATTCTGGATTCTGGGGCAATTTTAATTCATTGCATTCATAGCTATCTCAATTTAAAAACTTTTTGTTGCCCAAAGAAGAATGTGCAGAAAATTGAAATGTAGAGTGCTTAATAGAGAAGAAGAAAAAGAGCATAGAATAATATTTACAGTTTTATATATACAAGCAGTAAATTCGCACAATAGACAATTTCTTAATGACCTGGCGTGTAGTATGGATTCTAAACACAATTTACATTAAATGGAGACATTGCTTCCAAACTTATATTTGCACTAAAAAATGTGTTACACCATCCAGGACAAAAGTTATAAAGCGTCGACGTTTCGACTCGTCTTAGGGCCTTCAGGTAAGTTAGACCGTGGCCATGCGAGTCTTCATCAGGACTACGAGTTTGGGCAACCAGAGGAGCAGCACAAGCCCCAAGGGTAGTAGAGGACAAGGTGGCAATATCTTCACTCTTGTTCCAAGGATTAGGGAATTAATACCTTTTTCATAAGGCGGAGCTGATTTAGTTAGTCATCCAGATCTAGCAGGCTTAAAATCTCTGCATTCTTGATTTCCATAAAGATTAGAATTGGTCCCGTTATATAACGGCAAGTCAGCCCTTAAGTCGACCGGCTGAAAGACTGTGCCGTAGTTCGATAGGGTGTGATTGATTCAGCCCTTCAATTCCAATGGGGAGCGACTCCCAAGTTAATCCATAATTTCTCCCAAGCGTTCGGCGTTCAGCTCAGAAAGGTGTCTTCCCGCTAAGGGCTGATCTATTGGACATGTCCCATAACTGAGAGAAAGTTTGAATAATTACTTGATTTATCTGCTTTGAGCAAAAATAATAGTTTGAGACCATTGTTTGTCAATGAAGAAGTGACAGAAGACAAAGCTTGTTCAACATCACTCAACAATTTTGGAGCGGAAACGGAGGAGGTGGTGGGGGTGCCAGACAAGGGAGGGGCACTCGTCTGTGGAACCGAAACCACTGCAGGGGGAACAGAACCCGTTAACACAGGGTACAAGGGTTGCGGGGCATATGGGGCAGGGGGGCGAGCGTTCAAAATGTCCTCTATCTCATCTTGTTCCTCTTCTCTGACCACATAACTTTTGCTGTCCTGTAACCTGAAAAGCCTGTCTGCGCGCTCAATCCGCTGCTCATTCTCTTTCTTAGTGTGTTCTCTTGCCTTCTGCGCCATTGTCTGTGCCGCTCTTTTCTGAGCTGCCTTCTCTTCTCTTAGCTGTCGCTCCTTTACTTCCTTCTGCCTCATTCTCAGGGAATCGAACATACTCTGGCGACTGCGCCTAGCAAACAATCTGTCTTGTAAATAATCTAATGTTGCCACATCGAAAGAACCAGTCAGAGGCCACTGCAAATCCACATTTCCTTTCGTATATCTATGCCACCAAGCGTTAAACAAAATCGGAGGCAGTCCATGTTTGACATACATCTCGAAATTAGGGGAGCCCTCCACTGGAGCGGGTTGGCTCTCAGCCAGTCTAGTGTCCGAGGCGCCACAGCAGCACCCAAGGCACCGCAGCTTACTAAAACACGGCATCGTCACTCACTCAATCTCACACCAACACGAAACTTTCACTTCCCCGGGTCACACAATCACCACAGAAGGCTCACACACACACACACGTAGTCGCACTTCCTTATTTCGCCAAAACAACCCTTACCAAACACGTGTTACCAAAATGGGACGAGGCCCGTCGACCAAGTCCTGGGGAACCTGGACCCTACCGCAGACCGAACAGGGCACACACCGTTCCGAAATCGGGGAACACATCCGCCTCCCGGGCGGCACTACAGATCGCTGCGCACTACACCACGTGAGATCCGGGACCCGCGCCCAGCGAACCACATACCCTAGGGGTTCGGGTAAGTCCCAAAATCCATCCGCAGTGAGCCACGCCTCGACAGCAGTACCATCCGGTCAGATGACAAAACAAACGTCCACCCAATCTCCACTTGGTCTGTCAGGGCGCCACTCGCACCCTGAGTTCCCCGGAGCACACTCGCCCCAGGAGCACACCGGCTCCTCCAATCACCAGAGACACACCGGTCTCGTGGAGCATCCCAGCTCCCTCAACCAACAGTCGGACCACTCACCTCCTGTACGCGGTACCGACCTCTACCGTTCTCCACCACCGGCTGCCAGGACCAACACGGTCCGCTCCAAAGTTCCGCCTTCTGGACTCCGGCGCAGGATCATGAACCGGGATTTCTCCCGATCAGCAGGGTGGGGCAGCGCTGCGAGAACCAAGCTCGGCATCAAAGTGAGTACCCAGACCCACCGTGCCGACCAGAGGGTCCCCGGCCTTCTGCTGCCCACTTACGGGTGAGAAAGATCCTTATCGCGGAGTACCTGTTTGGGCGCCATCTGATAAGCGTGGCTCAAATCCACCCGAGTGACTTACCACACTCACCGATAGTTACCCAATAATAAGTCAGCCGGACAGTGGAGAAGAATAAACAAGGCAAATTTATTAGGCCACAAACTCTCATATGAGAGAGCCCCGTCCGACCTCACCCCTAAGAGTGCGCCGAGAGGACTGACCCATCTCATCACAGCAATACATTATAACAGGGTACATTAGAGTAAAACACGCCCAGTCTGGAAAAATACTGGACCCCTGGAAGAGCGAACAATGGCCTCACACAAGAGGCATCTGCACCTGCGATGGTAACATTTCTTATCTCGGCCCAAGGCCGCGGAGTCAGGCCTCAGCGTCTCCAGCACACGAGAACACCACTGATAGTGAATTTGTTATAGTTTCGGTCACAGTTAGCCGAGAAAGGAAAACTACTGCGTTAGCATTTCTTTCTCTATTCCTACGGGAGGGGGAGCGAGTGCGACTCGCACGCAGAGGAAAAACACTCCAAAATGGTGGCACACAAGCTAAGTTAAGAAAACATAATACTGTCACACGCATAGATGAATATTAGATGAAGAATATAAACGTAAATGCAAAAAAATGAATATATCATTGTTAGACACATCATGCTAACTCATAAGCGTAAATGTAAGTGAAAGTGTAAATGGGGGGGGCGTCGGGAAATGAAACCTATCACTCCGCTCTGCTCTGGACATCTCGGAGGTGCCGGGCTATGGCTTCCTCAGTCGCTCTCCGTCGCCATACTTGGCTTCGGGACGGAGTATTCCCTGAGAATATCCGGGAGCGTCTCATTGACCTGCCATTTGACAATACCGTGTTGTTGCATGCCCCAGCCGACTCTGCCATCCAAAGACTCTTGGCGGGGTTCCGCCCTCCTCCTCCTCCGCCTTATCGTCCTCCATCCCTTCCTCAGTGACTCGTGAGTTGCGCTGCTTCTGGGCCTTCTTAGGCCGGTTGTTCTGGCTGTGGAGTGTATTTTCTAGCCATTGTGTCCTCTCGGGACTCTGGCATTGTTGGCTGCTGGACGGCCATTTTCTTTGTTCTGGGAGTGTTATTGCTCAGACTTGGCCTAAGATTTGGCCTTCTGCTTGGTTGGGCTGCTTGTCAAGCCCTTCGCAGGGGGTGTTTTTTTCCCTGTGGCTCTTTTGTTTTTTCCTCTGCTGCGGAAGTTCTTCCAAAGAGGATTCCCATAGTTTGAGACTTACCGTACCCTTGGGGGAGTGGCAACTGTCATATGGCTTGCGCCTTGCTAGGGTTGCTGGTCGCCTTTGGGTGCCTGTTCTCCATGGCGCTGTGTGATTTCCCTGGCTACTTGAGGTCATCTGCACGGCCGCTCGTAGTGGTGTGCCTGGGCTCCTCCTCCTCTCCCGACTCCTGTCCTGAGGTCTGCGATGCTCAGGTGTTCTCCCTTGCTTGGTGCTACCTGCTCTGCCTTCCGGGGGCCTCGGGCTGCTCCTCTTGCTTCTGGTGGCTTTGACTGCCGGCTCTGTCCTAGCTGGCGGGTTGCTCTCCATCTGGAGTGAGTTCGCCTTCTTTTCCCGTGCTTCCTTGGGTCTTCTAGGCTTCTTTTTCTTCCGCTCTTCCTGTCCTGGCATTGGGCGGCAGCTAGGGTGGGGGGGTGCTACGGCCCATCCAGCCTTGCCCTTGGTTTCTCTGTGGTGAGTGTGCGGGGCTCTTCTGCCTACTCCATCTTCTTCTTCTTCTTCTTCTTCTTCTCCTCCTCCTCTCCCTTCTACCTCCCTTGGGTCGGTGGGGTTCTGCTTGTGGGAGTTCTCATTGCCTGGCAGGGGCGAGTTTCTCCCTGGTCCACGGTTCTGGTCCCCTGTGGGGCCTCTGGTCTGTATTGGCTGGTGGGGTCCTTTTACAGACCCTCCTTCCCAGGGGGTATTGCTAGGGTATCTATTCTACGTGAAGGAATCTGTGGCTAGTAGTCTATATCAGATGTACGAGTTACTTACCTTCGGTAACGATGTATCTGGTAGAGACGATTCTAGATGCAGATTCCTTCACGGCCCACCCTTCCTCCACTGTTCTGTGAGGACCCTTGGGTTGGTCTTCGGTGCTTGCCTCCCTGTGGGGGGTTGTGTCTCCAGTGAGTGCCTTCCTTGTCCTGGATGGGTGTCTCCGTCTGGGGGCGGTTCATTCCTTCTTGGTTCTTGGAGGGATGGTGTTCCGGTGCCTTGGTGGCCTGCTGCTCTGGCTCCTCCAGGTTTAGGGGGGATTGCTTCTATCCCTTTACTCCCTCCCCTCCCTCCATTGCTATCCTCTGATGTGGGTCACCTGGCCATGTTTTGCCCTTGTCCCTTGGGGGTGTTGCCCTCTATATTGGGGTGGCTTGGAGGTTCTTGTCCCTCTCTGTCTTGGAACTGGCCCCCTTCCTTGTTCAGGATGGGGATGGTGGTTTCTTATGTGTGCCATGACTTTTACGCATGTTCCATGTCTCTGGGGGCACAGGGATGGGAGGCTGTCTTTATGCTGGCAGGGTGGCGGCGCAGGGCTCTGCTTGCTCTTTCTTCTTTCCCTGCCTTTAGATTCTGCGGTGTTGCCACCACTCTGGTGGTGTTATTAGTCACCGTTTCTTTCCAATTGTTCTGTTCTTCGCACACTGTTCCCATGCTCCCACAGTTTTCAATCTGGTGGTTCTGCATTGTGGTGCGTAAAAGTTCTCTGAAGAAAACTGACGTAGGCGCACCGGGGCGGGTCTTATGTGACCTCACTGATGTCACGAACGCGGACGACGCCTGGGCTGAGTCGCATGATGTCGCCCCACCCCAGGCGCGCAGGGTTGCTGTGGCAAACACGTTTCCGTATCCAGTCTCACGCCTGGGGATAATTCTACGTGAAGGAATCTGTGGCTAGAATCGTCTCTACCAGATACATTGTTACCGAAGGTAAATAATTTGTACTTTACACAGAACAAGATGAGATTTTCAGTGCTGTTAAGCATAGTACGTGAAGAAGCTAGGGGGTCCAAAATCAAAGGGTTGGGTGGATCTGGCAAAGGTGTTTTGGGGGTTCTGCCTAAAGAGGAGTCCAGATGGACCATATTCCTGGGATGAGAAATGTGGTTGCAGATTGGTTCTCGCTGGACTTCAGGGACTGAAGCAATTGGATGTTGGAGAGAAGTGTATTTATGCAGATGGAGAAAATTTGGGGCCTGTTTGGGGTGCACTTGTTTGCGGATAGGTTGAATTCGCAGGTGAGCAGGTTTTTCAGTTGGCGACTGGATCCGGAAGTGGCAGAAATAGATGCTTTTCAGCAAGTTTGTACAGGTATCAGGCCGTATGCAATCCCTCCATTTTTTCTGATTTCACAGGTGACCATGATGGTACGCAGCTGGAAAGAGACAACAGTAGTGATTTCTCCACTTTGGAAGGCCCAAGTGTGATTTTCAGTTCTGTTGGAAATGTGTATGGATTTTCCATTTCTGTTGCCTTGGTTTTGATTTCGGGGCAATTGAGACTGGTGGCTTAGAGAATTTCAGGAGAGTCTGGTAAGTTCCAGGCCTTTCACAAGCGGCTTCAAATCTCATTAGAGAATCCTGGGCTCCAGGAACAAGCAAGATGTATAGATTGGCTTGGCAAAAATGGGTTTGCTGGTGTTTGAAGAGGGAGTTTGATCTCATTTCAGTGTCCACAGTGAAAGTGGTAAATTATCTTACAGAAAGATTTGAGGAAGGTTTGGCCTATAGAACAGTGAATGTTTATTGGTCGGCTATTGCAGCAGGTCATGATCTGGTGAACGGGTTATGAGTGGGTCAGGCTGTGATGGTGCGTAGATTGATGCGTCGCATTAGAATTACTAATCCCCCTCGGTCTAGATATAACTCGGTTTGGAATGTTTCAAAAGTTTTTAATTTTTTCTAAAATGGGAGGAAAATTGTGTATTGTCATTGCGAGATTTGGCTTTAAAATTGACAATTTTTTTTTTTTGTGTCCTCATATTTCGCCCTTGGTGACCAAATAGTGGCACATGGAGATGAGCTTACTGTCACAGATAGATTGGTAGGGGCTCTGAGTGAAGCAGCACAAATTTCCCCTCAGTAAGTAGTGCCAAACTCCAACTAAACCACTTTGGAGCAACCGGCAGGGTCGCATGCTGCGTTCATATACCCATTCTTATACCGATCTCGACTTTATTGGGTATAAACAAACGTGGAAAAAGGTGACAAGCAGCGTAATCATTGGACCTTGGGGTGGGGAAACCCCATGATCGATTAAAGGACCATTACCAATTTAATAACAACCAGAAATTTCTCTTGCGTTAGTTTCCTGATCTTGAGAGGTCCAACTTCGATGTTTGTAGCACAGAAGTGCGCCAATCCAGCAAGGTAGGAGGTAACGGATCCTTCCATCTCCTACGTATTTCCCTCCTGGCCAACAAAATACCAAAGAAAAGTAAATATTTTGCTGGCCCATGAAATTCTGGAGAAACACCAAAGAAAACAAGAGCAGGACATAATATAACTTGGGATCCCAGGGAGGTGGAGAGTGATAGGCAAACTGAATTCCAAAAGGATGATAAAAGTGGGCAATCTAGGAACATGTGCAAATCTGAGGCTGCTATCAAGCCGCATTTAGGGCGTGTGACAGATGAATTATCCGAAAACTTCGACAGACGTTGAGGCGAATAGTAGGCCCTATGCAACGTGAACAGGTGGTTTCGGCGTAGCCAAGATGGTTTCACAATGTTCCACATGATCTTAAAAGACTCAAACCACAGGTTCTCCACGCTGGTATTAGCAATATGTGCGGTCCACAGCAAATCAGGCAACTGGAACTCACCCTCAATTTCATCCAATAAAAGATTGTACCAGAGTGAGACCTCTTTCTTAGATGGAGGCTTAACTGTTAAGAGGGACACTAATGTACTATCACCCCCTAACTGAAATCTACCTTTAACAGAAATCTGTGCGTGTGCCCAGCTTTGTATTTGTAGATATTTGAACCTGGAAAACCCAGTCCCTATTTTTGGGCTCAATACCGCTCACGGGAGTAGGCTACCATCAACAATAAGATCACCCCATACCACCAATCCTGCCTCTCGCAGTGGTACTGCAAGGCTATCCAAAAGCCAGCTCGGGGATCCAGGTGAATTCCATAATGGAGCCTTACAGGAATAATAGTCAATTTTAATGGAACGCCTAAGTTTAGCCCATGTTCTACATATATCTCTCAACACCTTCAGTTGTACTTTTTTTTAAAACTTGGGATCCCCGAACTTAAACAAAAATTTGTGGTCGGCAACCTTTTCCCCTCTGAGTAATGCAGCAAACATGTGCCCACATCCCGAGTTTATCGGAGATTTTAACAACATCCTGGCATGGGACCCCTGAAAGACCCACCCGTAGAGCTGTAGGTCGGGCGTCGCTAAACCACCCTTCTCTCTTCGGCGCCTGATCTTCTTCCAGGCAGTTCTAGGGTTGCGATTATTCCAAATAAAAGAGCATATATCACTTTGGAGTTTGGCTATCATTGTAGGTTAAAAAAAAAGGGGAATGGTGTTAAATACGAATGTAACCTTTGGTAAAATAGTCATTTTAACTAGGTTGGATCTGCCCAATAAAGATAGCGGAAGTGAAGACAATGATTTCATTAGCCTACGACATTCTTTGGCAATGAGCGAGAAATTTGCTGGAACTATCTCGTTTATATCCTTGTATATATTTAGGCCCAAGTAACGCAGGACTGGACTTAGCTGTACCCCTGCTACAGGCACAGGGTCATTCCAGACCATTATATCCGTCTTGGCAGCATTGACTTCATGGCCAGAAACTGATCCGAACTCCTCAGCCAACGCAATTACAGCCGGAAATGCCGACCGTAGTTCCGATGTAAAAATGAGAACGTAGTCCGCGTACAAGGCTACCTTCCTCTCCCATCCTTCAAACACAAAAGACTTGATGTTACTATTGTCTTGAATCCGTTGAGCAAAAGGCTCTATATATAGTTCGAATAAAAGGGGGGAGAGGGGGCAACCTTGGCGGGTACCCCTAGTGATGTTAAATGGGTCTGATAGTTCTCCGTTGACAAGTATAGAAGCTGACGGATTCCTATACAGGAGTTTGACTACGCGCCTAAATTTTTTGCCGATGTTAAATTTTCCCAAGACCTCCGATAGGTAAACCCAGTTAACCCTATCGAAGGCCTTGGTGGCATCCAAAGTCATCACTGCAAGAGGAAGTGACGCCACCGTCGCCATATCAATGGCACCTATGAGATCATAGGTCAACTCGTACAGCTGACGCCCCCTTACAAAGCCCTTTTGATCTACATGCAAGATGTTTGTTGCCACTGCCCCCAACCTATTTGCCAATACAGATTTAAAGATTTTATATTCTGTGTTTAAGATAGAAATTGGTCTATAAGACCCACAGCTCGTTGCTGATTTTCCCGGTTTTAAAATCAGTGTTATCGAGGCGCTATCCCATGATATAGGAGGGGGCATCCCTTCCAGGAGGATCTTATTAAACAACTCAGTTAAGAAAGGGAGAATTGTTGGAATCAGAGCTTTATAAATTTTAGACGGTAGACCATCAGGACCTGATGCCCTACCTTTTTTGCTACTAGCTACTGCCAGCCTGACCTCCTCCTGCAAAATAGGATCTTCTAGTATATTACTTTGTTCTGATGACCGTGCCGGAAGAGAGACCCCGCCAGCCAATCTTCAGCCTGCTTTGACTCAACGTTCTTATCTTCACAGTACATTTCACTAAAGAAATCACGAAGCGCTCTCCTAATATCGACGTCGGTGGAGAATGTTATACCACCGGCCGTAATTGAGTTGATGTTATTACGCACTTGCTCAGTCTTCGTCTTCCAGGCCAGCAATTTACTGGCACCCTAGCCATACTCAAAATGTGCCAGCTTACTGGCTTCCCATCTCTCTAAGACCCTAGCATTTAAAACTGAGCTTAGCTCTCCTTTTAAGGTGCTCACTTTATTCTGCCACTCATGTACTGTGGATGAAAGTGTGTCCGGATGCCTAGCATTTTCTGTTTGAAGTTTAATCAACTCTAGTTCTAAGGAGGCCACTGCTTCCCTATAGATTTTATTTTTATATGAAGCTTTATTAGTTATGTGACCCCTTAAGAATACTTTAAGTGCATCCCATATAACACCTGGAGAGGCAGAACCCATATTTCCATCCATGAAAAACTGAACCTCTACATTGAGAGCATCGATGATATTAGGTGAGGACAACAATGAACGATCAAAGGACCAATTACTTGATCGACTCTTAGGAAACCCTTCCAAGTCTAAGAGAATCGCCGCGTGATCTGATAAATGAAATGGAAGATGGGATACCGATTTAACCATGTTAACTAAAGGTTGGCTAATCAAAATAAAATCAATTCGAGACTGGTGATGAAATCTGTAATTTCGAAATGTGACTCCTCTTTGCAGCCCATGCATAGATCTCCAGATGTCGTTGTACCCTAACTGCTTCATGCTATCTTGCAGGTAAGACCTGGTTTTAGATAAGATTTTAGCTCTATTAGAGGGTGATTTATCCACTAAGGGATCCAGGACTATGTTGAAGTCACCTGCTAAGATAACCGGTTCGGGGAATAGATACAGATGTGAGAAAAGAGCCTTCAAAGCCGATGGATCATCCTGATTAGAACCATAGTATCCCACTATAGTGATTAGAGACCCCGATATTATAACAGATGCTATTACCCATCGACCACCAGAGTCAACCAATTTAGAGACCAATCTCGCTTTAATGGATTTTTTAAATAAGATTGCCACTCCTCTAGTGTGTATCGATTGTGATGTTGCTATACAAATATCGATCCACCTATTCCTTTTAACCAATGCAAGCATTTCAGGCTCAGCCAAATGTGTCTCCTGGAGTACTTTAATCTGTGCACTTGAATCACGGAGATATTGCATAATTTTTCCTTGGACTAGTTCGCAAAGCGTTAGTATTCCAGGAGAGAATACCCAATTTACTCATTATGCTGATATTTCCACATCCTTACTCTTTTAATACCCCCAGGTTTATTAGAGCCTATCTGCGATGTGCTCCTAAAAAGAGAGAATTGAACAGACACATGTCCTTTTGACAGCAACAATGACAACATCGAGCATAAAGCAAAATTAGAACGAAAATGAGGACTCTTTTTCTAATTTTTTCACCTGCAACCCCCCCCCCCTTCCAGTGTCCCTGTCTAACCCCCCTCCCCCCATGGGAAACCCTTGTTCTATCTATCTGGAAGAACTCTGTCATGGACTCCCGCCTTAGTTATAACCGGGGAAAAAAACAAGGAGAAAAGAAAAATATCAAAGATGATAGTGAGGAGAAATAAATCTATCCTACATAACCTGTACTCTCTACGAGATCCAGGTTGTGTTAGGTGATATGTAAAGTGTGTTCCATGCTTATTGTGATATGTGTTGCATATTTCGCTGATTTTACTTCAAACATGATTTCACTCATTTTTTTTCCCCTACTCTATTCCCCTTCTTTTCTTTTTCTTTTTTTTTTCTCTTTCCTTTTCCTTCACTTCTCTGACAATTTTGTTGTGTTTGGTGTCATTTAGGAGGGTGGCAGTCATTATAGCTCTGGATGTTTCAAGCAGGATTGTTTCTCCTGAGGGTGTGTTCCTATTTAGCAAGAAGAATAAAGACTAATTCAGCAACTATTTTTTATCCATGCTTTGATGAAAAAGAAAAGTTGAGTGTTGTAAGGTGTATAAAAGGGTATGAGAAGAGAACAGCTCAGGCAAGGCTGTCTGGAGTGAATCAGTTGTTAATTTCATTTAGGAAACCTTTTAAGGCAGTATTTGTTTCCCACGCTTGTTAGATGGGTGCGAGAAGTAATATGCAGAGCAGGTGTGGGCGTGGGTATGTTTGGAGAACATTCAGTGCACGGCTGCTTCTAAAGGCATTCATGATGGGTGGGATCTTTACAATGTGCAGATTGGTTGAATTATGTGACTTTTAGAACGTTTTATTTTAAACCAGTGGAAAATGACAAGTTGTTTATTGGAAACCCTCTAAACTTGCATAAAGTTAGCCTCCGGGTCTTGCCATAAAATGTAGATTTTGCACAGCCTGGTGGGCAGAAAATCTGGATTTTATTAAAGACTAGGAGGCTAATATCCCTCCCTTTATCCCAACCTTGGATAATTGTGTCTTCTTTTTTTGTAGCTCTAGGACAGACATAATGATAAGCTGTTTAGCACTCTCTGGCATATAAAGATCTATCTGCATGAAATGTATATTTGATAACCTGTGGACAAGAATAAAGTTAATCTTTTGGGATTGTGCATAAGACTTTCTTGGAGTTTTCTGTCATTTGCAGTCGCTAAAAATAAGGCTGATTGTTAGGAGCTCTGATGTTTTATTTGCTCTGAATTCCAAGTTCTATATTCTTTAAAGGAGCTGCTGGAGTAGTGGCAATAAAAAGTTGTTGTATAATATTAGCCTCCGTATCTTTAATAAAGTCCAGATTTTCTGCCCATCAGGCTGTAGAAAATGTACATTTTCTATAAACTGTCGATCTCCATATACTGATATACCGTAGACTCAAGAAGAACCTCTTTTTCACTATAGTTTGAAAACACTTGCATGTTCAAGGTTTTACCTTTTGAAATCCAATCTTTGCTTGGGGATATCACAAGATGTTTGTAGTAGCTGTCCACCTGAGCAGAGGTGACCTTCACAGATATTCTTACCTAGATGAGTGGCTATAAAGGGGAGTGCTACTTGGACGTATAGAGGGCAATGGAATTGCTGGCCAGATGGGGCTAATCAACATGGAGAAATCCAATCTCTAGCCCAATGAGTAAGGACTTTATGGAGCATTTGTAGACTCATTTAGTGACCACATCCACCACCAAGGAAGACATGTCTTTCTAGAAGACAAATCCTCTTTATCAGATGTCACAATTTCTGGCAGTGAAGGTAGTGGTGAAATGTTTGGGACTGATAATGTAATCTTGCTCCCTGTTTGCTCTAACCCAACTTGCTCAGTTCATGCTAACTGAAGTAGTGGAAACCCAGTCAGTGTCATAGAGGATACTGGGAAGATCTAGTGCTTGTCCACAATCTCACAAAAACTCAAGGTGACCTTCACATTGGATGCATGCATTTCTACCTGTGGAGCCCACAAGATAAGAGGACAGGCACAGTCTGTACATGTGTGAGCAGTAAGATCAATAGTCTAAACAAGCGGTCATGTAGTTCCTACAACTCTATATAGGAAGTGCGCATTTAGACAACATAACCAAAGGGATTGGTGTCCAGACTGATTCCAGAGATCCCCTAAGGATATGTTGGCCTTTAGACCAGCTGGCTACCAGTGCCACCATAGGCCCCCTAACCTTACCTAGGAGCTAATCGTTTCTGTCAAGAATCTAACATGACAACCCTTGATCCTTCAGGGATCATGGAAACAGTAAAGTACTTTTTGCTCAGTCAGTCACTCCTACTCACATATTCGCAGAGGGATACACAGAATAAACGATGGGGACGTTTTCAATAAGCATTTATTGACCCAGTGTCATTCTAGTATAAAACATGTTTGCTCTGACAATCATTAGACAGAAACAGATGTATGAGATTACAAGCACCAACAGAGTAAATACAAGCTAGAATTCTACCATGGTGCTAGAACAGGGAATATATGCAGGCATATAGATAAATGGTAGTAGTCAAGCGTGCTCCTATGATGCAAACCCTACCTCAGTGTATTTAACATGTATGTGGTTGTAATGCCAATAATCCCCCTAGGAAAGAGCCAACCCCATTACCTGATGGGAGAGAATGAAGGATCCCCGTCTTGGTCTCGTGTTGAACAACCTCAAGGGATGTCAGACCACGGCATGATGGAGCGCCCCTCAAGGGATGTCAGACCACGGCATGCTGGAGCGCCTGCATGCTGGGACCTCAGCGTATTTTGTCAGCGTGGAAGCTTCTCCTCTGGTTACCCAATGAAGATGTGGTTCTTTTATACCCAAAAGGTCCCCTTTGGGGTTCTACCTAGATATGTAATGGTTTGCCATTATGTACAGTGGGCCTGTCATCCAAGGATGACAATAGCGGTGTCTTTTGTACAGCGTTATTATACAAAATATGTTAATCCTGCT
Organism: Lissotriton helveticus; assembly: GCF_964261635.1. NCBI lineage: Eukaryota > Metazoa > Chordata > Amphibia > Caudata > Salamandridae > Lissotriton > Lissotriton helveticus. Next base: position 2,086,774,260 of record NC_136065.1, read on the forward strand.
GTGTACGTCATGGGATTATGATATGATATTAGGAATCCTAGTGCATAATAAATTAGGCCAGTTTCAAGAAAACTGATCAACATTTATTCAGCACATAATTGGGTAAAAGGTCAGTGCTAATACCGTTATGCAGAGCAAGGTAGGACAAATGTAGGTAAAAGATTGTGTAGCTACCTAGGCCGAAATTGGGGTATATTGGGGCTCATAACCAAGCCTGTGCAGCTCATTATTGAAATAATATGGAAATGTGTGATAATACTGATCATGGCAATTTCTGATAAATGGAAAATCACAGTTCACAAAGATAATGAGTGCAAACATTCCGCATCCAGATACCCACAGGAGTGGTTCAAGAGAGTATGCTGTTCCACTGATACCCTCAGTTGCTAAAATACCGTCATACATGAGATCAGGAAGTTGCTGCATCTGGGTTGTTTGAGCATGAGACTGTTCATATTTAGATGATTAGTAAGTAAGCTCTGCTCCTCTCACTTTGCTTCCCCTCCCTGTCTCCTCTTTTAAGATGTGAGAAGGTACTAGTACCTCTGTTTTTTGGACATCACGTATAGTAAACTCACAGGTGCATTCTACATCGACGTGCGAAGGAGGCAGTCTGAAACCTGTCACTTCTTGTAATATAAGACTTCGAACACACTGTGCTTTTCAGAGACTGCATCAGATGGAAAAGAAGGCTGTGGGTACTTGGCCCTTTCTGCAGGGTCATCACCAAACTTTTTACTTTCACTCATCCATTTTGCAAAATCCATTTTTGTTGGCTTTTAGGACTCTGTGCTCTTTACTACTGCTAAAGGGCTTGTGCTCCCCTTAAACCGTGGTAAGATTGGCCATTTGCACATAACATGTATATGTAAGACCCTTTTAAAGTGGCACTACCTGTGCTCAGGACCTGTAAATTAAAACTACTATATGGCCTGGAGCACGGATTGAGCCACCCACTCACCCACTTCAACCTGGCAAAATACACCTTTTGCCAGGCCCAAACCTTCCTTTTTAATACATATACGTCAAGCGTAAAGTAGGCCCCGGTCAGCCCAGAGGGCAGAGTGTAGTGTGTTTAAAAATTAGTTCATGCACTTTTAATCTTTACTTGTCCTTGTAGCGATAAACTCTTAAATTGATTTACTACTATAAGGATTGCCTCTCCCATAGGATAACATTGGAGTTACCTTATTACATTTAATAAGATGGAACTTCCAAATGGGAAAAGGCAACCAGTTCATGGTGTCTTTTTAATTGTAATGAAAAATCCTCTCTTTTAGAAAGTTGGCATTTCCTGCCTTAGCCATTTAATGCCTGTAGCCTGTACCTTGGTCACATGAATGGGGTACCTAACAGTTGTGCTTTGTGTATTCCTCCTACACAGCCACTCACAGTAGAGAGCTTAGGTGTGCCTGGATGCGACATCTCTGGCAAGATGGGAGGGTAGAGTTTGCACAGCTTGAGTAGGCTGTGTCCTGCCTCAACACAATTGGGCTGCATAGCCCCTGTAGTTATTCTGGAGCCAGGACAATGGAGGTAGGAAACCTGTACACTTCAAAGCAAAACCTGAAGAAGCTTCTTCCACTTCAAATGAGGCACCTAGTATGAATATTGGATCACAGACTCCAACTCCAACAGTATACTTCTGAACCTGTGAAGACTCTGCCAGGAAGGAGGATTGATGTGCTGCTAAAAGGACTGCCACTCTACTGGACCACTGCCTTGCTGCCTCATTTCTGATTCAGAGAGGTTTGGACCTGAACCCAGGACTCCCAGAGTGACTCCAAGGCTATTCTGCTGGTGTCATGTTCAGAGCCACAGGGACATAATAGGCTCACAACCACCTGAATCCGCACCCAGATCCAGCTGAAGCAAGCCCCTGACTCCCAAGTGGTACCCCTTTGGTCCTGAACCCTTGATGTGGGCTTAGGGGAGCTGAATTGAAGTTTTTAGGCTCTTTGAAAATGAGCCTGTTGGTCGCAAAAAGATTGTCGGTCCCACTGCCCACTAACATGACGTTCCCATGAACCCGACCCTTCGCGGGAAGGGTATGCCCAGACGTGGGTCCCGTGCTCACTACGCCACTGGAGTCAAGCTATCCTGGCTGAAGATGGCTGATAGACAGAAATCGGTCCTTGGATGCTTGATTCCAGTCCAGGGAAGACATGGCTTGGCAGTTCGGGCTGGACTGTTCCCATGAGGCACATGGTCAAGACGGATTTGATTATGGCCATGTCTGAACTGGGGTGGCTTTGTGAGCAAAATAACAATGGATTAAAACCAGATCTGTGACTGGGGGTGAATGGTTTGCCATTGTGCAACATTCCGTCCATCATCTTGTGTGTTTTGCTGTTCACCCTATGTGGGAAGGGTATGCCCAGACGTGGGTCCCGTGCTCACTACGCCACTGGAGTCAAGCTATTCTGGCTGAAGACGGCTGATAGCCAGAAACCGGTCCTAGGATGCTTGATTCCGGTCCAGGGAAGACATGGCTTGGCAGTTCGGGCTGGACTGTTCCCATGAGGCACAGGGTCAAGACTGATTTGATTATGGCCATGTCTGAACTGGGGTGGCTTGGTGAGCAAAATAACGATGGATTCAACCCAGATCTGTGACTGGGGGTGAATGTTTTGCCATTGTGCAACATTCCGTCCATCATCTTGTGTGTTTTGCTGTTCACCCTATATGGGAAGGGTATGCCCAGACGTGGGTCCCGTGCTCACTATGCCACTGGAGTCAAGCTATCCTGGCTGAAGACGGCTGATAGCCAGAAACCGGTCCTAGGATGCTTGATTCCGGTCCAGGGAAGACTTGGCTTGGCAGTTTGGGCTGGACTGTTCATATGAGGCACAGGGTCAAGGCTGATTTCAAATTCAAATTCAAAAGTGCTTTATTCGAGTGTTACTCATAAAAGCAGACATACAAACACGTAATAAAAAACAATTAAATTACAGAGGTCATATTTGACATAAGCACATATCACAGTAAAAAACAGTTATAATTCAGCAGAATTTGCATAATCACAGGTGTAAAGTTCATTACTGTTAAGAATCAGGTTAAAAACAGAAACAATATCAATGCTAAAAATCAATGAAATTTCAATCCGAAATGACACATAAAGTGAGCCAATACAGAGAATAGATAATCTAGCAGTCTCTGATCAACTAGGCAGAGAGTAGTTACCCTACTAGCAATCTCTGCCTAATTACCCACGCCCACCCCAGGTACTTTGCAGTCGCAATTATAATCCAGGTCAAAGAAGTAGATCTAACAATACGCAAAGCTACCATACTACTTTTAGTACCCAAGTTCCTACACATAGGTGCCAACCAAACTCGCCTTGGAGCAGAATATGCATGGCAGGAGAACAAAAAATGACCAAGTGTTTCATTTCCTTCCCCACAAACTGGGCAAGTAGCTGGTCCTCCTTCTCTCCACTTAGATGTTAAATTGCGGAGAGGGAGAGAGCCAGCCCTTAGTTGAAAAAACAGTTTCCTATCCATGGGTTTCGATATGTAATCCCAATACATTTCATATGTAGGGAACAGTTTAACCTCGAGAAAGGTGGTAGTCATGGACCCGTTGTTAATACTGAGCAAACTCTTATTTGCAACCCGTTCCCAAAATATATTTTTTAGGATTGACTTAGAGGGGAATGATGACCCAGCTGGATCAGACCATAGTTCATTTAGTCCTAGTTCACATAATGCTAATTTTAGTGATTTAAACCATCTAATTTTGTTAAAACGATCCGCTTTAATGACATCAACAAACCCATCCGCGTAGTGGGAGAGCTCAGGTGTAGTCCAAAGCCTACGCCAATATAAAATCGGTCGTAGTTTACCCATTTCCTAGATTTCTCTCCTGCCAAGCTCGTATCTCAGAGGCAAAAGCGGGCTGCTCTGTGGGGTGCCTGTAAGTTTCCTTAGGAAGTTGTTCTCAGATGTTTGGAGCTCCTGCAGGTTTTCTTGCCCCCACAACTCAGCCCCATACAATGCTGACCCAATTGCTTTTGCCTCATATATGATCAAGGGTGGTTTAATCGGTTTGGTCAGCGATTTCCTATGCTCCTTTATGATGGTACCAGCTAGTTGCTTATGTCTTAATACTGCAATATTTAGATGTTGGTTCCATCTATTATCATTGGAGATAAGGATCCCCAGATATGTAAAGGATTTTACAACTTCTAGGTTGCGTCCACTCATGGTAATTTTGGATTTAAAATTTCTATGAGGATTAAAAACCATGAGTTTTGTCTTAGAAGCATTCACCTCCAGACCGTGATCGCCACAAAACTTATCAAATATTGCCAATGCTTTTTGCAGACCACTTGGGGATTTAGATAAAATTAAGGTGTCATCGGCAAACATTAAAATAGGAACTTTTACACCTGCGAGAGAGGGAGCATCCACAACCTGTGATTGCATGCGGGGGACAATGCCATTAATAAAAAGGGTAAACAATGTTGGTGCCATTGAGCATCCTTGTCGAACCCCGCGCTCAACAGGAAATTCGACAGTATCATTTCCGTACCCACCCCATTGAATTTTGGCATAAGTACCTTCATGCAATCTCATGATCAAGGTCAGCAAGGCCCCTGGAACCCCCAGAGCCGCAAGCACTTCCCACAATTTTGCCCGTGGTACCAGGTCGAATGCAGCCCGCAGATCAACAAATGCTGGATAGAGACTGCCTCCACCCAGCACCACGGTCCTCCACTGGATCAGTTGAAAGCGGAAGACCTGGTCCACAGTGCTAGTTGCCCTGCGGAACCCAGCCTGAAAAGGAGATAAAATATTGTGGTCCTCCGCCCAATCAAGCAAACTGTTTATAATCACTCGCCCCACAATTTTTTGAACAGTATCAATTAAGCTGATTGGGTGGTAATTACAAGGTTGGGCACGATCTCCCTTTTTATATACAGGGATGATTACAGCACCCCGCCATGATACCGGGATTTCTGCACCCTTGGCAATGTGGTTTATTAGTAGGTAAATGTATTTACTCCACCTTCCAGTGTCATTTAGAAAAACATCCGCTGGGACCCCATCAATGCCAGGAGCTCGGCCACTATGTACAGTTTTAAGGGCAGACAATACTTCACTCTGTGCGAAGATGTTGTCTTCTGCAAACAAATAGGTAGGGCAAATACTATTTACAGACTGATCCCCAGTAGAGTACTGTTCACTGAAGAATTTGACCCAAGCGTCATGTGGGACATTGTTATTACTTGCTTCTTCAGACCTTTCGTGACCCCATTTGACAATGTGCCAAAATAATCTAGAGTGTTTACGATCACTTGCACATTTCAGCTTGTTCCAATGGGCTTCGTCCCAATCTCTTTTCGCCTTAGCAATACAGTTTTTATAGTGCTTCCTAGCAAATCGAATCTCCCCCAAATTATTGTTCTTGATCGCGGCTCCCAAGTTGGTTCGTGCCACCTTGCAATCATGATTATACCACTTAGCAGCTCTATAAGCACATACCCTCTTTCTATTTACGGGTTTTAGAAAATAACATTTAATTTCATTAAAGAGAGTCACATGTGCTTTGGTTGTATCGTCATGGCCCAAAGAGATCCCAGCCACGCACTCTAAGGCCTCGATAGCCTTGTCAGTCGCGGCTCCTATTTTTTCTAGGACCTGCTGATCTGTCCTGACACCTGACCACCTCAACCTGCGCATGTCATTTGTTGGTGCAATCAACGGTGGTAAAAGATCGTCACGGGGGATAGATACAATGACTTCAGACAGCCACCATTTGTGAGAAACGCATAAAGGGTTATGGTCGCTCTCTATCCTTTCTGTTACTACCATATCACTAACAGATGACCATATAGACATGCTACAGATGACATAATCAATGCGGCTTTTGTTTCTCCCATTATTGAAAGTCATGGCTGGAACTCTATCTGACTTAGTACGACCATTCAGAGCTCTTAGCCCGTGTTCAAGGCACATTGCATTTATACCTAATATATCCGCATTCCAGCGAGTTACTGGAGTAGTATCTAATGTGGGAATATCCCATTGCTTGTCTTCCTCTTCACCCAGTAAGGCCTCACCAGTGACCAGAGGTTCAAACGTACGATTTAAGTCGCCTGCAATTATTATATTCTTCCTTGCCGAATGTATCTCTAGAAGATTATACAGGCTCAAGAGAACCTCAGATTTTCCTGTATTTCCTCCTCTAACATATATGTTATAGATGTCAATGGAGATGGGTAGATCACTCATGAGTCTAATGAGCTGGATATCTTTTTGGTCAAGCTCCACACTTTTTACTACAACCTTTAGGGACTGCCTGACCCATATAGTGAGGCCCCCCATCGGGCGCCCTTTTGGGCCCTTGGTGGCTGGAACGTAAAAATTTAAGTACCCCAAAGCAAAAACAGGGTCACAGGCCCAAGTCTCTTGAAAAATGCAAATATCGTACTTGCTTATAAATCCAAACCTGTCTACACAATCCAACTTGGAACATAGCCCAGCCACATTCCAAGACAATAAATTCCCCGTGTCGGTTTCCATGACAGAATTGGGACTAGAAACAAACCCATTCAACACCGTATCAACAATGTCATTGCAGTTTACATTTTCTTTAGTTGGTCCAACTGTAACCTCAGAAAGGGCCCTCTTAGATCGAGCTTCAACTGGATAACCGGTCTCCCCAGTGGTACATGCATCACAGGAAATTTGCAACATAGAATTATGGTTAAATGGTTGTCAGTCACAGGCATCCAGGTTTGAGAGAGCAGACAATCTATTTTGCAAACCCAATCCCCACTCAGTAGAGCCAACATCCATCCTGCCTCTTTTAGTCACAGCATTCCATTTTGTTCTTAAAATACTGGAATTCGGTCCACTTCCCTTCCTAGGGTAGGAAAAGTCCAAAGTCAGTGGAACAATTGGAGTTGCTCTTCGCTGTGGAGGTAAGATGTTGGGCAAGATGTTTGGCAAAACCCCAGGGGCTGAAAAGTGGAGAACAGCACACTCCCCCTTAAACTTTTTGACCCTGTCACCGATCCACTGAACTCTTCTCGCATTTACAAGCTCTTCAGAGAGTTGCTGCTTTCCCCAGGGAGAAATTACCATGTTGTTAGTGAGCCACGATAAGGATTTATTTATTAAAGATGATGTTGATTCATGTTCTCCTTGAGCTAGTGGGGGAACATTTGCAAGGACGAGAACCAATGGGGAGGCTTCAACTACAAGCTCAAAAGTCCCTTTCCCAGTGTTAGACTCACCAAAAATGGGAACGGGGGGTGTAACATCTGAGGCACCACCTAAGGAATTAATCAGCCATTGATGTATTTGGCGCAGGGATAGGGATAAATCCACTTTTTTCTACCGAGGCTGTTTTACTCACTAATGGCTCTATCCTAGAATGAACGACTTCCGGGAGTTTTCCTACCTCCACCAGAGTTTTTACTAGTAAACCTTCCAATCGACTAACCTCAGAGGTTAGCTTGTCTATTTTACTGACCAGAGGTTTAACTATACCTTTGAGTTTTGTATCCATCATAGTCAATAGTTTATTAAATTGAGCATTAGAGAGAGTAATATAAGCCTCGCTAGTCAAATCATCCTCCTCATCCTCTAGTGATTTCCTTGGTGGGGTTGCAACTTTATTTCTAGCTGACCTTAGACCCTCCCGTTTTGACGTAACCTTTGTTTTATCCCCTGTGATTCTCGGGGCTGGGACAGGGGCTGCAATGGGGATTGGGGACTCTTTGTTAGTGGATATCACAGTCACAACTTCACTGTCACTATTATCTTCAGTGCTAGCGACAATGCCACTAGGCTGGATGATAATTGTATCATGGAGAGAATCATGTATTTCACCAGATGGACTGCTAAATTGTTGTGCAAAAGGATCCTCAGTCTCTATATCGACGAAGGGAGATTGGTTAGATGAGTCTAATCCCAATGAGGATCTCCTGTCGCTGTTTATTCTTGCCACAACTTGAACAAGATAATTATCTATGGTGTTATTAGCAGGAGTTTGCTTTTTCGCAGGCATAGTTCAAATGGACAATACACTCAAAGCGAGATAGTTTCTCATAAAGCACAACAGTTATAATAGATACCCTGGGCAATGTCGTCCAAAATGGGCAGTATACTGCAACAGATCGAAACGAAAATTCGGGCAGGGTCCCAGGCCCAACCCAACCTAGTCCAACCTCGGACGGCCTCAGATGGCCCGCCCTTTGTCCGGGCTTCGTCTGGGCGTCCCGCGACGCGGAGGAAGCAGCGAATTTCAAGCGCCTCCGGGCGCGGTGACCCCGCTGAAGTGTTCCGGGTCGCTGGGCAGGCTGGGAAGTGTAGTCTCCCTCCGCTCGGTGGCCGCAAAGATGACTACAGCGGCGGCGGGAGGGAGACCGGGGCACAGCCAGGTGAGGAGAGAGTGCAGACAGGCACAGCTAGTGTCAAGTGAAATTCCCTCGCTCGCTTGAAGACAGAACAAGGCTGATTTGATTATGGCCATGTCTGAACTGGGGTGGCTTGGTGAGCAAAATAACGATGGATTAAACCCAGATGTGCGACGGGGTGAATGTTTTGCCATTGTGCAACATTCCGTTCACCATCTTGTGTGTTTTACAGCATTAAGCATCAACAGGATCTTTGCGGTACAGTGATGTCTGTCCAAAACGCCAGGCCTGCTCTTCGAGCTTCATTGACAACCATCCGCAAGGCTTCTCAGCTCCTTGCTGCCCAGCCACCGTGAATGGGACTCTTTGCGCTGGACTAAGAAGATAACTTTTCTCAGGACTAACTTGGGCCCTGAATCCGAACAGTCCTCAATTACAGTTGGACTGAATTTGTGTCTTTCTTCTTATCTTGCATCATCAGATAGCAAAGAGTGGCGCTTTGGGCTTTTTGGCGGTATATCCAATTAAATCTTTCATATTCCACATCTCCTGTTTTCCGATTGGATTTTTGTCATTTTGTTCTTGATTTATGTAATACATTTTGCTCTATTTTTCTAAATTGTGTAGGATTTTTTATGTTTGTTTTCACTTTACAAACATAACTGTTTGAAGTGGTGCATAAATACTTTATGCAAGTGACTACACTTGAATGCTGGATGCACAGCGTAAAATACAGTTTCTCACATAATCAAATGAAGAACACACAGTAAACAGTAGGTTAGCAAAATAGAATTTAAACAATTAATCAGTGTATTGTACTCTCGTTAAGCCTTTATGTTCAACTGCTTTCAATAATATCAACTGTAATCATAAATGTACAAAAACATAAACTTAAATATGGCGATTATATTCACATCAACATAAGTATGAAGTCTTCTTTAAAAAGATGTGCCCAATGCATTTCGGGATTTCAATCATCCCTCCTTCAGAGGCCATTGAAAAAAATTTAAACATACCATAAGAACCAATATAAACAATAGCATACTGATGCAACGTACAGGAAGAATGAACTAATGAGCTTACACATGGCAACAAGAACAGCCACCGGGATAGACAATAGTGGGCACAATAAGTGCTCGAGAAATGAAGCTAGAGTGAGTATATCACCGTGAAGTCAACAACAAGACAGTGCACAAAAGAATTTGTTATGAAGAATACTCACGACGGGGAGTCAATAAAAGATAGCACACCAAAGATCAAATGTGTTTCAGGAGAGACTGGAAAACCCATCCAGAAACTAGAGTTACTGACGCTAACTATAGTGAACCACCAAGTGTGGTCAGAATACTCAAAAAATTACTACATCGTCCCACGAATTCGCAGAACCACCTCCGGAGGAAGATCATTCTCCTACCTGGCAGCGAAGACCTGGAACTCCCTCCCCACTCACCTACGTCTGACCCAGGACCACCTCAGCTTCAGGAAACACCTCAAGACCTGTCTCTTCGAGCAGTAGCAGCCCCCTGCACCCCAGTGCCTTGAGACCCTCACCGGTGAGTAGTGCGCTCTATAAATGCTTTGATTGATTGATTGATAGCTGAAAAACTTACATGAGCTTCATAGTCAAATGCCTCCATGAACCAGTAAACAACAATGACACGATCTAATCAAAAAGCACATAAAGTGCGTAATTAAAATATTGGCATGTCGTCATGCGTGTATCTATATTTTTTAATAAGAATCCAGCATTCAAGTGAACAGTCACTTGCATATTGGTTCTTTAAGAGGCAGGCAACCTCTGACTGGTTGGCACGCATACCAATCAATCAATCAATCAGAGCATTTGTATAGCGCGCTACTCACCCGGAGGGTCTCAAGGCGCTGGGGGTGGGGGTCCGCTACTGCTCGAACAGCCAGGTCTTGAGCTGCTTCCTGAAGGCGAGGTGGTCCTGGGTCAGGCAGAGGTGGGTCGGAAGGGAGTTCCAAGTCTTGGCAGCCAGGTAGGAGAAGGACCTTCCTCCTGTGGTGGCTTTTCGGATGCGGGGGACGGCGGCAAGGGCGTGGCTGGTCGATCGGAGCTGGCGTTTGGGAACGTAGAAGTTGAGGCGGCTGTTGAGGTATCCTGGTCCTTGGTTGTGTAGGGCTTTGTGTGCGTGGGTGAGGAGCCGGAATACGAGTGTACTTCTTCATTTTATGTCTCATTGTTGATATCAGGTGTGCGCTAACTCCACTCATTCATTGTATCTGTGCATAAATACTTTACACATTGCCTCTATGTTAAGCCTGTCTGCTCTGTACCAAACTACCAGAGGGTTGAGCACAGGTTAATTTGGGGTTTGCCTGTGCTTCACCCTGATGGCTGTTGCTTGAGTAGGGTTTCACCCCTCAACCGGTAATTCAATTTGTCACAGAGGTGTAAACCTTAAGCCCCTCAACCTCTTTTTTGTGTGTGTATTCAGCTGCCTCTGCTATGTGGATATGAAATGCAATGATAAAGCTTTGCAGAGGCCTAACTCCATCTTGAAAGACGTCCATCATCCTCTGCTTCTTAAACCTCTTGGCAACAGACCTTGCTTGAACTGAAGGTATGGTTTCATGTTGGTGGGTAATCAATTACCTAGCAACTTTGGTTTGTTTAGCTCTTGTTCTGTCTTTTTTTCTGAACAATGATCATAGTCTTAAACTCTCTGACATCACTGAAAAATGCTAAAACTGGTTTAGTACACATACCAAATGGCCATTAGGTATGGATGTTTGTGGGGAGCCATGTCCCACTTCTTGTTTTACAATTGCAGCCTCTGATGGTCTTTGCTGGAAGCATGATGTCAATTGAGTTGCAATAGTCAATGTTGATTACAGTCAGAAGCTTGTTTATTTATTTATTATTATTTATTTAGAATTTTTATATAGCGCTGGCTGGACCCGGAGGTATCAGAGCGCTTTATATGGGTAGGAAGGAGGTCACATTGAGGAACAATGAAACAACCGCATGAGAATAACAAATCAACATGTTAAACTACAAACTGCCTATGTCAACATACATTGCAGAACACCAATAGGGAGGACGTTACATTGGGGAACAATAAAACAACCGCATGAGAACAACAAAACATGTTAAAAAACTAGAAACTGCTTATGTCAACATACATTGCAGAACACCAATAGAGAGAGCAGAGCAATGTACAACAGTGATACCAGGAAGTGGGAGATCAAATTTATAATGGTGGTGTGAGAAGGGGAGAGGCAATTGGACAGCAGGGGTGGGAGGTTAGGTGAGCAACAGGGAGGCTAAAGGGGAAACAGATGGGAACGGATGATAGAGTAAGAGTACTGAGAGAATTAGAGGAGGAGGAGGGAGGTGGGTATGAGTGAAATCAGCGCCAGTAGAATGTGGCGGGGGAGGAGAGAGAATGTTAAAAATGAAGGGGGGTGCCAGGGAGATGAGAAGGGGAGAAGGGCGAGTTTAAGACTATTAGGCGTTGGATCATGGCGCAGATTAGACACCCCAAAATTTATTGAGGAGGTGTATTTTGAGTTCTGTTTTTTAAGCTGGAGTTGGAGGGGTAACAACGTAGGTTTTTTGTTAGGGCATTCCAGATGATTGGGGCGTTGCCGGAAAAGGAGCCAGACTGAGTGGATTCCTTTTTTAATAGGGGGGAGACTAGGAGGAGAGCATTTGTGCTTCTTAGGGGTCTTGTGTTGCCCGCTTTGCAGATTTTGTTGGTGAGGTATGTTGGAGTATTTCGGTGGAGGACTTTGTGTGTAATGCAAGCGGTTTTGTAGGCGGACCTGCCTTCGATGGGGAGTATTTAAGGGTTTTGAGGGCAGGGGAGATGTAGTCGAAGCGTTTGCAGTCGTTGATGAGCCTTGCTGCAAGGTTGAGCACAGATTTAAGCAGAGCAAGGTGGGTTTTAGGGATTCCGGTGAGGATGGCGTTGCCGAAATCATTGCGCGATAGGACAAGAGATTGGACAACTAGTTTAAAATCTTCAGAGGGGATAAAGGGTTTAATCTTCTTTAGATGACATTGAGAGTTAGGTTATTCTCGAGGGATATACCCAGGGATTTTACTGAGTTGGCAAGGGATAGCGAGCAGTTGAGGGCATTAAGGTCAGAGATCCTGGTTTGAATGGGGAGGTGGTTGTTTTTAGGGGAGAAGAGAATGTTTTCAGTGTTTTTGGGGTTAAGTTTGAGATGATTTAATTGGAACCAGGATTGAATCTTGGTGGGGGTGATATTAAAGTGTAAGATATTGGCGTGGGTTTTGATCTTATGGTAGAGTTGGGTATTATCGGCATAGAGGTGGTAGTTGATCCCAGCTTGTTTAAGAATGAGGGTGAGGGGTTCCATAAAAAGGTTAAAGAGGGAGAGAATAGATCCTTGGGGAAACCCAAGGGAGACCGGGGCAGGGTTATATAGGCAGTTGTGCATTTTGATTTGCTGTGATCGGTGTTGAAGGTAGGACACAAACCATTTATGTGTCGTGCCATTGAGGCCGAAACGAACTCTGAGAACATAAAGCGGAGCTGCGTGGTTGACCGTATCGAATGCAGCGGAGAGATCAAGGAGGATTAGTAGGCAGGTCTCGCCATTGTCAAGGGAGTGGTGTATGTCATTGACAATGTTGAGCATAGCAGTTTCGGTGCTGCATCTTTTCCTAAAGCCAGATGTAGGGGGTCCAGTAAGAATTTATCAATGTGCTTATCTAATTGGGGGTAGGACACATTTTTCAAGGGCTTTGGAAAGCAGGGGGAGGTTGGAGATGGGGCGGAGATTGTTAAGGTCATTGGGGTCAGCCGTAACATTTTTAAGAATGGGGATGATTTGTCCAAGCTGAAGGGAGGTGGAGACACAACCCGAGGCTAGGGAGGTATTTATGATAGAGGTCCGGGATTGGGGTAATGATGTGTTTTAGGTCTTGGACTAGGTTAGAGGGGAGGGGTTCTTTGGTGTGGGAGGGCGGTTTAAGTTTAGAAATGTTAAAAACATCGGGTTCGGTTACAAGGTCAGAATTATGCCAGAAGGCATTGTTTTTTTGTTGCGAATTAGTGTGATTATGGGTAAGTGCGGGGAGAGATTATGGGGGGGGTATTATAGAGGATGTGTGTAAGGAAAGGTGAGGGTGGGGAAAAGGAGTAAGCTGGGAAGAGGTGTGAGTAGTGTGATCAGGGGGTGTGGAGAATGTGAAGAGACTTATAGAGGGGATGTCTGGAGTGATTTGGGCGGTGGAAGGGATCAGAGTTGAGAGGAAGGATTGTTCAATCTTCGCGACTTTATCCGAGAAGAAGTGAGTATTTCTTCACATCTGGAGGTCGAAGCCAATGGTATAGGCGGTGTGGAAGAACTTTGGTTACGAACAATGTTGAACAGTTCTCTGGGTCTGGGAAGAAGGATGACTTTGTTAAATATGTGTTTCTTGTAGGATGATCTGGCTCTGAGCAGAGCCAGATGTGTGGGAGAGGGATGCTGTCTCCAGGTTCTTTCCGTCAGTCTATGTGTACGTCTTTCTTTGTTAAGCTGTGAGTTAAACCATGATTTGGAAGGATAGGTCTTTGATTTTTTCGTTTCATTGGGGCCAGTTGGTCAAGGGTATCTGTGACTACTTTATTAAAGTGCTCAGTAAGCTTATTTGCGTTTTGTGAGGGAGGGATGAGGAGAAGTTGAGCCTGGAGTTTGGACTCAAGTACTACTTGGGGGATGAGTTTTAGATTTCTGGTCAATTTCATAGGTTTTATGATTTTGGTGGGGAGAGGAGGTGAAAGGGCATCAATGGTGAACAGTACAAGGTGATGGTCAGACCAGTCGATGGGTACAATATTGGACAGGAAGGCCAGGTCCTTATTAGCAATGATAGCGTCAGGGATGACTCCTTTGGAGCGAGTCGTGATTGACATAGTTGTATGAGATCGTTGATATCGGGGTCACCGGTATCGTTCCAATGGAGGTTAAGATCTCCAAGGAAGAGATTTTTAGAGTTAGATATTGAGGATTGTGTCAGAAGGTTGGATAGCTCATCAACAAAGGGTAGAGGGTCTCCAGGAGGGTGTTAGACATTGTGTAGGCCTTTAACTTTAAGTTCAGCTTCGAGATATTCGAAGGGGGACTGTTCGGAGTTATTAACAAGAGAGATCTGAATTTCATCTTTGAAGATGATGGCTAAACCATCACCTATTCTGTCATGTCTGTCTTTTTTAAGAATAGAATATCCTGGAGGAGAGAGTAAGTCAAGGATGCTCGTAGAATGAGTGTTAAGCCAGGTTTCTGTTAGGAATGCAATGTCGTTAAATTCACTAAGGATAGTTTCAGAAATTTCGATGGTATGTCGGACAGTGGAACGACAATTTACAAGCATGCATGTGAGAGGTTTGGTTTTACATTTGGGAGGCAGGCAAGAGTGGATGGTGGTTAGTTGAGGTGGGGGTTTGGGAGAGAGGGGAATTCTGGTTGTCCCCAATATAACGGGGATGTTGGAGTAGGGGTGTGGATGATTATTGATTGAAGAGTTGGGGCAGTAGGAGTTGCATAGGTTGATGAGGTCGGCCAAGGAGAGATGGCTGGAGGTGCGGAGAGGCCTATGCACACGGCAGTGGAGCGGAGTCGTTTTCCAAGGTTTGTCATTAGAGGTGTTTTTTGGCCAGTCCAGTGGGCTTGGCCCAATAAGGCGAGGGTTCTGGTTCTATGATTCTATGGGCTTTGAAATCTGTTTTAAGACTAGAAAGATCACTAGAAAATGTGGAGATGACGCGTTCAGTGTTGAGTGGAGATTGGGATATAGAAGTGAGATGGGACATTATCAGAAGGGAGGGGGGATGAGGGTGTTCAGTGTTGGCTTTGGGAGGGGGTTTGTTAATAAGAATTGGTGAGAGGGCCGTGGGGGGGGAAGTAGGAGAGCTACGGTTGGCTGGTGAGAGAGGATGTGTGACGGGGACAGTAGATATGGGGACGAGGGAAGTGATGTTGGGAGAGTGTGACTGGTAAGGAGAGGGATATCCTCTCTAGGGTAAGGGGCGAAAAGTATTTTTGTGGATGGGAACATGCTTTCGGAGTTGGAGATGAAGGGGCAGGAGGAGGCCGGAAAGGGGATACAGGGGGAGAGGAAGGCATTCATGTTGGGGGGAAAGGAGGGAAGGCAGGGGGTAAGGAATCAGAGTATTAGGGGAAGGAGAGGATGGGATGTTAGAGTGTGTGGGGAATTGGGAGCATGGATGCGTAGAGGGGATAACAGGAAGAAGAGAGGTCGGTAGGGAAGGTGGAAAAATGGAGGACAGTGACGGAGTGATGTTGGCAGGGGAGATATCAGTAGAGGGGAGAGTGGGGCTAGTGCATGGAGGATGGTATAATCTGTAGGGGAGAGGAGGGGGGGATATAAGATGTAGGGGAGAGACAGGTAGGGTATTGTGTGGATGAGAGGAGGGAGGGTTAAGAGTGGATTTGTAAATATTGAGGGTTAAAGTGCTGAGTGGTGTGGATGAGGATGTTGCCCGTTTTAAAAATGTAGATGTCAATTTCACCAGGAAAGGCAAGTGAAGGGGGTGGTAGATAATTTGAAGCCATAGGGAATTTTAATTGAGTAGGTGACTGGGAGATGATGTAGGAAGATGCTTTTCCATTTGGAGGGGCGTTTAGAGTAAAAGATGTAGTTGGTTTTAATGGGGGAAGTGAGGCTGATGTAATTATCAATTATAAGTATTTCCGGGTTTCAGATGAGTAATTTGTGTTTAAAGTTTTTCTTGGTGTTTTTTGATAGATTTGGGGGGGGGTAAAGAATGGACCATGAGTTAAGGCCGTGTTTGGAGAGAGAGGGGTCTTGGGGGGTGAGGGTATGATTAAGGGGGGACATGTTGAGGGGACAGTGTGGGAAGAGGTCAGAGGGCAGGAGTGAACTCAGCGCAAGATGGGAGATGAGTAGGAAGGTGTGGTGGGGGATGGGGCAAGAGCATACAGTGACAGTGGGGAAGAAGGAGGGGGGGTCAAGGGGTTTTCAGAGCAAGAGAGGAGAGGGGACAGGACGGTGCGGCTCATAATGAGACGTCACACAAGGATAAAATGCAATACAATAAACTTGAGCTGCAGGAGAGTAGACGTGCAAATATAAGGACAATAGATGCAAAGATAAATAATTAACCCCCGAGAAGGAAAGGTGTAGTGGTTTTCCCCTGGTAGTAAGGGCTTGTGGAGGGGCGTCAAAGTACAGAGGCCAAAACCTCCAGTCTGAACATTCCGCGTGGGGGTTCAGCGCCTCAGTGTGCACAATCTCGTAGGTTCAGATTAGCAGGGGAGCAGCCAGGCCCGGCTCCAGGAATTTTTATTTGGGTGGGCCACTGCGGGCTTGATTTGTTGCATATATGTCTAGGCAGGCCTGCTTCAGGGCCCTCCTTTATCTCTTCTTAGTCTTACAAGGCCCAGTATAACCCACTTTTTTCCAAATCTCTTTTAAATGTTATCACTCTCAAAAAGTGTTTTTTCCATGTAATGTTACTTTGATGGGAAGAGGAGGTTTCTGATGTGGGAGTATCAGGCAAGTGACACTCCTCGGACTCCCTCTGTGCGAGCCTTTAGAGAGAATTCCTCTTCATTGCTACCTCCACCTAACCATGGTCTGCAACACACTCCCTTACAGGCCTGATTATCCTCTACTGCTCTCCAGTGCACCTTATCTCACAGATGACCTTGGGCCCCAGCCCCATATCAGGCACCATCTGGCTGCACTTTCATTTTTCCCGGTAAAAACATTAGTAAAATCACCTTCATACTTAAAACATTGAATATAGCAGTAAATATAATTAGCTGGCACTTTAAAGTATGTTCCACAGTAACCCTTCTAGCCCGACTGCTAATTAAATAAACAAAAACAGAAAGGCCATGACAGGGCCGGCTTTAGCGCTGATGCGAAAGTCTTTTTTGGCACCGCACCAATAACCTCTTTCTCACCAAATACCTTTACTACCACCTTCCAACAGTGCACCTCATCCCTCCATGGCCCCCCTATTGACCTCTTCCTCGGATTCCCTCACTGCCACACGCCACAAGTGCCCCTCATCTCCCCATAGCCCCTCCCCCTTATGACCGCCTCCTCGGATTCCCTCAGTGCCACCCTCCACCAGTGTTCCTCATCTCTCTGTAGCCCCTCCCCCTCAAGACCTCCTTCTCAGACTCCCTCACTACCACCCTCCATCAGTGCCCCTCATCTCTACCTAGCTCTTCCCTCCACGTCATGACCTCTTAATTGGATTTCCCCCACTACCACCCTCCACCAGTGCCCCTCATCTCTCTGCAGCCCCCGCACATGACCTCCTCCTCAGACTCCCTCACTACCACCCTCCACCAGTGCCCCTCATCTCTCCCTAGCTCCTCCCTCCACCCCATGACCTCTTCTTTGGATTTCCCTCACTACCACCCTCCACCAGTGCCCCTCATCTCTCTGCAGCCCCCCATCTCTCTGCAGCCCCCCACATGACCTCCTCCTCAGACTCCCTCACTACCACCCTCCATCAGTGCCCCTCATCTCTCCCTAGCTCTTCCCTCCACGTCATGACCTCTTAATTGGATTTCCCTCACTACCACCCTCCAGCAGTGTCCCTCATCTCTCTGCAGCCCCCCCTCAGGACCTCCTCCTCAGACTCCCTCACTACCACCCTCCACCAGTGCCCCTCATCTCTCTGTAGCCCCTCCTCCTCATGACCTCCTCCTCAGACTCCCTCACTACCAGCTTCCATCAGTGCCCCTCATATCTCCCTAGCTCCTCCCTCCACGTCATGACCTCTTCCTTGGATTTCCCTCACTACCACCCTCCAACAGTGCCCCTCATCCCTCCATGGCCCCCCTATTGACCTCTTCCTCGGATTCCCTCACTGCCACACGCCACAAGTGCCTCTCATCTCCCCATAGCCCCTCCCCCTTATGACCGCCTCCTCGGATTCCCTCAGTGCCACCCTCCACCAGTGTCCCTCATCTCTCTGTAGCCCCTCCCCCTCATGACCTCCTCCTCAGACTCCCTCACTACCACCCTCCATCAGGGCCCCTCATCTCTACCTAGCTCCTCCCTCCACGTCATGACCTCTTCCTTGGATTTCCCTCACTACCACCCTCCAGTAGTGTCCCTCATCTCTCTGTAGCCCCTCCCCCTCAAGACCTCCTTCTCAGACTCCCTCACTACCACCCTCCATCAGTGCCCCTCATCTCTACCTAGCTCCTCCCTCCACGTCATGACCTCTTCCTTGGATTTCCCTCACTACCACCCTCCAGTAGTGTCCCTCATCTCTCTGTAGCCCCTCCCCCTCATGACCTCCTCCTCAGACTCCCTCACTACCACCCTCCATCAGTGCCCCTCATCTCTCCCTAGCTCCTCCCTCCACCCCATGACCTCTTCCTTGGATTTCCCTCACTACCACCCTCCAGTAGTGTCCCTCATCTCTCTGTAGCCCCTCCCCCTCAAGACCTCCTTCTCAGACTCCCTCACTACCACCCTCCATCAGTGCCCCTCATCTCTCCCTAGCTCCTCCCTCCACCCCATGACCTCTTCCTTGGATTTCCCTCACTACCACCCTCCAGTAGTGTCCCTCATCTCTCTGTAGCCCCTCCCCCTCAAGACCTCCTTCTCAGACTCCCTCACTACCACCCTCCATCAGTGCCCCTCATCTCTACCTAGCTCCTCCCTCCACGTCATGACCTCTTAATTGGATTTCCCTCACTACCACCCTCCAACAGTGCCCTTCATTGCTCCATAGCCCCTCCCACAACCTCCTCCTCGGATTCCCTCACTGCCACCCTCCACCAGCGCCCCTCATCTTTACGTAGCTCCTCTCATATGCATTTCATTTGTTGTATAGCACTACTCATATCAGTGTAGTGTGTGTCAGCACTTTACACCACACACACATTATACAGAGGCAATGAATCATACAAGAATGTAAATCAGTCTACAGGGAATGTCACATAAACTAATGAGGATTACAAGGTGTAGGAATCACATGTCATCCATACTGGTGGGCAGCATATTTTATGAGGGTTTGGTCTGGGGAACACAACCTTAGGATTTAACCCCTTCGACGCTCATGACGAGCTGGGCTCGTCATGGCGTAGCCTCCTCGCACGCTCATGACGAGCCCAGCTCGTCACGTAAAGTGCGCTTTTTAAAAACCCAGCGTACGGGCGGAATTCCGCCCGCACGCATGCGGTTAAAGAGTATTCCATGGGGGGGGGGGGGGGGGTCAGCTTCACTGATAAAAATGTATATCTGCCCAAACATACTCATTTTTAGCAACATTAGAATGATGAAAGACTGTTGAAGTTCCAACTGTATCACAAAAACAAAAAAAGCAAAGTTCTAACTATACCATTAATGTTTGTATGCAGCTCCTTGGTGACAGTTCATTGGTCACTGTCCTATGTTAGGATTGTAACTTCTGAACTGCAAGTAACACAAGGATCTCTGTGACAAAGGCAGTAACCCACTGAGCTATCCACATAAAATACAATTCATCTGCATTTAAAAACTATTAACAGACAAATGATTGTTCTCCAGCAGGATCATTAATCACCAGCGTTATCTGGGCATTTTGTATTGCCTTATAGCTGTCCTGCATCGGCCATGATAATGATAAAAACTGTTTAAATTAAGCACACATGAAGTATGTGTCCTGCTGGGCCTTTGCGGATTTAAAAAAAGAAAAAAATGTAGTAACACATTCTCTTACCTACTAAATTACTCACCTTTGTGTCACAGCCTGATGTGATCAGCCACTACAGGGGTCAGGAAAGGTGACTAGGAATAAACAAACTTCTTTTCTCCTGCACTGCATAGTTAAAGAAATATCAACACAGCAGGACAGTAGGCAAAGGTTACCAAAGGTTATCATTGTCAAAAAAAGGATTTGTCGCCTTTCACCATGCAGAGATGAAGGGGTGAAAAAATAAACAAAGCCTCGTTAACATTTAAATGGTCTTTAAAGACCTGTGAAGTACTCGGATGCGGCTGCAATCATCTCTAAAACGTTCTCTGTGTGTGTGTGCGCCCGGTAAGCTGTCTCGGCCCGGGCTGACACACACGATCTGTGCGTTGCACGCCTGCCTTCAAGCTCTGCAAGGGCCAGGGCTCCTCTTTGGGCTAGAACCGGGCCTGGGAGCATCGCGGTTTAGATACACCCGGTCCCAGTGCATCAGACATAAAGAAGCGGTGCATTAGTGATTGAGGCATTCAAGGGGGACAGTCAATCTGGAGGGCAGCGAGAGACAATAGTCAAGGGGTTAAGCAGGGCTTTCGGATCTTACATAGCACGTCACCGACAGTATATAGGCAGCCTGCTAAGGTTGGAGGCTGCAGGTACTGAGTTAACCAGGTGTCGCCATTTTGTGGTGGAAAATGAGGTAGTAGAAAATCTCGGCAGTTATCATAGAAAGCGGCCGAGGGAACCAGGACCAGCTGCCGGTCAGGCTGGCGCCAATGATCACACAGGACAGGCTCGGGGAGGTCAGGACGCGAGGAGAAAGGAACCCTTGGAGATCGGCAGGAGCACCAGTTGGTTTGTCTCTTCAAGGTCCTCCGATGATTAGGAGCAGGGAAAGCCAGCTCCAGGGTGAATCCACCCCAGGAGGAAGCAGGCACGCGGTTCCAAAGCCCAAACCGCACTGTGCAGAGAGCAAGCGAGGGACAGATTATCTCCGGGAGCGAAATCCATAAGGCCCAGCTCAGGAGCGCGTGATCTCGGGGGCACAGTCCTGTAGGGAGCCACACATTACAGGGGGCTCTTACTTGATTTGGAGCAGGGTTATTAGACTGTCAGAGCAGGGAGTTTGCCGTAGGAAGAGAGGCCAGTCCCGGAGGGGACAGGTCTACAGCTCCGAGGCCCATATCACAATTGGAAAATGCAGACGGAGGGCTCTCATAACTCCCGCACAGGCCCATTCCCGGATGACCTGCCAACTTCCTTACATACATAGTCAGGGCCCGAGTCGGGGTACCACGCAGGTGGACGGCGTCCCCCCACTTATTTTACCGGGTGGACGCCGTCCCCCCTGCCAAACAGCTGGGGACTTCACTCTTTGGCCTCTCTGGGACGAGATCGGAGCCACCTTTTGTGACGTCACTTCCTGTCGTGATGTCACTTTCGGTGACAGCGTCCCCCCACTTCTTTTTTTTTAGGACTTCTGCCCTGTACGTAGTACTACAAACACAGCCAACACGAGGTGTAGTTTTGTTGTGGTCGTTGTTGGCCGCAGATTTATTACCATCATATACCAACTCACTTTCTGCCCCTTGAGCATAACTTTTTTATGGCCAGGGGCATAAATCATTATCATGGCCTAACATAAATCATGTGTCATACCTTATCCGTATGTCATAAATCATTTGTGTCATGAAAAACTGGACGTCATACATGATTGGCGTCGCTTGTCATAAATCATTTGTCATAGGGGTAAGCTGTTTCTCGGTGTTGTTGCGGAGTGTGTCCAGATCAGCGTTCCTGGGCCGCGTCTTGCAGTTTTGGCTGCCTGCTTCTCGGCGGTTCTTTCCCGCCATTGGGGACACTGCTGCCAGAACTCACCTGGTGTCGACGGACCTGGATGCGGGCGGACTACTGTGCTCCCGCCGCCACTGCTGTTCACGGCCCAAGTCTTGCGGTTTGGCTCGCTGCTCTCGGCGGTTCTGCAGTGGCTGGGGCCGCCCGGACTGCCTGTCTGCCGCCCGAGTTCCGAGGTGCGCCACCGCCGCTGCTGTTTGCGGTTCGTGGTTCGCAGCTTGACTGACTGTCGCTTGTTGCTGGCTGTTCTGCCCGTGGTTGAGGCTGGTTATAGTACCTGCCTGCCCGCCTGCCGCCCGAAGTGCTGGGGTGCCAGAGTGCCCGTTTCCACCGCTCATGGTCTGCCGCTCACGGGGGAGACACGCAAAAGTGAGCACAGAGGGTATTCGCCTGGGACTGTCTGGCCTTCGGGGACACATGCTGAAGGAAGTGCGGCATCGGGGTATACTATAGTGCACTCCTGTCAGCGAGCTCGATAGACTCTTCTGGGCTGTTGTGGGCCCTGCTTGTGGTGCATTGTGGTCCATGTAGTTTCTCTCTCCACCACACCAGGTTTGCTGGGGTCGAGTTGAGGGGGGTTGAGCAGGGCCAAGCCGCGCAGATTCCTGCTCCCCCGCTCTCAGTCCCTCAGGCACGCTCACCCTCTTCACTTCCTCCCTCATGCCCATGCAGTGTGTAGGTTGAGCGGTGTAGAGTGGTAGAAGAGCAGGGAATAGAGCCACGCTCCTACGGACAACCCCCGGCAGACCCGGACTGGACTGGACTGGACCGGACACCATCAGAGGGGGATAGCCGCTTCTAGACCGCATTCAGCTGACACAATATACCTGCTGGTGCTGATAAGCCCTATCGAATCTTTCCTGGGCATCGGGGCTACACGCCGAGTTGCCGCCGCCGCCGCCGCACTTTGGACTACCTGCGGCCGCTGAGCAGACTCTGATACCCAGGGGGCCCCGCTTCGACGCACGCTGTGCGCGTCATTACCCTGCGCCAGGAGGCGCTTCAAAGGCCGGGTTCTCCCGCAACGCGGGACGCGAGCGGGACGCCCAGACGAAGCCCGGTCAAAGGGCGGACTGTCGAAGACTGTCCGAGACTGGATGTGACTGGACTGGGCACAGAACTCTGCTTGACATATTATTGTGAGTCGCCCTTTTTAAAAACTTTGCTGCTGTATTCTAAGTCGAGTGTGGGAGTTAAAAATCGCTTGTCATAAATCATTTGTCATAACTCATTTTTCCAGTCATAAATCATTTGTCTGTCATCACTCATTTGCATATCATAGTATCATACATCATGTGTCATAAATCATTTGTGTACCATAAATCATATGTGTCATGGACCGCCATAACTTGGACATCATATATCATTTGTGTTACATTGTCGTAAATCATTTGTCATCCATCCTTCCTGGTCATAAATTATTTGCTTGTCATACCTCCTTTGCATCTCGTAGAATCGTGAATCACCATGACAGTTCGCTCTTCCGCTCTCTTATGAGTCCAACTTGTTCCGTTGTTTTCTACGCTCCTTTGCGTGTGGGGTGTAGCCTCTCCCCGGAGTTAGGCTCCAACTCGCTACCATGCTAGTCTCTTTTAGTGCCCCGCCGTCCGGCTGGGTCTGGGCTACCCCTTTTTGTCAGGCCTACTCACCCTGCCGTTCGGCATCGCATAGTGAGTGGCCCTCCTTCTACACACCGCCCCGTCGGTGTGTCTCCAAAACCATCCGCTGTACCTCTCTTATCCGCCGGCACTGCTGGTGCATAGGTGAGGTTGGGTGGGACTCGAAAAACATTCTGCGCCGCTCCCCAGCTCCACGATGTAGTGAGGAGCTGAAGTATGGGGAGCGGCGTCTTATCCCCCATAATTTTCCCGCCGTGCAACGGGTGGTTGCTGCCATTTGGGGGAGGGTCCAACCTCACCTGGTCCCCCCAATTGGCCAGGCGACTAAGCGCCAACCTGGCACGAGTTTTGCCGCGCTGAAAGTGCCCCTTCTGCTTCTAGGTGCTTTCCGGTGTCTGGAACCGGATTCTTCCTGGGCTCTGGCGTCTGTTCAGGCGCCGGCCCTTGAGGCCCCCCTGCGGGGGCGGCCTCTGTAACATCGACCGGTCCGGGGGCAAAATGCCAGAAATCCCAGAACTGCAGTAAAGCAGAGGAGCGCGGCCCGGGTGCACAGGCCAACAGGAAGCTGCACGTTGCTGGAGGCTCGGCTCTGAAGTAGCATCGTGTGGCTCCTGGGGGCGTTAGACCCGCCGTGAAGTAACGCTGTGTTGACCAGCAGGAGGGCGATGCGGCATGGAAGAACCCACAAAACGGCGATGCAGCGTGTTCAGCAAGGCCCCAGAAGGGGAGAACACATGCGGTCACTGAGGGCGATGCGGCCTGGAGGAACCCACAGGATCGGCTCCTCAATTGATACTCCTCCGGGTGAAAACGCTGATCAAAGCCTCGCACCTAGCCAATATAGTCGACGGGGATGCAGCGTGTCCTGCGAGGCCCCAGACGGGAAGAACATAGTTGGTCGACAGTTCAGAGTCGACAAAGGCGAGCGATCAGCTGGGCTCTTTGCGACAAACAAGCCAGCGTGATCACAGCATTGACAACACCATAGGTCACAGGTTGTGGCGATGTTGCAGGTCCCGCAGCGATCCCGGAGCACTTGATCCAGGCACATCCTGTGAAGATCCCGGAAAAGCCGGTGCAAGCCTGGAGCGGCGAGGCAGGAGAGGAGAAGGCGCGTTGGTCAGGAGTCGATCCTCTTGGAGGTAAGCTGATTTTAGTTCCATACGATTGCAGAAAGGCAGGCGGATGGATGGCAGGGTTTGCAGGGGGATATAAACCGATTTGGTTATCCCCAACCCAGGAGCTCTAGCAGAGAGCTCCTACTTGGCGGCCATCTTGCCCACTGAAGCTGAAGAAAGGTCTATTGTGCTGGCAAAAGAGGCTTGTTGCTTTTTGGAAGTCTCAGTCATGTATTGAATCGAATTAGCTGATGTTAAAGGTTGTAAAGGGAAATGTGTGCACCAAGGATGGGGACGCCAACACCTCCCAAATTAGCTACATACTACTCCCAGAATAGGTCATCTCACCAGAGCAATCTATCATAACAGGAATTTGCAAATCCGCCACCGCGCTGGACGCTAATAAGAGTAGAAATGTAGTGCCCCCACATCTGTGAATTCCCCAGGTGTATTTGAGACCAGTCCCTAATCTTCTCCATCTTCTCAAATGTTCAGATCACCTCATCTATGGTCATTATGTTCAATCTGATAAAGGCTTTTAGCCACAGATTTCTTACCTTACAATGATTCCCAAGTGTCACACTAGGTACCCCTGTGCGCTGGTAGGTGATGTAATTCAGCTCCTTGTCTGTGTCATCCGCGCTGGAAGTGACCCGCACGGTGCTTATGTAGGTGCCGTCCAGCATGCTGACATCGCTTCTTTTCTTTCCACACCAATCAGTGTAGATCCGGAGAGAGCTACCCCCAGTAATTTTTTTACTGACCTTTTTCGACTTTTTGTCGGAGAATCTTCTCCTGGTGTGGCAGGATGTCAACTAGGGATGCCGACTTCAAGCCCAGCTGTTCCTGTCGGGTGCAGGCCTGCACCTTGTTTGCCTCTGGGGCCTCAAGCATGACGACGCGAAGACTTGCATTGACTGCCTAAGATCCTGGACGCTTTCAAAGTCATCCTTGAGTAAGTCCCACAGGAAAAAGAAGTCATCGAAGAGGTCTTGGACTTCGCCCCTTCCCTTGAAGTCATCCGACGAGAGGAGAGAGCATCCTCATTCGAGGTCTGGCTCCACGGTTGAGCCTACACCTGGCCTGGCTCTGCGCCACTCTGAGATTCCTGGAGCTAAAGTGACCCTGCTCAACTTCGAAAGTTCTCTGAGGCCATGCACTTCATATTTTGGCAGCCCAATCCCGCTGGGGTGCCTATGAGCCCCGCAGGTTCAAGCAGGGCCCCCACCGGTTCTCTGCTGCCTGTTTCGTCCCCGGCTTTAGTTTGGCTCCTTGGATAGATCCTTACCGGTGCCAGTCATACCACCTCGACCTTCCCCGGCACTGCCGGTGGCACCATCCCCATTCTCATCCACGATTCTGTCACAGCCGGAGGGGCGTAGTCTGACGCCAGTTGAGGCGCTGACTGGAGCCATGCCTTCTAGGCTGGAGCCCAAGACCTATTCCTATGGGCTGGGATTAGAGGAGGATTGGGAGGAGTCTTAAAAAATAGCCCCTCCAGAGCCCAAGCCCTATTACGTTGGCTGGGCCTAGGAGAGAATTAGAATGGAGTCTTGAAGAATACTAGACCCTAGACCCTCACACGGACAGGTGTAAGGTTTTGGCGGATGCCAGCAGACTGGACACTTCTACCATGGCTACGGAGGAGGGAGCCTCTTTTGCTATGGTGGTGAGAAGGGCGGCCGAGGTCCTAGACCTTAGCCTACCCTCAGTGGCAGTCAAGACTAACAGCTTGACAGAGGTGCTTCACCCAGGAGTGACCCCCTCGGAAATGCTTCTCCCATTTACTAAAGCCCTCACGGATGTCCTGCTTGGGACTTGGTCTAAACCCTGCACAGGGGCTCCTGTGAACAGGACAATTTCCTGCCACTGCCCCACCCCAGGGGATCCCAATTTTCTCAATCAACACCCTATCCCGAAGAGCTTGGTGGTCCAAGCTTCCACCTTCCATGTAAATCTTGGCTCATTACCTGCCAGCTTAGCACTGTGGTCCTTGAAAACACTGTGCCTTTTGGGCTGTTACTTCCATACTCTATTGGATTCGGTTGTGCAAGTGCTGCCCATGGTCCCGGCCCCTACTTTCCCAAACTATTACAGACAGGAGAGATCCTTCCAAATCATGACCCGATGTGGTTTGAACACTCTGGGCAGAGCAGTTTCTTTATCAGTGGCCTTACAGCGCCACACCTGGCTGAGAACAAGTGGCTTTTCAGAGGATGTCTAATGATATAACGATATGCCCTTTGATGGCTCCCATCTCTTTGGAGACCAGGTGGACGGAGCACTGGAGCACTTGAAGGATAGTAGGGCCACAGCCAGGTCCTTGGGCTACTCCATGGCCCCTCACCAATCCCAGTCAGTTGTTCGCTCCTTTTGTAACCACGAAAGGAGTTTCCATCCACATCTTTTCCCGCCCAGCCTCCATGGTGTGCAAGCTGCATGGCCAAGGACGTGGTATCCACAGACCCTATGGGTCAGGCAGCCAGAGGTTAGGCCAGTCCAGTCCACCCCCACCCTCCGGCAGCCGCAGCCTCCAAACCCTTTTAGTTTGCCCTTTTACTGTCATGGGCACCCAGTGGGAGGTAGGATACACCATCACTTAACCCAATGGAGGTCAAGAACATCAGACCGCTGGGTTCTTCATATTGCCCAAAAGGACTACTCCCTTCATGACGTCCCCTTCACCAATGCCACCAGCTTGCGATAGGCTGATGAAGGATAATCTCTCCTTACTCCGCCAGGAAATATACACTTTCTTGGCCAAGGGAGCCATAGAGAGGGTGCAGACACCAGAGGTAGGTTGTGGTTGTTATTATCACTACTTGCTGGTGCCCAAGAAGGATAGAGGCCTTTGTCCTATCCTAGACCTGCACCTTCTCAATTTCTTCCTCAAAAAGTTCAAAACGCTTGCGCTCACTCAAGTCCTGTCTGCCCTGGACCCAGAAGACTAGATGGTAGCGTTGGATTTCCAGTGCACATACTCCTACATTCCCTTCCTGCCTGTCCACAGGCATTACCCATAGTTCATATCTTACCGAACAGCGAGTCAAGGGTATTCAAGCTTTGATATGGATGTTTCAGCCTCTATCCTGGATTTTGGCGAGACTGAATGAAGCTGATGGGCCTCATGGCCTACTGCTTGTGACGCATGCCCGCTGGCATATGCTGGCTCTGCAGTGGGACTGAAGCTCTAGTGGACGCAGTGTCAAGTGAATCTCTCCCACATGGTCCTGATCTTGAAGGGATTTGCTAAAGATTTGCAGCTGAGGTTAATGAACCATGATTGGGTCAGCGGCAGACCCCTTTCCCAACCACATCTTACAGTGGTGACTGGTGTTCTCCCCTGGCATGGATTGGTCTTCTGGAAGAGATGGAGATCAGAGGCCTCTGATCTCTGGCTGGATCCAAAATCCACGTCAGCCTTCTGGAGCTCCGGCCGATTCGGGTGGCATTTAAAGCCTTTCTACCCTCCATCAAGGGAAGGTTAGTGCAGGTCTTCACGCACACCACCGCCCTGTACTACAACAAACCGGTTGGGGTGGTGGTCGTGGACCCTTTGTTGAGAGACCCATCTTCTCTGGAGCTGGCTGGAAAGTCCGGGCATATCCCTGGTGGTCCAACAGCTGGAAGGCTCTCGGAACACCAGGGCGGATTAGCTCAGTCAAAGATACCTAGTGGATCATGAATGGCGTCTCCATCCAGTGGTAGTGCAAGGACCCCTTCATGTGGTAGGGAAAAGCTGGGGTAGATCTGTTTTCCACTGCCGAGACCACGCAATGTCAACAGTTCTGCGTGCTGGAGTTTCCAAGACAGCTCTTGCTCAGAGACTCTTTTCGTCTCGAGTCAAACTCAGACCTTCTATACGCAGCTCTGCCCTTACCACTCCTGCCAGAGTTCTCAAAAAGATCAGGCATGACTGGTTCCAAGTCATCCTTGTGGCTCCAGACTGGGCTCAGAGAGTCTGGTATACCGAGCTATTAAACCCTTTAAAAAAATATAAAAATGGGTTGTTTGACGTGTATCTATATATCCTTTTGTGGAATTCCTTCATTTTTCTGTACAACCAAGAGCCATGTGTATGACGTGATTTTGTCCTCATGAAACACGGGGAGTCACAACATTTGCGTCTGCTTGTTACATCTATATCTGCACATTATGTTTAATGGTCTCATAACTATCCTTTCATCTTTAATTTTCACCCTGCTTCATACATCTCAATTAGTATATTTGTTTGTGTTTCTAATTAATTAGATAAATTCCTGGTAATTATACAATGGCGATGTAAAAACTGAGACTATTGGCAACATGCCCCGTGCAACTCTTTCATTCGGGTGACTTTTCCTCCATGAATGTTACTTAACATCATAAATAATGAATGTTGCCTCCCTCCGGCAGCCACACTTAATCGACAGCTTGCACCCTCACTGCGGCCCCGGAATAATACTTTTTTAACATTTAATTGAATTGACTCCCTTAATAGTGGTGCACTCCCACTGCGACCCCCGAATATTCCTTCTTTTATATTTAATTCCAATGACTTGCTTTACAATGTTGCCTCCTTCATGCAGCCACATTGGACTGCAAACTCGCGATCTAGTCTAACCGCTTAGATCCACGTAAACACGTGCAAAACCATCCTTGGAGTGCCAATCCCTCCACAAATAGGTTACTTGTACCATATACGGAGCTCGCATATTCCCTCCTCAACATTTTTTTCCTTTAACTACTGCTTGCAGAACAGTGGGGGCGACCCTCCTCCGCCTTTGTGAGGAGCCGCCACTGTGTAATGGGTGCTGCCCAGTAGGCACTCTGACACTCGTTTCCCCTCACATGTAGAGACTTCCTTGTCTCACTCCTTATCTCCCTCAGGTTTCATGTCTTGAGACCCGAAGACAAATCTATATTAATTAAATCTTTTTTCTTTTATATATGAATATTCATTATACATAAAAACAGGAAAAAGTCATATACATTAGGATATTTTCATGTTTTACATTGAGCAGCACTCACCACAACACTATAATTAAACATTTATATACACAACCTAAAATGTAACACAGTGCAATTGACAAAAATCACAAACTATATTGCAACTAAGACAATACAAAAGCAAGTGAACACTAAACATACAATGCAGAAAGAGACATTCCCAAAAAACAAACAACAATTATATATTATATACTTATGTTTGAATGAATCCAATGTTCAGCATTAGAGCATTGATAAACAGAAATGTGCTGACACACGTTTCGTACGTGACTGGAAGATGAACATATCCTTCATCAGGGCGTTGTCAGTATGCACCATATTCAGTGGCCAAAAGTCATCTACAAGAGATGCACTCTCACTTGTTATATGACTGTGCTGGGTGCTCAATACAAGTTCTCAACCAGATATTGCGAAGTCACTTTCTAAATGATAGCTGGCACGTAGATATAGGATCCTCTGACCTTAAGGCGCAAAAATAGGAGTTCACTCATCCAGGATGAAATCTAAGTACGCTGGAGAATAAGGCCAGAGTGAGAGAGGACCATACCTATCAGTCCAGAAGTCTGGAAATTCAATAGCCCTACCAAATATTGTCAGGTCCCTCCGTCTCAATGAGACGCGGCTCCTTGGGACTAACTATACAAAGTAACGTCCTCCCTCCCATGTAGAGATCGACTACCTTATTATGAGTTTGTTTTTTGGTTTATTCACATTTGCACGCACGTGAGTTTTCACAGATGCATGTCCCGAAGGAGAGTGCAGTCGGCCATTAAGTTAACAAGTATGTGCCCACAACAGCGAGGGAATTTTTTTGTTAAATGTCTTGTGTTTTGTCTGCCTATGAACACATATGCTATTTGTCTAAATTGTACATAGTCATCTCAAAATATAGGCTAATACTCCAAATTGGAGACAGCAAAAAAGTGAGCCCATAATTACTGGTGGTAGTGTGATTTATTGATAAGGTAGTCTCTGCCACAATGATGAGTTGTTGCATGGGGATAGTAGGAGTGGTGCTCGATTGGTTGCATACAGCCTCTGAGCATTTCTACCTATGAATCATATATATTTTCTCTACCTACGTAACATATATTTTCTCATGATCTTTTCTTCCCAGGAATTGTTATAAGAGGTGACTTTCTCCATGATTGAAGGGTTTGTAGGTATAAACCTTTTTCGCATTCCATAGCGTGCACTCGATTTATGATTTCTGGTCCTGACGAAAGCCATATTGACTCAAAGAGGCACTCAGTTAGATGGCTGAAACATGTTGATCACATTGAGGATAATTGGGTTCAATTTAAATATCAGAAAGATCCACCACTGTTTTTAGAGTTTGACCAGGACCTCTATTATTAAAATCAACGATATGTGGGAGAAGTTCCTGAGCCAATTTTAAAAATCACACACCATCACTACACACATGGTCACAATCACAAAAAAAAGCATTTGACGACCATGGTGGGAACCCTATGAAGAAGCATTTCACCAACTATGTTGGTGAGTGAGGGTTCTTAAAAAAAAAACCTGCGGGTTCCAAGGCACACTCGCCAACAGGATTCTGAGAATTCCAATGTTCTAATCTTTAGTAGGCAGCAAACTCGTTCTTGTTTGTTATAATGCTAAGTGCATTTAAACATCACTTATTTTCCTCAATGAAACACTTGCTCCACAGAATAAAAGACACATTTTCTTCAAGTTGTGTAAATAAAAATGAGTTCTCTCACTTGTGATGGAAGTGTTATGTCTTACTCTTGTTTTTTTGCCTTTTTATGGACCTGGCTTTTCATCCATGATTGCAATTGTTAGAGCTGTAAGCAAGAGTAGAAATGTATATGAGATCATCATTTATGCTTATCAGGTAAGACTATCATGTGGACAGCTTCAGTGATATTGTGTTTCAGACATTAGTGATTAGCAGCCAGTTTGGTAATTAAACAGCACATTTGGAAAAGTGAGTTAATTAATTTACACTTGGCAAGTTTAATTATGAACACTTTTGGATGGCTGCTTCTCACAAAATTACCTTAATGATTTGACTCAATATGACTAGAAGAGGCCATGCCTATGTGTTACGCAGAGTTTCACTGACAAATAGACCTTGATGAATTTCTTGCTTACAAAACTTTTGTCAGATTGTTTTTAAAGAAGTATTTACATTTTGTTTAGTAGTGGCTAAATCACTACAAATTAGAAATCTAACTTTTTTAATAGGGATGAAATGACACACAAACGAAAGATTTATTTCACAGTTTTTATTGAAATTCTTGATTCCACTGACTCATTATCACTCCTGTAAAGAATGGGTGTATCAATATATATCTTGAATTTTTATTTTTTTTTCTTCCAAAAATCAGAATTATGATGTTTTCACTTCCATCAAAAAAAGATCTTCTTTTGTTATGTGAACAACCTGTAAACAGAAGCAGAAAAAGGAAGATAAGATAACATGTAATAAAATACTTTGACATGAACATTACTTTTGCTGCTAAAATACTGTATGACATTGATACCTAATTTCTGCAGCCCGTAGAAAGTATGAGAACGAACCAAAAACATCTGGCATGCAGTTGTGGGTGTTACACATGCTCAAACTATTAGTCCACATAAATGGAGTCTGTCTTATTTGATGTCATTGTTTCCTCCTTATGTTTATATCTTGTTTATGACCTAATTAAAGATGATTCCTTGTTCCGGCTTAACCCTGTAGAAGCCCATTTCTGTCTGTCTGTCTGGATGTGAATGGGTCCAAAGTGATGCTCTTCAGTTTGAATCCAGCTCGAATTAAATAAATGCGGAAAGCAAGATCCAGTGACAAGTAAACAAAACGAGCAAGCCATCTGAATTAGGCTGATTGTTGATGTATTAATTAAATAAAGTTAATTTATCAACATTAATAATATATAGTTCCAAAATAATATCTGAATGGGGCACTTAATTCTTTTGACAATCTTATCAAATTAAGGGACAATGGCAAATTAGTAAGACTAGTAAGAAAATATTTCCTCCAGACAGCAAGCTTCCATTTGTTCCCCTCCTCCAATAACCACAGAATTACTGATCTGTTGCCATAGCACTGATAGGATGATTCATTTAACAATACTCAAACGGTGAGACCAAGCATATGTGCAGTTATTGTGGATTTACAGTCTTTTGACTTACAAGTGATTCCTCAACACTAAAAATGACTTTCACTTACGCAACCATAGCACAATTGACCAATGACATCATCATAACCGCTGCATCATTCTCGACAGTCTCCTGAATATGAAATGAGAGGTCAATGCAGTCGCCTCCTCCTGCTTCCACACACTTCGTTTGCTCCGCAGTATCTTTAGATGGATCCCAACCAACACCAGAAAGACCGTCACTCAGGCCCTCGTCACCAGCTGTCTTGACTACGGCAATGTGCTCTACACCACCATCTCCACACAGCTCCTCAGAAGGCTCCAGACTATACAGAACACCGCAGCCAGACTCATCCTGGGCCTGTCCAAATGAACCCACATCACCCCTCTACTAAGAGTCCTCCACTTCAGGTCAAGATCCTCACATGCCTACAATACCCTCCATGACCTAGGACCTGCATACATCAACCATCGTCTGAACTTACACCAACCCTATAGATGCCTGCGCACCTCCTCACTCACCCTCACGCACAGCCCTGCATCCATTGCAGTCGCAGCGGTGGCCGCTACTCATTCTACATCGCTGTCAAGACCAGGAACGACCTTCCCATCCAGCTCCGTGCAGCACCCTCGCAGGTAGACTTCAGGAAGAGATTTAACACCTGGCTCTTCGATGTATACACAGCTCCCGGATACCCCTAGGGGGGACATTGCTGTGCTTTACAAATGCTGTTGATTGATTGATCGTTTTGTGGGTATTTGCCAGAGAAATGATTGCAGCACCAGATGATTTTAGGTGTTTTTCCAGCCTATTTACAAGAGGTGAACTTTGTCAGTGCAGTTAATGCAGGTTCTGGAGTGCATTGAGCTGCTCAGGCTGGGTAGAGCTTAAGGGCGCAGGGTAGATCTTAAGGGCAGGTTCAAATCTTTGCAAAATCTGTGTACGCGTGCGATTCTGTGAGCCAGTCCTTTTCTTCACAGGAGTGTCTTTTTGTGTCATTTGCCGCAGCAGAGTACAACTCAGTTCTCCAAATAGATCTGATTGTTGGTATTGCTGCTAAAGCACCTATTTGCAGATGGAGTCTTTGGCTTGGTAGAGGGAGAGTTGGACATTGCATCATTAGGGACACATCCCTAGTACGAAGTACGAATTCATTCATTCATTCATTCATTCATCCATTCATCCCTAAATCAGCAGGGGTCCAGCATTGTAGGCGTTGATGCAGCTGACCACGCGGGCTTTGCATGGCTCTGGACCATGTTTGCAGATGCAGAGTTTGTCTTATCCTTGTGTAAATTTCATTGTGTTGGCCCATTCAATGCCTATGATATATTGTACTCTGGAGTAAGACTTCCACCCAGTTCTTAATTTGTCATAATTGAAAAGTATAGCTGCAGATACCTATACATTTCAATTATGGGCAAACACTGAATTCTGTGGTTGCTGAATATCTAGCCCTGATTCCACCCCATGTCTCTTTCTTTCTGCACCCTACACGTCCCATCATTTCCCCTCACTTTTGCAGATTCTTTTTCGTTTCAGTTTTCTCTTTGTCGTGGTTTTCCCATTTTTCTCTGCTTAATTTTCTTCCTCTTGCCCTGGATCAAAGTTGATGATGAAAATCAGTGCCTGTCCCCCAAAATAAGTGCTGGTGGCCACCCCCTTTAAACACCCGCAGACAATGAAGCCCTGCCTCCCTCTGAAATGAGGAAAGTTTATTTTCCCACATTTAACTTTATTTTTCAAGTAGTGGACCTGAGGCCTGATGGTGACAATTGGGTAAGAAGAACTACTGCTCTTTGCTTATGGTGGGAATTACTTTCTTATTCTTGAGACTTATCTGTAATACCAGTGCTTTGAGAAGATTGCACTTGGAATGCAGAAGGAAACAAAAAAACCTGCTGGATGGCAAGACATTTTTAAATACTTGGGGGCAGATTTACAATAACAGGCGCATCCCTGCATATCAGCAGGGATGCGCCAGTTATTGCGCGCCAGGGCTCCGCCACCATGGATGCACCGCATGTACAATGCGCGCACCATGGGGCAAAAACGGACAGATGCATGACACATCTATGCCGTAAAGGCGTCACATTGCTGGAGTTGCGACGCAGCTCCAGCAAGGCTCCGGGGTCCCCTATCTTTAGAATGCTGTGTCAATCCTTACGCCTGCTTCAAGCCGGTGCAGGGTTTTGACGCAGCATGGGCTTAAAAGTCACCGAGCGAAATCTTGTAGATTTCACTCAGCCACTTTTAGGGGGCGTTCCTGCGCTGGAACGCCCCCCCCCTTACGACAGAACGCCTACTTCTGGCGTAGGGCTTCACAAGGTGACTCATAGGGGAGATGCGTCACGTTGTAAATACCCCACAGCATTGCTCCTCTTTTGTGCCACCGCTGCATCACCAAAGTGACGCAACGACGGCGTAAAAGAGGCGCAAGGGCCTTGTAAATCTGCCCCAAAATGTTCTTTATTGCCTTAACAAGTCTCTTGTTTTTAAATGAGTAGGAAGAAGTTTCAAACTGTGCTCATTCTTTCAGCCTGTCCTGTATCATCCTACTGCAGACTAAGGCGCCCTAAAGAAATGCTGTTCTCTTGCCACATGGTGCACACAGACCAGTAGTTATCTTTCCAAGATTGTGCAAAGAGTCAGAAACATTTTAGCAACTATGGGGATCTTTTTGGCTGCACCATGCTCAGGTGTGACCTCTTAAGTGTTTATAAAAATAGAAAAAGAAGGGTAACTGTCAGAAGAGATTCTGGTTTTGGGTGATGCTGGAACAAGACCACCCTTCTCCTGTAGCTTACCTACAACTCAGGGAGAACCGATACAGAAAATAAATAAACCTGGGAAAAGATTTTGATATAAAACTCCGCTCTTCCCAAAGTGAAATGCAGTGGTTAATGGTATTACCTTCCGGGTGCTCCACAACCAAAGGATCTTGTTCCAGCTGTGATATAGTAATATATATGTAATATAGTTTACACCAGTGTCTCTAAAAATGTGCTTCATCAACAAGCAGAGCGGAGTGGTCACACCGTGCCTTAACACAGAAAAGAATATCTGAAACTGGCTCTAAAAGTATCCCATTGGCCCCAGGTGAAGGGCCTCTGTGCATTGCTCATGGCCAAACGAGCAAGGGCCCCGGGTACCTGGAGAAGCTTGCTGCCACAATGGACCACCGAGGATTCTGTGATTGGCTACCAAACAAGCAATCGGCCAACCAATGTTACAGAACGCATTAGCAGGTTTCTTGGAGTCTAGGGTCCAAGGGTGTTCAATGTCTTAACACACTGAGTGGACCCCCATGTTTTCAGAAGACCCCTGCACACCGAGCTTTTGAAGGAAGCATTTAACTAAGGATTTTTTTATAAAATACGAAGCAACCGGGCTGAACTAGATATGGGGCTTTCCTGGCCTCACCAGTCTTTTGATGCTTCTGACCCTCCTTTCTCTGCTACTCACTACTACTCTATGCCCCTAATTCTACCATTGCTCAGTAGCCAAAATTATACTATAATGCAGAAGCGGCCGGCACTGATCGGAGGTAGGTCCGCGGGGGTGATAAAGGGGTAGGAGGATGCTGGGTGAAGTGGGTAAATAAAATATAAAATGAAAATTTATCTGTTCGCCACTTCCTCCCTGCCATAGTCTTCCCTCGCCCGGCCTTACCGGAAGCACACCCAGGCGAACAATCAGCCAATCACAGCGCTGCCTTAGAAGTGTTGTGATTGGTCTGAGCACCGTGTTTCAGCGTTCAGACGCTGACTGGGGTCCTGGACATGTTCTCCATGTAGGCAATAATGCAACCTGCATGGAAAACATGCGCAGTGCACTTTACGAGGGTGCTACCACTCCGCCCCCGCCCCTAACGCAAAGCGGGCGGAAGTAGGAGAAAATAAAATGATGATAATGCGAGGTATCATTTTATTTACCTTTTGTGTCACTGCAAAAAAGCAGTGGGGCGACACTCCCCTGCCTTGGCTGAGGAGCCGCCACTGCTATGCCATCTCAATAAAAACCACGGGCCCATTCTGTCAGCGAGAATATCTCCCCCCCCACTTTTTCATACATAAGAAAGGATTCCAACTGACACACACACCTAACAACCTTTTATACATGAATAACTGTAACAAGGTGTTCTGACACAGCAGCAAAACAAGATGGGGTTCTATAAAATAAATATATGAACATCAAAGATAAATATGGACCAATTCACTGTTGCTTAATAGAGTTGCGGATACCTCGAAGACAACATGGGCAGGAGGTTCGCCCCACTTTCCTATTCGTATTTGTTTTCTCCTAAAGTTTAACCCCTTTGCCGCGGTGCAGGGGGGTGGGGGGTGAGCACGGCGCTGCTGTGCTCGTTACGGAACCACGCTGTCATGAGTCACGGGTGGCATGTGCTCACGATGGCGTGGTTCCTTCACGGCCCGCCCGTCCATTATTTCGCCCACATAGGCGGGGAATTAATGCCGCGTGGGAGAAGCGGTAGCTGCATGACGGAAGCACGCCGTCATGAGCAAACGCCGCCTGTAACTCATGACGGCGTGGTTCCGTCATGAGCACGCAAGGGGTTAACAAACATTGTTTTCATTTGTAATAAATAGTGCAATAAATCTTAGGCATCACAAGAGGGGTGTATGTTGGATGTTTTCAAGTAAAATCCCTACACTTTATAAATCATCTCTGACGTTTAACTCCCCCACTTACCTTGCTGTGATTGGGGTCTGGAAAATCGCATATCCCACGTGGGAAGAGACACCGAATTAACGCCTTGAGCTCTTCGGGGTATACGTAAGTTGGAAACGCTGTGTGCTTCAAACCTATTCCAGCTTCAAACTTCAAATAAACAATAATAGAAAGGAAGATTATCTCAGAAGAGGTTGGCAATAGCTCACTACTACTTTCTTGTAAAAACAAAAAAAAGCTTCACACTCCACCAAACATTTTTTATCATCCAAAATAAATATCACAAAGCCAGTTGGACATTTCAATGTTTTGACACATTCAATGATTCACACAACTATTGTGCTCTTTCACCACAAATGAGATGTTATAACTGATCCAGATCATATGATCTTATTATTCTTAGGTGACACAGGGTCTTGTGTTATGTATAAATTGCCTTAACATAAATTAAAGATCATGGGTAATGTTCTCATATTGGAAACATAATTCTGAAAAATGGTTAGCAGTCTGGAAGAGACATTGATATTCATAAATTCATAAAAAGCATGTGTAGCACACTCCCTTGTTTAGAAACTTTGGGTCTGATTCATGGTTTGGCAGACGGATACTCCATCTCAATGGTGACAGATATCCTATCTGCATTATTACACGTGCATTACATATGAATGCAATTGTAATAAGGTGGAAAATAAATCAATTCACCTTATTACAAGTACTTATAGGCTAATGCACTTATAATACAGTGGACTAAATATCTGGCATGTTTGTGACAGGGTACCCATCCACCAAACTCTAAACTTTTCCCTTTTTATTAAATCAATGAGTAATTTAGTCTCTTATTGTCTCAATGTCATCTCTCTGCCCCTCTCACACGCCTTGTGAGCTCGGATTTGACATCAAGAGCACTACAGAAGGATAAAAGATTTGGAATGTTGGACTTGGACCAAGTTAAAATGTTGTGCTAAGGAAGACCACTTGTTGTTCTTTCTAATGTCATCAACATATTTCAACGTGTTCTTACAGTACCTTTTCTACAGTTTTATAAATGTGGTACCATTGTACTAGAAAGACTAAGTATATAAACAACATATGTTACAATTTATTTACAAAATGTCTGATCTCGAATTATTTTTGTATTCATATTTTTATTTACAAAATGTCTGATCTCGAATTGAATTTTTTTCATTCATATTTTAATGTTATTTGTGTCAGAGATGCAACATTTACGAACACCACAATCAAGAAATCTTGCCACTTTTCGAACAATGTGCATGTGTGTTGATCTCTTACAATCTCAAGATATAGATTGATCACTTTAATGGAAGATGATATTCTCAACATTGGTTTTACGATACACACAAAATCACTTTTCTCTGGTCATGGACAATGTTTCAGTCTGCATAGACAACCCTTTCTATAGTTATGGAACAGTTGAGCTGTGTCAAGCCACGACTCCAAGACCTGCGGAGACTGCGTGTCAATGAACTTGAAGGCCATCAGGGAACGCGATGTGAAACTATATGTTGCCAAGCACAAAAAGACACACCACTATGCCCACGCCAAGTCCAAAGCTCAGTCCTGTTCAAGTTGTCGACGGATCAAGTCTCGGTGATGCTTTTCATCACACTCCAAATCTTCAGATAAGCACAAGAAACATAAGTTGAAGCGGAGTTCTGATGATTCACGCCATTCCCACTTCCCTGATGAAGCGCATGGGTGGCACCAATCATCCCATTCCTGGTCCTGACGCCGGCTGACTTCAGAGCCAATTACGCAGCTGGTTCTGGCACAACCTGAGTTTCTGGGGGCATCAGCCAAACCATGCGGTATCAAAGAGTTTCGCTCACTCATGCTCCAGCCCGTCGGTTCTTTCCAGACTCACTCTGGCACACCTTTGGGCACCACGGAGCTGAGAGGCTTACCACCTGGATTACCAATGGTGGATTCGCAACTGGAGCCAGTAGGACTGTCATGTATTCCTATAGGTTCTGAATCGATCCCCCTATTCCTGACCCTATTCTGGTTAAACTAACTATCAAGTTAACTAACAGTCAGCCCATGAGGCAAGAACAGCCCCCATGATGCAGATACCGTTATCTGACGCAGTCACACTACGGCACAGGAACGTGTTATCTGATTAGGTCATAACGCTTGAGATCTAATTAGACAAGCGACATTCCTCCAGCCCCTGATAAGGCATACGACGTTCTCATAACAAATCAAACCTATGACAACCTGGAAAATCCGTGCGGCCATTGTTTTGATTTCACAGAGAACTTTAGTAAAGAATGTGCTAACGAGCAAGTCGTATGACATCTTTATTGACGTATCTATGTCCATCCTTACGTCAATCTCGGCACCTTTAAGGTATAAATATTGCCGATCTTGCCCTATGCAAACACACGCGTGGTGACGAGACGGAGCAGCCATACTTGCCGAAGCCGAGAGCAGAAGCAGACCCCACTGGCAGCAGCCCCGCCTTCCTGACGCGCTGAGAGACGCGCTGCTATCTCAAGCCGAGAGACCCAGCACCGGCGCTTTCGGGCAGCCCTCGCAGGCAGCCTGGAATATAGAGAGCAGAGAAAGAGATACCATTCCTCATTCATCCTAAATTCCAGGTACAGAACTGAATAACCCCTCACAGAGAATTCTTTAGTTATTCACTTGGCAAAAACAAACTTAACTTAAACTGTAACTTTCTATTCCCACCCACGCATTAGACTTAGGTCAGGTACACGGGGTAGGCGTATTTAGAAACACCAGTTGAGTACGTTTAGTCAAATGTATATGTGTATGTAAATATATTTTAATCATTTTAAACATCATATGGCTCAGAAACCATATCAATGTTTTTACAGTATTATTTTATACTATTGCTTTTAATGTATGCACTTTACTTAACTATAAGTATTGCAATAATATCGATCCATTTCTCTTGTACGAGAAAAGAGACTGATCAATAAATAACACCTTTTTATTGAACACGCCCGTCTCTTCCTTTTCTCTACAATCTGATGAGACTAAGAATGCACGTACTGACTGAGTAAAATAATTGCCTAGTGCTCACACGACTCTTGAGATTGACTCTTGATTAGGGGAGAGCAAAGTTGTCATGTTCTATGGTTGTCAGAAACTAAATCCCTTCTTGTCTAATCAGGGGAGTTAATTCTTTCCTGAACATTCGAGAAAGTTTCTAGCGAACTCTGAGCTACGCTGGCAAACCCAAAACTTAAGTCTAGTATCGACAGTAGTAGACCTAGTTAACGTCTGGCCTAGGCCTTTACTGCTGTAGGTACTATTCCAATGCGCAGAGCCTATTGGGAAAATAGGAACTACACTACATGGCGCCCAACGCATTTGGAAAGGGCGATAAAACTAACGTAAGACATTTAGAGTAACTGAGTCGTGCTTTCTCACTCAGACCCCTTTTCCCAAATTCTCCAAAGACGTCTGGAGTGGGTGAAAGGTAATATCCTCCAAAACCGCACAGGAGGGAACTCCTATGTATGGTTCTTGGTACAGTCAACGTTGAAGGATACACTGTTCCAAAATATTGTGCATCTAATCTCTGTTCCATAAGAAACCTGATCTGCAAACAAACAAAATAACCATCCTGACAGTAAAATGTCAGAAAGTGATGAAGAAAGAGAGGCAGTTAGATTAGCAGCTGAAATAACAGCAGCAGATACTGCACTAAAGGATGCAGACGCGGATATAATACTCATTCCGGTCAGCAAAAGGAGATCTATAACCTTAAAACTTATAGAAAATGGACTGACACCTAGAGGTGGCACAGTCATATTCGTAATTGAGGCACACGAATATCGGCAGACAGAGGTATACTATTCATGGATACATTTTCCAGCAGCAAATGCTGTAACAAAGTACTTCCACTATTACAAAATAGAGGTTCCACCCGACATTTACACTCCTTTCGAGGAGGTGGAAGTACCACTCAAATTCCAAGAGCATTTGCTCTTATTTGATGGCGCCCTAATACATAATAATCACATCACCAGGCTCGGTCCTTTAGGTAGACCAGGAGCAACGTGGCCGGTCTTAGCCGGATACACACCACACCCAGACATCGAAGGGATGTCTACTGGAGAGCTGTTAATACAGCTAAAACAATTACTAAAAATTCATAGACAATTAGTTCAGTATGTAATGTGGACTTCAACAATTCAGCCAGCGATTAAACTTCCACAGCTGACCCCTCACCAGGGGAACACAAATAAAATCACACCACAGAACATCCAATCCTGCCTAGGTAAAGTTCCGGCTAAACGGGAACAAATACCATTCTGGTTGGCACAGAAAATCACCCAAATAGAGGCGGTGTTTCCTGACACCACCCCGATAGAAAAACACAGGATTCTGACTATATGTCTCCCAATGGGAATCGTACCACACATAGAGGACTGTGACACTTGGGGTACAGTCTTTGCTTCAATCTACACAAAAACGCACGGTGTTCCATCCATTTCGGTAATACCAGATGTGCTAAAACAAATTCA
Organism: Lissotriton helveticus; assembly: GCF_964261635.1. NCBI lineage: Eukaryota > Metazoa > Chordata > Amphibia > Caudata > Salamandridae > Lissotriton > Lissotriton helveticus. Next base: position 2,086,816,212 of record NC_136065.1, read on the forward strand.
AGATGAATACGGTCCAGAACCAGCTTTAACTCTTGGTATGAAATTACTGAAAGACTTCAAGCAGGTCTCGGCTATATTACTAGCCAATATAAAAGGTGAAGCAGCAAACGTGGCGATCCGCCAGAGGTTAAAAGAGACAGATATAGCAGACCAACCAGCTGAAATTGCCAGAATCCTAGAAAAATCCTATGAAGAACTAGGTAGAGACAGTTTAGGTGGAATACCAGTAAAACCGCAACTGACTGAAAGTCCAGAAAAAATGTTTTTTAATAATAATTCACCAAAAAAGAACTGGGATGGAAACAATCAATCCAATCCAAAAGAAAAGAAATTCCAGTCCCGAGGAAGGTCTCCTAGGCGAAGGGAGAAATCTCCGAACCAGAGACACAGGTCACCCCAGAGTGACCCCTCTGGGAAAAGATATAACCTTAGAAATAGGGATAATATTAAAAAACCTGATAGATATCAAGACATTGATACACGTCCCTCTCAATCTTTTCAGAATTCCTCGCAGAAATCGGAAAGAAGAGGACAATCAGAACAAAGAGAAGAGCACGCCAAGTCCAAAGACAAGGAACCTGCTCAGCTAAAAAAGAAATTACAATTTCCAAAAAAGAAGGTAGCCAGTATCAAGGTAGTTAACAATGCAGAGAATACTGAGGACACAACTGAAAAACGGAGAGTGGGCTCAGACAATGCTAGACAGCGCAGCAGAAGTGAGCATAGCTCGCAAAGTCCTTATGAATCATCTGGAGACAGTGGACACGAATGAATACCTTCAAGTGGAAACTGCAGACACCAGAGTTAGTAAGCCCCACAAGATATACGAGATAACATTACGTATAGAGGGAGATAAGACTAGGAAAATAAGGGGACTATTTTGGGATAACCTCTCCAAGGGTTATGACATCCTTCTAGCTGAAAAAGACTGGCCACCAGAGTTTGTCAGGGAGTGCCCTCATGGCGAAGAAGTAATTATGCCTGCCTTCTCGAATCAAATCCCGATTCATAAAAAATATACACTTGCTAGAAAGTGGGCAGTGGCCTTAGCACCTGCTTTATATAAAAATCATGTAGGATGGGATGAGGACTCCCCTCCTCACAAAATCCAGTTAAAATCACAACCTACTGCACAAAGGCAGTACCCAATTAAGCAAGAAGCTAAAAAACAGGTAAATGAAATACTAGATCAGCTAGAATACCAGGGGGTGATTGAAACTTGCACCTCACAAATGAACAATCCTTTGTTTCCGGTCTCCAAACCAGACAATTCATATCGTCTAGTTTTGGATTACCGACACCTTAACACATGTTGCAAAACCTTTGCAGTACAAAACTCACACAGTGCTGCACTAATGAATAACATAGTGCGCAAAAAATACAAAACAACCTTGGACATCTCCAATGGATTCTTTTGTCAAAACATAGCACCAGAGAGCAGATATTTAACTGCATTCTCAGTAAATGGCACTCAAAAGCAATTCTGTCGGTTAGCCCAGGGGTACAAGAATAGCCCGGGAGTATTCTCAGCGAGAGTAACAGAATTACTACAACTATATGATGATGAAGCATTATCTTATGTCGATGACATTTACTTAACAGATGATGACTTGGATACTCACTTGAAAAGAGTGAACACCATAATACTTGGGTTCGCTGCAGAGGGTTACAAATTCAACTTTAAAAAATCCAGAATTGCCCATCTGACAGTCCTGTTCTTAGGATATGAGTTATCAAGTGAAGGTAAAAGCCTGGCAGACAATTTCCTAGAGAAATGTGCCGTAATCCAAGCTCCTAAAACACTAAAAAACCTACAGTCAATTCTAGGCTTCCTAAAATTCGGAAGAACATACATTACAAATTACGCAGAAAGGGTCAAACCCCTTTATGATCTAATTAAACCAGACTTTAAAAAATCCAATTGGACTCAAACACACACAGAAATTTTGAGATCCTTACAAACAGACATGCTAATTAAAACAAAATTAGAAACACGTGATAACACACGCAATCTTGTGATTCGAGTCATCCCAGGGAGATGCGGATTCACATACCTGACCTCTAATGAGGGAGAAAAGGTACCAATTGCATTCAAATCACACTTGTATACAGAAGCTGAACAGAAATTCAGTAATACAGAAAAAATCATTCGTGCAGTTCAAACCGCAATAGCTAGAGAAAAAGACATAGCTGACGGTAGACATATCACAGTCAGAACAGCAGAATCAGCCTTTGAGGCACTAACAACACCTTGTAATTTACCAACAACACCATTGAATCCAGAATGGATACAATGGGTGAATTCAATCACAACGGACAAAGTATACTACTACTTTGATCCAGAACTAGAAGAATTAAAAAATCTAAAATATGAAAAGACGTATCCTCTGCCAATCGACATTCTGCCTCTACGACATTACGCCTGTGTAATCTATACAGACGGACATGCTCAACCCTCCGTTTGGGGAGAACAAGCATACAACCCCACATGTGAGATTACAAAAGAAGTGTGGCGGGGAGGTAAACTAAGACCCCTATTAACAAAATCACACTCAGTAGAAACTAATTCAGAACTACAAACTGAAATAATAGCTTTGAAAATGGCGCTAGATAATGCGGATCGCGAATTCCCGACACTTATAGTGTCAGATTCATATTACTGCGTCAAAGCATATAACAAGGATTTGCAGACATGGATTCAGAACGGTTACAAAGATGACACAGATGCACCAATAAAGCAGAAACTGCTCTGGGAACAAGTAGCTCTTTTGAAAAAAGAACTACCAAAGACTCACGTGACACACTCACTGAGTCATCAGCGTGATGGCGTTCACGTTGTAGGGAATTCATTGGCTGAAACAGCCGCAGCGGCAGCCACTAAACCGACTCCCGTAGATCGAAAAAAGCGTACATTAAAATACATTGACGGTGAAACAATGCTGGCGGTGAAAACGTCATCAAAAGGCGACTGCTCAGCGTTACCGATCAACTATCCACTCAATTATACATACATAATCGATGCGAACTCCGTCCCTTTTGCTCGAATCCCTGGAGTGGGGGATAGAGTGATTCCAAACATGGACAGGAGAAGCGTGTTAATCGCAGACCCACACATGGGCGAGGGTCTCAGACACCTCAAACTGAAAGATTCTCTGGAAGAATTACAATCACGGTACTGGTGGCCAGGCATGAGCCTGCATTACACCATGTTTGTAAAAAACTGCCCAAACTGCAACAGAGATCGCAGTGGGGAGAGAAACAGTTTAATACCTCGTCGTATCAAGGCAGATAATATCACCAGTAAAAAGCAGGGCTTGCGATTAACATATACAGGCTAGTTTCCACTTATAATGTAGATCACCAGCACTTGGCTGACGTCCGGACTGTTATACAAAGATTTGCGAGTCTAAATGGCATATACGCTAAGAGCATGCTACGTTCGACCATTGTTTTCACTCAAGCCCTCCGGCCGGGGGGGAAACATGGCCTAATGAGCACAGCCCAGCGGGAATCTTCTCACTTCCTTCCTGAGGGTACTGGATGGTGTAAAGAAAAAACCAAGGCAGAAAGCAATCTATAATGGAAAGGATATTAGGTTCGGGAGCTGGGTGGGTCAAACATCTAATAAGTGTCCAACGTAGTCTAAATAACTTGCCAAGAAATTCTCTGAAGGGATTCAGTCCGTACGAATTATTATTTGGAACTAGAATGATAATCTCTGACCTTGATAGTCAGACTTCAGTGGTTAAAGAAAAAAGCTTTGATGTCAAAGACCGTTTGGCTATTTTGCAGGACTTAAACAAAACAAGAAAAGACCTGAGCAACATACAGTTGAAACAACAGCCAACAACCACTGAAGAATCACCACCTGTCCCAGCAAGACCTGTCTGGATTCCAAAAGTCGGGGATCTAGTCAGGGAGAAGATCGCGGTAAAGAAGGAATTTGGGCCTTCTTACAGAAAAGCAGTTCCTGTCTTGTCTGTCAACGGGACAAGATCAGTTGTACTACCGCCACTTGCTGGTAAAAAGGAGAACCGAGTTGTATCCATCGACCTGGTAAAACCACAACATGTGGCCGATAACAAACAGTAGGCCAAGTGGACTCCCAATAAGTAGCAGAACACCAAGGTTTGCTACCAGTACAGAGGTCCTAACAAAGAGGCTCATCACATTCGAAACGCCTACAGAAGAACAACAAGGACTATGCAACAAAGCAATAGAACTCAGACCTCTGACAACCCAAATAAAAACATTTAGCAGAGACACACCAATCTACAATGAAGTACCAAGTGACAATGCAAGAAACAAAAATCCTGAAGCAATTGGAACAATTGACAGAACTGCATCCGGGTACTTCATCAACTTCGATGATTCCTCTGAAGGCTTCAGTGAATCAAAGACACAGCCATCATCA